>NC_135894.1:50354811-51789975 GCF_964194155.1 Cetorhinus maximus
CCAACAAGTGCTTCCTGAATACTGGAACATGAGTACTCCTAGCTATCCCGCCACAAACCAGCGTCCACTGGAGACGTTGAATCCTTGAAAGCACGCCTAGCTGATCCAGTGCACGCATATTGCAGGATTCTAAATGACCTGTCTAACTTTCACATGCAGCACAAATGTCTTAGTGTTGAGAGGCCTTAAGGCCAACCTGGACATGCACATCAGTAACAAAAAGGTCTGACAGCATCTGTGGAGGGGGAGACAGTTGACGTTTCAACTGTATCCCTCTCCGCAGATGCTGTCAGACCTGCTGAGTTTTTCCCGGTATTTTTGTTTTTGTTCTAGATTTCCAGCATCTGCAGTATTTTGCTTTCATTGTAATTATTTCACCGTTTAGCTGATCACATTTAGTAATTATTTGCATATTTCAGCTGTCACTCCAATAAAACATCATTAACCCTGTCTTTTGATATAAAACCCTTGTGGTTGTTTTATAATTTGTGACATTAAATGGGCAAAGGCATAGATAATAAATAGCCTTACCATTACACCACAGCAGTCTCTACATTTCCAAATACAGTTTTCAAATAAACAAGACAACTTGTGACTGACAGAGGGAGAGAGTGTAAGTTGAGATCTTATTTTCTTTCCCTTATATTGCTAAATTCTGAAAATAAAGCTGCAAAAGTGCAAGTGAAGTGATGCAAATACTTCAGAATTGTTCATTTCCCCCCCCCCCCCGCCAATTTTCCCCTCTCCTTTGGGCTCACATTGTGATATCTTTTCATAAGTGAAGGCCCCAGTACCTCAACTGAGTTGACATTTCATGTATGTGAATTGTGTTGTAATCATGGGAGGTAGAAAGAAAGAAATCACATTTGTGTTTATCTAAAGCCTTTCACAATCTTGGGACCCCAGCGCTGGGAACCAAGTACTTTGGAGGTGTAATCAATTTTGTAGTGTAGGAAATGCAGCAGCCAATATGCACACAGCAAGCACCACAAACAGCAATGAGATAAATTAACAGATCATTTGCTTAAGATGTTATATGAGAGGTAAAATGATCACTAGGACACCAGGGAAACTAATTTGCCCAAATAATGCTGTGGGATCTTTCACATTTATTTAAGGGGTAGATGGGACCTTGTTGTAACCTCTAATCCAAAAGCTTGGAGCTGATGGATTAATATCAGTTGAGTCCAATTCCGCCTTCATCCAACATTCAAAATGATTGTAATACAGCAATTGTCATAGATAACAGTATATATTCATATACAGCACCTCCATCAGCTCCAAACATTTTGTCTCTTTTTCATTTACACTTACTGGCTAATGATAAAGATCAAAAGTTCCAATTGATTTTCCCCTCTTTTTATCCCAGGGATCCTGGAGCGAATGTGCCTATCGCTGCCCCAACTAAAATCATATAACTCAGCATCTAACAAACTTGGGATGTTGTTGAAGTAGAATGCAAATAACAAGTTAAACCACTGGAGCTTAAAACCTTTGTCGAAGAATTTTGCAAGGACGCGCTTCAGAAATACACAGGACTTCTCCCTGATTGCTTCAGTGTCCAGAAAGCATATTTTTTGGGTGAGTGGGAAAAGGGAAAAGAGGAAGGTGAAAAGAACTGGCTTTGCACATTGTCAACGTTTCAGAGGCACTTCATGTCTAATCTGTTGTGGATAGGTAATCCTGCCTTTTTTCAGTGGAATGTCCCTTTTGTGAATGATCTATTTACAAGGGTACTATTATTTAAAAATAGTGTCACAACAGAGTGGTGAACATCTGATTCCATGATTCATTTTTTTTTAATATAACTTGTAGTTTTAGGAATATAATTTTTAGGTGGGAGATTAAAGTGTTAGATCTAAGATAAATGAAAACATTTGGTTAAGAAACTAGCATGTATCCAATGTATATGCAACTCAAACAAGCTTAAGCTAATTACATTTAATAGGTAACTTATGTTTACCTTACAAAGTCAGAGGTAGAAGTGTGAAACTTCAACAATGAATGACCCTCCCTGGGCTTGAAATGGAGCCAGGGTCTACCCTTGTCTCGATAAAATAATTAAATTGTTTATGGAGTTCCCAGATGAAAATAAGCAAGAGGCAATTGGTCAACAAGAGAGTTCCTTGATAGGGACAGAAGGTCCAGAAAATGATTCATAAAATTCCATTAGGAATAGAAATTATTCATATGGGGTGCCGAATCAAAGAGTTGTGTTGAAGGTAAAATAACTGGATTACATTTCTGTCTGAAAACATCCCAAAGCATGCCACATTGTCATGGAGATGGGCTGTGTGAGTTAAAATGTTCACTTGTTTAATTTAGCTGGCTGTTTTAGTTTGATGTAGGCTGTGTTGGCAGAGCCAAAGGAGATGAATGTTTGTCAGGCTTGTACTTTAAGCAGAGAAAATACTAACTTTACCATTCACTATGGGTGGGGGTTCGAGCTCATTTTAGAATTTGTGAGGGGGAAAGATGATGGAAGATTTACTTAGTTTGAAGCCAGAGGAGGAAACCTACCGTGGTCCTCACCAAGCTTTGTGGCAGAAAGCAGTCAGCAAGTTAGTTTGGAAGGCTGTGAGAAGGTAGTTGCGTACCTGCCGGCAGCCAAGACAAGGAGCTGAGGAGCCAACAGTTGTGATGTCTTTAAGGAAAAGTTGGATGGTCGCTTAACGAATAGATAATGAAAGAATCACCATAAATCTTGTGCTTTTGAGAAAACTGGAATACTGAGGAGAATTGAAGCAAATTCCGAAGGACTGTGGCATGCTGTTGGGTTGGATCCAGAAGAAGTGAATGAACGTTCAAGATTCTTGTAACATATAAGGGAACTCTTGGGAAGGGGGAAGAAAACATAGAACTGAGTTTTTAAAATTTATCCGTTCATGGGATGTGGGTGTCGCTGACTAGATGCTTGTTCAGAGGGCAGTTAAGAGTCAACCACATTGCTGTGGGTCTGGAGTCATATGTAGGCCAGACCAGGTTAGGGCAGCAGATTTCCTTTCCTAAAAGACATGAGTGGACCAGATGGATTTTTACAATATTCGACAGTGGTTTCATAGTCATCATCAGACTTTTTAAATTCCAGATTTCTGTTGAATTCAAATTTCACCATCTGCTGTAGTGGGATTTGAATCCGGGTCCCCAGAGCATTACCCTGGGCCTCTGGAATACCAGTCTAGTGACAATACCACTATAAGTTACAGATAGACATTTTGTTGCCCTGAAATCATGTTGTACAAAATCACCAAAATTCCATTAAATTCAAGGGTTAATGCCTTTCTTAAAATGGTGAACAGAGGAATTTGATATGAACATATTCATATCTTGCAGTTTTACTTCAAACTCAGAATCTTTTTAGATTTACTGTATCCATTTCTCTGCAGTCAGTGGCACTTGTAACTACAGTTATAGAAGGTGCACATATATCAGATAGATAGACAGCTAACTGCAGTCAGTTACAAAGAATGACCTTAATAAAAATGGAGACAATCAGGTTACAAAATCATGATTGAACCTGGTATTATAAATTGAGGCTTTCTAAAATAAGAATTACAAAATACTTGTTTTAAAGAAACTGTTTTAGCTTTTTACTCATTGCTTTAGAAATAAAATGCAGGATAACACATTTTAAAACCTTTCAATTCCTGGCTGTCTTTAGGGCAATTTATCTTTGCTATTATCCTGCTTCAAATATAATGCTTTTTCAGAACTTGGAATCTAGCTTTCCACCTGAAAAATGGGCGCTCAACAGTTGAAAATCAGGGAATCACCACTTTGTCTAAGGTCAAGCAGCCCTATAAATCGGGGAACAGCTGTCTACCTGAAATAGGCATAAGGCTGCTGAAATATGCAAATTGTGGTTCCTCACTGGTGTAGAACTCAATTTCCAGCAGCTGCCAGCCTGTGGAAAATCAGCCTGTGGGCACTCAGTAAAGTGCAAGGACACAAGGTTCTGAAACATCTCACAATATGGAGTATTCCACCTTGCCCAACAAAGTTAAAATTACTTTTAATAACATCTACTGCTTCTAATTCTATTCTTACTAGCTTTCACCTGGTGGGAAGACTACCAGAGCTAAAATTACGGTTGGGACCTGATGGCATCATGAGATCTGTGTTTGCATTTTAAGGAATGACCCAGATGGTTTTGGGTGGGCAATTTTGCTGCCAGGCCAGAAGCACTAGTAAAAATTGTGAAAGGTGGGATCCGTGTGGGACAATTACCAGGTGAATTTTAACTGTTCACCAACTAGGTAGCCTGTGGTGTCAGTCATAGTTCAGTGGGTAGCATTCTTTCTCAGGAACGGAGAATGATACAAGAGAAATGATTGTATAATTTGGCAAAAGTAAAACTCACTACAACCCAAGTGGATTCCATAAAATATCAAAAGGACATCAGAAGGTCATGGGTTCAAGTTTCAGTCCAGGACATCAGCACAAAAATCTTGGCTGACACTGCAGTGCAGAACTAAGAGAGTGCTGCATGGTTAGATGTGCCAGCTTTTGGATGAGAAGTCAAAACGAAGCGGTGGATGTAAAAGATCCCATGGGACTGTTTGAAGGAGAGCAGGGAATATCGCCAGTGTCTTGGCCAATATTTATTGGTCAATTAACATCTCAAAAATGATTATCTAGTCATTATTGTTTGTATGTTTGTGAGAGCTTGCTAAATTTGTCTGCCTTGTTTCCTACATTACAATAGTGACTGCGCTTCAAAAGTTCTTAATTGGTGGTAAAGTGCTTTAAGGTGTCCTGTGGTCATGAAAGGCACAATATAAATCCAAGCTTTTTTTTCAGGTAGGATTAAAATGCACCCCTATCTTTGTGTAACTCTCCAGCCAACTGTGCTGGACTTAAATTGTAGAATTGAATTCATCTTGCATTGATCATATAGTCATACCTGGAACAATTTGTAATCTAGTTAAAAATTGAAAGCAAAATTATTAGTTTAACAGAAAGTTTTAAAAAATAATATATAAAGAACAATTTCAATTGTTTTTTGTGACCTCAAGGAATTGTGGACAGAACTTCTGTCTAAACATGCGTTCTAAGCTGCAGCTTTTGTGAACTGAACAATTTACAACAGTTTAACGCAACACTGCAGAAATTAGATACAAGTTACCTGAGGTTATAGTTTGAGTCTCCAATGAAAAACTCAACATTAATACAGTCAGGGAACAAAATTAAGTAGGATCATAGGATCTGATTCTGATGTTGGACTGAATTAATGCACACTCCTTTATAAATTAAATCAAAGCTGCCAAGAAAGAACAGACCTCATCCAGCTGCAAGTTTAATGCCATTCATCTACATCAATTGATCCATCAACTCTGACTGTGACTGGAAGGAATGAGGAATTTAATTGCACATCAGAAATAATTTAAAAAACACATGTTCAGAGAACAACTACTGTTGGGTGGAGCATTCCCCCTCCAGATTAATGCAATCAGGGATTCAAACTCCCAATTTTGTGCACAGCCTACGTATTGCATCTTCCTAAATACTTAGTTTGCATTGCACAAATCCATCTATTTACATGAGATTATATGACATTACTGCTTACATGGAATGGTATAGGGTAATGAGCTTTGAAGATGAATGTTGTAAGCATCAGTAAAATTCTCAGCCCCTGGCTGAGAACTCCATCAGATTTTTTTTTGAGTTATACTCTGAAGAGTCATCTACCATTGCAAATTTGAATGGCCAATTTTTTCCCCTAAGCAAGGCCTAGATCAACCTGATACCTTATAAGCAGCTCTTTCTGCTCCGTCCTTATTTTCCAGGTAAGTTGTCTAAATTGAAGGATTGCGAGATTCTGCATTCAAGTACCATTATATTACAATAAGGTCTTTCTTGTTGTGTACAAATTCTTTTTTCAATTGCATATTAACTTAAACACTAATACAGCATTAAACGTAATTGGCTTTCAGGACCAAAAACTTTTTTTCTATCACAGCCCGTAGTAGAACAAAGTAGAACTAATTTCGCTTTGGCCATTTATGCGCCGTCTGGGAGTACCTTTTCTGTACAGATCCATCTGTGAGCGAAAGCTGGTTGTCCTCTGTTAGGTATTTCAGAATATACCCCAAATTCCTTCCAACCTTTTAACTCTTTCCGTTTGGCTTCCTTTATCAGCTTACTTTCCAATTTATTAGCAGCTACTAGAATCTCTCTGTCATAAGGACTTCTACTTCTATTGAGATTGCTAGCTTGCTCTAGTCCTCCTTGTTAAGCTACGGCCTCTACTCACATTCCTCTCCCTTTCTGGACTGCTACTATATGATCATCCTTCCATGCGAACAGAACTCCGTTCGCAAGTCCGTGACTTTTTTCTAGGTTCACCACCACTTTCTGGTCCACTATCAGAACTCATAATGCACTTTCTGCGTTTCCACATCTTTACCTCGGTTTGCTAATCAATAGGTCTTGTCTCCTGTCCTTCATCCTGCACATTTAGCCAATGTTTGTACTTACCAGTGGCCTTTACTGCTCTCCCTATGATGGTAGCATCCCTCCACACACTGGTCCCTTCTGGCATGTGTGTTACCTTTGTTCCTACTTTGGGTAATTGCCCTTTTGGATGAATAGCGTCGTGCTATACCTCAGTATTACTTTGTTCCTAGTCAGTCAACCTTGTATCTGCCGCCATCTGCTCCGCATAACTACTCAGTGTACGTGTATGTGAAGTGCATGGTGACTCCTCACATTCTATGTCCTGTTCGGAACCTGTAAAGGTATAGTCAGTACCAATTAACCATAAAGAATGTACCCTAACAATTTGATTACCGTGTTGCACAATTACTACTTTCCCATCACTCCCTATAACCTTGCCAGGTCCTTTCCACTCTTTATGGCCTTCCCTTTTAAATATACCATGTCTCTTTGTCTAAACTATATTCTTGATAGTCTTATGCAGTGCCATAGGGCCCACTGAATTTTCTCCAAAATCTCAGCTTTAATAAAAGCTATTCTGTCCGCATGCAAAGCGTTCAGATGAGCAGAAAAAAAGTGGAGCTAACGCTAGTCCCTTCTAGAGCAGGGGGAGCATCTGACAACACCGAAGGTAACTTTGGATTCCTTCCATACACCAGCTGATAGGGACTGTACCCCCCCAACCATTTGCAGAGAGTTCTTTGCATGCACCGCCCATGCTAGCGTAGTTTACAACCTGGTTGATCAGCTAATATTTTATGTAACACGTCATCTATTATCGCATGGTTTCTTTCAGAAAGACCATTACTAAATGGGCTCTCAGCTCCAGTGTGCATAACTATGACGTTTAAATTTTCGCACATATCTCGAAATTCTTCAGTGGCGAATTCCCCACCATTATCTGTGAGGAACTTCATTGGTGTTCCTAACCCTGTTCCTACCCATTTCTCCATGACCTTATCGACAATGGTCCTTTTGTCTTTACTATGTATCATAGTGGAGAGATTAAATCTGGTTGCCATATCTATGAAGTGTAGTAAAAAAATACCTCTATCCTTGTCCTAAACTTTCAAATCCATTGCCACTGCATCATTAAACTCCCTGGCTAGTTGCAAGCTCACAACAGGTCGCAGTGGTGTCTTGCAATATTTAAGGCAAATTTCACACTGAGCAGTGATTTGTTCAATCAGATCTTCATATCCTTTATCGACCACTCCCACATCTCGAAGCAGAGTCTTCAATTTCTGTGGCGTCGGATGTGCAAACTGTCTATGTAATTTCCAAATGATTTTCTTTTTGTCCACCAAATTCTCATTCTTAGCAGTTAACAAAACTTCATGAACTTTTTGATGAGAAATCTTTGGCTTCCTTAGTGGCAAGCAGTAAATGGTCTGACCGAGTAAAATGTAGGTCCACATTTTTCCCAAACACGATTGCTCTATCATTCTTCACATCTAGCATCATCTGAACCTTCTTCATCGTAGGTCGACTCAACAACAGCTTTATCTCGCTAGAAACCACATCAGTACGGATAAACAGATTGATCCCTGCCTTACAAGGGAGGACCACCTGTTTGGAGGACGTTAATGGATTGCCATCTCCGAACCTGAAGTAGGTAGAGCTTTCATACTCCTTGACCTTCCGCCAGTCTGCCTCATCGAGAGACTCCAGATAGCAGTTAAGCCAGTCCATGCTGCACACCGTAGAAGTGCAACCACTGTCCAGAACTGCACAGCTGAAGGAATCTACCATCAAGCTACTCATCACCGGATTCAAACTCTCAGTGATCGATACAATTCCATCATGGCAGTCACCGTCATCATTTTCAGTTTCAGATGAATCCGTCTCATGGGTCACTTCAAATACACGATTCCTTCGGTGTGGGCGGTTCATTGCATAATGATACTGGGAATCACACCGAAAACACCGATTAACCATTCCCCGTGCATTTTTTGGGTTTAAACGTCTACGGTCACCATCCCAGACACGCCTTTTGTCCCGACTCTCAAATTGGCTAGGGTTACGACCATTTTCAGACCTCTTGCCATTAACCCCATCTTTGTATTGGAATCTTCGCAAAATTCAGTCACCATTGAATCCTCTATCCTTTGTTTCACAGCATAGTTGTTCGCATTTGCCAAAAGAAGTGGCAGGGAACGACTGTTTCCCCAGATATTTTTTTAGGGCAGCAGCCATTTGATCCAAGAGAGATTCTCTCCCCTGGAATTGAACTCCTGTTAGTACTAAAAGACTATCAAACGTGGGAAATGCGAGCACAGTCCAGTAATTTAAATGCCAATACCAATTCTGGAATTTCAAGTTCAAATCACTGTAGTCTCCTGTACCATTTATCAAAATCCATGATATATTCTTCCATGGACTGATCATCATCTGATTTCTTAAACCTATCAAAGCCTCATACCCTTCCAATAACTCATCCTTTTGGAAGAACTTATCCAAAAATTGTATCAGACGGTTTAATCCCTCTTCATGATCCAAATCATCCACTTTCCATTCTGAAAATACTTTATTCCTTATCTTACTTTTGGCTGGCAATGATAACGCCAAAGCCAAACCTTGCTTCTCCCAGGTATGGCAGTAATCTGCGTCCATATTTCAACTTCAGCCTTCCATTGCTGATAAGGTTCAGAGTCAGAAAAAATTAGTGGATAATCAAAGCTTGCGATTTTGCACCGTCCTTCCACCATTCCATAACTTAAATTGTTAGCAACAGCAACTTATTTTCCCTCAGAGGACTGAGATAGAAACCTTTATATTCAGCAATCAATCAGCAAAGCTTAAAGTTCATCCTCTGCTACCATGTAACTCACAATAAGAGGTTGTGGTAGAAGAATTAATCCAGGCTGGTCTCTTGGTTAAAGCTGATTTATTTCTAGGACAACTCCTCAGTGCTACTAACTTCCAAGTAGCTTCCACACAAAGTATTCCAGCTGTACCTTTTTATTCTATTTAGATGGGATAATTAATGTCAACACCTGTTTAACTAGCAATTGGTTTTAACAAGATAATTGCCATATTAACATCAGCTGGACATAAAAGATCCCAGAGGGCAGGATTTTGCATCCGCCACAGGAAAATTCTTGGGGGCAACCCCAGTGCATTAATTGGCTGGAAACAGGACTTCTGCCCCATCTTGGGAGAATGTCCTGTCTTGAGGGCTGCCAGCCAATCTGATTGGCTGACAGCTCTCTCATCCCAGCAGTGGCAAGACTGGTATGGGCTAGTTTCCATAGGGAGGGAAGAGGGAGGTGCCCCTGCAAACTTCCCACTCGAGGCCCAAGTAGGCTAACCTGTTGGGTTTTCCCCCAATCCCTGACCTGCTCCCAATGGCCTGAAAATTGCAGCTGGACAGGAAGCAGCCCTTAAGTGGCCATTAATTGAAGAGCTTGAGTAGTGGTCCATGCTTCCTTATTGTCACATATGCCATTGTTGGCTCCACCAGAGTCACAAGTCTTGGAGTTGGTACTGAAGGCCTGCTTTGATGCCTCTAACCTGCTCAGGATGATGCTGGTGGTGAGGAAGTGAGGGGGTGGATTCAATAATGGAAAGCTATTTAATATAAAAAGGAAGTCATTAAACTCTCTTTTCCTGGCAATGGTCATTGCCTGGATTTGTGTGGCATGAATGTTACTTGCAACGTATCAGCCCAAGACTAGATGTTGTCCAGGAACACATGGGTACAGGCTGTTAATTATCTGAGGACTTGCAATTGGAACTGGACACTGTGCAATCATCAGTTAACATCCCCACTTCTAACATCATGATGGAGGAAAGGTCTGTGACGAAGCAGCTGAAGATGGTTGGGCCCTGGACTGTGCCCTAAGGACCTCCTGCATCAATTGTGTCCACTAAATTGTTGGATGAGCAGGTTGATAACAGAACAGGACAATCAACAGGGTTTCCCCTTAACCCATGAGATGTAAGGCTTGGGGCATACTAGTGGAAGGACTGAGAAGAGCATTAAAGGGAATTAATTCAACATCAAATCAGAAAGGAAAATAAAAAAGAGAGGGAGAGAAAGATTAAATTAAACAAGAAACAAAATAAGATAAGAAAAAATACAAGAAAGATCATTTAAAAAAAAAACAATTGCACTTTCAAAACCTCATAATACCATTCACATCTTAAGGAAAGTGATTACACTTCAGTTAATTTTCAATGCCAGTTAGATTAACTGCCAGTTATTAACACATGCCACAGGTAACTACCTTTGTAATTACTAGCCCGAAATAGCTGAAGTGGGTTTAATTCATACCTACCCCATAAATGCAGCAACTTCATGATATTCAATGCATGACCATGGTCAGGTAGAGCATGACTGGAATTTCTAATTAAGGACAAAGGATAGTTAGAGAAATTTGAATTAATGAGAGAACCACCAAGGATTTGTAAAGGGTGGATCATATCTAATGAATCTAATTGAATATTTTGGGAAGTAACTAAAGTAGTGACCAGGGGCAAGTCTATGGATGTAATTTATATGACCTTTCATAGGGCATTCAAGGGGGTTCTGCATAAGAAATAGTTGGATAAAATTGATGTTATGGAACTGAAGACAAATTGTTGGCCTGGTTAGGGGATTGGTTAAGTCATTGAAGACAGAGAGTAGAGATAATGGGCACATACTCAAATTGGAAGGAGGTGTCAAGTGCTGTTCCCACAGGGATCTGTGCTACTGCCTAAAATATTCTATATTTATTTACATCTTATATGATACAGTAGAGAGCCATATATCCAAGCTTGCTGATGACACAAAGTTTGGTGCTATAGTAAGCAATGTGGATACACAATTACAAAGAGACATTAATGAACAAAGTGAATGGAAAAAACTGTGACAGGAGTATTTCAATGCAGGTTAACGTGAGGTCCTCTATTTTGGACCAAAAGGATAGACCCCAATATTATTAAACTATAGGTCAACAGGGATTTAGGGTTCCATGTACACAGGGCAGGGGGAAGTAATGGTCAGGTATAAAAAAATCAAAAAGCCCAATGGAATGGTCGTCTTTAATCAATAGGGCAGGAAGCTAAAGGGAATTTTGCTACAGCTATACAAATCCTTGGTTAGGCCATATCTGGAGTAATATGTATAGATCTGAGCACTGGCCTTGAAAGGATGCAGCACAGATTCACTGAGGGTTTGATTGAGAGATTATATGAGCTGAGCTTGTATTCCTTGGAACATAGCAGGTTAAGAGGTGATTTGACTGGAGATTTCTTAGATTTTGAAAGAAAGACCATTTTTATTCACTGATGGCCAAGTCTCGAACAAGGGGACATAACCTTTAACTCAAGGCCATGCTGTTCAGGAGATCAGTTATGAAATAATTCCTCACATAAGGTTGGTTGCGAGGGGCGCGGTGGGGGGATCAAAGTTTAAAATTCTCTGCCATTAGGGACAGTAGATAATAGCTCAATTAATAATTTAAAATATGAGATTGATATTATTCTTGGCCAGCAAAAAGCTAAGGGATAGAGAATCAAGTGGGTAGAACTAGCACACAGATAGCCATGATACCACTGATAATATTTTTGGCCAGCAAAAAACTAAGGGATAGAGAATCAAGTGGATAGAATTAGGACATAGATAGCCACGATGCCATTGAGTGGTGGAAGAGGCTGACTTACTCCTGTTCCTTTGAAATGCTGTTTTGGCAAACTTAATGGTGGAGAAGCACAACTCAGAATTTTTGGATATTTGCATTCAATCGTGCATTTGTCACTCCTCTAAAGTTGGTGTACCATTTATGCATAAATAATGGAAAGTGTCTTTAACCTGGCAGTTACATGCAACAGCAGCTCTGCCACCTCCAGTCCCCGGAGACTTCTACAGATGCTGTGACTCCTTCTTTCCAACTTGACAACTCTGACCCTGGCGGCCCCAGCCCTGGCTCTTTCCCATGACACCAATCTGACCCTCTTCCGACGATGCGGGCCCTCTCCCGGCGACCCCAGCATCTAACACGTGTAGTGGGCAAATTCCAATGACACCAGTGCACCTGCTAGAAGTGGTAGGGGTTGTACTAAAATCAGTCCAAAAGGATCATGCTTGTTGTGCTTATAGGCTGTTCCCAGTTACAAAATTATTTGTTATTGCCACAGTGTTATGTCATAATCGCTTGACAATGATGATGCTTGGAAATTTCTTCTCTATTTCTGGCTTTAAAAGTAAGTTCTCAATCTCAAATAAATGCCCTAAATCTGATAAACAAAACACCAAATGCTTGCTTACGAAATGCCATCTCTTAGTGGCGTACAGGTTATTCTATCTCATTAATGATAACAAATAAAAAATCCTAAACATTGATATTCTGTAACCAATTTATCTTCAAAAGAACTATTTCCCCTTGTTCCTCCGAAATAAATAAAACTATTCTAGAAAGTGTTTTTTGCCACGAGAAAACAACCAACGCTATCCCAGCAAAGAATAGATTACTTGATTTCTCCATGAATCTGTCAATCTCACTCCATGATCAATTCAATTTGAACACAAAGGACAAAGACTGTATAACAAAGCTTTGTTAGGCAGCCCAGCAGAGGACACAGGCCAAGGCAAATGGCTTTTGGAAGTTGAAGTGTTGGCTATTCAGACACAGCATGTTTTTTTCTGCTTTTTCTTAAAATAATAAATGTACTCGACAGTTACTGCTGTTATCATATAATTTCCAGAACAAACAAAGAATGTTTAAGCCAATTAAAAGAATGCTAAGCTTTACATTATCCCAATTATCCTAATACAGTGTTTAGAATGCTACAATATTTACAGAATTTACAATATTTAATGTCAGCTTGATTAAAATAAGTCTAATCATTCTATGCCTATCTACCATTCTTTCATCAACACCCTTTGATTCTCCCCCCAACCCCCTCCCCAGCAGACTGCCACATTTCACTTGCAAGCTCTGTCGTACTAAAGTGAACCTATGCAAAAAGATCTGGAGTTAACACAGTACCATTCAAAAGCTATAAATGAATTGGAAGTAATAGAACAGCTAACTAGAAAATCTCTCAGCACTAACTGATTTGAAATTCCTAGGTAGAAATTCAGCCTTTTGGTGCATCCTTTGCATTGCGCAGCACTTACTTTAAAATGGTAACTAGTTTCAATAAATGTACCAAATTCATAATTGATTCTGCACCAACTGTGATGATAAGCCTTGGGTTGAAAAAGAATCTTGTGGTGATTGGTGAGCG
Organism: Cetorhinus maximus; assembly: GCF_964194155.1. Taxonomy (NCBI): domain Eukaryota; kingdom Metazoa; phylum Chordata; class Chondrichthyes; order Lamniformes; family Cetorhinidae; genus Cetorhinus; species Cetorhinus maximus. The sequence goes on from NC_135894.1 coordinate 50,368,462, forward strand.
TACCCATACTACTTCAGGTGCAGCATCAAAAATGATACAGGCTAAGCTAACAGCAGGGAAAAATAATTTAAAAATGAAAATACTGAATAAAGCTAAATTAGTATTCAATAAGTCTGTCTGCTCATTTCGAACTCAAGCAGTTATACAAAGAATTTAAAAAACATAAAATGCTGAAAACATTGTTTTGGACTTCTAGCATCCACAGTATTTTGTATTTGTACAAAGAATTATAGCTACTTTAATATCGCTGAAAAAAGAGACATGTCAAAACTTTTCGTCTTGCACTCCTCAGGATACATCACAAGAAGAAGCGTCCTGATGAGTGCAAGATTAAAAGCTTTGACGTGTCTCTTTTTTTCTGCAGTATTCAAGTTCTGTACTACCAAACAACTATACTTTAATATCCTTTTTTTCTCCTTTTATATTTGTTGGATTTGTTGAATTAGTTTTTTTTTATAACTGTGAATATTGGTAACATTATGAGGGAAATTAGCTTTGAGTTATTAAATCTATGTATGAGAGATCTTGTATCAGAAGATTACTGTTTTATTGATTGTGTTCAATTATCTGTGGTTATCAGCAATTTGGAAAGAGCAAAATTATATTTTCCTGGAAATTGTGCCATGATTCTCCCAAGCTCTTGCTGTTTATGTCATTTCTCCAGGTTTTCTGCTGATCTCTGAGCAAATTTATGGCAGACCAAATGAAAAGATGAACAAATTAAGTTGTTCATGTTTTTCACCAACTGCTTGGCAGAGACTTACTGCTGAATATTCAGAAAAACTACTTGTGTTAACAGCTCAAAACTAATTACATCATATCCTTGAAAAGGGTAATAATAATGAACATTTATTAACATGGCACACTACAGATACAAAGCACCAAAGTGTGGCTGACATCTAAATGGAACCATTCCACCATCACCAGCACTGTATTGATTTTTGGAGAAAGATAAAGGTTGTGCTATTTGCCAAAGTTCAAGCAATTTATCAGTTTCCAGCTATGTGATTGCAATTGAAAATTAATTGAGTAAATTGCATACAATACAAACTGCTTAGTGTAACCCCATTTTATTTTCAATCATTCTAATTCATTTACCTTTGTTCTGGAGACATTCAAAACTCTCAGGTCCAAATGTGAAACTTGTTTTGCCTTTACGCATACATATAGTGCACTTTATGCACTATACCAAAACACACTAGTCCCATGCCAGAGTTATAACTTTGAAAGCAGCGATATGGTGAGCTCCAAAAATTGTTTAATCATATTTAACCCTACTAAAGGTACTTACATCTGTTAGAAAATTGAGGCTGAGTGCTTATCCTGCTGATAACTATAGAACAGGAACAAGTCTGTTAACAGCATGGTCCAAACTGCAGGGGTGGAATTTTACGGCAGCGGGAGTTTACGTTCCCGAAGTCAATGGAGTTTAGAATGGCTCACCGTATTTTACGGCCCCGTCCCTGCTGCGGCAGGGCCGTAAAATTCCGGCCCAGCAGTTCCTTCAACTACAAAGCTGCATGTATCTTAAGAGAACGTATCCCTTAAGAAAGAGCACCATGTTTCATTAGCTGCTGTTTAATCTGCCATGCTAAAATTTATATTTGCAAAAATGGAAATTAGTTATGCTTGAAGCCACATAATTGGAGGCAGATAGAGTGCTTTTATTTCAACCTCCGCTCAGGAGGTACAGAAAACGACAAGATGTTGAACAGCGAAGACACAAGGGAACAAAAACTTAAATGTAAGATCACAAGAAATTAGCAAAGGACCGAAACCTACTTGGCCTGCTGCAGTGTTCCAGGGGGCTCAAAGAGCAGTGCATTGTCTTTCAACTGGGCATATTATAGCCTTCTGGAGTCTATGTTGAGTTAAGTAGTTTTGGATCATAACATCTACTCACGTTTTACTTTGTACTTTTTTGGTGGTTCATTTTTTGTCTGTTTTTTTCTTGTCCGCTTTGTTTTACGTTTGGAGGCTTGCTGCCCTCCTGTTCCCATCTCGTCTGCACATGTTTTGTTCCTTGGCTTATCCCATTGCCACTTCTTTTGGATTTGGACCATGAAGCCTTTTGTCATTTGTTTGTCCTGCCTGCACCCTGTCATTGACATACCCTTTTGCTCATCTTTGCATCCTCATCCCTTTCACTTGCTTAGGGCATGTGCATTTCTGGCTTTTGGTTCTGATGGAAGATTGGGGGCGGGGGTCACATGCCTGAAACATTAGTTCTGTTTCTCTTGCCACAGATGCAGAATATCTATGGCTGTTATTTATGCATATTTCCAGAAGGCATTTGATAAAGTCTCTCATAAGAGAACGTTAGCTAAAGTTGAAACCCATGGAATTAAAGGCAAATATTGGCCTGCTTGATAAATTGACTGACAAGTATGAGACAGAGAGTATAGATAATGGGCAGGTATTCTAATTATGAAGATGTGACTAGTGGTGCCCTCACGGATCTGTGTCATGGCCTCAACTATTCATCGCATTTGCTAACGACTTAGGTGATTGGATAGATGACACAATATAGACAGCATTGTAAACAGTGTAGACAAAGCATAAAATTATAAAGAGATATTGATATATTAATTGAATGGCAAAACAGTGGCAAATGTGAGGTCATCCACTTTGGATCTAAAAAAGGATAGAACAGACTGCTTTCTAAATGGTGAAAAGTTAGAAACAATGAAGGTCCAGAAAAACTTGGGAGTCCAAGCACATAGTTCAATAAAATGTCATGAACGGTTGCAGAAAATAATCAAAAAGGCGAATGGAATGCTGGCCTTTATATCTAGAGGACCAGAGTAACAAGTAGGTAGAAGTCATGCTTCAGCTGTACAAAGCCCTGGTTGGACCACGCCTGGAGTGCTGTGAACAGCTCTGGGTATCACACCTTTGAAAGGAAATACTAGCGTTGGAGGGAGTGCAGTGTCAGTTAACCAAAATGATATCTGGACCTTAAGGGTTAAATTATGAAGATAGATTACACAAACTAAGGTTGCATTACTTGGAGCATAGAAAGTTAAGGGTTAATTTAGTCAAAGTTTTGAAGATATTAAGGTGGGCGAACAGGTTAAATAGAGAAAAAATTCTGCTAGTTGGGGATCTAGAAAAAGGGCATCGTCTAAAAATTAGGGACACACCATTCAGAAGTGAAATTAGGACACACTACCACACACACATGGATAAATGCTAGATTGCATCCACGTATTTTAAAATAATCTAGGGGCAGAATTTTATGGTCCACCATTGGCAAGTTTGAAGGCAGCGGAGACCAGTAAAATTCCCTGGGTGGCCTTCCTGCCATTTTCTTGTCCACCCCCGAACTTTTTGCAATTTTACATGGGGTGGGTGTAGCCTGCCCTCACCCCAAATGAGGCCTTTATGCGGCAGGAGTTGTTCAGGGGCAGGGGGAAGCCTTGCAGGTTATCCTGCTCAGGCCTTTGGGGTGAAGGGTGATGTGGCTTTTGGTTCTGATGGGGGATTGGGGAGAGGGGTCACAAACCTGAAACATTAGTTCTGTTTCTCTCGCCACAGATGCAGTATGTCTGTGGCTGTTGTTTATGTATACTTCCAGAAGGCATCCACATCAGGCACCCTTTCCACATCAGGCACCCGTCCCCCAAGGTCTGCCCGTGAGGATTCTCATCCCCCACCAACCTCTTCATCAAGACCCCCACCCCCTTCTCCCTACACCCCCAGGCCTTACCTCGCCTTCCCGCCATGAGAGTCCCCACACTTACCTGGTCCTAGCCTCTTGGACTCTGCATCTGGGAATCTGGAAGCTTGTAGTCCCAGACCCGGTCACTTCTGTCACTGGTGCTGCTAGCTGCTTTCAAAGGTGTGATGCCCAGAACTGTTCACAGGACTCCAGGTGTGATCCAACCAGGACTTTGTGCAGTTGAAGCATGACCGCTCTTGAGGAGGGATTTCCACATAAGTGAGGGGCGGAAGTCTGAACTTAAGCCAGTTATCACTCCTTGTAACATTAAATGACCGTGGGGCTGCTGTAAAGTGTTCCCCACTGGCTCTTTGGGTTACAGAGTAGGAAACCCCACCATCCAAAAATCTTAAGATAAAAGCAAAAAACTGCAGATGCTAGAAATCCAAAACAAAAATAAAAATACCTGGAAAAACTCAGCAGGTCTGGCAGCATCTGCGGAGAGGAGCACAGTTAATGTTTCGAGTCCGTATGGCTCTTCAACAGAACTAAGGAAAAATAGAAGAGGTGAAATATAAGCTGGTTTAAGGGGGGGTGGGACAAGTAGAGCTGGATAGACGGCCAGTGATAGATGGAAATAGCCAAAAGATGTCATAGACAAAAGAACAAAGAGATGTTGAAGGGGTGATATTATCTAAGGAATGTGCTAATTAAGAGTAGAAAGCAGGACAAGCAAGGTACAGATAGCCCTAGTGGGGGTGGGGTGAAGGGAAGGGATCGAGATAGGCTAAAAGATAGAGATAAAACAATGGATGGAAATACATTTAAAAATAATGGAAATAGGTGGGAAAAGAAAAATCTATATAAATTATTGGAAAAAAAAGAGGAGTGGGGGGTGGGGGGGAGATCAGAAAGGTGGTGGGGATGAAGGAGAGAGTTCATGATCTAAAATTGTTGAACTCAATATTCAGTCCGGAAGACTGTAAAGTGCCTAGTCGGAAGATGAGGTGGTGTTCCTCCAGTTTGCGTTGAGCTTCACTGGAACAATGCAGCAGGCCAAGGATGGACATGTGGGCATGAGAGCAGGGTGGAGTGTTGAAATGGCAAGCGACAGGGAGGTCTGGGTCATGCTTGCAGACAGACTGAAGGTGTTCTGCAAAGCGGTCACCCAGTCTGCGTTTGGTCTCTCCAATGTAGAGGAAACCACATTGGGAGCAACGAATGCAGTAGACTAAATTGAGGGAAATGCAAGTGAACTCTCCTGCACACTTCACTGAACCAGGGTTGATCCCTGGCTTGATGGTAATGGTAGAGTGGGGGATATGCCAGGCATGAGCTTACACATTGTGGTTGAATACAATTCTGCTGCTGCTGGCCCACAGCACCTTATGGATGCCCAGTTTGAGTTGCTAGATCTGTTCAAAACCTATCCCAGGGTGGTAGTGCCACACAACACGATGGACGATATTCTCATTGTAACAATAGGACTTTGTCTCCACAAAGACTGTGCGGTGGTCACTCCTACCAACCCTGTCATGGAAAGGTGCACTTGGATGGATAGATGGGGGAAGATGAGGTCAAGAAGTTTTTCCCATCATTGGTTCCCTCACCACCACCCACTCTTGGTGACTGAAAACCCCCATGAAGAGTACATTCAGTGCCCTTGTCAACTTCAGTGCTTGTTCCAATTGGTGTTCAAAATGGAGGAGCACTGAGTCATCAGCTAAGGGTAGGGGTGAGGGGGAGTGTGGGGCAGCAGGTGGTAATCAGCAAGGAGATTTCCTTGCCCATGTTTAACCTGATGTCATGAGACTTCATGGGATCCATTGCCAATGTTGAGGACTCCCAGGGCAACCCCTCCATTGTATACCATTGTGCCACCACCTCTGGTGGGTCTGTGCTGCCGGTGGGACAGGACATACCCAGGGACAATGGTGTCTGGGAGATAGTCATACTCACTGAATCATTCCTTACAGACAATGTCTGTCTGTTGCTTGACTATTCTGTGGGGCAGGTCTCTCAGTTTGGCACAAGGCCCCAGGTGTTAGTAAGGAGGACGTTGCAAGGTTGACAGGGCCTTGTTTGCTGTTGTAATTTTTGGTGCCTTGATTGGTGCTGGGTGGTCAGTCCCATTTCATTCCTTTCAGACTTTGTAGCAGTTTGATAGAACTGAGTGCTTTGCTAGGCCATTTCAGAGGGCAGTCAACCACATTGGTGTGGGTCTGGAGTCACATAAAGGCCAGGCCAGGCAAGAACAGCAATTTCCTTCCCCAAAGGACACTAATGAACCAGATGAGTTTTTACAGCAATCAATAATAGTTACAAGGCCACCATTATTGAAACTAATTCTTAATGCCAGATTTATTAATTGAATTTAAATTCCAGCAGCTGCGATGGTGGGATTTGAACCTGTGTCCCTGCAGCATTCACCTGGACCTCTTGATTACTAATCCAGTGACATTATCACTAAGCCATCCACTTTCTCACAAACAATATATAAACTGCAGTACAATCAACCTACTAAGGCACCTGGAATACTGTATACAGTTTTGGTCTCCTTACTTAAGGAAGGATATACTTGCATTGGAAACAGTCCAGAGGAAGTTCACCAGGCTGATTCCTAGGTTGAAGAGCTTGCCTTATGGAGAAAAATTGAGCAGGGTGGGCCTACACTCATTGGAGTTTAGAAGAATGAGAGGTGATCTTATTGAAACACACGGTCCTGAGGGGGCTTGACAGGGAAGATGCTAGGAGAATGTTTCCTCTCATCAGAGAATCTAGAACTGGGGGCACAGTTTAAAAAATAAGGAATCTCCTGTTTAAAGATGGAGATGAGGAGGAATTTCTTCTCACAGAGGATCATTAGTCTTTGGAATTCTCTACTCGAGAAAACAGTGGAGGCCGAGCATTGAATACATTCAGAGCTGATTTAGACAAATTTTTGATCCACGAGAGTCAAGGGAGATAGGCAGGGAAATGGAATTAAGGCCACAATCAGATCAACCATGACTTTATCAAATGGAGGAGCAGGCTTACTGCACCAAATGGCCTACTCCTGCTCCTATTTCTTATGATTTATCAGGATATTCACTGTTCTAGAGTGGGCTTTCTCCAACACCCACTTGTTTTACTAAGTCACAGGGCGTGGATATTGCTGACAAGGCTGGCATTTATTGCCCATCCCTAGTTGCCCTCAAAGTAGTAGTGATGTGCTTCCTTCTTGATCACTGCAGTTCATGCGGTGAAAGTGGCTCCATACTCCTTTTGGGTAGGGAGTTCCAGGATATTGACATAACAATGAAGAAATGGTGGCAGAAGTCAAACTGAGAAAGATATATGGCTTGCTATGGATTCCTAGGTTGAAGAGCCTGCCTTAGGGAGAAAAGTTGAGCAAGGTGGGCCTACACTCATTGGAGTTTAGAAGAATGAGAGGTGATCTTATTGAAACACACGGTCCTGAGGGGGCTTGATAGGGAAGATGCTGGGAGAATGTTTCCTCTCATCAGAGAATCTAGAACTGGGGGGGGAACAGTTTAAAAAATAAGGAATCTCCTATTTAAGATGGAGATGAGGAGGAAGTGTGCTTCAATGCACTTGATGCCCTTGTGATTCCCAGTTATGGAACTCACAGGTTTGAGGTGTACTGCTTGAAAAGCCTTGGAAAGCTACTGCTAGTAAACACTGATGTCTCATGTGCTCCAATGTAGCAGAGAGTGGATGCTTAAGTCAGGTGCTGATCAGAGTTTCATCTCTTGAATACTTTGACCCACCAATCCCCCCCAACACCTACAACTGCCCGTTCTTGGAGCACTTCAGCTTGGTCAACTTTCCTTTCCTCTCCTTTTCAAATCATGGGCAGTATTCCACCCCCACCCCCCCACCATTGTGGGGGGGCCGGGGGGGGGGGGGGGGGCGGAGGAGAGTTGAAGAGTGGGCACACGTAGGCGTGCCTCCGATTGGCGCCCCCGAGTGGGGGGCATGGCACCAATTTACGTGGGCGGGCCAATTAAGGCCTGCCCAGTGTGACGTCCGCACGGGCACTCTTTTGCACATGCGCACGAAAGAGCACACTCATCTCACTGAGGCTAAGTGCTGCCTCAGGGAGATCGGTTCTACAATAAAAAAAATATTAAAAATAGAAAAAAAAAAATCCCTGGTACGTCCCCTCATGTCACATTAGTTGGGACATGTCCATAACTTTTAAAAACACATCAATTAACTTTTTTAAAACCTACATGAAAGCTCATCCTGCCCATGGATGAGGTTTCATGCTTTTCCTAATGCCCGCCAGGGCTCCTGGCCTGCCCGCCAACCTCAAGGTTGGATGGGCAGGTCCATTAATTCCTTAAATTACTCTATCAATGGCCTCAGTTGGCCATTGACAGGTCAGCGGGTGCACAGCTGATTTTTCTGAGCCCCCACCTACCTGAAAATTTAAATGGGGCGTGGTGAAGTTGGGAGTTCTGCCCAACATCACTGCACGTCATTTTACATGTCGGCGAGCGGGCCCGGACCCCCGCTCGCCGACGGGAAATTCTTGGCCCATCTTCTCTAACCCTCTCCGCACCCCATCCTACCTTGCTCCCCGAAAGATCCATTCCTTCAGCCTCTGCACTGACTCAGAGTACTTTTAACTTTAACAAAGCAAATGTCTGCACTTAATCTATTCTATTGCTGCAAGTACAATAGCAAAATATCTCATACTTCTGACAAAAGCAGCAAATGTCTTTTGAACAACAAACATCATATGGAAAAAGAATATTTTCCATTCCACAGGACTTTGTTTTGAAAAGAAACTTCATACTTTCTTACTCATCAGGAGCAAAACATGCAATCCACATATTTATAAAAAATGGAATTTCTATTTCTATTACCGTTGCACTGTTTTGAATTTAGACTCAAAAGAAATTAGTTAATAGAGACATGCCCTTTCCTGTCGAGCAGACAAATGTTATTTTGACATCAAGTCCCATGTATTAAACAAATCAATTGACTCTAAAATTGCTAGCCAGTCCATCAGAGGTTCTTGTGACAAAGCTCAACAACTCATTTGGTTGATGATGAAAGCTCAGATTAGAGTTTTGTTGACTTTTAAGGGGAAATGAAAGCTAGTACATTAAAGGATGAAAGATTTTTTTCAACTGCCAATTATCCATCAGTTGCAATGTCAGTATGTACTTTAAGCCAGGCATCAATATTTTCAACACCAGTTTTTATGGATACTTGATACAAGAGGTTAAACTCAGTTTGAATCACTCAAGCACATCCTTCTGCTGCACAAGATATGGTTCGCTGATAGCATCTAAGAGTACAAAGAACCAATAATTCTCAAAAACTATTATTTTAAAGTTTTGTAGTCTTTGCAAATTTAAGATGAATAGTAAGAACACCTGTGTTGTCCTTCATCCTATTATACATCGCTGAGGATAAAGTGCATTCCAAATCCTGATTTTTACTACTAAATGATCCATTTCTTATGAGATTAAATTTTGTTTGGGTGCTTAGGCAATTCGAATTTTGCCACTGCTTTCCTTCCAATCTTTCTCCTGTGGGAACACTATGTATTGACAATTAGTAACCAATACAATGTCTGCGGCAATGTAACAGTGAAGCCCATTCATTCTCTGAAGCATGGTGCTGTCATAATAATAGTTGATTGTGGCAGTGGACTCCAGTATTAGATACAGTACTTGTACTAGAGATATGGTCACCTGACCTGGGGTTTGAAGGTCAGATAGCACATGTTGGAACCTGTCTAGATAGAATTCAGTTATTGTAGATATGTGTTCATGTTAGGAAAATGTGTTATCAATGAAGTTAGCTCAGCTACAATGTCCACAGCCTGTGTGCATCATTGGAACAAAAAACAAGGCATGGTGTCAGAAGTAAACTAAACACAACAATGATGGTTCTGAAACCACCGACAGAGCTCAGTTTGAAGGGTAATCTCGCTGAAAGCTGGAAGAGGTTCCAGCAGTGATTCGAGCTGTACCTCACAGCAACGGACAGTGATAAAAAAAGACCCACAGGTGCAGCCTTCCACCTTTCTTCACGTAACAGGGGAAGCAGCCCCAGAAGTCTATAACACATTCACATTTGAAAGTGATGAGAAACGAAATGACTTGAAAGAAATAATGTAAAAATTCGAAACCTACTGCAGCCCCAAGAAAAACATCGAGTATGAAAGATACCGATTTTTAATGTGCATGCAAGGCAGTGACAACATTAGTAAGTATGTAACTGAGCTGAGAAAATGAGCTAAATCATGTGAATTTGAAGAATCACTCATCCAAGATAGAATAATTTGCGGAATTGCAAATGACACTCTGAGGGAACAGCTTTTGAGAGAAGTTGATCTCATGCTGGAGAAAGTGATAAATATCTGCAGAGTAGCAGAGGCAACAAAATGCCAGATTAAATAGGTGGCACAAGGTGATAAGCCGCACATGGTCAAGCAGTTAGATGCAGTTAAACAGTAACAGCCTGGAAAATAACAAATAGGCAGCCTGAACATAAAAGGAACAAAACTGCTATTAAATCATTTAAATGCAGCCGATGTGGAACAGAGCATTTACCATGTAGTTGTTCAGTCTTCAGAAGTGTAAGAACTATGATAAACTAATTAACTTCGCTAAGATGTGTAAATTGAAGAAAGTGCACACAATTTCAGATGTTGACACAGGCACAGACTGAACTTTTCGTTAGTGCAGTAACAACAAAGTCCAAAGAGACAAATGGAAGGTTGATTTAAAAATTGCCAACATGATAGTGAACTTCAAGATGCAGCTGCACAAGCAAATGTCATTCCAATAAGTCTCTATCGTAAGATAAGCAAAGAAAAACATCTAATTAAAACAAAAGTGAAGCTGTCTACTGATAGAGATGAAAAATTGCAGTAGAAGGCAAGTGAACCACAAAAAACAGTCTCAAGCACTACCATTCATAGCGGTGAAAACTGAAGCAAAACCCATTCTTGGAATCAAAGCTTGTGAAAATCTGAAGCTAATCAAGAGAATAATGACAGTCGCCACTTATGACACCGAGTGGGTATAAACATGTGTTCCACGGGATTGGCTGCCTAAAAGGAGAACACACCATCAAGATTGACGAAACTGTGACACCCAAAATGAACCCACCCAGGAAAATACCAGTAATGCTGAGACACCGACTGAAAGCAGAGTTGGACAGAATGGAGAAACTTCGCATCATCAAGAAAATTGAAGAACTGACAAAGTGGGTTAATCCAATTATAATTGTAGAAAAATCAGATGGAAATCTGCGAGACTGTATGGATCCCAGAGACCTAAACCAGGCAGAACAAAGAGGGCATGACCAGCTACCCACAGTAGAAGAGATCACGTGTAAACCAGCTGATGCTAAATACTATTCAGTCTTGGATGCGAGTTCAGGCTTCTGACAGGTCAAACTATATGAATGCAGCTCCTATCTCTGTACCTTTAACACACTATATGGGCAATACAGGTTTTTACGCTTACCTTTTGGTACTAATTCAGCTCCAGAGGTGTTCCACTGAACAGTGAAACAGCTGTTTGAAGGGTTAGAGGGCGTGGAAACCTACATCGATGATGTGCTGGCCTGGGAAGCCTCATGAGAAGAACATGACCGCAGACTGAGGCAGGTGCTGGCCAGAGCTAGAGAAAGGAACCTCAAGTTGAAGGAGGAAAAGTGCAAAATAGGTCTTTATGAAATCAAGTACTTGGGACATGTGCAAACAAGTGAGGGACTGAAGCCGGACTCAAGTAAAATCAAAGTAGTCGTGAACATGCCATCTTCATAATTTAAGAAAGACTTGGAGAGGTTTTTGGGAATAGTGACCTATCTTGGGAAATTCATTCTGAACATGTCAGACCTGACAGCACCTTCTACAAAATTATGTGGAATGGCACTGGGAACAAAGTCACCAGGAAGGTTTAACCATTCTGAAGAGAGCACTAACCCAGGCACCAGTATTAAAGTATTACAATGCCAGTCAGCCAGATAAGGTCTCAGTGGACACTTCAAAGACTGGCCTGGGAGCTGTCCTCTTGCAAAATGAGGCACCAGTGGCAAACACTTCAAAAGCAATTACTGGAAAACAGCAGCGGTAGACCCAAATAGAGAAATAAATGCTAGCAGTTGTGTTTGGGCGAGAACATTTCCACCTGTTTGTCTACGGCAAAGACGTAGAGATAGAGTCTAATCATAAGCCTTTGGAAGCTATACTTTAAAAGCCCCTGAACTGTGCACCACCAAGAATCCAAAGATTACTAATGTGTCTGCAGAGGTACCAGAGGTCAGAGTTAAATATAAACCGATGAAAGTAAATGTATATCACAGACACACAATCACGTGCATAGCTACCCATCATGGAGGAAGAGGATAAAGAAATGGAAGCACAGGTTCACATGCTGACAAACAACTTACCTGTGGCTGTAACCAAACTGGATGAGATTAGGGAAGCGACCAGAATAACACCACCCTGAGAAAACTGCAGCAGATTGTGCAAACTGGTTGGCCCACACATCGGAGCTGAGCTCCTTCTGCTGTACAAGAATACTGGAGCTTTTGTGAGGAACTTCATGCAGCAGAAGGAATACTTTTCAAGGGAGAAAAGATCATAATTCTTGCAACACTGAGGAAAGAAATGCTGCAGTGCATACATGAAAGTCACCTTGACATAGAAACATGCAGGAGAAGAGCTCAAGATGTAATGTATTGGCCTGGAATGGGAGCACAATTGGTGACATGGTGAATGCATGTGCAGTGTGCCAAAAGTACAATAAATCGCAACAAAAAGAACCACTTCAACCACACACTGTTCCAGAGAGGCCCTGGCAGAAAATTGGAGTGGACTTGTTCACATTGCACAACAGTGAGTACCTACCAGCAGTAGATTATTACTCAAAGTTTTTTTTGAGTCTGTGCTGCTAAGAAATGATGGTAAGAGCACCATTGTAATAAATTATTTAAAATCAATTTTTGCTCACCACGGCATCCCTGATGTCCTCATCTCAGATAACGGTACACAATTCTCAGGCACTGAGTTTTGCAAATTTGCACAGGGAGGACTGGGAGTTTTGCCACATTATGTCAAGTCTCAAATATCCACAATCCAATGGAATGGTGGAGTGTACCATGCAGACCTTAAAACACCTCTTGAAAAAGGCAAAGGTGGACAGAAGAGACCCCAACCTGGCTCTGCTGGATTTCAGGAACACTCAATTAGAGGGCATTGGATCATCTCCAGCACAGCTCCTGATGGGGAGAAGACTAAGAACTAAGCTTCCAATTGCACCCCAACTGTTATGTCCACAGCCAGTGAACTACAGTGTGCAGGACCTGCTCAAACTGAGACAGCAGAAGCAGAAATAGTACTTTGATCGAGGTGCCCAACCTCTGCCTGACCGGAACATGGGAGAGACAGTGAGGATTCAGCATGAAGGGATCTGGAATCCTGCTGTTGTCACAGGAATCACAGGAGAACCAAGATCTTACATAGTGCAAACTCCAAACAGACAACAGTACAGGAGAAACCGGAAATTCCGACTGAAAACAAATGAAACACAAACCTTCTCTGAACCAGAAAGTGTAGCTGAAGATTAAAAACTAGAACGCACCAGTGAAGCAACATATAACCAGACAAAGCCTGGGAGTCTTGAAAACTATCCAAGAAGTGATAGTGACAGAGAGCTGAAGAAGGCACCTTGTCCTTCAAAATCACCTTCATCACCATTCAGAATATCCAGTGGAAGAATTGTGAAAAAAAAGAGGTACAGAGATGAGTAAAAGACAAAACAGACTGATCAAAACAGAGAATGAGAAAGAATAGATAAGAGACTTTGTGTACTTGAGTTGTATAATAGTTTTTCTTTAAAAAGAGAAATGTCATGATAATAGTTGATTGTGGTAGTGGACTCCAGTATTTGATACTATATGGTACGCTGTACTAGAGATGGGGTCACCTGGCCTGAGGTTTGAAGGTCAGATAGCACATGTTGGAGCCTGTCTTGACAGAATTCAGTTACTGCAGATATCAATAAAGTTAGCTCAGCTACAATGTCAATGGCCTGCGTGCATGACTGAAACTAAAAATAAGACAGATGCCATAGAGTGATAGGACCAGCACTGAGAGTCATAAATCCCAAAACAATGAATTCTTGATTCCAAGCATTTGGCTGGATGAAGGCATTGATCAGAGATAAATTGCTTCTACTTGGGAGAAAGAGAGACATGGAAAGCAAATCACACTTCTTATAACTCTCCCAACATTTAATGATCAAACTACATTGGCAGAGACCAGAGACCATGTCGATGCCTGTTTCCTTAGCTACGTAACTTGGGCTCAGAAAGGCCGAAAGAAAATATATTTAAATATTTCATTCAGCTGGTTATTTATCTGTTCAGATGCAACCAAACAACCACAAAGTAAGAAACTTTTTTGAGTAATTATGGTTTTGGTTCTATATCTGTGATAATACTGTGAACTGATAAAAACAGTGGATCTGCCTAATACAGCATGGTGGAAATTCAATTTAATGTTTGTATTTTCCAGGAGATTGCAACCTTCCTGTGTCACATTTGAAACCTATAGAGCTACCCATCACTTGGTTTTAAATCACTATGGTAGAGGCCTTTTACAAATACATTTAGCTCTAACTTTTAGAATAAGTCTGCTAATAAACTTGTGCTGCCTCTTCTGTACAAACCATGTTTTTGATGTCTAATCAAGATCACTGCCTTTGACAGCCCTAGCTTCGTGCACTGCAGCTATCTTTTTAAGCTGATCAAAATTAGGACAGCATTTAGTATTTCTTCCTCTACAATCCAGCAATAAAAATCTTGTCATGAGCCCAAGTTCCTGATAAATGTTACATTCTTCTTATTTGTGCATATATTGTGGTGGAAGAAAAATAATTGTTGGAATTGCATGAACTGCATTTATACAGATAAGAGCGGAAACATTTGAGGGCAGATCAATTCCCCAGAGAAGATGGACAATAAAGATGGAATGGTCTGCTGTAACAAATGTTGCAGCGATATCAAGAGGCATTTGGCCAGGGAATAGTCTTAGAACTGTGAGCATAAGTAAAAGATTGGAGGATGGACATTTGGACAAGAGGGGCATTGAATACATGACAACAATGCATTCAAGGGCCTTACTGAACAAAGGAAGGTCTGAGTTGGAGTGATAGTTGGAGATGACAGGCAGATTGAGAATGAACAGGTGTCAAGAAATACCCTATTATATTCTGTAGCTAATGGTATGCTCTGGTTCTTTCTTCTTTATCCCAGAGGTTCCTAGCTCTGTCCTCTCTACCACTGTTACTTTTTTGATATAGGTCTGCGATTTTCTTTCCCCCATTTTGTTGAAAAACAACGGGTGGGATTTTCTAGTCCTGCCCACCGCCGGAATTCTCCAGTCCCACTGAAAGTCAATGGACTTTTGGCTGGGCCACTGAATCTCTCAGTGGCTCTCGCCATGATGGGGCCAGAAAATCCCCACCAATGTCTTCATACCTCTTGTCTGAGACTTGTTGAATGCTTTGATTGGGGTTGTTATACTTTTCTAGCATTTCAGGGAAGGAAACCAAGAAAAAGCTTATTGTCGGATAAATATTTTATTTCCTATCTCCAACTTTCCCACTAACCACTAATTTTCCTATCTACTTTATCAAAACTCATAGTACCCAGTACTCAAAATATTATCTCCTTCCATCCAATGACTATCCCACATTCAACCTCTCTTTTTCAGTGTGAAAAATGTGGAACACATCCATTTTCAAGCAATATGCTTGTAAATCTCAAATTTTGTGTCACCTAATAATTATTTCCTAACTTATCTCTTCTCTTGCCATTTTCAATATGATTTTGCTGAAGTATGGACCTTGATTTTTTTATTTTTAATCTTGCCACTTCTTGTTGGGCAGCAGTTTTGAAGTTTATAATCTAATATGATTCTAACCAATGTGGTAGCATCTCACTCTGATTTCTTGATGGTGTTATACATTTCTGATTAGAATAATGAGGCTGAACTGAAATGTCTTAGTCCTATCAATGCCACCGTATATAAAGGCTTACCCACATTGAATACGTCCAGTTATAAAAATCTTCAAAGAAAGAAGAGATCAAAGAAAACTAATGGTAAAATGACACCCATCCTTGTCAGTATCCTTTTTCATTTTACAGTGCTTCAGCTCACATTTGGTACATATGTGAAGCTAAAACATGAAAAGAAAAATGATGAATTATAAAATTATCATATCAAAGTTGAGTTGAGACTGCACCATACAACTGTTCAATTATATTGTATTGGGATGTGGGCTGGAAAAAGAAAAGGACAAGCATTTCATCTTAGTCCCTTTTATAAGACCATAAGACATAGGGGCAGAAATTAGGCCATTCGGCCCATCGAGTCTGCTCCGCCATTCAATCATGGCTGATAAGTTTCTCAACCCCATTCTCCCGCCTTCTCCCCATAACCTTTGATCCCCTTACCAATCAAGAACCTATCTATCTCGGTCCTAAGTACATTCAATGACCTGGCCTCCACAGCCTTCTGTGGCAATGAATTCCATAGATTCACCACTCTCTGGCTAAAGAAGTTTCACCTCATCTCCGTTCTAAAAGGTCTTCCCTGTACTCTGAGGCTGTGCCCTCGGGTCCTAGTCTCTCCTACTAATGGAAACATCTTCCCCACGTCCACTCTATCCAGGCCTTTCAGTATTCTGTAAGTTTCAATCAGATCCCCCCTCATCCTTCTAAACTCCATCGAGTATAGACCCAGAGTCCTCAAACGTTCCTCATATGTTAAGCCTTTCATTCCTGGGATCATTCTCGTGAACCTCTCCAGGGCCAGCACATCCTTCCTGAGATACGGGGCCCAAAATTGCTCACAATATTCTAAATGTGGTCTGACCAGAGCCTTATAAAGCCTCAGCAGCACATCCCTGCTTTTATGTTCTAGTCCTCTCGAAATAAATGCCAACATTGCATTTGCCTTCCTAACTACCGACTCAACCTGCAAGTTAACCTTAAGAGAATCCTGGACTGGGACTCCCAAGTCCCTTTGCACTCCAGATTTCTGAATTCTCTCCCCATTTAGAAAATAGTCTATGCCTCTATTCTTCCTACCAAAGTGCATGACTTCACACTTTCCCATGTTGTATTCCATCAGCCACTTCTTTGCCCATTCTCCTAACCTGTCCAAATCCTTCTGCAGCCTCCCTGCCTCCTCAACACTACCTGTCCCTCCACCTATCTTTGTATCATCTGCAAACTTAGCCAGGATTCCCTCAGTTCCTTCATCTAGATCATTAATGTATAAAGTGAAAAGTTGTGGTCCCAACACTGACCCCTGCGGAACTCCACTAGTCACTGGCTGCCATCCAGAGAAGGACCCCCTTATCCCCACTCTCTGCCTCCTGCCAGACAGCCAATCTTCTATCCATGCTAGTACCTTGCCTCTAACACCATGGGCTCTTATCTTACTGAGCAGCCTCCTGTGCGGCACCTTGTCAGAGGCCTTCTGGAAGTCCAAGTAGATAACATCCATTGGCTCTCCTTTGTCTAACCTACTCATTACCTCCTCAAAGAATTCTAACAGATTTGTCAGGCATCACCTCCCCTTGATGAACCCATGCTGACTTTACCCGATTTTACCATGCACTTCCAAGCATTCTGAAATCTCATCCTTCATAATGGACTCTAAAATCTTACCAACGACCGAGGTCATGCTAATCGGCCTGTAATTTCCCGTCTTTTGCCTCACTCCCTTCTTAAACAGGGGGGTTACATTAGCGATTTTCCAGTCCTCTGGGACCCTCCCTGACTCCAGTGATTCCTGAAAGATCACCACTAACGCCTCCACTATCTCTTCAGCTATTTCCTTCAGAACTCTGGGGTGTAATCCATCTGGTCCAGGCGATTTATCCACCTTCAGACCTTTCAGTTTTCCTAGCACCTTCTCCTTGGTAATGGCCACCATACTCACCACTGCCCCCCGACTCTCTTGCACTTTGGGATGTCACTCATGTCTTCCACTGTGAAGACTGACGCAAAGTACCTATTCAGTTCCTCCGCCATTTCTTTGTTCCCCACTACTACTTCTCCAGTGTCATTTTCCAGTGGCCCAATGTCCATTTATAACCCTTGAGGACCTGTTCTTTAATTTAGTTCCTAGTTCCTGATAATCCCCAAACAGCTCCTCTTTCCTAGTCTTACCTATGTTATTTGTCCCGACGTGGACCACAACAACTGGATCCTCCCCTTCCCTCTCCAATATCCTCTCAAGCCGGTCAGAGATGTCCCTCACCCTGGCACCGGGCAGGCAACATACCATGCGGGCCTCTCGATCCTGCTTACAAAGGAAGCTATCAATTCCCCTAATTATAGAATCCCCTACATCTACCACTTGTCTTTTTGCTCCCCCCTCTTGAATGGCCTCCTGTGCCACGGTGCCGTGGTCAGCTGGCTCATCCTCCCTACAGCCCTGTTCCTCATCCACACAGGGAGCAAGTACCTCGTACCTGTTGGACAAGGTCAAGAGCTGAGGCTCCTCTGTTCCTGAACACAGGATCCCTCTACCTGCCTCACTTGCAGTCACACCCTGCTGACCCTGACCACTGACCGGACTTGAGGTACTTAATCTACCGGGTGTGACGGCCTCCTGATATAACGCGTCCAGGTAACTCTCCCCCTCCCCGATGTGCCGCAGCGTCCGGAGCTCAGACTCCAGCTCATCAATTCTGAGCCAGAGTTCCTCCAGCAACCAACACTACTGCTCTGAGTAGCTGAGCCCAATGTCTAGGGATGGCCTTACTTGCCACCAGTTGCACTCCAATGGATCCACCTATGCCCCAATAACGTTTGCAGGTGTACTCACCCCAATTTCTCCAAAACCTATACATAAAACTTTCTGAAAACTCTGCTCACACAAAAGCCATTGTGTGCCAATGCAAGAAGTGCTTCCTTTACTTTATCGATAGGGACTGATCCCACCTCCATGACTGACATCCCTTTCTGCTGCCACCTCCACTCCATAGACATACTTGTGACCCTGCTCGTTTCCCATAACTCCTCACCAAAATCTCATTCTTCCCATCAAAGAGCTCTCAGTCAACTCATTTGTATCATTAGTTGATGACCTGCCACATTGAGATGGGTGTCTTTCCCCAAGTCGGAAGCTGGCACAATGTTTGGCAACGCAATTTTGCCTGCACACCTGCCTTTGATCCTGCCTCCCTGTCCTATGGAAATTCAGTCCTTCATGTTCAACGTAATACAAATGTTAGTAACCATTATTTGCAATACATGTTGTACTTCATTAATAATTTAATCAAGTCAGGAAGACTATTTTATCCAATGCGGTCAAGATTCTCAAAATTCTTCTGCAATTTTCAAAGGCAATTAAGCAAGGATTCAAGAAAATATTCAACAAAAATGGAAAATGCTGGAAAAACTCAGTAGGTCTAGCAGCATCTGTAGAGAGAGAAACAGAGTTAATATTTCAAGTTGACTTGAAACGTTAACTCGGTTTCTCTCTCCACAGATGCTGCTAGACCTGCTGAGTTTTTCCAGCATTTTCTGTTTTTGTTTCAGATTTCCAGCTTCCGCAGTATTTTGCTTTTATTCAACAAAATATTGTTTATCGATTTCAATGCAGTAACATAATCTTTCTTAACAAAAATAAGTATTTTTCATATGAAAATTTAGTCCCCTGCAGAGAGAATTAGAGTCTCTACGAATCAAATTGTTTATTTTCCTGTTGTACTGTGATATATTGAAATTTGCTATTTAATTCTAATTACACATTGATTTCAAGTTCAATACATATAACGAATTTGAATTTACAACACTTTGCTTGTAAACATGTATTTTGTGTTGAAAGAAATCCTTTCAATTTACCATATGTAATTTTTATTTAACAATTCACTATTAGGTTAAGATTTAACAGTTTCACAGTTTACGTTAGCAAGTGCATAACTATAAACTCTACTTGTAATGACAAAGCCCAGAGCAATTCATTCTGACAGCAAAAATTCATATTTATATAGTGTTCTTAATATAGTAAAACATCCCAAAGAACTTCACGGGAGTGTTAACAAACAAAATTTGATAGTTAACTTTAAGGACATATTAGGGCAGATGTCAAAAGCTTGGTAAGTGAGGTACTTTTAAATGAACATCTCAAACGAGGAAAGATGTAGTGCAGCAAAGGTTTAGCAAGGGAATTCCAGTGTTTAAGGACTTAGGCAGTTATAGATACTCCACCAATGGTGGTGTGATTAAAATCTGCAAAGAACACAATCCTACTCCATCAATTACGACATTGTTATAGTATAAATGCTCAAGGAGTGTGAAATTTTATGCCTTTGTATTTATACCCATGAGATATCTTCTGGCTTTTTAAATTTAAATAAGAGCAATTATGAAGACATGAAAGCAAAGCTGGCTAAAGTGAATTGGAAAATTAGGTTAAGGGATAGGTCAATAGAGATGTAGTGGCAAACATTTAAAGGGGTGTTTCAGAATACACTGAATAGATACATTCCAACGAGTATGAAAAAGTGCAAGGGATGGATACACCATCTGTGGTTAACTAGAAAGTTTAAAGATGGTATCAAACTTAAAGAAAGCATATAATTGTGCAAAGACAGGGTAAGGTCAAAAGATTGGGAAGAATATAAGGAACAGCAAAGGATGACTGAAAAATTAATAAGGAGGGAAAAATTAGAGTACAAGAGAAAGCTAGCCAGAAATATAAAAACAGATAGTAAGCGCTTCTATAAATATTTTAAAAAGAAACAAGTTAACAAAGTGAGCATTGGTCCTATAGAAAGTGAGTCTGGAGAACTGATAATGGAAAACAAGGAGATAGCAGATGAATTGAACAGGTATTCTGCATCAGTCTTCACTACAGAGGATATAAGTTACTTCCCAGAAGTAGCTATAAATCAGGAAATGGAAGGGAGGGAGGAACTCAGGAAAATTACAATCACCAGAGATGTGGTACTGAGTAAATTGTTGGAACTATGGGCTGACAAGTGCCCAGGTCCTGATGGACTTCATCCTAGGGTCTTAAAAGAAGTGGCTAGTGAGATAGTTGATGCATTGGTTTTAATTTTCCAAAACTCACTGGTTCGGGGAAGGTCCCTTTAGATTTAAAGATAGCAAATGTAACTCCACTATTCAAAAAGGAAGGGAGACAGAAAGCGGGAAACTACAGGCCAGTTAACTTAACACCTGTCAAAGAGAAAATGTTAGAAGCTATTATTAAAGTAGTTACAGCGGGGCACCTGAATAAGTTCAAGGTAACCTGGCAGAGGCAACACAGTTTTGAAAAAGGGAAATCATGTTTAACCAACTTACTGGAGTTCTTTGAGGAAGTAACATGTGCTGTGGATAAAGGGGAACCGGTGGATGTACTGTACTTAGATTTCCAGAAGGCATTTGATAAGGTGCCCCATCAGAGGTTATTGCATAAATAAAAGCTCATAGTATTGGAAGTAACATACTGACATGGATAGAATATTGGCTGGCTAACAAGAAGCAGAGAATAGGCATAAATGGTCTTTTTCAGGTTGACAAGATGTAACGAGTGGTGTGCCACAGGGATCAGTGCTGGGACCTCAACTGTTTACAATTTATACAAATTATTTGGGTAAAGGGGTAAATGGGATGGTTACCAAGTTTGCTGATGACACAAAGATAGGTAGGAAAGTAAGCTGTGAAGAGGACATGAGGCTACAAAAATCTATAGATAGGTTAAGTAAGTGAGCAAAGATCTGGCAAATGGAGTATAATGTTGGAAAATGTGAAATTGTCCATTTTGGCAGGAAGAACAAAGAGAAGCTCTGAGATGCAGAGGGATCTGCGTGTCCCAGGGCATGATTCGCAAAAGGCTAGAATGCAGGTACAGCAAGTAAAAGGAAAGCTAATAAAATGTTACGATTGGAATTGAATACAAAAGTAGGGAGGTTATGCTTCAGTTATACAGTACATTGGTGAGAGCACATCTGGAGTACTGTGTACAGTATTGGTCACCTTATTTAAGAAAGGATGTAAATGCATTAGAAGCAGTTCAGAGAACGTTTACTAGGCTAATACCTGGAATGGGCGGGTTGTCTTATGAGGAAACTTTGGAAAGGCTAGACTCGTATCCACTGGAGTTTAGAAGGGTAAAGGCGACAGGATTGAAGCATATAAGATCCTGAGGGGTCTTGACAGGGTGGATGTAGAGAGGATGTTTTGTCTTGTGGGAGAATCTAGAACTTTGGGTCACAGTTTAAAAATAATTTAAAACAGAGTTGAAGCAATTTTTTTATCTCAGAGGATTGCGTGTCTTTGGAACCCTCTTTCTCAAAAGGTAGTGGAAACAGAGTCTTTGAATATTTTTAAGGCAGAGGTGGATAGACTTTTGGTTATTGGGGGTAGACGAGGTGCAGATTTGAGATTACTATCAGATCAGCCATGATCTTATTGATTGACGAAGCAGGGGTCTCGAGGGGCCGAATGGCCTACTGCTCCTTGTTCGTATATGTATGGGTATAAATGCTCATGGAACAATTTGAAGTTCTGCATTGTCCTAATAAGTGTGGCGTTGGAATGCTTCAATGCATAATGGCATTCTTGGATATTCCTTAACAAAGGACTATTTGCACCATTCTGAAACGTGCAGAACATCGTGTCTTCGTAAATCTGTTATCATTGGAAAAATGACATAAATTGGGCAGCTGTGATATTAACTGTGCAATTCTAAGTTGAGTTTGAGTATGTGATATAAATAGGCTGGAAGAGTCTGTAACTTATGATCTTCATATACAAGTAACCACTGTCAGAATGTCCTGTAATCATTTGGGACACAATTTCTAATCCAATGAAGAAAGTGAAATTTTGATGGGTACTGTCTCCTGTGAAACACTGACCCTGTTACTCACAGCCCATTTACTGAAGGTAGCATGAAGTCCAGGTTTCAAAGCTTTATTACTGACTATGATTTGTGGTATGCAATTAATGAATGAAATCCCTCAAGCTACCGATAGGCAATCTTAATGGTTTGCTAAATAATATGACAATGCAATGAAAACATTCTACAAGCAATCTCTGCCACACACGAGGGACCAGTACTTTTGCAACTGCTTTATAATCATCATTGTTGAAAACAGCACCAGAATTGGAGACAGAAACTGTTTTTTTTTTTAAATTAATGTCATCAGCCTTTTTAGGTAATTAATTTTCTTTATACCTTACAGAACTATGAAAAAGCACAACAAAACTGTCTCCCTACTTTACCTATTGCTTAAATATATAAAATGCATTATAATTCTACATGAGAATAATGGATGACCTCTAACAATAGTCTACAATGTCCTTACATCTTCAAAGCTTAAGGTAGCATAAAACACTTATGTCTTGAGAATATTTTAGACAGCCTATGCTATCTAAACTATTAATCCAGCTGAACAAATGTAAGGATTTTGCCATTCTACACTATAAGTATGCAAAAGAAAAATTGCTATGCAAACAGTGTTTCAAGGTGGCTGAGTTGTGCTATTAATGATACAGTCGAACTGCAGACACTTCTTGGGTGGAAACATAAGTTTATTTACAATATACTCAGCAGCAACTACGCGTATGCTTTCAACTACAATTCCATCTCAATACTGACTGCTGAGATAGCCTGCACTACTCTCCTATTGGTTACTACAGATCATGTGATCTTGCCTAACAAGTATTATTCTTAAAGGTATATTACACACTAAATAAAATCATACTTACAACACTCAGTAAGGAAACACTACTCATTGTTTAAATGTGGAATGTAGTATTCAATTTAGTATTCAGTAGAAGTACCAAAGACTGCTGGTGCAGGTATTGTATCAAGTGAACCAATTACATTGACAATATCCCTGCTTCACAGAATAAGGGTCTTCACACACTCAACACCATTATGAAGAGAACTTAAGTCATCTTCAAAATAGAGACTCAAACACAAACGGCTGAATTCAGACTATCAATTGTCCTTCCCATGTGTCATGCTGTTGGATTCTGTTCCACTCGGTCAACCTTCCTGCAGTGTTTCCAGCATTTTATGCCTTTATTTCAAATTTCCAGCATCCACAGTATTTTGCTTTTTTCTCCTTTTCAGACTTAGCCTTCCCATTTTTCCACTCACACAGTCCTAGTATCACCTCAGTCATTCAACTATTTTCTATAAAAGTACTTGATTAGCCATTCTACCACCTTTCCCGTGTGGTGCATGTATTTCCCTTTCCCAATCTCCTGTTTTGTTACTTTTTAAACATTCATCTGGATTGTATTTTACCATTCTAAACCATTAACTTGCCTGTTTCTCTGTCCATAGATACTGACTGACCTTCTGAATGTTTCCAACATTTTCTACTTTTGTTTTAGACTTCCAGTATCTACAGTTTATTTTGTGTGCGCGCACTCTTTTAGTTCATGGTTACTTACACACAAAATAAAACAGGCAGATTCAATTTTATGTGCTCCATTGATGAATGGAAACTTTTGTTTCTTCAAATTTAATTAACATCTAAATTAAGGTTGGCTGTAATCAATGTCAATATTAGATGGTGTGGAACAGTAGACAGGGTCAACAGGAGATACGTGGTACATACTCTGGTAATCTGTTGCAAAAACAAACTTAGAAATGTGATATTGGAAAGTAGGATATTAAGGTAAATAGCAAATGATGCTCGATTATTTTAGCTTCCACTTTATCATCTATACTATATTTTACCTATGATGTGTACATAGTGCAAAGTAGTTGAAAAGTATTGGATAAAAGCTGTAGACTGAAAATTTCTGACAGCAATATTATTATGCCTAATGCATCTATATTAAATTCTATCTCCATTATTTTAACAGAAAGCCTAACATGATTAAAATAAATGGGTCAATAGCTTGATTAAAATGGTGGAAAGATAAAATTGAGATGAGCACGTTGAGCATGACTATGATAACATCGCTCTCAATTTCCAGACCTGTATATTTTATAGAACAAATGCCTTTCAATTAGCTTACAACAGTAATTTAATCTTTGTGTTCTACACACATTTATAAACAAAAATTTGAGCAAATTACAGCTCACCATAATCATTTGCAGTTTTTCAAATCACACTTGTCCCATCTTTATGCCACAAATGAGAGTGAAGACGTGAGTCTCAGCTTTGCAGTTCAAATTCTACCGACTGCAGGGACTGCTTATTTGAGTGGACAGAGGAACCTTTTGGATATTTTTCATGAGGAGAATTCTTCTCTGATTCAAAGAGCTCATTTGATGGATTATTTTCCTGTCCATTACCCAGGAGTGAGAGGTATAAAGTATCCGAGACAGATGGGGATTATTGTCTCAGTTGGAGACACAAGCTCTGGTGGTGGTGGTGGTGGTGGTGGGTGGGGAGGAGGAGGAGGATGGGGGAGGAGGAGAGGGAGGAGGAGGAGGTGAATGATGAGATGAAGGAGGGAACACAGCGAGGCTCAGGATGCTGTAGGTTCCTCAGGAAGGGGACAGAGCGGCGCCAGGCCCCAATGATCAGGAGGAACCCAGAAACAATCAGATGTGCAGATGAACATATACTGTCCCAACGGTATACAGGAAGAGATCGAACTACTTGCAACTGACCTCATAAGGTCATTGAGCCTTTTGTGGCACTGAGACCAAGTCCTCCTCACCACCTCAACATTCTTGATCTCCTCGGCCACTCCTCTTACGCAGCAGGAGTCTGCCTGAGCTTCCTCCTCTTCCCAGTGCTTGGCATGAGCTGAAGATGTCCATCATGTACTGCACACAGGAGGGCAGCAAGGATGGTCTCACTGAATCTGAAGTTAGCTTTGCTCCTTCTGGAACGCCTCTCCCCTGGCAACCTGTAATAAATGTACAACTCCTCAATGTCCAAAGGTGGGAGACTTGCAGAATTTTAAAACTTCTGCCGCCTATGAAGTGTGACATGGTTGGATGAGAGATTAGCAAAAAATTAAAATAAAAAAAAACGCAGGGAAATGCTCAGCGGGTCTGGCGGCATCTGTGGAGAGAGAAACAGAGTTAACGTTCTGATCCATATGACTTCTTCAGAGCTGAAGAGAGGTAGAAATGCGATGGATTTATACCGTTGAAGAGAGGGGGTGGAGCATGTGGAGCAAAATAGAAGGTCAGGGATAGGTGGGAGCTAAGGAGAAATTTGACAAAGATGTCATGGACACAAGACAAAGGGAGTGGCAATGATAGTGTTAAAGACAATGGTCGGGTGCTAAAAGTTGCATAACAATTAGATAGTAGAACGTGTTAATAGCAGAACAACGGTCAGTGCTTTCTGAGAGCAAAACATAAGAACAAGTTACAGACTGGCCCTGTGGCAGGGGGGTGGGTTGGGAAAAAAATATCAACATGGAGAAGAGTTCATGGTCTGAATTTGTTGAAGTCATTGTTCATAGCAGAAGGCCTTAAAGTGCCTAATCAGAAGATGAGGTGCTGTTCCTCTAATTTGCTATGGGGAATTGGAGGAACAGAACCTCATCTTCCAGTTAGGCACTTTACGGCCTTCTGCACTTAACTTTGAGTTCAACAACTTCAGACCATGAACTCTGCCCTCCATTTTGATATTCTTTTCCCAATTCCCTCCCTCCGACAAGGGATATTCAACTCAAGGGATGTGGGCTTCACTGGCTAGGCCAGCATTTATTGCCCATTCCGAGCTGACCTTGAGAAGGTGGTGGTGAGCTGCCTTCTTGAATCGCTGCAGTCCATGTGGTGTAGCTACACCCACAGTGCTGTTAGGGAGTTCCAGGATTTTGACCCAGCGACAGTGAAGAAACTGCGATATAATATATATATGTCAGGATGGTGAGTGACTTGGAGGGGAACTTCCAGGTGGTGGTGTTCCCATGTGTCTGCTGCCCTTGTCCTTCTCGATGGTGGTGATCATGGGTTTGGAAGGTGCTGTATAAGGAGCCTTGGTGAAGTCCTGCAGTGCATCTTGTAGATGGTAAACACTGCTGCTGCTGCGCATCAGTGGTGGAGGGAGTGAATGTTTACGGATGTGGTGCCAATCAAATGGTTTTGTCCTGAACGATGTTAAGCTTCTTGAATGTTGTGGGAGCTGCACTCATCCAGGCAACTGGGAAGTATTCCATCACACTCCTGACTTGTGCCTTGTACATGGTGGATAGGCTTTGAGGAGTCAGGGGGTGAGCTACTTGTCACACGATTCCTAGCCTCTGACCTACTCTTGTAGCCACAGTATTTATATGGCTAATCCAGTTCTGTTTCTGGTGAAGGGTAACCCCCGCCGAGGATGTTGATAGTGGGGGATTCAGTGATGATAATGCCGTCAAACATCAAGGGCCGATGGTTGGATTCGCTCTTGTTGGAGATGGTCATTGCCTGTCACTTGTGTGGCACGAATGTTACTTGCTTCTTGTCAGCCCAAGCCTGGTTATTATCCAGATCTTGCTGCATTTGGACATGGACTGCTTCAGTATCTGTGCAATCGCAATAGTGAACATTGTGCAACCATCAGCGAATATCCCCACTTCTGACCTTATGATGGAAGGGAGGTCATTATTCTTATGTTTTGCTTTCAGGGAGCCAAAACCATTTTTCTGCCATTACTACATTCTGCTATCTGACCTTTATGTCAACATTAGCACCTTCCTTAGTCTTTAACACTATCATCGCCACTCCCTTTGTCTTGGGTCCGTGACATCTTTGTCAATGTCTCCTAAGCTCCTACCTATCCCTGACCTTCTATTTTGATCCACCTGCTTCACCCCTTTTCTTCAACAGTACAAAATCCATTACATTTCTACCTCTCGTCAGCTCTGAAGAGGAGTCATACAGACTCGAAACGTTAACTCTGTTTGTCTCTCAACAGATGCCGCCAGGCCTGCTGAGTTTTTCCAGCATTTTCTGTTTTTATTCTAGAGTTCCAGCATCCTCAGTATTTTCTTTTTATTTTAACTAAAATTTAAATTGGACTTACCAGACCAGACTGGAAGATCCACAAATTTTCACTCTGCATAGTAGATGCACTCGACTGATCATCTGATGGGTCACCTGACATTGTCAAGTGCCAGGGATCTCTTTAAGATGCTGGCCATCACCTTGGTCCAAGTGCCTGCAGCTTCCAAGACTGGACATCCCATCCTCCAGCACTCTTTAGGCAGAATAATGGTCTGTAGGCCGCCTTTGCTGCTAATCCGTGGAAATTAGCAAATTATCAGGTGCGTACCGATGGCAGGCCCGGAAGTCAGAATGCCACCGGCTTCCATGTGTGGAACCTGCCATCGGTAAGCGACTGTATTATCCAGTCCAATGTCTGCACCTCAGACTCCATCTGAACAACTTAGAGCAGAGGTTCTTTGAGGGGCAAACAACTCACTGCACATATGGTTGCCTGGGTTTGCAATGCTCTTCACAAACTCCTACATGTTGCAGTTGTGACATGCCACCTACACTGCCATGCCTATATAATCATGTTTTACTAATTTAATGAATTGAAGTACATGTAGTCAATCATGCTAGCTTACAGCTCTTAATTTTTTAAATAACTACTTCGCCGAGTTAAAGTTATAGTTGATAAAATCAACAATCTACCTGCAGCACAAATGACTATAATTATTGGGGGCAAAATGCAGCATTTGTTTCCCCTGCACCAAATTTCCACTCTCAACATATTCCTATCTTTTACAATCTGTTTATTTTTTTTTATGGAACGCTTCACGAATTTGCGTGTCATCCTTGCGCAGGGGCCATGCTAATCGTCTCTGTATCGTTCCAATTTTAGTATATGATGCACTCTGCTTTTGACCACTCAAAGCGTCAGCAAATGCTGTTAACCTTTGCACACCTATTCAAATCACATTCAAGTCACCAGTGCTCACTCAGCTTTCTGCACACAGTTATTGTTCCTATTCAGGAAATCATGTACAACTTGATTAACTTTTAACTATTAACTGCCATCCACAAGCAGTTTCTGTTAAGTGTTTTTAATTCATTTATGGGATGTGGACATTGTTGGCTAGGCCGGCATTTACTGCTCATCCCCAATTGCCTGTCCCTGACTAACAAGCAGTTTGTTTAAAATTTGTGAGCTCTAAGTTTAATTCAAAAAGTTACTACTCCTTACCAGAGAATTCCACTCACACCCAAATTCCTAACTTTTACACTATGTTTACTATGCACTCTGTTTATGACTACTCTGAGACACAATTTGACACAAGTAAATGCAACAATGTGCAAAAATCAGAAAGAGCAATATGTAAAAAATTACAATTTTGACAGATAAATAACTTCTTTATTCTTCCATGCGATGTGAGCATCACTAGGATATTTTTTCCCATCCCTAATTGCCCTTGAGAAGGTAATGGTGAACCATCTTTCTGAGCTGCTATAGTCCATTCAGCATGGACACATCTGGGAGTTCCAGGTTTTTGATTCAGTGACAATAAAAAAAATAATGATATAGTTCCAAGTCAGGATGGTGTGTGGCTTGGAGGGAGACTTGTAAGTGGTGATGCTCCAATGCCTCTCCTACCCATGTCCTCCATGTCGGATTTGGAGGGTGCTATTGAAGGAGTCTTGGCAAGTTACTGCAATGCATCTTGTAGATGGTACACACTGCTGCCACTACTTGTGTGGCATGAATATTCCTCACCACTTATCAGCCTCGTCTTGGATGGTGTCCAGCTTCTTGAGTGTTGCTGGAGTTGCACTCAACCAGACTCCTGACTTGTACCTGGTGTCAAAATTTGGGGAGTCAGGTGAGTTACTCACTGCAGAATTCTCAGCCTCTGACCTGCTCTTGCAGGTTTCTGGTCAATAATAATGCCCAGGATTTTGATGGTGGATGATTCAGCAATGGTAATCATGTTGAAGATCAAGGGGAGTTGGTTAGATTCTCTCTTGTTAGAGATGGCTATTGGCAAATACTTGCATGGCATGTATGTTCTTCACCAGTTATCAAACCAAGCCTGAATGTTGTTACATATGGACTGCTTTGGTATCTGAGGAGTTACAAATGGTAGTGGATACTGTGCAATCATCGGCCAATATTCCCGTTTCTGACCTTATGATGAAGTGAAGATCATTGATGAAGCAGCTAAAGATGGTTGAGTCTCAGACACTACTCTGAGGAACTCCTGCAGCAATGCCCTGGAGCTGAGTTGACTGGCCTCCAACAATCACACCAATTTTTCTTTGCATTAGCTATGACTCCAACCAGTGGAGAGTTTTCTCACTAATTCCAACTGACTTCACTTTTGCTAGAGTTCCTTGATGCCACACTCAGCACCTTGTGGCCTTGATATCAGGGGCACCCGCTTCTGACCTCATATCTGGAATTCAGTTTCTTCTTTATGTTTGGACCAAGGCTGTAACGAAGTCAGGAGTGGCCAAGTGGCCTGGAGAAACCCAAACTAAGCACTGGTGAGCAGGTAATTGCTTTACTGATGCTGCTTGATAGCATTCCTGAGATTGGGCCAAGGCATTTACCAGAGTCTTAAATTTATAAATATTTCTCATTCATAATCCTGCATGTCCACCGTAAAAAGTACTAGCTATGAATATTGAGATGTGGCATGTTTTATTAACAATGACACTAGTCCTAACTTGCCTTGATTCAACTTTGTTGACTAAATTTTTAACCCGATCAAGTCCCTAAAACTGGGGTCAAAATATTTTTTTGAGGGCTTTTGTGATTTTCTCGAGGGCTACTTTTTAATTTTCAGGGACTACTCTTCAGTTATCAAGGGCTCCTTAGATTTAAAGATTTAAGAAATCAAACTGTTCCTGAAGCAGGAATTTGCAAATTCACTCTCTGCCTCCATCAAAACCATTAAAAAATAAAACACATGAACAATAGCCAAAAAAGCTCATGTACAGACAGACACTTCTACAGTAGGTGTGTGAAGAAAAATCTAAGGGAAACAGAAAAAAGCTTGACTTTTCCCACAATATTTTTTCTCCCTCTACCTTCGACCTCTTTAGTTTAAATTTTACTTCCAAAACAACTGATTCGACAAATGTAAAAGAGGAAGAAAGCCATTGGAAAGGATTTAACTTTTCTTTTTCTTTTTTTATTTGGTTATTGTGGTTCCAGCTTGTAAACTTGAAAGGCAGGCCCAAGAAAAATAAAGATCTTTATCAAAAGGAAGTTGAGAAATTTTATACATAAATAAATAAAATAAGCTGTAAGTGTGAAGTGAGCAATATTACCTGTTGCCTACACCCTCCCTCTCTCACTGAGAAGCCTCCTTCCCCCTCAATATCCCCCACTCCTTCCTCAATCTCTCTCTCTCTCTTTCTCCCCTCTCTGTTTCTCACTCTCACGCGCACAGGCACAAACTCTTTCTCTCTCCCTCTCTCTCATGTTCCCTCTCTCTATTTCCAGACAGCTGGAGCTGCTTTATCTGCACTGGATCTGCTGCCATCTTGGCCTCCTTCTCTCCTGTCTCTCCCATGCTGCTGTTCCACCTCCTCCAATCACTAGTTCCCTCCCTCCTTCCCTTGAAACTCCTACAATCATAGAATACCCCGGGAGGAGTAGCAAGATTGGGAGAGAGGGAACCTGTGATTGGAGGAGCTAATGCAGCATGCATGGCAGAGACTGAACCTGTGACTGGAGGAGAAGCTCCTTTCAGATTCTGTCTTCCACACTCACTGCTCCTCCAATGAAACTTACATTGTTTTCCTGATCCCGGGGACGCTTGTATCTGCAATTGTCCAGCCCTGTTTGTACCATGGAGGAGCCATAATGGAGCCATAATGTAAAGGCCTTTCTTGAATTTTTTGCCCTGGTCTTTTCTTTCTTGAAGGCTACTTGTGATGTTGAGGGCAAATTCACCCACTGCTCCCATGTATTTTGAACCCTATCATAAAGTTATTTGGATGGCTATTGAGACATACAATTCAATGAAGTTAACAGCAGTCACAAAACTCAGTTAAATTCAGCAACTACGCTTTGAAAACCCATTGTCAGAATATTGTAATACAACAAATAAGGCTACACATTGTTTGAAATTTTAGGATCAATATAACTGGAGCTTGGCTCAGTCCACTGAACTCAAACCTGCAATACTAAACATGCTATAAAACTCAATACTACCGGTAAAATAAAAGTTGGCTACAGCCCAATAACATGTCATTTTCAATTTATTACAAGATAAAGGGTCCTTTCACTTGCCAAAAAAAAGCCTCAACCAAACCTCAGGCAATCAAACTGCCTCAGTTCTTTTCAACTGACAACTGCTGCTGCAAAAGCCTCATGGGATTACCATTGACACTTTTGATGAATAACATAAAAATGGCAGTTATCACTTGCAGTTACACTGCTATTCTATATAGTTAGCTAGGACTGAGCATAAAGATGAAAGATGTGAAGACAGAATTAAATGGAAGAATGAGATATGGCAGAGATATTTAAAATTCAGCTTCAACAGAACAGCAAAATGGTCACCAACATGCTGATTTTATACAGATGAATGCAAATCAGTAAAAATTGCTGGGACCCTGGATTTTGCTCTGTGGTAGTTTGTGCCATTCATCTCACTGACAGCTGTGCACAGATCTTTTGCAAGATTCCTTTAACCTGGCATCTTTTCCAATGTGGTACCTTCTACAGGAAATCTGTGGCTCCTGTGAACAGAGCAAGCAACAGTGAGGCTCTTTTTAAACAGGCTGAAGAATTCTCACCAAGATATGCAAAGTATAAGCCAAGACAAAAAAAATTGATTTAAATTTTGAACAGAAAGCTCATTTTTTTTTAAAAAGGAAGACTGATGGCATCAAGAAAGATAGATAAAGAGACAGACAAAAACAGTCAAGATTTTCTTTTAATTTAAAACTTCAACACTAATCAACTTCTGAAGGAATGAGATTCCACATTTCTAGAATTACATTTTCAGGGCCAGGAAATTTATTTGGCAGCAATTATCACAACGTAAAATCTCAATTATTCCTGAATGCAACATATGTAACTTTTTCAGCTGTCTTTCCAAGAACAACAACTTAAAGAAAACATCCCAAAACTGGAGCATTATCAAATAAAATTAGGCACCAAGCCACATAAGGCGATATTAAAGCAAATCCAAATGGCAGCATTAAGGAAGGTCTTGACAGAGTATGAGGCTTTTTAGGGAGGGAGCTTAGGCTCTAGACAGCTGAAGGCACTAGGCCATCCAGGGTAAGATGGTGGAATAGTGGGATTGTCACTAGACTGGTAATCCAGAGACCCAGGGTAATGCACTGGGGACCCAGGTTTGAATCCCACCATGGCAGAATTGAATAAAAATCTGGAATTAAAAGTCTAATGATGACCATGAAGCCATTGCTGTTTGTCATAAAAACTCATCTGGTTCACTAATGTCCTTTAGAGAAGGAAATCTGCAGTCCTTACCTGGTCTGGCCCACATGTGACTCCAGACCCACAGCAATGTGGTTAATACGAGGCCCACATCCCATCGACAAATAAAAGTGCACAGTCTATTGAAGGAGCGAGGTATCTCCAACAGTAGCTTCTTAAATGTGCATTTAACTGCATATGTACCCCTGCTGTCAGATTTTCACCATTATAATGGCGAGTGCCAATAGCCTACCGGTATTCTCATTGGAAATTCCGAGACCTTGTGTTTACTTAGTGATAAGTGAAGCTTCATTGTTACATTTTACAAGACTAATATTGTTGCAAACAAAATCCTTAAGTAATCATTAAAATCTTGCCAGCAGCAAATGTTTCACACCTCATCAAGCTGTCACATATGGGGTTGTTATTTTAGTATTTCAAGTCCACAACATTGCAAAGAATAACGTTAATTAGCAAGGTGGCAATAATTCAGAAATGTTATATAATAAATGTCACAGTATAAAATCCAAGAAGTTGTAACCATACGTATGCAGTCATTTGTTAATGACAAATTTCCAGAAATACTTTGGCCTGGATATTTCAAACCAGCAATATTAACGAGTATGTCCAAAGTGTTTCTTTAAATTGCAGTTTACAATAATGGCCTATACAAGCATGCATTCATCCTGCCCAATTTACAGTTTACTCAAACAAATACTAAATGTATATTACTGAGAACATTTTAAAATGTATTACGCTCTTATGTATAATGGCTATTGTTTAATTTCTATGAACAGCTAAACAAGGATTTCTTATAAGTACAGATAGCAACATATTAAGGAATTGAGATGACAGTTATTAGTTTGTTCAACTTGAATTTATCTTTCATGTCATTGATAACTGAATTGGCATGTACGTGGAGCTTTTAATACAGCTTCAAAGTGAGACATTCTTTTAGTACTGTCATCAGGAAAATGTTAGAGGCTATTAATAAAGATATTATAGCAGGGCACTTAGAGGCTATTAATAAAGACATTATAGCAGGGCACTTATATGAATTCAAGGTAATCAGTCAGAGTCAATATGGCTTTGTGAAAGGGAAATCATGTTTAACAAATTTATTGGAATTCTTGGAGGAAATAACATGTGCTGTGAATAAGGAGGAACCAGTGAATGGCTGTACTTGGATTTCAAGAAGGCATTTGATAAGGTGCCACACCAAAGTTTATTGCAGAAAATGAAAGCCATGGTGTAGAAGGTAACATATTGGCATGGATAGAAGATTGGCTAGCTAAGAGGAAACAGTAGGCATAAATGGGTCATTTTCTGGTTGGCAAGATGTAATGAGTAGTGTGCCACAGGAATAAGTGCTGGGGCCACAACTTTTTACAATTGATACAAATGATTTGGATGAAGGGACAGAAGGCACATTTGATAAATTTGCTGATGACACAAAGGTAGAAAAGTAAACTGTGAAGAGGACATATGGAGGCTACAAAGGAACATAGATAGGGTAAGTGACTGGGCAAAGATCTGGCAAATGGAGTATAATATAGGAAATTGTGCATTTTGGCAGTAAAAATAAAAATAACCTAAATGGTGAGAAATTACAGAGCTAAGATAGAGAGGGATTAGGGTGTAATCGTGCATGAATCACGAAAGGTTAGTTTGCAGATACAGCAAGTAATTAGGAAAGCTAATAGAATGTTATTGTTTATTGTGAGGGGAATTGAATACAAAAGTAGAGAGGTTATGCTTCAGTTATACAGTGCATTGGTGAGGGCACATCTGAAATACTGTGTACAGCATTGGTCTCTTTATTTAAGGAAGGATGTAAATGCATTGGAAGCAGTTCAGAGAAGATTTACTAAGCTAATAGCTGGAATGGGCAGGTTGTCTTATAAGGAAAGGTTAGACAGTCTAGGCTTGTATCCGTTGGAGTTTAGAAGGGTAAGAGGTGACTTGATTGAAACATATAAGAACTCGAGGGGACTTAATGATGACATAAAACCAATTTGCAATTGTCCACTCTACCCGTCACTGGCTGTCACTGGCTTTCCTGCTGTCAGATGTCTGGAACCTCATTGTAATACATCTGCCTATCATTATAAGCCCAGCCTGCTGGAATCATTCCCCCACGCTGGATCATCTGAGCATGATCACGCCAACGTGTTTCACAACACATATCTAAGGCGTGCACTTGGCAGGCTGTACTTCACTCGGGACTTCAAGGTTTGTTTGTCTATCTTGCTTTCAGCAATAATTGCAGTCATCAGCGCCAGACTTTGCAGACAGCACCACATGACTTTTAGGGGGGCTCATGGGCAACTCTATCACCAAACCAGCCATAAGGTCTGGGTGGCTTTTCAATGACTGCAGTGCAAGGGCTGTACTGGGGAAGGAGGGTGTTCCAGGGTGTGTGGGGAGGCACGTGTTGATTTGTGCAAGTGGTCTCAAGATGGTGAGGGCTGAGGAGGCAGTCTCCAGAGGAGATGAGGCCAGATGGAGATGTGAGGGTGTGAGAGAGTGAGTGGTGATGTCCTTTGAGCAGGCAGTGAGAGAGATGCTAGTGAATGTGTGATGGGCTTGAATGTGTGTGTTGAGAGTGATGAGATGGTTGCCTTACCCTGGTCGCAGGGATGAGATCACTGATCCTCTAAGTGCATTTGATGGCCAACCTCTTCTGTGCAGCATTGGCACTGATCATCACTGCCATCGCCTACCAAGCTGAAGTGTTAATGTAGCTGCCCCTCCTGCAGCCAGAGCTGGGGCAGAGGACATCACAGCGGGTCTCCACGGCATCCAAAAGGCACTCAAGGAATGCATCACTAAATCTAGAAGCTGCAGTCTTCTTGCCTTTCGAGGCCATATCTTCCTTGCAGTAGTCCTGGGCTGGACGCACTGAGAGGTGTGTGTGGGGTTGTACTTTAAATGTGGCATCCGGAGCGGTAAAGTGGTGAGATGACGGCGTGGTGGGCAAATCGGAGCCCGCTCGCCTTTGAAATGATGCATTTCCCAGGAATGCATAATTAATGTGACGGGTCTGGGACGATACAGCATGAGAAGCTGCCATTGCAGCCCACGGGTAAAACGTCTCTTTTCCCTTTCGATACCACACTTAGTGCAAATCGGGGATGATTCCGCCCAGAGTCTTTGAACATTTTTAAAGCAGAGCTAAAGAGATTCTTGATAAACAAGGGGGCAAGAGGTTATCAGAGGTAGGTAGGAATGTGGGGTTGAGTTTGTAATCAGATCAGCTATGATCTTATTGAATGGCGGAGCAGCCTCAAGGGGCCAAGTGTCCTACTCTGGTCATATGTTCATACAAAGTCCTGATGAATGACAGGTCATCAATAGTTTAGAACAGATACTGGAAAAGGCAATTTCCGGATCGCTAAAATTCTACAGCACATCCATTAACCAGATAGTGATAGTTACAGAAAATATATGCTGCAGTACTTTCATTGTTAGGGCAACATGACTTTCTTTTCACTGCTATGGCCGTTTAGCCCTTGGCACAACAGAACTAATGCTGGCATCAATTCACTGAAAATAGTACTGAATATTTTCACTGGGTTTTAGAAATTACACAATGCTTGTATTCTGGCACTGTGTACTTTACATTAACTATGAACGCAGTACATGTTGTCTTAGAGACATAATAGAATTCTTTTGTGCCACTGAGTCTGTTGTGGAGTTTTACTGATCTCAGCTCTGATGCATGAATCAGAAGGCTGATGTGCCTTACTAATCTATGCTACTGCAAACTGGGAATGAATTTAGTCTTTTCTACATATGCTCATTGATGTTTCTGATTGATCCATCAGGTCAAACAGGTGGACAATTTGAGAGAAAATTAAAATCTCTCTTCATGTCTTAACTTTGCCCTGCTTTATTTCACAATGCTGTTTTAATTCCTTTGGCAATTTCTAATTGGTGATGTAAGACTGATTTCCCACAGCTTGTGCATATCTCAAGGTGCTTAAGTGGTGCCAATAGCTTTAGCTCTTTGCTTCTTTTCTCTCTTTGCTTATATCCTGCCCAACAATCCATGTTCTCTTTATCACACCTTGTACATTTACAATCAAAATGGTTTCCAAAGTGGTACCTACTTTACACAAATTAAGTGTCCTCCCACTGACCCAACAAACTGCACAGATTTGGGGGTTTTAATCCTGCAAATTTTGTCCGCTATTTCTACCATCATTAGAAGTAGACACTTGACGGCAACATCGCAGCACACGTGGAACATTCAAAACTTTTCCACCAAGTCCCTGAAGAATAAAGAAACTTGCCTTGTTTTATTAATTAGAAACCTAGTTAAAGGAATATTCCAGGCAAGACTTATGAAAGGCAAAATTATAAATTGTAACATAAAATTTAAGCATTTTGAAGATAGTTGAATATAGGAAGACATTGCAGCATTACTCCATTGTGGCACAGAGATGCAGGATGTATTTTCAAACTCCTACATCACTATGTTCCCAATCACAGCTTTATTGTTATGAAAGGTATTAAGTACAGCTGATGCATTTCCTGGCCAGGGAAGGAATAAATCCACCAAGTGGCGATCGTTCCCTCTGGGACACCCTGGTCCACTCCTCCATCATCCTCAAACCCCTCCCACGGCACCTTCCCATGCAACTGCAGAATGTGCAACACCTGCCCCTTTACTTCCCCTCTCCTCACCGTCCAAGGGCCCAAACACACCTTTCAAGTGAAGCAGCATTTCACTTGCACTTCCCTCAACTTAGTCTACTGCATTTGTTGCTCCCAATGCGGTTTCCTCTACATTGGAGAGACCAAACGCAGACTGGGTGACCGCTTTGCTGAACACCTTCGGTCTGTCTGCAAGCATTACCCAGACCTCCCTGTCGCTTGCCATTTCAACACTCCACCCTGCTCTCATGCCCACACGTCCGTCCTTGGCTTGCTACATTGTTCCAGTGAAGCTCAACGCAAACTGGAGGAACAACACCTCATCTTCCGACTAGGCACTTTACAGCCTTCCGGACTGAATATTGAGTTCAACAATTTTAGATCATGAACTCTCTCCTCCATCCCCACCCCCTTTCCGATTTTCCCCCTCCTTTTTGTTTTTTCCAATAATTTATATAGATTTTTCTTTTCCCACCTATTTCCGTTATTTTTAAATGTATCCATTGTTTTATCTCTACCTTTTAGCCTTTTTCAATTCCTTCACCCCACCCCACCCCCACCCCCACTAGGGCTATCTGTACCTTGCTCATCCTGCTTTCTACCCTTAATTAGCACATTCCTTTAGATAATATCACCACCTTCAACACCTCTTTGCCCTTTTGTCTGTGACATCTTTTGGTTATCTCCACCTATCACTGGCCCTCTATCCAGCTCTACCTGTCCACCCGCCCCCCTTAAACCAGCTTATATTTCACCTCTTTTCTATTTTTCCTTAGTTCTGTTGAAGAGTCATACGGACTCGAAACGTTAACTGTGCTCCTCTCCGCAGATGCTGCCAGACCTGCTGAGTTTTTCCAGGTATTTTTGTTTTTGTTTTAGATTTCCAGCATCTGCAGTTTTTTGCTTTTATCCACCAAGTGTCTTTCGGGCTGAACAGTAGGTAGCCTAAACAACATTCCGGCTGTAGCCGGTATGTGGCATGTACAGGTATGTATTAAAAAGTGAGGAAGTCATACAAAATAATTAATGAATTTTATTTTCTTCAGTGTACTGTGGTGCATTATACTACCCAGGCCCCAGGTCAGGAATAACTTAAGGTCTAATCTTTGACTTTTTTGAATGATGATCAAATAGCCTAACAGCACTCACGGGCATTTATATGAGGAATTCTACTTGGATCAGGTAGCTGAGGACTGTGAAACTACATCAAGGTGAGCTGGTACATTTAGAAGCTAAAGGGGCAGAGAAGAACATGAGAAAATTGCTAAAAATATTTTCAAAAAAATCATCCCACATATTCAAAAACATGGCAGATTTGAACACATTCAGATGCACATTTTCAGATGACTTGTCTAAAATCACTATCCACCGAGGACAGCATGCTATATTGTAACCATTTTCTTTCCCCTTGGTTGGTGCTCAGCTCAGCACTCCTGCATCCAGTACTCCTGCATCACGATGCATTATTTCAGAACACTATAGCTCACCAAAGATTACTTGTGAAGCATCATCCTGAAATAATGTTTGCTATATGGAATGTTAAAGAATTACATTTTAATATCTACATGGTTCCTGAATGAAGACTCAATTTAAAATTGTGAGTATTTCGTCATTCTCTTGAACACCTCGAAGGAAATTCAAAAACAATTCTAAATGTGTTGCAGCTGTGGCACACACTCAATCAAAGTTAATGTTCAGAAGAAATACAAGGAATCAATCTCTTTGATCTGCATTACCTAGAACCATAGAAGTTTGCAGCATAGAAGGACATCATTCCTCCCAGTGCATGTATATTAGCAATTTGCCAGAGCATGCCAAAACACTGTTCTCTCCTCATAGTTCTGTATCTCCGTGTTAAGTATAGATGCAGTTGCTTTGCCCTAACCACTCATTGTGGCACAACATTCCAGTTTCAAGTCTTTACATACTTAGATTTCCCGTAACCCCTCCTCACTCTGGGAGCATTTAAAAATTAGAGGAAATAGTCTTTCCTTTCCCAATTTGCAACATTAGAACTCATCATAATTTTAATTAATTAAACCATCGCTTAGTCTTCCTTACTCCAGTAGAAACATCTCATGTCACTCCTGTCATGAAGATGTGCTTATTTTAATCACTGGTTGAAAACTTGGGTTTGAGCTTTTAAGGCCAGACCTTTTAAAATAACAGGCCAAAAAGAATTAATGGAAATCACGGCCAAAAAAAGGGATGCCTAATTTGCATCACAATGCATTCCAATTCCACTTCATTGGGGAAGAGATGCCGGGTCTGTGAAGACACCAGCAGAGACAATAATCCCCTGAAGAATGTGAATGACCCTATCTTCTGTGCCATTAGAAAGGTATTAAGACAAGCACCTAAGATTTAACTGCTGGAGAAGGACATTAAATCTAATCACTTGGCCTGTGAGACAATTGCTAAGGTAGCTGAGCAAATTAAGTTATCTTTTGGAATACACGAACAGCAGACTTACTTGGATCCCCCCCCCGACCCCCAACAGTGGAGAGAAAAAGCCACATGACCAGTAAACCTTTTTTTGTGTTAAAAAATACATTTTAGCTGAGATTTGAGGCTGAGACGCTTGATGAACTGATGACAAGCAGCTGAAGCTGTTGAACCCTGCTCTCTCTCTCCAATCTCCCTGGCAAGTTGTGAGCCCTGTTTGCTGGACAAAACCATCCAGAGGCATACCTACTGCGAACAG
Organism: Cetorhinus maximus; assembly: GCF_964194155.1. Taxonomy (NCBI): domain Eukaryota; kingdom Metazoa; phylum Chordata; class Chondrichthyes; order Lamniformes; family Cetorhinidae; genus Cetorhinus; species Cetorhinus maximus. Next base: position 50,408,846 of record NC_135894.1, read on the forward strand.
AGACCTTTTAAAAGGGAAATTCTGCTCAACACCACCATCTCCAGAGGAACAATCAAATTAACTGGCCACATCTTTAAACTGAAACATCAGGACCACCGAAGGAGCTTCTGATCAGCAGAGTCACCGAGCCACTGACCATATATTCCTTTTACTTATAGACACTAATTTCATCAACCTATTATTCCTCACTCTGTAATGTGTATGCCTGTGAAAATTGGTGGGTGTTTTATTATTTTACCCAGATTGGCACAAGTATAATAAAACTAACCTCTTTCTTTGTTAAACTCAAGAAAACCTGTCCAATTGGTCCTTTAATGATCACAGCAAGTAAACTGTTAAACACTTACAGAACTGGCAAGGACATCTGTTTAAATGAAATACCCTGTTACGATCAAAGGAGGGGGGGAAAATAAGGGAACAATTTTATCTCTCCTCACCCAGTTGTAACACTCCTTATAATTCTACTTTCCTATCCCTTTCATTATCTTGATGAACATTCTATCTTGGTGAATTGGTTATTCTCTATGGCACAACATTCCAATTTCCAACAAGTCTTTACTACTTAGATTTCCCGTAACCCCTCCTCACTCTGGGAGCATTTAAAAATTACAGGAAATCCATGGGAAAGAAAATCAGGTACATTGTGTAAAACAGGCTGCTCATTTGCTATGAACCGACTCTGAGATTTTGGTGTTGACCAATTTCATCTCTAATGGCTTTAATGTCCTTCCTCTACTGAAGTACCCAAAACTGCACACATTCAATTACTTACCTAACCATTGTCTTGTACAATTACATCAATTTTTTACTACTGCATTCTATGGCTCTGTGTATAATGTCTAAAATGCTACTGGACTTCATCTACAGTCACACTTTCAGGTAATCATTGTTTTTTTTTGAATAGCTGCTTCTCCCTGTACAACCACACCCATCTTTCCAATTGAGTGTATGCTGCCAAACCTTGTTTTCCTCTCAGAATGTGTTACATCTCTATATCTACACCAATCTGCTTATTCCATTATTCTATGCCTTCCTGTTTTTTTTTTAAGTATTTTGTTATTTGCCAACCTTCCCACTTTAGTGTTTCAACAAGTTTAGTATTCCCCCAAGGCCAAGACTAAATTTCCTGCATGTACATGGAATAAAAGATGACCCAACACAGACACCACTTCCAAATCCTTCTCCAATTGAAGCAATCTTCTAACCACGTTCCTAAACTTCGTGCAACACATCTGAAATGTTGTAATAAGATTCCTGCAATATATCTTAACACATACCTTATGAAAATGAATGTACAATACATCTGGAATTCCCATTTTAAAAAATAAATTCATAGGATGTGAGTGTCATTGGCTAGGCCAGCATTTATTTCCCATGAGAAGGTGGTGGTGAGCTGCCTTCTTGAACCGTTGCAGTCCATGTGGTTTAAGTACACCCACAGTGCTGTTAGGGAGGGAGCTCCAGGATTTTGACCAAGCAACAGTGAAGGAATGGTGATATATTTCCAAGTCAGGGTGGTGAGTCACTTGGAGGGAAACTTCCAGGTTGCAATGTTCCCATCTGAGTGCCACCCTTTTCCTTCTAGATGATAGTATGATCACAGAATGATACAGCAGAAGGCAACTATTCAGCCTACCCTGCCTGTGCCAGTCCTTTGGTAGAGCTATCCCATTAGTCCCCTTCCCATGCTGCTTCCCTCATTAGCCTGGTAAAAATAATTCCTTCAAATATTCACCAAATTTCTTTTGGAAAGTTACTATTGAATCTGCTTTCATAACCTCAGACAGTGCATTCCAGAACACAACTCTTTATTTTCATGTTGCCTATGGTTCTTTTGTCAATCACCACATCTGCATTCTTTGGTTATTGCCCCTTTTGCCCCTGAGAACAGCTCCTCCTTATTTGCTCTATCAAACCATTCAGGATTTTGAACACCTCTATTAAACCTCCTCTTAACCTTCTCTGTTGTTAACAACCTCAGCTTCTCCAGTCTCAACATAACTGAGGTCCGTAATCCTGGCTACCATTCTCATAAGTCTTTTCTCCACCCTCTCCAATGACATAATGTCCTTCCTAAAGTATGGTTCCCAGAATTGACCACAATACTCCAGCTGAAGCCTAATCAGAGTTTTATGAAAGTTTAGCAAAACTTCCTTGATTTTGTACTTGTTTTTTGTCTTAATAAAACCTAGGGTAACAAACGTTTTTTTTTTTAAAAACAGTCTTCGCTGCATGTCCTACCACCTCCAAAGGTCTGCATTCATACACTCCCAGGTCATTTAGTTTATATTGCCTTTCCACATTCTTCCTGCTAAACTGTGTCATTTCACAATTTTCTGCTTTGAAATTCATTTGCTATGTGTCCACCATTTTATCAGTCTGTCTCTATCCTCCTCAAGTCTGGTACTATTCTTCTCATTGAATATCACATTTTCAAGTTTTGTGGCATCTGCAAATTTTAAAATTATGCCCTGCACAATCAGTCACTTCTCAAACAGGCATGTGGCTGGATTTGTAGACCCACTGGGAGTGGGAATGGAGGCAGGTGGGGCCGGTTCCACCATCCTGCCTCCAGGAAAATGGCTGGGGGCAGGACAGAGATTACTTGAGGTCCTGCTTTTTAACTTCCTCCCTAGCTCCTGAAAAGCTAACCATAGGACCTCAACACCTGCTCTATCTATGTCGTTGGTACCGTGTACCTCAACTTCTGGCTCATTCCATTCTCCCTGCAGAATATGCTGCATCCTCTCCAAGATGTCTTTACTCTGACGACAAACCATGCAGGATTCACAATGATGGTTACGGAAATGACTGTCTTTTTCCCGAACAATGGATTTTCCTATAACAACTATATTTCAACCCTTGCACAGTCCCTTGCTCATTGGTGCCATGGTCCGGACTGAACTCCTTCAATGTGTCTTCACTCCCAGCAGTCTCTCATGTTGAGTACCAGTTCAAGAGTGGCACACGCCCTGAAGACTCCTGCACTCCCTACCTCTTCAGGATGGTCACCCATTTAATACCCTGAACACTGTCTACCTTGGAGGGTGGTCACATCCTGGAAACTACAATTCAGGAAACTCAGCCTCCCAGTTGTGCACAGTGACTTCAGCTTCCCCTCAAGTTCAGAAATCCTGAGCTTGAACTCAAGCAGCTTGAAACATCGCTCGGCGTGGCGGGGCGGGGGCTGCTGGTAGGTGAGGTGGTGGTGGAGGAGAGGCAGTGACATAGTGGTAATGTCATGGGATAGTAATCAAGAGACCCAGGCTCCAGGCTAATGCTCTGAGGACATGGGCTCAAATCCCACCACAACAGCTGGTGGAATTTGAATTCAATTAATAAATCTGGAATACAAAGCCAGTCTCAATAATGGTAACCATGAAACTATTGTCGATTGTTGTAAAAATCCATCTAGTTCACTAATGTCCTCTAGGGAAAGAAATCTGCCCTCTTTACCTGGTCGGTCCTACATTTGACTCCAGATCCACAATGTAGTTGACTCTTAACAACCATTGGTGAAGGGCATTTAGGGATGGGCAATAAATGCTGACCTTGTCAGAGAAGCCCACATCTCATCAATGAACAGAAAAAATACTTCTTATACACATGGTCCCCCCAAGGCACATAAAGTGTCCTGAAGTTCACATGTGGCGCAGGAATTGCGAGCAACAGATCTCAGCTACTCATCCATGGTATAAAGAAATTCTATTCCCTTTTTTAGAATCTAGTTAGTACCTTGTAACTTTTAACTAATGTCTCTAAAACCTGCTCTGTGCTAATACTCATTATTCCTTCTCTTATTGTTATACTTAACCCAATTGAAGTATTTTTTTCACTTCCTAGCTCCTAGTTTGAATGCCTTAGTTTAGAGAGAGAAAAAGATAAATATACACCAACCAGTTATCTGCTTTACTATGGTGTCACACTTTGAGTTTTCTCTCCACTCTGGCTGCCTGCTCCCACCGTTTTTAAATATTTGCTCTAGCTCTCAGTTTCTATTGAAAACCTCCAACTCAGCCTGCTTTCACCAGATCTCTGCTGGCTGTACATTAACGGAAGATATGAAAGGTAAAAATATGCCCTCAACTGATGTTAGAGAAACTGGTCTTTTGTTGCCCAATTCATCCTTCTTGAACAAGTTACTTACATTGGCTCCTTTACAGTTCCCCCAATGCAATTTGCATATTTAAGGAGGTTTGAAAAATTGTAGTCAAAACCTCTGCTATTTCCTATCAGATGTCTTTCAAAAGTCCAGGTTCATTCTATCTGGGTCTGATGAATGATCCAGCTAGAATTATGTTTTTCTTTTTAAAAAAAGCATCAATTCCTTTATTACACTTATGTCCAACTATTGTTCCATTTCATCCTCTAGTACGCCTACATTACCAAATATTTCATATCTCTGCCATATGTCTCAAACGTTTACTATAATGCATAGTATATATAGTATATAGTATAGATGCTATGATGCATAGAAAGACATTCTATTTCCTTTCAGGTGAACTGCTAGCTCTGTCTCATTCTCATAGTTCTCCTTTTCACCGTCACAGTACATTTTATGTATTTTTAATAATCTTTAGTATTTCCAACTCTTGTTTATTCATAGTCTTCCCTTTTATGTTTGTTTAGTTCTAATTTTTCTATCCGCATAACTTTCTTCTTTGATGTGCACACTTTTCATCTCATAGGATGGTATTTATTTTGTGCTCTATCATTTCACCACAGCTCAGTTAATTTGAACCATGTCCTTATATTTCTCTAAAGTTTGTATTTTTCCAGCCCAGCACCATTATCCTTTTCTACTTTTACATCAAACGTAATTGGGCTGTGGTCATTTTTTTCCAGTTGTTCTTCTACCCACACATCAGTTACATACCCCACTTTATTTTCCAGAACTAAATCAAGCAAGGCTTCTTTCTTTGTTGGACTAGAAGCATATTGCTCTAGGAAACAGTCTTTGATGCATTCTAAAAATAATTCCCCAGTTGCTTCTTCATTGTGTGCCAAAATTACTTGGTGCTTTACTTTTTTTTTAACAGCAAGCCATCTGTTACCTACCCTCTAATTTCATGTCTTTGTGAGATCAGCATGAATAGTCTCTGTTCTGTTACCAGTTAATGTTAGTCACTGAAGACTACTGTTCCCTAGTGTCCATTAGCAGCTCTTAGTGAAACCTGCTCTCATTCATACAAATGCTCTTCAACCAATCACACAGAGGATATAATACAAGTAACTGCTGTTTTCTTCCACAACACTGTTTTCTTCCATATGATTTCACTCACCTAAAATAAGTTGTCTCAATGCCATTAGGAAATGTTTTCTTTTTCTCAATACCCTACAAATCATGTCCGTTGTGCACAATGGACATGACCTTCACCATGCGGCGACTGCAAGAGAAACGCAGGGAACTGCAACAACTCTTTTACATGGCCTTCTCGGACCTCACAAAAGCAGTCAACACTGTCAACCATGAAGGATTATGGAGCATCCTCCTCCGTTTCAGCTGCTCCCAAAAGTTTGTCACCATCCTCCGCCTACTCCACGATGACGTGTAAGCTGTAATCCTGACCAATGGATCCACCACAGACCCAGTCCACATTTGGACTGGGGTCAAGCAAGGGTGTGTCTTCGCACCAACACTCTTCTCGATCTTCCTTGCCTCAATGCTCCATCTCACCCTCAGCAGGCTCTGAGCTGAAATGGGGCAAAACTACAAAACAAGCAGGAACCTATTCAACCTCCACCTACAGGTCAGGTTCAAGGCCGTCCCATCCTCTGTCACTGAACTACAAAATGCAGACTATAAAAGCAAAATATTACGGATGCTGGGAATCTGAAACAAAAACAAAAATTGCTGGAAAAACTCAGCAGGTCTGACAGCATCTGTGGAGAGGAAGACAGAGTTAACTTTTCAAGTCCGTATGACTCTTCATCAGAACCCTTATAGGGTTCTTATAGAGAATATACAGATGATGCTTGCATCTGCGTATGCTCAGAGGCTGAGCTCCAAACCATTGTCAACATCTTCAGAGGCAGACGAGAGCATGGGCCTTACACTAAACATCCATAAGACAAAGGTCCTCTACCAACCTGCCCCCCTCCACACTGCACTGCTCCCCCGCTCCAGTTATCAAAATCCACGACAAGGCCTTGGACAACGTGGACCACGTTGCATATCTTGTAAGCCTACTGTCAACAAGGGCAGAAATCGATGACTAGATTCGACACCATCGTCAGTGTGACAGCATAGCCTTTGGCCACCTGAGGAAGAGGGTGTTTGAAGTTCAGGACCTCAAACCCAGCACCAAGCTCATGGTCTACAGAGCAGTAGTGATACCCAACCTCCCAGAAACATGGAAACGTAGAAGGAATAGGTCATTCGGCCCTTCAAGCCTGCTCCATCATTCACGTGATCAAGGCTGATCCTCTATCTCAATGCCATACTCCCGCTCTCTCCTCATACCCCTTGATGCCTTTAGAGCCTAAAAATCTATTTCCTTCTTAAATATATTCAGTGACTTGACAATTCCACAGGTTCACCACACTCCGCGTGAAGAAGTTTCTCCTCATCTCAGTCCTAAATGGTCTACCCCGTATCCTGAGACTGTGGCCTCTTGCGTTAGACCCTCCAGCCAGAGGAAACATCATTCCTGCAACCAGTCTGTCCAGCCCTGTCAGAATTTTATAGATTTCAATGAGATCCCCTCTCATTCTTCTAAACTCCAGTGAATACAGGCCTAGTCGGCCCAAACTCTCCTCATACGACAATACTGCCATCCCAGGAGTCAGTCTGGCAAACCTTCAGGATTCGTTATTAAAACAATATTTGACTGCTTAACAACAACAACTTCTTAATTATGTACTCAACAGCCAATAAGTTCCCTGCTCTCCTCAATCCCACCCCGGGAGAAAGCCGACAGAGGTTGGGTTCACATCAGGATCTCAACTCAATGCCAATTTCTGGGTTCCAAAATTCACTGCCAAATACGCCTCCAATGGCTGGGCAAAAATTCTGCCCATCAGCACATACTACTGCAAAACATCAGGCAGACAATGGTAATTTAGATAATTCAGAATGAAATATTAAGAATCTAAAATAGGGAAAATTTCTAAATATAATAAATCACCTGTACAGAGACAGAAATGTTTTATATTACATATATTGCTCCCTTCTTGGTAAAGTTAGGAATGAAGACCATTTCACTTCACCGCTTCATTTCAATCTTAACAGGATAACTCAAGCAATTATACAAACAAACTTTTCGGCCAATCCATTACAAACCATGTTTGTAAATTTAGGATATTGGAATGTGTCTCACAATGACACTACTTGACTACAATTTACAATACATTTTAATCTGTTTTTAAACAAGATCAAAATGAAATACAATAACATTTTCTCCTTTAGCGATTGAACTATTTCATGTGCATTATTAGAGTCCCAGCTACAATTTCAGACTTCCCTACCTAAAATCCCAAACCAGCCTTCACTTACACTTTCAACAGCAGAACTGAAGTCTATTATTTCTGGCATTGACCAATACAATTCACAAAGAATTGGTGGTCAATTCAATTAAGCAATACCTATAATCTCTGAGGTGAAATTTCAGAGCATGATTCCAATTATAAGTTGCCCTTCAACTTAAAATTACAGTTTCCATTTAAACGTGAGAAAATTCAATTGCTTGCATTGGTTCCGACATACTGCTGGTACAAAACAGCTATATTTACTGCTACAGGATCTTTCTTTTCCCCTCTACTAATTATTTATCTATTTTCATAATTTCGTCGTGGTAACCTTCATTATGCGTAATGTGGTGTTTTGGACTGGAAATAATTCGCGTGGAGACTCTAATCAGTCATGTTGTCGCACACTTTATTCCTCCTCCCAAAAGAGAGGGTAGTATTACAATATGGTCACCTGTTGCATTCGGTAGTATTACAATATAGTCACCTGCTGCATTACCGAGCACTCCCCCCCTCCTCCCCCCCACTTTAAAAAAAAATTACCTCAATACAACACATTTATTTTTTATTTTATCATCAAGCTAATATTAAAATGTACATATTCATAATATCCCAGAAGATAAATGACTAAACCAATATCAACAGTACCTGAAATTTAACAGGTTGGGTTGCTTATTTGTTTTCACTGTAATCACAACTAATACATGTGTGACTGGTGTTACCAGAATGATTTGCATGCGACGATAATGTTTTTTCTTAACACCAGTATGTGTTTAACAAAAGTATGATTTGACAAGAAATAACTGAAAGAACAATATCGTTCCTGAAGTAATCCTACAGTATATGGGTTAATGTCGCTTCAACTAGTTCTTTTCAGAAGAAATAATGGCCAGAATTTTCAGGTCGGCAGCATGGGGCGGGGCCCCACTCGCCGACGCGTAAAAAGACATGCGGTGATGTCGGGCAGGCGTCACCATGCGTCATTCCGATTTTCAGTTCGGCGGGCGCGCACCGGAGTCGGCTGCGCGCCCGCCGAACTGTCAAAGGCCTATTAACGCCATTTAAATATCAATTTAAATATTTAACGAAACTGCCCGTCCAATCGCCCTGGCAGCTTTCACATTTATCATGAAACTTCATCCACGGGCGGGATGAGGTTTCATGAATGATTTATAATTCAAATAATTTTTTTCATTAAAATTCATAGACATGTTCCAGCTCATGTGACATTGTCACATGAGGGGACATGTCTTAAATATTTTTTTCTTTCTTAAAACTTTTAAAAATTAAACTAATCTCCCTGACGCAGCTCCGTGCTTCATGCAGGTTTCTGCGCTCTTTTGCGCGCAGCGCAGACCCCAATTCTGCTTCCTCCCCCCACCCACACAGGGAGCGCTCAGCGCTTCTGGGTGTACGTCATGCTGGGTGGGCCTCAATTGGTCCACCCACGTAAAATGGCGGCGATCGGCTGCACGCCCGCCCAGCTCCTCTGATGGGGAGAAAATTCTCCCCAATGATTACTTCAGACTGCAATATGCATGTCTTTTGTTTTGTGCATCATTTTTAAAATACAGTATCTAACTGCACTTCAAATACTTCAAGCACACCATTTAGGTTAATTGCCTTTTTTCAACAAAAATTATTTTAAAAAATTAACTTCTCTTGGAATGGGAAACAGGCTTCCTCTTCAACTCCTTATTTTGTTCTTCCTACATACTTTCAATTAACCTATCTGGCTGGGTATTTTCTGCCACTTCAGTGGGCTTGAATATGCTCTTCCAACATCTCGGACTATGTCAATCATAAACTTTGACTACCAACTCTACTTAAAGGCTAGGACTGAGAGATTGATTGAGACTAATCAGTCAAAGTCGTTGGCTCACTTTGTTCTGCTGGATTCTGTGATACCAGCAAACTTTTAATGTCCCTGTAACATTCTTTCTTTCCGGGTTTCACTTTGAATATGAGGAGGAATTTGGACCCTCGGAGGGTTCTAATGTTCTCCTGTCGCCAGATTTCCTCTTTTAAGTAAATGATCTACATGACATTGACAGAGGCTCGCACCCAATCTTGACCAGATACATGCGTGCATCTAGTCTCTTTACAACAACCCCTATCACATACTTCTTAGAAACACAGTGGTTTTTCACCATACTCTTCTGACCAACACTGACGATCTGTATTTTTTTTAAAAAAAATTAATTCATGGGATGTGGGCTTCACTGGCTGGGCTAGCATTTATTGCCCATCCCTAGTTGCCCTTAAGAAGGTGGTGGTGAGCTGCCTTCTTGAACCACTGCCATCCTATGTGGTGTAGGTATGCCCACAGTGCTGTTAGGAAGGGAGTTCCAGCATTTTGACCCAGTGACCGTGAAGGAACGGCAATATCTTTTCAAGTCACGATGACACGTGGCTTGGAGGAGAACTTGCAGGTGGTGGTGTTCCCATCTAATTGCTGCCCTTGTCCTTCTAGATGGTGGTGGTTGTGGGTTTGGAAGTTACTGTCTAGGGAGCCGGTGAATTCGTGCAGTGCATTTTGTGGATGGTATGCACTGCTGCTACTGTGCGTCAGTGGTGATGGGAGCGGATGTTTGTGGATGTGGTACCAATCAAGCGGGCTGCTTTGTCCTGGATGGTGTCAAGCTTCTTCAGTGTTGTGAGAGCTGCACTCATCCAGGCAAGTGGGGAGTATTCCATCACACTCCTGATTTGTGCCTTGTAGATGGTGGGCAGGCTTTGGGGAGTCAAGAAGTGAGTTATTCATCGCAGCATTCCTAGCCTCTGACCTGCTCTTAAACGTACAGTATTTATATGGCGAATCTAGTTCAATTTCTGGTCAAGGATGTCGATAGTGGGGTATTCAGTGATGGTAATGCCATTAAATGTCAAGGGGCGATGGTTAGATTCTCTCTTCTTGGAGATGCTCATTGCCTGGCATTTGTATGGTGTGAATGTTACTCGCCACTTGTCACCCCAAGCCTGGATATTGTCCAGGCCTTGCTGCATTTGGACATGGATTGCTTCAGTGTCTGAGGAGTTGAAATGGTGCTGAACATTGTGCAATCATCAGTGAACATTCCCACTTCTGACCTGATGATGGAAGGAAAGTCATTGATGAAGCAACTGAAGATGGTTGGGCCTAGGACACTACCCTGAGGAACTCCTACAGTGATATCCTGGAGCTGAGATCCTGAGAACTGACCTCCAACAACCACAACCATCTTCCTTTGTGCTAGATATGCCTCCAACCAGTGGGGAGTTTTCCCCTGATTCCCATTGACTCCAGCTTTGCTAGGACTTGTTGGTCAAATGTGGCCTTGATGTCAAGGGCAGTCATTCTCACCTCATCTCAGGAGTTCAGCTCTTTTGTCCACTTGTGGTGACCCAGATATGCTACACTTCATACCATAAAGCAACATTTCTGCTTTTTTGCTTTGATGCCATAGTCTCAATCTAGGACTTTGTTCAACCTTACAATGTGCTCTTCCTCTGTCTTACTGCTAAGTTAGAATACCATCTAAGAAGCAGCACATCATCTATATTCCACTTACTACTGATCCGTGACACTCTAGAACACTACAGGAGCAGTAGACACCCTAAATTGTAACTTTTCGTACTGGTATAACCCTTTGTGCATGAATGGTAAGCAATTCCTTGACTTTGTCAGTGATTTCAAATTGAAAGTATGCATTTGACAAATCTATCTTACTGAACACCTTCCCCTTGGCTACACTAGAAAACAGATCTTCACTGGTGAGTAAATATAATTCTTGATCACCACACTTACCTTTTGCTTATAATCTCCAAAAAATCTAAATGGACCCATCTGCTTTCTGAACTATCAGAGTGGGTGCAGCCCAGTCACTGCCCTTCATCTTCCTCATTGCCTCTGTTCTTTCAAATTTCTATAACTCTTTACTTACTGTTCCTAACTGGGCGTAAGCCTAACCTTGCCAAATGTCAGCTGTACATTGTCCTTTATCTTGACTTCAGCCTTGTGATGCCTAATTTTATCATTTGGTCCTCCTCAAAGACCACTTTGTGCTCTCTTAGCACTTTCTCTATGTCAGGCATACTCTTACTGATCCCTACTGTAAATAACCCAGCCCGGTTTAGTCATATCTTCTTAAGCTATATCTTCTTAAGCTAATTCTTTTATCAGGAAGACTTTGTTCCTTCCAACTGCTATCAATGGTAATTAATATCATGCATCACCATATTCCACCCTAATACTAACTTAAGGTAAACACTGGAATATTGTTATTGGAATAACCAGTCAGTTTCACACTGGCTTTGCATAAAGGAATCTGACTTAAGAACTTCTTGTAATCTCCTTCAGAGATAACAGACCTTGCTGCAGCTGCATCAAAGATGAAATTAAGTCGTGAATCTCCAACTTTCATTTCTATTATGGGCACTGGAATTATATCTTTGGTCCTATTACTTTCATCTTCCATGTACTGTTTTTAATGCTCCTTGACTGAGTAAAACACTTGATCTCCCCATATGGTAACATTAACTTATGTTTCCATATCTATCATATTTGAGGATTGCCACGTTCCTGAACTAGTTTTAGATCTAACATGAACTCAACCTGTTGCTTGACTGCGACCTGGAGCAATACTGGTTCCTCTACTCCTGCATGCCATCTGGATTTGACTAATGTTCCTAAGGCATTGCACTTTGCCTGGAAATGGGAACATTTAGATGATCGGTGGCTACCTTGGCAATGGTGGCATCTAAACTTCAGACACAAACTGTGGACAGGGCTGAGGTGGCCTAGATTCCTTTGAAATCCACCTGCCAGCTCAGGAAAAGAACTATTTTGAATTGACACCACTCTGTTTCTGCTCCGAGGCAATGGCCTCATCACAGGCCTCCTTCCAAGTCAGATTATTTCCTTTACTCAAAACCTCGGCCTGAATTTTATTGTTCTTAAGCCCACCTTCAAAAGTGCCTCAAAGATCAATTTCTAACTTCATGCCATTCCCACAGTGGAGAGAGTTTCCTTAACTCAAGAAAGTAATCTGCTACAGCCTCACTCAACAACTGTTTCCTTTGAAAGAATGTGATTCTCGGTGGAATTTCATTCTTAGTTTTGTAGTTAATAGGAGTCCGTATATACGAACGTACGAATTAGGAGGAGTAGGCCATTCGGCCCCAGAAGCCTGCTCCGCCATTCAATAAGATCATGGCTGATCCAATTGTGGCCTCAACTCCACATTCCGCCTATCCCCCATAACCTTTGACTCCCATGTTAGTCAAGAGTGTATCTACCCCTGCCTTAAAAATAATAATTGAACCTGCCTCCACTGCTCTCTGGGGAAAAGAGTTTCAAAGAATAACAAATCTCAGAGAAAAAAAATTACTTTTCATCTCTGCCCTAAATGGGAGACCCCTTATTTTTAAACTGTGTCCCCTAGTTCTGGTCTTTCCCACAAGGGGACACATCTTTTCAGCATGTAAGATCCTGATGGGACTTGACGTTTCAATAAGATCACCTCTCACTCTTTTCAACTCCAATGGACACAGGGCCAGCCTGTCCAGCCTTTCCTTGTGTAAGATAACACCCGTCATCCCAGGTATCAGTTGAGTGAACCTTCTCTGAACTGCTTCTAACACACTTATATCCTTTCGTAAATAGAATCTAATTTATTTCAGTGTATTTCATGGTATTAGAGTCTGTTGGGAAACATTGGTTACAGACTACATCAATGGCATCTGGCCCGATCATGGTGAGGAAGACATTAACTTTATCCTCATTGCCTAATTTATTTGTTTTCATCCAAATGTTCAGCTTTTGTTCATAACTACTCCAGTCCTCTGTTCGGGTTGAATATCCCCAGCAACCTCAAAAATACTTTTTGTGCCTATTTTCCATTTAATTTTACACACATTTTCTAAAATCAAATTTCCTCAGTTCCTGCACCTGATCACCATACGCTAACTCACTGAGTTGTTCTTGAACATGACTCGTGCATGTGGAGCAGCCCTTCAAAACGCTCACAACATATTTAACTTTGAGTGCCAAAACATGTGTCACAATGTTGTCCGGTTCTTGATTATTCAAAAGAAATGTGAAAAAAAGTTCCATCCCATTCTCATTGCTATCTTTCTGTGGTGTTTTGGACTGGGAATAACTCACATGGAGACTACTTTAATCGGCCATGTTGTCGCACACTTTATTCCACCTCTTGCTCTTACAATATACCACAGGCATGGAAGTATTTGAATGTCACAGAAAAGGACTATCACCATCTAATGCAGCAGCAAAGAGTATATGGGTAACAATTTAATTTCCTAGCTCTTTTAAATGCTGTACAAACAATTTATAAGGCACACAACTTCAGCACTTTTCTGGCTGGAAAGCATTTTGTTTATTCTAAACTTGCCTGTTCTTCCTTCTCATTATTCAGCATTAGTACTCAATATTTGGAGGAGCATATCATAATTCTACCACTTTGCCTGTGATTCTTCTGGTCACCACAGAATAAAACAGCATCAGAACTAGACAACAAGACAATGTTTTTCTTTGTTGTGGTAATGAACATCTGCAATACTGTACTTCTGTGCCTCTCATTTCTGTAATGCTTGGTAACTTTGGTCCAATGCTAAGACATTGTTTTCCCCTTCATAAGATTGCTAAACGTTCCAAAGAAGAGTTTAACCTTGAAACAACTGAAGTTACATGTTTAAGATTCATATATAGGAATAGGAATAATCTATTCAACCACTCAAGCCTGTTCTGTCATTCAGTCAGATCATGGTTGATCTGTTCCTCAAACTACATTTATCTGCCTTTCACTAATATCCTTTGATACTCTTAACAACCAAAACTCTTACTGACCTAATTCTTTAAAGTTTTAATTGACTTAGCATCCAAAGTCTTTTAGGGAGAGAATTCCACATTGCACTACCTTTTTCGTGACAAAGTTCTTCCTCATTTACCGCTGATTGGCTTAACCCTCATTTTAAGATTGCACCCCATTATTCTTAAATCCCCAAAGCTAACAGCTTCCCCGTATCTACACTGTTTTATTTTCTTGTCATTTTCATACCTCAATATGATCGCTTCTCAATCTTCTAAACTCAGGGGAATGCAAGCCAAATTTATTCAACCTATTTTCACAGGTATTGTTGAAAGACAGACATTTTGTCAAAGCTTTTCATCTTGTACTCATCAGGACAATCACAAGAATACCAATGTCAGGGGAAGCAACAACTTTATACTGTATGAGAAGAGAGTGCTGATTGGTTGGCAAGTGATCTCTGATTGGTGGAGGCATTGCCATGGAGAATACACCAGTTAATGGTGACTGACAGTTAACTGTCAAGCATTGCTTGAAATTTAAACCAGGCAGCTAGACTCTGATTGGGCAAGGCATTACCCTGAGGAATGAACCAGCGAATGGCTATCACTCATTTTGTTCAGCTGAAACAAGTGCAATGTGTGTACATGCTTTTTCTGTCTGCAAAGAACAGGGTCTAGTGTATTAATATATGTAGCTTCCAGTACACGCAAATGTGCCACACTGCAAGCCCAACTGACAATCTTAAATTGGTTGCCATAGTAACTTTTAGCACACTGAGGATTGTTTAGCAAATGTTGTCCGATTGCAGAATCACATCTAATGTTGGACACTGTTTTGGGTTTTGCAAGCACGGGCTGGTTGGGTATGGACTGTACCTTGCCTGTTTCGAACAGCGGAGGGGACATGCTATTTGATACGATCCGCCAGTCTTTGAGATGTACAGCCTATATACCTAGCATCACACCGGCACTGAAATTCATGTACCACATTACTCATTTGTGTGATAGGCAGGTCAACTTTTTGGCTTGACGGCAGCATCCTGTTAGACAACAGTGTGCCAAAAATTACACTGACAACCAATTTAACATTGTCAGACGGGATCACAGTGTGGCACGTTTGGTGTACTGGAAGCTACACATATTAATATACAGGGCACTGCTCTTTGTGGACAGGAAGAACATATACATACATTGCACCTGTTTCAGCTAAACAAGTAATAGCCATTCGCTGGCTCATTCCTCAGGGCAGCGCCTTGTTCAGAGTCAAGCTGCCTGGTTAAAATTTCAATGAATGTTTGGCAGTTAACTGTCAGTCACGATTAACTGGTGCATTCTCCATGGCAACGCCTCTACCAATCAGGGTCCACTTGCCAACCAATCAGCACTCTTCTCATACAGTTTAAAGTTGTTGCTTCCCCTGACATTGGTACTCTTGCGATTGTCCTGATAAGTACAAGACGAAAGGCTTTGACAAAATGTCTTTTTTCAGCAACGTTCAAGTTGCATACTACCAAACGAATATTCTTATAATTTAACCCTTTAATCCCTGGTATGATTCTGGTGAATATGTACTATAGCTCTCACAAGTCTGGTTATTTTTCCTGAGTTGTAGTGTCCAAAACGGAATATAACATGCTACATGGAGTCTGATCAAAGTTCTTTATAACTGAAGAGTAACTTCTTCCCTTTTGTATTCCAAAATTCCACTACATTGTTTGATTACATTTTGTTAACTGGTTTTAGTGATCTGAGTACTTGGATCCAAATCCCTTTGCTCTCCCACAGTTACTAGTCTCGACATTAAGAAAATACTCTTGGCCTTTTTCAAATCTAAACTGGACGACCTCATGCTTACCCACATTAAACTCCATCTGCCATTGTTTTTTCTACTCACTTAATCTTCATGTGCTTTTGGAATGTTCTGGTACCATCTGCACATCTGATTGTAATCCCTAATTTACCATCATTTCCAAACTTAGATATACTACTCATTATTCTTTTATCCAAGTAATTGATTAGCATGGTGAAAAGCTGAGGCACCCTACAGATCCCTGGAGGATGCCATTTCTACAATCGTTATTTCAAATTTATTTTACAGAAAAAAAATGTAACTTGAAAGAAGTCAACTGTTTTCAGTTTTGACATGTGGTTCAGATTATCTTGATCCAAAACACACCAAGGGCTTGTTTCACTGAAGTCAAGTGGACTTCTAAATCTCATTTAATATTAGAATTAATTTTATATCTTGTATTTTTTAAAATGTACAAACCAGAAATGAGTCAGTAGTACAAGTGAAAACATCAAGTTGTCTAAATATGTTGCACTATTTAACAAGAAAGCCAACTGAAAAGCTTTGATTCATTGAAATATGCATTAGAAATTCAATCACTTTTCTCTCCTATCTTTAAAAAGGGTGCAATATTATAATACATTATGACAACACTTGACACAAACGTTGGCCAGCAATAACAACACTTTTATAATTTATGCAAACAGATAATTCATTTACATTGCTGCTTTAAAATTAAATTAATTCAACATATTGAAGTGTCCTTTGTCAAGATTTCCAATATGAGTTTCAAAACTGAGCAAATAAATAAAAAAAGAACAATTTTCCCTTACTGTGGTTGTTCCTCTAAATAAAGATGAATGCCAGTTTATTTGCTGGACTCTTTTTCTGGATTTTCCTCTGGCATAATAAGAAATCCATGTACTTCACCACTTACCTAGAGTCAAAAAGAAAAGAAAATTGCTAATAAAGTGGCTTTTTCACAAAAGCAGGTGTCAGATATATATCACATTTAGTATCTTGAACTTGTCACAGTAACGTTGATTACTAGATTAAATCACTGGAGCATTATGTTCAAAAAGCTGCTGAAATAAAAAGGGCTCTCTCGCTGATGGTTGCTAATGGTCACAGTCTTGTCTGAACGGCAAGATCACTATCAATTTGTCAGATGTGGATCTAAAAGGTTTGAATAAGTGGTGAACAGAAAAAGTGTGAAAGGGGTATACTGAGGTTTATTATCAAGCTAAATGATCAATCCAGGCAACAGAAAGATAGGGGGCTTACTCATGGTTAGCTTGTATGATATTTCTTTTGTAATTGTTTACAGGAAAATTGAAACAAATTTCATGTAACCAGCACTTGAAACAGCAGAATTCTGAGTCAGGGTTGGAATAATCTAAATCCTACAGAAATCTGACAATGTTGCTAACCTGTTAGCACCCACTACATATGCATATTGTAGATTTTTTGGTTTTAACAAAAAGTTACCTAAGGGGAGCTGAATTTTACAGATATTCATACTGTAAATTGAGGTCCAAATTCCTTCCACTTTGTAAATGGCACGGATTTTACATGATCCCTGACTTTTCTCTATTTCTCGGCATCTGTTGTCCACTACAAATCCACTGATTACAATATAACAGATGCATTTATGGGAAAACTAGCTAAATACATGAGGGAGGAAGGAATAGAAGGATATGTTGATAGGGCTAGGTGAAGTATGGTGAACGAAAGCTAGTGTGGAGCATAAACGCTAACATATCCCTACTGGGTTAAATGGCCCGGTTCTGTGCTATAAATTTTCTGTGGTTAACTTGATTATGCTTCTTCCCATCCTGCTTCCTGTAAGAACACCATTCTTTCTCCTAGTTCCTCCATCTCCATTATTTCTGCTCAGGCAATGTCACCTTTCTCGCTAGATTTTCCAAAATATCAATCCCCATAATTGGGATTTCCCCACAAATGTGTTGTCCCATTAACTGAGCTCCCAATTTCATCCTTTCTCCTCCCTTTCAGTAGCATGGTAGATACTCCACTTAGCTCCACCTTCCACCCCA
This sequence comes from Cetorhinus maximus, assembly GCF_964194155.1. Classification (NCBI taxonomy): domain Eukaryota; kingdom Metazoa; phylum Chordata; class Chondrichthyes; order Lamniformes; family Cetorhinidae; genus Cetorhinus; species Cetorhinus maximus. Next base: position 50,426,970 of record NC_135894.1, read on the forward strand.
GCATACTTTGCATTCAACAGATCATCCTTCACTATTTCTGCCACCTCCAGCTCAAACACACTATTGAACCCATCTACTATTTGCCTTTCAACCTTCTGAAGGGGCAGGTTTTTTTTTAATTAATTCATGGGATGTGCGCTTCGCTGGGCCAACATTTATTGCCCATCCCTAGTTGCCCTTGAGAAGGTTGTAGTGAACTGCCTTCTTGAACCACTGCAGTCCATTGGTGTAGGTGCACCCACAATGCTGTTAGGGAGGGAGTTCCAGGATTTTGACCCAGCGACAGTGAAGGAACGACAACATATTTCCAAGTCAGGATGGTGAGTGGCTTGGAGGGGAACTTCCAGGTGGTGGTGTTCCCATCTATCTGCTGCCCTTGTCCTTCTAGAGGATAGCGGGTTTGGAAGGTGCTGGCGAAGTAGCCTTAATGAATTTCTGCAGTGCATCTTGTAGACAGTACACATTGCTGCTACTGTGTCGGTGGTGGAGGGAGTAAATGTTTGTGGATGTGGTGCCAATCAAGCGGGCTGCTTTGTCCTGGATGGTGTCAAGCTTCTTGAGTGTTGTGGAAGCTGCACTCATCCAGTCAAGTGGAGAGTATTCCATCACACTCCTGACTTGTGCCTTGTAGATGGTGGACAGGCTTTGGGGAGTCAGGAGGTGGGTTACTCATCGCAGGATTCCAAGCCTCTGACCTGCTCTTGTAGCCACAGTATTCATATTGGTAGTCCAGTTCAGTTTCTGGTCAATGGTAACCCCCAGGATATTGATAGTGGAGGATTCATTGATGGTAATGCCATTGAACGTCAAGGGGCAATGGCTCAGCACTCTCTTGTTGGAGATGGTTATTGCCTGACACTTGCGTGGCGCGAATGTTATTTGCCACTTGTCAGCCCAAGCCTGGATATTGTCCAGGTCTTGCTGCATTTGGATATGGACTGCTTCAGTATCTGAGTTGTCACGAATGGTGCTGCACATTGTGCAATCATCAGTGAACATCCCCACTTCTGACCTTATGATGGAAGGAAGTTCATTGATGAAGCAGCTGAAGATAGTTGGGCTGAGGACACTACCACGGGGAACTACTGCAGTGATGCCCTGGAGCTGAGATGACTGACCTCCAACAACTACAATCATCTTCCTTTGTGCTAGGTATGACTCCAACCAGTGGAGAGTTTGCACACCACCCAACCACCCCCACCCCCCCACCCCAATTCCCATTGACTCCAGTTTTGCTAGGGCTCTTGATGCCACACTTGGTCAAATACTGCCTCAATGTCAAGGGCAGTCACTCTCAAATCGGGAGTTCTCTTAATGACACCCTGTTCCACCCTTCCATCACCCCAAACACCTTCCCAAGCAAGCAAAAGAGATCTGCTCTTTCACCTCCTCCCATGCCATTACCCAGGACCCCAAAACACTCATCCTACTGAGCAAATGATTTATTTCTACTTCTTCCAACCTATCATACTGCAATCACTGCTAATGAAGCTCTCTCTTCTACACTAGGGAGATCGAATGCAGATTAGCTATCACTTTGCAGAACACCTCTGTTTTTCCCACAAGTCTAACTCTGAACTTTTGGTCATTTGCCACTTGAATTCTGCATCCCACTCAGCTCTCTGCCCTTGGCTTCTTGCACTTTCTAATGAAGTTGAATGCAAGCTCAAGGAACTGAATCTCATTTTATACTAGATGCTTTACAGCCTTCTGGCTGCAACAATGACTTCACACCCAAATCATTGCTCCCATTTTCTCTTACTCAGAGAATTATGGCTGCCCAACCCGATGTGTGTTTCCCACATTTTCTGTTTTTTATTACGGTATTTATTCTATTGGTCTTAACAAAACTAAGGAGCAGCCAGGATAAAAGACCAGTAAATTAATCACTTCTATGCCTGCAATATTAAGAAATTGCCCAACCCTCTCATGCACCCCACCACCTCCAACCCCTCTCCAAGAGACCTTTCAAGCTGTCAGAAGCACTGCTGCACTTTATATGCAATCAATCAAGACATTAACTGGTGTTAATCTCATTAAGATTAAATGGAAAGATATTGACGACCCAAATCTTGCTTATTATCTTCAGTGAGTCAGTGTAATCCATTAACAGTAATGTCTCCAGGCGTTAGGCACTGAGTGGAGGTTAGTAAAGCCAAAGGCTTCAAAACCAAAAAGCATTCAACTTAGCAAAGCCATAAATTGTTTGCTTAGTGGTTTAAAGATCAGTAAGGTGCTTTGCTAAGAGGAAAGCATAAATTTATTTAACTACACAGATAGATTCAGAAGTCCTCTAATGCAAAGAACAAAATGGCATAAAATGCATACTTGTATAAATGGTGACCTATTGACCAACAATTAAAGACCTGGCCACTGTCACCATAAATCCATGCACAGTATTAAAGGAGCAGAGAGTTGATCAAATGCAGCAAGTAAAAGCCTTTAAAGATTATATCTTTGACACTAGTCAATACGACCATTTGAAAAAATGCACTTCAGATTATGCTGCAAACTTTGCTCATAAATCCTAATGATTCTCATTAAATGCTACAATTTTAACATCTGAGAAAATATCTCTGGCAACACATTTAAGTGCTGTAAGGTACATCATGTACAGTACGTTTACAACACAGTATCTAAGACAGGTAACCTTACAGGAATTTGCAGTTATGGTTCAAAAATAACTATAATACCGTTTAAATCTAGCTCGAATTGTCAAAATCATGCTGCTAGTTTCTGATGCTAAATATTACAAAGCTAACAATTACTTTGAAATCTAACTTGCAGGCCAAGATCTTTCACTCTTAAGATATTTTATAGTTACTATTCACATTGAGCTTGCCTGCCATTTTTAAAATTATTTAAAAATATTTTTTGGTCAACTTTTTTCTCACTTTTATTGTGATGAGAAAAACTGTAGGTGAGGTACAGTTCCACAAGTTTCATCCTCCAAAACCTTGCTAAGTGACAGTGTACTGTAATTGATATTGTTGGTAGCACACTTGCCCAAGTCGGAAGGTTGCGTGTTCAAGTCCCACTCCAGGACTTCAGCATAAAAATCAAGGTTGACATTTCAGTGTAGTACCAAGGGAGTGCAGCACTGTCAGAGTCTCCATCACTTGGATAAGATGTTATTATGAGGAACTGTCTTTCTACAGATTTTAAAACAACATGCAATTTATTTTGACAATTTATCTTGCAATTCTAATATTAAAGGCTAAGAAATAGCTAGCACGAAGGCCTATTTTTTTTTAATCAAAGAACTTACTTGCAGACAGTCGCATTTACAATTTCCCTTTCAGTATCATGTATAGAAATTTACATTACTTTACTGCATTATACTTCCTACATTTTTTTTCTACTTCATTTAAACAAATTGTTGTCTGGTTAAGCTGTATAGCTTTTTCACAAAACTATGCCTCCCCCCAAAAAAAGCTAAATATAGGCATTGTCTTGAGTTATGGTATTTACATGGAGTTTGCAGATACATATGTCGAGGTTATTATATGGTTGTAAATTTAGGGTGAAACTACACATTGACAACAAAATCCTTGTCAGAATTATGCTACAAAACTGTTAATAAAACAAGTAATACTATTTTATATTTTGATTCACGTTTAATGAAAGTGCAAATAATAAATACAGTATTTGTATTCCTGGATGTCGACAAGGGTTCAACCATCAAAGACGACCCACTGCTATTGTCATGAACTGGAGTTCTCATTTTTCTTGAAAAATCTAATTTTTCCAATATGTGTAACTATTTTCACTGTTTCACAGGAAATCTTGTCTATGGCAACTCCATAATGGCAAATACTAATAACATACAAATTCTTATAGAATGTTGTTTACTTCTGTCTGATCACGGGTGTCAACAAAAACAATTGCTCAACTGTCTAGTCACTGCACTATATCATGTAAAAAGGGAAAATTATTACAAGTAGCTATTTATGATGGCAAATAAAAATAACAAAGACAGGAAAAATATGGATGCATTTTTGATGTATGCCCTTGACGCGCCAACTTGAAAATCTATTACATTTTGAGGCAAGTGCAGAAATGAGACAAAATGTGTCTCTACTTTCTCTCATGAACCCATTTGTTGTGTCTTTATCACCTTAGCATTTTACCGTTACAAATTCTCCTGGCCAGAATCCTATTTTCTACACTCCATAAGCTTCAGATCATCCATAACTTTGCTACTTGTATCTGATCCTATATTCTGTTCGCCCTTCACATGACTTCACTAAAATACATTGGTTCCCAGATCCCCAATAGTTCAATTTTCAATTTTTCATCTTTGAGTTTAGGTTACTCCTTGGCCTTATTTTTCCCTATTTCAGTAACATCCTCCAGTCCTACAATCTCCACCCCAATCTATCCAGTGAGTCAGGCCTAGTCTTTACCCATTTGCCATCGCCCCACCATGTGTTCAGCTATGTAGACTCCATGCTGCGGAGTTTTCATCCTAAGCTCCTTTCCTCTCTTGCAATAAGGCCATTCTTAAAACCCTCTTTTTTGACCAAGCACTTGATTGCCACTCCTAATTTCTACGACTTCAGTTTAGTGTCGATTTTTTTTAATTATGCCTCTGTGAGACTCCATTTTTGTGTTAAAAGCACTCTATAAATTAGGTTATTGTTGCCAATTATTGGCAGATATCACATTTCTTAATTAGCTTTGGTTTCAAAGATTTTTGCTTCAACCATCAATGTGAATATTATTCAATGTAAAATTAGAATAATGAGCAATGGGTAAGTTTTCTTTGTTATTATTAAGTATTGCTGAAAAAGAGATATGCTGTCAAAGCTTTTTGTCTTCCACTCATCAGGACAGAATAGCAAGAATGCCAATTGTAAAGGGAACAACAATTTATACTGCATGAGAAGACAGTGCTGATTGGTTGGCAAATGGACTCTGATTGGTAGAGGCATCACCATGGAGAATGCACCAGGGAACAGTGAACTGCCAAACTTTTGTTTAAATTCAATCCAGGCAGGTTAACTCAGAATGGTCAAGACATTGCCATGGGATATGAACCAGGGAATGGCTGTCCTCCAAGCTTTTGTTTAATTAAAAAAAAAGGTTCAATGCATGGACGTGCTACTTCTGTCCACAAAGGACAGGGTTCTGTGTGGAAATATATGTAGCTTCTAAGTGAGTGAGACACACTGAGTCTAAGTGATTATCCTAAATTAGTTATCAACGTAATTCTTAGCACAGTCAGGATAGTTTAACGAGTGTTGTCCAATCGCAGAACCACATCAAATGTTGGATACTATGTTATAAGTTTTGCAAGCACAGGCTAGTTGAGTACTTTGCCTGTTGCAAACAGTCAAGGGTCCATGCTGATTGATATGATCAGGCTCACAGTGTGGCTCACTTAAGTCTGCTAGAAGGTACATACATTCATACACAGGCCCTTGGTATTGCAGACAGGAGGATCATGTCCATACATTGCTTTTCAAATAAACAAAAGCTTGGGGGACCGCCATTCCCCGGTTCATTCTCTCCCCATGGCAATGCCTTGACCAGAGTTGACCTGCCTGGTTTGAATTTAAACAAAAGCTTGGAAGTTAACTGTTCCCTGGTGTATTCTCCATTACAACACCTCTATCAATCGGAGTCACTTGTCAACCAAATTAGCACACTCTTATCATGCAGTATAAACTGTTGCTCCCTTCACAATTGGTATTCTCGCAGATCTGTCCTGATGAGTGCAAGATAAATAGCTTCAACAGTATGTATCTTTTCTCAGCAACACAAAACATAACAGTACACACGAATATGTGAAATGGATTCAGTAAATGACCCAACTTTAATTATTTACTGTAGCTATGTTGAAGCAAAATGCAGGCGGAATAAACAGATGACTGTTATGGTATACCATAGGGGCTGATGTTGGAATTAGGTGGGGCAAGTGAGGGATTTGAAGCAGAGCAATAAGGCATGGAAGGACCAGCACCACTGTGAGCAGGTGGTGAAAATAATCAGCCGATAAAACCATTATAGAATCTCAGAATCATAGCACAGAAAGAGGGCATTTAGCACATCATGATGTGGCTATACTTTGAAAGTGATCAGCATATAAAAACAATGGTGCTTTTCAATTCAATCTGGGGGTTCAAAAACCGCTCTCCCTTACTGTGAGACACACACACCACAACACCCAAGTCATTCTATAAAAGGAAATTACCTTTGAATCCTGGAATTCTTAAAGGATTACTAAGGGTGAACAACTGCAGCCATTCAATACTTACAGTGGTGAGGGTAGGTAGAAACACATGGATTGCTAAAACACGGAACAATTTTGCCAAAAATGTTTTAGAATTTATTTATATAATTCTGTTTGGTTGTCAGCATTAAAATTATGTTTCCAATTCATTTACAGAATATAATTTGCTCAGTATGTCAGTGTTGACCCTGTATTAAGGCAGACTGTTAGGATACAGCAAGAAGAACTTTATCCTCCATCTAGTTAACATTGGCTATTAGAATTTGAACAGTACTCCATCTCCCAGAAATATTTTGATAATATATGAAAAAATTCATCATCCTGACAGAGCTTTTAATATAATTTAATGGATATAAATTTATTGAGGCAGGGTGGTGGGGGGAGAACTGGGAGTGTGGCCTGGCTCAAACTTCAGATATAAATTTTCTGGCATGGATTTAGCAGTTCTTCCCATGTAGTTACAGCATCAACAGTGACAGATTCAAGGCAAAAGATATAAGACCACTGATACAGACAGAATAAACGGGTTCATGAGGTAAACACATCTATTGATCCCTTGAGCTAAAAGAAAAGAGCACCACTTAACTAAAGCGTCACTAAACCTACTTGAAAAAGACAGTGGCAAATATATACACATTATTGGAGACTCTGACATTTGAAAACATGAGTCATAGAGCAGTGGTAGAAGTTTATGGAGAACCAATTAATACATCACACCACATGCTGCTCCTGAATTGCATGCAGTTTCACACTGAGGCTGGCGTAGCAGCAGACCCATGTTGAGGATTCTATTGCGTCCTGTCACATCAGTGGAGGGCCACCTGGATCACTGCATTGGAGTCCAACACCAACATCATCAGAGAGGAAAGATGATGTGCATCGTAGTCTGCCATCCAGAATAAGGTATCAGTGTATCTGAAATGGAGAGCCCTGTTACACGCTCCTTAGTGCAGCATGAACACCTCGCAAAAATGTTCCCACTGCTTCTACAGAAAATTTCAGAATCAAAATGCAATGCAGTCATGGTTGCCTTCAAATCTCACAGGTTAAAGGGAACAAAGACAGAAGGTTTCAAAGATTTAATGGTATAGATAGGACAATTGGCAAACTTCACGTTCAATTCTTTTTAAATTTATTCTTAGGATTTGAACGTCATTGGCAAGGCCAACATTTATTGCCCTTCCCAAATTACCTGTGAACTGAGTGGCTTCCTAGGCCAATTTCAGAGGGCAGTCAAGAGTCAACCACAATGCTGTCAGTCTGGAGTCTCATATAGGCCAGAGTGATAAGGACAGTAGATTTCCTTCCCTGAAGGACATTAGTGAAACAGATGGGGTTTTTACAACAATCCGTTAGTTTCATTTTCACCGATACTGCGACTAGCACTTCATTCCAGAGTTAGTTCGTTGAATTTAAATTCCCCCATTGCTGTGGTGGGATTTGAACTCAAGTCTCTGGAGCAGAATCCTACTAGTCCTGTAACATTACCAGCCACTGTCCCGATACTGCACTAATTTAAACACAGCATAGAGCAATATAATATCTTATTATATTGTTTTATTATTTCAACATGATTTATGAACTATACTGTCATATCTATGCATAGTCAAAATGTCACGTAACTCACTTCACTGCTGCTTCACAGTCTGTGTATCAAACTAGCAAAGTATCAGTCCACAGCGCATGGTGAGATTTGAGAAATACGGAGAAGTACGGACCTCTGTGAGAACTGCTCTGGAAGGTTCAACATCCCATGGGTAATTCCCATGCTCTGCAGAACCCTTCACGAATGTCTCCTTCTCTGAGCTTGAGTCAGAAACTTCAGACAGTTCCACGGGACCAACCTGGACAGTTTCCTAGGAAATGTTAAACAGAAAAAACCTAGTCTAACACCTGGGTGACACCCCAACTACTCAGTCACTCACACTGCCCACCTAACTACCCCCACCAAAAAACCCCCCACTACTCCCACAACCTGGCTACCACCTGGCCCGATCTGACTATCCCTCCTGACCACACTAACCCCACCCCTGGCCATGCTCACCCTGACCCAACAACCCATCTGACCCAACTACCCCCAGCAACCCAACCTGACTACCCCCGACCCCACATACCCACTCACTCATTCATCTAACTACCCACCTACCCCCTTACCTCAACCACCATACCCACTTACCAGCTCCCACTTACCCACCTAACCCACTCTATCCACACACCCACTCAACCCATCTGACTCAATTACCCACCTCACCCATCCTACCCACTAATCCAACTTATCTACTTACCCGACCCCACCCACCCCATGCACTTACCAAATTATCTCACCCGCTCTATCCAACTACCTATTTACATCACCCATTTACCTACCACCTGACTCATTCACACATTCATTCATCCATTCACTAACATTCAAAGACTGGACATTTAAACTTAACACAGCAGCTAGTGCTATAAAAAGGGGATGTATCCTGTCTTCCCTCAACTGTACTCCGCTTAAATGGAGCTCCCCAATGGATGCTGTGCTCTGTATTTATGGAAATGCTGGGCTCAGAATGTCCAGAAAGAAATGCGGAGCAGCGTCAAGTCAGGGAAATCTTTGAGGGGAGCAGCAAACCAACGATGGTTACCACTCCTCAGAAGATCTGGGCCATATATTCACTGAAGAGCTGATTCAACAACCAGAATAGCTGCAAGAGGCCAAATCCTGTGCCAGCAAAATTGTGATTAACCTTTCAACAACTAGCAATTCAACTCTCAAATCCCATTTGAACACACTCCCTGCACAGGTTAAGCTTTGTGCAAGCAGCACAATGCAAGGGTCTGGGGGGGTGCGGATGGGAGGATGGTAAGCAGAATATAAGGATCATGTGACTGCTTAAACTTAACTGGATTAAAGTTACATGACTAAAAAATTGCGAGAATTTTTGCTTTTTAAAAAGCTTTAAATAATATCCCAAGAAGATTGAGACAGGCAACCCACAGTAGAAACATTAAATGAAGGCTTTAGGATAATGGCACAATGTGTTTGCTCGCAACCATTTTTTCTTACTCGTAAAAGTGGCCATTGTGCTGTAAGTGATGCAAGGAGGATTATCCTGTTTGGGTCTTCAGAATACCCTTACCAGAAGATGGAAATGTAGTGCCATACAAATGGTTTCAGCTGAACATTGCTGACAATAACTGATTAACTTGGGAAGAAGTGCGAGAAAAGATTACATAGCACCATATACCAGGTAAATGGCAGAAGGTTCCATGCCACAAAGTATTGATGTTCAAAAGTATTCCAGATTTACTACTCACCTGTACTCTTGCACATTCTTTGATGCAACTCCTGCATATCGTACATTAGCAGGGCACTCATTCATGATACTGCATACAAATGCACTCACGCCAATGTGGTTACATGTTGATATCTAGATGGATGTCAGATTGTATTCACGGCGACGATCAGTGATCTCCTGCACCCTAGAAAAGGCACCAGCGTGCCGACAATGAGCAACCACTTCCCATTAACTGGAAAGGAAATGAAAGTGCTGGCTACTGACAGAGTCACTTGTGAGATCCTTGTGAGGGCAGGATATTACCTGCGCCATAGGCATAAGAACTGAGGGAAGTGGGAGTGCTGTTTCAAAGTTGCAGTTTGGCTATAGGGATCTTCGCTGCAGATTACAAAGCTGCTCAATTAATTCTGAACAAGTTGAAGCAGTGCTCTTGGCTTAATGATAGGCACGTGTAAAAAGGTTTGCGGGTATTGTCCGAGGTCTGTTCATCTCCCTGGAATACCTTCTTTGCTCCATATTCTCAGGTATGAAAGACATCATTCAATCCTTTACAACAATCTTCTCTCATTTTCTTTATTGTAACTTCTGGCATGTACGTGGCACAGTGAAAAATTGTCCACCTATGTCCTGTCCATGTAAAGCAGGACAAATCTAATCCAGTCAATTATCACCCCATCAGCATAGTCTCAATAGTTGAATTACCTGGAAAAACTCAGCAGGTCTGGCAGCATCGGCGGAGAAGAAAAGAGTTGACGTTTCGAGTCCTCATGACCCTTCTGCCGAATATTCTCAGGTATGAAAGACATCATTCAATCCTTCACAACAATCTTCTCTCATTTTCTTTATTGTAACTTCTGGCATGAACGTGGCACAGTGAAAAATTGTCCACCTATGTCCTGTCCATGTAAAGCAGGACAAATCTAATCCAGTCAATTATCACCCCACCATCATAGTCTCAATAGTTGAATTACCTGGAAAAACTCAGCAGGTCTGGCAGCATCAGCGGAGAACAAAAGAGTTGACGTTTTGAGTCCTCATGACCCTTCGAAGGGTCATGAGGAGTCGAAACGTCAACTCTTTTCTTCTCCGCCGATGCTGCCAGACCTGCTGAGTTTTTCCAGGTAATTCTGTTTTTGTTTTGGATTTCCAGCATCCGGAGTAGTTTTTTGTTTTTAGTCTCAATAGTTACCTGTTGGAAGGTGTTATCAACAGTACTATCAACTGGCACTTACAAAGCAATAACCTGCTCACCGTTGCTTAGCTTGAGTTCCATCAGGACCACTCAGCTCCATACCTCATTACAGCCTTGATGCAAACATGGACAAAAGAGCTGAATTCCAGAGGTGAGGCAACAGCAACATTCCGTAACATCAAGGCAGGATTTCACCAAGTGTAGCACCCAAGATCCACAGCAAATCTGAAGTCTATGGGAATTAGGGGAGAACTTTTCATGAGCTAGAGTCTTACCCAGAACAAAGGAAGGTGACCATAGTTGTTGGAGGCCAATTCTCTTAGCCCCAAGACATTGATGCAGCAGTTCCACATGGGAGCGTCCTATGCTCAGCCATCTTCAACTGCTTCATCAATGACATTCCTTCCATCAAAACGTCCTGTGTTTACAGGATCCAAGCCAGTTGATGAAGCCGAAACCAGGATACAGAGCTTTTCTTTATTGAGAGAGTTTACTGACTTGCTCGGTCTCACAGTTCTCTTCCCACTCAACCCAGTGTCCCAGATATCCCCTATTTATATGTGCTGAAAGACAATACCAATCACCTGTTTCTCTTAACTTTAACAATGTAATTGACATGACAAGAACAAGCCTTAATGTAATTAACAAGACATTAAGATGAAGTGGGGATGTTTGTGTAGTGTTTACTATTTGTGACTCCTCAGGTACTGAAACAATCTATATCCATATTGAGTAAGACCTGGACAACTTAACTTTCATCCTATACTAGTTCCAGAGAATGACCATCTTAAACCAGGGAAAATCTAATTACCTCTCTTTGGCACTTAATGACATTACCCTCATCAAATCCATTGGCCATCAGCATCCTGGAGATTACTATTGACCAGAAGCCTAACTGGAGCAGCCACACAGGTAATATAGCCACAAGAGCAGTTCAGAGTCTGAATATTCTGTGGAGAGTGACAAACTCCTGATTCTCTAGAAACAGCAACTGTGTGGAAAAATTGCAAATGTGACTCCATTGTTTAAAAAAGGAGGGAGAAACCAGGTAACTGCAGACTGTCAGTTTAATATCAACTAAAATAAATTCTCTATCATCAGAGACAGGGTGACATGATCACTTCAATAATCAAAGAGAGTCAGCATGGATTTGTGAAGGCTATGCCATGTTCATCTAATCTTGTTGAATTTTCCCCAGGTCATCATTAGCATGGCATATATGGGGTTGTTTATTTCATAAGTCATTTGACTAAGTTCTCACAACATGTTATTAGAGAAAAAAAAATGAGGTAGCGCTGTGACATGAGGCAGTAACTGCAAGACAGAAAGTAGGGATAAAAGGACCATTCACAGCAAGTGGTGCTCCCTAGAAATTAGCACATGGGCCTCGGCTTTTTATGATAGCGTTTTAATGATTGGACAAAAAAATAGCTGTATACCAAAATTTGCAGATTACACCAAGTTGGGAGGCATGCCACATTGAATGAATGGGAGCAGGAAGTTCCAAAAGGACAGTCAGACTAAGGCAGGAATATGACAGTTGGAATGCAATGTGGGAAAAGTAACGTCATCCACTCTGGATTTAAGAAAAACATAGCTTGTTTCCCTTGAGTCTAAAAGTTTGAGGTTTGATTTAATTGAGGTGTTAGAAATCATAAAACAATTTGATAGAACAGATACAGATAAACTATTATCTCTCATAGATGTTGCGGATTATCTAAAAGACACACGGCAGAGTCGACTGCAGGTAGATTAAACAATAGTTCTTTATTTAGTACAAGTATGCACACATAATGTGTGTTCTTCCGGAATGCTCTAAAAGGCAATTCAGTTACACAGTTTCTGTTGGTTATATATACCATCTTTGAGGTAACACATCACTAACTCTCAATTTTATTATCCTGTATGTTTAATTGTTACATCCTTAATTACAAATGAATTTATAACAGAAATACAGAACGACCTATCTGTCTCCTCCGCAATTCCAGAGGAATTTGTAAAATAGGCATGGAATGACCTGACCTTTAGCAGGTATGATGCTCACAGTTCATTCCAAAACATAAACTTTGCTTATCTATCCTGATATTTTTCTGCTGTGCCAATTCATCTGTATAACTTAACCCTGTGGTCAAGCTATCAGTTTATTACAGTATAATTCATAGAGCATTCATCAACTTATTTTATCCTGACCCAAAGGTCACTTTCCTTCAACTTTATCATGGACTGATTCATAGGCTAGTCATTAGCTTCTGGGCCAGGCCAAAAGGTCTAATGCATTCTAGTTTTTTTTTTCTAAACTGCAAACACGGAAAACCTATATCCGCAGCTTGGCCAAGCCTGGGACATCCCATGATGCATCCTGATATACCTCTTCATGGGAAAATCCAGAACATAATCTTAAAATTAGAGCTAAGCCATTTAGGAGTGAAAGCACTTTCCACGCAAAGAATAGCAAAAATCACTCCTCTATAAAGATGGTGGATCAATCAAGGTTGATACATTTTTGTGAGGTAAGGATATCATGAAATATGGAACAAAGGTTGGCTAATGGAGTTGAGGCAAAGGTGAGCCACAATCTAGTTAAATGACAACACAGGCTTGAGCAGCTGACTCTTGTTCTTGTGTGTGGCATAGATATTCAGAGATATGATGACTTTCCCTGACATGAACAGTGCAGTATAAAAAGGGAACCACAGCTGTAGGCGAGGTCTATTGAGACAAGCCTTTCAAACAGAGCTCTTGGATGAAGCATAATTAGTTTACCTCTTGTGCAGTACTTCGTATGCCTTGGGTATTTGTGGGTGCAGCTGATTGGTGCATTGACCTTCCTGGTAACCTTCTCTTGCTGTTGTTGCCCCTCCTTTTTGTTGCCATTCAAGCAGCTTTACATGCTATACTCATGCTGCCAATTGAAGAAATATGTGGAATTATCTGGCTCTGTGTTATCCCTGTACAGTGCCTTTCTTTCACTCTGCGCAACTAAAAAGACATTTTTCTAAGGTTAATTATGCTCATCTGGAAGTGAAAAGCTGCATAATTTTCATGGATTGCCCTTACTTGCTCTTTAATAAGAATAAGCAAGTTAAAACTGACCCACGTACTAGAACTGAATCAAATTTAGCAGTTCGTAAATGTCATGGAAGTATTATCTGGAAAAAATACAACACATTGAGGAATTTTAAAGCTGATTTTTGCTAACTTTCAAATATGGTTTATACAAGTGACTGATGGAAAACGTTCTGAAGCAAAGAAAAGTTACATGTAAAATAACAAAATGAATTGTACATGAAATATGTTACAGCATATAAAATTAGATTTATGTTTATATTATAAACTGCATTAAGAATTTTACTCTAACACTGACTAATTTAGTCCCCTTCTGGGAACCTCTTACTTTGATACTCTAACCATTTGCTAAAAGATAAGCATTTGGTCAGTCGCTGAAATTTAAGTTTTAAAAAAGTCTTCTTCCAGTATATATAAAATAATGAAATAATATTCAGTGTATTTAGAGTTCACAAAGGAAAGATAAAGACCAAGGATCTATTTATCAAATTATATTTGCAGGGAAAATATTGAGGCTCAGAGTCTATAATTTTCAAGTGGTATAATGGCTTTCACTTGCGTGCCATTAATGAATTATTCTGAAGTGAAAACAGAATAATTGAACTCCCAAGGGCAGAATTTTTACCTCGGCGGGTGGGCGTGCGCGCCTGACCCACTTGTGCATCAAATGACACCCACTGACGTCGCGTTGATGTCAAAAATAATGCACTATCCTGATGTTAGATTCAATTTAATTGCTGTCGCGCGATATTTCGGTCGGCGGGCGCGTGCGGGAATCAGCAGCGCACCCGCCGACAATTAAAAGGCCCATTAAGGCCATTAACAAGGTCATTTAAAACAAACTTTTCGCTGCCTGTCCAACCTTATGGTTAGCTGGCAGGCGAAAAGGCCAAGCCTTTGCACTTTTTTGGAAACCTCATCCACAGGCAGGATGAGGCTTCCAACATCATAAAAATAAAATAATTTTTTCAAATTTCATCTATAACATGTCCCTACTCATATGACAGAGTCATGTTTTGTAACATTTTAAAAATCTTTATTTCTAATTTATAAAACTCTTCATCTCCCTGAGGCAACTCTGTGCCTCGGAGATTTTCAAGTGCTCACTCGTGTCCGTGCACAAAGTTCCCCGCTTGCCCTCCTCCCCCCAACACAGGCAGTGCCAAGCGCTGCCGCTTGCGTTTCACACTGGGTGGGCCTTAATTGGTCTGACCCCAATCGCGGGCGATGGTCGGCTTCCTGACTGCCCCTGCCCAGCCCACCCGACAAGGGCAAAGTTCTGCCCCAAAACTTTCACAGTGCAGTAGATGGCAAAATTTGACATTTGGCTAACTAGGGAATGTAGTATTAGCTTTATTTGCATGATGATACTAGCACACATGCCAACATACAAAACTCTACTTGACAGTTTAGACACATACAATTTTGGACTACTTAAAATGCAGGTGTTACAAAATAACCTTACTACACAGAGGTAGGTGATGTTTTCAGTTAAAATTATATTGCTGTTCCAAGGATTCTATAAAGATGATAGGCTAACACTCAAATATATATCGAGCATAGTAACTCCTATAGTAAATTAAAATGTAACAGCTGGCATATATGTGAGAGTCAATGTAAGTGATGGCCTTAAAATTATCCCAATTTTTATCTTTGTAGGAATGGGATCTCATACCATGACAGACTTTTCAGCATAATTATGCTCTTTCGAGAAAAACTTTTTAATACATTAAGGTATTACATGATAATGGGTACGTTTTCTCCTGTTAAAATAAGTAGCCAACTTTCCCCATTTCTGATCATGAGCAGCAACTGTCTGGTGGTGACTAATGCTGGCTTTACCCCAATTGAATTTCTTCTTATGAAATTTGATATCACTCGGCAGAAAATGGCCTATCATTGCATGTCTACATGAATAATTGTTTTTTAAATCCATAAGCTGTTTACAAGCTTTTTAAAATTCACCTTTTCAAGTAAAAGGCAACAACTGAACAGGTTCAAACAATTGTGTGCACTGTTCACCAGGTGTTAACTGTAACCTGACCATCCTTATTAATGGTTTCAACAAATGGATGAGGTTGACTTTTTTAGTTTGCAGATGAAAATCCATTAATCAAGGTCAGTGCCAGATTGTTTCTATGTGTACTCGTGTAGAGCTGTGTGAAAAACCTAAGTCCAAGGAAGGAATTAGGGAGAAGTTCCTTGACTTGACAATAACTACCAAGGAAATGCAAAGGCGGAAGTGTAAATCACTTTAATATGGGCTGAGAGAACATAACTGAATAAGCAATTACAAACTTGTGGATCAAAAACCACAGTCCTGCACTAACACAGATATAAATGAGCAAGATTGTCGGTGAAGATGGAGACTCTTATAAAGAAGACTCACTATATTTACATTGTACCTATTATAGGAGGGCAATAACACTAAGCAGCATTACATGAGTCTTGCTGATCCGACTCTGCAATAGTGCCTATTCAAATGGTTATTACCATGACCCAAATCAGCTTGTGAGATATCAGAATTGACTAAATGTCAAGTTTGTTATAAAAAGTAACTACACCCCAAAAGTAATTGCGTGAGTAGCACTTGTAGCTGTCTGGAGAATCTGGCAGCCACAATACAAATTCAGTCTTTGTTATCTCCTCCCTTCTCAAATATATTGCCCACAACTTCTGCTTCAGATAACAAGCTTCCAGAAGAAACTAAAAGTGTAAGTAAAATCTATGAAACCATCAACCTTTTCTTATATAAGCATTTTCTTTTAATTTAGAGCTGCATAAAGTTGTTAGTAGCCAAATTTAGCTAGACTGTATAAATAAAGTTGGGTATTTTGAATTAAGGCTCCATTCTGCGATGTAATGCTCAAATCCAAATTTCATTCAACTAAATAAATATTTGATTCGTAAAATCAAGACTCATCATTTTATTTAGATGGCATAGCCACGTTTGACATTTCACACAGCTTTGTAATCCTGATTGTTCAAAACCTTTCCTTTGAGTACAATGTGCACAGACTTGTTCAGCCATGCACATAAACATTGCTTTATTTTTTGAAGTGCATGAATTTAAAATATTTAATTGGCTTTGTACAATACAACATAGAAGGCTGCATAAACTATATTTTTCTGATCGATGAATGCACTCTATGTAGCAGCTTATGCAGAAAATGAGGATGTTTGACCTGGAAAGAAAGTGAGTATCATAGATTACTTCTTATACATCATGTTCTACAGGACAGCAATTAAATTGAATCTGACATCAGGATAGTGCATTATTTTCAACAGTGAATTTGATCTGACAGCAGAAACAATGCCTGAGGATGAGGGCTGAGTGCAATATGACAATGAAATTACCACCGACATCCCAACGCATGGTTGCACTATGCACTATTTTGCTTGAGATTGGGATACATTGACTTCTGAATTACAATGCCAGGATTGATCTGATGACAATATCACCAATTTTCAAATTTCTTCTCTGACAAAGAATTTTTCAGCTATTTCTGTGCCACCTGCATTTAGCAAGGACACACCAGATTTTAAACAACTAACAAGCCCTTAATAACCATTTTTTCCTCCGCTTTCATTATTCACAACTTAAAAATTTACTTAAGGTGGTTAAATGCAGGTGAGAACAAAAATTTCATAGCAAGCTTCTAGAAATTATCAGCAACCTTTACAAATTTTTTCCCCAATACTTTTGAACCAGGATGGAAATACCTAAGTGTCTGAATACTTCCTACCTTATTTTTCTTTTATCAATAATCGATGAAAAATCTGTTAAATTAAACAATTAATCATACCTCCAAAATAACTAGAGGGTAGACTCTGTAAATTTATTTTTACTGCATCATCTTTGAAGATTAACTTAGGAGCTAGAACCAATTGAAATGTTCATACATATGGGAAGTGATACCTTTTATAAACATTCTATGCTATAAACGAGTGATGGGGTCTTAAAAACATTTTCTGAACTAGTCTTAATTAACTGTCACCAACTTGAAACGTTAACTTGCTTGCTCTTTCCACAGATGCTACCTGACCTGAGTATATCCAACATTTCTTTTGTTTTTATTTCAGATTTTCAGCATCCAAAGTATTTTGCTTTCGTATGACTAAAAAAATGTGGCATCGCAATTAATAATCCACACCTGCATTTCTGTGGACTGAATTAATATAGATGAGCTCTCATTCATTACTTTAAATAAAACAGGGATTGTAAATTGGGCATAATTACACGAATAGTTCTAATCGTACTCAGTTTTATTAGATTTTAAAACAACACTTAACCATCATCAAAATTAGGAATGATACAAAAGACAGTCATTGTTCACAGTTGATACAGCTTACCTACTCTCAAACAAGAATTTCTTTTGGCTTATAGTCAATCCAAAATAGAGTATTATGAAGCTTTGGTAACATCTGGTAAATTTTGGTTCGTATCAATCCCATCCCGTTGTCAGGTGCTTTGCCAAGAACAAATTTGATCCGGGCAAACTGTCAGGGAGTGAAAATGATCTTAGGCGCATACATAACAATTTATAGTCATATAGCTCCTTTAACATCAAAAGAAAACCCAAAGTGCTTCACAGGAGCATTATCAGACAGCATTTAACACTGAGCCTCATGAGGAAATATTTGACCAAGCTTTTGTCACTTGTCCTAAGAGGCAGCTTTTTTTTTTCTTTTTTCATGCAATGTGAGCATCAATGGCAAGGCTAGCATTTGTGAGTGCCTTATATCAAGAGATCAAGGAGGACAGGTTTAGGGAGAGAATTTTAGAACTTGGGGCCGAAGCAGCTGATTGCACATCCACGAATGCTGCAGCAATGGAGACCTACAAGCTATAAGTAACAACGGAAGATCCCAACAAATTGCTCTCCCATTTCAATACTTCAACATTTACATAAGCAACAAAGGTTGTGTTCCCTACAAGCAGTATCCAGAGGATATCCAGCAGGTGATATCTGAATTGAAAAGAGGTGCAGAGACAAGGAAATGGGATGAATGAGAATACACTATGGCTGCCATTTATGGGTGAAGTACATGGCTGGTTTTAGACTCATTCAGTTAGGTAGCTTTCCAAACAGTTTAGCAAACTTCAATTGACTGAGCAATCTGCTTGAAATACAACAAAAGAAAAAGGATATATGCCACTGAGAGGTGATGGACAGGGCTAGAAAAGAAAAGATAGAAATATGTAGACAAGGTAGCTAGATAACTATATATTATCGGGCATCTATACAACTGGAAATCCCACTGTACACAAGTCAGCTATTAGAAATCAAACTAAGTGATACTTCATAAGGAATGAACAATGCATGACGTGTAAAATATGCCGCAGTTTAATCGCACAACATAATCCATACTGATTCATTTCATATTGTTCTTCTTGCAGAAAAAGTTGTCCTGCAAATAAGAACACACCAATGAAAGCCTTCAAATGCCCCAGAAGACAATAGTGGATGCATGAGGATGAGAGTTTCTAGAGAGCCTTGATAATAGCCAAATTGAAGGAAACAAACACCCTTTTGTTGGTTTGTACAATTAGAAACTTATGACATAACTGTACAAATGAATTACAGTTTCAGTATATGTAAAGTGACTGATGCATCATGAAAATATTATGGACTGTCTGACATTAACATGTGGTGCTATGCCTCTGTACCCATTGAACATATTTTCTGTTTTTGCAGACTTAGCTGAAAACCAGGGCATTTCACATTTTGATAACATTTTATTTTAGAACATTACATAAGAACATAAGAAGTGGGAGCAGGAGTAGCCTGCTCCGCCATTCAATAACAGCTTGGTTGATCTGATTTTGGCCTTATCTCCACTCTTCTGCCTGCCCCCCATGACCCTTGACTCTCTTTTTTAATCAAAAATCTGTCTATTTCCTTGAGTATATTCAGTGACCCAGCCTCCAATGCTCCTGGAGGCAAAGATGATTTGCATTTGTTTCTTGCACAACAGTGGCAAATAAATTCCAAAGATTAATGATCCGCTGAGAGAAGACATTGCTCCTCATCTCCATTTTAAATGGAAGACCCCTATGCTCCCTAGTTCTAGAATCCTCCACAAGGGGCAACATGCTCTTAGCATCTACTCCCAACACCCTTCAGAACTTTGTGTGTTTCAAAAAGGTCTTCTCTCATCCTTCTAAACTCCAATGAGTATAGAACCAAACTGCTCAAACCTTCCTCATGAGACAACCCCCACTTCATTCTTGGAATCAACCAAGAGAACCTTCTCTGGATTACCTCCAATGCAAGTACATCCCGTTATATTGGGAGAGCAAAACTGTAGTACTCTAGTAGTGGTATCACCAATACCCTGTATGGTTGTCACAAACTTTCCAAATTTATACTCCATCCCCCTTGTAATAAAGGCCAACATTCTGTTAGCTTTCCTAATTACTTGGTGTTTCTGAATGCTAACATATTGTGATCCATTTATGAGGATACCCAGATCTCTCTGTACTGCAATATTCTGTAGTATCTTTTCATATAGATAATATTTTCCATCCTCCCCAACAAAGTAAAAAACCTCACATTATACTCCATCTGTCAGATTCATGCCCACCCACTTAACCTATCTATATCCCTTTGCAAACTATTTGTGTCCTCCTTAAAATTTGATTTCCTACCTATCCTTCTATCACCACTAAATGTGGCTACAATACACTACAATATACCCTTAATTCAAGTAATTAATATAGTTTGTAAATAGTTGAGGTCCCAGCACTGATCCCTGTGGCACCCCACTAGGTACAGTTTGACAACCTGAAAATGACCCATTTATCATGACTCACTATTTCCTATTAGGGTTAGCCAATTCTCTTTTTGTGCCAATATATTACCCCCAACACCATGAGCTCTTATCCTGTAACCTTTTATGTGGCATCTTATCAAATACCTTTTGGAAATACAAATAGGATACATTTACTGATTTTCTTTTATCCACCAAGCTTCTAACATCCTCACTGAACTCTAATAAATTTGTCAAACATGGCTTTATCATCATTAAACCATGTTGACACTGTTTGATTGTATTATGATTTTCTGAATGTTCTGCCACTACTCCCTACTGGATTTCATAATGGATTTAAAAGCAAAACAAAAACATCAGACTAAGAATCTTCAGATTGTTTCACTAATTTAGAGGAAAGAAACAGATTAAGGTGAGTAACTCATCAAGAGTATGACAATTGTGAAAAATCATCTGGATTTAGTGTCTGGTACATCAATTTTATATGTTGCATTGCTGATACCATGACTCAAAAACGTTTGGAGTTGTCAACTTCTTATGCTGCTACAATTTTGCTAGTCTGGTCATCAACAAGGATGGTCACTACTGAGCAGATATCAGATGACAGTAATTCTGGCACCAAGGGAAGAGAATATGTACTGTAAGAATTCCCTCAATTGGCACCATTGGTGTACCATTAATTTTGGCTGTAACGTTAGCTTTGTTCTAGCTGTTTTTGTCCTTTCTAATGTCATAGTTAATGTAAAACTGGTTTCAGAGAGTACTGTCCTGCTCCTTTTTAACCCTTTCATATGGAGATATGCAAAGGGCTTCTTTAAAGTGAAGACATTGGGCCGAATCTTCCAGTAAGTGGCCGTCACCGTTGGATTGCCACCTTGCTCCATATTTGTTACCCAATGCCGGAGCTCCGCATTTCTCGCCCGCACTTCCGAACTGGGCCCCTTTAGAAATGTGGAGCATACCTGTTCTGGAGTCCTTCCTTGTAGTGCAGGATCACTGGGAGAAGCCAAGCCACACTCCCTTTTATAAAGGCACTAACTGCCACATTTTGGTAAGTCTTCATTCACTAACACTGAAAAGCTTTGGGACATTGAAATAGCTTTTAGTTTGTTAGTGAATGTGTGTAAGAAAGATGAGTGGGTAAGTGGATAGGGCAGCATGGGAAATAAGTGGCAGGATGCTAGGTGGCAGGTTCGGGCCAGGTTGGGTTGGAGGAATCAAAGGGTAGGAGGGGGGTCGGAGGGTCAAGGGTAGGAGGGGAGTCGGAGGGTCAGAGGGTTAGCGTAGCGGCAGCGGGCTCGTGGCCGGGAGGGGAAGAGAGTCGGTGGGCTCAATGGGGGGAGTCATAGGAGGGCTGGGGGTATATGTTGGAGGGTTAGGGGTAGTCAGAGAATTGGTGGGAGAGTCAGAGGGTCGGGAGAGTCTGGGGGTACTCTGGAAGGTCAGGGGAGTTGGGCGGTTCGGGATGTCAGAGGATCAGTGTGTTGGGAGAGAGTTGGGTGGGGGGCGGGCGTGTCAGTAGGGAGTCCCAAGGGTTAGTTGCATAGTGACCCAGGAGTTAGACCTGTTTTTTTAAATCAATCTATCATTTCCTGGGTAACTCTTCAGGTAAGTGAGCCAGAACCCTCCAAAGTCTTAGACTCTAACTCAGTGTTACAGTCAAAACCCTGGAACTCCCTTCCTAACAGCACTGTGGGTATGCCTACACCACATGGGCTGCAGCGGTTCAAGGAGGCAGCTCACTACCACCTTCTCAAGGGCAACTAGGGATGGACAATGAATGCTGGCCCAGTCAGTGATGCTCACATCCCATGAATGTATAAAAAGAGTTGGAGACCTTTTTTTAAAGAGGGTCCCCAGAAGCAGGGGGATTGCCCTTCAGAAATTGAAACCTCCCTGGAGATTCCTGCAGAGTCTTTGCCTTGGGACTTTGGAGGGGTCCCGTAGAACATCCTTCAGGCTATGTCCAATCTCCGACCATCCAGAGACTGGAGGATCTGGGCCACTGTAACAGCCTCCAGGGAAAAGGCATGATACTGTGCTGCAGGTTAAATATCATGATCAGAGGTAAATAGGAAAAAACACCTTTTGGATAATATATAACACAACATGGAGACAGTGACTTTAAGAACTCTTCGCCAGTAGTTCTATTGCATTCGCTCAGATTTTACAGTAAAAATAACAAATGAGGCTATCAGCACTCACCATTAAGGAGAAAATCGAACAGCAACTTTCAATGATTAATCGTACAGTCAAATGTGGAGATCAGCAAGTTGCTTGCTCCTTCAGAAGCTTAGTTATAACAGTAACTCACCAAGAGATCTGCCTTTGAAATACATGCATCAGTGTGAAATTGGGATATTTACATGATATATACCCACTAAACATCACAGAAAATGTTAGGCCTTGGTCCATTCAAATGGAAGCGAGTTTTTAGTAGCATGAAATGTCTGAATTACTGCCCAGCAGCCTCACTGGCACTAAAAAGTAACCTTTACAAGCATGGAGTCTCATTCCCTCAAAATTTTAATAATTGTTGGGGATTTTTAAAAAGTTAAATATGTAATTTTGGTTTTCTTCTTTATTATTTCTCTCTCTTAATCTGATTTTCGTTTTCTTCTGTATTTAGTTTTGTCTACATGATTTGGTATTAAATTAGATATTCTAACTTACATTTCCTGGTCCAGACTGCATGCTTCAGGGAGATTTTTTTCAATCTGACTGGTTAAGTAAAAAAAATATTTTTTGCCCAGATCACAAAAATCCTTGTAGAGGGTATTGTGTTGTTCCAGGTTTCTAATCACTGAAGTTTCAGTGCAGGTCTAATACAACAAACAGCTCACATTTTTAGTCATTGCAAAATTCAGGCCATTGTGTTGCCCTTGCATGTTGCTGCCAGGCATCAACCCTATTGAATAATACATCTGCTAAATCCTTGACAGTTTCTGGCCCACAGATTTATCAAGTTTTTGGCATGGAATCACCCATGACTCACAAAAAATGCAAAATAGTCTGACTTATGTCAGTCACTGGCAGTCTGGTTCAGATGGTGCATGTTGTGTGGAGATTTTCCAGAAGCAGATGCCACCATTCTGCCAATTCCTCCTTACTAAACTAAAGCTCATCTTCCTTAGGCTCATCTCTTCTGCTAATACCATGTCCTGGCATACTGCATTATATGGGAGACCTTCCATGTAGAACAGTAATAAGGCTACAATGTCAGTAATGTTGGTTGGCTGACAATGTTATTGCTATGGTGATTAGAAACTTGGAATTGTACAAAAAATTCAATTTAATCAACCTTAAATGAAGATTGTAGCTTTCCTCTGAACTGTCTTTCTTAATACTCGTTCCAGCTTTGGGAGACATGTCAACAATGCTTTCCTAGAATGGAAAGGTAATAATAAATCTGTCCTCTTCAGTCACAAATTGCAAATTTTAAGCAAATTAGCACTTGTACGTCGTTTTCACCATCTATGTTGTTTCAGTCTCTTTGTGGAATGCAAGTGCTGTTCTGCACTCCTGACGCTCTTTACCCAGAGTTTATTCATTTGTCACCTGCATATCGCTTTGTACCACAATTTCCAGTCTACATATTGTTTCCATACTGTTAAGGACAGGGCGAGAGAGAACTACTAAAATCCCCATTCCCTTCCCTACTATCCATAATTAGTATGCTTTTGAAAAGAAGATGTTTCTGTTTCTTAACCGCTGAGCGTGTGGACAATTTGAATAACCAGCAGCAAGCTTTCCAATGGATTAAATAAATATGATTGTTTATTGACATACTCACCCCAAAAATCTAATGCTAGGGCTCTCATTCACACAGTCTCACACACAAATACACTCATGAAAAATAAATTGAAGAGAATAGTGTATTCTTACAAGTTACAAAAAAAATGAATAGTTTAGAATTTATGAGATGGCCCTGTTCTGGAAAACATGCATTGCAAACCTGATGGAAAAGTTGCCTTCACTCCTGAAGTGCAATTTAGCTAAGTTGAACAGCAACAGCAGAGTCATGTGCCGAAGTGGTTTTCAAGATTTTCTTGAAGAAACAGACTTTCCGCAGGTCACAAAGTTAATTACTTGATGTCTAGTTACCAGGAGGTCAGTTTACTGTATTGATTGACCTGAAAAGGAACAGACTTGAAGACATTGCAGTGTTACAGAACCAGAGACTGGTCCTTAAGGCAGAGTTGTCATTGCCCTTTCTGCTGCTGCTGTGTCTCTGCAGACAGCACTTGAAGATTAAAAGGAGACCAACATGGCTGTCCTACCATGTGGCTTCTCAGAATTCCATTTTGTAAATATGGGCCAACATTTCCCCTGTCGGGTAGGGGGATGTGTGGGAGCAAGCATGGGCGGGTGGGCCTCCGATCGGCGCCTCCAGCCGGGGAGGCGCTGCCATTATACGTGGGTGGGCCGATGAAGGCCTGCCCAGCGTGACGTCCTCCAGGAAGCGCTATGCGCACGTAAGAGCACACAGATCTCCCTGAGACAAAGTGCTGCCTCAGGGAGATCGGCTCCGATGTAAAAGTTGAATTTCAGGCAAGTAAAAATTTTCCCTGCCATGTCTCCTCATGTGACACTGTCACATGAGTTGGGACTTGTTCATAAACTTTTATTGAAGCATTTGTTAAAATTGTAAAAACCCTCATGAAATCTCATCCTGCCCGTGAGTGAGGTTTCATGCTTTTTCCGAGGCCCGCCTGGGCTCCCGGCTGCCCGCCAACCTTAAGGTTGGATGGGCAGATCCGTCAATCAGGTTAATGAGTTTTTTAATGGCCTTAATAGGCCGTTGACAGTTCGGCGGGCATGCAGCCGATTCAACTGCGCGCCCGCTGAATTGAAAATCTAAATGACGCGGGGTGACGTCGGGATGTGCACTAGATGTATCCCTGTGTCATTTTACACGTCAACGAGCGGGCCCCGCCCCCGCTCGCTGACCAGAAAAACCTGCCCATGGTGTTGGTCTTAGGTTGATTAGCCACAACCTGGTTTATTCTTTGAAGGCATTTATCCTGAGGGGATAAATGTCTTGTTTCAGAAAGACTTATTCAATTCAGGAATGTTTTTTGGATGCACCTTAGGATATGGGTAGCTGACACCTTAGTCTGGAAAGTGTCCTTATGTTGTGAGACAGTCGGGCAGTTTTGCATTCACAGATCAGGTCAGGTAACCGTCAGCAGCCATGTTTTGCAGCAATTATTAGCCATTTTAAAAATAAAAGTCAGTTCGAAAAGATTCCACAATGAGTAAAGTTCAAATTTTAAAAGTTAGGAATATGACATGCCTTTACTGGACATAACAATACGACACCCAGGAAGCTGTCTGTGAAGCTCATCACCCAGTTAAGGGTTCCTCACTCACGGTAAGTTATAAGATTCTTTATATGCATATTGTAAAGAACATATCTTTTTATTTCTGTTGGACTGTGGATTCAAATTACAACGATTGCAGTTTGAAGGACATGTCCACTGGAACAGCGTGAGGGATATATACAATGTTGCTGTCCTGGAACAGAGTGTGCCATGAAAGACAGGATAGTGCCGAAGAGGAGTCTGGTCTAATGGGGAACCGCCTGGCAACAACGATTTAATTGGCTCCTGACCAGGTGACCAGGGTTTGTGAGCAAGCAGTGCAGCAGAATAACTCCTAGCTCGAAAGCAAAAAGACCTACAAACCCCTCTCTCCTTTGTGAGAGATTCCAGTAATCCTACAATAATAGCTAGCTGGCTTTTTCTCTTCATATCGCTATTACCTGCTCTCTCTCTGAAAACCCCTATCAAGAGGCAAAGAGGAAAAATTACTGTTAGAGACATCGAAAGGCAAGCTCAACCAGTGAACTAAAGATTGAAAGTACTGACAGACCACCTTGTGTTATCAACAAAGAACTGAAAGGAATTTGGAAGACGTTGATCAAAATCAACCCATCAAATCCTGTACTCCAGAATTGGTGCTATTGAGCTGTTTTATCCCACCCTTACAAGACACACAAAAACATGGATTTTATGTGTGTGTATATAGGGATTTAAGAAGGGGTGGTGTTTAGGTTATAGAGTTAGAAATTGGCCACTGGTTAAATACAATTTGTTAAATAAACAGTTATTTAATTATTACGTTTAGAAACCTAGTGCTCTTATTTTGTCAATGTAAATTAAACAATTAAGTGGGTTGATCAAACTTTTTCACATTTGACGTGGCTCAGGGAGCAGTGGGGCTTGATGTTATAGTGCATGATCCCCAGTGTGTCATATGTTGTGAAGCATCTAGTATACCAAAATCATTTTACCAACTCTCTTGGGGACATATAAAAAAAGCCCCTCCCATAGCCTCCTCACACAGTGAAGTTGAGGTAACACTTCCACCCTTGCTGGGTACAACACTTGGATAACTAACAAATCCTAGTGGTCATCCTACAGTGATTGGTATTTCTCTGCTGTTAGTCTCCTTCAATGTGTTAACATTTTTGTTCAACATTTGCAGCTCTGCTCGGACCTCTGCTGGCTCTCGAGCACTTTGACACTGGCTTTCATTTGATTTCAGTAATATGTCATGCACCAAAACCAAACCAGAATAACACTGCATGACTGCACTCAATTGATTAAACAAAGTCAGCAAGCAAAAAATTAAGTTGATTTTCATTTGAATGGTTCCCTTGAGGGACCAATTTCAGGACCAGGGACAAAAAGTCAGCAGCCACTCCATTAAAGCTGAGAAACAAAAGTATTAATCCTTAATATATTTAACAATTAACAATTTAATGTCAACACTGGAGGATTTTTTTGGTTTAATATAAGCATGAAGTAAAATATATTAGCTTTGATTTTCAATGAGATTATAATCAATACAGGAAATACCTGTTCAGTAAAGTATAATTGTGATATGCGCTTTTGCAACAGTAAATTACTGCCCAATTATAAGTGTATTTAGTGTGTAGTGATCACAAATCAAGTCAAAATGAAAGCAATGTGCCCAATGCTTGTAAACAAACTACATATCATTCTGTGGTATTTTGGTGCACCCACAGTTTTAATCAGGGTTGAATTTTACTCTAAAAGCAAGAAATATTTAAAGTTAAAACGTCAGCTTTAAAATCTATCTGCTTTTACAAGTCAAGGATGGTCAGCAGTTGTTAGATTTCATCTTAAAAATGTCTGCAGTCAATGTCTGGTCAATTTAATACATTAACAAATAGTTATTACATACCAACCACAGACCAGGGTGCAACAGATTAGATGTTGCCAACTTTCAGTACATGTCAATTAAAGGTCAAAGAGAGATCTACTGTGATAGATAATCAGTTTATTTGGTTTCTAGAAAAAAATACAGTTGGCTTTAGTGTGCTGCCTATTGGTAAACATTAACTAGTCTTTTGATATTGGTATTCCTTATTCTTTAAAGATTGCAGCAGTATTTTGTCCTTCATGTGTTCTTGAACTTAAAAAATAGACCTATCAAAGTCCTTCATATTCAAAATATTTTTGATATGCCATAACTGTTTTAATGTAGGAGAATGTGGCAGCTGATCTGCTCACAAATAATATTATGCTATTATTAAATCAAAATAAACAGAAAGGCTTACATTAAATTGTTAATTGTACATTAAGGGCGTGTAAATTTTGTTTGGTAGCTACAATGAAGTTGCCAACTTTCCTCCATTTTGCTGAAATTGGTGCTGGGAGTGAATAGACCTAATGAACATGAATTCAATTTATTTTCTTGTTAAGCTTTGCTTAAGCAATCGAGTGGAGTCATGTAAAATTATTCAGGCTTGACTGCAACAAAATAAATAACTAGATAATCTATTTTAACAAGTTGGTTCAGAATAAATATTAGCCAAGATACAGAGATGCAAGATGCGTGCTTAAACATCTCATCTAAAAGATGGCAACACTAACTGTGCAGCACTCGATCAGTAACATAATGGAGTGCTGACCTACATGATTCGGTTATTGTGGGTTTATTTCGGGATTTGTTGGCTTCTTACTCTAGAAGAGATCTAAACATTTAATTACATGATAACCAGTTACAAAGGTTAAATAAGACCAAGACATAGCTGGAGCTACTCTCTGAGATGCTTCACACTTATCTTCTCTCAGTGAGTGACATCATTGTGGCATAGCTCCTTACACATGTTCAGTAGCTATCATTAGAGTTAAGCCTTAACTCTACAATAATGCACTCATATTTCTGGAGTCAGCCTTGAACCCATGACCCAACTCAGATAGGTACTACCGAGCCAAGGCAGACATCTGGTGCAGAATTTAGATTTCAGATAACTTTACTCACCTAAATCATACTTCTATTATATGTTGCCCTACCAAATAACTTCACTGCTTCCAAATTACTGGATTTTGTTTTTGTAAACAGAGGCATCCCAGCAATGAGAACAAACGAATACTAATTCTGTTTTGGTGGATGTTGAAGAAAGAATATTGGCCAGGACACTTGGAGAACACCTATTTTTATTCTACTAACCCTCCTCGTCCATTATCTAGAAATTTAACCTTTGCATGGATGAAATTTATGTAAGTTGTAAGTAAGAGTCATCTAACACAGAGACCTGGAGGTACATCATTTAGTACTTAAGCCCGTTCCAACATAACTCCAGCAAACTGACACCTTAAAACAGGTCTCGTCATCATCACATTTTGTTTGTGGGGCCTTGCTGTGTGTAAGTTGGCTGCCTTGCTTACTTCTTTAAAATAGTGACTACACTTCAAAAAAATTAGAAGAGCACACTTTACCAAAAAGACAATGGGAGAGCAGTGCCTGCAGCAACAATCATCTGTCCATGCTGCTGCCTAAGGGTTACTTCAAACAACCATAGGGGATCCCTATGATATGAACCAGGGTCCATCAGGTGATGAACATTTCAGCAGAGCTGGGGAATCCTTCACCTTTATTATCATAGCAAGGTTTGGTAGTGAGGTAGGGTCATCCAATTTTGAAGATTGTTTGTTTTAAGTTACTAAACGTGCTGAACATGTGTGACAATATGTAAAATATACTGCACATCAGGACAGATAGTTGTCACAATGCTCCTTTCTTCAGCTTTTAAAGGAAGAAAAGCTATGTCAGTAGATGGTTTATGGGTGACAGGACTTATGCCCTAAATCCATGGATGATGACCCCACTGAGTTGGCCAAACAGGAGCAGTGCAGCATGACATGCCTCACCCAGAGTGGTCATGGAGAGGTCCATCAGAGCTTTAAACGAGTGCTCCTTCTACAGTGACAGGTCAATGGGGAGGATGGAGCACGTGGGTTCTGCCGTATGCTCCGGCTCGTGTGTCCCACAAGGTTGTGGCCTTATGCACTCTGCACAGCTTCACCATTCAAAAAACCTAGGACTTCAACATTCTAGGAAGGTAGCCAGAGCTTCTTTGCAGATGAAACCACATGGGACAGCATGTCAGGGCAACTGTCATTTGGAACACTTATCAATAAGTGCCCCAAGAGCCATTGGTGCCAAATGATCACTGAACTCCTCTCTTCCTTTTAACAGTCTACCTTGATCATCATTGCATTAGCTCCTTCTCCTCTGTCTTCATCTATAAGATCTGCTAATCTGGTTACCAGGACTAGAACATGACAAAATATCAGACCTATTTTCCCCTCCATGACCACGCTTATATACTCACAAGATTAAGTATGCACGAAATAAGAACACTTTTTTCTCTATGACTGATTTCCATGAATAACAAAGCATGACATAAGTGTACAATCACCTTTAACCAATAATTAACAAGAAGCTCCAAAGTGAACCTAAGCCATCGTACCCCTTCCTTACAAGGTACATGGACTAGATAGCTTCTCATCTCCATATTTTAAAAATTGCCAGCATTTTTTGCCTATTCCCAATTATCCTTGAGGAGGTGGCTACAGTCCATCTGGTGTAGGTGCACCCACAGTGCTGTTAGGCAGTGTGTTCCATGTTTGTGGCCCAGTGACAGTGAAGGAACAGTGATATCATTCCAAGTCAGGATGGTGTGTGGCTTGGAGAGGGGGCTTAGAGGTGGTGATGTTCCCGCACATCTGCTGACTTTGTCCTACTACACTGACCACTGCCTCCTAGAGGGACAACGACAACAGTTGGGGGTTTGGAAGATGCTGAAGGAGACTTGGCAAGTTGCTGCACTGCATCTTGTATATGGCACAAACTGCTGTCACTGTGCGTCCATGGTGAAGGAGGGAATGTTTGAGGTGAGGTGGTGGATGGGGTGCCTATCAAGTGGGTTGCTTTGCCCTGAATAGTGTCGAGCTTCTAGAGTGTTGTTGGAGCTGCACTCATCCAGGCAAGCAGAGAGTATTCCATTAGACTTCGGACTTGTACCTTGTAGATAGTGAACAGGATTTGACGAGTTAGGAGGGGAGTTACTCACCACAGAATTCCTAGCCTCTGATCTACTCTTTTAGCCACAGTTTTTACATGGCTATTCTAGATAAATGTCTGGTCCATGATAACCCCAGGATATTGATGGTTGGGGATTTAGTGATGGCAATGCATTTGAACGTCAAGGGGAGATGGTTCGATTCTCTGTTTTAGGAGATGGTCATTGTCTCTGGCAATTGTGTGGCAGGTGTGTTACTTGCCATTTATCAGCCTAAGCCTGAATGTTGTCCAGGTCTTGCTGCATATCCAGTAATGGAGGGGTTGTGAATGGTACTGAACCACTCTGCACTCATCAGCGAAAATCCCCACTTCTGACCTCAGATTGAAGGGAAGGTCATTGATAAGACAACTAAAGACCTAGGACACTACCTTGAGGAACTCCTACTTCAATGTCCTAGAGTTCAGATGACTGGCCTGCAATAACCACAATTATTTTCCTTTGTACTAGGTATAACTTCAACCAGTGGAGAGTTTCCCCAATTCCCAAAGACTTCAATTTTACTAGGGCCCCTTGAAGCCACATTCGGACAAATGCTGCCTTGATGTCAAGGTCAGTCACTCTCACCTCACCTTAAAGTGCAACCTGAAAGCCAGTATTG
Source organism: Cetorhinus maximus (assembly GCF_964194155.1). Lineage (NCBI taxonomy): Eukaryota > Metazoa > Chordata > Chondrichthyes > Lamniformes > Cetorhinidae > Cetorhinus > Cetorhinus maximus. The sequence goes on from NC_135894.1 coordinate 50,458,518, forward strand.
CTGAGCAAAAGGGCTGCAAGATGGTCATAGGACTTAAATGTTTTTTCTCTAGGTGACTGCATCTTTTAATCTTGTACTTGGGTAATCTGGTCTCACCTCCAACATGTTACTTGTGGTCTTCTGAGTGGTAAGGCAGCGGGATGACTGATGAATGATCTGATGGTAGCCATTGCATCCTGAAAGCCCTAAGAGTTACTTTGATGCCAGCTCCAATGACTGGCAAGTTAGGATGTAGGGTGCTGCCTATTCTGCCATCCCCTGCCACTAGTGTGTGCTTCCATCCAAGCGCAATAATGAGATTCCTGTATGTTTCTAAGGAGGGGGCTACTGCTATAGATTCCAATGAAGCATCCATATGTTTTACTGGTGTCTACAATGAAAGAAAAAAGCTCATTTATTGTTTAGCTGCAAATGCGGGCTATAGATTCTTAAGCATTTGTGCACAGTTGGCACATAGGCCTGGTATTTATCCAACACCTTTTTTAAATGGGCACCTGAGAGTTTTGGGTCCCACAACTGGCTCTGATTCATTCATCATCAGTTCAGACAAAAGGTCATCAACTTGAAACTTTAAAAGTTTCTCTCTTCACAGATGCTGCCTGTCTGTTGAGTACTTCCAGCAGTTTTTGATTACATTCCAAACTTCTCCTTGGCTTCTGCTGGGTAGGTGGCACATTTTTAGTAGCTCTTCATTCCTCCAGCTCACTGTTGTTCTGTGAATTACTCAGCGCTACATCTAATAATACTAAATACCATTTAATACCACACCCTCCTGGAGGAAATGTAACTGATACTAGAGCTGCAAAGCAGTATAAAAGATAAATGAAGAGCGATACAAATATACTTTGGCCAGACTTGTTGCTTCAAAAATTTAAGAAAACTAATCCCAAAGTCCATATAAAAGATCTTTGTAAATTTATGCAGACTAAGTGTACAGATATTGTGAACTTGAAGTTTTGAGGGACAAGAGGGGTTATTTTTATAGAATCATTGCATTAAGTTCCATTAAACTTATTTATCAGAAACTGACTGTACTTAGTTTAAAAACAAAGTTCACAGACTACTGTTCCAAATAAACAAAACATATTAGCATAAGTATGTATTGAGCTTTGTTTTAATTCATTCATTCATTACAAATTTGAAAGATAGGTAATATTTTTTTTTATACAGAGCTGGTCACTAGAACTGTTGGTGCTTCAATTCATTTATCACATTTTGAAATGTAACAATTCAACAAGATTTCAGTAGAATTGCCAACAGTAGATGAATATTCTCTGTGCAAAATTAGATGAGGAGTATTGTTGGGTCACTATAAAATATCTAATCCATATCTTCCTGCCTAATGATTGTTATGCAAGTTTCTTTATTTCTGCAATATCAAGTATCTGTCCATTTCTACAATGTATTTTTATTTAGGTATATGAACAGATTGAATATTGTCAATAAAACAAGAAATTGTAATATTTCACTTGTTAATAATCCTGTCATATTTCTTATGTACTGGAAGACAGGTTGTTGGGGATGTAAATATGGAAACTGGGGTAAGAGATAGAGTGACTGCAAGAGACTAAAGTCAACAGAAAGAAGTGGTTTTGATATGATAATGAATCAAGAGGAACTTCGATCAGAGTTTTACATAAAGCAATAACAGGAATAGTTTTGAATAGAGTTTTTTTAGATCAAAGGGAGATATATGCAGTTGCAAAAAGATGCAAGTAAGGTAAAGATAGAATAAGTTTACTTTTTTAAACAATCTAAGAGCTAAAGTAAACAAGAGTCGAATCAAGTCTGGGAAGAAAGCACTTTTAAAGAGACTGGTTGAGACAATAGAGGGATCAAAGGGAAGGAATGCAAGTAAGGAAATATTGAAGCCAAGGGGTGGAGGGTTGGTTGTTTAGATCTCCCAAAAGACAGCAGGATAGCTGGCCAGACCTCCCAGAAGACAGTGTGAACAAGGCCAGATCTGAAGGCCCAGTTGATGTCAGCTTCAGAGGACACTCCAAGAGAAAAAAGCACTGAGTGGTAAAAAAATTACTAGAATTCTATAGATTTTAAAATCTATAAGAATAGTTGCTGAACAGAAAACGAGATGGTTAACTCTTAAGTTAAGATCTTGGGGAACTGTTTTAAAGTACTGTTTACTGTGTGAAGCCATTCTTGTCTTTAGGTGTAATTTTTTTTACTCCATTTTCTTTTAATAAATGTTTCCTCTACTATAAAATCATCACGAGTAGTCAGGGATATCATTTCCTGATTTCAGAACCTCTCTTCATGCTATACAAATTACAAAAACGTTTTGGCAGCTGTTTTAAGTTTCCCTCTGGGATTTGGGCAGCTCGGCATTTACCATCAGCTGTGCCATAATAAAATCGGGGGTTCTTTGCTTGATATTAAAAGAATAATTCCTTGATTGGCTTGGAATTGGTGAATTTAAATTAAAGGCAATGAGGGCAGGAACAATACTGAGTCAGGAATGGTACTGTGAGATTTCAAAGTGAGACACGGCAAAATTGCTTTGGCAGTTACTAAGACCTGTTTGGGAGTAGAAGATATAACCTTGGATGGTTTACAAAAAGGTAACTAAAGCTAAGTTAATAGAATTGGTGGTTAAGTTGCAGTTGAGGCTAACTGCATGGGCAAAGAAAGCAGACATCATTGAAGGAATAGCACAGCATTTGAAATTGGAAGGGATAAGGGATACCTGAAACCAGGGAGTCACAGCTGGAGGTAGTGAGACTTCAGTTACAAATGAAGAAGCTTGAATTTGAAGGAGCAAAGGAACTGAAGAAACTTGAATTGGAAGCAAAAAAGGAGAAGGAAAGAGAAAGGGCATTCCAAAGGGCACTGGCAGAAGGGAAGGAGAGAGAAAAGGAGAGAGAGAGAATGAGAAGACGACAGGAAACGGAATTCAAAATGGTGAGATTAGAAAAGGAGGAACGATAAAAAAGAGAGGCACTGAGAATTCTGGCTTAAAAAACTGGCAGTTAAAAAGGAGACACAAGGAGGTGAGGAAGGACTTATTTCCAGATCAGAACCCAGTGGGGAGATGTTTAAATTTGTACAAGTTCTTCCAACGTTTGAAGTAAGGGATGTCAAACCATTCTTTACCTAATTTGAGAAGATAGCTAAACTGATGAAATGGCCAGAAGAAATTTGGACATTGCTATTACAAAGTAGGTTGGTGGGTACAGCTAATGAGTATATGCATCTCTGTCGGAAGAAATATGTGGGGAATATGATTCTGTGAAGAAGACTATTCTGCATGCCTAGGAGTTGGTTCCAGAGGCATACAAATAGAAATTTTGAAATGCAAGAAAACAGCCCAGACAGACTTATATTTAGTTTGAAAGAGTCAAACACAGTAATTATGACAGGCGGTTAAGGGGATTAAAAATAGAGGGAACCTATGAAGCATTTAGAGAAGTAATACTTATGGAAGAATTTAAATATTCACTTCCTTCAGTAGTAGAAACCCACGTGGAGGAACAAAGGGTTGCAATTGCTAGGCAAGCAGCAGAGATAGCAGATGATTATGAGCTGGTCCATAAATCAAAACCTTTTTATTGACACCCTTATAAATCTCAGGAGGATAGAAAATGGAAAGGTGAGAGGAAGGCAGGTAGTCAAGGAAGAGAAGAAACAGCTAGAGATTCTAAAGGAATTTCACCTCAGACTAGAAAGGAAGGTGCTGAGAGTGGAAGGGATGCAAGAAAGCTTAAATGCTTTCATTGCAATAAGATTGGCCATACAAAGTCAATGTGCTGGGGGTTACATGGGAAACTTTGTGGATTAGTAGGGACTACGAAAGGTGCTGTAAAATCAGAGGCTTTAGAACAAGACACACCGATAGCATTTGTTCAAACAGAAAAGCAAGCAGAAGTATTAGCCAAAGGTGTGAAAATGGGTTCACAGCCTATTCAAAGGAATGTTAAAGGGCAGGTTACAGACATATTTAAAGATTTCACCTAGGAGAGAAAAGTCTTTTCATATGTACAAGGTGGATTTGGCAAAGATATACAAATTTTAAGGGATACGGGAGCAAGTCAATCCTTAATGTTATGGGATAGTGATATTTGTTGTCCAGAAGGAATTTTGCATCAAAAGGTATTAATAAGGGGAATTCATGGAGAAACAAAAAGTATTCCATTGCATTGTATAATGTGAATTTGAAAAGTAGCTTGAAAAAGGTGAAGTGATTGTAGGAGTAGTGAAATTGCCAATTTCAGGCGTTCGATTTATCTTAGATGATATAGCTGGGCACAGATGTTGGTGATGCCTAATATAGTTGAACAGCCTGTGAAAAAACAATCCACAGAAGTGTTGCAGGAAGAACATCCTGGTTTGTTTCCAGACTGTGTGGTAACATGATCACAGGCAGTTGAGACGGGAGGAAGAGTCGTACAGAAGACCAGGCAAAGAGACTGAAATGCAATTAGCTGATCCTGTCTTTGATAAGATTCTTCAGGAAGAGAGAATGGAGGAAAATGAAGCTGAAGTGTTGAGCTCAAGGAAATTGATAGAGTTACAACAAAAAGATCCAAAAATAAAGCAGTTATACCAAACAGCTTACTCGGAAACAGAGGCAAAGTGTACTCTAGAATGTTATTATCTTAAGGATAATATATTAATGAGGAAGTGGAGACCTTCCCATATTCTAGCAGATGAGAAGTGGGCAGAAATACATCAGGTAGTAATACAATCTAGCTACAGGAAGGGAATTCTGAGAGTAACAAGTTCCAGCAGGGGGGCATTTAGGAACAAAAGAAAACCAGGCTGAAATACAGAAACAGTTTTACTGGCCTGGACTGCATAAAGATGTTGTCAGGGTTTGTTGAACATGTCATACACGTCAGGTGATAGGAAAATCTCATGCAATATTAAAACCTTTAATTCCTATTCCGGCATTTTAAGAACCTTTTACTAGGGTCTTAATTGATTGTGTAGGACCGCTCCCTAAGAGAAAAAGTGGAAATTAGTACTTGCTAACAGTCACATCCACTAGATTCCTGGAAATGACACCATTGAGAAGTCTCACAGCAACAAGGATTGTAGAAGAATTGGCCAAATTCTTTACCAGATATGGTTTGCCAAAGGAAATACAGTTGGATCAGGGTTCAAATGTCATGTCACAGTTGTCTAGGGAAGTCATGAACAACCTTGGGATGAAGCAGTTTAATCATCAGCTTATCATCCTGAATCACAGGGGACATTAGAGAGATGGCAGCAAACACTAATGACTATGATGAGGGCACATAGTCAAGATTAACCACAAGACTGTGACGGAGGAATTCTGTTCTTATTATTCGCTAATAGAGATGCACCTAATGATTCAACAAAGTTTAGTTCTTTTGAATTAGTATATGGTATGAAGCAAGAGGACAACTCAAACTAGCTCAGGAGAAGTTAGTGAGTAAGAATTCAGAAACGGCACTCTTGGACTATGTATCAAAGTTCAGGGAAAGATTGAACAGAACATGTGAATTAGCTAAAGAGCATTTAAAAACATTACAGCACGTGAAGACGACAGGAGTAGATGGGAAGGCAAAGACTCATAGCTTTGTAGCCGGGGAAAAAGTGTTAGTTTTGTTGCCAGTATCAGGTGAACCATTAAAAGCTAGGTTTGATGGGCCTTATCAAATTGAAAAAAAAAGTGAAGTGAATTATTTAGTAAGAACTCCAGATAGAAGAAAAACCCAGAGGGCATATCATATAAATATGCTAGATAAGTACTTTGATAGGGAGGATAACCAAAAATTATTATTAGTGATGAATCGTGAAAAGAATAGGGATGGCAGATTTTGAAATCAACTTTCCTCGAATTCAATTAGACAATGAGGAAGTGCTTAAAAATTTGAATGAAATATTGAGTTACCTTCCAGATAAGAATCAAAATGACTTGAGAGCTATTGCAGTCACATAGAACTATCTGTGGGGATAAATTGGGAAAAATAATGTGGCTGTACATGATGTAGATGCAGAGAATTCTGTTCCAATCAAGCAACATCCTTATAGGTTGAGGCCAGTAAAATGATCATAAGTGCACAAAGAAATTGAATTTATGCTCAAGAATGACCTTATTGAGAGTTACAGCAATTGGGGTTCACCTATTGTGATCGTACCGAAGCTGGATGGAACACAAAGGCTATATGTGGATTACTGAAAAGTGAATGAAATGACGAAAATGGATTCATATCATCTTCCACATTTGGAAGGCTGCATTGAGAAAGTGGGACAATCAAAATTCATTACAAAGATTGATTGCTGAAAGGATATTGCCTCTACTGGAAAGTGTGAAAGAAGTTTCAGCTTCTGTGACACCAGATGGGCTCTATCAGTTCAAAGTCATGCTGTTTGGTATGAAAAATGCACCAGCAACCTTCCAGAAGCTAACAAATAAGGTTATTCCTGGACTGAGTCACTGTGCTATATACATTGATGATTTTGGGGTATTCAGTCAAGCATGGGGAGAGGAGAAGCACTTACAGCATCTGGGAGAACTATTAGATTGTCTACAAGAAGCTAATTTGGTGGTGAATGTTGCTAAGAGTGAATTTGCAAAAGCACAGGTCACACATTTGGGCCACATTGCTGGACATGGTCAGGTGGCCCTGCGAGATGTAAAAATAAAGACGACTGACGAGTTCCCAGTGTCTTCAATGAAAAGGGAAGTTTTACAATTTCTGGGCATGAGTGTTTTTTACAGGAAGTTTGTGTCAAATTTCAGCAGCATGGTTGCTCCATTAACTGAACTCTTAAAAAAGAACAAGTTCAACTGGATACTGGAGTGCCAAAATGCATTCAAAAATCTGAAAACTGTGTTGACAACAGCACCAGTTTAATGACACCGAATTATGCCAAGCAGTTTAAATTGGCTGTTGATGCGAGTGATGTGTGTATTGGTGCTGTATTGTTTCAGGAAGACGACACAGATATTGAAAAGCCTGTGGGATATTTTTCAAATAAGGTAAATATTCATCAACAAAAATATTCCACTGTTGAGTAGGAAACACTGAGTTTGATACTGGCATTGCAACATTTTGAAATTTATTGTTGCCAACAATTCATCAGAAACAATTGTTTACACTGATCATAACCCTTTAAGATTTTTGGAAAAGTATTGGGACTGGAATGTTGGACTGTTTAGATGGAGTGTATTATTACAGCCATTGAGCTTGCAAATTATGTATGTGGCTGGATGAGAAAACTTAATTGCAGAAGCATTATCAAATATTTAAGGTGTGAGAAAGATTGGACATGTGAAACCTGGGGAAAAAGGGCTGAAGTGGACCCTTTTTTTACTGAAACCTTGGGTATATTATCATGGTAATGCATGCATCCTATAATATAATAGCTGAGTGTAAAAGATTAGTAGTAATTAATAGGAAAAGGGTTGAGAAAATGAAACTGTCTTTTTGAATTATGATGGTTCATTTTCTAAAAATGGGAGGGGGTGTCAAGAAAACAATAAATTGTAATATTTCTCTTCTGTTAATAACCCTGTCATATTTCTTATGTACTGGAAGACAGGCTATTGGGGGGTGTAAATATGGTAATTGAAGTAAGAGATAGAGTGACTGCAAGAGTCTAAAGCCAACAGTAAGAAGTGTTAATATGTTAATAAACCAAGAAGAAATTTAATCAGGGTTTTACATAAAACAATAACAGGAGTAGTTTTGAATCGAGTTGTTTTAGTTCCAAGTGGGATGTATTCAGGTTGTAAAAAGGTGTAAGTAAATAAGGTAAAGATAGGGTAAGTTTACTTTTTTATTAAAACAACCCAAGAGCTAAAGTGAAGAAGAGTCTAATCAAGTCTGGGAAGAAAGAGACTGGTTGAGACAAGAGAGAGATCAAGGGAAGGAATGCACTTAAGGAAATACTGAAGCCCAAGTGAGGGGTTAGTTGTTTACGTCTTCCAGAAGACAGCAGGATAGCTGGTCAGACCTCCCAGAAGACAGAATGAACTAGGACAGACCTGAAGACCCAGTTGCTGTCAGCCTTAGAGGAAACCCCAAGAGAAAAAGAGCCGTGTGGTAAAAGTTACTGGAATTCTTTAGATTTTGAAATCTATAAGGATAGTTGCTGAATAGAAAAGAGGTCGATTACTCCGAGGGTAGTTAAGTTAAGATCTTGTGGAACTGTTATAAAGTGCTGTTTACTGTATGAAGCCATTCTTGTCTTTAATTTAATTGTGTTTTTTTTTGCTATTTTCTTTTAATAAACGTTTATTCTTAAATCACCACAAGTAGTCGGGGACATCAATTCCTAATTTCAGAACTTCTCCTCATACTATACAAATTGCAAAATCTGTTTTGGCAATTGTTTCAAGTTTCCCTCTGGGATTTGGACAGCTCAGCATTTAGAATCAGCTGTGCCATAACAAAATATATGATATCTAGCTTGGAATAAGGAAAAGGATTAGTTCTGTTTTGATAGAAATCGTTGAAGTTTCATTTCACTAGAAACAAGTGGAATGAGTATTCTCTTTTATGACAATTGCCCCAGGTGCAGGGGAATCAATAGTACAGGGGGGTCAATAACCCAGGGCATGGCCAGATGAACCCTCTGCAATAGTGGGAAAGTAATTGAGTAGATAAACAACCATATTATAAAATTATGTTAGGGTTGTCTTTTAACGTTGTTTAGCAAAGCTGTTTTGCTAAAATGTGTAGGTTAACCAATGTGTGAAAGTAGAATAGGTGGTGTTTTTGCAAACATAGTGAATCATTCTGTGGTAAAATAGTTTAATAAGGAAGGACAATAATCAGACTGGACAGCTGGCCTATGAGTATATCTGTGCATAAACAACTGAGAACAGACAGAAGAGAAGAATGAGGGGATGTTGACTGTGTAAGTTGAAGGCTGGTGTGTCTTTTGGGAACCGTGAAACTGATCAGGGGAACAACACAGATTGAGATAAAGGAAACAATCCTTTGCATGTTATAAGGGCATTATCGAGGTGGGATTCTCACTATGGTTTGAACAAAGAACTTAGTATAGAATTGGGTACATTGTGTTAAAAGGGAACCTCTACTGGACAATGAGGCATTGTCAATAATGAACCCCCGGTGCACCTCCAAAAAAAATACAAAGGATAAGAGCTTAAAAGGAATTCAGCTGGAGTAGACGGTGAAAAGAAACTCTGCAAGATCGTTCTATGCTGACTTCAGTCTTTGATGAGCGTCAGCCATAGGTCAGTGGGTAACACCCTTGCCTCTCAGTCACAAGGCTCTGGGTTCAAGTCCTACTCCAGGGCTTGAGTATAAACAATCAAAGCAGACTTTCCAGTGTAGTTCTGAGGGAGAGCTGCACTGTCAGAGGTGCTGTCCTTTGGATGAGACATTAAGCTTAGGCCCCATCTCCCTGCTTAGTGGATGTAAAAGATCCCGTGGCATTATTCTGAAGATGAGCAGGAGTTATATCCCGTGTCCTGGACAATTTTATCCCTCAATCAACATCACAAAAACAGACTGTGTGGTCATTATGACACTGCAGTTTGTGGGAGTTTGCTGTGCACAAATTGGCTGCCACGTTTCTTATGTTACAACAGTGACTACATTTCAAAAGTATTTCATTGGCTGTAAAGTGCTTTGAGATGCCTGGTATTTCTGGAAAGCGCTCTATAAATGCAAGTCAGTGAGACTTCAAGAAGAAGCAAGGCAGTGAGAAGAAAAGAAAAACAAGAGAAAGAGAAAAGTTGCCCATGCATGCGAGCCATGCGGTTTGATCGGGTCCACTACTCTTTACTTGTCATGGTTGTATGTTTTCTGATGTATGATGGTGATATATTTTGTCTCAACTCCAATTAACTCAACACATTCATTGTATTAATTCCAGTTGATCATGTTTAATTAAATCTCAACAGTTTGAAGGTAAATCAGCCCAGAAGGTTGATGTGCAGAAGATACATCAACCCATGCAGCTCACAACAACTTATGGCATGTATTTAGGGAATTGTGAACTATGACATAGCAGTTGTTAAAAGTTGAGCTATTTAAAATCCCAGAAGGAAACTTTAAAAAACGGTCATAACCTATATTTTCAATTGGTATGTTTGAGATGCAGCTCTAAATTCAGGAATAAGACCACCAGTTCTCGAGAGATTTTTTAAAAAACTATTTAAATATACACATATGGCTACAAATTACTACCAGCATAACATTTGAACAAATTCCCAAATTAATCTCCACTAAGGCAACAACAACCCATAGGGGAGAGTTTTCTGTTCGGCCTGCAGGGCTGACACATAAAATGATGCACGGTGACTTGGGGCATGCGTCTCAATGCCACTGTGCGTCATTCCAATCTTCCGTTCGGCAGGCGTGCACCAGAATCGGCTGCGCACCCGCCGAACTGTCAAAGGCCTATTAAGGCCATTAATAAACCAATTAAAGAAATTGACAGGGCTGCCCATCCAACCTTAAGGTTGGCGGGCAGGCGAAGAGTCCAAGAGGCCTTCGCATTTTTCATGAAACCTCATCCATGGGCAGGATGAAGTTTCATGAAGGGTTCATTAAATTAATAAATATTTTGTGAACATTACCTTCTTTATTAAAAATTCTCATGATGAAATTAATCTCCCTGAGGCACGTAGCTGCCTCAGGGAGATTTCTGCGCTCTTTCGTGCGCTTGCACAAAAGAGCACAGGCCCCGATTTTCCCTCCTACCCACCCCCCCAACCCCCGCACAGGTAGCACTGAGCTACCGGGCGTGCGTCACACTGGGCAGGCCTTAATTGGCCTGCTCATGTAAAATGGCAGCGGGCGGCGATTGGCTCCACCCCCACCTGCACCCGCTCCCGAACGGCCCACCCGACGGGGATAAAATTCTCCCCATAGACTTTAAGCAGACACAGGCAACGCACTTTCACCTTACAACTTCAAAATGATGTTCCTTTCAATTTGGTTTGGCTGCAGACAGTTGTAGGCCTACAGCTGCTTTGATGTTACGTGCCTGTGCCCTGCACACATAAAACTGCTTTCTGTTATACCCAGTGCTTTTCTTTGAATGTAAATTCTCATTGTATCACCAGGCCCTCTGAACTCCTTTCATAGTACCAATTTTATTATTAATATAAACATTGCTTGGTCTCTCCTAGCTGGGTGCAATATTTCACTCCCCTTTCTTGAATGGTCTATTCAACAAAATGCAAATACACTCTACCTTACTGTTTACATCTTAAAAACTACTACACATCAAAGCACCCAGACTAGCTGGCTTTAATCCAATTAAAACACACAGACACACCCACAGACTAAACATCTATTTTAAAAAAAAATTCCAATAACATTATATACATTAATAGCTTCATGACAATGCAAACAATAAAATGGGAACTTTAATGTTCAAAATCTCTACCAGGATAATTAAGGCAACATAAAGCAGAAAAAAATGTCTTGATATTTCAGATTTAATAACCTTAAACTACTACAGAAATATTGTTACTGGGAAACTACTAGATGGACAATGTACTGAACTTCAATGTAAAATGATGTGTATTCATAAACCAAAGGTATTTTGTTGATATATGGAGCTCACAATAAAAAGACTATCCAACATTTAAAAAATGTCCAATTTTTTCAGTTCTGTAAAAACTTGAATAAATAAAAAGAAATACAACTATTGTGCATGGTTACACTACTTTCCAACCTCTTGAGCATAAATTCAAAGGTAAGCAATCTGGGACTGCCAAACCTATACAATGATGTAGCTTACCATGATGAAGGCAATGAATGCACAAAACAGTTTCCATTTACTTTAATCAGTTTGTTGCAGATGATTTAACTCTCAGTCTCCAAGTAACTGTTTGGGTTCATTTCAAAGATACAAAGTGTCTCATTAATTACCATCTCTAAACTGACTGAATAGCACCGCCAATAACTCTACAGAACTGGAGACAGTGGAGTGCACATCACACAACCTACAAGTAAAAGCAATTTTAGGCTAATGCAAGCCTTAAAGAAGCAGTCTATTATGGTAAATATATGGCCACAATATTAAGCAACATCTGCATTTGAAAAGTGAAAGTTAAAATATTACCCATACTGAAAATATAACTTGTAAATAGATATTTTCCTTTGATGATGTGATCTATTGAAGGTTGAGGGGAAATCTCACTGGGGTGTTTAAATTCATAAAGGGGTTCAATAGGATAGAGAGAGAAATCACATATTTTGGTGGGGAATCCAGAACAAGGAGGCACAGCCTTAAAATTAGAGCTTAGCCATTTTCAGAGCAAAATCAGGAAGAACTTTTCACCCTAAGGGTAATATGCAACTCTCTCCCAAAAGGCTGTGGATGCTGCATCAATTAAAATTTCAATATGACAATTGATAATTTTTTGATCTGATTGAGTGGTGGATAATACAGAACTAATGGTTGTTTTGAAAGTATAATGTACTACAATTGTGAAGAGGCAATTTTTAAGAGCGAAATTCTCAGTGATTCCTGAAGCAATGTCCAAGTAGAAATTTTGAAGTACCCTCAAAATAGAGCCATGGGAGTTAACAGTAACATCCCCTTTGCCACTAACTCAAGACTCCCACTTTGCTTTCACATCAAGATTCTGATAAGTAATATAAATGATGCATTTATGATCAACAAGCCACATAGGTTGCAAGCTCATTTAGATATAGAGAGTTGTGTTTGTTTTTCTAGAGGTGCATAAATCAAAATAGGTCACATTTTTAAATCAAAATGAGTGATTGGGCCTCTCATGAATGGTACTTTGAAGCCTTGAATACATATCAGAACTGGTGAGTTTACAAGCCTCCCACACATTCAAGGCATGGCAAAGCCACAAACCAAGCCATTTGTGAGCATATGGGAGTCATTTATCTAAATAATTTTGACAGTTATTTTACAACATTAAGCTATTGTGGATTTTTCATACTTTCTAAGCAACCTATTAAAATCAGTAAGGGTGTGGGGGGTGGTGGGGGGGTGTAATATTTCTTTTATTAGTTTTGAACTTGTTTTATTTTGAAATTGTATGCACTTAGGACTGTGATTTGAAATATCTGATAAAAGACTATATTTTTATGCCTAATAAGGTCACTTAAGAATTTACATGGATATATTTTATTTGAAGGTAAGTTCATTTTCTTTTCAGACAAGTCATGGACTTGCATATGCTTCTAAATTAACATTGATAACGTGCAGATACAGATTTCTCATGTTTTCAAAATATAACCTTGGCACGTGGAATATATTTCCTCCCCTGATTACAAATCTCCAGTTCATCTCAATTTTTATGGTCCAGCTTATACTGCCAGTAAGCCACCAGTTAGAATATTTGATATAGGAGCATTGCTGGATTTCATCCTGGCAAATGAAGTGGTTCAAGAGAAGAATGTCACAGTTGAGGACCACCTCTGGAATAGTGAATATGGTATTGTAAGATTTAGATTAGTTACAGAGAAGGACAAGGGGGAATCTAGAATAAGAATACTTAATAGGAGGAGGAATCTGGCCATGGTAAATTGGAGTCAAAGATTTGGAGGCAAAAATGTAACAAAGCAATAGGAAGCCTTTAAAGAGGTGGTACGGGTACAGTTGAGGTGCATTCCTAAAATGAGGAAAGTGAAGGTAACCAAAACCCAGAGCTCCCTGGGTGATAAAGCAGTCAGAGATTAGGCTAAAGCAGAAAAGGGAAAAAAGGAAAAAAGCAGAAGCAGATGTCAGCTTGATAATGTAAGGGGAACCTGATTAAATATAAAAATTATAGAGGAGAAACGAAAAAGGAAATAAAGGCAGAAAGTACGAGAAGAGATCAGTGGCGAACATAAAAGTGAATCTGAAAGCTTTTTTATAGGCACATTAATAGTAAAACCATCATCAGAAGTGGTGGGGTCGATCAGGACCAAAATTGAGATCTATTGGTAGAGGCAACGATATGGCTCAGATCGTAAATTAATACTTTGCATCAGTGTTTACCAAGGAAGAGGGATTTGCCAAAACTACAGTAAATGAAGAGGTTGCGGAGGTATTGGATTCAATAATAGATAAAAAGAGGCACTAAAAAAGGCTGGCAGTACTCAAAGTAAATAAGTCACCTGATGCAGATGGAATGCATTCTAGGTCACTGAGAGAAGTGGAGAAAATGCAGAGGTGCTGGCCGCAATCTTCTAATCCTCCTTAAATGCAGGGATGTTGCAAAAAGACTAGAGGGTTGCAAATATTGCACCCTTGTCCAAAAAAAGGAGAAAGATAAACCTGACAACTGGCCAATCAGTTTAACATTGGTGATGGGGAAGTTTGTAGAAACAATTAAATCTTGAACAATTTAGTTGAAGTAAATAAAGATAAATGGTTTCCATTGGCTGAAGAATTGATAATGAGAGGTCACCTATTGAAGATGTCTGGCAAATGACCAGAGGCAGCCTGAGGGAAAACTTTTACACAATGAGTGGTCCGGAATTGGAATGCATTGCCTGATAGGGTGGTGGAAACCGATTTAAGAATAGTCTTCAAAAGGGAATTGACAAATACTTGACCAGCATTTGAGATTGTTCACATGCATTAACGTATTTTTCCAATGGCGAAAGTACCATAATGTCTTTAAAAAAATGTAAAAAGTCCTCTGCTGGCATTTTTTCTTTACTCTGATTTAATTGAGCTGGCAGCTTGTTTTTTTTAAAAAGAAACTGCTTATGAAGGTAGAAAAATCATCTCTAACTCTAGCCCTCCATTAATTGATGGACACTTTGCTTTGAAATGCAAATGGATATCTGTTCTGACAGTGCTGCTGAAAGCTTTTGTTTTATCAGCTGTTCTGCCATGAATGCTTGACTGGGTTTCAAAAGTTTCAGTTCAGCAGGTGGTCTTATTGATCCAAGAACTATTGAAACTTTTTAATAACAGAATATGCCTTTGATGTGGTTTCTTGTTTGTTTACAGACCTAATAGGTACTTAAAGGATTACAATGTTTTCCTTGGGTTTTTTTGGTTCAGAATCAATGATAGTGAGTTTGAATTCATGGTTTTCTTAGATTGATAGAGGTTTAATGTGTTTAATGATTTTAAAATAATTCCCATTGTTATTGCATGGTTCCTGAGAACTATACATAGTGCATACTGGGTGAGTGGCAATGGAGGATACATGGGGTCAGAGTTGGCATGAGGGCATAGGGAATGAGGTGGCATGAGGTGGAATGGGGGAATATTGGTGGCATGGAGAATGTAAGGTTGCAAAATGCAGAGTTAGCATGGAGAATGTGAGGTGGCATGGGAACAGAGAGGTTGCATGGTCCATACAGATGGCATGGGGTGGCATAAGGCTAGTTGGGGGTTAGGGGTAATGTTTAGGGGACTTTAAATGATGTCAACTTAATGCCAACTCATGCCCCACCTACCCACCACCCTTTGCCCTGACATCCTCCATGCCAACTCACCCAATATCCACAATGGGCAGACCTTAGGAGCCATGTTGAGGTGAAATAGAATAAAGATCTAAATATATATTGTAGCTTTCACCAGAATAGACAAACATCCCCATTCATGAAAGACAATTCAATATATTTAAATCCCAAGTACTTAAGCTCTCATAAAAACAAACATTTGTCTTCATAACCCCCACATCAAAATAGCTAATCTTTCAATAGCCTGAGGCATCAGTCAAAATGTGAATTTACCACCCCTCCACTATGATAGTGTTAGGTTTTGGAAAGCAGCCAAGATTAATAATGTTATAGTGATGACAACAAAACGGTTGAAAAAAAAACTGGTTTAGCAATTTCAACTCTCATAGACACAAGCAGGCAGTTTTTTTTTATTTTTAACGAGCTGGCTATTTAAATAACTTGACAGCCTGACAGTTGTACAGACCTTATCTTGCCCTTCAAGAGCATTTATGATTACTCTAAAAATTTGTAACTCCCACACTGCAGGAGAAGGCCCTTGCTCCAGAGAAAATATGTTCAGTGTGAACTCAGCACCGAGCTCAAATGGCCCTTTTGAGTTCAGCGTTCCAGATGAGAGTCACGTCCTGCCCCATTCTCCAGGCGAAAATAGGATATGTCAAAAATAGGGTGGGACTTCTAGATCCTGGTCCTACCTACCATTTTTAAGGGTAACCAGAGTCTCCACGACTCAGTGGAAATCTGCTCCATAATCATGATGTTACCAATCCCATAATGAAAGAATGGCTGAACTTTATGTTTTAATTCATTAAGATTTGGAGTGTCACTGGCAATTGATTATTCCTACCTGCCCTTAGGAAGGTGGTGGTGAACCACTTTCTTAATAAAGGAGCAGCTTGCTGGGTCATTTCAGAGGGCAGTTCAGAGTCAACCACATTGCTGTGGGTCTGCAGTCACATATCAGCCAGACCAGGTTAAGGAGGTTTCCTTCACTAAAGGGCATTACTGAATTTGTTTTTTGGTTTAATGACATCCCAGTGTTCACTAGTCACTATTACTGATACCAACTTCTTACTCCAGGTTTATTTTTTTAAAACTGAATTTAATTTCCTCAGATGCCATGACAGGATTTGAACTTAATCCTGGATAAATGATCCCAAGACATAATGGGTCATAACCTCAGGCTAGTGTCAGAAAGTGCTGGCCCACAGGAATTAGAAGAAATACCCACTTACCTGGTCTTGAAAATTACATTACCACTTCCATTTGCTGGAACTGCTTGGGCGGGTGGGGGGTGGAGAGGTGGGGATGTCAGTGGTGTGGGGGAGTCCCATGGGGCCGGTCCTGGTCTTTACAATAGTTACTCATGAGTTAAAAAAGGTATTAATTTTGCTAACTTTTTCTGAGTAAGTATTGGTATAACCTTGACGGAACCATCCGAAGTTTGCGACTTAAACTGCATTTTTGGATGGTTCCCAGTGCAGCGCAATTGTCTAAAGTGTGCACTTCTGGGCAATTGGAGGCAAACCCTTATCTGGGAAGTTCCCAGAGGGATCCCCCAGCGCATCTTTGGAGTACCCCCTAAATCCGACGCTGCGGAGCTCGGATGTCAGGGGCCAATAGCCCAGGAACATGACCACAATGCTACGATCCCTTAAATAAAATAATTTCAGATATGCCAAGCCAGAAGCAGAAAAGGACACAAGTTTATTGTTTAGTACAGAGAGATTAATGAATTTACCTACCAGGAAGGATTCAAACCCCAAGGTCAAAGTAAAAACAGCTAGACCCTGTATTGGAAAGTCTGAGAGTCTTAAATTCTGGAAGCCTGAGGCCAAATGAGCAAAAGCGCTGTTTATTTATTGAAACCTATATTGTGGTCTTGCAACATACAAGAGCTGGAAATTAGCAACTCATGCTAATGTTTTTTTTTGCTGTTGCATTTCCTGTCCAGTTTAACATAATATTTCAGTCATACAAGGAAATCACATATTGATTCCCGTAGAATGCTTACAAAAGTAAATGATGCAGCATACTTAAATGTAAATTTCCTACGAGTATAATTGCTTTGTTTCTCTCCATCTAACTCCCCATAATAATGTACAGCATGTCCTCACTTAATGTAGTAGTTGCATTCCTGAGAATCGTGAATTTAATTGTAACAATTTAAGCAAATCACATTTTCCCATTAAAACTCATGTAAAGGCTGTAGTTAGGTTCTGTTGGACCCTTGTCATCAGGAAAAAAAAAATGGGGTTGAGTTTTATGGTCCTTTGCTAGGCATGTTTTTTTTGGGGGGGTGGGGGAGGAAGAACGGACATAGGATATGAATAGCAGCAAGCCCACTATCTTCCCGCTCTTCCCCACAGCCTGAGCTATTCCCTATAACGTGGACAGGCGAGCAGGTGCCAAAATCAGCAGCCAGATTGCCATATTTAATTAAATTAAGGGTCAATTGAGTTTGCTAACAAGTAACACAAAGGAAAGCATTTTGAAAAATACATTTTTATTTGGATGTTGTTTAAAGAAGGTTTTTTTAAATATCTATCATATATTGGAAAGTGATTACTAGATTTTGTTAATGATTTTGCACTAACATTTTGCACAAAAGGTAATACAAATTCCCTTGTGGTGACATAATTCAAATTGGAAACGATGACTACTTTTCCTTGCACAACGTTAAATATATGATCCTTGCTGATGAGGCATACTTAATATTTTATCATCAAGCAGTTTTTTAAAAAATATATGCACCAATTTGATGACTTTAGAATATCTTCCTTTTTCAGCAAAAAGGAAGATTTTTCTATGGCTGACAATTATAAATCCAGGAAGGTCATATTGTTTAGTTAAGTACCTCATAAACGCTTGTTTATTAAATTATATTCTTGGGTAGTGTGATGCTGCAGTGGAATGCTCAAGAAAAAGTTCACTTCTGCAAACCAACCAGATCAATACCTCTAGAATGTACCATAAGCTGAGTATCTATAATAAGTGGTTCACAATGTGGCCTGTTACCACCACCTATAAGGCCAAAGCTCAGAGTGTAGTAAAAATACTTGCCACTCATCAGGATGGGTGCAAATATTGTGATACTCAAGAAACTCATCACCTCAAATAGAGCAACTCAATATCAGTGCCACTCAACTATGTTCAGTCCCTCCATTGCCATGTACTATCTATGATCTACAGAGTGCATTGTAGCAGTGTAACTTCAGCAACACCTCCCAGACTCTGACTTCTTTAAGAGCAGCAATGTCATGGGAATGCCATCACCTCCAAGTCACACACCATTCATAAGAACTAGGAACAGGAGTAGGCAATTCAGCCCCTCGAGCCTGCCCCACCATTCAATATTATCACGGCTGATCTCATTTCAGTCTCAACTCCAATTTCCCGCCCTCTCCTATAACCTTTCAACCCATTACTAATTATAAACCTGTCTATCTCCTCCTTAAATTTATTCAGCGTCCCGGCATCCACTGCACTCTGAGGTAGTGAATTCCACAGATTCAGGACCCTTTGAGAAAAGTAATTCCTCATCTCTGATTTAAATCTGCCACCCCTAAGCCTAAAACTATGGCCTCTTGTTCTAGAATGCCCCACAAGGGGAAACATCCACTCCACGTCTACTTTGTCTATCCCCTTTAGCTTCTTACATACCTCAATTAGATCTCCTCTCATCCTTCTAAACTCAAGCGAGTATAGTCCTAAACTGCTCAATTCCTCCTCATAAGACAAGCCCCGCATCTCTGGAGTTAATCTAGGGAACCTCCTCTGAACTGCCTGGATTCCAACTGGATATAATTGTTCCTTTTTGATTTTTGGATCAAAATGTTACACTTTTCTACTCAATACCAATGTCAATGAGACATTTCCACACAAGGGGATTTGAGGCTGGCATCAACAACACCTCTACTTTTTAATCTCTTAATAGGTTACTGATCGCATTGGTAATTGCTTGTGAATATTCATTTTTTTTTATCAAGTTCCAACTGGTGTACAGAATGGTATGGGAGAGAAGCAAGATAAAGAAAGGGGCAGAAGGGGAAGAAATCAACTGAACAAGCTTGAAAAATAAAATAACTATGATCAAACAAACCAGTCAGGTCTTAAGCAATAACAAACATTAATGGGATATGTAGTTTTGTAGAAGTTACAGAAATGGAAAGCTAAGCTTTACTGGCAAACCCTGTACAAAATAAAACTGATTATAAACAGCATGCTGTAGGCAGGTTTAATATGGCTTTTGTCTTTGAAATATGAAGATCTTTGTGTATAAACAAACTTACCTCTGAGGCAATTTACATCATCAACAAGCAGATATTCGATATGGTAGAAGGCCAGATATTTCCATGAAATGGTATTACGACTTTGAGTTTGAAATTAACTTTTTCTTTATTAGGCTGCAATTTTATATCTGAAAACTAATATTTGATCAGATTATAAAATATAAAAGACAGTTTCAAGGATTTTCTCATAAATACTATAATGGATATTCATGAAGCACTTCAAATTGTTACAAGCAGGGAAAACTATAACACAACACAGAACTGCACGAAAAAGCCACCTATAAACATACATTCAAACAGATGATGCCAGTCCTAGCAAATCTACATTTGCTCCAAGTCCATCAATTCACCAATTTAAAAACTCTCATTTTGTTGTTCTTCTGTTCTTGTTTTACTGGTGTAAATTCACAAGCCTAAAATGTTCAATTTGTTTCTGTGTACAGGTGCTGCCTGACCTCATGAGTATATCCAGCATCCAGAGTATTTTGATTTTATATTAAAACTTCTATTGTTTTGTTTAAATCGCACCATAACCTCACCTCTTCCCTATGCCATTAATTGTATGTACGTTTTCTTTAATTGTATGCAGGTGGTGGGTGGGCATTAACTGGGGATTCATTTGTGCCCCTAAAATAAACAAACTGAAACTGTGGTTTTGAGGTTAGGAGATGTACCCTTGTAACGTGTAACACAACAAAAAAAAAAGCTGATACAAATGTGTAAACACCACAAAAGAAGGGCCAATACAAGTTTGTAAAGACTGGCTTTCTGGAATAATGGTACAAATCTTCTGAGGAATGGCAATCACCATCAGATGGCTACTCCATTCCTTTTTTTGTTACACTTAAGATGGAGCTCTGTATTTCTAGTCTGGAATTCGGAGCCAGGTCCCTTCAGAAAAGCAGAGCATACCCATTCTGGGAGTCCTTCCTTGTAGTGCAGGATCATCAGGGGAAGCCAAATCACAGCCCCCTTTTTACGGCACTAGCTGTCGTATTTTGCTAAGACTTCATTCATGAACATACTAAAAGGCTTTGGGACATTTAAATTGCGTTTCAGTGTCTTAGTGAATGAGTGAGTGAGGTCAGTGGATAGGGTTGGATACAGTGGCAGGGTGTGTAGGGTGCCAGCTGGGTGGGGTGGTGAAGTCAGCTGTGAGAATGACAACACAAGACAACCAACTAGTCACCCCTGAAGTTGTAGGCAAAGTCTCTCTCTCTGTTTCTGGAGGCAAAGCTCAGCAGAAGCCAAAATCAAAAAGGATTCAGTGACCCTGCAGAACCAAGTCTCTCCAAACCAACTGCGAAACTGCCAAAGTCAGCTCTACCGGAATCACCAAACTTAACGGCCATGAAGTACCACCATCAATGCCTCACGGACAAGCCAAAGATTGATTCTTATATTTTTTTAAACTACTATTTGGACTCTTAACTTCTCATTCCTGATCTATGTGTATGTGGGTTGTGTTTATATTATTTTTTCTCAGGCTTTAGTAACTCATAAACTTACTCTTTCTTTAACTCAAGAAAGCCGGATTAAATTGACTCCTTTAAAAAAAAATGAATACATTTGGACCAGGAAGAGGTATCCACTGTGGAAGGGATCCCTTTTAGATTAACCTTGTTGCCACCAACCAAGGGAGTTGAATGAAGAAGGGGAGCCAGCTCATTCCTCCTCACCAGGGAGCATAACAAAATTGGGGTCCCATTTGGGAAGTTAACAAATTGGGGGCCTCACCCAGGAACTGGTCGTAACACCCTATAAATAGGCTCAGACTGAAACAGTGGTTGTGGGGTCGGCAAGTGCATGCTTTTAATGTGTAATTCTGTAAATAAGGGTGGAATTTTCAATGCCTGCTGGCGTTGGGCATCTTGGTGGGTGTGAGCAGACAATATGGCGGGAAGGCCAAAAATAGATTTCACAATACCATGAAACCAGTTTGCAATTGTCTGCACCACCCGTCAATGGCAGCCCACGTTTCCTACCGCCACGTTGGGAACTTCATTGTAATACATCTGCATATTATTATAAACTCAGCTCATTGAAATCATCCCCCCATGCAGGATCATCCAGGCATGTTGGCATATATTTTCATAACTGAAAATAAGCAATGTGCACCTGGAAAGTTGCACTTTGCTCGGGAATTCGAGGTTTGTTTGCCTACCTTGCTTCGGGCAGCACTTGCGGTTATCAGCGTCAGGTTTTGCAGGCAGCACCAGATCACTTATGGAGGCTCATGCTAAGGTCTCTACCTACCGGAGCAGCCGTAAGGCAGGGTGGCTTTTCAACGGCTGCAGGGCTATGGCTTGCTTGGAGAAGAGGGAGAAGTGGCCTCAGGCAAGGGAAGAGGCTGCAGGGCTAGGGCATTACTGGAGAAGGGGGCCATCCCAGGGTGTGTGTGTGGACACATGTTGATCTGTGCAAATGGCCTTAAGATGGTGAGGGTTGAGGAGGTTTCCAGAGGAGATGAGTCCAAATGGAGATGTATGGCTGAGTGAGAGAGGATGCAGAGAGTGAAATGCCAGTGAATGTGTGGTGTGTGTGCACGCGCTGAAATGGTTGCATTACCCTCTTTCTGAACTGGACGGCAAACCTCTTCTCCGCAGCACTGGTATTGACCGCCACTACCATCGCCTCCCAAGCTGGAGTGGTGAGATTGCTGGAACTCCTGCAGCTAGAGCAAGGAGAGCTTGCAGATCCCATTGCAAGCCGCAGTGACCACATCTGCAGAAAGTGTTGGTTGCTGGAGGAACTCCGGCTCAGAATTGATGAGCTGGAGTCCAAGCTCCGGACGCTGCGGCACATCTGGGAGGCGGAGTGTTACCTGGACGCTTTGTATCAGGAGGCGGTCACACCCGGTAGATTAAGTACCTCAAGTCTGGTCAGTGGTCAGCGTCAGCAGGGTGTGACTGCAAGTGAGGCAGGTAAAGGGATCCTGTGTTCAGGAACAGAGGAGCCTCAGCTCTTGACCTTGTCCAATAGGTACAAGGTACTTGCTCCCTGTGTGGATAAGGAAGAGGGCTGTAAGGAGGATGAGCCAGCTGACCATGGCACCGTGGCACAGGAGGCCATTCTAGAGGGGCGAGCAAAAAGACAAGTGGTAGATGTAGGGGATTCGATCATTAGGGGAATTGATAGGTTCCTTTGTAAGCAGGATCGAGAGTCCCACATCGTATGTTGCGTGCCCGGTGCCAGGGTGAGGGACATCTCTGGCCGGCTTGAAAGGATATTGGAGAGGGAGAGGGAGGTTCCAGTTATTGTGGTCCACGTAGGGACAAACAACATAGGTAAGACTAGGAAAGAGGACCTGTTTGGGGATTATCAGGAACTAGGAACTAAATTAAAGAACAGGTCCTCAAGGGTTATAATCTCCGGATTACTACCCGAGCCACGTGCAAATTGGCATAGGGACGCGAGAATAAGGGAAGTAAACACGTGGCTAAACGAGTGGTGCGGGAAAGAGGGGTTCCATTTCGTGGGGCACTGGCATCAGTGTTGGAACAGGAGGGATCTGTACCGTTGGGACGGTCTCCACCTGAACCGATCTGGGACCAATGTTCTAGCGAAAA
This sequence comes from Cetorhinus maximus, assembly GCF_964194155.1. Lineage (NCBI taxonomy): Eukaryota > Metazoa > Chordata > Chondrichthyes > Lamniformes > Cetorhinidae > Cetorhinus > Cetorhinus maximus. Next base: position 50,481,735 of record NC_135894.1, read on the forward strand.
GGGTATATAGGGTGGTCAACAGGACTTTAAACTAGAAAGTGGGGGGGGAGGGAAGGGTAAAACTCCAAAAAGTATGACTAATGGGAAACAAAGCAGCAGGTTAGCGTATGGGGGGGGGGAGGGAGATGGATTCAACTTCAAGGAAAATTATGAAAAAACTGAAAAGAAAGGAGAGCCCAGGAGAGGCTATTAAAGTCTCCAGATCACAAAATAGGACAGAGTGTTTGGAAAGAGCTAGGAATCTAACTTCAAGCACATCAATAAAGGGACAACAATGAGAAATGGGACGGGAAATACAGGACTGAAGGTGTTGTATCTGAATGCACGCAGTGTACGAAATAAGGTAAATGAGCTTGTGGCGCAGATTGAAATTGGCAGGTATGATGTGGTGGGCATTACGGAGACATGGCTGCAAGGGGATCAGGACTGGGCGCTAAATATCTAAGGATCTACATCCTATCGAAAAAATAGGCAGGTTGGCAGAGGGGGTGGCGTTGCTTTGTTAGTAAGAAATGAAATTAAATCGATAGCAAGAAATGATGTAGGGTCAGATGATGTAGAATCTGTGTGGGTAGAGTTGAGGAACCGCAAAGGTAAAAAAACCATAATGGGAGTTATGTACAGGCCTCCGAACAGTGGTCAGGATGTGGGGCACAAGATACACGAGGAGATAGAAAAGGTGTGTAAGAACGGCAAGGTTACAGTGATCATGGGGGATTTCAATATGCAGGTAGACTGGGAAAATCAGGTTGGTAATGGATCCCATGAAAAGGAATTTGTGGAATGTCTACAAGACGGCTTTTTGGAGCAGCTTGTGGTGGAGCCCACTAGGGAACAGGCAATTCTAGATTTAGTGATGTGTAATGAGGCAGATTTGATAAGGGAGCTTAAGGTGAAGGAACCCTTAGGAGGAAGTGACCATAATATGATAGAATTTACCCTGCAATTTGAGAGGAAAAAGCTGGAATCAGATGTAACGGTATGACAGTTGAATAAAGGCAACTACAGATGCACGAGGGAGGAGCTGGCCGGAATTGACTGGGAGATCAGCCTAGCAGGAAAGACAGTGGAACAGCAATGGCAGGAGTTTCTGGGAGTAATTGGGGAGACACAGCAAAAATTCATCCCTAGGAAGAAGAAGCATACTAAAGGGAGGACGAGGCAACCAGGGCTGACAAGGGAAGTCAGGGACAGCATAAAAGCTAAAGAGAAAGCATACAATGCGGCGAAGAGCAGTGGGAAACCAGGGGATTGGGAAGCTTACAAAGACCAATGGAGGACAACTAAAAAAGAAATAAGGAGGGAGAAGATTAAATATGAGGGTAAACTAGCCAGTAATATAAAAGAAGATTGCAAGCATTTTTTTAGATATATAAAGGGTAAGAGAGAGGAAAAAGTGGACATTGGGCAACTGAAAAATGACGCTGGAGAAGTAGTAGTGGGGAACAAAGAAATAGCAGAGGAACTGAATAGGTACTTTGCGTCAGTCTTCACAGTGGAAGACACGAGTGACAACCCCAAAGTTCAAGAGAGTTGGGGGCCAGAGGTGAGTATGGTGGCCATTACCAAGGAGAAGGTGCTAGGAAAACTGAACGGTCTGAAGGTGGATAAATCACTTGGACCAGATGGATTACACCCCAGAGTTCTGAAGGAAATAGCTGAAGAGACAGTGGAGGCATTAGTGGCGATCTTTCAGGAATCACTGGAGTCAGGGAGGGTCCCAGAGGACTGGAAAATCGCTAATGTAACCCCCCATTTAAGAAGGGAGTGAGGCAAAAGACGGGAAATTACAGGCCGATTAGCATGACCTCGGTCGTTGGTAAGATTTTAGAGTCCATTATTAAGGATGAGATTTCAGAATACTTGGAAGTGCATGGTAAAATAGAGCAAAGTCAGCATGGTTTCATCAAGGGGAGGTCACGCCTGACAAATGTTAGAATTCTTTGAGGAGGTAATGAGTAGGTTAGACAAAGGAGAGCCAATGGATGTTATCTACTTGGACTTCCAGAAGGCCTTTGACAAGGTGCCGCACAGGAGGCTGCTCAGTAAGATAAGAGCCCATGGTTTTAGAGGCAAGGTACTAGCATGGATAGAAGATTGACTGTCTGGCAGGAGTCAGAGAGTAGGGATAAGGCGGTCCTTCTCAGGATGGCCGGTGACTAGTGGAGTTCCGCAGGGGTCAGCGTTGGAACCACAACTTTTCACTTTATACATTAATGATCTAAATGAAGGAACTGAGGGAATCCTGGCTAAGTTTGCAGATGATACAAAGATAAGTGGAGGGACAGGTAGTATTGAGGAGGCGGGGAGGCTGCAGAAAGATTTGGACAGGTTAGGAGAATGGGCAAAGAAGCAGCAGATGGAATACAACGTGGGGAAGTGTGAGGTCATGCACTTTGGTAGGAAGAATAGAGGCATAGACTATTTTCTAAATGGGGAGAGAATTCAGAAATCTGGAGTGCAAAGGGACTTGGGAGTCCTAGTCCAGGATTCTCTTAAGGTTAACTTGCAGGTTGAGTCGGTAGTTAGGAAGGCAAATGCAATGTTGGCATTTATTTTGAGAGGACTAGAATATAAAAGCAGGGTTGTCCAGCTGAGGCTTTATAAGGCTCTGGTCAGACGACATTTAGAATATTGAGCAATTTTGGGCCCCGTATCTCAGGAAGGATGTGCTGGCCCTGGAGAGGGTCCAGAGGAGGTTCACGAGAATGATCCCAGGAATAAAAGGCTTAACATATGAGGAACGTTTGAGGACTCTGGGTCTATACTCGATGGAGTTTAGAAGGATGAGGGGGGATCTGATTGAAACTTACAGAATACTGAAAGGCCTGGATAGCGTGGAAGTGGAGATGATGTTTCCATTAGTAGGAGAGATTAGGACACGAGAGCACAGCCTCAGAGTAGAGGGAAGAGCTTTTAGAACAGAGATGAGGAGAAACTTCTTTAGCCAGAGAGTGGTGAATCTATGGAATTCATTGCCGCAGGAGGCTGTGGAGGCCAGGTCATTGAGTGTATTTAAGACCGAGATAGATAGTTTCTTGATTGGTAAGGGGATCAAAGGTTACGGGAAGAAGGCGGGAGAAGGGGGTTGAGAAACTTATCAGCCATGATTGAATGGCGGAGCAGACTCGATGGGCCGAATGGCCTAATTTCTGCTCCTATGTCTTATGGTCTTATACTTATCTTTATGTTAGTACAATCACCTCAGCATTTAACGTTTTTGAGCACAGCCTATGCTGACACTGAAGTTATTTGTATGTTTAACATTTCTGTACTATTTAACATATGTCTCCATAAAGGCACCTCTTACCATATCTTTTTTTAAACACTGAAAAGCTAGCTTTTTAAAAATTCATTCTCTGTATCTAGGAGTCACTGCCAAGGTGGTGCTGGATCACCTTCTCGAGCTACTAAAGTTTGTGGTGAAAGTGTTCAGCACAATATTGTTAAGGTAAGTAGCTCCAAGATTTTGACCTGGCAGCAAAGAAAGAATCACATGTCCAAGCCAGGAGGTTATGCAACTTGGAGGCGATGGTGTTCCTGTGCTCCTGCTATCCTTGTCTTTTGAGGTGGTTGAGGTCACGGGTTTGTGAGGCATTGCCATAGAAGCCGTTATGGGCTGCTACGGTGCATCCTGTAGATAGTACACCTTGCAACCACATTATTCAATGGTGGAAGGTGCGAACATTTTTGTCTGAGGGAAGGGTGTGGATCAAGCGGACTATTTTGTCCTGGATGGTGTTGAGCTTTGAGCAATGTTGTAATTGTACCCAACCAAGTAACTGTACAGTATTCCATCACACTGCTTGTGCATTACATATAGGGCCATGATTTCAGAGAGTCAGGAGGTAAGCCACTCAACAGGCTACCTAGCCTCTGACCTGCTCTAATGGCTATGTCATTTATGTGACTAGTCAAGGTCAGCTTCTGGTCAATGGTGATTCCCACCCCCACAACACGATGTTGATAGTGAGGAACTCAGCAATGATAATGCCATTGAATGCTGAGGGGAGGTTGCTTATGCCCATCCCTGCTGTTCATGGTCATTACCTGTCACACGTGTGGTGTGTGCGCTATTTGCACAGTTTAAATCTTACTACTGCTGACGAATATCCTATTGATTTTGTTATATAATTCAACATTTCGATTTATTCTGTTAATAGATGCTTCTCAGAGGCTGGAGATTTTAAGAATACAATCTGCATATACCCCTACACCTCTTTTAACTTCCCCATAGCTATGCTAATACCGTTTATAGAGTACTCGGTCATTTATACTTTCATCCTATTTGCAAAACATTGTACGTATCCATATTAAATGTTACCTGCTACTGTTCTATTCGCATGCTTTGATAACCACTACTCTCCAGTTTGTACTCTTAGGTTTGACCAGTTTGCACTGATTGCAGAATTCAAGTTGCTAATAATGAATCAGAAACAGTCAGGGTCGCAACACTGATCTCTGCAGTTTTCAATTCAGCATTTTCTCACCCACATATTAAGCTACTACCATAACAAATGCCTTGATCTTGGGATAGAAATTGAGTTGAGTTATGCTAAATTTGTGGAGCCAAGTGTCCTGGGCATTAAAGGACTTTTTGAAGATTTATCAGTAATGAGTGAGTCAGGCATTTGCCGTGTCTCACTCAAGGTTCAGCAACCCCTTCAGTCACCAATTGGATGATTCTTAATCAGTCAAACAGCCTTTTGCTCTGCCTTTTTTTCCTATCACTAATAAACAAAGTCAAAGAAAAGCAATTTTTTTTTTACTGGCCCTATGATATTTATTCGGGATAGCTCAGAGTTCTGTCCTGGAGATTAATCTTCAGTTTCAGGAGGCTCCAGGCCAATCCAAGAGTTTCCTGGTACATAGCTTATTCCGTGCACTGAGTTCACACTAGCAAGCTGGCACTGCAATTTCCACCCCTTTGCTTCTATTTTGGGCTGTTTTAACATTAGAGTTTTTTGTGCTGAATATTGGCAAATGGCTGTCTCTCCAGGCTGCTAAAGGCAGCAACAGAAAACCAAGGCGGAGTAGAAAGTTTAAAAGGGAAGCAACACAGGCAGAAACATTTTAGATAATGAAATATTAAAAGTAGAGCAACTAAAACAAGGGAAAGGCAGCTACTATAAGAAAAGCAAAATACTGCGGATGCTGGAAATCTGAAACAAAAACAGAAAATTCTGGAAAAACTCAGCAGGTCTAACAGCACCTGCGGAGAGGGCTCTGAAGAAGGGTCATACAGACTTGAAACGTTAAGTCTGTTTCTCTCTCCACAGATACTGTTAGACCTGCTGAGTTTTTCCAGCACTTTGTTTTTGTTTGAACGCAGCTACTAATCTGGTTAGGGATAAGTAGATTTTACAAGTGGCTGGCACACAGAGCAAATGGGAACTAAAAAGGAAGAAGCCCTTTAGAATATTGCAAGGCTAAGCTAAATAACAGTTTTCAGCTTCTAGATATGAAATGTTGACTTATTTAGCTCTGCTTATGTTTAATAATTGATTCAGTGAAATAGCTAACTTTTTTAGGGCACCATTAGGATAAAGTGAGTATTTGCTACAGATGGTTCATGCACAGGATGACTAAATATAATAGACAGGGGAGAACAATTAGTACATTAAAAGCCAAAGGAAATGACTATAGGTTTTGAAACAAACATACAAGAATTAACTGGGACATATAAATACAAGGTGAGTAGGTAATACTGGATGTAAGTGTAGGTCATAGAACCACCCAATCCACCAGACTCTTGACCACCTCAAAATATTCAACTCGATTAGTCAGGTATGATTTACTCAATACAAATGCAAGTGAACCGTATTTGATCAGCTTATACTTGTCCAAGTGCTTAGTCAAACTGTCTCCGAAGATATATTGATATTAAATTGAGGAGCCTGCAAGTACCTTGTTTCTCACTTCCCAATTAAGTAACAGAATTTATAAATTTTACATATGGGTGAAAGTTATCAGGTCCTGGAGATGTGTTTATCTGAATTCCGAGTATTTTCTTCAGAATTAATATTTTTAACATATTAGTTCCGTAGCATACCAAATACTTCCACTGTTTGTCTGCAGGTTTTCCATTAACAGTTCAGCCCAGTTTACTGTGATCAATTTATTGTTCATCCCTTTGCAGATTGCCTTAAATTTGAAACCTTGGTTTGTGACTTACTCTCCTTTCAATCAAACAAAATTCAATCGTATAATCATTATTCGCAAGATGCTCCCTTATTAAACTGTTAACTCAATCTGGTTTATTAATTGTTAAATGGAGTATGGCTTGTTCCTTTGACAGTTTTTTCTCCAAAATTTGTTCCAGAAAACTGCTCCAAATGTATTCTAGAATTTCTTGGCTACATTGCTTGCATTTTTCTGCTTGTCCAAGACCCTGTGAAAATTAGTATCTCCTAGTAAAAGCACATGGGCCTGGAATTTGCAGAGAGGTGACAGTGCTCACTACTAAACTGAAAAAAATTTCCCAATACTTTTTTTTATTCATTCATGGGATGTGGGCATCACTGACTGGGCCAGCATTTATTGCCCATCCCTAACTGCTCTTGGGTAGGTGGTGGTGAGCTACCTTCTTGACCCACTGCAGTCCATGTGGTATAGGTACACCCACACTGCTGTTAGGGAGGGAGTTCCAGGATTTTGACCCAGCAACAGTGAAGGAATGTCAATATATTTCCAAGTCAGGAAGGTATGTGGCTTAGAGGGGAACACCCAAGTGGTGGTGTCCCCATGTATCAGCTACCCTTGTCCTTCTAGATGGTAGTGGTCATCGGTTTGCAAGGTGTCATCTAAGAAGCCTTGGTGAGTTCCTTCAGTGCAACTTGTAGATGGTACACACTGCTGTCACTGTGTGTTGGGGGTGGAGGGAGTGAATGTTTCTGGATGGGGTGCAATCAAGCGGGCTGCTTTGTCCTGGATGGTGTCGAGCTTCAAGTGGTGTTGGAGCTGCACTCATCCAGGCAAATGGAGAGTATTCCATCACACTCCTGACTTGTGCCTTGGGGACACAGGTGGTGAGTTACTCACGACAGGGCTCCTAGCCTCTGACCTGCTGTCATAGTCACAATATGGCTAGTTCAATGCAGTTTCTGGTCAATGGAATGTTGATGGTGGGGGGTTCAGCGATGGTAATGTCATTGAATGTCAAGGAATGATATTTAGATTCTCTTTTGTTGGAGATGGTCATTGCCTGGCACTTGTGTGGCATGAATGTTACTTGCTACTTGCCAGTCCAAACTTGAATATTGTCCAGGTGGTGCTACATTTGGACATGTATCTCTGGAGTTGTGAATGGTGCTGAACATTGTGTAATCATCAGCGAACATCCCCAATTATGCCCTTATGTTGGAAGGTCATTGATGAAGCAGCTGAAGATGGTTGAGCCTATAACACTACGCTGAGGAACTCCTGCAGTGGTGAACTGGAGCTGAGATGATTGACCACCAACAACTGCAACCATCTTCCTTTGTGCTAGGTATGACTCCAACCAGTGGAGAATTTTCCCCCAATTATCATTGACTCCAGTTTTGCTCAGGCTCCTTGATGCCACATTCAGTCAAATGCTGCCTTGATGTCAAAGACAGTCACTCTCACCTCACCTCAGGAGTTCAGCTCTTCTATCCATGTTTGAACTAAGGCTGTAATGAGGTCAGGAGCTGAGTGATCCTGGCAGGACCCAAACTGAGCATCAGTAAGCAGGCTATTTCTAAGCAAGTGCAGCTTGATAGCGCTGCTGATGAACTTTACTGATGATCGAGAGTGCACTGATGGGGCAGTAATTGGCCAGGTTGGATTTGTCCTGCTTTTTGTGGATGGGACAGTTGCCAGTGTTGTAGCTGTACTGGAACAACTTGCCTAGGGGTACAGCAAGTCTTGGAGCACAACACTTTAGTACTATTGCCTGGATATTGTCAGGACCCGTAGCCTTTGCCATAGCCAGTGCCTTCATCTGTTTCTTGATATCACAAGGAGTGGAGTGAATCGAATTGACTGAAGACTGGCATCTGTGATGCTGGTGACCTCCAGAGGAGGCCGAGGTGGATCATCCACTCTTCAATTCTGTCTGAAGATTGTTGCAAGCTCCTCAGCCTTATCTTTTGCACCGAATTTTTGGGCTCCCCCAAGATTAAAGGTGGAGATATTTGTGGAGCCTCCTCTTCCAGTGAGTTGTTTAATCACTCACCACCATTGATGACTGGATGTGGCAGGACTGCTGAGCTTAGATCTGATCCATTGGTTGTGGGATCGCTTAGCACTATCGCATGCTGCATATGCTGTTTGGCATGCAAGTAGTCCTGTGTTGTAGCTTCACCAGGTTGACACCTCGTTTCTAGCTATGCCTGGTGCTGCTCCTGGCAAACCCTCCTATGGCTCTTTATTGAATATCTAGCCTGCTTTATGGCAGCAATTTCACCTTTCCTGATGTCAACTTCATTCTGATGTGATCTAAAAGGAATCACTTGTGTCCACAACCAGTAAAGTAATTTAGCAAATTCAGCAGCAACATCACTGAAGAATTTTCACAGACAGCAAACCATGGAGCAATAAGGTTTTATCATTCACATTATAATTTTACAGAAAGCAAAATAAAAATTGAAATGTGGGGTTAAGGGAGAAGATGAAATTTCAAACTTCAAAACAAATAATTTTTATTTTTAAAAAATCTATGGAATACCATGGAATGGAGAAATTTGGCAGTCCACAAATATAAGTTTTTCAAGGTCAGAGCAGTTGATCAGCAGTGATTATGACTTACTATGGCATTAAAATCCCAGTTACATTTCATTCAACAGAGTTCATTTTTTTCAAGCATTTTTACAGTGAGAATATGAGTGTAAAAAAGTGGAGGTTCATATCAAAGTAATGATTCCTAATTGCTTCCCATCTGCCAGGACTCAACTGTGCATGCTGTGGATACACTCCACAGGCAATCTGACAGTAACTTCTGGGTTTCCAAGTTTAGCCATGCATGTGTGGATGCCAGAAGTTGCTGTCAGTTTCACAGAGTATTAACGGTGAACACCAATAATTTCACCATCATTACAACCACAAAATCAAGGCTATTGTTTTTGCTATGTGTTTACCTGGTCATCATACTTTTTCACCACCCCCACCCCTCCCAAGAGTCTTGTATGCTTTGGGTAGATCAAGGACAGCATAACGCTTCCATTGTTTCATCAGCCTTACTGAAATTCTTTTTACCATTATAAGTGTGAAACCTTTGAAGAAATAATTAAAATCAGTTCTTGTTTTCATATTTCTCCATGTCACTTTTCTAGTTAATGCAAGGGGTGATGGTGGCTGAGAATGGACTAATTTTCCCTGCAGCTTCTGTGAATGTACTATTTGAAGCTCAGTTTCAAACACGCTAATCACAACCCCTGCCAACACATTAGCAGGTGATCATCTTAGTAATGGTTCCCAGTTACAATGAAGTAATGCGTGCAAAAGAAACCTGCAATTGTGAAATAGCAGTATTAACAACTGCCTTCAGATCTGCACAGGAACATTAAATCCTCATGGTCCTTTTTGCTTTCATTATTAAAACCCCCATCCAAAAGCAACAACTCTAAATCTTTCATGATGTTCCCAAAACTCCTTTATTTCAAATATAATGCCCAAATGAATAAAAACGTGCATCAAATTCTCTCAGATGTGCACTGTTCATTCAATCCTCAATAGATTATTCTATTGATATCGTGCACTGAATTTCAGCCAATTCCTTGCATTATTTACTGTACCTAAAGTTGATCTCACATTAATATTTTTTTAGAAACAGCTTAAATTACAAAATTTCAGGATTGATACCTTGGGATCTCATTCACCAACATAATTTAAAAACCATATCTTTAGAAAGGGAATTCACTTTATAAACGTTTGGTGATTTATTAGTTAACATCAAGGGATTTGTTAAAGAAAATAAACCATATAGAAGAAATTGAACTAAAGAATTCGTCACCTGATCTGGAAGATCAAAAGTTGTAATTTCACTTGCATCCTCTTGGAGCCCATAGTCCATATAGCAATCTGACAGGTATACATAATTAGCATATAATAAACCCCAGCAGGAGGGATTTATTTTGCTTTTTATTTGGAGTTCACATATTTCAAGTAGGAAAAGTCAGAAATATTAATTTCATCATACTATGCACAGAATATTTTCCAGTGTGTTTCAACACAAATAGCAAATTTTATATGCAAAACAAAATTTTGTCAAACCCCCAAAGAATGAAGACAACAGGGCAGATTTTCCTCAATTTCTCTCTTCCAACATGTTGATAAGTGATACAAAGCATACTTTTACCGGCCTCCAAGTCTTGGGCCAATTTTTGTGGAGTTGGCCAACTCCGAAAGTCTTCAAAAATATGGCAGACGGAGGTCCCGCCCCCATTTCTGGCAGATCCATTTTCTGCTGGCAGGAGAAGGGAGTGGGCGGGGGCCGGGGTGCGTTAATCGCACAGGCAAGAAACCCAAACTCAGCAGGGCCAGTTGAAATTAGAGGTGAGTTCAAACAGAACCCATTTTCACTGTTCCAAAGACCTTAACACACAATGTGGGAACCGTGATTGTATGGAGAAGTCATTAACACTCGTGAAGTGGGGGAATAAGCTCTGTTTAAATGTCATGATCTGAAGCAATTTAAATCCGTAGCCCTGTAAAAATTTTAAAAAAATACAGGCTGCAGCTTTCACAGTAAAGCACATGCTGGTCGAGTGTATTGATTGACACACTATCTGGTGAAGTTTAGATAATACCATCCACTATCTGTTCCTGCATTTTCAATAGATTTCATAGTTGACATTTCGCAAGGGACGTTTTTACAGCTGAGCCCATTATTAATACTTGGCTACGTTTCAGAGGCTTCAAAACTACATATCTCAGCAGGACACTGAGTTCACACTGTGACTGACAGTTTTATGAGGATTTTAAAGGATTTGCTGTCTTCGATGTATTAGGGAATAGGAAAGTAGCATTGGGGTGTGAAGATGCAGGAGGTGGCATGGGTTATGGGGGGCAAAGAAGTGGTATGAAGCAGGAAGGTGGCAAGGGGGCAGGTGGTGGGTGAGAGCTAAAACACTTAACAGCCTTTAATACAACTGAGTTGAAGCCTCAGAGAACCGGGAAAGGCTTTCTAACCAGTCCACCTTGCAATTGCCTGCCTCCGTGGCCACCTTTGAACTGCCTTCAGAGGCAGTGGGCCCGACTCCATCCAGTTTGGGAAATTTCCCAGCTCGAGCTTCCTGCCCCAATGGCTTAAGTCTGGCTCTTAAATAATTAGTACAGAGCTGGTGTGAGCTGAGAGCATACACATGATTGAGCACTCGCATAGTAGCAAGAGGCGGTTTGTGTGCTGTAGCAACTTAAAGATGCACTTGCTTTGTGATTGGATACGGTAGAAATTTCACTGCCTGCATATTATGTTATCTTACTTGGATGCCTAAATTTGGAAATATACATATCTGTTTGTGTTACTTATATATGAGCTGGCATTTTTTTTGCTGCTCATATTTGGGAAAAAAAATTGTCCTATGTTGAATGACATGTTAGGCTGCACTGGTGAAATAAGCAAGGTGTCCTGTTTTGCAGAAGGCACCAAAAAGATCTTGCTAACCCCACTTCAACAGCACTTGCTACCATGACTACATGGTCTCAGAAACTTGTGTCAGGAGATGATTAATGGGATCAGCAATGTCCAGAGCATGATTGCTGTATAGAAACATATTCAATGACCTTATCAAGGAAGACAAGATAGATGGCTGCCACTTCACATCCTATTTATGTTATGAACTGACTAGTACTAGCATTCTTTATCTCTTACCCATGCATTCAATCATTTTACCTCAAATTTCCCTTCAGCACCCATGTTAATTCATTGTGCACATTTCACCATCTCTTTTACTTAGCACTACCCTCCTTCTATTCGAGGATATCCTGAACAATTCGCTGACAACTTCTTATAGCAACGCCCATTATTAGTCACTTTATTCTGCATATTTGTCTTCACAAACATTATGAAGTGCATCTTCACAGATGGGTGCAAATAGATTTATTGATGTCGTCCTTCCAACCTTGTGTCAGAAGGCAGTACACAAAGGTAAATGCCTGCAACTGAAAAAGACTGATGCAATGGACCATCAAGCTTACAGAGACTGGCTTTGTTTGAAGGGTATACATTTCAATATACATGAGGAACTCCCTTCTCACTGTATTCTATGGGTGGAATCGCCCTAGATTTGCAGTGTGATAGTGGACGGGAAAAAGGACATCTTACCAGCCGACCACAATGGTGGCTTTTTGTGCTGTATTGTTTCATTCATGGTGCATCCCACCTCATTAATTATACATTCATGGTGAACGCGCCAGCTCGCTGGGAGGCAGGCTTGGGTTTGCCATCCACGCCATGACCTCAGCACTTCCATGCTCCGGGCACCATATTTAAAGCACACCAGAGCGCATGCCTACTTCATATCTTCAGACCAGGACTGCTCCAGGAGACAGATGGCCCTGAAAGCAAAGAAGACAGCAGCCCTCAAATTTAGACGCCTCTCTGGGGCAACTGCTGGATACAGCAGAAGGCTGCCGCGATGTCCTCTGCCCACAGGAAGTCCAGAGTCACCAATACAGCCTGGGAGGCAGTGGCAATGGCAGCGGCGGTCAGCACCATTACAGCACAGAGGTGGTCAGCCATCAGGTGCAGGAAGAGGATGAATGCTCTCATTCATTCTGCCAGGTGTTATGACATGGCAGATGATGTGTGCCAGGTGGATCAAATCCACAAGGGAAACATGGTCACGCTATCACAACAGTTTTGTAATTTGTATTTATTATCAGAAGATGTGTGCATCGAATTCAGAAGCAATAGGTCCACCAAGGCCTTCAGAAGTTTTAAAAATTAAATTAAAATATTTATTAACAAAATAAAATATTTCAAGTGTATACATAAGACTACAATTGTAATAACTCCTAAAATTCCTAATTAACCTAAGCCCTGGTTACACCCCTTTTAAGGCCGCTATTTTGAATCCAAAATAGATTTTAGATTTCAAACAGAAGCAGGAAGTTAACTCAATACCCACCTGACAGTGGAATTCTAAATGGCTTTCCCCAACTTCAAGATAAAAGCAAAAAACTGTGGATGCTGGAAATCCAAAACAAAAACAAAATACTTGGAAAAACTGGTCTGGCAGCATCTGCGGAGAGGAACACATTTGATGTTTCGAGTTCAAACGACCCTTCAACAGAACTAAGTAAAAATAGAAGAGAGGTGAAATATGAGCTGGTTTAAGGGGGGATGGGACAAGTAGTGATACAGGGCCAGTGATAGGTGGAGATAACCAAAAGATGTCACAGACAAAAGGACAAAGAGGTGTTGAAGGTGGTGATATTATCTGAGGAATGTGCTAATTAAGGGTAGAAAGCAGGACAAGCAAGGTACAGAGTCCCCAACTTCAGTTTTGTTATATAGCAGACTTATGTACAATTGGCTGGAGGCTTCATTAAGGCTATTTCACACACTGTTAGATCTTACATGGCCTTCTGACACATAGCCTTCCATTCTCCTTTATATGTTTCTCTATTTTTCTCTATTGCTCCATATGTCTTTGAAACTGTATCTTCCTCAAAATATAAAAAACTTTCATGTGCCAATATTGTCAGTAACCATTGAGAAAAAAAATAAGCACTCCTTAGCCTTGCTTATCTGGCTAGTTGTAAACAGACTAAGATCCCTTTGAAATCCAAATCTCATTTATCTAAAATGCAAATTATTTTCACACCTTACATGCTGAGCCAGCATTCGTGTTTACTCATCAGCATGTCAAGCACCTAGCTTCTTTTGATGATTTAAAGCTTGCAGTCTACTTGACTCCAAATGTAATTAAAATTATTTAGACAGACCCAACTATACTTATTTCACAATAAGCCAGAAAAACATTATGAAAATTATTCTACTTTCATCACACAGGGTAATTCAACCACCTCATCACTCTCAACTCTCTCACTCGCAAACCCATCACACTTCTAAAGGAATCTCACCACTAACTCGCACACACACTCTCACATTTCCATTAGGCTCATATACTTTGGAGCTCACGTCCTCATCCCGTCCATGGCTCTGCTCACCACACAAACATTCCACACAGAGTCATGTGTGCTGCTCATGCTCTCTCCATGTTTTCATGCAGGAGAAGCAGGCTCACAGCAAGGTGAGGTCCCAGGACAAGGGTGGAGTGGCCCATGTTAGACCCCTTACTCACTTTGAGCAGCATGCCATTGCATTGAATAATCAGCCCGGAAGTAATTTTACAACGCTTACACACACCCTCCAGCAGCACAGAGACATACACCTCAGAGAGACCTAGATCTAGAGCAGGCTTAGGTTCACAATCTGGTGGTCACTGCATGGACACATGTCCACAGCAGGAGGAGGCAGTTTCAGCCAAGCTCCCTGGCACTCTGAGGACTACTGGGAAAGAGGCATCTGTGAAGTCCGAGTTCCATGACGAACCTCTGGACTCAGCCTTCCAAATTATCATGTAGAGACCGCAGAAGGTGGGGGAACATCACGCAGAGCCTTTGGAAGCTCTTAACAGGGTGGCACGTAAATTGGAGGCCTGCTTTCTCATGAAGTGGTGCCCACACGTGCGTGTATGGAGGTCTCCATGGGAAGGATGGTGGATACCATGGAGACCCTGGTCCAGCAGAATGCAGAGGTGTGTGCATTTCTGCAGAGTGTCACAACAGCCATGGGTGAGTTCCTGCAGTGGCAACGCAAAAGGGAAATGGGGCACCTCAACATCCCTCCAGGTGCTCCTTCCCCTCAAGGAGTCAGGCCAGGGCCCTTGGGGATCTGAAGTGTTGGGGAGGGGCAGCTCGACATCCCTGCGTCATCCACTCAGGAATCGCAGGGGCTGCCCTCTCCCTCCGAGTCCCCTTTGCCTACGACCCCCTCAGCTTCATTGTCTGTCACCACAGAGGGAGCAGCTGGCCCAAAGCAAGCTGAGGCACTCAAGGCCTTGGCTCTCCAGAGGACCCACGCCAAAGCAATCAGGGCCAAGCTGGGCAGGGGGTCGCGTAGTGGAATTGTCGCTGGACTAGTCATCTAGAGACTCGGGGTAATGCTCTGGGGACCCAGGTTCAAATCCCACTAAGCAGATGGTGAAATCTGAATTCAATAAAAACCCATCTGGTTCACTAATGTCCTTTAGAGAAGGAAATCTGCTGTCTTTACCTGGTCTAACCTACATATCTCTCCAGATCCACAGCAATGTGGTAGACTCTTAAATGTCCTCTGAAATGGCCTAGCCAGCCACTCAGTTCTCAAGGGCAATTAGGGATGGGCAATAAATGCTGGCCTAGCCAGTGATGCCCATGATCAAATATATAAAAAAAAATCATTGCACAAGCCATCTCCACCCCTCCTGCAGATGTCAGGGCAGCACCTTGAAGTGCTGGGCCTAGAAAAGTTAAGACATTATGATCACAAGTGGTTACACAGGCGAACATATTTTATCACTTCATAATCTGAAAATATATTCACTTTCACTGAATAATATGTAATGGTGTCTTTCAGCTTCACTGACAGGATTTGCGAGTCCTCCCCCTTTGTCCACAAGCTGCACACAGCCAGACCACGAGTGATTCTGGAGGAAGAAGTGTATGTGGGGCAAGGGCTTTTGGAGCCTCACGCAAGCATTCTCCCATGCACACGAAGCTTTCCTCCAGCACAGTGATTTCAATGTCCCAAGCATTTTCAATGCTGCCTGCTGAGGTTCCCTTTCAGTTGTCCATCTGAGCTGACCTGCATCTCCACCCATCATCAAGGCCACATTTGACAGATTGTGGCATCAAGGAGCCCGAGCAAAACTGGAGTCAATGGGAATCAGTGGGAAAACTCTGCACTGGTTGGAGCCATACCTAGCACAAAGGAAGGTGGTTGTGGTTGTTGGAGGTCAGCCATCTCAGCTCCAGGACATCACTGCAGGAGTTCCTCAGGGCACTGTCCTCAGCCCAACCAGAAGTCAGAAGTGGGGGTGTTCACTGGTGATCACACAATGTTCAGCATCATTCGAGACTCCTCAGATACTGAAGCAGCCTATGTTTCTATGTTCAAATGCAACAAGACGTGGACAATATCCAGGCTTGGGCTGACGAGTGGCACATAACATTTGTGCCACACAAGTGTCAGGCAATGATCGTCTCCAACAAGAGAGAACCTAACCATTGCCCCTTGATGTTCACTTAAATTCAGTTCTGCTGTGTGAGACATGTTTTGTATGCCTTGCAACAGACTATCAGAGCAATTGCTCTATTCGGAGCTTGGTCGTGACAGGACATTGCCAGGAGGACTGCGGGAATGCTTTAGGGATGCCCTCAAAGCTAACTCATGGGAGACCCTGGCTTGTGACAGATCAAGGTGGTGGAGGTTTGTTCAATGGAGACCAAACACATCGGGAGACTTTGTTGGTGTCATGAAAATATAATAATTTTCATAATAGTGATTTATTGTAAAAGTGGGTTAATAGTGGGGTTTGGATTAGTTTCTCTGGCTGTGTGTGTGTGTATGTGTGTGTGTGGGGGGCGGGGGGAGATTTAATTGAATGGGAGATAGCTGGACTTCGAGTTATCAAAAGGGAAGCTAGGTTTGGAATGCTAAATACGTAAACAAGGCTGAAGCTTTAGAATGTGAGGTGTAAGGAACATTTGCATTTTTAGATAAATTAGGTTAGTTTGAATTTCAAAGAGATGGTAAGAAGTTACACCTAGCCAGAAGAAGCTAAGCCAAACAAGGTGTTAATTTTTTCCCCCAAAGGTTACTGATAATATAAATCTTTCCATAGTAATTTTATGAGAAAAGTAAGTTGCAAAAACATATGAGAACAATGGAATTTGCATTAAAAGGGAGAAACATGTATAAAGGAGATGAGGCTGTGTGTCAGAGGAGAAGGTATTCTAAGATCCAACTCAAGTGTGAAAAGCCTCCAGACCCTGTGCATCAAGTTGCTGGTTACAGGAACCAAAGCTGAGAAAACTCACTTTGAACATCACTGTCCAGGGTATTGTGTGGTTTTGCCTGGTCTGTTTCAATCTATTTATTTTTACTGTTGCCTTAACGGGGGTGTAACTGGGAGCCAGATTAATTAGGGGTTTTAGGAGTTCTTATAGTAGTAACTTGTAGACTTATGTATGAGCTTGAAATCTTTCCTTTTGTTAATAAATGTTTAATTTAGTTTTCTAAAAACCTCTGAAGTGATGGTAGTCTTATTACTTCTGAATTCAAGGTATGCATCTCAAAATAAAATACAAATTACAAAACAGTTGTGACTGCATGATCAAGTTTCCCTCGTGAACTTGATCCACCTGGCACACATCATCTGCCACATCATAACAGTCGGGAACATGCGGAGTTAAAGTTGAGATATCAGAGGGAGCACACAAACCTTCAAACACAAACCACTCAACCCTTCAAACCATCACCTTCCTCACATGTGGCACAGTCTACAGTTTATACATTAGATTTTTCAGCCACTTCAGGGCCCATCAAACCAGAGTGGATGCCAACCTCCCTCAATCCAGAGGGACTGCCTAGGAAGAGGAGAACACATAACATAAAGAGGAAATATCTTTTAGAAGAATTGTTATTGCTTAATTTCAATTTTATCAACTATTGAGTATAATAATTAAACTTTGCAGGATATTAAATCCATTATATCTTATCCTCAACCTCAGAAACAAAATACCATGGGAAACACAAGTAGAAAAAAACAAACCCTATGCTTGACTGACAAGTTTTGCAAGAAGAGCTCTCTCAGAAATTGGTCACAGATTGATTTAATAATTTATCGACATTGTGCGCGCCAATATAATATACTCTGTGTCGTGCTTAATATGTTAGGGAAAATGGATATCTAAGTGTAAGCCAGCCAGCATTTTTGAACAACATGTTAATATGCATATTAAGCAATTTGAACTCTGTACTTTACTGTAACATGAGCTAGTTACGGCAACAAAAGTGATAATAAGAACAATTATTAAGGAGTAAGGAAAACCATGAAAGAAAAGCAGCTTGTAACAAATAGGAGTTATATCCTCAAGAGAAAATCATATCTTAGAAGATATTTACGGAGCATTATTGTGAATTAAAAAGCAAACATCGATACTACAGAAAATGTAATTTGCATCTATGTCAAGCTTGCCATCACTGTAATTAAATAGAGTTTGAAATACCAATACTAGGTTACAAGATTAGATGAATTACACTCCTGCAATTCAATGAAAATTCCACAGGAATAAATTGTTGCAAATAAAAGCACATTTATTAACATTACAGAACATGCATGCTGAAACAAGGAAAACAATCATTTTAATCATTAAAAAAGGAACATGGATATAATTTGTGTGTTCAATTATGTGACCAATTATGAATTATAGCTCATTTGAATTTCTCATTACAGAATATGAACAATTAATGGGTTGCCAGTTCGAAATGTTTCCTACTTCATCAGTTTTTAAAAGCTGTGAACAAGCAGTTTCCTGGTTAGTCGATAAAAGGCATCAAACTCAACCAGCTGTCTACCTGTTCAGAACAAATATAATTATGATAAGGACAAGCCAAGCATTCATTCACCATTACTTCTTGCATGTCAGGTTGAGTGCTATATCATTTAAAATTCTAATCACAAAACACATAATCCACACTGTGGGTAGAAACGGAGATAACTAAATTTTGGACAGCCAGATTGTGCATCTATTACTCTGAGGCAAACAGGGCCCGATTTTTTTGGTCGTCGGCCATGCGCGATTGGTGGGCCTGGAAGCGGACGGGAAATGGGCCACCGGCCGCGATTTCATGCTGGCTGGCCAATTGATATTGTGCTCAGCGCTGCTGGGGTGGGGGCGGGAAGAGGGCAGGCGCCGAGGGTGCAGGTGAGCGCTTCAAGAGAGCTACCTGAAGGTAGGCAGCTGCCCCAGGGAGTTGCAGACCTCCGCAGACTAAAGGACATGATAAAAATGCTGCAAAATATGCCCATGCAGCACAACCAAGCACCTGAAAAAAACCAGTACTTGAATATCTCTTTTTATTTTATTTCCCCACGTAAAATTTCATCCAACCCTGGATCGAGGTTTGAGCAAAAATGTGTATGCTGCCTGGGAGAATGGCCCAACCGCCAACCATAAATGTGGGCCGCCCATGTGAAATTGCTGTTGATTGCATCATTAATGGGCTTAATTGTCCGCTTAATTGTCGGTGGGCATACTTCTGACTGCCGCGCATGCCCGATGAGAGAAATATTGCACATGCGCAATGACGTCAGGACGCTCGCCTGACATCATCTTGCGCGGTTTCATGTCTGTTCGGGTCGGGTGCGTGTCTGCCTGTGGGACATAAAATTCTGGCCTAGGATTTAACTGGAACAAGTGGTTATTTTCGGTACCTTTCCTGAATAAGTAGGCTTCCAATTATCTCAACAGCTGTACCATTAACATTGTTGATTAATACACTATAGTTAATCAGCCAAACAAGAGATAGAAGGAACAGAGTAATCAAATCACACTGGAAAACAAAAGGCGGAATTTTCTATTCCATCCTGGGGTTGAAGGTGGGTGAGGGAACAATGCTGCAGGAGCTGAAAAATCGGTTTCCAGCTGCTGCAAAATGCTGGTAGGAACATACGCTCCTGCCCGTCATGGCGGGTCACCATTCCCGCCAGAGGCCGGCGTGAAACCGTTTTGCATCCTGTTAATGGGATGCAGATGAGAGCCAGACCAGAATGGTCCGTGTCACGGAATCGCGCCACCAGTGGGACGTCACTCAAGTCTGGAAGACGTCTGGACCAACGTGGAGCGCACACGTCGGTCTTACCTGCAAGAAGGCCTGGGGCAGCTTACAGAGATCAGAAGGGAAGGTGAAGACCTCCAGCGACCAAGGACCCGGGAACACTACATGCAGCAGTGGCAGGGTGCAGCATCTATCACGTGGGTCTTCTATCTGCAAGGGCTTCCAGGAGGTAGATTTTCTATCTTCAATGGTGGGTAAGTTGATGTCCGGTCACCTTTTTAATATGGCGCCTGGATACGATGGCAGGGCGTGAGGCATCCAGCCTGCACCACCGCACAAAACATCGGGAAACCCGACTGCATAATTAATTAGGTCAGCGTCACTTGATATGGCAGGACTTCCCACCGGCCTCCACAGCAGGGATCACTCCCAGTGTCCACCCCCACAATGGGACTTAGACCCAGAATGGAAAATTCCGCCCAAAATATCAGAGTCTATTAGTGATAATAACCGAATATAAGCTAATAATCTAACCTAATGATTCCAAACTGCGCACAGGTAAGTAAATCTGATACACAGTTAAGATTCAACGATACTTAGTATCAAAATGGACTCTAAGCTGAAGCCACAGAATGGTAAACAACCCCAACACAGAACAAGAAGTTTACAGCGCAAACGAGGTCATTTATCCCTTTATGTCTCTGCCAGTGCAATTCAAAACTAATCCCACAGCCCTAGTCCCTTTCCACAGCCATTACTCAACCCTCCTCTGCTTCAAATGTTTATCTAGATTTCCTGTAAACGATGCAATGGCTTCAACCACCCTGTGATAAAGCATTCCACATGTTAACAGTTGCCTTGTAAAAAAAATTCTTCTAACCTCTCGAGGATAAATTTAATGTCAGGGTTATTAAACACAAAGCTACTCTATGAGCCACTTAAAGGCAATTTAAGGAAATGATTCAACTGCCAGCCCCATGATGGTTAAATCCCCCTTTTCCTTCTCTATCCATAATAACTTGGTAATTATAGACATGCCAATGATGCTGACAGTCAGCTGGGAGTGACACTTAGATGTCCACTTTATATATACTGATTGGGAAACAAGCTGAGTTTTATTTTGCACCTGAACATATGGGACCACAATTTACAGTAGCTAGTGAACAAGCATTCCCTTGATCATTTAATTTATATGGCCTTTTGGACTGGAAGTTAGACAGCTAAACAACATGTTAAACTATACAGAGCAGCTGGGGTCTGTGTAAATCAAGGGAAACAACTGTGTCTCCTTACCCAGATTGAAGTAAGGTTAATTAACATCACAGTGCATGACCCAGGAAGTGGTAATTAGAATAGCGAATTCAGCATCATATCAGGTACAAAAGCAAAATAAAAAGAGAGGCAAGAAAGACTGGACAAAAAAAAGGTATATCTTATAAAAAATTCTAAGAATTTTAATCAAAGAATGAGACTCCACCTCCAAAAAGATACTTTTCAGCATCAGTGTGGTTGCCTGATATCATTGAAGACTTTTCATAGCAAGAAGAAAAGTACTTAAAAGGAAATGGACAAGCCCTAAGCCTCTAACCCTTTTTTGGTGAGTTAACTCTCCATGACATCAGTACAGACCAACACACCATTCAAAACGTGTTAAATGGGGAGCCAGATGGGAAGCTGTTTTTGCAGTTTCCGAAGGGACTGTGGATCTAGGATTGCATCTTCAGGCTTTTCATGTGTGTTATCATCTGGAGTTGGGTATTTTGTTTGTTTGTTTATTTATTTATTTTTAACATACAATAAATTCTGGCCCTTAGGAGAATAAAGTTGTTTAGTTGACCATTATCTATATAATTCACTTTGATGAATAGAGAAATATAATGTATTTAAATCAGAACACATGCATATAGAAAGCAATGTAATATTGGAATAGCTACTTAAAATCTTGGCTGGCCATGTTCCCGAAGATTTTACATTATAAAGGAGGATCACTGTTTGGAGATTATCATGCATTGTTGAAGATTTCAAAGATTTTCAGACCTCCATTTAAATTGCACTATGAAAACAGCATAACAAACTTAAGAATAGCTCTTATAATTGTTGAAAATGTCTAAGTGCTATCAATGTGCAACATATACAAGCTCACATCTCCTGTTCAGCTTCTTATAATTTAAGGATCAATGTGCACCTTCCAACTCTTTGAAGAGAGGACAGCTCCCTTTAAAATGGAGATTTAATCCAAATATTTAATTATTAAAATAAGCAAGACAAGACATATTATTTGCAATATTTTTTCTTGAATTATCATGGTCTTGTTAGAACCGCAACTTGTGTTCATGTTCTTGCTCAGTATCATCGTAGTGATGATAAAAGGATTTCAATATACTGACATGTAATCACTTGACTACATACAGGGACCTATGATAAATAATATATTAGGATAATTCCATGTCTTCTAGATTCTCAGCATAAGCATATGGGGCAGATGGTGGCATAGTGTAACTTCAATGAGTTAGCAATCCAGAAGTCAAGGCTAATGCCCTGGGGATGCGGGTTCAAATCCCACCACAGCACCTGGTTCAATTAATAAAATCTGGAATTGAAACTAGTCTCAGTAATAGTGACCATGAAACTATAATCAATTGTAAAAACCCATCTAGTTATCTAAGGTCCTTTAGGGAAGGA
This sequence comes from Cetorhinus maximus, assembly GCF_964194155.1. Lineage (NCBI taxonomy): Eukaryota > Metazoa > Chordata > Chondrichthyes > Lamniformes > Cetorhinidae > Cetorhinus > Cetorhinus maximus. The sequence goes on from NC_135894.1 coordinate 50,504,209, forward strand.
AATCTGCTGTCCTGTCCTTACCCGGTCTGGCCCACATATGATGCCAGATCCACAGTAATGTGGTTGACTCTTAAATGCCCTCTGAGATAGCTTAGCAAGCCATTCATTTCAAGGGCATTTAGGGATGGGTAGCAAATGTTGGCTGTAGTAAAGTGATAGGCATAGTTTGGTGGTCTTTGTATTTGTAGGCCAGAATTTTCTGTGCCCGCCAGCGTCAGGAGTGTTCGGTGGCATGAGCGGACAATATGGTGTGATCAGTTTCACAACGGCATGAAACAAGTTTGCGGTCGTCCACTCAGCCCGCCAATGGCAGGCCACGTTCTCCACCATCGGATGTTGGGAACCTTATTGTAATACATCAGCATATCATTATTAGGCCTGCCCATGAGAATCATATCTCCCCCCACCCCCTGCTGGATCATCTGCCCACGTCGGCAGGAAAACACACCATGTTTCACAACACGTAAGTGACATACACCTGGCGTGCGGCACTTCACTCTGTACTTCAAGGTTTGTTTGCCTAACTTGCTTCAGTCAGCACTCTCAGTCATCAGCGCCAGGCTTCACAGGCAGCACCCACATCACTTTTAGGGGGGCACACAGCAGGCCTCTACCCACCAGGTCAGCCATACGTGGGTGGCTTTTCAATGGCTGCAGGGCTAGTGCTTGCTTGGCTAAAGGGGAGAAGTGGATTCAGGCAAGGGAAGAGGCTGGAGAACGAGGGCTGTACTGGGGAAGGAGGTAACGCAGGGTGTGTGGGGGCATATGTTGATCTGTGCAAGTGGCCTCACAATGGTGAGGGCTGAGGAGGCAGTCTCTGGGGGAGATGAGGCCAGACGGACATGTGAGAGGTATGTGTGTGAGAATGGGCTGTGAGGACACTTGAGTTGGCAGTGAGTGAGATGCCAGTGAATGTGTGATGGGCTTGAGTGTGAGAGTTTAGAGTGATGAGATGATTGCCATACCCTGGCTGCACAGATGAGATTATTCATCCTCTATCTGCATTGGATGGCCAACGTCTTCTGTGCAGCATTGGCACTGATCACCACTGGTACTGCCATACAAGCCAGGTTGGTCATGCCGCTGCCCCTCCTGCAGCCAGAGCGGGGGTAGAGGACATTGTGGCAGGCCTCCACAGCGTCCAAAAGGCGGTCCAGTGATGTGTCACTAAACCTGGGGGCTGAAGTCTTTTTGCCTTTTGTGGACATCTTTCCTGCAGTTGTCGCAGGCTGGAAGCACTGAGATGTGTGGACACGGCTTGACATTAAATATGGCGCCCAGCCTGAAGAAGCGGCGAGGTGATGGCATGGTGGGGAATGAGAGCCCATCTCCCATCGAAACGGCATGTTTTCAGGAAATGCATAACTAATGCGCCCGGTTTAGGGTGATACAGTGTGAAAACCTGCATTGTGGCTGACGGGTAAAACGTTGTTTTACCCACCCTCTACCACACTTAGTACAAATCTGGGATGATTCTGTCTGTAGTCTTAGGTAGTTCAACAGTAAATATTAACTACTAGAAACTATATACATAGGTACAGTAAAGATTCAAGCTAGGAGCTATCTCTATGTTCGGTTCTACACACAGCTCTGACCAACAGTATAATCTTTCTGGATGATAGTGCCCTCTCCGTCGAGGTCTTCAATCCTGCTTCTGCCTGTGGGACTGCTCTCTGCTTTGGATGTCCTGGTAATCCTTGGCTACCACCCTGGTATTAGTTTCTTCGGCAGGATTGGGAGTGGTGTGAGGAGTTTTCTGCACATCAGGAGTCCAGATGGGACTGGGTTACATTGTAACGGGGTGCACCTGTAGGTTAACTGTGATGTTTGGAAGTCTTCATTCTTTTTTTAAGGAGGGTTTTTCTTGTGCTGATCCATCTTTTGACTGTGGGTACCTTGGGGAGCTGGTACGGTGGTGGAAGTTGGATGTGATGGAAAATTGGGTGAAGTACTCATGTGAAAATTGTGGGCCGTTATTGGACAAAATCTTGCCCGAGACGCTGTTCCTCACAAACATCTCTTTCGGTGCTTTAACTACTGCATCTGTGGTTGTTATCAACCCATTTGGAAAAGTAATCCATCACAGTAAGGAATGATTCGCTGTTCTAGACAAATACATCAATGCCCAGCCTCTCCCAAGGCCTGGTAGGGAACTATGTGGGGATAAGATCCTACTTTTGCAGCACACACACACCTGACAGTTCACTATCATGTCCTCCATCACCCTGGAAATGCCTGGCCACCAGACAGTGGATTGGGCTTGCATGACCCTGATGTATTTTTTGAGGGATCTCCGGCTGAAGGGAAACTGGGAAGACCAGCCACTCATTGTAGACCAGGAGATTGTCAATGACCGTGAAGTGTTTTTGTTGCTAGAACCAAGCTTTCATGGTACCATCGCTTAGTCTCTGTTGTGGCCACCCTTACGGCAGATATGGGCACAATCATCACACGTTTATTCCTGGTGAATCTGGGGTTGGAATTTTACTTGCGGTCGCCAGCTAGTGTCTCCTTGTCAACTGGGACATCTGGCTTTGTCGGAAAGTCCACTGTAGCCCTGGCAAGTGTGTCTGCCATTGTCTGGTTTTTACCCTGGTTGTATACTGTCTCCTGGGTGAACCTCATGAGCCACTGATGGAATCTCTGAGACTCTGGAATTTTTTGCCAGCTCCTTCTCCTCCAGCAATGAGACCAGTGGCTTATGGTGTGTTTCAATTACGACCTTTAGGCCTACGATGTGGTCAGAAAATTACTCGCACACCCACGAGTGTGAAGGCTTCCTTTTTGATAGCGTATTTTGCCTCTACGTCTGACAGCCATTCTGTAAATGTAATACACCGATTGGCGACTTCCATCCAGTTGCTCTTGAAATAGGACCGCTCCGAGGCCTGTGGATGAAGTGTCTGCTGCTATGTTGGTGTCGTAGTGGGACAAAATGTCCGTTGACAGCAGTGTTGTTTTGATGCGGGTGAATGCTTGCTCTTGATGTCTGTCCCAGCACCATACCTGGTCTTTAAATAGTTGTTGTTACGACCAGTCCCTGGGTGAGGTCCTTCAATTTGTTATGATCCCGGATAAGGTACCCCAAATTGTTATGCTCCTGGGTGAGGAGGGATGAACTAGCTCCCCTTCTTTGTTCAACCCCCCCACCTTTGGTTGGTTGTAACAAGGTTAACTTAAAAAGGATCCCTTCCCTCGTGGATACCTTTTCCCAGTCCAAATGTATTATGTTTTAGAAGGAGCCAATTTAACCAAGCTTCCTTGAGTCGAAGTATTTTTAATAGTTACTAAAAACCCAGGAAAAAAATAATAAAAACACAACACACATATCAGACATGAGAAGTCAAGCCCAAAAATTAAAGTTGAAAAGATATATGTATCAGTCTTTGGCTTGTCTGTGAGTAGAAGATGGGGAAACATTGCAGTTGTTAAGTTGGGTGATTCCGGTAGAGCTGACTTTGGCAGTTGAGCAGTTGGGTTGGAGACACTTGGTTCTGCAGGTTAGCTGAAGGAGTTGTCCAGTTTCCTTTTTGACTGTGGCTTTGCCGATTTGCCTCCAGCCAGAGGGAGAGAGGGAAAAGATTTTTACCTGCAAGCTGCAGGGGTGAATCGTTGTTGTTCTTCTGCTGTGACCTTCATAGCACACACTAGCACACCATAACTAGAACACGCTGATCAGGTTTGCAGCTGGATTTTTATCCCCTTTTCTCATACATTCCTGTAAGGGAAAAAAACAAAGATGTCTCTTGCCCAGAATCTGTTTTCTTTCAACTCAGACCATTTCCACATTGTGAGATATCACTAAACAGGAGATGGTTTTTGCTGAGATGTGGTAATCAGTCTTCATTAATCTCCTGTGGTTGCAGAGACAGAGTTCAGTCTTTTTCATTGCATCTCTCCCTTTTCAAGTGTCTCTGTCTGAAGTGGGCCTCGACACCTTTTTCGGTGCGACAATCCAGAGCCTCTTTGGACTAGTCGGTCAAGTATAATCCACACAGGAATTTTACAGAAAGTGGTTACTTTACATTCTCAGCCAGCTTTTTCTTGTACGTCCTTGTTAAAAAAAACACATTTTCCTCAAAAAGGTCATTATGCGTGTAAGTAATTTGGGCTGTGATCCGCTGTCATGACATTGTCTCAAAAGGTTCTGGTGACCTGTGTCAGATTCAGTAAGAGTTTTGCCAACTGGTTCATCATTCCCAGGAATCTTCAGAGATCCAGAATCTGTGGTCTGCAGTGATGCCTTTATTGCTGACCATGTTTCCCAGGAACCGAATTGATGTCTTGGAGAACTTGCATTTCTCATTCAGCATCAGCCCTGCTGACATGCAGACATTTTAGGACTGCTGAGAGTCTTTTGTTGTGTTCATTTACTGCTGTGCCATGAACCAAAACATCATTCGTATGGCAGATGACATCCTGGAGGCCTTGCAAAATGGCCGACATTATACGTAGAAATACTTCCAGTGCTGAGATGATTCCAAACAGCAGGCGGTTGAAGCAGAACCTGGTTAAGGAGGCAATCAATGTGGCCAGCAACATGGACTCTTCGTCTAAGGCAAGTTACCAAAAGTCGCTGTTGGCACTGAGCTTTGAAAACACCACGCTCTAAGAGACTTTAGTCAGGCTTTCATCCATTGAGGACATGGGATGTACTTCTCTGGCTATGGCTTCATTGGGCTGTGTCATGTTTATACAAATATGGATAAACCCATTTGATTTTGAGGCTGGGACCATCCCAGAACACCATGCGGTTAGTTGCGTGACAGGGGAGATGACCCCCATATTTGTCATCTTGTCCAGCTGCTGCTGCGCTTGTTTCATGAGTGAGTGAGAAATTTTTCATGGCATGAACAAGCACATGAGTTTAGCACCCTCCCTCAGTATGATCTTGTCTGTCTTCTTCTGTCGCCCCAATCCTATAAAGAGCTTCAGGAACACCTTTTTATACTTGGAGACAGGCCCTTATTGGTTGACCTCATCAATTTTTTGTAAAAGGTTAAGGTCAACGCAGGCTTTTCAGCTGAGCAGTGAACAGTCCTGGTTGTGGAGCAGGAGCAAGGGGTCTCAGATTCTTTTGTCTTTGTACCGGAGTGCCACCTGCAGAGTACCTTTCACCAACAATTTGGTGCCTCCTTCCCTTCTGGGTGACATCAATCATTGTGTCAGCCGCCATGGCTCTCTGTCCAATAGGACCATAACGCTATCTCCAACGTCCAACTTAAAGTTTGCAAGAGGCCCATCGACTGAGATGTCCACATTCCAGAATAAAGATCCAGGATCTTTGACCTCATCCAAGAAGCATGGTTGTATCTCCTCTTGGTGTGCAGTCTCAACCTTGTAAATCCTCCTAGGATCTTCTGTGCATTTTGATGTTTTGGCTTTGCATAGCTTCCAGAAGTGTCCTCTTTGGTTACATTGAAAGCATTGGACTGAATTTGCCAGATATCGATTTCAGGTCACCGTAATCACAGCCTTCAGCCATACGTACTGATCATTATTGAAGGAGTCAACATGCTCTCCTGGCTGCTGGACACATTTATTAAATTTAGCCCTTTTAAGGATTTTGTTACTTCCAAAGTTAAAATAAGAGCCAAATGATTTTAAAACTTCATTAAATTTTGCAGATGACTTGTTGATTGCTTGTCTAGCTATCAGATCATTGACTATCGGGCCTACCAAGTAAAGCAGAGCGTTAACTTGTTCAGCTTCTGTCTTTTTATCCAGATTTGAAGCAATCATGTATTTAAGCTTCCAATTATGCGATTGATCTTGGCCTTAGATAAGTCCAAACTGATCTGGAAGATTGGATTGCTGATCTACGGTTAAGATTTTTAAATTGCAGGTTCAGCTTTAAGAGGCTTCTGAAAATCCAAGAAGGCGCTGCTGTTTGCTTCTGCACAAAGGGTTTTCCTGCACTTGCCAATTTTGGCGGCTCCTGCAGTAATAGCACTTGCGACCGCAGCATTTAAATTTTTTTCAACAATGGCTGCCTGGACTGACTGATTAGAGTCTTCCCTGATTTAGCGCAATGTTCTCAGGTCTTGGAAGCGTCGAATCCTGGCTTTTGCTGGGATGTTAAATCTGCCTGAGTAGCGATTAATTTTTAATTATTTTTTTTCTCTCATTGGTCAGAGCAAACTCAGTTGCCATGTATTCAGATGCTGACTTGGGAATCCGGTTTCTCAGACTGCGATTGAAATGACAATTTCTGACCACTGCTGCATTCAACTTTTTTTTTTAGGACTTTTGTCCAGGAACTTAAATTTTTTAGCTCACCCCTCCTGACTCTGCATACTCGGTATTTAAGTTGGACTTCCACGGGATTCAATGGAGTCTTCAGCTGCAGTGAGGAATTTAATTTCTGCCTTCAGCTTCCAAGCCTATCTTTGGAGCTTTGCCCTGCCATTTCCCTTCTGCACCTCCGCTTCTTGAGCTTTTTTGCAAGTGAGAATGCTTCTTTGAATTTTCCTTCAGTTTTCCAGGATTTTAATTTTCTTCTGCATCTCTGCGAAGTTTTGAGTCATTCTCTTCACTGCCACCATGTTGTATGTTGTTGGATGTAGTTCAGTAGGTCTTAAGGTATTCATAGTCTTAGCAAGTTCAACTGTAAGTATTTATGATGATGAGAAACTATATACATTGGTACAGTAAAGGTCCAAGCTAGGAGCTGTCTCCATGCTTGCTTTGACACACGACTCTGTCCAACATGACACTGACTCCTAGGTGCGGGTCATGTGTTCTCTTACATCACTTTGTGGACGGCACTGTACTCAGTCACACATTAATCCTTTATGTGCCAGACTTTTATACTACACCGGCCTAGTCAGCGATGCCCACATCCCATGAAAGAATAAATAAAAAAATAATATTCATATACCTCAGGAATATAATGACTGCATTTCCTTCACAGTGAGCAATCTGTTGTTTATTCCTGCAAGGCTAATAGATAGATTAATTTTAAGTTTATTACCTCCTTTAGCTTTCCATATATCTGTCCCTCATTTGTCAAACAGCGTCTGCTCTGTAGTTGAAAACATTTTAATTTGGGATTTTTAAATAATAAAAAATGGAGAGGAATGAATCCCTATTGTTACTTAGCACATGGATATAATGAAGCAGAATATTTCCCATGTTGATTACCCAACTCTGTACTATAGTTCTTTGAGCAGAAGGGAGTACTTCCAATTACACTTCCAGTTTGCCAGATTGTAGCTGGAGGGAGATTTTCTTCAGGTAAGCAAAAACAATTTTAATAACCTCAATAAAATGGTGCCATGCTGTGGGAATAAACTGTACCACTCAGAGGACAGGACTTGATGATTATTACCAGCATAAGTGTTAACATCTTTAATCAAAACCATAACTTGATCACATGTTCTGCCAGCTGCGACATTGGCAAGTGTTTGGCTATTCTCCACCCTCGCACATACAATTTTATGACCCAGTGCCATGATGATATTCCCCCTATCATGTACATTGAAAAAACAATTTACTTATCATAACTAAGAATACAATCCTCTCCCGTTTAGGCTTCTTAGGTTTCTCCAGTTGGTTCATCTTGCAAGAAAATCAGTGGTATCACAATATGAATTAAAGAAAAAGTTGTTTTGATTAATAATGATTTGGAAATAAAAATTCACTGATATTCTTTGGGCACCAAAGATTACAGCTTTACACAACATATGCTGTTATCAAATTTGTTGACATGCCTGGATTGGTAAAAGTTGTCAGATTGTAACACTGGAATATTTTGTAAGGGCAATAAGAATATTTTGAAGTGTGACACCCATGCTTTTGAGGAAGGTTCATACACCCAAAATATCAACCTATCTTGTCTCTTTACAGACCTAGTGCCCAATATTTCTCTGTTGATAAAGAAAATGCAAGTACTAGTCCAGTAAATTTACCACAAACTCTGCTAAGACCTAGATATGCTGGAGTTTTCTATGACCTGGTTTAAGATACAGCCTCTGTTTACCCCAAGCAAGGTCACTGTGCAGAAGGGGCAGAATAGTGTTGTGACACTTTATTACAGGTACAGCGAGTTGTTGTAAGTTAAGGTCCATATGCTCTGAGGTAGATAGGTGTGCAGCTGGCCAGCATGCAGGAATGTGCCATGCACGAAATAGGCAGGTTGCTTTAAAGCAGCAGTTCCTTTAAGATGTGTACATTCCCAGCTGTAATCCCATAGCAATCTAAAAGGGACAATGCAGTGCAAAAAATAGGCTGTGGATAGCAAAGAATTACAGGCAACATTGTCTGTATGCCGTTTAAGAGGAAACAGGAATTGTGGCCTGGACAGGAGAGGTAACAAAACAATAGTAAAACATCTCAAATGACTCATGGCATGTATTGCTGAGGAGACTGGAATTTGTGTGTCAGGGAACACATCCAATCGACTGGTCCGCTAAAATCTGTTGCAGGAGCCACCTCAGTTCTCCACTGGGTATCTCAGGACGTCAGTGAGACAGCAAGAGGAGCAGCGTGGTCATTAACAGTGAGAGAGTGTGAGAAGCAGTGTGGCTATTAACAGTGAGAGCGCAAAAGGAGCAGCAGGGCCATTAACAGTGAGAGCGTGAGAGGAGCAGTGTGACCATTAACAGCGAGAGAGTGAGAGGAGCAGCAGGGCCACTAACATGTTTGGTAAGTAGGATTGGTGGGTATTTCTAGTCTTTAAAGTAAAAGTAAGGTCATTATTTTTATTTAGGTCTTGTCTTTTTTTTCTCTTTCTTAAAAATAGCTTAAGTATGAGATCGATACTGATGTGTAAAAAATTACAATAAAGTGTAAAGAGCAGGGATACTAGAGTAATTAAGTAATTAAATAAAATTTGATAGCAATGGCAGGATGGGTGATGTGTTGCTACTGCAGCATGTGGAAGCTGATGGACACCAAGGTGATCCAGAGTGAACACATCTGCAGTAAGTATTTGCAGCTCGAGGAGCTTCGGATCAGAGTTCAGGAGCTAGATTCCGAGCTGCAGATATTGCGCCACATCAAGAAGGGGGAAAGTTACCTGGACATTTTGCTCCAGGAGGCAGTCACACCCCTCAGGTTAGGTAATTCAAATTTGGCCTATGATCAGGGATTGGAGGGTGTGACTGCAAGTGAAGCAGGTATGGGGACCCAGAGGGTAGCGTACGAGGAGCCTCAGCCCCTGTAACTGTCTGACAGTTACAAGGTTCTTGCAAGCTGTGTGGATGAAAGCGGGGACTGCAGGGACAATGAGTGAACTGGCCACTGCACTGTGGTACAGGGAGCCATTCAAGTGGCGGGAGGAAATAGGAAAGTAGTAGTGGTAGGGGACAGTATAATTCAGGGCATACTGTTCTCTGCAGCCATGAGCGGGAGCCCAAAGGCTGTGTTGCCTGCCTGGTGCCAGGGTTAAGGGCATCTCCTCAGGGCTGGAGAGGAACTTGGAGTGGAAGATGAGATATCCAGTTGTCGTCATCCACGTTGGTACCAATGACATTGACAGGGCTAGAAAGGAGGTTCTGCTGCAAGAATTTGAACAGTTAGGAGCTAAACTAAAAAGCAGAACTTCCAAGATAATCATCTTGGGATTACTACCTGAGCCACGGGCAAATTGACATAAAGTGGGAGGAAGGGGTTTCAGTTCATGGGGTACTGGCACCAGTACTGGAGTAGATGGGAGCTGTTCCAGTGGGATGGGCTTCACTTGAACCTTGCTGGGAGAAGTACCCTAGTGAATTGAACAGCTAGGGCTGTATAGAGGGCTTTAAACTAAATATGGCGGGGGGCAGGGGAGGGTTCTGGAGAGGGGATACGTAGGCTAACAAAGCAGAAGGTTATGGCAGCATTGCAGGATAGCAATCTTGGTATTGATACCCAGCGTGGGACAGGAAGGGACAGAGTGTAAAAACACAAAAAAAGCAGCAAATAGGGTCAAAGGAGGAACAAATGGTAAAAAAGGTTAAATTAATGGCTCCTTACTTAGATTCACATAGCATTCCGAACAAAATAAATGAATTAGTAGCAAAAATAGAGGTTAATGGGTATGATTTTATAGCCATTACTGAGGTGTTACAAGGAGATCAAAGCTGGGAGCTAAACATTCAAGGGTATGTGAATTTTCCAAAGGACAGGCAGGAAGGAAAGGGTGATGGGGTAGCTTTGTTAATACAAGATGGATTAAGTACAACAGCAAGAAAGTATCTTGGAATGGAAGATTTAGAACCCATATGGGCGGAGGTAAGAAATAACAAGGGGAAGACGACATTGGTGGGAGTAGTCTATAGGCCCCCTAACAGTAGCTATACTGTAGGACAGAGAATACATTGGGCCAAAATGAGGGCATGTAAAAAAGGTAGTACGTTAATCACAGGCGACTTTAATCTCCAAGTAGATTGGGAAAATCAAATTGGCAGAGGTAGCCACAAGCAAGAATTCATAGAGTCTATACAGGGCAGTTTTCCAGAACAATATGTTGTGGATCCAACCAGAGGTCAGGCTATTTTGGATCTGGTAATGTATAACGAGGCAGGTTTAATAAATGATCTCAGAGTAAATGATCCTCTAGGAAACAGTGACCATAAGATGTAAGGATTTAGTATTCAGTTTGAAAGTGAGAAACTTTGGTCGAAAACAATTGTGCTAAACTTAAATAAGGGTAATTACAAAGGAATGAAGGTAGAGTTGGCAGGAGTGGACTGGGAAAGGGGTTTAGCAAAAAAGATGGCTGATGAGCAATGGCAGACGTTTAAGAAAATAGTTCATGACTCATAACAAAGATATATCCCAGTGAGGAAAAAGGATTCAAGGAAGGGGTTAAACCAACCATGGTTAACTAAGAAACTTAAGGATAGTATCAAATTGAAAGAAAAAACATACAATGTGGAAAAGATTAGTGGTAAGCCAAAGGATTGGGAAAGTTTTAAAAACCAACAAAAGATGACCAAAAAAATAAAGAAGGAGAAAATACACTTTGAGGGTAAACTAGCAAGTAATATAAAAACAGACATTAAGAGCTTCTTTAAATATATAAGAAGGAAGAGAGGTGCCAAAGTGAACATAGGCCCCTTAGAGAATGAGGCTCGGGAAACGATAATGGGAAACTAGGAAATGGCAGAGGAGTTGAATAAACGCTTTGCATTAGTCTTCACGGTAGAAGACAGGAATAGCATTCCTAAAATAATAATCAATCAAGGGGCAAGGTGGCTGGGGGAAATAAATACAAAAATTATCATTAGAGAAAATAATGGGGCTAAAGGCCGATAAGTCCCCTGGACCTGGTGGGTTGCATCCTAGGATATTGAAGGAAATAATCTTCCAAGAATCCTTAGATTCCGGAAAAGTTCCATAAGATTGGAAAACTGCCAGTGTAATGCCCTTATTGAAAAAGGTAGGGAGACAAAAAACAGGTAACTATAGGCCAGTTAGCTTAACATCTGTCACTGGGAAAATGTTAGAGTTTATTATTAAGGATGTAATAGCAGAACATTTAGCAATGCATAACCTAATCAAGCAGAGTCAGCATGGCTTCATGAAAGGGAAATCATGCCTGACAAATTTATTAGAATTCTTTGAAGAGGTAACAAGCAGGATAGATAAAAGGGGACCAGAGGATGTAATATATTTGGATTTCCAAAAGGCGTTCAATAAGGTACCGCACATAAGACTACTTAATAAGATGAGAGCCCATGGTGTTGGGGGTAGTATATTAGCATGGATTGAAGATTGGCTAAATAATAGAAGACAGAGTTAGGATAAGGAGGGCATTTTCAGGATCGCAACCTGTAACCAGTGGAGAGCCACAGGGATCAGTGCTGGGGCCACAATTATTTACAATATATTAATGACTTGGGTTGAAAGGGATGAAAGAAGTGAATGTACTATCACCAAATTAGACGATGACACAAAGGCAGGTGGGAAGGCAAGTGGTGAGGATGACACAAAGAGTCTACAGAGGGATATAGACAGGTTAAGTGAGTGGGCAAAAACTTGGCAGTTGGAATATAATGTGGGAAAATGTGAGGTTATGCATTTTGGCAGGAAGAATAGAAGAGCTGAATATCATTTACATGGAGTAAGATGGCAGAAAGCTACAGCACAAAGGGATATTGGAGTCCTCATGCATGAATCCCAACAAGCTAATATACAAGTTCAGCAGGTAATAGGGAAGGCAAATGGATGTTGGCCTTTATTTCAAAGGGAATGGAGTATAAAATTAGGGAAGTCTTGCTAAAACTATACGAGGTACTAGTTAGACCACACCAAGAATACTGTGAACAGTTTTGGTCCCTTATCTAAGGAAAAATATACTGACATTGGAGGCAGTCCATAGGAGGTTCACTAGGTTGATCCCAGGTATGGAGGGATTTTCTTATGGGGAGAGGTTGAGTAGGTTGGGCCTGTACTTATTGGAGTTTAGAAGAATGGGAGGCGACCTTATTGAAACATATAAGATTCTTAGGGGGCTTGACAGGGTAGATGCTGAGAGGTTATTTACCCTTGTGGGAGAGTCTAGGACCAGAGGACATAATCTCAGAGTAAGGGGTCGCCCAGTTAAGACAAGAGTTGGAGGAGGAATTTCTTCTTTCAGAGGGTAGTGAATTTGTGGAATTCTTTACCCCAGAAGGGCGTAGAGGCTGGGTCGTTAAGTATATTCAAGGCTGTGATAGACAAATTTTTAATCAGTAAGGGAATCAAGGGTTTTGGGGAAAAGGTAGGAAAGCGGAGTTGAGGATTATCAGGTCATCCAATGATCTCATTGAATGGCAGAGCAGGCTCAATGGGCCGAATGGCCTACTTCTGCTCCTACATCTTATGGTCTTCAAATGAAGAGCCAAATTACCATTCTATTATAAATTTTCTGTGTTATACAGAAGTAGTAGTACTGGGATCATGTACCTAAGCAACTTGAGACCTATTGACTTGCTACACATTGCCATAAGTCTCAAAATTGTGTCACCCATGGTGTGGAGTGCAAAAATGTGCAAAATAGCTCTAAGGCAAGTTTGAAAGAAGTTTTCCCAGATCAGATCCTGGAGACATTTCCAATGTAATGGAAAAATATGATCCCATTTTTGTTTGGAATCTTGACAAGTTACAAAATAAATTTAAGTTGAGGTAACACAAACAATCTGGAGCAGCAGCTGACTGTCTAAAGAAACTGGGCATTTTAAGAGAAGGAAGAAAAGAGTATTCATAAAAGTAGTAAACATTGCTGTAAAGTATGCACACAATGGTAAATAGTCATTATTAATATACGAAACTCATTGCACTAGTGTGGGGGGGATCAAAATAGATGTAGCAGAAAATTACTTGGTTCAGAAAATGATGTGCATACCACGATTAGAAAAAGACTACTATTGGAAGGGGTTTTCAAGCTTCAACTCATCCTGTCTCAGTCATCACTGCCATGTTTTGAGGCAAAATGTTTAATCCAATTATGAAAGAACTGTGCAATTTTAAACAGGCCGAATAACCAGCCGTGGTTTGATAAATACATAATACCAAGCTGGTTAATTTTAGCATGCATACTTCAGTTGGCTAATGAAATGGATCAGTCTCAGTTTGTTATAATGTATTTATTTTCTCTTTAGTATCAGATTATCATTTAGTATCAGATTATAATTTCATAACCTCTTACACTAGCAGTAAAACAAGCAGTAAGACAAAAGAAAATAAAACTACACAATTTTAGAAATTTGAAGTAAAAACAGAAAATACTGGAAATACATAGCAGGTCTGGCAACACGTGTGGAGAGAAAAAGAGTTAATGGCATGAAATTTGTACTGCAGCTGAGGCAGGACTGGAGGTGGGTTAGCTGTCAAAATTGCATTGCTGACCAGTTTCCAGGCACAATCCAGCTTCCCAGCTTTCTGATGGGTAGTGACAAGCTGCTGAAAGTGGCAGGATATCATACGATGATTCAACAAGACAATTCAGAGCACTTTGAAGGGCATTATGAGATTTTGGAGAAGAGGTATGGACAACATACAGGGTCACAACCTACAACCATGGACAGGAGGTAGCAGGACATCAGCAGCCAGAGAGGCAGGGTTCCAAATTCCTATAGAGGAATAAATGGGTGAATGAGCAGAGTTCTTCATATATTGGCATATGGTGGTTATTGTGTGAGCAGTGCTCAGAGATTTTACTGTCGGCGCTGAGGAAAGTGGGAGTCACTGGGGTGGGGGAAGGGGCAGGGTTTGCTGAAGCTACTGATGTGGCACTTCGCAGTCATGATGGCTGAGGGTGATGCTTCTGCAGGGTCTCCCCCTGTGACTGAGGTTGAAGTCAAGGCAGGCTGTCACAAGTGTATAAAAACAAAAAACTACTGCGGATGCTGGAAATCCAAAACAAAAACAGAATTACCGGGAAAAACTCAGCAGGTCTGGCAGCATCGGTGGAGAAGAAAAGAGTTGACGTTTCGAGTCCTCATGACCCTTCAGCAGAACTGAGTAATATTAGGAGAAGGGTGAAATATAAGCTGGTTTAAGGTTTGGGGGTGGTGTGGTTGTAGGGACAAGCAAGCAGTGATAGGAGCAGATAATCAAAAGATGTCACAGACAAAGGAACAAAGACGTGTAAAAGGTGGTGATATTATCTAAGAGAATGTGCTAATTAAGAATGGATGGCAGGACACTCAAGGTACAGCTCTAGTGGAGGTGGGGTGGAAAGACTGACAGGGCATTACAGTTATAGATTTAAAAATGATGGAAATAGGTGGGAAAAGAAAAATCTATATAAATTATTGGAAAAAACAAAATGGAGGGGGAAGAAACGGAAAGGGGGTGGGGATGGGGGAGGGAGTTCAAGATCTAAAGTTGTTGAATTCAATATTCAGACCGGAAGGCTGAAAAGTGCCTAGTCGGAAGATGAGGTGCTGTTCCTCCAGTTTGCGTAGGGCTTCACTGGAACAATGCAGCAAGCCAAGGACAGACATGTGGGCAAGAGAGCAGGGTGGAGTGTTAAAATGGCAAGCGACAGGGAGATTTGGGTCTTTCTTGTGGACAGACCGCAGGTGTTCTGCAAAGCGGTCGCCAGTTTACGTTTGGCGTCTCCAATGTAGAGGAGACTGCATTGGGACCAACGAATGCAGTAGACTAAGTTAGGGGAAATGCAAGTGAAATGCTGCTTTACTTGAAAGGAGTGTTTGGGCACTTGGACGGTGAGGAGAGAGGAAGTGAAGGGGCAGGTGTTGCATCGTCTGCGTGGGCATGGGGAGGTGCCATAGGTAGGGGTTGAGGAGTAGGGGGCGATGGAGGAGTGGACCAGGGTGTCCCGGAGGGAACGATCCCTACGGAGTGCCACCAGGGGGGGGTGAAGGGAAGATGTGTTTGGTGGTGGCATCATGCTGGAGTTGGCGGAAATGGCGGAGGATGATCCTTTGAATGTGGAGGCTGGTGGGGTGATAAGTGAGGACAAGGGGGACCCCATCATGTTTCTGGGAGGGAGGAGAAGGCATGAGGACGGATGCGCGGGAGATGGGCTGGACACGGTTGAGGGCCCTGTCAACTACCGTGGGTGGAAAACCTCGGTTAAGGAAGAAGGAGGACATGTCAGAGGAACTGTTTTTGAAGGTAGCATCATCAGAACAGATGTGACGGAGGCGAAGGAACTGAGAGAATGGGATGGAGTCCTTACAGGAAGCGGGGTGTGAGGAGCTGTCGTCGAGGTAGCTGTGGGAGTCGGTAGGCTTGTAATGGATATTGGTGGACAGTTTATCACCAGAAATTGAGACAGAGAGGTCAAGGAAGGGAAGGGAAGTGTCAGAGATGGACCATGTGAAAACGATGGAGGGGTGGAGATTGGAAGCAAAATTAATAATTTTTTCCAGGTCCCGACAAGAGCATGAAGCAGCACCGAAATAATCATCGATGTACTGGAGAAAGAGTTGTGGGAGGGGGCCGGAGTAGGACTGGAACAAGGAATGTTCCACATACCCCATAAAGAGACAGGCATAGCTAGGGCCCATGCGGGTACCCATAGCCACACCTTTTATTTGGAGGAAGTGAGAGGAGTTAAAGGAGAAATTGTTCAGTGTGAGAACAAATTCAGCCAGACGGAGGAGAGTAGTGGTGGATGGGGATTGTTCGGGCCTTTGTTCAAGGAAGAAGCTAAGGGCCCTCAGACCATCCTGGTGGGAGATGGAGGTGTAGAGAGATTGGACGTCCATGGTGAAGAGGAAACGGTTGGGGCCAGGGAACTGGAAATTGTTGATGTGACGTAAGTTGTCAGAGGAATCACAGATGTAGGTGGGAAGGGACTGGACAAGGGGAGAGAGAAGGGAGTCAAGATAACGAGAAATGAGTTCCGTGGGGCAGGAACAGGCTGACACGGTCGGTCTGCCGGGACAGTTCTGTTTGTGGATTTTGGGTAGGAGGTAGAAGCGGGCCGTCCGAGGTTGGGCGAATATCAGGCTGGAAGCTGTGGGAGGAAGATCTCCAGAGGAGATGAGGCCAGTGACAGTCCTGGAAACAATGGCTTGATGTTCAGTGGTGGGGATATGGTCCAGGGAGAGGTAGGAGGAAGTGTCTGCGAGTTGACGCTCAGCCTCCGCGAGGTAGAGGTCAGTGCGCCAGACAACAACAGCACCACCCTTGTCAGCGGGTTTGATGACAATGTTGGGGTTGGACCTGAGAGAACGGAGTGCAGTAAGTTCAGAGAGAGACAGATTAGAATGGGTGAGAGGAGCAGAGAAATTGAGATGACTAATGTCACGCCGACAGTTCTCAATGAAAAGATCAAGAGAAGGTAAGAATCCAGAGGGAGGGGTCCAGGTGGAGGGAGATTATTGGTATAACTAGGGGTCACAAGTGTATGCCTGTGGATGAGATGCTCATGGCTGATGTCCTCAGTGTTGCAGTGCCAGTGGGGGCTCGACAGGCTATGCATTTGCACCAATACAATGGCAGCTTTGGTCATGTGATCTTTGTGTATAGGTGGTGCCTAAATCAGAGGGGCCAAGGGGGCAAATAATGATGACAATACCCCATGAGGAGTGGCCCCCTCAACATCATTACTGCCTGCCCAGCCTTTTCACAGCAGTGCACTTGGATGACTTACGATTGTATTTAATGGTAATGGCTCAATATACCAAAATAGTTATTGGATAAACCTGAACCTCAGTGATTCTATGTTTCGATGTCATTAAGGCACCAGATGTTGAACTGGGTGAGCAATACAAAGGTCACGGTCATTCTGTGGCCAATGACGACTTGTTTTCCAGCAGCTGCATGTGGAAAAGGGCACACTTCAGTGTTGTCTGCATCCTGGATGCACTCTCTCCTTGTGAGAAACGTGAGTCTCAGAGCAAAATGCTTTCCAGGGTGAGGCATCCTCAGGAGAAATGTGCGTGTATTAGTGCAGTGCGAGCTTCCCTGCCATCCTGGTTAATGCTTTGACACTTGAGCCGGACCAGTGGAAGGCCTAGTGCCACAGGATCACCATGCTCCACCACTTCTTCCCCCTCATCCTCTTCCTCCTCCGAAGACGTGCCACTCTTCCGTCCCCTTCTTCAAGGTCCACACCTCTCTGAGGTATCATGTTATGAAGAGCACAGCAGATTATCACAATGAGAGACATCCTTGTGGAATCTACCAGAGGGTGCACACCACCCTCCCCACCTTCCCCCTGGAGTGAAGGCGGCACTGGAACCACACCTTGAGAAGTCCAATGGCTTGTTCTATGGTGGCGTTTGTGCTGAGATAGCATTGATTGCAGCACCTCTGTGCCTTCATTGTAGGGTTGTGCACAGGTAATTTCTTCAATGGATAACACCTGTTCCCTTGTAGCCATTCATGGAGTTTCTCTAATGGCATGAAGCTGTCGCACCTGTTTTTGCCTCAGGATGAAGGCATCATGGAAGCTACTATGATGAACAGAAAATGTTTGTGGTGGTCACACACCAGTTGGACTTTGAGGAATTGGAATCCCTCCCTATTTATGAATGCTCCTGGCTGCTCAACTGGGAACTTAATGGCCATATTGACTGTACCCACATGGGTACAGTCAATAACACCCAGCGCCTAAGGGAATCCAGTTATGGGGGCAAAGTGCACAGCCCTCTGCACCTGTGTGGTCCCATTAGTCTGCAACTCAATGTACTCAGTTGCCCTTTCATATGGGGCATCGCCACCTGCCTGATGTTATGATGGACAGGCATTTGTGGTATGCCACTCAAGTCCACTGCCACCCCTTGAAATCACCCAGAGGCAAAGTAGCTCAGTGCCACCGTCAATTTCACAGCTACCAGTGGCATGTATCCATATGAGCGGTGAGCCCTGATGTCCTCCTTCACAAGGGCACAAAAATTCCACGGGTGCTAGATATCGATGGTCTTCACTCACTGCCATTCCAAGGAATCGAGACCTGCCATGTCTAATTCTATACTCCTCACTACTTCTGCCTCCTCTAATTGGGTGGCAAACACGCCAGCAGGTCAATAATTGGCCACTTCCTTAAAAATTGCATCAACCATCAGGTGCCAACATGGAGTGGGATTGGGTCCCAGAATTAGTCCCAGTGTCCAGGTCCTGACTCCTAAATGAAAAGACAGACCAACTTATCAAGTCGATTAGAACTCACTGTGGATTGGGTCAAATAGCTGGAATGTCGAAGTAAGTAGTTAGCAATATAGCGTATTAGTCTCAGATAATGTGAATCATTCATTACTTCCTCAGAGATGTTCTCACCACAATATTTGAATGGCTTCCATTCATGGAACCTAAAATGTGGTCAAGCTAAAACAGATGAACTCCTCATCTGAGGGCAAAGACAGAAGCTTATTTTTAGCTAATGCAAGAAAGGTGGCAGATTAATAGCACACGTTATTACTAAGTTAACAGTAACTGCACTTTATTTCAAACCTGAATTTTGAAGGAAACAAACACTAGAGTATTTTTCTAGCCCTTTTTTCCACTTTTCTCTCCACACATCTCCCTTCTTCAAGATAGTCACTGTTCCTTGGCACCATGATTACGCTTCTCAAGTGAATTTGAGCAATGATTTATTTTATTCAATTGTAAGAAATCACCATATAACTTCATAAAATTTATTGAGTATTATCGGAAAAACACTCTTTCCCTTTGCAGGGAAAGCTCCCAATACTAGCTTCCTGGCCTGACAAACACAAGACAACAAAGGCCATTAGTTCTGTCAAGGATATGTCCCTAGCACAAGTATTGAAACAAGACATTGATAATTCTGATAGGGCAGTGGGAGGTGACCTCATGACCCATACACAAACCAAGTATCTGAAGGTTAAACAGGACAAGTGATGAACCACAAGATGACTTCACAGGCTTCCGACAGAAATAGAAGCGATTGCCTTGAAAATTTGTCCCTTGTCGATGAACAACTGAACAAATGATTGGCACAAGCCTACCAGAAATAAGATATATAAACAGACACTTGAGGGGGAAAAATTACTTCAGAAGAGGGCTTCTCAAGGTGAACCAATGCTAGCTCCTGTCTAATGCCCTGGATAGCTCAAGATGACTTTGGACAGAGGAGAAATTTTCAGTGATTCCTGCTGGCTTTGGCTTAACATTTTGGATTGCTCAAGAAGACTGACAAGAAACTGCCACTTCCAGCTATGGGGATCAGCTTCATTCGTCCATTTGTCCGATCCGGGACCAGAACATCATTCTGAGGAGAGTGCCGTTGTCAGCCACTAAAATCAGCATCCCCCTGCTTCCCCCATCCATTTGTCTGATCAGGGACCAGTAAACTGTTCTCCCCTGTAACAGATCATATGTCTTTTTCTGCCAATTTAAATTATGTATCAAATTTAAACTGTTTCTTCTTAATAAATTTAACGATCTTAAAATGACTTGAATTTTCGACTGCCTATTTTCAGTAATCTGTGAATATCGAACCTTAAGCCTTAAATCTACTTTTCTGCATTTGTTCAAGTTCTGCATGAATTCCTGCCTGTGTTTGTTGGAAATTTAAAGAAACAGGTTACCTGACCATGCCCAAGCGAGTTTTGTGAATGGTTGAAAACTGAACATTCAGATCCAATTAAGATTCACTGAAAAATTGTACTTCACAATACGCATGATTTAGTTGTTGTGATATCAGAAAGGGTGCCCATCAGCTAGAAGGATTTTTATTAAAAGGAAAAGTTCCCCTACATCTTTCAACAGACCAGCATCCAGTGCAATGAACGGTGACTAGGTTGAACCATTCCAAGAAGCGGTACATAAATTAAAAATTTAATTTGAATGTTGGGCTACCATTTGGCGACAAATGATCAAGTCAAAGAATTGAAAGTGTCTTGAGCTGACCGAATAGAGAATTTAATTAAAAAGGAACTAGATGATCTTTTCTCAGCCCTTCCTCTAAATTTACTACCAAATTGCATTACTCCTGGTAAGTGATGGAAACAAATTTATTACAGTAAGTCTCACTTGAAGTTGTAGTTGCGTTCCTGAAAATTGCAACTTTAAGTGGAACACCATAGGTTCTCAGAGGAATCAATGTTAAAACCAGAGTTAGGTTTGTTTAAACATTTTTCACTTGGAAAAAACAATGTACAAGTTGAGACACTGCACCATACATGTGCAGCACGGTGCATTCCTGGCTGAAATAACTTGCAAAATAAAATACATTACTAAATATAAAGGAAATACAATACAATATACAATAAAAAAATACACTCACCATACTTCAGCAGGCTCCATCTAGTGGCAAAAATTGGTCAGTGCACCTATCAGCTCAAGTCCCAAAATGACCTGCACTGACCAACTTCTGCCACCAAACGGAAACTAGGAATTCAGCACGGGTGAAGCCAGCAGCGAAAACAGGAGTGGAGAAGAACAAACGCCAGGGTCTAAGGCAAGAACAGAGGGTGGGAGGCAAGGTCCGGGAGGGGAGGCGAGGAGAGGACTGGCAACAAGGGTGGGAGGCAAGGCCAGGAGCCAAGACAAGAAGCAACACCAAGAGCCAAGGGCAGCGCCGGGAGCAAAGAGACACGGGGAGAGAACAGAAGTGCTGGTGGAAAGATTTTATGAGCAGGCAGGCCACAGAAGAAAAAGTCTGTGGTAAACAACATTAAAATGAAACTGACAACATTAAACAGTTATACTGACACTATTAATGATGTTAAAGCAAAACAATGTTAATGAATCAATGTCAAGCGAGGACTTACAGTATATAAACAATTTCAATGTTAAAGTTTCAACAAAAACGTTACAAGAAATTATAACAGCAGGAAATTGAACTGAATGTTCAATCATAGACAAGAATTGTAACTATATATTTGCAGTAGTATTCATAAAGAAAAGTGAAGCTTTAATCTACATACAAAACAAAAACGACTGCTACAATAACCACAAATTTTAGGTTAATTTTGAGCTTCCTAGTAAATGCAGAACAGATCTCTTTTCTTTGTATGAGATACATTTGAATGCAAAC
Organism: Cetorhinus maximus; assembly: GCF_964194155.1. Taxonomy (NCBI): domain Eukaryota; kingdom Metazoa; phylum Chordata; class Chondrichthyes; order Lamniformes; family Cetorhinidae; genus Cetorhinus; species Cetorhinus maximus. The sequence goes on from NC_135894.1 coordinate 50,525,600, forward strand.
CAGAAAGTTCAAAGGTGAGCCAATTAGGATCTACTTGAAAGAATGTCTGAAATTAAAATAATGTACGACCATTAGATTTAGAAATCTAAACGGTGCCTCAATATTCCAAGTCACTGAGCTAGAAATAATAAAAAGCAATGCCTGAAGTTAGAAACTATATCCAAGATACTCACAAAGACAAAGTACCAACACTTCACACTTATTATCAGATGACCTCCATTAAGAAAATGCTAACATCAAGTTGCAACTTTTAGGACTGCTCTATTTTTCTACAGCTTCTTACTTAATGTTCTTCTCTCATCTGATTCCAGTTTTCCCTTAAAAGCTATCTAAAAGCTGATTTTAGAATTTAATCACTGGTGGTCTCCTCTAATAGGCCTAAAGCAGCAGATAATTAGAAATTGGATCATCATCTTCCAACTAACAATTTTCCAATGTGCTTTTTATTCACTGCACAGTTATGGCAATTCAACTCCATATAACCTATAAAAGTTACTAAATTTCCAGGTTTCTCAGGATAATGGCTTGGCCATTTAGGACTGTGATGAGGGGAACTATCTTCCATCAGGGAGTGATGAATCTTTGGAATTCTCTACCCAGAGAGTTTGGTGCTTACTTGTTGATTGCATTCAAAAATTAGATCTTTAGGATTTTGAACACCAAAGGAATAAAGGGTATGGGCTAAAACGGGAAAGTGGAGCAGGGGTAAAAATCAACCATTATCTAATTGCACCCTGCAATTACCATTGTATGCTTGGTTGCTTTTCTTACAATCTGTTTTGCATACACACTTGCAAAAATGTTGATACCTTGAAATGATTTTTTTTTCCTATAATTGCTGTGGTGGGTGACCCATGTAGATAGAAATACTGTATTCAGCTCCTCCAAGTCTAAAGTCATAACAGAATTCATGTGGCATTTAACATCAAATCAGGATTATGATTGCTCAGCCTCTTCTGCAACCTAGGTAAAAATTTATTCCAGACAGATGACATGAAGGTTGGTTTCCAGCGAATCGAAGCAACTTTAAACCAACATAATTTTCAACAGTCTCCATCTATTTACCGATACCAGTAATGCTTTATTGGTTCAGAAGTCACAAGGATGTTGGTTGTGCAGTCATAGTAATAAGGATATACTTCTGAGATTAAAGCTTAGGATCACCATTTGTGGCAGTGTAAAATCACCTTTTGCTATATCTAATTCATGTGATTACCACTGAAAGACTGCTCAAGTAAAAATATGGAAAATATTCAATTTTGTAATAATTCATTTCATGCAACACCATTTGTTTCCAACAGTTTCATGAAATAAACAGTGTGATTTTGGCAACTGGATGCTTTTGCATATTGGCACTTACTCTCCGCATGATGGCCAAGGCTTGAAGCCTACAGAGCACTTAATCTAAGCAGTGTTAGATAATGCAGCCTAGAAATGCCTTGGAGCCCTGCATCTTAGGCACAGTTGTGCATTAGGCTCATTAAGACCTCAGTTCTCATGCAAATCGAAGGTGGTCCCCAGGACACACTAATTGAGTTCCTGAACAGTGTTCCTTAGGCCAAGTGCTGACATAAAGTGATCGCTGGAAGGAAAGCCTGCTCCCTTCAGTTAAATGTGCATTAAAGCACATTTCTCCTTTCAGTTTGCTTGTATCAACATTCTTTCTGCTATATCACTGTTATACAAAGGAAGTTACAGAAGTTTCTTGAAACCATCATGACAGATTCTTAAAGCTGTACTGCATTGGGCATCTCTGCGTTATTCAGTAAATAATGTCAGTAAGCTAACACATAAGCAGTAATGGGTATACCAATATATATTCCCCGTATTTGTAGGCTCAAATGAGAAGTAGAGGAGTTATGCTGAACAGTTGCATTTCCACAGTAAACATTCCATTTGACAATGTTTGCAGAGTACAGGGTATAGTACACTGTCCCCATGTGGACTTATGAATTAGCATGGAGCTAAGAATGCATAAGAGAAGTCTACAGGCACAAATGGACTTTTTTTGTTACAAAGATCGAGACCATTTTTTCAGCTGCCTCTGCAGCTTCCCTCCCTTCCCCTTGTGTACTGGGGCTCTTTTTCCACCTTAGCCCTGAACTTGCATTTTTCTCTAATTTCTCCATCTCCTTCCTTCCCTCTCTAAGCACACCTAGTCGGAGACCAACTTTTCCTCCTAAACTGCAGCCTACCCAAATTCTGTTCCTGGCTCTCATGTGAGCTAATATTACTAACAGTTCTCTCTTCTCAGGTAATGCTCCCCTCTGTCAAATCTGCCATCACCAACCATCTGCTCAATAAAAACCCTTGAATTCTCCATTCTTGAAAACTACTGCCTCATCTCCAACCTCCCTATCCTTTCCAAAGTCCATGATGTGTTGTCGCCTCGGAAATCTGTCCGCAAGTCTCCCGGAACGTCATGCTTGAATCCCTCCAATTAGGCTTCCACCCTTGCTATAGTACTGAAACGGCTCTTACCAAAGTCACAAATAACATCCTACATGACTGTGACAAAGATAACCTATCTTTCCCAGTATTTCTTGATCTCGCTATAGCCTTTGACACAGTTGGCCACAAAATTTTGCATGCTCTGCCTCTCCACTGTCATCCACTGGGTGGGATTGCACTTGCATGGTCCCATTCGCATCTATTTTGTCAAAGCCAAAGAATCACTAGCAATGGCTTCTCTCTTCACTCTGTTACTCTGGTGTCTCACCAAGATCTATCCTTGAGCCCCTCCTGTTTTTCATATACACGCTTCCCCTCAGCGTCATCATCCAAAAACACAGCATTTATCTTCACTGTATACTGATGATACCCAGCTCTACCTCGTTTGGCTTCTCCACTATTGCTAAATTTCCTCCAACTAAATATTTGATACACCAAAGCTATTGCCTTCAGTCCCCATCATAAACTTTGTTCCCTTGTCACCAACTCCATTTCTGTACCTGACAACTGGCAAGAGGCCAAACTAGACTGTTCACAACTTTGGTTCTATATTTGATTTTTTTTTTTGGAAAAATATACTTTATTCATAAAATATCTGAAAGAACATTACAGAACATTTCAAAATGGCCATCACAAAAAGTGCAATCATATTCAACTTTTCCATATAGATCATGAGGTGCTTCAATACAATCAATGAGCATTAAAGGCATCTCAACATGGTCACTACAGAGTGCAATGGTATTCAAGTTATCAACATAGCTCATGTTGCACTCTGAGGTGCTTCAATACAATTATGACACACTTAGTATTTACTGCATACATTCATTGAGTCATACAGCCCAGGGGGTCTATACAATTCCAAGCCCCTTGGTGCGCTATGAACAAGTTTTGGGCAGACCAAAGAGCGTCTTTCACCGAGTTGATGATCCTCCAGCTGCAGTTGATATTTGTCTCGGTGTGTGTCCCTGGCTACAGCCCGTAGAGCACAGAGTCCTTTGTCACAGAACTGCTCGGGATGAACCTTGACAAAAACCACTGCATCTCTCCCCAAACCGTCTTTGCAAAGGCACATTCCACAAGGAGGTAAACAACGGTCTCTTCCCCACCACAGCCACCACGAGGGCAGCATGCGGAGGGGGAGAGACTCTTGGTGTGTAGGAAGGATCTGAGGGGAGGGCCTTCCTCACCACCAGCTAAGCTACATCTTGGTGCTTGTTGGAAAGTTCTGATGATGCGGCATTCTGCCAAATGACTTTGACACTCTACTCCTGACCATCCAACAGGATCCACCATCTCCTTTTCCTACAGGGCCTCTAGGATGTTACGTGCCGACCACTGCCTGGTGGACTTGTAGTCCACGAGGGACAGGTGGGTAGGGCATGGTCCAACTACTTGGAGCATTCCACGGCAGCGTGGCCAGACCCATCTTTTGCAATACTGGAGACAGGTAGAACCTCAGCATTTAGTGACACTTGGTGTTTGCGTACTGAGGGTCTACGCACAGCTTGATGCAGCCACACACAAAAGTGGCCTTCAGGATGAGGGCAACGTTGGACACGGTATTTCCCCCTTTATCTAGAGGCTTGTACATCGTGTTCCTGCGAACAACAATATGAGCTTCGGGCCACATGACTTCATCATCACTAAGACAGTCTATTTCCCCCTTCATAACATCACCCAACTTCAACCTTGTCTAAGCCTATCAGTTGTAGAAACCCTAATCCATGCCTTTGTTACCTCAAGATTTGAGTATTCAAGCAAATTTCTGGCTGTCCACTCTAGCTCTAACCTTCACTGTCATCAGTCCCTCGAAACGAGGATAATCTCTGTCAGGCTTCATGATTAGTGTGTCCTCAGGTGACTAAGCAGTCCAATCCTGGAGCCGCAGGTCTTTGAGCAGGGAGGACAAGAGTTGCCTTGAGACGGGGGGATTTTCAAGCCAGGGTTCTGCTTCCTCTCCTTTCTCTGCCACCGAGAATGCCTGAAACTCACTCACTGTGGTAAAGCGGAGTGTTAGGTACGCTTAAGAGAATATAGTTCATTGATCACATGACTGTATCGACCAATCATCATACAGCATGGGCTACTTTGGTGACTAAGACCAGAGCTGGAGGTGATTGAAGAAGCATACATTTTGTTAGTGCTCTGTTCATATTTCCAATAAACCACCAATGTATGTTAAGTAAATCGGTGTCTCTCTGCCTGTATCGTTTCAAGCACTAACTATCGTGTAGAGATCAAGGACGCAGCTCGCATTCGCAGAATAAAGCGAATCTGATAACTGAAAACATAAAACTTACCAAAGCAAATCTTCTATGGAGAGTGAGTTTGGTGTGCACCCTCATGGCAAAGGAAGTTCTATAATGACACTCAAGGATTTGCTTTTGAGTTTTGATTTTGACCCTGAGCCTTGTGAGCAGCTCACCCAGGATCACTGTATCTGGTGCCGCCAAATAAAAAACGACGCAGCTTCATTTGAAAGCAAGCACATATCTTCTTCAGGCCTTCTCAAGGGCAATTAGGGATGAACAATAAATGCTGGCCTAGCCAGCAATGCCCACATCCCGTGAACAAATAAAAAAAATCAGAAGCAATGAGAAAATGCAACGAGAGGAAGTCTTGAACCAACAGCTAGTCCAAAGCTCGATTGTCTACAGAATCCTGTCCTATTTGCAGAACCTTCCAGGAGCACAATGGCCTTAGCAGGTGCCTGCTTACCCAATGGAACTCTGCCTTACTCCAGATGATGAACATGGGCATCTTCACCTCGAAGGACTAACAGCAACAACAGCAGACAAGTTTATGCGGACGGTTTCTGACTGTCCTGGGGCTTGTTAGATGAGGTTTTTGGTACGGTTCCTCCCACATACCCATGTCAATTTGTTCCCTTTTCACTGAAGCCTTCAGAGTGTCCTTGAAAAAATTTCTCCCCTTTGAGACTGGTTGCCATCTTTAAGTTTTGAAAGGGGGATCTGCTTTGGAAGCTGATTATTTGAACTGCAGATGCAGTGTCCAGAGCAGTGGAAATGATTTCACATGATCATAGTTGCGATTTTGGTTCCAGTGACAATGTTGGAGACACCAATGGTGGAAATTCTCCAGCGCCCAGACATGCCTTTGTTAGGTGGCCCAAGTCTTACTATTATATAGAAGGGTGGTGACAGCATCAGCATTTTAGGCTCGGCACCTCTGTTATCAAAGCCCATTCACGCTATTTTTGGAAGGCTGACAACTGATTCTGTCCTGGATCTCCTCGTCAATGTTGACCTTTTGAGAAAAGTAGTTGCTAAGATATGGGAAGTGTCCACTAACATCTAAAGTCTCCCTACCAATAACAATAGCTGGAGATGTAGATACTTGTCGGGGCGAGGGCTGGTGGAGGATTTTGGTCGTGATGTTGAATGAGACACCAACCCTTTTGTATACAGAGTTGGAGGTTGAGGGTGGCCTGAATGTCACTTGCAGTGTGGGCCACAACTGCACAGTCATCAGCATATTTTAAATCATGGATATGCTGCAGGGTCACCTTAGTCTCGACTCTCAGCCTGTCAAGGTTGAGAAACTTCCTGTTGAGTTGTAACTCAGTCATGACCCTTTGTGTAAGTTGGTCACGATTCAGTTCCATCATCAGGCTGAGGTTGATGGTGAAGAGAGTTGGCTCAATCATATGGCATTGACACCATCTGGATACGAAAAGTTTGATCTCTAATCCATTGCAAAGGATGGCTGCTATCATATTGTCATGCAGGAGTCACAGGATAGCATACAAATTTTGCTAGACATCCAAGTCTCTGGAGGACTTTCCAAAGAGCTTCACAGTTGGAGTCAAAGGCCTTTGACAGATCAGTAAAAGCCACGTAGAGCTCTTTGCAATGTTGCAGACACTTTTCTTGGATTTGTCGAGTGATAAAGATCATGTCTGTGGTTCCGCTGGATGGCCAGAACCCATGCTCTGTCTCTGAAAAAATGTCTTCACTGCTGGGTGGAAGGCAATTCAAAATGATTTATGTGAGAATCTTCCCCACAGTCGACAGAAGGGATATGCCTCTTACAGTTCCCACAAATTGATTGTTTCTCTCTTCACCAAGGTTGCTAAATGATAGCATTGTGGAAGCTTTTGCCAGATTTTTGAAAAAAGACCTGAAAGTTTGAGCAAAAGTTCATGACCACCAGCTTTGTAGTTCTCTGCAGAAATCTTGTCCAGGTCACAGACCTTGTCCTTCATTTGTTGGATAGACATTTGTATCTCAGCAATGTGTTGGAAGCTTACCCAAATTATTTTGATGGGTTTCTCCAATACTATTGACTTCCAATCAAAAATATTCTGGTAGTGTTCCTTCCAACAGTCGCAGGTGGTGGTATCATCTTTGATGAAGATTATTGTTATCTTCAGCTCAGGTTAGGAGGGACCATTTGCTTTTGATCCATAGATTGTCTGGGTGGCCTGGAAGGAACTACATATCAGGCCAGACTGTAGCATTGGATTTCATTTCACTTCTGCACCCACCACTTATTCTTGATGACAGGTATCATTCTCGGAGCTTCAGATTTAAGTAGTACGCATTCTTCTCATTTCTGCTGTAATGTAGAATTATTTTGACATGTAATGAGAGTTGGTATTTCCAGTTGAGCAATTTGGAAATTTCTTTGACATTCTTGAAGCAGTCTTGGTGCTCACAAGATTCAAACCCAATGACTTGAAACGTTAACCTCGGTTTCTCTCTCCACAGATGTTGTCAGACCTGAGTTTTTCCAGCATTTTCTTTTTCTTTCAAACCCACATCTCTTGGATCGTAGATTTGACTTTTTCCCCAAAGATCTTCCACACTGGAGCCTGAGAGAGCAAGACAGGAAGAAAGTTGCACTTGAAATTGTTCTCTTGTTTTTAATATGCTGGAGAACATGAATGTTAAATCTTCTCCTGGATTTCTTTGAGGATCTTTAGTGTTTGGGTGCCAGGCGTATGCTCAAAAGTTAGTGTTCTGCAGTCGTTTGCACCCTGCATGGCTCGGGTGATGTGCACATCCTTTCTTTCCCAGGCAAGATAATGACATTGCCCAGGAAGTACCAATACTTGCTTCGGGGATGTTGCTATGTTGTCTCGTATTTATCTTTCTCATTAAAGAGCATGTTTGTGGTGGTAAGCCCATACCAAGTGCACTTGACAAGGAGCAGACTGTTGGCATTTGATTTCTCCATTCCTCCTTTCCCAATGGTACCCTTCCAAATGGTGTATCCAACTTTTGCATTAAAATCTCCCAATATAATCAATTTATCTTGTTTTGTGACAGCTGTCAGTTCAGAATCCAGATCTGCATTCAAGAGCTCTTTGACTTCGTCAGCGGAATTGAATTCAGGAACGTGAGCACTGATCATTGTAGCCCATTGGTTAGCACTAAGCTGAAGGTGTTCAGAACAGACAGAGTTCTGAAAAGTCATATCCAAATCAAAACATGAACTTGGTTTTTCTCTCCACAGATGCTGCCAGACCTGCTGAGTATTTCCAGCACTTTGTTTTTATTTCCGATTTCCCGTATCCACAGTATCTTGCTTTTATTTGTGTGACTGGTCCAGTTTAGTTTCTGACCATTGGTAACCTCCAGGATGTTAATTTCGGGGGATTAATTGATGGTAATGCCATTGAACACAGAGTTGTTTAGAATTTCCCCTGTTGGAGATGGTCATTGCCTGGCATTTGTGTGGTGTAAATGTTACTTGCCACTTAGCAGCCCAAGCCTGAATGTTTTCCAGGTCTTGCTGCATATGGACAGCTTCAGGGTGAGACCTTTCCACCATCTCACTTCTGATCTTACCATGGAGGAAAGGTTACTGATGAAATTGATGGAACAACTCAAAATGGATGGGCCTATAACATTACTCAGAAAAACTCCTGCAGGGATTCCTGGGGCTGAGTTGATTGACCTCCAGCAACCACAAGCTTCTTCCTTTCCACAAGGTAGGACTCTAGCCAATAGAGAGTTTTCCCTTAAAATCCCATGGCCTTCAAATTTTGCTGGGGCTCCTTTATGCCATGCTCTGTAAAATTATGCCTTGATCGCCGTTCCATCACTGTTGCTGGGTCAAAATCCTGGAATTCCCTCCCAAACAGTACTGTGGGTGTATCTACACCACATGGACTGCAGCGGTTCAAGGCAACAGCTTACCAACATCTTCTCAAGGGCAATTAGGGATGGTTAATAAAAATGCTGGCCTAGCCAGCAGCGGCCATGTCCCATAAAAGAATTTTTAAAAATGATGTCAAAGGCAGTCACTCTCACTCAGATAAGAATCAGTTTCTTTGGGAAGCAGAGAAAGATGTCCCGCCGAAGAGCAGTGAGACACAAGTCCAGCTGGAAGTAGCAGAAAATGTGAACGCTGCTGACCCTGTGACCAGATCCTGGCCTCAGAAGCATTACCAAGGCAAACGTGGTAACACTTAGCTTAACTTTGCAATGTTAACTCAACAGCACCTCACTGTATGCGTGTCATGATGCTCAACCATAAATGGCAGGGAGATACCAGGTTTGATCTTAGCCAGATTATAGTGGGAGTACAACATTTGAATTCACCATCACACAAGGAAGAAAGATAAAACAAAGTGCTCTGATAATCCTGATTACCATCCAGGGATTTCTGCTCTTAAGTGGATATATAATGTCCGGATTAGGTTGAGTTTTACTCTACGTCAAATTACACACTGCTTGGCACTCACTAGCCAAGTTTGCAAAAAATATCCTTCGGCATCAGAATGACCCATGCCAATTATAACATAATTTGTACAAGTTAGCACTTTGAGGTAAAACCAAAGCAAAATTATTAAAAATAAGACATTTTGTAATGATTGCCAAATTATTATATACTAATATGTTTCTTGGGTCATTGCGCAGATAGCTCAAGATGCAGATTAGAAAGTGGATAGTCAGGTGGGATAAAAGCATGAGAAGTGCGTAGAGAAATTGATTAGGCGGACAACATTCAGCCAAGGAAAAGGCCATTTGAATGAAGTGAAAAGGGAAAAGCAACAGAAAGTTGAGAGGTAAAGCAGGGATATGGGAGGGGTGGAGGGGTTGGGGGCAGGGCGCTCATATCAGCTGAATATAAAGGGTAATGAATTGTGAAGTCTCAGTTCCAAAGTCTAATCTTAGGAGCTATAGTATTCCTAGGGTTACAGCCAGGACTGATGGTTTTACTGTAATAGAAATGAAAATTACACGATTCCTGGGCCAAAGCCAGAAGTGGAGACTTTCTTGGTTCGGCTAGGTGAGCTCTGCATAGCATGCAAGGTCAGGTGAGCCAAGACAATAGGATGCGAGTGCATTTTGTATGCAGAGTACATGCAGCAAACCTCACCTAAGTATTGGCATTCCATTCAGTTCCATTCATCAATAATTATTTTAAAGTTTGCAGGAAAAATAGGTTTAGGATATCAAATAGAGAGAATTTAAAGAGCAGCTGCATGTTAAAGAAGTACTCAGATTTTGTAATGTGAAGCTTGGCCTCGGATTTCCATTCCCTAAAAGGCAGTGTACCTTACATTTAGCTGCTTCATGTGCAATCATATGGCATTCTAAAACATAGAATTTCAGCTCCACAAGCTGTGCTTCAACTATCATTTGGAAACTCTTTATCCTCATTATTTTAAAAAGGAGCTTAACAATTTGTATCTAGCCTCATTCAGCTGAGGTCCCTGTAAATGTGCAAGATTTCTTTTGCCTGTGGGCATGGCCTCATCCAATGAGATCTGAGGCCTGATTGCTGACAACAGAGCCTGCAAAATGGTTGTTGTCTTAGTTGCTCTTTGTGCCTGTATCCCTTCTGTGTGAATCCCCACCCCGCTCAACAACAACCACCAACTCCCCCCCACCACCCCGCCCCCCTCCAACTGGTTTTCACTCTGGGATTGCACATTTGTTAGCCAATTTTAGTATTGTGCAGTGAATCTGTTTGTTTGATCGTGCTCCTTCAGCACTCTTTACAGCCTGCACTATTCCAGTCACCTCACACCAATATACGCTTCAACTCTGCAGGTATGTAGAAGGAACGCAAAATGGTGACAATAAAAGGAGAAGAGAGCAGCAAAATTCACTCCTCTCAGGGTTCTTAAACTGCTTATGGAAATGATCAACACCATTGTACTCAAGACAAGAGAATGTCAAAGGCAAACATAGTTTGAAGCTCTTTTACGTCTGCATAGGTAACCCCCAAGGAGCTGAAAGCTATAGGACCCAACAATGCTCATTGTGCTACTTCACAACATCTAGCATCACCCACTCTAGCTGTCAGAAGCATCAGCACAGATACATCAATAGCAGAAAATTAATATTTTGAAATTGAGGAATGAGCACTGTGCAGGTGAAACAGAACAAGTGAGGAATTTAAAGAATGCGAACTGTTACAAATCAAAGCACAAGATTATGTAGTTATAACGTCTAGTTGTGAGATGTGATGAGTCACTTTAAATTATATCTGTCAGGTATGCAAACATGTCACTTCAAAAGGCATTATTCCAATGATAATACATTTGATTGCAAAGCAAGTAGAAATCATTTAACACAAAATGCTTTCTGTGTTCTAAAATATATAAAATTAAGGTAAAGTGCTAGATTCTATTTATCTATTGTGATTGTATGTGCATTGCCCAGAAGTCAAGCATTCAGTCCAAGTGCTCTAATCACTCAATAGCTGAGTGAAATACATCATACAAGGCAATTACAGAACTACGCAACCCTGACAACCTGCAAATATGTGGTTTACAAGTTTTAACTGGTGCAGCAGAAAGAGGAGGGAGGTCACACAGGCCCCACTTGTTGTTGTTTCCCTGGTAGAGTGTAAATAGTTTGAGATTGCAGAATTAGGTTCAGGACCATTTCATTAATTCAATAAACTAAATGAAAAGCAAGTGCCATGGTTGATGGAAATCTGAAATCAAAATAGAAGATTAGTAATACTCAGGTCTGGCAGCACCCATAGAGAGAGAAGCAGTATTAATGCATCAGTTTCATGATCCTTTGTCAAACCATAGAATGATGTTCTTTTCCTCCTGTAGCCTAATTTCCAACTTCAAAGGGAATACTAAGCATATATTGGATGGTATTTAATGGGGGCTCACTGGCTACAGAGTTGGTCAAAGGTCCGCATCGCCACTTATATGGAAGGCCAGCCTTGGTTCAAACTTGGACAAAACAGCTGAACTCCCGAGGTGAGAGGAGAGTATCGGCCCTTGACATCAAGGCCTCATTTGGCCAAATGCGGCATCAAGAAGCCCTAACAAAATGGGAGTCAATGGGAATCAGGGGAAAACTCTGCACTGGTTGGAGTCATACCTAGCACAAAAGGAGGTGAAAGCATAAAAGCAAAAAAAACTGCGGATGCTGGAAAGCCAAAACAAAAACAAAAATACCTGGAAAATACTCAGCAGGTCTGGCAGCATCTGCGAAGAGGAGCACAGTTAACGTTTCGAGTCCGAATGATCCTTCAACAGAACTAAGTAAAAATAGAAGAGAGGTGAAATATAAGCTGGTTTAAGGTGGGGGGGCGGTGGGACAAGAAGAGCTGGATAGAGGGCCAGTGATAGGTGGAGATAACCAAAAGATATCACAGACAAAAGGACAAAGAGGTGTTGAAGGTGGTGATATTATCTAAAGGAATGTGTTAATTAAGGGTAGAAAGCAGGATGAGCAAGGTACAGATAGCCCTAGTGGGGGTAGGGTGGGGGGAAGGGATCGAAATAGGCTAAAAGGTAGAGATAAAACAATGGATGGAAATCCATTATTTTTAAGTGTATTTTCATCCATTGTTTTATCTCTACCTTTTAGCCTATTTTGATCCCTTCCCCCCACCCCACCCCCACTAGGGCTATCTGTACCTTGCTCATCCTGCTTTCTACCCTTATTTAGCACATTCCTTTGGATAATATCACCACCTTCAACACTTCTTTGTCCTTTTGTCTATGACATCTTTTGGTTATCTCCACCTATCACTGGCCCTCTATCCAGCTCTTCTTGCACCCCGCCCCCCCAGCCCAAACCAGCTTATATTTCACCTCTCTATTTTTACTTAGTTCTGTTGAAGGGTCATTCGGACTCGAAACGTTAACTGTGCTCCTCTCCGCAGATGCTGCCAGACCTGCTGAGTTTTTCCAGGTATTTTTGTTTTTGTTTTACAAAAGGAGGTGGTTGTGGTTGTTGGAGGTCAGTCATCCTAGCTCCAGGACATTGCTGCGGGAGTTCCTCAGTGTAGTGTCCTCGGCCTAACCATCTCCAGATGCGTCATCAACGCCCTTCCTTCCATCATAAGATCAGAAGTGGGGATGTTCGCTGATGATGGCACAATGTTCGGCACCATTCACAACTCAGATGCTGAAGCAGTCCATGTCCAAATGCAGCAAGACCAGGACAATGTCTAGGCTTGGCTGACAAGTGGCAAGTAACATTCGCGCCTCACAAGTGCTAGGCAATGATCATTTCAACAAAAGAGAATCTAACCATCACCCCTGGACATTAAATGGCATTACCGTCACTAAATCTCCCATTATCAACATAGTGGGGGTTACCATTGACCAAAAATTGAACTGGACTAGCCATATAAATGCTGTGGCTCCAAGAGCAGGTCAGAGGCTAGGAATCCTGTGACGAGTAACTCACCTCCTGTCTCCCCAAAGCCTGTCCACCATGTACAAGGCACAAGTCAGGAATGTGATGGAATACTCCCCACTTGCCTGGATGTGTGCAGCTCCAACAACACTCAAGTAGCTTGACACTGTCCAGGACGAAGCAGCCCGCTTGATTGACACTACTTCCACAAACATTCACTCCCTCCATCACCAACACACAGCACAGTAGCAGCAGTGTGTGCCATCTACAAGATGCACTGCAGGAATTCTCCAAGGCTGCTTAGACAGCACCTTCCAAACCCATGACCACTACCATTCAGAAGGACAAGGGCAGCAGATACATGGGAACACCACCAGCTGGATGTTCCCCTCCAAGTCATTCACCATCCAGACTTGGAAATATATCGCCGTTCCTTCACCGTCACTGGGTCAAAATCCTGGAACTCCCTTCCCAACAGCACTGTGGATGTACCGCATGGACTGTAGCGGTTCAAGGCGGCAGCTCAGCAACACCTTCTCAAGGGCAACTAGGGATGGGCAATAAGTACTGGCCCAGCCAGCGAAGCCCACATCCTGTGAATTAATAAAAAAAAGTTAATAATAAAAGAACTCATGGGGGAGATGTTGGCATAGTGGTAATGTCACTGGACTAATAATCCAGAGGTCCAGGCTATTGCTCTGGGGATATGGGTTCAAATCCTATCACAGCAGCTGGTGAGATTTAAATTCAATTAATAAAAATCTGGAATATAAAGCTAGTCCCAGTAATGGTGACCATGTCAACTATCATTGATTGTTGTAAAAACCCACCTCGTTCATTAATGCCCTCCAGGGAAGGAAATCTGTCATCCTTACCTGGTCTGGCCTACATGTGACTCCAGATCCACACAATGTGATTGACTCTTAACTGTCCGCTGAAATAGCCTAGCAAGCTACTCAGTCCAAGGGCAATCAGGGATAGGCAACAAACGTTGGCCTTGCTAGTGATGCGCACATCCCAAAGAACAAAGAAAATTAAGTGCCAATCAGGAGCAGGCACATAACTGAAGAGCGGCCTGCATTCCCCGGGATCAAGGACCCCATGGCCAAAGGTCCTGCCGGCTGAGGGCTGCCCCCCCCCACCCCCCACCCCCCACCCACCGGGAGCACCACAAGCATCCTTGCACAGGTTTGCTTCTCATGCTGGTGAGCCCTCCACCCAGCGCTGGGTTAATACTAGCAGCAGTGGAATGAGGTCCTTAAGTGGGCATTAATTGGGTGCATTTGTGGGAATACATTGTTACAAATATGAGGTTTATAAGGTTATGATGAAAACTGGTTGTGTCATCCTTCCAGCTATTAACTGCAAGTTTAAATTTATTTTCTAAAGTCTCTACGGAGATCGTAACAACACAATTTGTTTTGGGGGTCATGGAATTGGTTGGGAATGTGGTCTAAGAGGTGAATGGGGGGGCTGGGATGTAGGAAGGCTGCTGTGGACAAATTGAAATAATTTTTAACTATAGTTATGTACAAGTGAAGAGCAGTGGTGAAAGCGTGGGGAGAAAATGCAACTATGTATGTAAAGTAGTGAGAGTTAATTCCAAAATGAGGTATGGAAAAAAAAACTCAGAACACTGAAATAGTGAAGAAGCTGTTTTTATTGGATGAGAACAGTATGGATGATTACATTTTACAAAGGCTTGTTCGAAACTCAACTGCAGTGAACTGGGATAAACTGAGTACAGCGTTGAAGGAAAATGAGCTGTGAAATATAGCCAAGAAATTGAAACTTAAATTGAGGTGAGGTAATTGTAGAGCCAGGTACCAAAAAATGCATGAGAGAAACAGAAAAAACTGAAAATACACAGCAGGCCTGACAGTATCTGTGGAAAGAGCAAGTGTTAACTTTTCAGATCTATGACCCTGAGTCAGAACACTGCACTAGTTCTGACAAGGTCATTGATCTGAAATATTATCTCTGTTTCTCTCCTTACAGATGCTACCACACCTGCTGAGTAATTTCAGAATGTTCTATTTCTATTTTCATCATCCGCACGGTTTGCTCGGTGTATCAAAAACTGTATAGCTGGGTTAGGAATATAAATTCAGATACAGAGTTGCAGAGCTTGCATTTATATCACTTTCCTCTCATGCAGAATAACTTAACACATGTCGTTAGGAAATTGACTGAGTATCAGGAGACTGAGTAGGGATAATGGATTCACTCTAGCTGGCAGGATGTGACTAATGGTGTCTCGCAAGGATTTGTTTTGGAGTTTCAACTGTTCGCCGCATTAATTAACAACTTAATGTTGGGATAGAAAGCCACATATCCCAGTCTGCTGGTGACACGCAGATAGGCGGCATTGTAAACAGTGCAAATAGAAGCATAAACCTACAGTGGGGTATTAGTAGATTTAGCGAATAAGCAAAACTGTGCTAGAAATTAGAAATACGGTTAACATATATATTCAGCTTGAAATAGGCAAAGGAATAAGTTAGTGTCTAAGTTTTGTTTAACTGGAAACTGCTTTGAGTTTTGATTCCCTAGGAACAAATCTAGTGGAATGATTACTCTTAGGTAATGATTGTCACCCCAGACAAGGGGCCATAGCTGGATAAATGCACAAAATGGATAACCATACTACAAATCTGTGCTATGCTTTTAATTTAACCTTGCTTAATTAGGATGCCTGCTGAAATGTAAAAGTTAATTGATATGTCAGAACAGAATATGAGTTACTTTAGTGAATCATCATAGTTCAACAGTTTGATAAGAAACAAGGACAGTGGACTGAATGGCCATTTACAAACAGCTCATTAACAGGCTTTATGAACAGCTTTGGGCATAAATAAAATGATGATAGCACAGTGACAGGTCATGAAATTTTTTGGGAATTAGTTTGACTGTCGGAGATGGAATGTTACTGGGCAGCATGCAACTGGTCAGAGAGAACAGCATGAAATAAGGAAAGGAGAAGACAAAACTTGATTATCAAGGACAGAATGTTCATGCAAAGGCTCGGAGTTAATGGCAGTTGGATAACATTAAAGAAAGGCTTTCATTCTACGGTTTAGACAAGTAACTGGGTTTCTAATTGGGTAGTTTGAAATAAAGTAAATCTTTGTAGGGCAATAAGGTGTTATCAATAATCCATCCACTTGTCCACCACTTAAAAAGGTATCAAAGTAAGGGACTTTGGGAGACCTCAGTGCAATTGTGTGGTGCAGAAGTCCTTTAAGGATTACTCCGGTCCAATACTCCCAAGTGGTTCGAGAAGACAAAACAGCTTGGGACACCGAGGAGAGAAGTGGAAAAAAGTAACAGCTGTTTGTGCATGCCAGCCATCTGGCGTGATATGGGCTGGTACTCACTACTATAAGTCCTTCATTAAAGTTGTGGTCGTGTTCCTGAAAATCGTGACTTTAAGCAAATCATAGGTTCCTATAGGAACCAATGTTAGAACCAGAATTAGGTTCCTTCGGACATTTCTCACCCGGAAAAACTAATGTAAATTGAAATACTGCACTGTACATGTGCAATACTCTGTATTCCTAGCTGAAACATCTTGCAAAATAAATTGCGAAAGATAAACATATGACCATGCCAAGTACAGTAAGATAAAAGAAAAACTGTATAAATTTAAATTAGGTAACACTCATCAGTCTCCCTTTCTTCTTAGGGAATCCCTTAGGTTTGGGGGTGATTTGCTTTCACTCCCGTTTGATAGTTCTGAGATGACTGATAAGGCCAGTGCATGATCTATAGACTCTGCCACATGTGGGGCAGCTGTTGCTTGGACGGTCAGTTAGATGACCATCAGTTGTTTGGAGGTTTTTGCACTCTCTCCACCGCCTTGACTTCACCTCTGCATACTCCTGATGAAGTCTGTGTTCGGTGCCTTCCCAAATGAACCTGCTCCCATTTTGGTTGGTCACCATAAGTCACTGGACATGTTTGACCTCCTCAAGGATGCTTTGAGGACATACCTAAATCATTTCCGTTGTGGCAGCTTTGAGTGATTAGTGCCTTGCTGCTGGGCTCTCTCTCTGACTTTAAAATGGCCTCTCTGTCTTACCTGCTGCAGTGTTGAACAAGGGCCAGAATTAATCAAAAAATTGCAGAGTCAGACTGCTGAAAGGTAAGTACTGTATTTTTCACCTGAACAAGCCCTAAGACAAGGAAAGCAATTTTACCTGTGTGCTGTACAGTAGCCAATGTTGTGCCTCTCTCTCCAAGACTTGAAAATTACATTAGGTGAAGCAGAGGTGTCCAGTTCCACAGCATGCACACCTGGGGTTCCAAAATTAAAATCAACTTGCAGAGTCAAGCAATGGGCCTTTTCTTCATAGAACTGAGCAACCCAGGCTTCCACTTCTTCCTTGCAAAAAAAAAAATCCTGTTCGCTTGGGTATTTTTTCTGGAAAAATTATTTCCAGAGTTTAAAAAAAAATCGTAAATCCTTTGAGTGCCATCAAACATCTCTCCTCATACTCAGTTCAGAATGGCACTAATTGGGTCACAGGACCCAAAGTCAAACCAATGTGAAACAGCAACGCAAAATGACGCAAAACAGCACAGAGCAATGGCGTGCAGTGATGATGCAATACAACTTAAAATCAGAACTGAAGACAAACTGTCCTAAACATAAATTCCAGTCCTAAAAGCTGCACTTTTAAATGAAATGACTTAAAACAGGGAATTACTGTACTTGGCATGGTCATATATTTTTGCTGTATAACTAGTTCCATTTTAAACTCTGATTAAACTCAACATACCCATCACATTGGTTGCAATTGATTGATTGATTAGATAGTGATAATGTCAACTGCCTTTCAAAGATTAAACTTATTACAAATGTGGCAAATGGATATCAATGTAAGCACATTGACCTTACAGGATGCTCTCTAAATGATGAAAAGCTAGGAAGAGTGGAGGTCCAAATAGATTTGGTCCAGGTAAAATGTACAGAAAATAATCAAAAAAGTCTAATGGAATGCTGGCCTTCATAGCTAAAGGGCTACAATACAAGGGTGGGCGGAGGGGGGTTAGAAACCATGTCTGAAGTTATGCAAAGTCCTGGTTAAACCACACTTGGGCTGGAATTTTACTGCCCCTCCCCATATCGCCAGGAACAGGCTGACGGGAGGGGTTGTAATATCAGGTAATCAGGTGACATGGCACAGGGCATCAAGCCCACCACTTACCCACCTCCACTGGGATTTCACCAGCAGTAGGTTAAATGTCAGGCAACCCTCCTGCAGTTGGGCCATTTGAGGCCCCTTCCTGTTTGTGGGAGAGGCAACTTGAGGCCTCTAGGGGCAGTATCCTTTATTCTCTTCATTAACTTTTGACACAGAATTTTGTGTGCAAACAAAGTTAAATTACAACTGTGGCATACAGCTAGAGTCAATAGAAATGCACGTATGGTTTTCGCATACTCTTCCTAACTCTTCTTGAAGAAAATTATCCTCTTCCACATGCTAATATGTTAACCAATAGCATTTTTTTAATGGAAGATATCTAACCGTTTCTTTGCTTTTTTTAACCATTCAAAAGGATGCTGACATGCAAGGCTATATCACGTTTTGATCACATTATCTTTTTTTAAATACCTTGCCTGTTTGTCATATTAATTCCATCTCCTTGATTTAACTTGATTTTAGACTTTTTTTTTGCTATTTCCACATCATCGTTCCCTGCAGCTGCAAATAGCTTCCAGTTTGGGCACCTTTTTTTCTAATATCTCTCATGTTCATGGGATTGTTGATTCATTTCATTATAGATTCACTTCATTGCAAGGTCTCCTGTGCCTGCCTATTTTCGATTTCTAGTTCACAGACATATATAGCAATTATCCCAGAACGTGGAGAGAGTGTGTGGAAGGTTTGTGAAGCAATGAGTCATTATGGGGAAGTCAATGAACACCAGAAAAGTACCAATTTATTGGAAATAGGTTAATTATTTTCCAAAAGAGCTAAAAGAAACATTATTTTCTCTTCTATTCTAAAAATATTAATGGGAATATCAAGGAGCAAACTTTAGGATCATCTATGGCACAATAGCCTAGTTAACAGCAGTTAGCAGTTTCAAAATGTAAAGATCCAGCCGATTAACCTCTATTTCTTTGAAAAAGTGACAACCCAATTGGATTGCCTTAAGCCCCATGATTTGGTTTATGTGGATTTCGAAAAGGTATTTGATAAAATATCACATGAAAGGCAATTAATTAAGCTCATGAGTTGTTTAGTTTCAGGGCAAAACCTGAAAATGGGTCGAAAACAAGTACCTTTTAATGGCTCCTGTAAAGTGCCTTTGGATGTTTTACTTGTTGTTGAGTCATGTCAGAATGCAGCTAAGTACTGAGGAGGGGTAGTGGAATCAGAGCAGGATCCTCAGAAATTGTTGAATGATAACAACAAGATATGCAAGTGGGCAGAATAATGGCAGATTAAATTTTAATGCAGACAAGTCTAAACACAAGGAAAAATAGACAGGAAACATATTCCAAGAATGGTGTTGAAATAGCACAGGGTGAAGCACCAGGGAACCTAACAGTCTCAGTACACTTGGCACTAGGGCTATCTAACAACAATCAACGCAGCCAAAAAGGGATGCCTGTCAAAAAATTGTCATGATCATACTGCATAGTTATCTCTCAGACTGCATTCACTTCTGCTCATTAAGAAACATGAGAAGCATCCTAGTGCTGGAGACAGCGCAGAAAAGAATCACAAGGCTGATCCCCCTACTGCCATGGGTAGGAGTTCTAAGGAAAGATGAAAGAAACAGGCTTAAAGCAAGAAAAGAGGCATCCATGAGCTGATCTTATCAGGGCACAAGATTTTTAATGGTACAACACAGAATATTACTTCAAATAAAACTGTGCCAGTAGAACACAATTCAAATGTGTCAAAGGTAATTTTACAATACTGAAAATTCTCTTCACACAGAATGCAAAACATGTGGAATAGACTTCTAGGTAGAGCAGTGGAGGCAATAGTCCCTTGTCCTTGAGTCATTCAAGAAACAAATGGACATTAATGAGGGAACCACTAAACATTTGGCAAAATAACGCACAATGTTGTTAATGTACAAATTAATCAGCAAGTTCAGGGGAAGAAGAGGTACTGAAACTAAGAATTGAGAACTTGTTCACTTTACAGTGCTCCACGTTTGCCTTGCAAAAATGGCCCCAATGTTATCTTTTAAGAACGTGTTGGATTTGCATACTAATTGATCATTAAACTTACTGCAAAAGTTAGGGCTCATAATTAACATAATTACTTTTCACAACTGTGATAATTGTAAATGTAATGCCAATCAATACTCCTGCCAACAAAAGGAGCAATTTAAACTTGAGTGTCACTGCTGTATGTAGTACATTTTTCTTGGAGGTTTCAAAAGTTTCAATTTTTTTTCTCATTCTCTCGTTTTTTTTTTCATTTTTCAAATCTAATCAAGTTTCTGTCTCCATTTTTCTCTCTGTACCTAATTTGACTTTAATTCATCCTTCACCATAATTCATCAGTTTCTTAACCTCAATCCTTAAATGTCATTGGTTAAGGAGAAAATCTGTTGGTCCTGTCATTCACAAAGGTCTTGAAAATTATATTTAAGCTGAAAAGTCCAACTTCAGCAAGATTTGGTCCATTAAGATTTCTCTGGAATTAAAATGGAATGAATGGCTTTCTTCAACTGTTCCCTTGCTGTTCTAAATCTCCCAGTAAGGGAGCAGTCTTTTTCAAACCTTCAGGCCTGTAAAGTCTAAGCATTGCTAGAAGTGACACAGGCACGAAAATAGAAAATAACCAGCCAAGAACTTCTAGGTGCAGATATTGAAAGCTCAGGCCAAATTTGGTGCTTTAATCATATAGTGGATAACTTTGTCCTAAAGCATTAGCAATGTTAAACAATGGAGCTTTGCAAATTTCCAAATTTGCTAAGCTCATTAACGGTCCGCATCTTCCTGAGTGAAAATTACTTCAGTTGAGTTATAATCTAATATAAAATTACATCATTCTTGTTGTCTTAAGTTATCAAGCAGCAGGCAACCATCCAACTATTTAAGGCAGGTTTATGATTTAGGTTGCCCCCAGCTCCGCAAACCCCTGAAGGCTGATAGGAGTACATTTTGCTCTTTAGTCCCACGCCATGTTCTTTTTAAAACAAAACAGGGTTATCCAGTACATTAGCACTCATCACTACTTGTGGCAAACTGTTCCACAATCCAATAATTCTGAGAAAAAGTTACTACCAATCTGCTCTCCTGTTATCCATTTAGTGCTTCCTGAAATTTTGTCTGGTCTTTAATTTGTGTGCCATGAAGGTTATCTTAGTCCATTTAGTCTGTTCCATTTATCATTTTGAGCACTTATCAAACCTCATTCTCTTCCCTCACTCTGCATTTTCTCGCAAAATGCACCCACCCACCTTTCCTCATTAGCTGAGGTTTTTGATTTCTGTCCTGGTAAATCTGCATTCCATTCCTCCCCAGGGCTATTATATTCTTCCTATTTTGTACTTGATAGAAACATTCTCACAGCTCAGGAAAATGAATTGTTCAAATGATTTAATGTTTAGAATTCCTCTAGGACTAAGTTATGAAAAGAATAGGAAATAGGAACTTGGCGCTAAACAGTCTATTTTGTCTCCAAGTATCGTCCCAAATGCATCTAAAGCAGCATTATTTCACAATGGATTATCAATTCTGATTGATTAAAAAAATATTAAACTGTACTAGATGTGCAAAATTAGAACACACGAGTTAGCGTGCTCACTTCCCTTCCTGCCTCATCGGCATCCACACATGCATAGTTAAAAATGGAAAGCAGCTAGCCGATCAGTTTTCACCAAATTGATCAAACTCATGATTGAATCTTTACTTTTCAAATCACCTAACAGAAAAGTTCACAGATTACGTTAAATTCTCAAAAGCTAACAGGAAAATTTGTTTCTTCCAAAATCTACCATATCCTGATTCATCTTGTGCCTCTTAACAGTGCAATTGCACACCATGAAGAAATGGAAATGAGACTTTTATATATGCTATTGTTCCTTGAGGAGGGAAAAAGACAGATTTGATTACAAACTTGTTTCTAGTCATTTCTAATTTAAAAATTCCTGTAGGGGTTTGCTATTCTGACAATGGAGCTCAGCAACTTAACTGGAATAGTGATGTTTCATATAGTGACATGAATACCAATTACAAGCTGACAAACCTGCAAAAAAAATTCAGGTTTTATTTTAAATGCATATCACAGGCAGCAAATTAAATGGAAAAAAATGGGAAGCTTTGAGATAATATTCATTCCTTTTCAACTTCATAGCAAGGAAAAGTCTGGTGTATACTGAAGTGGACCTTAGGGAATTGAGTGATTTTTACATGGTAATTACTAAAATCACTAAATGTGACATATTTACCAGCGTACCTTATAAGAAAGTTATACCTTTGACAGAGTTTTCAAATCTTGGGCAGCAAGGCATGATAAAAGTGATAAATTTTGCATCAAAAATTGACTTGGCACAAGAAAATTTCAATGACTTAAATCCAATGTAAAAGTGTCAGATTTGTGGAAAGTAATAGGTATGTTCAGGTGCTAAGAGTTGGCCGTATTAGGTGCAGGGTACATACAATCACCTCAAAAGCAGTTGACATAATCATAGATCACTTGCATACAAAGATTGATATTAGGCTAGAGTATTTAATAAGACTAATAGTGATGCTATCAATCAGTGTTCATTGTTGTTAAAGAGTAAATTGGACAGTAAATTCCAGCATCCGCACATGCACAATTAAAAGGGGAGATCAGCTATCCATCAGGTCCTCCACAAGCTTTGCTGCACTGAAACCTTAACGGTGTCAAGCTGAAGTACTTACTCGCTTGTTACCCGCTAATAAGTGCCTGTCCATTCAGTTGTGAATGAATGTTACAGTGTGGTATGTCTTAATTACTGCTGAGCAACCTCTTTGGTGTTGAACATTTACTTTCATGAGTCTCATCCCTTCAGATTTTAATCAAACTTGAACTTCTGCTCAACTGAGAGCTCCCAATGAAGTACAAGCTGAATGAACCAGAAATCTGGGCACAGATTTAAGGTAATTTACAAAAGAAGCAAAAAAGTGATATGGGGAAAAACTTCTTCATGCAGCGAGTGGAATACACTGTATTCCACTGGTATACACTGCCTAAGAGTGCGATGGAGGCAAGTTCAATCAACGTGCTCAACGGGGAATTGGACTGTTGTTTGAAAAGAAACAATGTACAAGGTTATGGGGGCAAGGTGGGAGAATGGCACTAAGTAAATTGTTCATTTGGAGAGCCGGTGCAGACACGATGGGCCAAATAGCCTCCTTCTGTGCTGTAAAGATTCCATAATTCTATGATCTGTCTATTTGAATATTGAGAGCCAGAGGGAATTTTCTGGCAGGTATAACATTCCATGCAAAAAATGAGATTCAAAGTGGTAATCCTTGATCCACAGTGCTCAGCTCAAATGTCAGCTTAGATCAGTCTGAGGCTGTGACAAAAATGATTTTTAAAAATTTGTTCTGGTAGCCACCGTTTCAAGTGTCAGGCTTTGCACAGGATGTTCTAACTGCCAGAAAACTCCCTCTGGCTCTCAACATGCAAACAGACTTCAGGTTGGTTCGATTTGTACTTCATAGGGAACTGTCAATCGAACATTGTTATTCAAACAAAATCACAAATCACGAACCTTCTCATCTCCAGCTATAAAAGACAGGGTAATTTGAGGTAGACTGGATTTTTATCAGGTCCAAATGAAGCATTGGGCAAGTCAGATACAGCTTCAGTCGACAGAAAAAAAAAATGAACCTCCTCTCTCTAAGGAAGTAGAGTTTACAAATTATATCCAAGATTGGAAGCTAACTGTAGCAATTTCAAGAGTTTAGGTTACAACTGCAGTTATTTTCGCTTTGGAGGAGTATAAATGATAGTAATACATTTATTTTGGAACTAACTATGATATTATTTGTTCATTTTTTATTTAATACATTCACTTCATGTATTCTACCTTCAGGATTATTGTGCTTCTGAAGACTGAGTTGAGAGATTATGGTGCCAAAAGGTAGCCCAAAACCAAATGTTACATGGTTTGATGCTGGTTAACCTGGGTACTTTAACAATTGTTTTCTTAAAGATACAGGAAAATAAACACCCTTGAAGGCTCAGGGAATCGGGGCTCACCCATATTTGACCACTTGTTCGTTTGCTCATTATGGTATCTTGCTGTGAACAAATGTTCACATCTTCTGAGTTTTTCCATCACGGATTGGTTGAGTAGAGTCAGTACTCCGCCTATTGTGAGCAGCCGAAGGGACGTGCTACTTGATATGATCCACTGGGACATATGGCCTACTTACCTGGCAATGCACAGCACTGAAATTCATATACCAATTATTCATTTGTATGGGAGGCGGAACATCTATTTAAGGAAGGTGGCAGCATTCTCTTATTGATAAAAACCGCTTGTGTTGCCACTGCAGAGGAGCAGCATGAAATGGCTAACTTCACCTGTTGCTCAAATGTTTGAGATGCTTTTCTCATACAGGGTAATTTGAGGTACACTGGACTTTTATCAGGTCCAAAAGTGGCAGCCTTAAACTCATTCATGAAACATAGCGAGCAATGATCTGATCGAGGTAGCTATTATCCTGCAGGATAATTTTGATGTGCCCTAATTTGGTGACAAGCTTGCACAGTGAGCAAATGGCTCAGGCCCTGTTTATGAGATTTTTTCATATTTATTTGTTCACTGGATGGGAGTGTTGAAGGCTAGGCCAGAATTTATTGCCCATCCCTAATTTCCCTTGAGAAGGTCGTGGTCACCACCTTTTTGAACCACTGCAGTAGGTACACACAGTGCTTGTTAGGAAGGGAGTTCCAGGATTTTGAATTAGTAACAGTGAAGGAACATGACATATTTCCAAGTCAGGGTGGTGTGGGCTGCTCTTGTCCTTCTAGATGGTAGTGGGTTTGGAAGGTGCTGTCAAAGGAGCCTTGGCGAGTGCTGTAGATGATATACACTGCTGCCACCGTGCAATAGTGGTGGAGGAAGTGAATGCTTAAAAGGTGGTGGATGGTGTCCAGCTTTTTAATTGTTGTTGGGAGCTGCACTCATCCAGGCAGGTGCAGAGTATTCCACTGCACTTCTGACTTGTGCCTTGTAGATAATGAACAGGCTTCAGGGAGTCACGTGGTGAGTTACTCCCTGCAGAATTGAGCCTCGTTCATGGGATGTGTGGGCATTGCTGGCTAGGCCAGCATTTATTGCCCTTGTTCAGTGGGCAGAGTCAACCAACATTGCTGTGGGTCGGGAGCCACATGTAGGCCAGACCAGGTAAGGGTGGCAGATTTCCTTCCCTAAAGGGCATTAGTAAACCAGAGCAACAATCGGCAATGGTTTCATGGTCATCATCAGACTTTTAATTCCAGATTTTTATTGGATTCAAATTTCACGATCTGCCATAGTGGGATTCGAACCCGGGTCAGCAGAGAATTACCCTAGGTCTCTGGAATACTAGTCTAGTGATAATACCACTATGCCACCACCTACCCCATTGTAGCCACAGTATTTATATGGCCGGTTCAGTTCAGCTTCTGATCAATGGTAATCCCAGGATGTTGACAGTGGAAGATTCAGTGATGGTAATACCATTGAATGTTAAGGGGAGATGGCTAGATCGTCTCTTGCTGGAGATGGTCATTCATGGCACACAAGTGTCAGGCAATGTTACTTGCCACTTATCAACCCATGCCTGAATATTGTCCCGGTCTTGCTACATATGAACACAGATCCTTTTAGTACCTAAGGAGTCACCAATGGTGCTGAATTTTGTGCAAAAATCATCAGCAAACTTCCCCACTTCTAAGATTATGATGGAAGAAAGGTCACTGATGAAGCAGCTGAAGATGGTTGGGCCGAGGCCACTACCCTGAGGAGCTCCTGCAACAATGTCGCAGGACTGACATGATTGACAACCACAACCATCATCCTAGCCTCTGACCTGCTCTTGTAGCCACAGTATTTATAAGTTTAGTCCAGTTCAGTTTCTGGTCAATGGTAATCCCAGGATGTTGATAGTAGGGGATTCAGCGATGGTGATGCCATTGAATGTCAAGGGGAGACGGCTGATTCTCTCTTGTTGGAGATGGCCATTGCCTGGTGCTTGTGTGGTGCAAAAGTTACTTGTCACTTGTCAGCCCAAGCCTGGATATTGTCCAGGTCTTGCTGCATTTGGACATGGCCTGCTTCAGTGCCTGAGGAGTTACGAATGGTGCTGAACATTGTGCAATCATCAGCAAGCATCCCCACTTCTGACCTTATAATGGAAGGTCAGTCAGTGATGAAGTGGCTGAAGATGCTTGGGCCTAGGACACAACCCTGAGGAATTCCTACAGTGACACCCTGGAACTGAGAAGATTGACCTTCAACAACCACAACCATCTTCCTTTGTGCCAGGAATGACTTCAACCTGTGGAAAGTTTTCACCTGATTCCCATTAACTTTAGTTTTGCTAAGGCTCTTTGATGCCACACTGATGCTGATGCTGGCTCTTTGATGTTGCCTTGATGTCAAGAGCAGTCACTCTCACTTCATCGAGCTGTAGGAATCAATACCGTGTCTATGCACTGGTTTGATATTGCTAGCCTACTCACTAATGTGCCACTCAAGGAAGCCATAGATATTTGCAGTGCGTCACCATATTAAGGCAATCTAGATGCGCCGCCATGTTCTGAATCTGCATTCATAGAAGTTATGAACTTAGCAACTCGCACAGTTGAATTCAGCTTTAGCGACACTATATATGCCCAAATAGTTGGTGCTGCCATAGGTTCTCCTCTAAGGCCAGCTCTCATGAACAATTTCGGTTTCCACAAAAATACATTTTCAATGAAATGATCCCTAACCTCCTACCTCCTGCATATTTCCAATACATAGATGACACTTTTGCTGTATTTGAATCTGCAGCTGCATGTAAGAATTTCCTTATACACTATATTACGTTCCATCTTGTGTTTTAATTCACCTTTGAAATGGAGCTTTCTAATGAACCCCATTTCCTCAATGTGCTTGTTGAAAAATACGCTAATGGATTCTCTATTGTCTACCGCAATCCTACCTGCCTACCACAATATATTGTGTTGGGATTCCTACAGCTCCACGTTACAAGATTGGTCTCATCAGTAATATTGTAAATAGGACCCGAGCCATTTGCTCACCATGCAAGCTTGACATCATAATAGGGCACATTAAAGCTATCCTGCAGGATGATGGCTACCCCGATCAGATCACTGCTCGCTGTGTGTTGCGTATACTCACGAATGGGCAGCTGCCACTTTCAAACATGAAAATTGCCCAGTCCACCTCAAATTACCCAGGAAGAGTAAAGTATCTCAAAAATATGAGCAAATGACAAAGCTAGGCTCTTCATGCTGCTGCTATACAATGGCAACACGAATGATATTTTCCACTAACAAGGTGCTGCCATCAAGCCAAAAGGATGGTATGCCTACAACACAAATGAGCAATGTGATATATACATTTCAGTGCCAGTGCGATGCCAGGTATGTAGGCCACATGTCCTAATGACTGGCAGATTGTATTCAACAGCACATCCCTTTGGCTGTTTGCAATAGGCAGAGTAATGACTGGACCCAACCAGGCCGGCTTGCAAAAACTCAGAACATAATTTCTAATGCTAATGTGATTCTGTGACTGGGCAGCATTTGCTGAACAATCCCAATCTAATAACTATACTAACAACCAACGTAGGATTATCAGTTGGGCTCGCAATGTAGCTCACTAATGCATGCTAAAAGCTACATATATTTGTATGTAGGGACCTGCTCTCTACAGGCAATAGGAATATATCCAGACATTGCACCTTTTTTGAATAATCAAAAAAGCACGGGGACAACAGCTCCCTGGCACCATCTCGACCAGAGCCAACTTGCCAACCAATCAGCATATCTTTTCTCATGCAGTATAAATTCTTGTTCTCTTTGAAATTTGGCACTCTTACATCTGTCCTGATGAGTATAAAATGAAAGCCTTGACAGCATGTCTCTTTATTCAGCAATACTTAAGTTCTGTACTACCAAGTGACTATCACTATTTGAACTCCTTTTATCTATCCAGTCCATCTTTACAGGCAGGTAAGCAAAATTGGAAAACAGTCAGGCCACTACCTGCCCCAGAGTAACTGTCCACAGAACGCAACCAGATTAAAGAGGGAAGTCTAGGGCAGAAAACGTCCAAACTATCACGCTGGACTCCTCCCCTCCAGGAATATAAGAAATCTTCCAAAAAAAATTCATTTCCATGGCCTGGAACCCTGCAATGACCAATTTTGGCCAGTTGTTAGTCACTGGCTAGGCCATAATTACAGTTGAGAAAACATGCATGTCCAAAGGATGCCATTTCAATTCGGCCTTCACTGTCCATGGCCAGACAGCCTTCCTTTCCCATAATTCAGGCAGGACAATATTTTGGGGTGGGGTGGCAGTGAGGGGGCACTTGAGAATGCTGCTAATGTGCCCCACCATCGGAATCCCTCACTCACCCCACATACTCCCACCAATTTAGGAGTTGGGATTAAAATTTATAGATGACATAAATCTTGGAAGTACTGTGCACTATGAGAACTGTAATCAACTCCCCAGTGATAGGCTGGAGGACTGGGTGGACACGTAGCAGATGAAATTTAGTGCAGAGAAATGTGAAGTGATACATTTTTGATAGGAAGTAAGGGGAAAGCCATTTTAAAATAAAGGATACAATTCTAAAGGGGTGCAGGAGTATAGGGACATGGGAATATAAACTGTCTTCAACTACTGAAGCCATAAAGGGTCAGCCCCTGATGCAACAATGCATACACCACATCCATGGCTGTCAGTCATGTGCTTTGGCGTGTTCAGTGCACGTGACTGAGTCCTGAATAATATTTTTGAGAAAAGCTTTCAGAATTCTATGAACCTCTTCATATATCAGGCCAGAGATGTATTTGACGCTCCACAGTGAGTCAGACGACGAATGGCCGGCTTAGTAATACCCTGGATATATCGCAAAGCGCTTTGTGGTGTCACTTTGCTCCGCCTTTGCCACCTTTTCCTCTATCTAACATATGTGAACAAATCGTTGAAGGTGGCAGGGTAGGTTGAAAAAGCAGTTAAGGCATACAGAATCCTGGGCTTTATAAATAGGGGCATAGACTGCAAAAGCAAGGAAGTTGTGGTGAACCTTTATAAAACACTGATTTGGTCTCAGCTGGAATACTGGCCAGGACTTTTAGGACGGCGGGATTTCCCGTCCCGCCATCTGAAGAGTTGGCGGAGAACATATGCCCGCTGATATTGCCTGCCCCACAGCCATTTAACACTCCAACAAGCAGCAATTGGCTGGAGGCAGGGCTTCCGCCCCTCACTAGGAAGTCCTGCCTCAGAGGGCAAGCAGCTCTCTCGTACCTGCAGCATCAGAAGCTGCAGTGGACAGGACTGGGACTGCAATCAGTTCCCAGAGCCTAAGTCCCAGGAGTCCAGGACCAGGTCAGTGTGTTAGTCTCAGGGTAGGGAGAGATGGTGAGGCCCGGGGAAGTGGAGAGAGGGGTTGGCTTATTAGTAGAGAGGCTGGGGGGGCGGGGAGGAAAAGACGACCTGCTGGGGTCAGAACCTTTGCAGGGAGGGGGGTACCCAAATGTTAAAATGGGGCTGCAGATGGAAGCACCCTACCAATTCCCACCTGAGGCCTGAACAGTGTCACTTTTCTAGCCTCCCCCTTGCCCCTGAACAACTCCTCCAGCCTGAAAATTGAGGATTGGTGGGAAATGGCCCTTAAGTGGTCAATAATTGGCCACTTAAGGGCCTCAATTGGGGTAAGTGATGGGCTGGTCTAGGCCTTGTCCATTCCAGCATTAAATTGTGAAGAGGTCAGGGCAGGCGGCAGCCCGGTGGGAAGGCCGTCTGATAAATTTTATGGCCATCCCCTGCCTACAAACCTGCCGGTGAGGGAATGTAAAATTCTGCCAGTGCATTGAATTTTGGACACATCTTAGGAAGGATGTGAAGGCATTAGGGAGGGTGCAGAAAAGCTTTAGGAGAATGTTCCAGGAACGAGCGAGTTCAGTTACGTGAATTGGTGAAGCTGGGGCTGCTCTCCTTAGAGAAGGTTGAGAGGAGATTTAGTCATGGTGTACAAAATCAGAAGGGGCTGGACAGTGTAGACAGGGAGAAACTTGTTCCCATTGACAGAAGGATCAAGAACCAGAGAACCAATTTAAGGAGATTGGTAAAAGAACCAATGGCAATGAGGAAAAACATTTTCTTTTACACGATGAGCAGTTTAGAATGCACTGCCTGAGAATGTGGTAGCAACAGGTTCCATTGTGGGTTTCAAAAGAGAGTTGGACAATTATATGAAGAGAAAAAAATTGCAGGGCACCAGGGAAAAGGGGTGGCAGTGGCATTAGTTAGATTGCTCTTAGGGAGCTGGCATGGAAACCATAGGCCAAATGGCCTCCTCCTGTGCTGTTACCGTTCTATGATGCCACGATTCTAAAATAGAACCTTAAAATTTGTTGACCATGACCTTCTTTAATATATTTATGTTGGTTGAACTTTTGTAATCAATGGATACTTAAACACTCTAACTTGATCTTGAATTATGAATTTTAAGAGTTTTCCCAAAACTGACATTGAAGTAAAAATATATAGGTAACCTGCTCATTACTCTCTCCCTTACTGAACGAAGGTCTCATACTTCTACCGTCCAGTCCCCTACACAATTTGTTTGTTGTCAGATGATTGAAAAGCTATTCAGAGCCTCTGCTATCTCTTTTCACTTCCTTCTACACTCTCGGATGCATAGCATCAGAGCCTAAGGATTTAAAAAAGAACAATTCAGGGTGATTAAGAGCCAATTCCTATGAAGGGGATGAACTTTCGCCATAGCTATACAAAGCCATAACTAGACCTCATCTGGGAGTTCTGGACTCCAAACCTTAGAAAGGATATACTGGTGTCAGGAGGAGTGCAGCTCAGGTTCACCAGACTATTACTAGGGTTTCAAGGATTAGTTTGAGGAGAGCTGGCATAAACCTAGAATAGGGGGATTTGTTTGAGGTTTTACAATTTTGAAAGGAATTAATAGGGTAGAGAGAAACTTTCAGCTGGAGGAAGAGCCTAGGACAATGGGAACTTTTAAAATCAGAAACAAGCTATTCACATCAAAGATGGTGGTAGAAATGTAGAATTCTTTCCTACAAACATCAGTAGATGCAAGCTCAATTAATAAGCCTAATTCTGTGATGGATTTTTGTTAGCTAAGGATGTTAAAGATTGTGGACCCAAGGTGGGTGGATGGCATTAGGATACAGATCAGACATTTGTTCATATTCACTTTCAGTTCTTCTAATTACCTCTTTGCAGCCCCACTATGTCATTTATGTTCATGATTAGAATTCATATTATTTGTCCTAATTTTACTGTATGTTTCCTTTTCCGTTCACTTTTAATTTCCCATTTATACAATCAGCCATGATAGTGTTCCAGCAGTGGTGAGGCAAAGGGGGATGGGGCACCTCAATCCCCCTCCAGGAGCCCTTCTGGGGGAGTCAGGCCAGGGCCTTTGGGCACCCACTGGGAGGAGCAGCATCAGCTGGACACCCCGCAGCCATCCACCCAGGACTCTACAGCGCTGACCAGCCGCTCCAAGCCCCACTCTGCTTGTGACCCCATCAACTCCAGCTCCTCAGGCCAAGGAGGGTGCAGCTGTCCCACAGCAGGAGACCCAAAGCAGGCCGAGGCCTCCAAAGGACGCCCGCCATGGTGATATCAGACAAAAGAGCGTAGCAGTCAACAGGTTGCCTTCAACTCTGATGATGGGGTGCACCTAGACGTAGCGGTACAATAAGAACGATTAAGAAATTTTGAGAGCATGTAGGTGGCAAGGGTGTTCACAAACTGTACATAGTTTGCACATATGTAACTACATTTTGCCTCAGTGAACTTCTCATCTAGTGAACGGCTCTTCCATCTCATGTAATGTTCCAGTGTAGCAGATGCCCCCTACCCGACTCCTCACATATCTCCCATTGTGTGCTTCAGGTCAATGGTATCTCACACCATCTCATTACAGTGTGTCACCTTTCTGTGCACAGGAGGGACACGAGCAAAGCCTCTGGCTCCAGCGAAATGGTGGTTGGGCAATGCATATCTGAGACTTCAGTCAGAAGATCATATCATGTTCATGTGGCCTCATGAGAATGAATGTTGCAACATGGGTTATTCACCTCCTTCATTCAGGAATGGTCCATGTGGTCTGCATTGATTTTAAAGGCAATCTTTCAATGGCCTCCATATAATGGCTGTCAGGCTTCACTGTGGGTAACATATCCACCAATATTCTGGGATCTTATGCTCTCCTGACAGCCTGAAGCGTAATTTTTTTTTTGTTCATTCATGGGGTGAGAGATTCGTTGGCTGGGCCAGCATTTATTGCCCATCCCAAGTTGCCCTTGAAAAGGTGGTGGCCAGCTGCCTTCTTGAACCGCTGCAGTCCATATGGTGTAGGTACACTCAGTGCTGTCAGGAAGTGAGTTCCAGGATTTTGACCCAGCGACAGTGAAGGAACGGTGATATATTTCCAAGTCAGGATGGTGAGTGACCTGGAGGGGAACTTCCAGGTGGTGATGTTCCCATCTATCTGCTGCCCTTGTCCTTCTAGGTAGTAGCGGTTGTGGGTTTGGAAGGTGCTGCTGAACGAGCCTTGGAGAATTCCTGCAGTGCATCTTGTAGATGGTACACACTGCTGTTTCTGTGCGTTGGCGGTGGAGGGAGTGAATGTTTGTGGATGTGGCGCCAATCAAGCGGGCTGCTTTGTCCTGGATGGTGTCAAGCTTCTTGAGTGTTGTGGAAGCTGCATTCATACAGCAAAGTGCGGAGTATTCAATCACACTCCTGACCTGTGCCTTATAGATGGTGGACAGGCTTTGGGGAGTCAGGAGGGGAGTTACTCGTCGGATGATTCCTAGCCTTGACCTGCTCTCGTAGCCACAGTATTTATATGGTTGATCGAGTTCAGTGTCTGGTCAATGGTAAACCCCAGAGTGTTGATAGTGGTGGGGTTCAGTGATGGTAATTCAGTGAACATCAAGGGGTAATGATTGGATTCTCTCTTGTTGGAGATGGTCATTGCCTGACACTTGTGTGGCACGAATGTTACTTGCCACTTGTCAGCCCAAGCCTGGATATTGTCCAGGTCTTGCTGCATTTGGACATGGACTGCTTCAGCATCTGAGGAGTTGCAAATGATGCTGAACATCATGCAATCATCAACAAACATCCCCACTTCTGACCTTATGATGGAAGGAAGGTCATTGATGAAACAGCTGAAGATGGTTGGGCATAGGACACTACCCTGAAGAACTCCTGCAGGGATATCCTGGAACTGAGATGACTGACCTCCAACAACCACAATCATCTTCCATTGTGCTGGCTATCATTCCAACTATTGCAGAATTTTCCCCGATTCCCATTGACCCCAGTTTTGCTAGGGCTCCTTGATGCCGCACTCGGTCAAATGTAGCCTTGATATCAAGAGCAGCCACTCTCACCTCATCTCGGGAGTTCAGCTCTTTTGTCCATGTTTGAACCTCGGCTGTAATGAGGTCAGGAGCTGAGTGGCCCTGGCGGAACACAAATTGAGTGTCAGTGAGGTTATTGCGAAGCAAGTGCTGCTTGATAGCGCTGTTGATGACCCCTTCCATTAATTTACTGATGGAGAGTAGACTGATGGGGCAGTAATTGGCCGGGTTGGATTTGTCCTGCTTTTTGGGTACAGAACATACCTGGGAAATTTTCCACATAGCCGGGGAGATGCCAGTGTTGTAGTTGGACTAGAACACCTTGGCTAGGGGCGCGGCAAGTTCTGGAACACTAGTCTTCAGTACTATTGCCGGAATATTGTCAGGGCCCATAGCCTTTACAGTATCCAGTGCCTTCAGCCGTTTCTTGATATCACATGGAGTGAATCAAATTGGCTGAAGATTGGCATCTGTGATGCTGGGGACCTCCGGAAGAGGCCGAGATGAATTATCCACTCGGCACTTCTGGCTGAAGATCGTAGCCAGTGCTTCAGCCTTGTTTTTTGCACTGCTGTGCTGGGCTCCTCCACCATTGAGGGTGGAGATGTTTGTGGGGGCTCCTCCTCCAGTGAAATGTTTAATTGTCCACACCATTCACAACTGGATGTGGCAGGACTGCAGAACTGAGATCTGATCCATTGGTTGTGGAATTGCTTAGCCCTATCACTTGCTACTTACACTGTTTGGCATGCAAGTAGTCCTGTGTTACAGCTTCACTAGGTTGACACCTCATTTTAAGGTATGCCTGGTGCTACGCCTGGCATGCCCTCCTGTGCTCTTAATTGACCCAGGGTTGATCCCCTGGCTTGATGGTAATGGTAGAGTGGGGGATATGCCAGGCCATGAGGTTACAGATTGTGTTTGAGTACAATTCTGCTGCTGCTGATGGCCCACAACACCTCATGGGTGCACTGTCGAGTTGCTCGATCTGTTTGAAATCTATTCCATTTAGCACAGTAGTAGTGCCACACAGCACGATGGAGGGTATCCTCAATGTGAAGGAGGGACTTAGTCTCCACGATGACTATGTGATGGTCACTCCTGCCGATACCGTCATGGACAGATGCATCTGCGGTAGGCAAGTTGATGAGGATGAGGTCAAGTATGTTTTTCCCTCGTTAGTTCTCACTACCTGCAACAGACCCAGTCTAGCAGCCAAGTCATTTAGAACTCGGCCAGCTCGATCAGTAGTGGTGCCCCCGAGCCACTCTTGGTGATGGACATTGAAGTCCCCCACCCAGAGTACATTCTGCTTCCTTGCCAGCCTCAGTGCTTCATCCAAGTGGCGTTCAACATGGAGGAGCACTGATTCATCAGCTGAGGGAGGGCGGTACGTGGTAATCAGCAGAAGGTTTCTTTGCCCACATGTGACCTGATGCCATGAGAGGGCGACGTTGAGGACTCCCAGGACAACTCCCTCCCAACTGTATGTCACTGTGCTGCCACCTTTGCTGGGCCTGTCCTGCCAGTGGGACAGGTCATACCCAGGGATGGTGATGGTGGTGTCTGGGGCATTCTCTGTAAGGTATGATTCCTTGAGGATGACTTGACTAGTCTGTGAGACTAGAGTCTGGCACTAGCCCCCTGATGTCAGCAAGGACGACTTTGCAGGGCTGAGATTGACCCTGTCGCTTCCGGAGCCTAGGTCGATGCCAGGTGGTCCGTCCAGTTTCATTCCTTTTTTGTGACTTTATAGCGGTTTGTTACAACTGAGTGGCTTGCTTGGCCATTTCAGAGGGCACTTAAGAGTCAAGAAAATTGCTGTGGGTCTGGAGTCACAGACCAGGTAAGGACAGCAGATTTCCTTAGTGAATCAGTTGGGTTTTCACAACAATCAACAACGGTTCCATGGTCATTATTAGACTTTTAATTCCAGGTTTTTATTCAATTCAAATTCCACCATCTGTCGTGGAGGGATACAAACCCGAGTCCCCAGAGCATTATCCTAGGTCTCTGGATTACTAGCCCAGCGACAATACCACTGACCCATCACCGCTCTTCTGTCTGTGTTAACAGCTAGATATCAGCCCTATAGTTGTCCCCACTTCTCCACCTGACATAATGCAGGGCTATGGACCAAGCTATCACTTGCTGACTCCTGAAATGCCTGCTAGAGTCCAACAACTATACGAGATCAGAGTTATGTGTCAAGGTCCCAGATGCCAGGCTATTACATGGGAGGACCTGAAGGTCTGGCTAGCATGGCTTGCCAAAATCCCTGAGCCAGCTCTCTAGTGGGCAATCAACATGATTATCCCCGATCATGAGAATATCATCACTGTGCCTGGTTTCAGTGTGAACATCTGAAACTTGCAGAATGAAAATGTGGAGGCCTCAAATGAGATTAGAGCTAAGCTTCACTACATCTGATGTGTGCTCTTTATTATCAACTTATTAACTAACCAGAGACTGCATTCTCAGGCCTACAGATGTAAAGGCTAGACTGCACAGGAAGGTGGGACGCTCCAGATGAAGGCAGGGTCATGAGTGATTGTCAGTGATCAGATGATGCTGCTGCTGAAGCTCTCGCAATACACACAAAGGTGACTCGCAGGCTCACAACTATGACTGAGGGTGAGAGATTACTGCATCCTAAAAAACAATCTCATGCTGTGGACACAGGATGACGACGAGGCCAGTAAACTAATCTTGCATGAGGGATTGCCTGTGGAGATATGCTACAGTCCGAATTCAGGTTAGACCTCAGACATCAAAGCGAGAACCGGTGAATGATGATTGTCCCTAGTCAGATGCCTAGCAAACTTCCAGGCATCCTTCCACGAGTGCACTGAGGATTGTAGTGTTGCTCCTCCCTCTTGAAGGCTGCCACAGGCAGTGGAATAATGACGAGATGCTTCAAAATACTGCACCATGTCTACTTTGTTCAGTATGCACTGGTGGAGTTATGATCCCATAACTGAATGGTCACATGCTCCACAGGCTGCCTAGCTTTCCAAGGATGAGGCAAGATTGTAACTACTCATTCTAAGATTGATGTCCTTCAAGGAGATGGTGAGGATAGCAACAAAGGTTTTAATGTTAAGGCAGCATGGAGGGAAGGGTGAAAGAGGCTCGAGTCATCATCACCATCTGGGAACCTCAGATACTGAAGCAGTCCATGTTCAAATGCAGCAAGACCTGGACAGTATCCAGGCTTGGGCTGACAAGTGGCAAGTAACATTCGCGCCACACAAGTGTCAGGCAATGACCATCTCCAACAAGAGAAATCCAACCATCGCCCCTTTATGTTCAATGGCATTATCACCACTGAATCCCCCCACTATGTCCTGAGGGTTGTCATTGACCAGAAGCTGAACTGGACTAGCCACATAAATACTGTGGCTACAAGAGGTCAGAGGCTAGGAAACGTGTGACTAGTCACTCACCACCTGACTCCCCAAAGCCTGTCCACCATCAACAAGGCACAAGTCAGGAGTGTGATGGAATACTCCCCACTTGCTTAGATGAGTGCAGCTTCCACAACACTAAAGAAGCTTGACACCATCCAGGACAAAGCAGCCCGCTTGATTGGCACCACATCCACAAACATTCACTCCCTCCACCATCGACGCACAGTAGCAGCAGTGTGTACCATCTACAAGATGCACTGCAGGAATTCACGAAGGCTTCTTCAACAGCGTCTTCCAAACCCATGACCACTACCATCTAGCAGCTCAAGGGCAGCAGGTAGATGGGAACATCACGACCTGGAAGTTCCCCGCCAAGTCACTCATCATCCTGACTTGGAAATATATGCCGTTCCTTCACTGTCGCTGGGTCAAAATCCAGGAACTCCCTCCCTAATGGCACTGTGAGTATACCTACACCACATGGACTGCAGCAGTTCAAGGAGGTAGATCACCACCACCTTCTCAAGAGCAATTAAGGATGGGCAATAAACGTTGGCCCAGCTAGTGAAGCCCACATCCCATGAATGGATTCAAAAACTAAGCATCTCACAAACATGTCTGCTGCATATGGCCCCCGTGCTGTGGCCTCTTCCTCGGGAACGCCAGGGGATCGGTAACCTCTCGCATGCATTTATGAGAAGATGCTTGGGATGCTGCAGAGGTCCAAAGTGGAGCCCTGGAATAAGCCACTCACAAACAGTTGTGTGGTGGTCACCTTTGGAGCCACTGGCAACCGGGGTGGGGGAGGGGACCTCCCAGTCCCTGCAGTCAGCTCCTCTTAAGAATTTTGCAGATGTGAACCACCACATGTCTTGACAAGCAAAATCATCCATGGCACTGTCCCTCTCTCTCTCATCTGTAGGTATGAGAAATGTCTTCGCTGCACTGTTGGTCATGCCAAACGCCTCCATGGAATGGGTCCGTCAGCCTCAGCTTCTGGGTCTTGATGGGGCCCCGCTGGCCCATGTTCCTTAGGGTAAGGCTATTCCCCTTTACCCTGCCTGCTTGCGATAGTTTCTTCTTCTCCCCCTCAGTTGTCTGATTGCTAGGAAAAAGGCAGCATCATTTGCTGCACCCATTCGCCACTCCTGTTTGTCTCTGCACAAACAATGAACAAATACACGATTGAACGTAACACTGCAATGATCACCTTCCAGTCGCAAGCCAGGGAGTTACTGTGAAGCCCTTGGATAGCCCTCATTCTGGGCATTTCATCCCCAGATCGTCCCTTGCAGCTGTAGCACAGGCCTGAGCATCAATGGAAGCCCTCACCCCATGCACCTGCACTTCCCTCCCAAAAACCCCAGGCATGAAAGCGCTTTCAGAAAGGTGGTTGAATCTGGAAGAGTGGAAGCAAGTGTTTGTGGTCTCAGTCAGGCTAACTGTCAGATTGACTTCGACAGATCAGACTGGAACCCAAACGCAGTAATTTGATGTCTGTGATCGGGGAGGCATCTGAAGCCTGGACCTATCAGCACCGAAGTGTGGAAGTCTTTGTGGTATTCGACATATGTCCATTGTCCCTTTACTGCTCGATCCCTTCAAAGGGCTGTACTTTCCAATGACAGGGACTAATGGTCAATGGTCAACTAATGGTTCTGTTGAAGGGTCATGTGGACTCGAAACGTCAGCTCTTTTCTTCTCCACTGATGCTGCCAGACCTGCTGAGTTTTTCCAGGTAATTCTGTTTTTGTTTTGGATTTCCAGCATCCACAGTAGTTTTTTTTTTAGTTTTTTGTTTTTAACTAATGGTCATTGGTACACAATCAAAATATGGCCCCAGGGCAGAATGGATTCTTGCAAGAATGTGCACCATGAGTTAAAGTGCCCAAATCGTTCAATTGACATTTGAGTCTTAGCTGTGCAGTAATCTCCATTTGGTAAAGCGCAAATTAGTAGGGTGCCCCTTCACTCAGCCCAAAAGGACAGCATTTGACTCATCCCACAAGCCCTTAGACCCCTCCTCTGGTAATTATTTTCATAGCTTTTTTTTGTGTTAGACTGGCTTGCAAAATGGTGGTGCTCAGGTATTATTATAAGACCAGGTTCCAATCCCCTGCTACCCCACCCCATCACCATGTAAATCTTTCCCATCGTGCCGGAAGAGCACAAGTTTCCTTCCCTCCGATCACTCGTCTTCCTCCCGCTCTAATCCTGGATCCCAGCATAATTTTTGTTGATATCGCTGTCCTCCCCGCTGAACCGTTTGCTATTGGTGTCCCAATGCCCCATGTTGACCTGAAACCTCCCCATCTTGAGGCCCTATGTACTGTGACGTATGAAGACTCTGCACCCCCATGAGACCATCAAGTGCCTCCCACCACTGTATTACCTGTTCCCCATCTACAGACTCAAGATGCTTCCTTTGACTATGAGTGTGCCATCTGCATCGCAGTATTAATCCAACAACCCCCAGGGTTGAGAGAGAGGCTGTCCACACCCTGAACACCATGCTGGCATGACTGACGCAGGGCAAACAGGCCCTTCCCTTCAAAAGGCCCAGGACAGGCTTGCCAAACACAACCCTTGAAATTGGTGCACAATTGCCCACAACAGTCTATGCTTTCTGGCCACAACTAACATTCCCACCCCACCAACCCCACCCCTCAAGTCATGTCGTGGCATAGCAATATTGTCACTGGACTGGTATTCCAGAGACCCAGGGTAATGCTCTGGGGACCCGTGTTTAAATCCCACTACGGCAGATGGTGAAATCCGAAGT
Organism: Cetorhinus maximus; assembly: GCF_964194155.1. Taxonomy (NCBI): domain Eukaryota; kingdom Metazoa; phylum Chordata; class Chondrichthyes; order Lamniformes; family Cetorhinidae; genus Cetorhinus; species Cetorhinus maximus. The sequence continues at coordinate 50,565,443 of NC_135894.1, forward strand.
CAATAAAAACCTGGAATTAAAAGTCTGATGGTGACCATGAAGCCATTGCCGATGATCATAAAAACCCATCTGGTTCACTAATGACCTTTAGGGAAGGAAATCTGCCGTCCTTACCTGGTCTGGCCTACATGTGACTCCAGGCCCACAGTAATGTGGTTGACTCTTAAATGCCCTCTGAATGAGGGCAATTAGGGTTGGGCAATAAATGCTAGCCAGCGATGCCAACTTCCCATGAATGAATTAAAGAAGCCTTCCCCCTGCCATGTGTCTCTGTGCACGCTTCCCCAGTCATCCCACCCAGTCATGTGTCTCTGTTCACCTTTCTCCACTGGGATCCAGTCAACACCCCCAGCCTACCCAACAAGCCTTTGCTTTCCAGCCTATTCCCTTGCCTTTGTCTTGTCTCACCTCCCAACCACTGCCACACCCACCCCCCACCACACCAGTCAAACCTTTGCCTATCAGCTGTCAGGAAGAGATATTAATGTATATAATGTTATTGGAAATTATTTTTTTTAAATAGAGGTTTAGTTTGTGGGTGCTTTAATTGGATTAAACCCAGCTAATCTGGGTGCTTTGATATATAGTAGTTTTGAGATGTAAACAGAGGTAGAGGGTGCATTTGCATTTTTTTGAATAGAGCATTCAAGAATTGGATTGAAATCTTGCACCTAGCTAGGAGACATCAAGCAATGTTTATATTACTAACAAAGTTGGTAGTATGAAAGGGGTTTTATTGTTAGAAGAGGTGGAGTTCAAAGGGCTGGTGATACAATGAGAATTTGCATTGAAAAGGGACAGCTAGGAAAACCTGAGAGGAGTTTGTGTGCGCGGGTCAGAGGCATGTAATTTCGAAGCAGCTATACGCCTACAACTGTCTGCAAAGGAGCAAATTGAACAAAGAACAAAGAAAAGTACAGCACAGGAACAGGCCCTTCGGCCCTCCAAGCTTGCGCCGATCATATTGCCCGTCAACTAAAACATTTTGCACTTCCGGGGTCCGTATCCCTCTATTCCCATCCTATTCATGTATTTGTCAAGCTGCCTCTTAAACACCACTATCGTACCTGCTTCCACCACCTCCTCTGGCAGCAGATTCCAGACACTCACTACCCTCTGCGTAAAAAATTTGCCCTGCACATCTCCTCTATAGTTTTCTCCTCTCACCTTAAATCTATGTCCCCTAGTAATTGGCTCTTCCACCCTGGGAAAAAGCTTCTGACTATCTACTCTGTCCATGCCACTCATAATTTTGTAAACTTCTATCAAGTCGCCCCTCAATCTCCGTCGCTCTAGTGAGAACAGTCCGAGTTTTTCCAACTTCTCCTCATAGCTAATAACCTCCAGACCAGGTATCATCCTGGTAAACCTCCTCTGCACCCTCTCCAACGCCTCCATATCCTTCTGGCAATGTGGCGACCAGAATTGCACGCAATATTCCAAGTGTGGCCTAACCAAGGTTCTATACAGCTGCAGCATGACTTCTCAGCTTTTATACTAAATATCCCAGCCAATGAAGGCAAGCATGCCATATGCCTTCCTGTCTACCTTATCCACCTGCGTTGCCATTTTCAGTGACCTGTGGATCTGTACACCCAGATCCCTCTGCCCGTCAATGCACTTAAGGGTTCTGCCATTTACTGTATAATTCCTGCCTGTATTAGACTTTCCAAAATGCATTACCTCGCATTTGTCCGGATTAAACTCCATCTGCCATTTCTCCGCCCAAGTCTCCAACCGATCTATATCTCGTTGTATCCTTTGACAATCCTCTTCACAATCTACAACTCCTCCAACCTTAGTGTCGTCTGCAAACTTACTAATTAGCCCAGTTACATTTTCCTCCAAATCATTTATGTATACTACAAACAGCAAAGGTCCCAGCACTGATCTCTGCAGAACTCCACTAGTCACAGCTCTCCATTCAGAAAAGCACCCTTCCACTGCTACCCTCTGTCTTCTATGACCAAGCCAATTCTGTATCAATCTTGCCAGCTCACCTCTGATCTCGTGCGACTTTACCTTCTGTACAGTCTGCTGTTATTTTGTGCAATCGGCCTCAGTATGCTTCATTTGTTCTGTAGGTGCAGGGTAGACTATAATGTTATGATGGATGTGACTCCTGCAACTTCATTGCAAAGGCAGAGTGTATTTTTTTGAGCAAGGAACTGATGGCATCAAGGATCGAGTACGGAGCCTGCAGCCCTGGCATTTGGTGGTCGTTCTTATTTGGTAGGCTAGCTGAAAGAGCGTAGGATCAAAGCGTCCCAGGTGTCCCTGTATCCCTGGAGGTTACCCAAATCAGCATCCATGCCCTCTGTTTTCATCCTCACTACTGGACTCATTGTCTGTCGTCTGTGCAGCTGCAACAAGATGATCTTCCTCCACTGTGTCCCCCCCTTGCCAGTGTCATACTGTGGAGTGTGCAGCATGCAACCACTATCACTGACACACAATCTGAGGGGTATTGGAATTCGCCCCCTTAACGGTCCAGGTATCGGAAGTGCATCTTGAGAAGACCGAAGTTTCTCTCTACCACTGCCCTTATGGAGGCATGGCTCCTGTTGTATCGCTGCTTGGCCTCTGTTCTTGGATGGAGGAGAGGTGTCATGAGCCACCTTTTGAGGGGATAGCCCTCATCACCCAGCAGCCATCCATCCAGTCACACTGGAGCACTGAAGAACCTCTGCACCTGGGAGTGCCTCAGGATGTAAGCGTCATGGGAGCTGCCAGGGTACCTTGCACACACTTGCAGAATCTGCATCTTGTGATCACACACACTATCTGCACGTTCATGCAGTGGAATCCCTTCCTGTTGACGAAGGCACCTGGCTCACCCGCTGGCTCCTTGATGACCACGTGTGCAATTGATTGCACCCTGGGCATGGGGGAACCCAGCAAATCACTGCAAAGCCTCTGGCTCACTCTGCCAGGCTGGCCTCATCCATATGGTAAAAATGCAAGTCAATGCACGCGTGAACAGAGCTTCTGTCACCAGTTTGATGCAACTGTAGATAGCTGATTGGGAGACTCCACACAGATTCCCCACTGACCCCTGGAAAAGTACGAGAGAGGTGGAAGTGCAGGACTCAAATTGATTTTCCTCTAATCAAATTGGATAATGAGAGGGTGCTTGAAAATTTAAATGAAATATTGAGTTACCTTCCAAGCAAGTGTCAAAGTGATTTGGAAAAGCTATTGCAGTCACACAAACCTATTTGTGGAAATGAGTTGGAAAAGACACATTTAGCTATACATGATGTCTCAGTACAGGTTTCATCTTCAATAAGGCAACATCCTTATGGATTAAATCCGGCAAAGTAATCACAAGTACAGGAAATTGATTTCATGCTTCAAAATGATATCAAGTCTAGCTGCAGTAACTGGTTTTCGCCTATCATACTGGTACCAAAACCGGATGGAGCATGAAGACAGTGTGTGGACTATCGAAAGGTGAATGCGGTGACAAATGCAGATTCATATCCTCTACCAAAGTGGAAGATTACATTGAGAAAGTGAGATAATCAAAATTTATCATAAAGGTTGACTTGCTAAAAGGATATTAGCAGGTACCATTGTCGGAGAGAGCAAAGGGGATATCAGCTTTTGTAATGCCAAGTGGGCTACATCAGTTTAAAGTCATGCCACTTGGTATGAAGAATGCACCTGCGACATTTCAAAGACTGACAAACAAAGTAATTGCAGGTCTAAGCAATTGTGCTGTTTATATTGATGATCCAATAGTTTTCAGTCAGACGTGGGAGGAGCATTTACAGTATCTGTGTTATGACACAGCAGTTGGTAAAGCTGAGTTATTTAAAAATCCCAGGGGGAAACTTTAAACAACTATGATAATCTATATTTTAAGTGGTATGTTTGAGATGCAGCTCTAAATTCAGGAATCAGACCACCAGTTCTCAAGAGGTTTTTATATTAAACTAAATGAAACATTTTATTAAGTTACAACACATTAACCACATACACATGGCTACAAATTACAACTATCATAAATTTTAACAAATTCCCAAACTAATCTCCATTAAGGAAACAGCCACCCATAGACTTTCATCAGACACCAGGCAAAGCATTTTCACCTTACAAATTCAAAATGAGGTTCATTTCACTTTGATTCCTGTGGAGACAGTTGAAGGCTTACAGCTGCTTTGACCTTATATTGCCTCTGCCCTGTGCACACAACACTGCTGTCAATATATATTATACCCAACACAGCTCATTGAATGTAAATTCTCATTGTATCATCAGCCCCTTTGAACTTCACCTCTCCTAACTATAAAACCCCTTTCATAGTACCAATTTTATTAGTAATATAAACATATTGCTTCGGTTCTGCTAAGTGCCAGATTTCACTCCACTTCTTGAATGCTCAATTCAAAAAAATGCAAATGCACTCCACCTCTGTTTACATCTCAAAACTGGTACACATCAAAGCACCCAGACTTTGGCTTTAATCCAATTAAGACACACCCACAGACTAAACCTCTATTTTAAAATAAAAATATTTTCAATAGTATTATATACATTAATAGCTTCGTGGCAATCTGGAAGAATTATTTACTCGACTCAAGATGATAATTTAGTTATGAACTTGGCTAAAAGTGAATTTGCGAAAGCACAAGTTGTGTATCTGGGCCAAACCACTGGACTTGGTAATGTGGCTCCTGGAGATGCAAAAGTCAAGGCGATCATGGATTTCCCAGTGCCTGCAATGAAACGAGAAGTTTTGAGGTTTCTGGGTATGAGAGTGGGTTTTACCGGAAATTTGTACCAAATTTTAGCCGAGTAGTTGCTCCACTGACCCAACAATTAAAAAACATTAAGTTTCAATGGACACTGGAGAGTCAGAAGTCATTTGATAGTTTGAAAACTGTATTAACTATGACACTAGTTTTGGCAGTATCCAATTATGCCAAGCAATTCAAGTTGGCCGTTGATGCAAGCGATATAGGCATTGGGGCGGTACTGTTACAAGACGACGACACTGGAATTGAAAAACCAATAGGGTTTTTTTCACGGAAGCTGAATGTACAACAGACAAGACATTCAACGCTCAAAAAAGAGACTGAGTTTGGTATTAGCATTGCAGCATTTTAAAATTTATGCTACAAACAATTCATCAGAAACAATTGTTTATACAGACCATAATCCTTTAAAGTTTCTGGACAAATTTTGAGACAAAAGTGCAAGACTTTTTAGGTGGAGTTTATTATTACAACCATTTGATTTACGGATTATACATGATGCAGGAAGAGAGAATCTGTCGCAGATGCGTTATCAAGAGTTTGAAGCTTAAAGGAAGACTGGACATTTTAAAAAAAAACCTGGATGCTGAACTGGAATGTTTTCTGTTGATCTTAAGGACTTGTGTATATATTGTTATGTTAATGCGTGAATCTGGTAATAATAGGATAATAAGTAGAGGAGATAGTGGGAGATGGGTTTAAAAAAATGGAGCCGTCTTTTAGAATTGTGAGGGTTCATTCTTCGATAGGAAGGAGGATGTCAGGAAGAGATATTAATGTACATAATGTTATGGAATTTTTTTTAAAAACAGAGGTTTAGTCTGTGTGCGTGCGAACTGGTTTAAAGCCAGCTAGTCTGGGTGCTTTGACATGCAGCAGTTTTGAGATATAAACAGAGGTAGGAGGCGACATTTGCATTTTGCTGAACAGAACATTCAAAAGTGGGAGTGAAATCTTGCACCTAGCTAGGAGGCACCAAGCAATGTTTATATTACTAATAAAACTGGTACTATCCCATCCCTGGAGTGGGACTTGAAGTGCAGTTCGCCAAGTGCATGCCACTAGGTCACACCTGTCTAATTTGTTGCCTGCTTGACCATTTGATCTGGAAGAGGGGCAAGATTCCAACGAGCTGGGTTTTTAATAAGCATTCATTATATTCAAATGCATGCAAATACACTTCCTGACATGGCGCAGCAGGCTACCCAATTTGCCATGAAAGTCGGGAACAGAAAATTTCACTCTATTTTCACACCGGCATGAAACTGACTTTTGGCTGCACTCCAAATTTTCCCATCCTGTGCACCACCATACCTGCCACTGGCAAGACTGGAAAATCCCACCCCTGGAGTGGGACTTGAACCCTGAACCTTGTGATTCTCACAGGCAAGTGTGCTGTGTCACAGCTGACAAGACTCTTGCTAGAAAACTCAAATTCATACCATCTTACCTTACAAATTACATGGCTGTGAGGGCAGTATGCTTTGCGCCAGCATTTCAAAGGACTGCTAAAGGAATTGGATTACAATCTACTGTTGATTCAGTTCATCTTCAGCAGTTTGCAGTTCATCCTATATGTTGGTCCAACTCATATTAAGGGCAGCATGGAGTTTATGTTTGTATGGGGTTAGAAGATGCCATAAAAACTATTTGCAGTAGGATTTTAAAAAGATGAAGCCTTTGCAAAACACACTACAGTGTAGCTTAGAATAGCTGTCAATGTTCCAGTAGCAACTTCCATCGCACATCAGCAACACAAGTTATTTCATTGAGATAGCACGTTCGTGCCCTTGAAACAGAGATGTCATTAAGTTATGTATGGTCTCAGTTTGCAGTCTTACAAAGAACTGAATATATTTGGTCCTTCCAATAATCCTGCAACCAGTGGTAACCAACAAATGCTTAAAACATGCTGGAAAGGGATATAGATGTTCGTGCAAATACTCATTTGGCATATCACAAAAATTAATTTGCCAAATAACAAAATTGTATTAAATACTGTTCCTGTTTTCATTACGCTGAATGCATTTAATGCAAAATTATTCCAAAGACTTAGCCAGTTGGTGCAAATGGAAACCATTGCTGCCTGCTTCACCCACAAAGAAAAAAATACAAAAAGGCAGCTTGTCACTTTGGCTGTATTACATATTGTCCAATGTTTCTGCTGGTTTGAAGTTAGCTGTAGTTTCCCTTTGGGAATGATTCCCATGGAGCAGGATAATAGCCATTGAATATCTATGTCAGTTTGCCGAATATCTGCTTTCTATTTCTTTTTTAAGCAATAAGTTATTAAAAATTAAATTCTCCTGGACTATCCAAACTTACCTATTGCCAAGGCATTAACTCAGAAAAAATGTTGCTTTGCTTCCTCAAAAGCCATACATACACATCTTGCACATGGAAGCAATACTTGAGTTGCTCTGTTATGCAAAGATGCACATTTTTATAAATGCATTGCACACCTTTCCAGATGCATACTGCAACCTTATGATCAACATTCCCAAGAAGGTCTTTTACTTCGACACCCCACAGGACAAGGAAGAGGAACAAAAGAGCCAGCAGCCACTCACTGTCATAGCAAAGTTAGAACATGATTGATATTGTACACTGTCAATAAATAATCAAAGTCACTTCACACCTGCTTGTTGCCCCCAACACACCTACAAACTCCTTCACTTTCCAAGACTTCTGCAAAGATACTTCTGAAGAGAGAAGTTTACATTTTCTTTGCATTAGCCATCTCAGAAAAGTTGAATGTGTATACGTAGAAATGAACTCAATTCTATGTGGTCAATCTGCCTAAAGGCCATTTACCAGGAACTACCAACCAGATACATTCCATTCAGTATTCCACCCCCAACAATCACCAAACACAAATTATCTAGACATCTGTTCATTTGCTATTTGTGGGACCTTTGGATGTGCAAATTAGTTGCCATATTTACTGAAATTAGAGTGACTGTACTTGAAAATAAACAATATTTGGGATGCCTAGAGGATGTAATAAGTCACTATATAAATGCCAGTTCTTTCATTAACAGCTAGTGAAAGGAAGGCTAGAATGTTGATCCAGCTCCTGACAGCAGGAGACTTGGAGATTAAACACAGCAGCAAACTTAGAGCCCTATTCACTAATACTCCCATTTCTGGATTTATAAGTTCATTGCTTTCAAAAATGAAGTATTTGCATTTTTATGTCATCAACCTGAGCTTTAAAGACAGAGAAAAATATTAAATTACAAACCCAAGTTATAAGAATAAAATTGTCAACTATTTTGGTTACTGCTAGTCTTCTTTGTGCTTATGATTTATTTAACAACCAAATCCTAAGATTATCAATTCCCCATCATGAAGAATTAAATAACCACTAAGGTGTTAAGCAAAACTTTACTACAGAGTCTTTTGAAATGCCCGTGGGGATGCTGGTTAGGTAATTAAAGTGCAGCTGAGTGCGACATAATAAGCTGTTTGAAAGCCAGGATAAGATATTTTCAACGGAGCCTGAGCTCCTGGGAACTCCTGTTCAACCAAGGCTGACACTGACCCAGTTTATTTCCTTATCACAGCAAAATCAACATTCAACAAATTCCATAGCTAAGAGTTTCGCCCCTTTGTAGAATTGACACTCGCACAGTGGATGAGTTAATTTCTCCCAGTGGAAAACATACACATTTTATTTAAAATTTATTAACAAGCCGTTAATAAGTAGCAGGTAAATCAAAAAAACCTTTGGTTACAAATTCAATTCTTCTATTTAGATAGAGAAGGTTGTAGAAAATGGAGATACAGAAAGGGGGAAAAAAAAGGTGCTTGCAACATCTCTTTTTCTTCAACTTTCACATCCATCTCCACTGCTGTTGCTGTCAATAAGAAGTGTAAAGTAGTCTTTTAATTGTCTACCAGGATATCTTCTACATCATTGTTTGAAGTGATTTAGAAGGAACGTGACAGGGATATCACAGCTCATTGTTAGCATAAAGCAGCATATCAGTATTGTACTATTGGATGGTGCACTAGCATATCTCTACAGAATAGACTCTGAGTTAACTATCAGAGGAACTGGAGAAACATTCCGTCCTAATTCCCACAATATTAAAATATTCCATGTACGTCCTCATTCAGTTAGTCAAGTCCAAATCCTATTACAATCTGGATGGAAGGAATGCAGTTTATCTGGTCCCACTATTCCACAGGTCATACCATTAGTGTAAATGTTTAATTCACTTACCAAAATGGCCAATTTTCACTTACCTTTGCTACTGACAGACCTAGAATAAAATAAACTTTAACCAGGCTTTTTTCAATAAATTCAGAATGCTTTATTTATTATAAAACAAAACTTTTTTTAAAACAAGTTGCAAGAACTGGTTAACACAATTTATAATCTGGAAGTTTAACTATCTATCCCTTTTAAAATCCTCCCACCCACCCACACAAAGGACAAACAAATAGGGTCTCTGCAGAAATAGGCAGTTGAAGAAAAAAACTTTATACAAGTTCTGGAGGCTCTCACCAACAAAGCTTCAGCATGGAGGAAAACAAGCCCGCTCATCTCAGCCTCCCAGTTTCCCAAGACAGACAAGTTCCCCTGAGATCAGGATTCCGAGCTGGATATTGATAATCACACCATATTTCAACAAGGCAAAGAGAGCATGAGCTGGACAGCTTTTGCCCTTCTCTGTTCATTTCCAGCTGAGTTCAAAACAAGAGGTTCAAAACAAAGCTCCTCCGTCAGGTGATTTCCAGTAAATCATCAGGCCTTTGCCTTTAAAACAGTTTATTTCCCATCAATTTAAGTGATTACAGTTCAAATAAACAAAGAGCTCACCTCCACAATTGCCATGCTGGTCATTTAGCTGACATCATGTGATTTCTTACAGAAGGCATGCTTGCCCACAATCCAAGGTGAATTTATGACCTCAAAAAAAAGGTTAGTTCCCAAAAGTCCAAATAATGCAATCTCCTTCCAAACTTTAAAAGGAAATATAGTTTTTGCAGTGATAGTTCTAGCAATCTCACCTTGTCCACAAATGTTTCTAGACTCTAAAGGATGGAATTAAGTTCTACCCCTACATACTCTGACATGCACTGAAGAGATGAAGAGACAGACTGAGTTTTCTGATGTTTCCCATGTGTACTACTGGGCATGGTGAATTACAGGCAGATTTTTAGTATCATGAGATGGAATAAATGATGCAGCAATTAAGTGGTCAGGTTTTGTTTCTCTACAAAATCGCCAAAATCTAATAACGCTGAATCTAATAAACATGAAGGATGCTGCCCAAAATCTTTTCATCATTTGTTCCTTAAAACTAGAATTACTGAAATGTAACTCTTTAATCAATGCTACTCCCCTGCAATCACCTTACTCAATGCGTCTAACCCACCACATTCATAACCTTTTGATGAATCTGTTTTAATATGAGCCTACATTTTACATGTTTGAAATTTTCACAACTTTGTATACAAAACAAGGATGAGTAGAAAAGAAAAACAGGACCTGAAATAGTGTTACAAAAATAATATGACAATAAAAAGTATCCTATTTTCTTCTGATCACACCTAACTTGATGCACAATTTACCTACAAATTTAATTGGTGCAATAAATTTGATAGAAGAATATTCCCACTGAAATAGGTTATCTGCTCATTGCCTTTCATGTGTGTAAAGGCATACAAAATGAGGCTTGGCTGACAGCCCAGAAATCCATTACTATGCTGAAATGTCTGAGCCCCAGAGAAAACATTGTTTTATTGACAGCTCTGGCTCTCTGACCTCTGCTGTTAATTTCAACATTTATTTACACAAGGTTAAGAGGTCTAAAGAGCTTGCAATTTCTGTTATTGATACTTTAAAAGTTCAGGATGATTGGCACTTTTATTAGGCTGTACTGAAAGACCTTTTTTTTAAAAAACAGAATGGAAAGTAATGAAGGAATTACTTTTTAATACATCCTATTGTCACTATAGAGTTCATTGGTTCTATCCAGTGTATAGTGGGTCAATGGGCATGGAAATGCCATAGATTTTGGCATAGGGGGCATGAGGGACCATGGGGGCGTGCGTGGAAAGGCAAAGCTTGGCATAGAGGGTATGAAGGGCCAAGAGGACTAAGAGGAACACCTTGGAATGGTGACATGAGGATAACCTTTTGAACTCACCTCATGCAGACTCTGGTTTATGACACCACTGAGTTGCCCTGAACCATTACTCTTTAAAAATCTGCCCCAACTCCATGAAAATTGCAGAGGAGTAGGACATGCCTATCTCCACAATGGCCAGGTTGGGATTGCTGGGTGTGGGCTTTCAATCCGAATGAATTCGCACCCTTTAAAAGCATGGCTGAAAATCCGACAGCCTGGGAATGGGGTCAGGAATTCTGAAATCGGGACTTGCCCTCCATTTTTAAAGGGCTCCCGAGTCATCCCGAATCGGCAAAAATCCAGTCCTATGGGCCAGTTTTCTTGATAACAGCAATAAAGAAAATGCTTGAATCTATTATTCGGGACATGGCACTTAGAAAATCATAAGATTAGGCAGAGTCAATGTGGCTTTATTGAAGGGAAATTGTGTTTAACAAATTTGAGTTTTTGTGGGTGTAACTAATAAGATAGATGAGAGGAAACCTGTGGTATAGCATATTTGGATTTTCTAAAAGGAATTCAATATGGTGCCACAATATTAGGGCAAATAGGTGCAGATAAAAGGTCACCGACCCGAAATATTAACTCCGTTTCTCTCTCCACAGATGCAGCTTTACCTGAGAATTTCCAGCATTTTCTGCTTTTATTTCAAATTTTCAGCATCTGCAGGATTTAGCTTTTATATTAGAGCTCAGGAAATTGGGTAATATATCAGTTTGGATTGAGGAATGTGTTGCGAATACTGGACTTTACAAAGCAGCTATGTTTTAAAATGTCTCTTTTAACTTAAGGTAAAACAATGTTCTGGACAGGGGGGATGGTTGTCAGACTGAACCTCTGCCCAGGGACAAGCCAGTGTGATCTGGTTGACCTGAGGAAAGAAACCCAAACCAAAACCCACTGAAAATCAAGTAACAGTTTTCACACATTGACACTGAAAATGGGGCAGCTGCTCTTTGGAGAGAGAGAGAGAGTGTGAGGGACAGAGAGAGAGAGAGCACGCGCGTGTGGGGGAGAGGCGGATAGAGGGGGAGAGAGGGGGAGAGAGTGAGGGACAGAAGGAGAGAGGGAGAGTGAGGGACAGAGAGAGAGAAAGAGAGAGGGAGAGAGAGAGTGAGCGAGGGACAGAGAGAGAGAGAGAGAGAGAGAGGGAAAGAGAGGGAGAGAGAAAGAGAGAGAGAGAATGAGTGAGGGACAGAGAGAGAGAGGGGGAGAGAGAGGGACAGAGGGAGAGAGAGAGAGGGACAGAGGGAGAGAGAGAAAGTTAGCAACTGAGCAGAATGTTTGTAAAAGTTAGTTTTCTGTTTGAAAAAAAGGGGGAAGAACTGACAGGACTTTTGGAGATTTTATAAACCAAGACTCACTGAGGTAGGCCTTGCTGGTGGAAGTCAGTTCTGGAATACTCAGACTGAGAGCAATAATTTTCGAAGGGCACTTGAAGATTCAGCCTGGTGTGGCAGGATGAAGTGAGGCGACTGGAAAGTTGATATTAGCCTGGGATTTAATCTCATATTGTCACACATTTGCCAGAAGCATGACAAAGTAAAAGCATTCCATAAGGTATATTTCAATTGCATCAATTATGCGAAACTACCTTTCTTTAGTTTGGTCTATTGGTTGCCTGTTAAGCAATATTTAGTCTTTGCTGATCTTAGTTTGTTGCAGTAAAAGTCTTAGAGCATGAAAGCTTGTCCTTTAATTATTTCTATCCATTGCTGGGAAATTTACCTCTTTAAAAAAAAATACTGGTCTCTACAGGAATAGTAGCAATGGGTTGTCAGAGGACAGTAGGGCTAAATAGGTCATTTTCAGGTTGACAAGTTATAACCAATGGGGTTCTACAAGTTTCAGTGCTTGTGTCGCAGTTATTTACAATCTATATTATTGATGATTAAGATGAGGGGATCAAGTTTAACGTATCCAAGTTTGCTGTTGATTCAATGCTAAATGGGGAAAGTAAGTTGAGGATGCAAAGAGACTACAAAGGGATATAGACAGGTTGGGCAGAACTTTCCCAGCCCAGAGGTGGTGGGTTCACGAGCAAAGTTTCCACCAACGTGACCAACTGTGTATTGGCAGCCCACCAAACAGAGATACAAAGCCAACTTAAATAATCAACAGCCCTGGTAAGAGCTACTTTCCAGGCTCTCCAGCATTCTAAGCTCGCCAACAGGAGAGTGCCCACCCCACTGCGTGGGAAAGCTATGTGCTTCATGCAGGTGGCGTCCCAGCACAAGTTCCATTCGCCAAAGAGCAGGCCTTGGGAAGTCAATTCCTGTGACCCTAATGGCCATCTAGAAGGGCCTGCCTGCTTAGCCTCTCCAATTTAAAATTTTGTACTTACCACCTGAGGGTACCTCGAGGTGTCCTCTGAACCCCTGACATGGCTAAGCAGCACCCACCTGTCACAGTGGGGCACAGAGGCTTCCCAGCTGCTGGCTCTGTGATCTACATTTTGCTTGCCATCCTTAATTCGTCAGTGAGTCTGGAAGGAGCCAATTGGAAAGCCGCCTCTGGTAAAGCCAGTTCTGCTGCCAGCAAGTGCGTGCTTGGGGATCCCCCCATTTGGTTCCAAGTTCAGGGTTCTGAAGCCTGTGGTAAGATCTTGCTTGCTAATGAGTGGCAAGAAAGAAGCAATAAGAGTATAATGTGGTAAAATGTGACCGTACTCACTTTGCTAGGGAGAAAGCAGAATTTTGTTTTAAAAAGAGGAAGTAAAGGAATTCAGAGGGATTTTGGGGACTTGGTACATGAAATCACAAAGTTAACTTGCAGGTAAACCAACCAATTAGGAAGGCAAATGATATGTTAGCCTGTATTGCAAAGAAATCAAAGAATACGAGTAAAGAATTAGATAGGGCAATGGATGAGACCATACAGAGAGTACAGTGCACAGTTTTAATCTGCTTCCCCAAGGAGACCAAGCTATTTTCCTTAAGAGTGGGTGCAGCAGAGGCTCATTAAATTGATTTGTGAGATGAGAGGGCTATCCTACGAGAAGAAATCGAGTAGAATGGGCCTAAATTCCCTGAAGTTGAAACATGAGGGGTGACCTCATTGAAATGCATAAAATTCTTAGGTGGCTTGACAAAGGAGATGATGGCTTAAAAAAAGTCTAACAGTCAGGGTCACAGTATCGTGATTAAGGGTTCGGCCATTCATGACAACAACTTATATTTATACCATGCCTTTGATGTCACAAGGCGTGCCAAGGAGTGTCACAGAAGCATTATAAACAAAATATGACACTGAGCCACACACACAATATTAGGTCAGATGACCAGAAGCTTGATCAAAGAGGTAGGTTTTAAGAAGCATCTTAAAAAGAAAAGATAGAGGATAGAGAGGTGACTGAGGTGGAGAAATTTCTTCAATCAGGAGGGCTGTAACTCTTTGTAATTATCTACCCCAGAGGAATGTAAATGCTTAGTCATTAGGTGAATTTAAGACTGTGATCAATAGGTTCTTGACTAAGAGAGTCAAGTGATATCAGGTTGAGCATGACATTGGATTGGAGTTGAAAGATCAGCTACTGAATATTAAAAAAGGCTCGAGAAGCTGTATGGTCCACCCCTGATTTTTTTTCAACTGAAGTTCTGTCAATTTGGACCCAGCTCGGAAATTCAGCTTCACATCTTCCCATAAAGATATCTCTTGCTTCTAGAATGTATAATAAAAGCTAACTTTAAAATGGTTACAATTTTACTGTTCAAAGTTTTATTAAAAATTAAATCCATTTTGCTGCCAAACTACTAAATGCCAAACTACTCACTAAATGAAGCCTGTTCCTGGTGACTCAGTGGATGACTGACTGCATGAGGTTCACAGAACATAGTGCAGGAGGGAATTTTGATATTGATCCCTGATCTGTGGCAAATAAGTGGGGCCACAACTAGCCCATGTTCTTAAGTTGGTGGGGAGGGGAAGTTAAGGAGGAAGTATAGAGCAGATGGGGTATTCATCAGCCAGAATCCTTGCTGTTAACTAACCTCTGAGTGACTTCCAATTTGAAATGTGAACATATGACCGTAAGAATAACTTTAGGCTTGGCTGTGTGCAAGGTATTTTGTCCATGAAATAACTTGATAAGTAAATCCAAAGAGATTTTATAGAAGTTGAAATGTTTCCGCATGTTGCATATAATAACCTGCATGAAAAAGCATTGATTTTGTACATTATTGCTATTTGGCTTCACAAACATATTTTAAAAATTCCTTTCATCAGTGCCAATTTTAAATTTGGGGGAACAACAGGCTGTTGGCAGATGAAGTATGCCCCCTGCCTGCCAATCTTACTGCTGTGGGATCTATGCCATCCACGAGGTATGTGTGCAGAATCAGTTCACCAAAGCAGCACTGGTCTGGGACAGCAGGAAATGGGCTGGCTCTTAACACTGAGCCAGCCGACTATCTGGCCTTTTGCGTTGGTGGTGACGTGCAAACCAGGAATAGGTCAGAATATAACCTACTCCTCCTGGCATCCAGAAAAAGTAAAAAATAAAAAAAATATATATGCTTTAAGCAGTGTCCGTTGAATGCTGGTACAATCGAGTGGAGCATCCACTGCACAAATCTCGGCTCATTTATTATAGCCCATAAAAATGAAATTGTCGTCTTGTCTATGCCATAGAACCCCAATGTGCTGATTGGAAGTGACCTCCTGCCTAAAACGGGTTGGTGCTCCTGCCACCCTTCTTCATAAGGTCTTGGCTTCAATGATGGCAGGAAATCCTTCCACCATTATAGGGCTTAAATACTTTGGGATGTAGGCAATTAACCTAGAGTTTGAACAGCAGCTTATACAACAGGTTTCACATTGATCCCTGAAGATACAGCTGTATTGAAGTTAGTTTTTAAAATTACTTATCAAATCAGATTAATTTTTACCCATTTTGTTAACACCAGAGTTCTTGAAATATTTATTGTAACCACAACTAATCCATATGTCACATGCAAAATGTTACGATCCCCTTGGAGGCTTATAACTTTTAAAAGAGTTTCAAGCTTCCAGTTATGAGCTGAATGAATGACATGGCAAGGTTTTACATTTTAAAGCTTTTACTGTGACCAATAACCAAAAGACACTACTGACTAAACGTTATTCCTTTTTGTAGCCAATTTATACTTTAAGCTACAGAAAGTGATGTCTCCCTTTTATGTTTATCACTCATCACAATCCATATGGAATTTCAGGCCTTTTAGCAAATGTCCACAGTTACTCCAGTATCCCTGCTGTGCTGAGTAGTAACTTGAAGGGACTGTCTCAAGGCACTTACTTCAGTTTCCAAATAGTTCCTTAAATCCACCACCAGCAGTGAAGCCTGTTCCAATGATTTTTCTTTCCCCTGGCCATGACAGGATGAATCTCCCAGAATCCTTAGATAGCTGCAGGATTCATCTCTTCAACTAGAGACTGTCTCTCTCCCACATCCGAATGTGGCAGCTTTCCATCTCTGACCACACAGAACTTCTGTTGCCTGTCTGTGATATTCATTAATTTGTATTGAAGCCTATAACCTGACCTCAAAATGGCTTCCTCTGCCCTCTTCCCCATGGTAATGTGAAATACATTAATTGTGTATCTAGGTAGAAATGCTAATTAACTATACTTGACCTCACCCCCTTTCATTTGACAAGTAAATGGATAAATTACAGCATGACTGTTTACAACACGATACCTATAACACCTTTTTTGACTTTGGGAGCTTCAGAGCCTATTCATGATAAACTCGGAGATGGTTGCCATTGTCAAGCATAAATACTTTTGCCTTCTTCCCAGGAAAACAATCTAATCCTTATTTTGGCCTCTAACAATCAAGCCACACAGGCTTACCATTTGTCAGACTTCAGAACAGGTTTTTATTTCAGACTTCCAGCATCCGCAGTATTGTGATTTTATTTCAGAACAGGTCAGTTGGTTCCCTCATTTACCTTAAATTTAAAGCTACAGTCCCACAATATAATAATCTTCTAAAACCTGAAAACTAACAAAACTTTCACACTTATTCCGCTCCTAACTTTCAATGCCCAACTTGATTGATGATTCCCAGGAAATATCTCAAAAATGTCTTTAGTTGTGAATTATGACTTTCAAATAAAACAGCATTCACACATGATTTAAGAACCAATTGATCATCTGTCTTGGTGAGGTTATTCAGCTTTAAAAATAGCCTTCAAATTGCTAATTTAATGATGTATTCAATGTTAATAAGAATTATCAATGCAACAAAATGTTAAATTTAATGATGTTTGTTTAGTTTGCTAATGAACAGAATGAATCTTTCCTTAAAGACATACTTCGTTCTGAGGAATTGGGTTACAATAGACTAAGTTTATAATACTATATTTGAAGCAGATTTTAGGAAAGGGTACTTTCAAGAAAGTGCATTGTAACAATTGTCAGGATTGTTAGAGGCCTTTAACTTTCAGTGTAATACCGAGGAACGACAATTGTAAAAGGAATTATTACTTCATGAGAGGATTCTTTCACCATAAAATAGAAACTGATTCTCCTATCTGGCTTTTCATGCAGCCTGTAAGAATTGGCTATATTATGTCTCAAAACCAGGAAGAGCTAATCATGTGCTAATAATGACATTTCCAACAAGAAACATGTGATTTCATGGACCACCATTCTTTCAATCTTCTGTCTTGACTTCTAAACAGTCAGAAATATGTAAATCTCTTCAGGCAACTCTCTTTTCACACAGTAAGTAGTCAGGGTTTGAAATGCACTGCCTGGAAGTGTGATGGAGGCAGGTTCAATTGAGGCATTCAAGAGGGCAATGGATGATTATTTAAATAGAAACAATGTGCAGGGTTATGGGGAAAAGGCAGGAGATTGGCACTAAGTTAAAATGCTCAGAGAGCTGGTGCAGACACGATGGGCCGAATGGCCTCCTTCTACACCATAACAATTCTGTGATCCTGTCTGTGACAACATTCCAATTGGACTGAAAGTTTCCATTATTGAAAAGCTCAGGATTGGTATTCAAGAAAAGGATACAAGCCAATTATTACCATGTCAGCCACTCATCAATAGGCTACTGTGTATATCAACTGAGTGGCTGTCTCCTGGCCTAAGGTCCAAGTCTGCACATAGTTAACAAATGAGGAGAGGAAACAGCATATTTTTTTAATGTATATTTTTAGTTTTGCCTGCACAACTTTACAGCCAAAGCAAATTAAATTCCCACCTTCAGTACTATTCTCCGTAATGTACAGAAACTGCCAAGGTCTTATTTTCCTGCAGATATTGCATTGAATCAGGAATAATTAAAAGAAGTAGATGAAAGGAAATTAGAAAAAAAATGTGCTTGTTGCCTTCCTTTTGCATAACTGATAAGATATGAAAAATATCTATCATGCTGGCTTGGATTTTCTCAGGTCTTACTCCACCACCAAAAGCAAACATTTAGGACATATAGCAGGACCTGTGCCCTGACCCTACTTCCTAAGGTTGGAATCATGATCATAATTATGATGCACTGGGTTATTTATGGTGCTGGTGGGGTATTGTTTTCATTTTTTGCAGGGCAGGAAGAGAATGAGGAGGAAAAGACGGGGGGAACCTCCTCCACATGCCAGAGTGGTACAGTTGGAGTGCAGAGTGATGGGAATAATAATGTTTTTATTTAAATAAGATTTTGAAATTCCAGCTGCATGAAAGAACACCTTAATGAAACAGCTATTTGTATTTTGACACCCTCCCTATGGTCCTTAAGGATACTGGGCATTGGGAAGACATGACACCTATGGGAAAAATTATGAAAACCTTGATGGGTAATGGAAGTTCATCCTATTATATACAATTTGTTATAATGCATATTTTGATGGATATATTATATGCACAATCACAATTTTGGTGGAAAATCCAACCCTCCCACCACACAGATTTTTCAAGGGCCCAACATGTTCCTAAATATAATTCCATCTAACAATGTTCCAGAAATATTCAGACATGTTTTACAAAATTTCTATTAGATAACCATAAATGAGTAAGCTTTAATTAATCAATTTGGCATTCACCTAACACACGATATAATACATTATAAAAGAACATCGCCAATTTGCTTTGTTCACCATGGACAGCTGCTCTTTTGACCTCTCAACCTCCATCTCCACCTTTACATCTTACTTTAAGATACACCCTCTTTGACCAAACTTTTAGGCACGCATTCCAATATTTCATTCATTTTTGCCTGTTATAACTCCTTGAGATATTTTTCTCTGCTAAAGGCTCCATATAAATGTAAGTTGTGTTGACATGAAACAGATGTGCTAATTGATAAAAGCAGAAAAAATTACATTATCATCTCTCCTGTAGTTCAGGGTAAGAGATACACGGGGAGGCAAGGAATGATTTTTTTTATATGCAAGTGGGAATGACCTGAAACCAATGCCTTCAAGGGTGGTGGAAACAGAGATGATCAACAATTCTTGAAGAAAATTATATAGGCACTTGAGGAAAATAAATTTGCAGGCCTACAGGGATATCTAACGCTGAATGGCCACCTTCTCTGCAGTTATGATTCATGACTTAATCTTGAGCTATGATATACTTAACATCAGTGGTAGGAAAATAATGGAAACCCTACTAAAAGGAGAGAAAAGAAGAACATCTAGAAACAAAAAAATATATAATAATGAACAGTCAGCACTGATTTCAAAAGGAAGAAGCTTGCTTGAATCTTATGAGGAACCAAATTTTAGAGATGACAATGGTAACGCAGTTGATGCAATTCTTCTGGATTTTCAAACTTTTCTGTACTTTCGATAAAGGTGCCCAATCATAGACTAATAAATAAGGTCAGTGAATGTGGAGTCAGGGGACAATTAGCAGAATGGATTATGAGCTGATTGAAAGACAGAAAGCAGAGAGTGTCTATAAAGGGTCGTTATTCAGGGTGACAGGAAAGTAACGTTCCACAAGGAGCAATGCTTGGACCACTGCTGCTGTTGATTTATGTGGTATGAAGGATTAATAATTATGCTAATAGCTGGAGTGCAGCAGCAGTGATGTCATATGATGTAAATCACATGTAACTTCAGCCTGAAGGCTCTAATGGAGTCCTCCTAAAGTCCATCTCTGTAAATAGTGTAGTCAATAAATGTTCATTAGTTTGCACTATCATGGTTTCCAGCTGTCTTCCATCCAAGGCACCCAGAACCTGGTTATGATAACAATACCTGGTGGCAGCAGTCTGAACTGTTTAATGAGGCTCCTAGTTGACGTCGATAAAGGTGAACGCAGTCAGCCCAGCAGAGCACACTCAGGAAATGTGCACAGAAGCAATCGGAGCAACAGATTGCTATGGGAGTCCCATGACATCCAACAGAAAGTGCACAGAGCCATGGAGAAAGCCTTACCTCTGCCTGAGAGCCTTGACCAAGCTGCGCAACGGCGAAACTGGCGTCGCTAATTTAGTCGATACGGGACCATCTCTGGACTTGCTCAGAAATCAGATAAAGATCAGGTCAGCGTTCGTCTTTATGCAATTGGCAGCTGTGCCAATGATATTTTATGAAGACTGGGAGCTGAGGAAGAAACCACTAAAAATAAAGAGATCATCAAAGCCTTTGTTCCCACTTTAGCCTATGACACAATGTTATAATAAAGGAACTTTTAAAAATTCATTTATGGGATGTGGGCGTCACTGACTAGGCCAGCATTTATTGCTCATCCCTAATTTCCCTTGAGAAGGTGGTGGTGAACTGTCTTCTTGAACCATTACAGTCCCTGTGGTGTAGGTACACCCACAATGCTGATGTGGAGGGAGTTCCAGGCTTTTGACCCAGCAACAGCGAAGGAACAGAGATATATTTCCAAGTCAGGATGGTGAGTGGCTTGGAGGGGAATTTCCAGGTGGTGGTGTTCCCACGTGTCTGCTTCCCTTGTCTTTCTAGATGGTTGTGGCTGTGGGTTTGGAAGGTGCTGCCGAAGGAGCCTTGGTGAATTTCTGCAGTGTCTTGTAGATAGTACACACTGTTGCCACTGTTTGTCGGTGGTGGAGGGAGTGAATGTTTGTGGAAGGGGTGCCAAAAACAAGCAGGCTGATAAGAAGCCTGACACTATCCAGGACCTGAGTGTTGTTGGAGCTGTACTCATACAGGCCAGTGGAGGCCATCACACTCCTGATGTGTGCCTTGTAGATGCTGCACCAGCTTTGAGGAGTCAGGTGATGAGTTACTATTCATAGGATTCCTAGCGTCTGACCTGCTCTTGCAGCCACTGTATTTATATGGCTAGTCCAGTTCAGTTTCTGGTCAACGGTAACCCCAGGATGCCGATAGTGGGAGATTCCGTGATGGTAATGTCATTGACTGTCAAGGGGCAATGGGTTAGGTTCTATCTTGTTGGAGATGGTCATTGCCTGGCATTTGTGTGGCACAAATGTTATTTGACACTTGTCAGCCCAAGCCTGGATATTGTTCAGGTCTTGCTGCATTTGGACATGGACTGCTTCAGTATCTGAGTCGTGAATAGTGCTGAACATTGTGCAATCATCCACGAACATCCCCACGTCTGACCTTAGGATGGAAGGAAGGTTATTGATGAACCAGTTGAAGATGCTTGGGCCTGGGACACTACCCTGAGGAACCCCTGCAGTGATGTCCTGGAGCTGAGATGATTAACCTCCAACAACTGCAACCATCTTCCTTTGTGCTCGGTATGACTCCAGCCAATAGAGAGCTTTCCCCCTGATTCACATTGACTCCAGTTTTGCCAGGGCTCCTTGATGCCACACTCAGTCAAATGCTGCCAGGATGTCAAAGGCAGTCACTCTTACCTCGCCCCTGGATTTCAGCTCTTTTGTCCATGTTTGAACCAAGGTTGTAATAAGGTCAAGAGCTGAGTGGCCCTGACAGAACTCACACTAAGTGTCAGTGATCGCATTATTGCTAAGCAAGTGTTGCTTGACAGCAATGTTAATAACTCCTTCCATCACTGATAATGGAGAGTAGACTGATGGGGCGGTAATTGATCGGGTTGGATTTGTCCTGCTTTGTGTGTACAGGACATACCTGGGCAATTTTCCACATTGCCGGGTAGATGCCAGTGTTGTAACTGTACTGGTACAGCTTGGCTAGGGGTTCGATGAGTTCTGGAGCACAAGTCTTCAGTAGTATTGCCGGAATATTGTCAGGGCCCATAGCCTTTGCAGTATCCAGTGCCATCAGCCATTTCTTGATATCATGTGGGGTGAATTGAATTGACTGAAGATTGGCATCTATGATGGGACCTCGAGAGGAGACAGAGATGGATCATCCACTCGGCACTTCCGGCTAAAGGCTGTTGCGAATGCTTCAGCCTTATCTTTTGCACTGATGTGTGCTGGGCTACTCCATCATTGAGGATGGGGGTATTTGTGGAGCCTCTTCCTCCTGAGTGTTTTTTTAATTGCCCACAACCATTCACAACTGAATGTGGCAGGTCTGCAGAGCTCAGATCTGATCCGTTGGTTGAAGGATCTCT
This sequence comes from Cetorhinus maximus, assembly GCF_964194155.1. Lineage (NCBI taxonomy): Eukaryota > Metazoa > Chordata > Chondrichthyes > Lamniformes > Cetorhinidae > Cetorhinus > Cetorhinus maximus. The sequence continues at coordinate 50,587,821 of NC_135894.1, forward strand.
TAGCTCTGCCTATCATTTACTGCTTATGCTGTTTGACATGCAAGTAGTCCGGTGTTGTAGCTTCATCAGGTTGACACCTCATTTTTAGTTAGGTCTGGTGATGCTCCTGGCATGCCCTCCTGTGCTTTTCACTGAACCAGGGTTGATCCCCTGGTTTGATGGTCATGGTAGAGTGGGTATATGCCAGGTCATGAGGTTACAGATTGTGTTCGAGTATAATTCTGCTGCTGCTGATGGCCCACAGCACCTCATGGATGATCAGTCTTGAGTTGCTAGATCTGCTCGAAATCTATCCAATTTAGCATGGTTGTAATGCCAGACAACACGATGGAGGCTATCCTCAATGTGAACATGGAACTTCGTCTCCACATGGACTGTGCGGTAGTCACTCCTAGCAAAACTGTTATGGGCAGATGCACCTGTGGCAGGCAGGGTGGTGAGGATGTGGTCAAATATTTTTTTCCCCTCACCACCTGCCACAGACCCAGCCTAGCAGCTTTGTCCTTTAGGACTCGGCCAGCTTGGTCTGTGGTGGTGCTACCAAGCTATTCTTGATGATGGACATTGAAGTCCCCCACCCAGAGTACATTCTGTGCCCTTGCCACCCTCAGTGCTTCCTCCAAGTGGTATTTAACATGGAGGAGCACTGATTCATCAGCTGAGAAGCAGGGCTATTTGTGGTAATCAGCAGGACGTTTCCTTGCCCACGTTTGACCTGATGCCATGAGACTTCATGAGGTCCAGAATCAACGTTGAAGACTCATAGGGCAACTCCCTCGCGACGATATTCCACTGTGCCTCCACCTCTCCTGGGTCTATCCAGCCGGTGGGACTGGACATACCCGGGATGGCGATGGTGGTGTCTGGGACATCATTTGTAAGGCATGATTCCGTGAGGATGACTATGTCAGTCTATTGCTTGGCTAGTCTGTAAGACAGCTCACCTAATTTTGGCACAAGCCCCCAGATGTTAGTTAGGACAACTTTTCAGGATCTGCAGGGTAGGGTTTATCATTGTCGTTTCCGGTGCCTCGGTTGATGCTTGGTGGTCCGTCCGGTTTCATTCCTTTTTATTGACTTTTTAGCGGTTTGATACAACTGAGTGGCTTGCTGGGCCATTTCAGAGGGCATTTAAGAGTCCACCGCATTACTGTGCATCTGGAGTCACATGTAGGCCAGGTCAGGTGAGGACAGTAGGTTTCCTTTCCCTAAAGGACATTTGTGAACACAGGAGCAGGAATAGACCATTCAGACCGTCAAGCCTGCTCCATGATTCAATACGTTCATGGCTCATCATCCACTTCAATGCCTTTTTCCGCACACTATCTCCATATCCCTTTATCTCATTGGTATTTATAAATCTGTCAATCTCTACTTTAAAACTTACTCAATGACTGAGCTTCCACAGCCATCTGGGGTAGATAATTCCAGATTCACAACCGTCCAGGTAAAAAAAATTCTCCTTATCTCAATCCCAAGTGACTGCTCCCTTATTTTGAAATTGTATCACCTGGTTCTGGACTCCCCAGCCATGGGAAACATCTTACCTGCATCTACCCTATCTATCCCTTTAAGGGTTTTGTAGGTTTCAATGAGATCACCTCTCATCCTTCGAAACATGGGATCCAGGGCAATTTGGCAAATTGTATCCAAAATTGGTGGTGGGAGGAGGCAGAGGGTGATGGTTGAAGGTTGTTTTTGCGATCGGAAGCCTGTGATAGGTGGTGTACCACAGGGATCGGTGCTGGGACCCTTGCTGTTTGTAGTGTACATTAATGATTTAGACGTGAACATGGGAAGTACGAGCAGCAAGTTCGCAGATGACACAAAGTGGTGGTGCCGTAAATAGTGAGGAGGAAAGCCTTAGATTACAGGACGATATAGATGGGCTGATAAGATGGGCAGAGCAGTGGCAAATGGAATTTAATTCTGAGAAGTGTGAAGTGATGCATTTTGGGAGGACTAACACAGCAAGGCAATACACAATGAATGGTAGGACCCGAGGAAGTAGAGGATCAGAGGGACCTTGGTGTACATGTCCATAGATCCCTAAAGGCAGCAGCACAGGTAGATAAGGTGGTTAAGAAGGCATATGGGATACTTGCCTTTATTAGCCGAGGTATAGAATATAAGAGCAGAGAGGTTATGTTGGAGCTATATAAAATGCGAGTTAGGCCACAGCTGGAGTATTGTGCAGTTCTGGTCGCCACACTGTAGGAGGGATGTGATTGCAATGGAGCGGGTACAGGGGAGATTCACCATGTTGCCTCGGCTGGAGCGATTCAGCTATGAAGAGAGATTGGATAGGCTAGGGTTGTTTTCCTTAGGAGCAGAGGCGGCTGAGGGGAGACCCGATAGAGGTATACAAAATTACGAGGGGCATAGATAGGGTAGATAGGAAGAAACTTTCCCTTTAGCGGAGGTGTCAATAAGCAGAGCCATAGACTTAAGGTAAGGGGCAGGAGGATTAGCAGGGATTTGAGGATAAACTTTTTCACCCAGAGGGTGGTTGGAATCTGGAACACTGCCTGAGGGGTTGGTAGAGGCCGGAACCCTCACAGCATTTTAGTAGTATTTAGGTGAGCACTTGAAACACCATAGCATACAGGGCCACGGGCCAAGTGCTGGAAATGGGATTAGAATAGATAGGTGCTTGTTAGCTGGCATGGACACGATGGGCTGAAGGGCCTGTTTCAGTGCTGTATAACTATGACTCTATTACAGGCACAGTTTTCCCAATCACTCTTTATAGGACAATCCCTTCATTCGGGAGCAAGTGTGGTAAACTTTCGTTGCACTCCCTCTTTGGCAATAATATCCTTCATAAAGTAAAGGGATTAAAATTGCACAGTGCTCCGGGTGTGGTCTAACCAAGGTTCTATATAATTGAACCAGGACTTTACTTCTGTACTCAAATCCTCTTGTGATAAAGGCCAACATACCATTCAACTTCCTAATTGCTTGATGCACCTGCATGTTAGCTTTCAGTGACTTATTGACGAGGGTACCCAGGTCCCTTTGTACATCTACATTTTCTAACCTCTAAGCTTTTAAGCTCTGCACATCCGTTCCTCCTTCCAAAGTGGAACATCTCACATTTTTCCACATTATATTCCATCTGCCAAGTTCTTGCCCACTCACGAAGTCTGTCCAAATCCTCTTGAAGCCGTTTTGCATCTTCCTCACAATACACATTCCCAGCTAGCTTTGTGTCATCTGCGAACTTGGAAATATTACATTTTGTGCCCAATTCCAAATCATTGTTGTATATTGTGAACAACTAGGGCACAAGTACTGATCCTTGCGGTTCTCCATGAGCCTGCCAACACGAGAATGACCCATTTATCCTTACTCTGCTTTCTACCTTTTAGCCAATCCTTAATCCATGCCAGTGTATTACCTCCTATCCCATGTGCTTTAATTGTGCTAACCAGCCTCCTTTGGGGTCTTTATCAAAAGCCTTCTGAAAATCCAAGTACACTATGTCCAACGGCTCCCTTTTATCAATTCTGTTAGTAACATTTTCAAAAAAAACCCAACAGGTTCATCAAACATGATTTTCCATTCATAAATCCATACTGACTCAGATCATTATTATTCAAGTGTCCATTTATCAAATCCTTGATAATAAATTCTAGCGTTTTCCCTACCACTGATGTAAGGCTAATAGGTCCAAAAGTTCTCGGTTTTCTTTCTTCCTCCCTTGTTAAATAGTGGGGTGACATTTGCTACCTTCCAATCTGCAGGAAACATTCCAGAATCTATAGAATTTTGGAAGATGATCACCAATGCATCCACTCTCTCCATAGCTACCTCTTTCAACACTCTGGGATGTAGAATATCAGGTCCTGGGGACTTATCAACCTTCAATCCCATTAATTTCTCCAATACAACCTTTTTACGAATACTAATTTCCTTCAATTCCTCATTCTTCTTAGTCCCTTGGATCTCTAATTCTGGGAGATTTCTTACATCTTCCTCAGTGAAAACAGGCACAAAATAATCATTTAGCTTCTCTGCCATTTCTCGATTCCCCATTATAAATTCTCCTGACTCTGCCTGTAATGGACCCACATTTGTCTCAGCCAAATGTTTCCTTCTTACATAGCTATAGAAGCTTCTACAGTCAGTTTTAAAGTTTTTTGCTAGTTTACATTCATATTCTATTCTCCCTTTCTTTATCAGTTTCATGGTCCTCCTTTGCTGTATTCTAAAATGCTCCCAATCCTCAAGTTAACTACTATTCCTGGCAAATTTATAAGCCTTTTCTTTTAAATCTTATACAATACTTAACTTCCTTTGTTAGCCATGGTTGACTGAATTTTCTTTTTGGGTTTTTGTGCATTAAAAGGAATGTATAACTGCTGTAAACTATGTAATAATTCTTGAAAGGCTATCCATTCTCTATGTACTATCATACCTTCTAATATATTTTCCCAATCCACCTCAGCCAATTTGCCCCTCATACCGTCATAATATCTTTTGTTCAAATCTAACATCCTGGCTTCAGATTGAACTACCTCACTTTTAAACATAATGTAAAATTCTATTATAATCCCTAAAGGTTCTTTTACGCCAAGATTATTAATTAGCCCTTTTTTTTGTTAACTAATACCAGGTCAAAAATAGCTTGTTGTCTCCTCAGTTCCTCAACATACTGCTCTAAAAAATGTTCCTAACACTCTCCAGAAACTGATCCTCCACAGCAACCATGCTCATTTAAATTACCCACTCTATATGCAGATTGCAATCACCCATAATCACTGTATTAACCATGCTACATGCTTCCCTAATCTCAATTAATACCATTCCCCACACTATCATTACTGTTGGTGGCCTATAAATAATCCTACCAATGTTTGCTGCCCCTTGCTGTTTCTTAGCTCCACCCGAACAGATTCCACATTTTGTCTTCCAATATGAGACCCTCCCTTACCAATGTACTGATCCCACCCCTTATTATCAGCGCAACATCACCTCCTTTTCCTTTTTGCCTGTCCTTACTAAATGTCGAATATCCTTGAATATTCAGTTACCAATCTTGGTCACCTTGCAGCCACATTTCCATAATAGCAATTTGATTGTATCCATTTACCTCTATTTGCGCTTTTAAATTATCTACCTCATTGCGAATGATGTGTGCACAGGTAGAGGGCCCTTAACTTTGTCTTTTTGAAATTACTCTGCAATCTAAGCTTAGTTGATGCTCGCCTTTGTTTCGCCTGCTTTCCAATTTCACTTGCTACTTTTCTATTTCCTATTACCAGCTTTACTTCCTTCCAATTTGAGCTACCCCTCAGGGCAAAATTCAAATGGCACAGCCAGGTATCTGGAGAGAATATTGATACTTTTAGAAACGACCTGTATCACTTAGTAGATAACTACAAATATGGGACATTGAGGGAGGAGCTCATCAGAGGCTGCATCATAGTGGGAGTGATAGATGAAGCATTATCAGAGTTCTTGCAGTGCAGAGAAGATCTCACTTTGTTCCAAGCAGTACAGTTAGCCAGGCAAACTGAACTTCACAAGCAAAACAACTTACTAATCCAGAGTAGTAAGGAGCTTTCCTGGGGGCAGACCGCTAACTCAGTCCAATTCATTAACCATAGGGCTATCAGCATGCCTGCCAGAAAACAGAGCCAATATGAAGAGAACGCAGTCGGCACCCTTGTTCCATGTCTGCACAGCGGCAGGAAAAAAACCCCACACTAGCGTGAACCTTGCCAGTCATTAACACTGAGTGCTGAGCCTGCTGTAAGAAGGGGCATTTTAAAATAGTTTACCATAGCAGCAAGAAACTTCCATCTTCAGGTCAAAAATTTAAAGACAGGCCCATCCCAATCTGCAAGTGTCCAAGAAATAGATAATACTGAAGAACAGGGTGTATTCTTCATCGGTGAAGTGGCAGAGTTGCAAGAGTCTTTCTGGTATGCAGATATCATGGTTAATGGCCAGAAGACTAATTTCAAATGGGATACAGGAGCAGGAATTATTTCTGATTTCTCCAGCAGTCTACCATTCAACTGCACGGCGCAGGAGGTATTCCACTTAAGATGCAAGGAGAGATGACTGCTACATTGCTTTATAATGGTATAGAGCTCATGGATACTCTATGTCATTTCTAATTAACATTGTTCTTTGTTGAGCAGCAAAGATGGTGTAGCTTTGCACTTCTTTATTCTCCAGTTGCAGAAGAAACTAAAGTCGAATCAATGCTGTGAATCTTCATACACAAAATTCCATCTCTGCGACCACACTCGGACATTGTGGATCTTTCACTTCACTTCGAAGAGAGGTTGGATGAAGCGTGAGATAGGTACATCCAGGATGAAGATGACCAGGTGCAAGGTAATATTCTAGACCTTAATTTGCTCTTTCTGGAAAGAGTGGAAGAGAATGTTAACCCAGATGCCACTGTTTATCGATGATTTGTCGCAGGAGATAATCCTGTATCTTGCTTTATTTTTTGAAGACAGCATGGATGATGATGCGAGCCCAGATACCTCTGCTGAGGGGGATCAGCATGTTATTGAAGGTGGTGATAAAGATGCAAATTTGTCTGTTAATTCTGAAGACACCAATGTCATACAACAACAACCCATAGGTGTACAGGAGATTTCTCTGCATGTTCCTTTCACTGTTGTTGCTGATGACAGCATACATTCTGCTGAAGTTCCAGAGATGTTCAGGCCTGCTGAGGAGCAAATTCACACTGAAGAGAAACCTACAGTATTAGCAGAACAATCATAATTTTTTCTCAGCAATATTTGTTGTCCTTCTTTTCTGTCTATCAGATTCGGTCATGGATGAGGCATTGTATAATGGTTTCTTTGTTGTAGCTGTACAAGTTTGTAGACCCTCTAGCTGTACAAATCATCACAGGAGCTGAAGGAACTTCATTCTATCAAGCAAGAGAACCAGCAGTCATCCTTTCCTCAAAGTACCAAGAAGGAGGGAAAGAAAAAAAAAAATGAAAATCTCTGTTCATTGCCTTTATACTGTGGACCAGAGGCACAAATTTGTCTGCAGAGGTTGGTGCCTTCCAAGGAGAAGACTGTAGAGAGCATAGGTCACACACATCTTCAAAGAGAGCAGAGAACACAGTCAGAGAGAGACTGAGAGGAAGGGAGAAGTACGATGTATAAATAGTTCATGTTAATGGATAGAATGAAAGACTTTGGGGGGGAGGGGGGTGTAGTATAAAGGGTAAATAACCATTATGCTAACAGCTAGAGTGCATCATCAGTGATGTCAGATGATAGCAAACCACATGTAACTGGAGCCTTGAGGGAAGTAGGTTCTGATGAAGTCCTGTTAAAATTTGCCTCTGTAAATAGTCAATGAATATTCATTAGTTTACAATAGATTGGTTTCCGGCTCTCTTGTATCCAAGGCACCCAGAGCCTTCTTGTGGTAATAATACAATTTATATTAATGATTTGGACTTTGGAATCAAAAACACAATTACACAATTTCTAAATTTGAGATGACACCAAATTGGCGGGATAGTCAAGATTGAGGCGGACAGCAACAACTTACAGGAGGGCATTAATAAATTTGCAGGCTGGGCAAATAATTGGCAAATGAAGTTCAACACAGGTAAATCTGAGGTAGTACATTTTTGTGCAAAGAATAGGGAGGTCAGTTATTACTTAGAAGGTGCAAGTCTAGGTGGGACAGTGGGACAAAGGGATCTCGGAGTATGAATACTACAAATCACTAAAATTTGCATACAGGTTATCAACGATATAAAAAAGCAAACCAAGCACTAGACTTTACTTCTTGAGGGATAGAATTGACAAGAACGGAAGTTATGCTAAACCTATATCGAAACTTGGATGGACCACAGTGAAGAATACTTTGTGCAGTTCTGATCACCATTCATGAAACGATATAGAGGCCTGGGAGAGGGTGCAGAGATACTTTATAAGGAATGTATGAGTGTACATATCAAGAATGGATTAACAGGCTGCATCTCTTCTCTCTTGAAAAAAGACTGAGGGGTGATCTAATTGAGGTCTTTAAAGTTATGAAAGGTTTTGATAGAGTGAATACAAAGAGTATGTTTCCTCTTGTGAGGAAGAGCATAATTAGAGGCCATGAATAAAGATAGTCACCAAGAAATCCAATAGAGGATTCAGAAGAAACCTCTCTATCCAAAGAGCAGTGAGAATGTGGAACTCACTACCACAGGGAGTGGTTGAAGTGAACAGTAGATGCACTTAAAGGGGTAGCTAGACAAGTACAAGGGAGAAGGGAGTAGATAATAGTTAAAAGAGAAAAAGATGTGAGGAGGCATAAACACTGGCATGGACAATTTGGGCTGAATGGCCCATTTCTGTGCCATAAGTCCTGCCCAATCCTATGTAACCCTAAGTCATCTAAAAGCAAGGGCTGCAAGTATGCATTTATGGATAACATATTTTTTCTACTGGATACCATTTAAATAAACCAATAGCCAAACTTTTTATACAGCTTTGTCAATTACTATAAATTTGGGAGTGCTTCACTGTACACTCGAAATAAATGCACAACAGAAGTGTAACAAAACCATCACAACCCTCTAACCAAAAGTTAAAATGTGTCTCCGAAGGTAGGAACAAATGTTTTGAGAGCTAGATTTCATGAATTCGTGGAAAATTTTCTAAATCTCCTGCAATCTGTTCCCAGCATAAAGCATACCATTGCATAGTGATGTGCGGTCACGCCAGGGATTTCACATTGTGTCATGTGTGCAAACTGAACAATTGACAATAATTAAAGCAGAACCAGTGAACTTGAAAATTAACTTCATGAAAAATTAAACCTGTAATTCACTTACCAGATACTTAACAGCACTGCATATTGTAGGAGCCATTGTTTACTTCACAACAGGAGCTAAATTCTGAATGGAGTACTCTTAAAGAAAGCTGCAGCACTTCAGACAGTGGAAGGCTGAATTGCTTTCACTGTAGAAAGCAAAGATAGTTGGTTCCATATTTCATAATGAATTATTGCTAATATATTTAATATCTATTTGTCTAATCAATAATACACTGACAATTTGTTTTGTAGCCATGAAAATTATCTTGGTGTCTGTCACTGCAGCATTAAAACACCATGGCCATGGTACCTTGAAATATCGTTGACCTCCCAAGTATATTCTACTTTTGAAGCATCACACTGCCTTTAGAGTCCAGAAATCTGCCTATTTCCTTCTTAAACATATTCAGTGACTTGCCCTCCATGGCCTTCTGTGGTAGATAATTCCATAGGTTCACCACCCTCTGAGTGAAGAAGGTTCTCCTCAGCTCAGTCCTAAATGGTCTACCTTGTATCCTGAAACTGTGACCCCTTGTTCTAGACCCCCCAGCCAGAGAAAATAACATCCCTGCATTCATATAGATAAAAACAAAAAACTACTGCGGATGCTGGAAATCCAAAACAAAAACAAAATAACCTGGAAAAACTCAGCAGGTCTGGCAGCATCGGCGGAGAAGAAAAGAGTTGACGTTTCGAGTCCTCATGACCCTTCAGTAGAACAAAGAGTTGACGTTTCGAGTCCTCATGACCCTTCAGCAATTCTGCTGAAGGGTCATGAGGACTCGAAACGTCAACTCTTTTCTTCTCCGCTGATGCTGCCAGACCTGCTGAGTTTTTCTAGGTTATTTTGTTTTTGTCCCTGCATTCATGCTGTCCATCCCTGTCAGAATTTTATATGTTTCAATGATATCTCTTCTAATTCTTCTGGACTTGTGAATACAAGCCTAGTAGGTCCAATCTCTCCTCATACAACAATCTTGCTATCCCAGGAGTCAGTCTGGTGAACCTTTGCTGCACTCCCTCTATGGCAAGTATATCCTCCCTTAGGTAAGGAGACCAAAACTGCACACACTACTCCAGGTGTGTTCTCACTAAGGCCCTGTACAGTTGCAGTAAGATATCCTTGCTCCTTTACTCAAGTCCTCTTACAATGAAGGCCATACCATTTGCCTTCTTAACGGCTTGCTGCATCTGCATGCTTACTTTCAGTGATTGGTGTACCAGGACAAACAGGTCCCTTTATACATCAACATTTCCCAATCTATTACCATTTAAATAATACTCTGCCATTCTGTTTTTCCTACCAAAGTGGATAACTTTACACTTATCCATGTTATACTGCATCTGCCACGTATTTGCCCACTCAACCTGTCTAAATTGCCTTGAAGCCTCTTAACACACTCATCGCTCACATTCCCAAGTTTTGTGTCATCAGCAAACTTGGAAATACTACATTTGGTTCCCTCATCCAAATCACTGATATATATTGTAAATACTGGGGCCCAAGCACTGATCCCTACAGTACCGCATTAGTCACCATCTGCCACTCCAAAAAAGACCCATTTATTCCTACTCTGTTTCCTGTCTGCTAACCAGTTCTCAATCCATGCCGATGTGTTACCCTCAACCCCATGTGCGTTAATTTTATACACTAACCTGTTATGTGGGACTTTATCAAAAGCTTTCTGAAAATCCAAATACACCACAACCACTTGCTCTCCCTTATCTATTTTGCAAGTTATGTTCTCAAAAAAACTCCCTTTCATAAATCCATGTTGACTTTGTCTAATCCCATTGATATTTTCTAAGTGTCCTGTTATCACATCCTTTATAATAAGACACCAGCATTTTCCCTACTACTGATGCTTGGCTAATTGGTCTGTAATTTGCTGTTTTCTCCCTCCTCCCTTTTTAAATAGTGGGGTTACATTTGCCGCCCTTCAATCTGCTGGGACTGTTCGAGAATCTACAGAATTTTGGAAGATGACCACCAATGCATCCACTATTTCCAACGCCACCTCCTTTAGTACGCTGGGATGTAGATTATAGGGCCCTGGGGATATATCGGCTTTCAGTCCCATTAATTTCTCCAACACTATTGTTTTAGTAATACTAATTTCCTTCAATTCCTCCTTCTCACTAGACCCTTTGCTCTCTGGTATTTCTAGGAAGTTATGTGTGTCTTCCTCTGTGCAGACAGAACTAAAGTAGTTGTTTAATTGCTATGCCATTTCCCTGTTCTCTATTATAAATTCTCCTGTTTCAGACTGTATGGGACCTACATTTGTCTTTACTAACCTACTTCGTTTTACATACATACACACATAAGTGTAAGCATTACATACATACATCTAAGTCAGCATACTGGGCCCTGTGTTTGTCATTCCAGTTATAATGCAAAGCATTGCTGTCCAGAAACAGAAGCCGAGCAGCCACAAAATCGTAGAATCTTACTGCTGGTCCTTGAAAAATAGGTGGCACTTGCCTTTCTTGGTTTTTAAGGGCTTTCTACCTGCCTTATGCTCCAAACTAATATAATTGGGGCAGAGCTGGGCATAGGTCAACTCTATTAAACCTTCCTGATGTGCACCTGTGTAGGAAATGAGATGGGAGAAACTGTGATATTCCTCCCTCTGTAATTGCATGCTTACCCCTTGAGTAGATGCAAGCACTCTGCCTCCGTCCAGAGATCCCCAGAAATTTGTTTCAGCACAAATTTAGGAATGAAGACCTGGCATTACTGCTCCACAGCCCTCTAACCTTTGGTATTTGCCCAATGAATTGGCATTTCCTGGGCAAACCACACACGAAAATTGGCCACCGCAGGTCTAGGTGGTGATCCACATCTTTAACTGCTCTGGTGCCAATGCTCATCTAATGAAATGTTGGTCTCCTCCCCTCTTATTTTCAAAAGAATGGGGGAAATAAAGTTTTGCAAACCTTATTTTGCACATTTTATATTATAATGAATTGTTCATTTAATTTAAAGCACAGAAGTCTGCTTAATTCTCCTTTTAAAACACTAAAATAAACCAAGCTCTCTCAATCAGATCGCACTGCTTTTCTTCTCAAATGTACATCTCACTCACTGCTCCATCAACAGCCTCACCTTGGCACGGCCTCACCTCAGTCCTAGTACACAAACTATGTAGAATGACAAAATCTGTAACCTGGATCTCCCAGCAGAAAAGCACGATGTTTCCTGTCCTTAGAAAAGCTTAGTAATGTTCAACTAGAACAAGATTTGAGAATCACAGGTACTTCCATGTAGGAGTGCATCAATAAGCAGAGTCATGAGTCAAGTGTCAAAATATCCACACATTTAGGAAAACAAATGTTATTTTGATTCATGCACCGCACATCATAGGATTGCTGGGTAGTGTCTGTTGTGCTTTTTAAAAAAATCTCTAGATATCGTTGGTGAGGGTTGAGGGGGCGGGGAGGGGGCAGGGGATGTGCAGCAGTGAAGAGTTTAGTGTCCCTGACCACAGGGAAGCCCTTGTTTGCTACTTTCCAGAAAGCATTTTTCCTTTCACAGAACAATTGAAACGACATCTTATTGAAACATAAGCCTGAATCTTTTGGTCGGCGTGTGGGGACGGGCCCCGTGCGGTGACACCAGCCATGCATCCCAACACCACCACGCATCATTCCGATCTTCAGTGCGGCGGGCGTGCACCGGACTCGGCTGCGTGCCCGCTGAAGTGTCAAAGGCCTAGTATGGCCATTTAAATAGCAACTGAAATAATTAACAGGGCTAAGGTTGGCAGGCAGGCAGAGCCCAAGCGACCTTCGCATTTTTCATGGAACCTCATCCACAGGCGGGATGAGCTTTCATGAAGGGTTTATAAATCTAATAAAATTTTGTATTAAAATTCATTGACACTGTCACATGAGGGGACATGTTTGAATAATTTTTTTCTTTATTCCAATCTTTCATGAGCAAAGTAATCTCCGAGGCAGCTCCATGCCTCAGGGAGGTTTCTGCGCTCTTCCGTGTGCATGCGCAAGAGAGCACAGGCCTCAACTCTCCCTCCTCCCCCTGCCCGCACAGGGAGTGCTCAGCGCTTCCGAGTGCATGTCACATTGGACGGGCCTTAATTGTCCCGCCCACGCAAAATGGCGGCGTGCAACCGATCATGGGTGGATCACGCCCGCGCCCACTCCCGCCCAGCCCGCCTGACGGGGGGAAAATTCTCCTCATAAAGGATCCTGAGGGCACTTGACAGGATAGATGCTGAAAGGATGTTTCCCCTTGTGGGAGAGGCTAGAACTCGGGGACACAGTTTAAAATAGGGTTCTCCCATTTAAGACAGATGAGGAGAATTTTTTTCTCTCAGAGAGTCAAGAGTGGAACTCTCATCGCCAGAGAGTGGAGGAGGCAGGGTCATGGAATATTTTTAAGACTGAATTAGATTGACTACTTCGCCAATCAAGAATCTAAGGGTACAGGGGTAGGAAAGAAAGTAGAGTTGAGGCCACAATCTGATTAGCCACGACCATACTGAATTGCAGAGCAGGCTTGAAGGGCCAAATCCCGCCTCCTAATTCATATGTTCGTATGTACATATGTTCGAATGAGAAGGCTCTGTCATCATTTTGATTTACCGGTTTTATAATACGTCATCACTCAATGTGCCTTGATGGGCAGCTGAATAACTCAAAGTAACAAGAAAATGACAGTCATGACTGCTATGTTAAAATACAATGTTCAATATATTCTTGATGTGTTTTTCCTCTCACCATCTCTCTGGCCTGAATATCTCTCTCCAAAGTTCCAGAGGCATTTTAAATTTGAATCAGACGCATTGGGAAAAAGGTTGCAAAATACAACTCAAGCCAGGCAAATTTAAATACTCATTTATTAAACTCCAAAATAGTTGTGAAATATATATTGCAAACAATTACACAATATATTTGTATTTGAATTTTGTGGCTCAGCTCATTCTTTATGCATAGAACTCAAATAAGTTAATTCTGCAAAAACAATTTAGATAAGCTAGCACATTATTTTTTTGAGTTGAACTTTTTTTTTAAACTCTATGCACTAGAGCAGAAATGCTTCATTTTTAGCACAGTGCCCAAATAGCAATACAAGTACAACTAGTTATTGCCTGAACCCAAGGAACCAAACAAGTTCATAAAAGCCCTAGTTTTGGATATGTAGGTGTATCTCTGTTTCAAGTGTTTTCCACAAATGCCATAAAATTTTATACTTATCTAAATAGGAAACCAGCTTCCAAATGCCACACTTCTTTTGATTTCTGGTTCTTTTTCTGTCTCCATATCTGGGGATAGCCATCAACCAATATTCACTATAAACCCAATGACTCCCACAGCTGCCTTGACAATATTTCCTCATGCCAGGCTTCCGCTAATAAGTCTATTCCATTCTCCCAGTTTCTTCATCACATCTCCTTTGGATGATTCAATCTTTCATACTTGCACTTAGGATATATCCTTTTTCCGCAACTGAGGATGCCCCTGCACCATGGTAGACAGGGCCCTCACCCTTGTCCAATCCATTTCACGCACTCATATCCCTTTTTCTCCCCTCCAAAACCATGAGATTCCCTTCATCTGCATCTTCCATCCTACCAGCTTCAATATTCGATTAATCATACTCTGCATTTCCGCCACCTCCAACACGATACCAGCAAAGCACATCTTTCCCTCCTTTTTCAGCATTATACAGGGGCTGTTCCCTCTACAATACCCTGGTCTACTTCTCAGTTACTCGCAATGCCTTTTCCACAGCACCTTTCCATGCAATTGCAGGAGATGCAACATCTGCCCTTTTTACTCCTCCCTTTTGACCATCCAAGGTCCAAACGCCTCCTTCCACATGCAACAGCTTGTAATTCTTGTGAACAGCTGAGGTCCACACTGATCCCTGTGGTACCCAACTAGTCACCGCCTGCCACTTTGAAAAAGACTCATTTATTCCTACTGTTTCCTGTCTGCTAGCCAATTCTCAATCCATGCCAAGATATTACCCGCAATCCCATGTGCTTTAATTTTACACATTAACCTGTTATGTGGGACACTATCAAAAGCTTTCTGAAAATCCAAATACACCACATCCACTGGTTCTCCCTCATCTATTCTGCTAGCTATGTGTTCAAAAAGCTCCTGTATATTTTTTAAACATGATTTACCTTTCATACATCCATGTTGACTTTGTCTAATCCCAAAGTAAGTGTCCTGTTATCACATCCTTTATAATAGATTCTAGCATTTTCCCTGCTACGATGTTAGGCTAACCAGTCTGTAATTCACTGTTTTCTCCCTCCGTCCTTTTTTAAATAGTGGGGTTACATTTGCCACCCTCCAATCATAGAACACTACAGTACAGAATCTGCTGGGACTGTTCCAGAATCTACAGAATTTTGGAAGATGACCACCAACACATCCACTATTTCCATGGCCACCTCAGTACAGTGGGACGTAGATTATCAGACCCTGGGGATTTATCGGCTTTTGGTCCCATTAATTTCTCCAGCACTATTGTTTTAGTAACACTAATTTTCTTCAATTCCTCTTTCTCACTTGACTCTTGGTTCCCTAGCATTTATGGGAAGTTCCTCAGTGAAGACGGAACTAAAGTAGTTGTTTAATTGCTCTGCTATTTCCTTGTTCTCTATTATAAATCATCCCATTTCAGACTGTAAGGGACCTACAGTCTTCACTCTCTTTTTCTTTTTACACACTTATAGAAGTTTTAAGCCTGCTTTTATGTTTGTTGCAAGTTTACTCTCATACTCTATTTTTTCCCTCTCAAGCAATCTCTTGGTCCTCCTTTACTAAATTCTAAACTGCTCCCAAACCTCAGGCTTGCTACCTTTTCTAGCAACTTTATTTGACTCCTCTTTGGATCTAATACAATCCTTAATTTCTTATGTTAGCTATGGTTGGGCCACTTTTCCAGTTGTGTTTTTGCATCAGAAAGGAATGTATAACTGTTGCAATGCATACATTTATTCCTTACATATTAGCCATTGTCTATCCACCGTCATGCCTATTAATAAAGTTCTCCAATCTATTTCAGCCAACTCACGGCTCATACCTTTGTAGTTTCCTTTGTTTGATTTAGTACCCTAGTGTCAGATTGGACCACTTCACTTTCCAGTCTCATGAAGAATTCCATCATGTCATGGTCCCTGTTCCCTAAAGGACCTCACACAAGGATTATTAATTAATCCCTTCTCATTGCACAATACCAAATCTAGGATAGCCTGTTCCCTAGTTAGTTCGTGAACATACTAGTCTAAAAACCATCGCATACAACTCCAGGAATTCATCCGCCACAGTATTATTGCTAATTTGGTTTGCCTAGTCTATATGCAGATTAAAGTCACCCATGATTACTGTAGCACCCTTGTTACATGCATCTCTAATTACCTGTTTAATGCTGTCCCCTATCTTATCATTACTGTTTGGAGGCCTATAGACAATTCTCAGTAATGTTTTCCACCTCATGTTGCTTCTTAGCTCCACCCAGACTGATTCTACATCTAGATTTTCTGAGCCAATATCCTGTCTCACTATTACACTGATTTCATGCTTAACCAACAGCGCCATCACCTCCTTTTCCTTTTTGCCTGTCCATCCTAAATAGAGTACCCTTGGATATTTAGTTCCTAGCCTTGGTCACCCTGCAGCCATGTCTCTGTTATCTTAATCATATCGTACCTATTTACATCTATTAGCGCTGTTAATTTGTCTACCTTATTGAGAATGCTACGTGCATTCAGATACAGTGCCTTTAGACTTGTCTTTAAGATTTTTTAACATTTTTGTACTATGGCCCTATGTGCTGCTAGCCCTTGTTGCCTCTGCCTTCCACTTTTGCTTTCTACTTTTCTTTCATTCTTATCCTGGTTTCCCTCTCTTGTGTCTCCCCACTCAGGTTCCCAGCCCTCTGCCAGTCTAGTTTAAACCCTCACCCACAGTGCTAGCAAATACCCGTGAGGATATTGGTCCCAGTCCTGCTGGGGTGCAACCCGTCCAGCTTGTACTGGCCCCATCCTATTATCCTATTTTCAATCTTTTTTCCCACCACTGTCCCCTCCCCCCACTCCACCCCCACAAGGGCCATCTGTCACTTGTTCATGCTGTTCTTTCCAGAGTGCTTACCCTTGTCCGGCTATTATCACATTTTGCTTCCTTACCTTAATGCCTGCATCAGCACCTCCTTTAGTACCACTACCATTAACATCTCTTTGCCCTTTTGTTCATTATATCTTTGTCAATCTCTCCTTTGTCCCCACCTATTGCTGGCCTTCTATCCAGCTTCACCTGCTGCACCCCTCTTAAACAGTATAAATTTCATCACATTTTTACTCCTCTTTACCACTGAAGAGTCACATGGACTCCAAATGTTAACTCTGTTTTTCTCTCCACAGATGCTGTTAGACCTGCTGGGTTTTTCCAGCATTTTCTGTTTTTGTTCTATTGCATTTCTAACTTTTCCCAGTTCCAATGACAGGTCACAGGCTTGAAATGTTAACTCTGCTTCTCTCTCCACAGATGCTGTCAGGCCTGGTGAATAATTCCAGCATTTTTGTTTATTTCAGATTTCCAGCATCCACATTTGCTTTTGTGTTCTTGTAGGTAGACCTGTAGTCTACATTAAAGAATGGAAGAATTCTTCAAACCTTAAGCTTCCTGAAGTGCTGTTTCTCGTCTCTTTTGCCATCTGAGAGTTGATTTTACTCCTTTTGTAAAGTATTTGCAGCTTTGCCTGTCAAGGCAGTATTTTTATGTCTGAGCTAGTGGTTCAATTTTTTTTTTCAGAAACCCAATATAGGTCAATTTTATGTTGCAATGCTTTTGTTCTGTTCTGCATTCTTGTGTTCATCCAAAACTCTGCTACTCGTGTCCTAACGTGCACCAAATCCCATTCACCTATTACCCCTGTGCTCACTGACCTAACATTGGCTTCTGTTCAAACAATGTCTTGATTTTAAAAATCTCATCCTTATTTTCAAATCCATCCAGACCTAGTCCTTCTCTAACTGTAATCTCCACCAAACCTACAACCCTCCAAGATATCTGCACTCACCTAATTCTGGTTTCTTGACCATCCCTGATTTTAAGCATTCTTCCATTGGTGGCAGTGCATTCAATTGCCTCGGCCCAAGCTGTGGAATTCCCTCCCTACACTGTCTTCATCGCTTTCTTACTTTAAGCACTCCTTATAACCTATCTCTTCAATCAAGATTTTTGTCATCTGCCTGATGTCTCCTTACATACATCAATAATGTTTTATAATGCTCCTTTGAATTGCCTTGGGACACCTTAAAGGTGCTATATAAATATAAGCTGTTCTTGTTTATCTCAAGAATGGAAAAAAATGTTCTCCACAAGTCTAGAAGTGTTGAATACAATGTACACTAACTGTATTTATGAAATTTCAGCAATATTAAGATTTGACAGAATCTTAATTATCTGCCATAATGGAGAAGACTCTTTTACCAAACTACAGAATGCAGCTCTTGCAAATGATTTAAAAAAATACTACAATTTCAATATCAAACATTGGAAGTTAGTCTCAGACAAAACTAATACATTACCTTAAAAAGGCTTGCAATTATATATTGCCTTTCATGACCACGGGACGTCTCAAAGTCCTTTACAGCCAATAAAGTAG
Organism: Cetorhinus maximus; assembly: GCF_964194155.1. Taxonomy (NCBI): domain Eukaryota; kingdom Metazoa; phylum Chordata; class Chondrichthyes; order Lamniformes; family Cetorhinidae; genus Cetorhinus; species Cetorhinus maximus. The sequence goes on from NC_135894.1 coordinate 50,606,278, forward strand.
TTTTGAAGTGTAGTCACTCTTGTAATGTAGGAAATGCAGCAGCCATTTGGCACACAGCAAACTCCCACAATCAACAATGTGATAATGACCAGGTGATGTATTTTTGTGATGTTGATTGAGGGATTATGATGGGCCAGGACATCAGGTATAACTCACTTGCTCTTCCTCAAAATAGTGCCATGATATCTTTTACATCCACCTCAGAGGGCGAAAGGGCCTCGATTTAACATCTTATCTAAAAAGTGACACCTCTGAAGGTACAGTACTGCAGGAATGCTGCACTGGAGCATCAGTCTAGATTATTGTCCACAAATACTCGAGTGGGACCTGAACCCACAGCAAAAACGTTCCTGAGCCATGGGTGACACACACGTTGAAATATAACATTTGTCCAGTCAAATTACTGCTTTAAAATAAAATCCCCTAGAACAGAATTTTACGATTCCCCGCCGGCAGTTTGTAGGCGGAGGCGTGCCCTTAAATTTTCTCAGGTGGCCTTTCCACTGGGCTCCTGCCCACCCTGACCTCTCTGGAATTTTACACTGGGACTTAGGCTTAGGCTTAGGCCACCCTTGCCCCAAACAAGGCCCTTAAGTGGCCAATAATTGACCACTTAAGGGCTGTTTCCCACCCAGCCTCAATTTTCAGGCTGGCAAGAGGGGTTCATGATCAGGGGAGAGCTGCCCAAAAAGTAATCCTCTTCAGGCCTTGGGTGGGAAGGGGTTGTGGGGAGGATTGGGATGCAGGCTCCTTTTAACATCAGTCTCCCACCCCCTCACAAAAAGGCTGGCCCCTGCAAGTCCTCCCTCACGCCCTGGCCTCTCCACCAATACCCCCTTCCCCCCGCAACCCCCAAAACTTACCTGGTTCTGGACTCGTGGGGCTTAGGCTCTGGGGACTGCTTGCAGTCTCAGTCCTGTCCAATGCTGCTTCTGGCACTATAGGGACTAGAGAGCTGCCAGCCAATCTGATTGGCTGGCAGCTCTGAGGTGGGTCTTCTTCCCCAGTGAGGGATAGACATCCCACCTCCAGCCAATTAATGCTTGTTGGAGTGTTAAGTGGCTGCAAAGCAGACAGTATCAGCGGGAACCTGTTTTCCGCCAACTCCTTGGACAGCAGGAAATGAAACCACGCCATCCTAAAAATCCTGGCCCTATATTGCACCAAAAATTATTCTATTAATAATTTGAAGGAAATTTGTTATTAGACTGGCAGAACAAAAGGAAATCAGCAGTCATCTGGCACATTCGAATCCATTGCTATGTTTGTGTCCCCACATCAATCTGAGAAATCCACAGCATTTCTATTTGTTCAACATGGAATGCACACTTATTCCTTGCAGAGACACAAGTCTGCAGAGCTCAGATGCAGGTTGCTGTCAATGTTTTACGACCTGCAAGTGCGAACAAAGATACTGTTACGAACTTAACCACTTAAACTCATGCAGTATTTTTCCTCTGCTTGCCTTGTGAGAATCACCTTACCCAATGAGGCATTGATTTATATTATTGAGAGCCAAGAAGAAATAATTCTTGCGCCCAATTGAATTCTTGACCAAGGTACTGGATTGGACTTTTGAACAAGAAGTAAAATTTAGGGTAAAAAAAGTTTACATGTCCTTTCATGATGTATTCAACACAGGGTTAAACTCTCAAACAATGTATTTCATGATCTGAAACAGCTATGATCATAGCTCATAGCAAGTTTAGAAACCAACTCTTAACTTAGTTTGTGGGTCAGTCCTGCCATGGTTAATAAATGTAGATTGCCAAGTACAGTGCATATTTTTCAAATTCTATCACTGGTTACTCAAAAGTGCTTACTAATTTAATAGTGGGTATTCATCAGCATGAAAATACAATATGCCTTCAGAGAATGAATCTTAATATTTGGTGTCAATTAATAACCTTTATTTTGTATTGCGTGAAACCCTAAAACAGCATTTTAACATTAATCCTCTAACATTTAAGTTCATCTATGATTTGTAATCCCTCAGTCTGGAAGGAACATGCAGGGCCAGATTTTCCTGTCAAAATAACTGTGTTTTCTAATGGAGCTTGTGTTGTTTACTGTATAAATGGTACAAAAATTCAGGGAAGCAGCAAATTTACGGCTAAATGCTAATATCCAAAGGTTCCTGTCCAGTTGTACCATTGCATCATCAGCTTTGCAAAAAGAATATAAATACAATGCATAGATACCCTTTTAAGATGGTAATTGTTCATTATTGCCAATCAACCTCACATAAATTAACTATAACAGTTAATGAGTCTCATTCCTTCAGGTTTTAATTGTTGTTGGAGATTCAATAAAGTCAAACTTATTTCAACGTTTCCTTTTTTTTGTCTTTTAATCCAGTCTTTCCTTCCGTCCTTATTTCTTTCTGTAACTGATTTGACATTGAATTCACCCACTGAAACATATCCATCTTCACCTTTGCTTAGTTTAGCTTCCAGTCTTTCAAACTGATTATTTATGGAGATACAGTTGCTTTCCCTATTCACTTTGGGATTTCTCTCGGAGGTGGGAATAGGTTCACGAAATACAGATTTTTTTTTGTTTTTGCAGGAAAAACAATTTTCTGTGCCTTTCCAACCTAATTTTTGTGTGACCTTTTCATTGACATCAGGGTGACCTTCATAAAAAGGTATAGGAAAATAGTTGTTCCCAATGCATTTTCCTCTCCTGCTGTGCATTTAAAAAGAATATAAGTTTCCTCATGCCAAAGTGTGACGCTTCTGCCAGGTCAGGAATAGTGCAGGATTGGAGTACAGCAACTTTCTTCCAGCAATTTTCTCAAATTTTAAAACTGCAAAACCTGCCTGCAAGCCAAGGAATTCTCTGCCAGGAAGGGGGAAATGCAGACCACACCCAGCACAGCTGCAGACTTGCCAGCAACCGATCTCCATTGCAGTTACAGAGTATTCAGCAGTCAGGCGCCCCCTTTAAAAATCATTGTGTCATGGTTGCAGCACCTGCAGGCCACCTTCAGTAGAGGCACAAGTGCAGCAGCAGGAGACTAGAATGCCTTGTTTTCCACGTGCATAGGTCCAAAGACAGGAGGAACCAAGGTGTCAAGTGCCCACAAGGAGGTGGTGTTGAATAATGAGGCAGTACCCACCTGAAAGGGTATACTGGAACAGGGTAACTCACCTGAACATGACTGAGAGGCAATGTAGAAAAAGCCTGTCCTGAGGGGACGTGGCGGAGATACCCTGTCACTGCACCACCTGCACCTTTGCAGTGGTAGTCATGAGGGGAAGGTGCTGATTTGTGTGGGGCATCGGAGGGAACAAAATAGCTGACACAGGCTTTGTAGCCTAAGCATTGCTGCAAGTGACAGGGCGGCAAGCTATGTCCCAAGTTGTAAATGCACTAAGGGCCTGAGGGGTTCCAGGAGTATTCGTGGCCTGCTTTACTGTCCTTCTTAGGGTAGGCCTGGGGGTGCTCAGTCTGCTGAGCCCTATGAAGGAGAAAGCATTGAGATGGGTGTTGTGGTTGAGAGTGTGTCTAAGTTGGAGTGAGGGGCATAACAAATGCGTGAGCCACGCATTCATTAAAGTCAGCCTTTCAGGGGTGAGCAGCAAAAGGCTGGTACAGCAGTGTTCTCAAAGGGTAGGGGGAAAAGGTAGCAACATTGGCTTAGAACAGTAACATGTCAATACATTTGTTTAACTAAGGGTTGCAGTCAATGACCAGTTCAAACAGGGAAACAACGTTTCAGCCAATAACAAAGTACATTGTACTTATAGTGCAACGGTCACAGGTCACGTCCCGAGGAGTGGCAGGGCCATCTCTGGGCCGATATTTGATTCTGGTGTGTCATGAAGCGATTAATGTGTATAATATTATTGGAAAATATTTTTCTTTTAAAAGGGGTTTAGTATGTGGGTGTGTCTTAACTGGATTAAAGCCAACTGGTCTGGATGCTTTGATGGGTACTAGTTCTGATATGTGGGAGAGAGAGAGAATGCATTTGTATTTTTTGAATAGAGCATTCAAGGAGAGGGGTGAAAACTGACACCTATCTAGCAGATACCAAGCAATATGTGTATATTACTAATAAAATTGGTACTATGAAAGAGGTTTTATTATTAGAAGAGGCTAGTGATACAATGAGGATTTACATTCAATGAGCAGTGCGAGGTATAACTTCAACAGTTTTGGCTGTGCAGAGCAGAGGCAATGTGAGATCAACAGCAACTGTAAGCCTCCAACTATCTCCACAGGAACCAAAGTGAAAAGAACCTCATTTTGAATTCCTAAGTTGAAAAAGCTTTGCCTGGTGTCTGGTTAAGTCGATGGGTTGCTGTTGCCTTAATGGAGATTAGTTTGGTAATTTGTTAAAAGTAGTAATTTGTAGCCATGTGTATATATATTTTAACCTATGCAAATTAATAAAATGTTTCATTTAGTTTCATGAAAAACCTTGAGAGTTGGTGACCTGATTCCTCAATGTAGAGTTGCATCTCAAACATACCACTTAAAATATAGGTTATGACAGTAATTTAAAGTTTCCCTCTGGGATTTTTAAATAACTCAGCTGTACCAGCTGCATCTGTCATAACAGGTGCCATTTGCTACTCTTTTATTGGGCAGAGGGCAGGAAGCACACACCTCCACCCCCAACCTCTTCAGGAATAATTTAACTCGACTTACTTGACTACTCGTTTTCTCGTTCCATTCATCTTCCATCCCAACTTCGCTCGCCTGCTGCCTCGGTGCTCAACTCTGCCCACTTCTCAGCGAGCTCTGTCTCCCTCACTGAACCCCAGTCCCGACCCACCCCAGTTTGTGCCGAATTAGCTCATCTTAGCCAGGATTAATAAACAGGGTGCTACAAAATGGGCCTCAGTACCCTAGGGTTAAGAAAAAAACAAATGTGGCCAGAGAGAGATGGATACTGAGTGAGTAGCGAATTAAGTTCATGTGGTAAGTTCTGGTAAGTCCTTTTCAGGTTTCAGTGATACATTAATAATCAAGATCTGACATAGTATTAACCTTCAAGTAAGTTAGGTTAGCTTGTTAAACAGAGAACTGCCTGGTGTGACAGTTATCTGTCAATCACTTGAAAGCAGTTGGTTCAAGTGGTGTTAATTACAGTGGCAGGAAGCAAACTAACTACTGACTCATCAGACTCAAGAAACTTGACACCATCCAGGACGAAGCAGTCCGCTTGATTCGCACCACATTCACAAACATACACTCCCTCCACCACTGATGCACAGTAGCAGCAGTGTGTACTATGTACAAGATGCACTGCAGGAATTCACCAAGGCTCCTTAGACAGCACCTCCCAAACGCACGACCACAACCATTTAGAAGGACAAGGGCAGCAGATAGATGGGAACACCACCACCTGCAAGTTCCCCTCCAAGTCACTTACCATCCTGACTTGGAAATATATCGCTTTTCCTTCACTGTTGCTGGGTCAAAGTCCTGGAACACCCTTCCTAACAGAAATGTGGATGTACCTACACTGCATGGGCTGCAGTGGTTCAAGAAAGCAACTCACCACCACCTTCTCAAGGACAACTGGGGATGGACAATAAATGCTGGCCCAGCCAAAGCCCATGTCCCATGAATGAATATTTTTTAAAAATTGGAGGGTCTATGAAAGAGACAGGCTTTTCAAACCGCATCATCAGTCAGTGGCATGCGGGGAGACAGTGACTACACCAGTGAGATGGAGACTGAACGAGTAGCAAATTAGGTTCATGTGGAAATTTGGTGCATGGGGGAAAGAGGTGTGGTATACATAATTTAATTACTTAATTAATTTAGGAATTATTCTAAGTTAACTAAATAATTTAAGTAACAATGACAGGACAGGTGTTATGTTGCATCTGTGGAACATGGAAGCTTTTGGACGCCAAGGCAATCCATGACAAACAGCAAGTGTCAGCAGCTAGAGGAGTTCTGGATCAGGATTGCTGATCTGGAAACTGAACTGCAGACACTGCGCAACATAAGTGAGGGGGAGAAATACCTGGTACTTTGTTCCAGAAGATAGTCACACCTCTTAGAATAGGGTCATCTGTTTTGGTCAGCAGTGAGGGACAGGAGGATGTGACCGTGAGTGAGGCAGATAATGGGGTCCTGTAGACAGCAATGGAGGAACCCCAGGCTTTGCAATTGTCAAACAGGTTTGAGGTGCTCATAACCTGTGTGGACGAAAGCGAGGTCAGCAAGGATGAGGATGAGCAGGCTGGCCATAGCATCACGGTAAAGGGAGCCATTCAAGCAGGGTAAGCAAACAAGAATGCAGTGGTAGTACGGTACAATATAATGAGGGGGAATTGACACTGTTCCCTGCAGTGAAGAGCGAGCGCCCAGGAGGCTGTGTTGCCTGGCTGGTGCCAGGATTCAAGACATCTGCTCAGGGCTGGAGGGGAACTTGCAGTGGGAGGGGAGGGGAGGGTATTCAGTCATCATGGTCCATGTAGTACCAACGACAAAGGCAGGACAAGGGTGGACATATAATCAGTATGAGAAGTAAGGAACAAATTAAGTAGAACCTCAAAGGTGATAATCCCTGGATTATTACCTGAGCCACATGCAAACTGACATAGGGCAAGTAAGATTAGAGAGATGAATGTGTGTGGCTTAAAGACTGGTGTGGGAGAAGTGGTTTCCAGTTCGTGGGGCACTGGCACGAACTGGGTAAAATGGGGCTGTACCATTGGGACGATCTACCTGAACCATGCTGGGACATGTGTCCCTGTGAATCGCATAACTGGGGAAATACAGAGGGCCTTAAACTAAACAAGGGATTGAGGGATCAAGCTTGGTGAGATGTGGCAAATCGAGGGTCACAGAATAGCAGGAAGGGACAGAGATAAAACTTAAGAATACAGAAAATAGGCACGGCTAGATGTTACAAAGATAACAAAAGTACAAAACTAAAGACTCTATATATGAATGTGCATAGCATTCACAACAAAGTAAATGAACTGATAGTGCACATTGAAGTAAATAAATATGGTCTGATAGCCATTATGGAGACATGGCTGCAGGATGACAAGGATTGGGTCTTCAATATTGAGGGGTATATGATATTCAAGAAGAATAGGAAGCTAGGTAAAGGCGGAGTAGCAGCACTGTTAATCCAGGATGGCACTGGTGCAATAGTTAGAGATGACCTTGGCTCAGAAGATGAGATGTAGAATTGGTTTGGAATAGTAGGGAAAAGAAGCCACTAGTAGGAGTGGTCTACAGCCCTAAAAGTACCATAATGTAGGACAAAGTATACAAGGAGAAATATTGGGTGCTTGTGATAAAGGGATGGCATTAATCACGGGCAATTTTAATCAACACATAAACTGGAAAAATCCGATTGACGGTAGCCACCTGGATGAGAATGCTTTTGAGATAGCTTCTTAGAGCAGCACGTTCTGGAGCCAACCAGTGAGCAGGTTATATTAGACTTGGTATTGTGTAATGTGACAGGATTAATTAATGACCTCAAAGTGAAGGCACCCCTAAGTAGCAGTAACCACAATATGATTGAATTTTACATCCCGAGTAGGGAGGAGAGTGGGTCTAAGACTAGTATTTTAAACTTAAATAAGGGCAACTATGTGGGCACGAAAGCTGAGCTGAAGTGTACCGGGATACTAGGCTAGGGGATAGATCAATAGAGAAGCAGTGGCAGACATTTAAGGGGATATTTCAGAATACTCAGAATAAATATATTCCTACTAGAAAGAAAAATTCTAAGGGTGGGGGGGACCCACCATCCATGGTTAACTGAAGTTGTTAAGGAAAGCATCAAACTGAAGGAAGAAGCATATAATTGTGCAAAGATGAGTGGCAGGTCAGATGATTGGTCAGAATATAAAGAATGGCAAAGAATGACTATAAGGTTAACCAGGAGAAAATAAATTAGAGTATGATAGAGGAAGATAGCTAGAAATGTAAAAACAGATCGTAAGGTTTCTAAAGGTATTTAAAAAAGAAAAGAGTAAGTAGAGTGAGTATTGGCCCTCTATAGAGTGACAGTGTGGAATTAATAGTAAGATATTAAGGAAATGGCAGATGAAATGAACAAATGTTTTGCTTCTGTCTTCCACTATGGAGTATACAAAAAACATTCCGGTAATAGCTGTATATCAGGAGGCGGGAACTTGGTGAAATTATAATCACTAGGGAAGCCTTACTGAGCAAAATGATGGAGCTACGGGCTGACAAATCTCCAGGTCCTGATGGACTTTATTCTAGGGTCTTAAAAGGAGTGGCTAATGAGGTAGTAGATGCATTGGTGTTAATTTTCCAAAATTCACTAGCTCCGGAAAGGTTCCATCAGACTGGAAAGTAGCAAACGTAACTCCTCTATTCAAGGGAGTCAGAAAATAGCAAACTATAACCAGTTAACTTGACGTCTATTGTGGGGAAGGTGTTGGAACTGATCATTAAGGGGGCTATAGCTGGGCACTTTGAGAAACTGATGATAATTGGGAAGAGTCAGCATGGTTTTGTGAAAGGGAAATCGTGTTTAACCAATTTATTGAAATTCTTTGAAAGAGTAACATGTAATATGGATAAAGGAGAGCCTGTGGATGTGCTGTACTTAGAATTCCAGAGGGCATTTCACACAGCTAGTGGTTTGGGTCTAGAATGCACTGCCTGGAAGTGTGGTGGAGGCAGGTTCAATCGAAGCATTCAAGAGGGCATTAGGTGATTATTTGAATAGAAACAATGTGCGAATCGCGTAACTGGGGAAATAGAGAGGCCTTAAACTAAACAAGGGATTAAGGGATCAAGCTTGGGTAGATGTGGCAAATCGAGGGGTAAGTTCAAGGCAGAAGAGCATAACAGGAATATGGGAAATAAGGGTCATAGAATAGCAGGAAGGACAGAGATAAAACTTAAGAATACAGAAAATAGGCATGGCTAGATGTTATAACGATAACAAAAATACAAAACTAAAGACTATATCTGAATGCGCGTAGCATTCTTACCAAAGTAAATGAACTGATAGTGCACATTGAAGTAAATAAATATGATTGAACCTGCCTCCACCACACTCAAGCCGTGCATTCCAAATTGCTTCTTTTGACAATTACCTTAAATCTGTGCCTTCTCATTCTTGATCCTTCCGCCAATGGGAAAAAATTGTCCTTATTCACTCCGTCCAGACCCCTCATGATTTTAAAAACCTCTATCAAATCTCCTCTCAACATTCTCTTCTCCAAGAAAAACAGTTCCAACCTCTCCAATCTATCCATGTAACTGAAGTTCAGATGAAGAAAGAAAAAATACAGTTACTATCTGGTATTGGTTCAGTCTTTTTCAGGGCAGGCCTATAGCTTTTTAAGATGAATTGAAGTTTTAGCTGGAGTGGAGGTTTTGTAAAGCAGATAATTCCCAGTAAGCTGCAAGGCTTCTTGTAATTGAACTGCCAGGAGGTCAGTTTCTTAGTGAATTGAGGTTGGAACAGGTTGGGGAGAATTTTTCTTCCACTTGAGGTATAGCTATTTCACCTTGGCTGCGTAGTGTCTTGCAGCTGTGTCGATGACTGGTCAAAGTGCCCCCTATTTTATACCCTCAGAGCTGGTCACTCTGGCTGCTACAGCAGAATCTGGGCTAATAATTAAAGTCCAAATTTCAGGCCACATCAGCAACATGCAATTTTATTCAGAAAAAAAGACACGTGATCTGTGCTAAGTAGCTCTATTTCTTGTTCCATGCTTTAAGCTCTTTGCTTTCATCAGACATCTCTGCTCAGTAGTGTGGAAGTGACAAAGGAAAGCACTCCTCATTTTGAGTCCCAATTCCACTGAATTTGAGCTGCTACATTAAATAAGTCTCTAGGCATACTTGTCCCCAAATCTTCAACAATATTTACTCTGAAACCATTGGAAGATGACAGGTACAATTCATTGAACGTCTCCCATTTCCTCGTTCTCCACTTAGGAAATTACCTGCCATCTGTGACTCCGCTTCCACTGCTACCAGCCAGAGAAGGTACGTCCTTCAGCTTTACAGTTACTCAATATCCTTTACAACAATGAGAACTGGTAGGTTATTTATCTAAAGAAATGATTTTGGGCTGTTTCTAAAGCTACAGGAAAGTGACAGTAGATATGTGCCTTTCTTTCTGTAGGTGAGAATATCCCCTGTAATGCGATGAGAGATCCGAAACTACCAAGTGAACAGCTGCAGCCCAATTTCTCACTGACAGCACTGCCCAAATCTAATGGCCAAGAAATCTCTGCCTCCCCAAAATAAGCCTCCTGACAAGGAATGATCCTGGACCAGTCAATAAATAACCTTCTTCAAATGGGAAGAACTGCACAGGTGTACAAATGCCTTTAATTTTTAACAGAATGTATTATATAATCTTCAATTGTATGCCTGTGTGTTTCTGTTTAATTACCTGAAAAGATTTGCAAATCTCAGTATAACTTAGAATGAGAAAGAAAGCCAAGGATAATAAACTAGTCAATAAACAGATCAACACCTCAAACTGTAAGCCAAGGTGATTAGCCATGATACAGCATTGTATGGGAATACAGACCTTTAGTTTTTTTTCTATTTATAACCTAATTCACAACTCTACAGAGCAACAATATTCAACATACTTCATTTTATCAGCCAGGATTTGCTGGCCACTCCATCCTCCTCCAAAATTTAATCATCAAATCAGCAGTCACACTGACTCAAAAATAGAACAAACTTCACTATGGAGAACAATGGTGAGGCTTACAGCACTCCATTATTTACATGCAAATGAACATTTAAACATGAAAATTCAGAAGTTGCTGTCCAAGATGCATCACCTCTCTAATGTGCCTTGCTCCCTATTCAAATGTATTGAGCAGTGTAAAATTCCTGTAATAACACTAATACAGACTAAACATGTGCTTGTCCTTTCCACTCTAAGTACCTTTTTAATGGTGTGCTAAGTTTTAATTACTGCCAAGCAACCTTTATAGAACTAAAAATAATTTTAATAAATAGAGTCTAATTGTTTCAACTTTTAATTACTGAAATTTTAAAATAAAAAGTGTAATTTTTTTTTTGTCACCACTTTTTTTCTTTCACACTCTATTTTGTTTTCTGTACGGATTTGATACTGAATTTAATATACTAACATACACTTACTGTCTCAGATTCTGTATGGTTCATTAACAATTCTTCAATCTGATTGGTTGAGATGCAAAGGTCCCAGATGCCCAGCTCCCTCACTGTGCCAATATGACCTCATTTAGATGCAACACTGACAGCAACTTACCGTGCAAAACCCACAGCAGGTTTATGAGAAAAAGTAAGTTTAACAAAGGCTAATTACAGCAAACTCCCACCCATAATATTTACTGAAGGTCCACAACATTGAGAATTCAGACTCATTAATAGGCAAATATAAACAAACAATACCAAATTACATGCATGACATTCAATAAACCAAAGGCCAGATACAGATATTAAACGGAGCAAACAAACTACATCATGGCTAGACCATCACATTGGCAGTTTTTGGTAACATTAAGGAACCATATGGGATTGAGGGTCTATTTTTTGCGATTTTCCAATCCATTTATGTTTGTAAGAGCATGAAATGCAGCATAAAAATTGTATTGCAATTAAAACAGTCATATTTTGAGCAAACATAGGCAATTGGTCCATCGAGTCTACCATTCTATGAGTTTCCGAGCACACTTCAATAATTAACTGTCTTGCCTCCTTAATAATAAAGTAATTTAAGCATAAAATCAATCCCACTTATGAAACATTTTAAAGCATAATTATAGCCCACAATTATTTAATCCAACTTCCTGCTCTCTTTCTCATCATATAATGAATGCTACAAATTGAATCTTCAACACCTTCTCTCCAGGCATTGGAGAGGAAGGTCATGCAGTACCCTTTTAATACTATTAGGATGTTTTTAGAACTTGTTGCAAATATCATGTGGAATGCTTATAAAGCTATTATAATCATGACCTGCTGCAGAAAAGTGGTGTTAAACAAACTCAAAATTTTTGTAATGGCAACCCCGTGTGACCTATTCAGAAAAGGAAAATTAGTATAATGTAAATTAAATACATGGAGGACACAAGAGTAGCACCATACGTAATGCCCTAAAGTTAATATTTAAAAATAAACACAATATGTAATTATATCAGAATTTCTCCATGCCATATTTGTCCAAAGAAGAAAAAGATCCAAGTCATAAGGCTAGGAAGAGACTGTGATCTGGATATCAATAAAACTATGTAAAATGCTTAATAAAAGTTAAACCATTGCATTGAAATTAATTAGCTATTGTCAGTCTTAAAATCTAACCAACTTTTAAAAAAGTTTTGCTTTCATGTTAAACCAGAGGCAAAAGTCCCACCTCCATTGTAATTTCTAAACTCATGTGGCCAAAACTTAGTACTGTGGATTTAGCTATTTATCCATGTTTAGAACCTTGTTTAAAAAACAATTATTTCCCTAAAAAAAATGTAGCTGAGGATAGAGATCTGAGCAGATGCACAGTGTTCCACCCAAGTGTCATATAAACCTAAACAGTGAAGGGCTGAAGATCCAGAGTCCTCCTGATCCTCTGCTGTAACTTTGGCAGAAATTTGTTGGAAGCCCGGTAGAAACGGAATAAATTACCATTTACATAATTTCTGCAAGGTTTTGGCCAATTTCTCTAAGTTACTTTGCAGATCGGGAGAACTGCTGCCAAAAGTTAAGGTGTGATGAGTTAACTGGCTAGTTAACCAATGAGATAAAGGCTAAGCCATATTTTGTCCCCAACCAACAATGACAAGCATATATACCTTTCAGCAAGAATCAATAGGTAGTAAGCAGCATACCTCGGTTGCTTTCCAAGGGACTTGTTTTTGCTGATATGGTTAAGATCATATCATAAAGTATATTTACCCACTGAGCTATCAAAAAAATCTATATTAAAAATAATTTAAACCCTCTTATTAAATAATTCAATATTCAAAGAACACATTCTACAGTCCTTTCAATATGTACTATACAGTTTCATTGTATAAGAGGAGAAAATAGTGGTTACGATTTGCAATCCATTTCAAGATCAACAAGCTAATGCAACTCTGTTTTTATTATGAGCGTTGATTGTAATTGTAATTGAATAGGCAACAACAAACCATGTCACAGCAGTCAGTTATTAATAACGGTAAAAATGTTCACCTCAGATGTGTTGTGGTTGATTCAAATTCTACAGGAGACTAAATTGAATATGAAGTGATGACAATAATGAATTGGATATAGATCTGTTTTACTTCCTGGCAGAGATCAAGAAATGGGACAGCTTCTTGTTTGTCAATGCAGGGTTTAAGTCATCCAAGTGTTGAGAGAAACTTGTGCCATAAGTATTTATAGCAAAGTGCTGAAGCAGCTACACATACTCTGGAATCAACAATTCAAATTCTGCCATTCAAACTTGGAACCATGAGCATTGCACAACTTAACTCTTTAAAAAAAAGACGCTTTCTTATTAACAGTTACCTATATACCAATTGTAGGTAAAATGATAGGGGAGGCAAGAATTCAAAACAAAGCGCTGATAATGAAGAAAAACTATGGTTATTTTGAGAATATTTTCCAAATAAAGTCACTATGTCCTGAACTTGCTATCATCTTACATCTTGGCAATGATGTGTTAATAACACATGACAATGATAATACTAAAAGATCAGGGAAATAATTGACTGAGTTAGGCCATGAGTTGAAATGTGCCAAAGCTGCCTGGCACATTAGCATCACCCCACTGTCAATAAAATTTCATTGTCGCCACTTAGCTCTCCATTATAATCAATGAGGGTCATCAGTTTGCTGGATATACAGTATTATTCACATTGCAGCCAGTTAGGCTGAAAATAAAATGGTATGGATAACCTGCAATAATGTGGTGTATGTCAGTACATAATGCTCAATATTGCTCTAAGAGTATTTTTGGGTATGCATGTTGCAGTCAGCTTTGCCATCAAGAATGCTGATAGATTCTGAAGGCAATTATTTTCAGGACCACCACATAGTTCTACTTTTTTTCTATTCATTCATGGGATATGGGCTTCGCCAGGTGGGCCAGCATTTATTGCCCATCCCTAATTGCCCTTGAGAAGGTGGTGGTGAGCTGCCTCCTTGAACTGCTGCAGTCCATGTGGTGGAGGTACATCCACAGTGCTATTAGGAAGGGAGTTCCAGGATTTTGACCCAGCGATAGTGAAGGGACGGTGATATATTTCCAAGTCAGGATGAAGAATGACTTGAAGGGGAACTTCCAGGTGGTGGTGTTCCCATCTATCTACTGCCCTTGTCCTTCTAGGTGGTAGTGGTCGTGGATTTATAAGATGCTGTCCAAGGAGCCTTGGTGAATTCCTGCTGTGCATCATTTTGATATTGAAAGCATTGTGATGGTCTATGCACTGGGTATTCCCTTGTTCCTGATCATTATGGATGACCTAAAGGAAGCAGGTGTGATACTTGAGACAGCGTGGCCAGAGACCGTAGCTATCTTGCTATAACCCATCTCAAAGATTGTACAGGCAAGCGATGTCTTTTGCATGCAGGCAGCACTTCAGCAAGGAAGCAATTGCTACCTGTGGGAGATGCTGCAGGAAGACCTGCAGTCATGACTCTCAACCCACTTCCTGCAAAGCCTTTACAGTGGCAGTGGAGGTGGTGATGGTCCACAATTTCAAAAGGTACCAATTCCTTCTAGTCAGGCACTGAAGATCTCTAACTTTGGTCAAGGACCTGCCAACAGGTGACATATGTCACTTTCCACAGGGCACCTGGCATCTTTAAATGTCATAAGACCACTGTACAGCAAAGAGACAATCCATCAACTTCCAGAGTTTGCAGGCTTTCCCAAGAGGCTATTGTTGGGATCTATGTTGCTCAATTATATCTACAAGAAGGGCAATTACTCTTAAATCTGAAAAAAGAAAATTATGAAGGTATGAGGGGCAAATTACCTATGGTGGAGTGGGAAAATACACAAATATTTGACGGTAGACAGGCAATGGCTAGTATTTAAAGAAACACTACATGGTCTACAAGAGACCATGTAGTCTCAGGCACAAACACCAAAATTAACCATGGTTAACATGTTAAAAGGTTGTATTAAATCAAAGGAAGTGGCTTATAAAGGTGCCAGAAAAAAAGTAGTAAACCTGAGGATTGGGAGAAATTTAGGACCCAGTAAAGGAGGACCAAGAAATTGATTCAGAAATGGACAAGAGAAAATGAATTCAAACTGCAAGGAATGCAAGGAACATAAAAACGAACTGTAAAAACTTCTCTAGGTATGTGAAAAGGAAAAAAGATTAGCTAGAACAAATGTGGGCCCAGTACGGGAGAATTTATAGTGGAGAACAGGGAAATAGCAGAGAAACCAAACAGTTACTCAAACCAGGTGAGGACAGCAGATTTCCTTCTTTAAATAGCATTAGTCAACCATATGGGTTTTTACGACAATCGGCAATGGTTTCACAGTGATCATTAGACTTTTAATTCCAGATAGTTATTGAGTTCAAATTCCACCATCTGCCATGTTGGGATTCAAACCCAGGTCCCCGGAGCATTACCCTCGGTCTCTGGATTACCAGTCCAGTGACAATACCACTATGCCACCACCACCCCTATGATGTACTGCCGCAGTTATATAAAGCCTTGGTGAGACCGCACTTGGAGTATTGTGCACAGTTTTGATCTCCTTATCTAAGGAAGGATATACTTGCTATGGAGGGAGTGCAACAGAGGTTCACCAGAATAATCCCAGGGATGGCGGGATTGTCGTATGAGGAGAGATTAAGGAGACTGGGTATGTTTTCCCTAGAGCTTCGAAGAATGAGGGGTGATCTCATTGAAACTTACAAAGTTCTCACCAGGGCATCACAGGGTGGATGTAGATAAGATGTTTCCCCTGGCTGGTGAGTCTGAAACCCGGGTACTTAGTTTTAATTTATTCTTTCATGTGACGTGGACGTCACTGGCAAATCCTGCATTTGTTGCCCACCTCGAATTGCCCTGAACTGAACATTTCAGAGGGCAGTTAAGAGTCAACCATATTGCTGTGGATCCAGAGTCACATGTAGGCCAGACCAGCTAAGGATGGAAAATGTTCCTCCCTCAAGAACATTAGTGAACCAGATGGGTTTTTATGACAGTTAATGATAGTTTCATGGTCTTAATCTCAGGATAAGGGGTGGGTCATTTAAGACTGAGGTGAGAAGAAATTTCTTCACTCAGGGGTTGGGGAATCTTTGGAATTCTGTACCCCAGAGAGCTATGGAAGCTCAATCATTGAGCATGTCCAAGACAGAAATAGATAGATTTCTGGAGACTAATGGCATCAAGAGATACAGAGATCATGCAGGAAAGTGACAATAAGGTAGATGATCAGTCATGAATGGCGGAGCAGGCCCAATGGCCTACTCCTATCCCTATGTACTTGGTAATTACTGTGGTAGTCTGCGATGCCCAGCTGAGGATTCTGCACATTAGGAGTTAAAGACAACAATACAGACTTTTCAGAGTTTTACTGTAATTATCAAGGGTTGTAGGACTGGAGGAGATTACAGAGATAGGGAAAGGCCAGACCATGGAGGATTTGGAAACAAGGATGGAAGTTTTATAATAGACATGTTGTTTAACTAGGAGCCAGTGTAGGCCATGAGTACAGGGGTGATGGATCAACAACATTTGATCTAAGTTAGGACGCATGCAGCAAAGTTTACAGAAAGTAGAACATGGGAGACCAGCCAAGAGAGTGTGTTAGAATCATCACATCTGGAGGATAAAAGGCATGGACGAGATTTTCAGCAGCAGGGACGAGATTTTCAGCAGCAGGGGAGCTGAACGATAGGTGGAGATGGATGACATTAGAGAGGTGGGAATAAGCAGTCTTAGTGACAATGCAGGTTAAGAGCCTGAAAGCTCATCTTGGGGTCAAATAGGACACCAAAGTTGCCAACAGTCTGGCTCAGTCACAGATTTTTGCTAGGGGGAGGGATGGAAATGGTGGCTGGGGAGAAGATCTTGGAGCAAGGGCTGAAAAGTGACTTGAGTCTTCCCAATATTTAACTGGAGGAAACGTCTGCTCATCCAATACTGGTTGACGGATGACCAGTCTGACAATTTAGAGACAGGGGAGGGGTCAAGAGAGGTGTTGCTGAGCTAGAGCTAGGTGTCGCCAGCATCCATGTTGAACCTGACCTGTTTCTGGATGAGCAACACTCAAAGCAAAACATACTTGCTAGCTTCAGCTTTTACCTTGGGCACTGTGCTTGCATCGAATAGGATTTTTTTTTAAAAAGTGAAATTATCAAATTTTGCATCTGAAAAATGTGAACAAAACTTGGTGAAAAATAGCAGCATTTGGATTTTTTTTGAAAGCACAAAAAAGCTCATTAGAAATTGATTCCATCGACATCAATATAATTAATCCAGAAGGTGGAGGCTATTTCTTTTTGATATCTGTGGCAATCAGATAACTTTTAGTTGGGCTATAAAGCCTAGGCATGATTTCTCGATTTAAGCCAAGAGTAGGCTTAAGACATACCCAAGGTCATGATTGTTATGGTTATTATGGGACCACATAGTTACAGCACAAGTCTGTAGTATGTCAGCAGCTGCATTATCCTTATTTTAAAGCCAAATGCACTGTCATAAAAACAAAAAACTGCGGATGCTGGAAATCCAAAACAAAAATAAAAACAAAAATACCTGGAAAAACTCAGCAGGTCTGGCAGCATCTGCGGAGAGGAACACAGTTAACGTTGAGTCCATATGACTCTTCAACAGAACTAAGTAAAAATAGGTGAAATATAAGCTGGTTTAAGGGGGGGTGGGACAAGTAGAGCTGGATAGAGGGCCAGTGATAGGTGGAGATAGCCAAAAGATGTCATAGACAAAAGGACAAAGAGATGTTGAAGGTGATGATCTTATCTAAGGAATGTGCTAATTAAGGGTAGAAAGCAGGACAAGCAAGGTACAGATAGCCCTAGTGGGGGTGGGGTGGGGTGAAGGAATCGAAAAAGGCTAAAAGATAGAGATAAAATAATGGATGGAAATACATTTAAAAATAATGGAAATAGGTGGGAAAAGAAAAATCTATATAAATCATTGGAAAAAAAAGGGTGGGGGGGGATCGGAAAGGGGGTGGGGATGGAGGAGAGAGCTCATGATCTAAAATTGTTGAACTCAATATTCAATCCGGAAGGCTGTAAAGTGCCTAGTCGGAAGATGAGGTGTTGTTCTTCCAGTTTGCGTTGAGCTTCACTGGAACAATGCAGCAGGCCAAGGACGGACATGTGGGCAAGAGAGCAGGGTGGAGTGCTGAAATGGCAAGTGACAGGGAGGTCTGGGTAATGCTTCACTGTAATGGGCAGTTCTACTCAATCCATGATCAGAAGAGCTCTCTATAAGGTTACAGAAGTATCCAGAATACATTAATCCAAAAACAAAGGCCAAAGATACTTACTGGAGCCAAAGAGATTCAAGACAACCTACCAGTAGGAAACAAACAACCAACCCTCATGTGTCTCTCAGTCTTCAATTAACCATTCTGTTCTGCCTCTTGGAGAGTACACAGTTCACAAGAGATGCTGATCAAAGCAATCGGCAGCCTTGGCCTCATTAATTAAGAAGGAGCTGGCAGGGTAAAGGGAATGGACCCTTAGCAGCTTCCATGAGAACAGCAGGATAATTTTTCATTTGCAAACAAATACTCATCTTCTTATGGGAATACTAAATTAATATAAATTTAGTTCTCATCCTGTTAGTTCCAATGAGTAATATTGCCAAATTAACTAAGGGACACAAGAGGAAAATTCTGTATTTAGTGATTGGGTCAAAATAAAACTCCATACTTTGCCCTAACGGGGCATCTAATTGTGCTTTCCACTAGACCTGTCGCTTTCCACTAGACCTGTCCTTGGATGTTTAGGTTTTGAAATCTTGTGTGCGGCAAGTTGCTCAAAGTGCGAGCTGGTAACATTGCAGTTTGGGAAACCAAGCATCCGGGTCCAGAGTGAAGAGGGCAATGAATTTCTATTTCCTTAATCAAATCCAAGGGTTGTGAAATTAACAATGTAAGGACTGAGAAGGAAGCATAAATTCGTGTGTGAGTTTAATGCTACATCAGGTACAAGAAAAGGGGTGAGTGTGAAATAACAATTGAATTGATAGGAGGACGACCAAGTTACAACAATTTTATATTAGGTTTAACATTTTTAAAATCTCTCACAAGTAAAACCTGGAGGAATGAGACTTCACACTTATATTTAATTTTCAGTCCCAGAGAGATTGGCAATAATTAACACTTTGTTAAAAGGGTACTTAGACTGAAATAGACAATATAGCTTTGTGGAGAGTTTAGTTGGTATGTACCGCACAAATACAGCACCTTCACACCATTCAATGCATATCAGTGTTGTTGCTGACAGGAAGATGATGTTTCCGTGAATCTAACAGTGGAGGAGCACATTTCAGATAGCGCCATTTGGATTGCTGTATTTAACCGCACATCTGCTTCTTGCCTGAAGCAGCTGCAGCATTTGAACATAAAAAACAGCACAATTCACCTCACCATTTTCACAGCAAATTATAGGCCAACTAGTTCTATAGGAGTGCCAACAGTTATTGTGCTGGAGGAAGTTTCTCCTCCACCCCTTTTCAGCCAACTAATATGTGGTGAATGGTTCCATTATATTTGAAATTTCTTCAATACAAAAATATACTTTCTTTCATGTGAGCTTATGCCCACTGGCTTACACAATATCTGTTGTATAAGATTTCATATTTCATTCTAACTTCTGCAAAGGGTTTTAAAAAATTCTGAATATTGCAAAGAGGAATTAGACAATAGGTATTTCTTAAATCATTACTGGTCATTAAAACGCTATTTCTTCCTTCCATTTTCTGCCTGCTTCCTCCTCTCCCGAAGGTACTGATTCCATGCTGGGGTGATTCCAACAAAGCCAGTTACACTGAGGTGCTTTGCCCAAGCGACCCTTTATAAATCTTGGCAATAAACATTACAGAACATGATGTGCTCAAATAGCTAAATCAATCCATCCATAAACAATGTTCACACAGGCATGATTTCCATTACAAAATGTTATGCATTTCTGGTCATATATCACTCCACTTCCTATTCATGCCCTTGCCTCCCCAAAGTGCAATTTTTTCAACATTCTCTCTTTCCACCTCTGCAGTGTAATATGTCTGTGTTCTTACCTCATCTGCATGGCTACTGAAACTCCCATCTAAACTTTCTTCACCTCTGACACTAAACTTACCCATACCAACCAAGTTCAGCCTTACATAATTTCTGATCCACCTTTGCATCCTGTCGCACATGAAGTTCTATCACCCATTATCCCTTTCCTCACCAAAATCCCATTCAGTCTCCAGCCCTAAACCATCACGTTCGAAATTCCACAACCTCATTTATGAATCTATCCATAGCTTTACTCCACCTTACCTCTTAAGCCTGTTAATGCGTTTTCTGTATCTATCCCAGCACATAACCATCAGTGGTAGAGCCAACAGTTATCAAATCCGAACTCTTGTGCACTACTTTCCTGCCTTCATTAATTTTTCCCCATTTTTTAAAAAAAAGGTCATCAAAACATCCTTCTTCAGTCTCATCTTTGGTCACCTATCCTAACTTTGGGCAGTGAGTCCATATTCTTCCTTCCCTTTGTGAACTTTTTTCCCCCCTCTGTAAAGGGTGAATTGAGCGAAATATTTTTGGTAAACCCTTGATAATTGTCCCTTCCCTCCCCTCACTCAAGATTCTGGGTCTTATCTAAAATCTTGCTGAGATCAGTCAGCAGCACAGCATGTGAATAAAGCTTGAAGCCTTCCTTTCTATAGATGGAGAAATTCATAGATGTTACAATATTTAGTCCAGTTGGAGCCAACATTTCCTCTCCACACATACAATTCACCTACCAGCTGAGGCATAAAGAAATTTAGGTGTTGGGAATTAGACATTTATACAAAATAAGGGCATTTATGTTTTGATTGGAATTCCAACATTTCCAATACACAGCATTATAATTTACCAGCAACTTACTTGAAATTATCCAAATTTACCACCTTGATGACTAAAAACAGGTACTGAAGCTATGCTATTGAATAAAGGCAGTAAATTGATAGCTCAGTGCAAAGCAGCTAACATTTAATAAAGTTTATTCTTCCCCAAAAAGAAACATTTTGTTGACAAACCAGTTGTCTTAACCAGAGAGGAAGAGGAGAAATAGAGTGCATGTATGTGTGGGGGCGGAGGCAAGGGAAAGAGATTCAGGCAGCAGAAAGGACATCTATTAAAAAGATACTGAGTTGGATAAGGTACAGCATCTCTCTATGTATTTGGAGACTGGGGCAGTGGGCTTTGGGTGTGGGTCAATGACTGCTGAAATAATTTCTAGGAAATGTTAGTCTGTTGAACATTCAAAGGTCAGAAATCAATTAATTGTGACATATAGGAGTGCTTAAAATGGATATAGAAATTCTTGATTTTCTGGGAATAATGTCTCAGACTGAAGTGGGCTGGTGGTAACAACAGTTTTTAAATTGTGCAAAGAAACATAGGAACTAGGAGCAGGAGTAGGCCATTCGGCTCTTCAAGCCTGCTCCGCCATTAATATGATCATGGCTGATCCTCTATCTCAACGCCATATTCTTGCTTTCTCTCCATACCCCTTGATGCCCCTAATATCCAAAAATTTATCAATCTCCTTCTTGAATATACTCAGTTACCGGCCTCCACAGCCTTCTGTGGTAGAGAATTTCACAGGTTGACCACCCTCAATGAAGAAATTTTTCCTCATCTCATTCCTAAATGACATGCCCCGTATCCTGAGACTGTGGCCCCTGGTTCTACACCGCCTCGCACCCCCCCCCACCCCCCTCCACTCCCCAACCAGGGGAAACATCCTCCCTGCATCCAGTCAGACCAGCCCTCGTAGAATTTTATACATTGCAATTAGATCCCCTCTCATTCTTCTAAACTCTAGTGAATATAGGCCCAGTTGAACCAATCTCTCCTCATATGACAGTCCTGCCATCCCAGTATCAACTTAGTGAACTTTGCCGTACTCCCTCTGTGGCAAGTATATCCTTTCTTAGGTAAGGAGGAAGGAGGCCAAAATGGCACGCAATACTCCAGGTGTGGTCTCACCAAGGCCCTATATAACTGCAGTAAAACATCTTTACTTTTGAACTCACATCCTCTTGTACCACCAGCGCACAAATTTTGCATGGTAATGCAACATGTCCAGATGACCCTATGCCTAATGCCAGACCCTATAGAGTGCCTTTTCTCTGGTATAATACATAAGCTAAAGGAACAGTGGATCCAAACAAAAAAAAATGACAGATACTGGTCCTTCAATGCCTGACCGCCATCCACCATCCAAAATACACAAAGATGTACTTCCATCAGCTTGCAAATACAGATCTGCTTTAACAGGCAACCTGTAATCTTCGTGTCATAATGCAATTATATAAATGATGACAAAGTTGAAATTTGCAATGACTTTTGCTGGATAACATGGGACCAAATCTTTCAGTCTCCAGATTGTCAGCTGAAGATGTGCATCAGGACCCTGTGGAAGTCCTGATGTACAGGCCTACAAGGGGATTGTCTGGGAATTTTCTGATGGGCAATTATCCTGCCCCAGGACCCCCGTCAAATATCTCTGACTCAGATTTAGAGTTGGAGACTTCAGACAGTTCCTGGAAAGTTACCCATGAAATGTTAGACAGGTTAAAACCTGGTCTAACACCTGGGTAACTCCACAACAGCCTTCCTAATCATCATCCCCTGATCATACCATCCAAATACCTAAACAAAAACAGAATTACCTGGAAAAACTCAGCAGGTCTGGCAGCATCGGTGGAGAAGAAAAGAGTCGACATTTCGGGTCCACACGACCCTTCAACAGAACTGAAGTATAGTTAGGAGAGGGGTGAAATATAAGCTGGTTTAAGGTGGGGTGGGGGGGGGGCGGGGGGAGAGAAGTTGAGGGTGGGGTGGTTGTAGGGACAAGCAAGCAGTGATAGGAGCAGATAATCAAAAGATGTCACAGACAAAAGGATCAAAGAGGTGTTGAAGGTGGTGATATTATCTAAGAAAAGTGCTAATTAAGAATGGATGGCAGGACACTCAAGGTACAGCTCTAGTGGGGGTGGGGTGGAAAGACTGACAAAGTATTAGTTGTAGATTTAGAGGTAGCTACCTTGACTACAGCTCCTCACACCCCGCTTCCTGTAAGGACTCCATCCCATTCTCTCAGTTCCTTCGCCTCCGTCGCATCTGTTCTGATGCCGCTACCTTCAAAAACAGTTCCTCTGACATGTCCTCTTCTTCCTTAACCGAGGTTTTCCACCCACGGTCGTTGATAGGGCCCTCAACCGTGTCCGGCCCATATCCCGCGCATCCACCCTCACGCCTTCTCCTCCCTCCCAGAAACATGATAGGGTCCCCCTTGTCCTCACTTATCACCCCACCAGCCTCCGCATTCAAAGGATCATCCTCCGCCATTTCTGCCAACTCCAGCATGATGCCACCACCAAACACATCTTCCCTTCACCCCCCCTGGCGGCATTCCGTAGGGATCGTTCCCTCTGGGACACCCTGGTCCACTCCTCCATCACCCCCTACTCCTCAACCCCCACCTATGGCACCTCCCCATGCCCACGCATAAGATGCAACACCTGCCCCTTCACTTCCTCTCTCCTCACCGTCCAAGGGCCCAAACACTCCTTTCAAGTGAAGCAGCATTTCACTTGCATTTCCCCTAACTTAGTCTACTGCATTCGTTGCTCCCAATGCGGTCTCCTCTACAATGGAGAGCCCAAATGCAAACTGGGCGACCGCTTTGCAGAACACCTGCGGTCTGTCCGCAAGAAAGACCCAAACCTCCCTGTCGCTTGCCATTTTAACACTCCACCCTGCTCTCTTGCCCACATGTCTGTCCTTGGCTTGCTGCATTGTTCCAGTGAAGCCCAACGCAAACTGGAGGAACAGCACCTCATCTTCCGACTAGGCACTTTACAGCCTTCCGGGCTGAATATTGAATTCAACAACTTTAGATCTTAAACTCCCCCTCCCCCCATCCCCACCCCGTTTCCTCCCCCTCCCTTTTGTTTTTTTTTCAATAATTTATATAGATTTTTCTTTTCCCACCTATTTCCATTATTTTTAAATCTACAACTAATACCTTGTCAGTCTTTTCACCCCACCCCCATTAGAGCTGTACCTTGAGTGTCCTGCCATCCATTCTTAATTAGCACTTTTCTTAGATAATATCGCCACCTTCAACACCTCTTTGATCCTTTTGTCTGTTACATCTTTTGATTATCTGCTCCTATCACTGCTTGCTTGTCCCTACAACCACCCCACCCTCAACTTCTCTCCCCCCGCCCCCCCCCCCCCCCCCCACCTTAAACCAGCTTATATTTCACCCCTCTCCTAACTATACTTCAGTTCTGTTGAAGGGTCATGTGGACCCGAAACGTCGACTCTTTTCTTCTCCACCGATGCTGCCAGACCTGCTGAGTTTTTCCAGGTAATTCTGTTTTTGTTTTGGATTTCCAGCATACGCAGTAGTTTTTTGTTTTTATCCATCCAAATACCTCCCTGATCTGACTATCACCCCCCCCACCCCATGACTACCCCGAGCCAACCACCCTGTCCCGACCTGACCCAACCCGACAAAACCTAACTACCCCCTGACCATACTATCCCCGACCCAGCTTACCCACCTCACCCGCCTACCCATTCACTCACTCATTCACTAACATTAAAAGACTGCCCTTTAAACTTAGTATACAGCCGCTAACGTCATAAAAAAGGGTTTATCCTGTCTTCCCCCAACTCTGCTCCAACAAGTTCCCCAGGGGAAGCTGCGCAAGAGATTTCTTTGGCGGTTGGGATCAGAAGATCCCAGAAGAAATGCACAGCAGTATTGTGTTGGGAAAATCTTTGAGCGGAATGGCAACCTGCTCATTATTGCTGTTCCTCAGGAGATTCAGGCCATTACTGGATACTAGGAATGAGCACTTGTAAAACGATAATCCTGTGCCTACCATGCGTGGGTTCAGAAAGGCATCAGGACTGTTGAACTCTGCATTTCTAATAGATGTTTAGTCATCCAAAAGTAGATTGT
This sequence comes from Cetorhinus maximus, assembly GCF_964194155.1. Classification (NCBI taxonomy): domain Eukaryota; kingdom Metazoa; phylum Chordata; class Chondrichthyes; order Lamniformes; family Cetorhinidae; genus Cetorhinus; species Cetorhinus maximus. Next base: position 50,631,432 of record NC_135894.1, read on the forward strand.
AAAATAAATACCAAATTAATTCAAGCCTGAGAAAGCAAGAGAAAACTCCATTATTGTAGAAATAAGGTAGATTATTTATGCTAGGATGAGATAATCAAAAATAACTCCAGAAGGAGAATACACAGCAGACAAGCTATATATTATTCTGAAAAGAGAGACATGTTGTCAAAGCTTTTCATCAGGGGAAACACAAATGCCAAATTTCACACAATCACAACAGTACAAGAGAAAAACTGGTTGGCAAGTTGATTACAATTGGCCGAGAATTAATAGGCAGACTACATACCGTACTCAATCCATCCAGCTTGCAAAACACAAGTCTACCGTTAGATCTGATTCCGCAATTGGGCAGCACTTGCTGAACAATCCCAAGTGCAGAAATAGCTACACCCACAAACAATTTAAGATAATCAGTCAAGCTCATAATGTGAAACAAAAACAAAAACAGCTGGAAAAACTCAGCAGGTCTGACAGAATCTGTCTTCTGTCAGACCTGCTGAGTTTTTACAGCTATATTTGTTTTTGTTTCAGATTTCCAGCATCTGCAGTATTTTGCTTTTAAGCTCATAATGTGGCTCATTTACACTTGCCAAAGCAACATATATTCATATGCAGGGGCCCATTTTCTACAAACCTAAGGGATATATTCAAGCCTTCATCTTTTTGAATCACCTGGGAGCTTGGGGAGGCTATAGTGTTCCCCATTGCTTTCTCCAATGGCAACGTCTTGCCAATTAGAGTTGACTTGCCAAACTAAAAACAACACACAATGTCTTTCAACAAGCATCAATAATACTGATCAAATAAAAAAAAAAGCCTCTGTGCATTTGGGGTTCATCAAAGCCATTATGGAAGGCATTTTACTACAACAGTTGTACCTTACATTGTTCACAACTACTTAACACAAAGCTACAGCTTATTACTATGCAGATTGTTTCTTCCTTAGTATTAACATATTGAAGGTTTAAATCTAGAGGGTGTAGAACTATGCAGCTCAAAGTGAACAAATTGCACAAAATTATATTGATCGAGTTCAAAGTAGTTTCCAAGTTAATATCTCCTTTGCCCTCATTTTCAACAACAAAGCAGCTCATAGACATCTCTGTCACGAGGATTGTGACAATCCAGGGGCACAAGTGCAGGGGCAGGCTGAGATGTAATACTATGCAAAATAAAGGAGCAGCCAGGCTCAACATTAGTACAATAAATCCACACTTAAAGCTGTAGTTGTGTTCCTGAAAATCAGTACTTTAAGTGAAATAACTTTAAGTGAATCATATCTTCCCATTAAAAACAATGTTAAAGCTATAGTTAGGTTCTGCAGCATCCTAATCAGAAAAAAAAACATGAAACCACTATACCCTTTTAAGTTGTTGAGCAAATTGTCTCATTGTCGGGATCAGGGTTCTGTTACCAGGAGATTTCTGATCAGAAGGGGATGAAGCTAATCACATACCCACTTGAAAGGAACTTGCCTCCTGCAGGTTCAAGATGCTCCTCCTGCCTCTCACCACTCATCTCCAGAGCCCTCGCTTAGAATGGGGGTTCTGGAGAGGGAAGTGGCAAATGGGAGTGCTGGGAAGCAGGTGGTCGGGGAGAGTAATGATTGGCGTGAGGGTGAGTCAGGGAGCAGCAGAGGCAGCAAGTTGGGAGGGTTGGCAGCAAGGGGTTGAGTTTGGTAGCGGCACAGGCCACAAACCCGTGGGTCAGCAGTGAGAGAGTAAGTCAAGGAGTGGGAGAGGCGGCTCCAAAATAGTACCAATCAAGTCATGTACCCCTACGTCAGACTGGCAGGAAACTATGTTAAAACAAATCTCGTGATGCTAAATGAGATTACAGGCCCATTAACTTACTGACGTTAAAATGAAACATTAAACAGGAATTTACTATAGTGACATAGTTGTGGACAGCATGCAGAAATCAGGGCAAGTTGACCAACAGACATGTTACAGCAATGCTGCACAATCAACAATAACAGTAATTCAGTGCGATGAACATCTCTCTATAATGAATTATTTCGATTTCCTCTATGGTTATAATGAAACCACAATGCATTGCCAAGTACTGCTCTCAGCTGGAATCCACTCACAAAAAGCTGCTTGTGTCAACATCCATTGCCAGTATAGTCTTAAACTATAGAACTTAAGACTGAATATAACACACTAGTTGTACAGTAAAAAGTATATGACTGTGACAAGTAATGCATACCAGATCGGTAAGGATGGCATGCATGAACAGCTCTCCTTTTTCACCTTCTCTGTTTGGTGCCTCACATCTTCTCAAACTACTCCAGAGTTTTAATATAGATTTACCTTTAAGAGTTTCTCTCCAGTGTCTGCTGCACTGATGAGACCTCTCAAAGTTTCTTACTTTATATCCTTTTTCAGGGTGGATCTGGAAGGATTGTTGACAAGGTCATTTCACCCAAAAATATTTCCTTTATTATGAAATAACCTACAAAATATCAACTTATTTGTCTAAACCTTGAGCTGAAATGCTTCCCTTTAATATCATTCATCTGCCATTAGCTCCTTGCGCTATTGCACATTCCTTCTGTTCTTAATCAATCAGGCCCTTACATCATCCTTTCCTTACCTCACCTCTTTCGCTCGGTCAGTTCCATAATTCTCTCAAATACTATGCTCAGAGACTTCATTGTTTGTATTGGCCTGTAAATGAATTGTACACAAGGCTTTCCAACCCAAGTGGTCTATTTCCTAATCAGACAATTGAAGCAAGTGCTGTTTACTAAGCTAACTTCTATTTTACTTCCAACCTAAGTGGTCTATTTCCTTATCAGACAATTGAAGCAAGTGCTGTTAACTAAAACAAAAACAGAATTACCTGGAAAAACTCAGCAGGTCTGGCAGCATCGGCGGAGAAGAAAAGAATTGACGTTTCGAGTCCTCATGACCCTTCAGCAGAACTCAACTAAGCTAACTTCTATTTTACTTCCACACACTAGTTTCCCAGCAAGCATATTAATTAGTCAAGTTAAACGAAGAGCCAAACACATCTTGGTTGTGTGGTTATTTGTTTCAAGTACCTGATCTTTTGCTCTCCCATTAGGCCTCATCTGACCATGGCCCCTGTCCAGGCTAGCTACAGCTGTCATCACCTAAGAATAATCAATTCACTAGCTTCATTTTTAGGGAAAATAATCCTCAAGCAGTTGAGACGAAAATAAAACTTATAGCGCAAATCTATACCTTTACTTATTTCAAGCTTATATTAAACACACACACATACAGACTGGGCATACTGCTAATTTCTAACACTTTAGCATTATATTTTGCTGTACACTTCACAGAATACCAAAGATGGTATAAACACATCAAAATCTTTGACATATCCAGAGCAACAGGAAGCCATGAAATTCCAGTGCTATTAAAGAATATCTGTTGTAGGTTAATAAATTTTATGTGCATTTAATGTTAGAGAGGTACAGCTAGCCATTAATACAGGTTCCCCATCAATCAAAATTTGCATACAGTTTAAATTGTTGATATACACAATTTAAAGTGTTCCTCAAATACGCAATAAGGCAAAACATGCTATGAAAGATTTAGTGCGTTACAATTTCAGAACTTTGTTTAAATCATGTGAACAATGTGGAGACTGAATTATTAAGCTGGAGTCAGATTACATTTCTGCTGTTTAAAATATCTTATAGAACCAGTGATAGATTTAACTCATTTTCTCAGAATCTTTTGGAATATTCAACAGTTATTGAGTCAATAGTTATTGATTGCTGATGTGAGGAGAGTAATGATGGGTGTACAAATTACTAACTACATATGGAAAGCCTCAAGGGGCAAAAACCACCAGAAGCCTGTCTATATTAACCTCTGGCTGTTTCTTTAAATATATAGACCCTGAGAAATAAGCAGAGTTCAGGACTGCAGGGAATTATGTTTGCTTCTTTCCTTGCCCCACCACTGACTCAGACAAACTGAATTTTACATACAGTTTCACACTTAATGAGTCTGTGATTAAGAGACATTAGCAGCAGGATTCTTAAAATAAATCTTTCATTCAATCATCCTAATGTGAAGCTATTAACAATGTGACCCAGCAATCACCTGTTGGCATTAGTCAGGAGGAACGCAACATTTAATATCTTAATGTCAACAAAGTTAGAGGGCTGATTTTCACCATGGAGGTGAAAAACAGGAGTCGAATCTGCTTTGGGGTTAGAATCCTCTCTCCAGGGAGTAAAACTGATTAAAGGTCAGGTTTTCATGGGAGTAAGCTGTTATTTCATATGGACAGATGTTCTCTGTCCACTTAGAGCCAGTGGAAATGGGAATAGAGGTGGGTCAGATGACGCATGGGACTCATTTAGACACCTCACAGCAGACATCACTACGTTACTGGTTGTCCTGAGACAGAGAGATTTACGATTTGTGCCGAAGTCTACCAGAGAGAAGCAGGATGTCACAGGGATGTCAGAGGCTTGTACCCAGGGCAGGCTCTTGTTCCATCAATGCTGGCCTGGATCAAATGGTGAAGCCCATGAGGGAGATCCCCCACCCCCGGGAGGGCGGCAGGAGTCGTCTACCTCTTCATAAAGCAGGGGCATCTATTTGTTCAGCATCTCTCTGTCTGCCTACAATTCCTTCTGCTCTTATACCTCCTGTTGCTCCCTCAATGAATTGTTTCCTTCCAGGGCCTCACTGTCCTCAAGACCCACATCTCTCTGGAGGGTCATGTAATGGAGGACACAATAGACCACCACAATGATGGAGACCCTAGCTGCAGGGTATTGGAGTGCACCACCCAACTGATTCAGGCATCAGAATTGCATCTTCAGAAGCCCAATTCCAACTTAACTGTTGTCCTGCTGGGCAGGTGGCATTGGTTGTATCACCTCTGCCTGGGGTTCCTGTAGACGAGTAAGCAGCCGTCCTTTCGAGGAATTTCCCTTGTCCCCGAAGATCCAGCCACAAATTTAGGAGGTTGGAGTGAAGAACTGAGGCAGCCTGGGCTAAGGCAGGATGAGGGAGTCATGGCAGCAGCCAGGAAAGTAAGCACACTCACGCTGGAAGCTCTTGTTCTGGTTATAGACCAGTTGGATACCGAGCGAATGAAAACCCTTCCTGTTGACAGATCTCACTGACCAGCCACTGGGTACCTTAATGGTCACATGGCTGCAACTGACGAGGCCCTGCACTTGGGGGAATCCAACAATGGAGGCAAAACTCAATTTGCACTGTGATGCCATGTCTTTTGGTATATCAATGTGTTGTCCAGCTCTGGCAAAGAGGGCATCAGTGACTTGTGAGATGCAGTGGTATGTTTTTGAGATGCCATCAAGTTCCACAATTGATCATGGGGAAAAAAAAGTCAGAAACAATGAAGTGCAAGGTCACTGTGACTTTGATATCCACTACAGGGCATGACAACCAGTGCTGTAAAGTCTTCAGCGATGAGGCACAGATGTGTGTGATCATCTTCCTAGACAGTCACAGTCTCCTGCGGCACGGAGTCTCCATCATCTCCAGGTAGCTCCATCTCAGGCGGTTGATCATGTGTTGAGGGTATGGCCTCCATTGCCATCTTGCCGTTTCCTCTCCGGTGCCCTCCTGGTGCCCAGGGTTTTGCCTTTCCTGTGACAGGTGTTGCCTCTGGTCAACATGAGACCTAAAATCTGACAGTCATCCTCCATTACCAGCAGGAGCCTTCTTTCTGGGCAGGTAACCACCTAATTGTCCTCAGCAGCTCTTCTGCCCATATGACATGCCAAGGGATGCCAACCCCATTCAAAGCCTAGGTGCAGAGTGGGATGATATGTGTGGTGAAAACAAGTTCATTTTTTTTACTCATTCATGGGGTTTAAATGTTGCTGGCAAGATCAGCATTTGTTGCCAATCCTCAATCTGAAGGTGATGATAAGCCCCCGTCCTGAACTGCTGCAGTCCATGTGGTGTAGGTACATCCACAGTGCTGGTAGGGAGGATAAAAGGCACCTCCAACATCACCCCTTGACATTCAATGGCTTTACCATCACTGAATCCCCCACTATCAACATCCTGGGGTTACCACTGACCAGGAACTGAACTGGACTAGCCATATAAATACTGTGGCTACAAGAACGGGTCAGAGGCTAGGGATCCTGCAGCAAGTAACTCACCTCCTGACTCCCCAAAGCCTGGCCACCATCTACAAGGCGCAGGTCAGGACTGTGATGGAATACTCTCCACTTGCCTGGCTGAGTGCAGCTCCAACCATATTCAAGAAGATTGACACCATCCAGGACAAGGCAGCCTGCTTGCTGGCATCCCTTCCACAAACATTCACTCCCTTCACCAGCAACGAACGTTGGCAGCAGTGTGTACCATCTACAAGATGCACTGCAGGAACCTGCCAAAGCTCCTTAGACAGCACCTTCCAAACCCATGACCACTACCATCTAGAAGGACAAGGGCAGCAGATAGGTGGGAACACCATCACCTGGAAGTTCCCCTCCAAGTCACTCACCATCCTGACTTGGAAATATATCACCGTCCCTTCACTGTTGCTGGGTCAATATCCGGGAACTCGCTCCCTAACAGCACTGTGGGTGTACCTACACCACATGGACTGCAGTGGTTCAAGAAGGCAGCTAATCTAACAAAATATTCCATTTTATGTTTAGATGTAATGCCTATAAAATGACACTTTAAAGAACTATTTGTTTTTGTAGCACATCTTCATTTGCTGAGGGGCTTTGGTCATTTGGTTTACTGTCAAGTAAACTAAAATCAAATGAAGAAAGCTCTAGTCACTAGAGGATAAAATCCTGGATAGACATATCCTCAAGAGATAAATGAAGGAATAGGATTGCATTGGAAAGTCTTGGGGGACTAGATGGAGTGGACAATTGGGAATAGAAAAGCAAAAAAAAATACTTTTTAAGTCACAGCACAGGAGCATGGAACATCAGCTGTGGGATTTGAGAGAGAATGGCACCAAGGATGATATCAAGGTGTAAAGGGATATCCTTTCTTTTCCATCATAAAATCTGTGACAAATCATGGTGCAACATTATTCTGAACTGACCATGCATACAAATTCATAATGAGCAATCTTTAGGAATTAACAAGGGAGCAAAAGCACCAATATAAAAATGGAACAATTCTGCAGTAAAGTGGATTACGAGCGACTAAAGGAGAGTGAAAGAGCATGTCATCTCAATTGTGAGCATACTGTTTATCAGAAACACTGACAAGAATGTAAGCTTCTCATGGTATTCTTTCCAAGGCAACTGAAAACATCAAAAATAAAAAAAATTATTTCACTAAATTCTGCAAAGGGTAACTGTGAAATATCTGTTTGCTCAATATATAGAATGTTTAGTATCTCACCTTTTAACCTGAAAATCTGTCTCTTGCCTGTACATAAAACAGATATAGCTTTGCTTCTATTTAAAGGGTAATCACTAACTAGAAAAGCTGCTCGTGTGTCTTGGTAGCGGCTCCAGCTCTGCACTAGTAGCTCCAGGTTCAAGTCCTATTCTGGGACTTGATGGCCATGAAATGTGCATTCGTAATGTAGCAAAACAGTTTGTTATCAACCTGCAAATCCTTCCAAGATGTCTACAGCAAGCAGTAAGAGCAGGAGAGTTTCCTGGTCAGCCAGAACCTGCAGAAGGCAATAGCAAACCACTGCAGTGCTTTGCCAAACATTGCTATGGACCAACATGTGGAAGTCCATGGTCGCCAACACCCTCTTAGGGCATGGTACTTGGACAGAGACAATAGCTGCAATTTGAGAGCAATGTAAACACTGGAGTATGATTCAGATGCTGGCTGGCATTTACAAATTTCACAGAATTAGCTTGCTATTCTTTAGTGCATCAGCTGAAGGAGCAGAATTGCCTCTTTCATCAATGGTAACATCTGGAGCGATGTCACAACAGATGCATTCCACTTTCTTGATGGATTACCAGAACCAGTGCCATATTTACTTTGGTGGAGGACAAACAAAGATATCCTACTTTGACCAAAATATATCATCTCTTCTCATTTCATTCTCATTCATTAGGACCATTTCAACCCAATTACTCTTCTTGGAGTCAAATAATTGTGGGTTAACCATTTCAATACATGATACTTCTCTGCCAAACTGATGGAGAGCTGCAGTGTTGAAGTGCTGTTTCTTGGGCCATCTACTGTATTTATGTGGATCTAAAAGTTCTTGCAGTGTACTGGCCAACATGTATTTCTCAACCAACAGCAAAATCCGATCAACTGGTTATCCATTTATTTGCAAGCTGTAGGGTCTTGTGTAAAGTGACTGTCACATTTACCTTAGATTCTTAGCTCTTCAGTAGTAATTAATTGGTTGTGAAGAACCTTGATATGTCCCGAGGACATAAATGGGTACATAAAGGGAAGCACTTTCTAACTTACTTCAAATAATTATTATGGTCTCTATTGCGACTACTGCCTTTCCTCAGTTACTGCTACTCCTTTGCTAAAGGTTAACATTCCCTTACAAAAATCACCACTTTCTTTCCCAATATCTCAAGCGTGTTTCTTTACCAGAAAAATAAGAGAAATTTCGAAGGACAACTTGAGTTCAGAAATTCTGACTTATTGATTGAGTCATCTGGACAAATGTGTGCTCCCTTTTAAATGGTCAAAATTTTCAACTTTCACAGAAAATTCACCTTGTGTCAACTCTTCTGCTTGCTGCACAATATTATGGGCTTCAAAAATGAACAAGTGCTCATCCAAGGAGCTTATTGGATGAGATGACTCTCACATAATTTAGTTGGCAATTCCATGTCTGGCTTAAAACATGTTTTCCTTTTAAAGCTGCGGGATTTGAAACTTGGGGCATATTTTCTCATTAACCCTGGAGATAGCTGGAGTGGTGCAGAACAGCATCACTCACCACAATAAATCATTAAAATATTCATTTTAAATCCTTACAATGAACAACAGAAGATTGCTGAAAATAATGAGTTTTTGTACAAAAGAAAGCACCACTGCCTGCAAAACGGAAATAAGCATGTTATGCACCATTATATGAAATATTTATTTTGTACAAGTGAAATTTGCTCCACTGGAAGTGCAGTGTCGGGTATGAGAACTAGGAAAAATTCAGAAGAAATATAACTTTGGCAGACAACACAGGAAATCAATCATCTCCTCACTGTAGTAATGGAGGTGAGTCCAGGGACATGCTTGGGAAAGAAAGCATGAATAAATGGAGGGAATATATCCTGTGTTCATTACACCATGTACTGACTGCTAGGATTGGTATAAGTAAATATACAAAGATGGAAGGCAGTCCCTGACATACCATTAGCTGATACCTTTTGACTGGGATCACATAGCTTGTACAATTTAAGACTTAGTTTCTTGCATGGACAGCAGACGCAACTTGCACCAGTGTACGAAAGATTAGGAAAAATTTCATGGTGAGTCCATCTTAGATTACAACACAAAAAATATAGCATAACGGAAGTTGTTTGTGTTGTTGATCAGAATCTTCTGGATGCAACAGGGGTCTCAGCCACCAGCTGGACAGCCAACGAGAACCACATGTTGCCTCCGTTTTGGAAGGCCTGCCACATCTTGTGCTACTTGGGCACTTGACATGCCAGTGGCAGGCCTTTCCAGAATAACCACCTGCCAAGACCAGCAGCTCTTCTGTACTCAACAATGCCACCCAGAAATGGGGGGGGGAGGGAGTGCCTGTCAGCTTTAGGGTCTCAATTGGCGACAGGGCGGGAAAACCATCCAAGGGCCTTCCCACCATGGACTTAATCAAGGTGGAGGCGGGAAGGTGGTGGGCTCCCCACCCCCGATACCCTCCCACTTGATCAAATGACCCCCAACACCAAAACTCCACAAGAGAGGGCACAAGATTCCACCGTTGTCTCAAAATTCATGGGCAGATCAGGAGTTTCTAGTGACTCAAGAAGGTTGATACCTTTTCTATTTGTATGGAAGCATGGAAGCAAAGCAGCACAGCTGACAGGACTGATGTTGAGGGAATGCGTCAGGAGACAATGCAAGTTTAGCATCAGCTGTTCTTCTCACTTTGAACTATCAAACAATAAGGCAAGAGTTGGTTAACTGAAAAATCCCAAGGTGCTTTATAAATGGAGTATGCTCAACAAAATGTGTGTGATTAAACTGTCAGAGAGTTATGCTGAGATACTATGATGACTTCAAATGAGGCAAATTTGCACTTTTCCACAAGTGACAGCTGAGATATAGTACTTAGAGTGAATTAACACAGCAAGTTGACATAATAGTTGTCAAGGCTTACATTCAAGATTCAGGAATTATCATGAAATTATTATAAACAACACTGATTCCTCACAATCCCATATTCTAAAGTATTAAAAAAGACTGAACCAAAAATATTTATTTATTTACAAACCAAACCTGTGGCTTATTTTGCGTAGAGCATTCTTCAGGCGGTAACTTTGTTCAGCAAATGAGACTAAGCAAAATTCAAAATGTATGGCTCATACTTTAAGATGAAACCATATTAAAAATATGCAGTTATTTAAAAGGTACAAGATGCTATAAAATATTTATACTAAGCTAGTTAGAATGTACATTTATCTTGCAGAAAAATAGATCAAAATATCTGTGGGGTTTTTGGCTTGAATGGCAACCATAATCTTGTGCAGTTAGTATGTCTTGTTACTACAGGATTGACCAGGTACAGTGGGCTGCTGTTATGTGTACGGACTGCACCAGACTGGCAGCAGAACATTGCAAATCCAATATTGCAACTATCAACAAGGCAAGAACATAAGCATTTATTTGTAAGATATAATCAGCATCCTGAAAAATTCTGTGGCATCTTAAAACAAATGTCTGCAGCAAACCTAGCCAAATTCAACAGTAAGAAAATGTAAATCTGCAGTAAATCTATCAATTTACCTTAAATATACATCCTCTGACAGCACTTAAAATAGGGTTTCACTCCCAGTACACAGCCTCATTTTATGAGGGTTAGGTCAGATTATCAGGTAGAGATTTACAGATGGCTAGTTTCTGTCAGATCCATACTATGTTACAGCAAAGTTCTGTGCTCAGAACAGAGCCTCACAAAAATCAGCCTTGGATTCAAAATAAATGCAAATCCTAATAATCAACATTAAACCATTTATTAGATCACATCAGTAAACTACTGCAAAAGTATATTTGCAAAGCGAAAACACAGCAGGCTTATAGGAATAGACACAAAGCAGAAAATCCTCCAAAATAGTAAAGGCGTAACTGTGGGAACAAAACACTCTTTATTGTTCAGAGAAAAAGCGTTTGTGTTGTTTTCCCATTCTTTCCTAAAATCTGCGTTGAGCCACCCAATTGGCTGTTTGCCTGACATCATATAGTATGCTCCAAGGGATGCAAAATTCACTTCAGGATAACAGTCGTTTATTTCCAGTTTTTAAGTGAAGGAATATCTGAGAAATCCAACTTTGCAGCTGGGGGTAAATTCCAAAGCAATGTGTGAATTCTACACAGTATAAATGGAAAATAATAAAACTATGTCTGTCAGATACAGGCAAAGAATTAAGTCTTCCATAATATTTATTAATTAAATATTGTTAAGACCCTGTTAGGAACCATTAATGTTTAAAAAGAAATTCGAACACCCCGTAGTTAACTAACAGCTATGCCAAAAGATTTCACAATTTTTTTTTTTTTAAAACTAGGTTATTGTATATTATAAAGGTGTAAGCAACACAAGCAGTATTAACTTAAACTATAATTTCTAAATGGCTTTGGCTATAAACTCACTTCTACATATTTCGTCCCCAAGGTTTCCCTTACAAAACCTTGAAGGTTCATTCACTTTTCCAGGGAACAACCCAAAGGTCTGCCACACTCCTCCAGAATTTACTTTAAATCTCCTTAGCATTCCACTTTGTCCAAGGTACAAGATTTATGTGGATCCTTCCATTAGTTTTTGACTAAATAACGTTCCAATTTTCTTTAAATACCTTGTGACTAAACTCTTCAGTTCCTTGCCCCGGCTTTGTACATACACAAACTTCTTTTTCCCAGTCTGCTCCAACAACTTCTGTACAACTCTTTTCAAGCTAACTATTCAAGCTGACTGTTTTCTGCCAGAAGGTTGTGTGAGGAACACTGTAGATTTCTTCCTCTAGCTTTAAACTAGGTAAATCTTCTAGCTTACTTCCCCCTCATGAATCCCAAACTGAGCTTAAGCCCCCATCCACATTCTGCTCAGTGAACATTAAAGTTGCTATTTTCTCTGCTTAAATGCATTCTAACATTCATTTCCTTTGGCTCTCCCAACTCAGACATCTGCAGCCTACACAAGGCCAAATCTGCAACTGCCTCTGTCTGTTCCCAAACCTAACTGCTTGCTTCTGTTCGCAAACACACACAGATAAATTAAACAAAAGAATCTTCTTAACCAAAGCTCCACTCTGAATCACTATCTCCATGGCAATGTGGCATGCTTCGAGATGGTTCAAACAGAAATGCAAACAATTTTTTTTACCTTCAGCACAACATTTTGATTCTGCAACCCATATAAATTTACATTGCTAACAGAGTTGGATTGATCCCGTCTCCAGACCCCCTGGTTCCATTACAAGTTTAGAGATGGATCATTCATTGTTTAAGTTTGCTCACCATCAACTCTGACCTTGTAAGATAAACATAGGATAACTTTTATCTGTAATTAACTCGAAGCTTGTTCGAAATGCATTTAGTTCAGTGTTCAGTCACAGTTTCTCAATCAGATGCTCCCATTTATCTACAGTTAAAACTTTAATTCCAAACATGAAACATTATATTCTAAAACATATGAATTATGAACTAGATTATCACAATATACATTTTTATCTAGAAAATAAAAACTACTGTACTCTTAAGCAGCTAAAAAAGGCTAATCACATCAGTGAATTAAAGCTGCTAAATTAAGAGAATTGCATGTGTGGTTTACAAATGATTCTCAGCTTATAAGTAGCATCAAAAACATCTAAGCAAGGAATTATAATTAAACAATCTTGAGATGCACATGCACATACATATACATTTGAGCAGTAAACACTGTTCAGATTCACTCTAGTGTACTTCAGCCCTGTAAAATAGTGTGCATTTTTTGAATGAATGTTTGCAAATCCAGCTTTAGTAGAACCCAAAATTATGGTTGTTGCTGAAAAAAGTGCCTAAATTCTTCAGGCAAGTTTCAGGATTTTGGACTGCTTCCCATTCAAATGTACATGGATTCTGATGGCATGCATGACACTTAGAGACCACTATAAATACATCTATATTTTTATTTTCCAAATGTAATCAATTCAAGATAAAATCAAATTATTGTTTCGCTAATAAAGTAATAGAGTATTGATGAAACTCAAATCTGATTTTTAAAAAAATACATTTTGAGCCTGAAAGACTCCAACCAGATCTGAACATTTTTTGATTCCCCAAATGTACTCAAGCACATGTAAGTGTCTGATTTAACCAATACATCTATGTATTAGGATGATCAAACTACTTTCCCACTATAGCTGCTAATTGTTATTTACTGCTATTCAACAATGTGCTATTTTGTGAAGCTTGAACATAAATTAGCAATACGATATTACACCAATGGCAATACATTTCAGTAGTATATGTCTAAAATCCAATAATTCCGCCAATGTGAACAGTGGGAATCAAAATATTCAGCATGTCAAAGAATAGTTGATATATTATGGTAAAATTTGATTTCCCACTGAAAACTTTATAAGCTAACTCAAGCAGTGAAATAAGTTACAGTTCGTCTGAACAGCTGAAATATAAAGCATGTTTCACTGTTAGATAAGACAACCAGATATTTTAAACTACGATAAAAGCAGATCCACTCGCTGCAAAGGGTGAAATTGGTTTTACACCTACTGAAGTAAAACTACAGCTAGGCAAGTTTCTACAAGGATCACACTCAGGTCCTTCATGGAATCAGCTATCTCTGACAGGATTCAGTTTTATTTGCACAGCTGAACTTCCATATATTAAAACTAATGGGCTTGAAGTGTGAAATAGTAAACTAAATAGTATATAACAGCTTTCTATGAAGAGGGAAATCAGCAAGTATGCTCACAATAAATTAATCATCAGTAAATTAGGGGTATGAATAGTGAACAAAGGGCAAGGCTCAGTATTAATTTTGAATCTGATAAAGTTTAAGACAGCAACAATATTGGCCTGGATTTTGCAAAAGTAATGATGTCAAAACTGCCACCATTCACTGTCATTACTCCTCTGAAACTGACAGCAACTGCATGGACAGTTAAATGCAGAAATCCACTGTCAGTAATTCTATAATTCCCCATAGGGTGTACTGTTAAAGTCGCCCCTCCACACCCACTCCCCAAACTGACATCAAGAAATCAATGACTTTATGAGAACTTGACTTTTAACACTATAAGCTTTGCTGCAAAAAAACCCCTGGAAAAGTTACATCTTGTTGAATGAAGTGCAACTGAGTTTTTAAATGGTATACTAGATTCATAATTATTACTAAACAGCCTCCCTGGCTTTGGAAAACTAATTTTAAACTTGGGAAATATCAAATTTCTCAATTATGATAAAAAAATAACATTCTATTAAGCTTGATATTTTAGCTCCTACCTTAATCTCATCTGCACGTCACAATCATTTTATTACCTGCTTGGTGGTATCACTGTTGCTGCATATCTGGAGACCCCCTTGGCTTGGCACCAAAATCCAGCTGACATTAGGAAAGGGAAATTCCACATCAGAGAATGCTCGATCTTTGTGGTCAGCTTTCTTCAACATCAACACTGAATGCTGTTGCCTCGTTTCTGATTTCAAAATCTGGGTCACTGTAATAACTAAGTCTGGGATTTTTAATCAGTGTTTTGTGGATCAATTTCTATAATACCAAACATTTTTCTGTGACCTTGGCCATTTTACTAGTGACCAGATTAACCATTCTTATTTACACTGCAATTAAGCATAGTCTGTTGATTTTGCATTTTGAAGTAGTGTGTTTACATTTGTGATAGAAGTCTGCCAAAATGGAGCTCTCAAGACAGAGCGACACTTGAAGGGCTAAGGCACAATTATTCCAGACACAGGGGGAAAGAAATGATACAGAAATAAAAATTTCAATAGTTCACCTATGTAAATCCTAAATATTTATAACATAAAATAAGCTCGGTATTTGGGGGCTGAGTTTCCACTTAGTTGTCTTGGTTTTTATGGCACAATTTGCCAAAAATCAGCATAACTCATTCAAAGGATTGTGGAATTTTAAGCACAAATTGCATTCAGATTTTGCAATCTTTTGACCCAGGTTAAAAAACGTTGTGCTAGAAGCTGGCCCTGCCCACAAAGCTAGCCATGCACCCTTCCATAGGATGACTTAGTCACAATTGGAAGTTTTTGCTCACTGCTCTCCCTTGCGGACCTTCGAAGAGGCTCTAAAAATTAAACTGGCTCTTTTTGGCCACAATGATAATAGGCACATTTTAAACTTTTGTTTAAATTTTAAAAAATACTAAGAAACTGACTACCCCAGTATAATTAGCAAATGGTTCTGTACCTCTTTTAAGCCATTTTTTGTAATTTAAAATTAGGATCACTCACAGATGATGCATTAAAAAATGCTTATTTTGTGATTAAGCCCATTTTCAACTGTAGCAATCAAACTGCATCAAGTTATATTTTAAAATCAAAAACTATGTTTCATGCTGCCCAATTGCAGTGATTCATAGCAAGGGGAAAAACAATCACTTGGGACAATTTTGGGTACTATTTGCACCCACTTCAGTGATTGCACTAAAAAGGAAATAAATTGTTTTTTTTTAATCTCCAGTGATGTGAAGTTCTTTCTGCTCAGGTAAGTATGAGTACTTTTTTTTTTAAAAAAAGGTGCATTCACAATTTTACTCTGTAGCTTTCTAGATGTTCAGCTGCATTAGAAAAATTGCACAATTGAAGTCTATTTAGGGAGCCCATATTGCTTAACCATAGCTGTGAAGTGAGAATTGCTGAGAGGATGGATCGATAGTAGAAACCATGATCCATAAAGACCACAAGCAATGCGAACAGTAAAGCTAACTGTTTATTATGGCAGAGGAACAACCCTTAAGCAAGATGCTCAAGCAGTCTCCATCAGCACTAGTTCCAGTCACGCCCAGGTATCACCGCCATTTTTTCTGGCCATCCGCTGTGGCCACAAAAATCTGGCCACTGGTTTTTGCAGTTGAAATTGTACACAAATTTATCTAATTCTTCAATGAATGTGCTAAACCACAAAATGTTCCAAATACTTATCTCTGCAACCACAGCTTCTGCACTTCTTACATTTGTGTTACAGATATGACAGAACCACAGGTGCAACAAGCCAGTCTCTAAACCACCAGGAAGGAAATCAAACCCTTTTCAGCAGTGCAATGGTATTTGATTATAGAGATAGATGGACAACATGAGGATTCTGATCCCAACAAAAGTGTGACAGTTGAGTACAGCTACTTGTGAGCGGTTCTCCAGTCACTATCACGTCCTTTGCCTTCTCCTGGAGGAGTCAGATGTCCCTGGAATGTTCCAAGGCCCTCCAACTGAATTTCAGGCAGAATTTTTAGGTCAGCGGGCAGATGTACGCCCAACCCGATCGGACGCAAAATCATCCCGTGCTCGCGCGATATTTTGGTCAGGGGAGTGCACAAAAGTTCCAAGCGCCTGCCGACAATTAAGAGGCCAATTAGTGTAATTAAATTTGCAACTGTCTCTGATTTTTCATGGTCCATCCAACCTTACGGTTGGCGGGTGGGTGAACCAGCCAGGAGGACTTTGCATTTTTCATGAAACCTCATCCAAGGGCGGGATGAGGTTTCCGTTATTAAGTTTAAAAAATAAAAATCAAAAGTGGACAGCACTTTTATCATGTATATGTTCAGGTGACTGATTGTGATGCTTGGACATTTTTCTCCTGATTTTAAAAACTTTATTTAATTGTTTTCAAGTCTTCAGCTCCCTGAGCTTTTAGGGAGTTTTCATTCAGTGCTTGCCACACTTACGTCAGCACCTGCCCTCATCCTGGCAGCGCTGAGCATTTCAGCGAGTGCTTCACGTTGGCTGGCCGTTAATTGGCCAGCCAGCATGAAATCATGGTCAGGAGCCAATCGTAGTTGACGGTCTGTTCCCCAGCCAATCCTGGACCCATCAATCATGTGAACTCGCCGACCTAAAAATTCCGCCCTGAAAATTTTTCTGGCTCACAAACAGAGTTAACAGCATCTGCAACAAGGTAGCAGGACAGCTGAAACTCCAACACATCTTCAGCAGGCCTCAAGAGGTCACCAAACTTGTTCCTTCCCATAGCACATCACAGCAGAATCAAGGAACACTAGTGGACACACCATAAGGGATAAGCACTGCAGCACACCATGCACCCTTTTTATTTTCAATAAGATATCACTTTATACTTTGTTGTTTTATCTCAACATTTATGCATTCCAATAATCAGCAATAATAATTAAAGGCTTGGTTTGTCAAAAAAATGCAAACAGAATAATCCAGTAAACATAAGCAGACCAGAATTTCTCCTTGCAGCATGCTGACACAAACTGGGGCCATGGATGGGTTATCTGAGAAATGAAAATCAGAATTAACTAGTGCAAGTTATAAACATTAATTAATATCCTGTAGTTTACTCAATTAATTTGGGGGCAAGGTCAAACTTTCATAGCATTTTTTTTTTTGATGCCTTACTGGTAATTGGGTTTCTCCCTAAAGAAATTGAGGATATGTGGAGTCCAAGATTGAGAAAATTACCAGAGCCATTTAAAAAGCAAAGGGAACTGAATTAAACTTCTGTAGCAATGAATGGTATAGCAGCAAAGAAACTTCCAGAAATACAAATTCAGCAGTAGAGGTACTGGCAAGTTGGGTACAAGAAGTGCGGCTCTGCTTTAGATCACAGCAGTGGAGAATGTCTAGGAGGGGGCAGTGGCTAGGGGTACCTGGATGCACACGGAGCCTAACAACATATGGGCAGAATTTTATGTCCCGCAGGGGAGGCGATGGTGTAGCGATACTGTCGCTGGACTAGTAATCCAGAGACTCACGGTAATGCTCTGGGGTCCCGGGTTCGAATCCTGCCATGGCAGAAGGTGGAATTTGAATGCGATAAAAATCTGGAATTAAAGTCTAATGATGACCATTGCCGATTGTTGGAAAAACAAATCTGGTTCACTCATGCCCTTTAGGGAAGGAAATCTGCTGTCTTTACCTGGTCTGGCCTATATGTGACTCCAGACTCACTGCAATGTGGTTGACTCTTAAATGCCCTCTGAACAAGGACAATTAGGGTTGGGTTGGGCAATAAATGCTGGCCTAGCCAGCACCACCCAGATGAATGAATTTTAAAAAAGGCAGGCGCTTGCCCAACCCAATTGGGCATAAAATAGCAAGTGTCCTGATGTCATCGTGCACTCGCACAATATTTCGGTCGGCAGGTGCACACAAGAGTCGGCCTATTAAGCATTAAGTATTAATTGAGGGATTTTTTGCGGGCGAATAGGCCAGGCGGCCTTTGCATTTTTGAAGAAAACTCATCCAGAGGCGAGATGAGATTTTCAACATTAATCTTTAAATGTTTTGAATAATTGTTATTATGTACATGTTCAGGTGAGTGAGTCCTATGTAGGGACGTTTTTTTCCAGAATTTCGAAAACTTTAGTTTTGATTTTAAAATTCTTCAGCTCCCTGAGGCAGCTCTCTGCCTTCAGGGAGCTTGCTTTGTCCGTTCCCCTGCGCCCATGTAGACTTCAGCACTCGCCCTTCTTCCGCCCCCACCCCAGCAGCACCAAGCCTTTCAAGCACACGTCAATTGGCCAACCAGCGTGAAATTGCGGTCGGGGGCCGATCGCAGGTGGCCAACCATTTCCCGGCCGCTGCCAGGCCCGCCCGACGACCTGAAAATCCTGCCCAGGAGTAAGATTGCTGATTTGAAGGCAGCCAACTTAAGATCGAACACAATGTGCCAGAAACATGAACTAGGTATTTATACTAGAGTGTTGCCTGTCAAACTACTATGGATTTCTGCTATCCCCTGTAATGCATGCAGGGGACCTTGCAGCTCTTGGCTTACCATGCATTTCCACGCTATAGCAGGGTTAACATGCATGCTGCAACTGACACTCACACATACCCTTAAAAGACTTCAAGCTAAAAATCATTCCAATGCACCCTATCTAACGATGACCATGAAACCATTGTCAATTATCGTAAAAACCCATCTAGTTCACTAATACCCTTTAGGGAAGAAAATCTGCTGTTCTTACCTGGCCTACATGTGGCTCCTGACCTGTAGCAAGGAGGGTGACTCTTAAAAATGCCCTCTGAAATGGCACCACTACCTCGTCAAGGATGCTGGCCTAGCCTGTGACACCCTGTAATAACCTGATGTGTAATATACCTTTAAGACAAACGTTGCAATGTAAGATCACATGATCTTGGTACCCAATAGCAGAGTAACGTGGGCTACCTCTGTTGAGCAGTCTTGAGTTAGAGTCTGAAGAGTAAGGACAAGTTTTGAGTTGTGAGCACACAAGTGTAGCTCCCGAGTTCCTTCTGTAAACAAACAGAATGTGTTTCTTCTAAGAATGGTCTACTGATCTTCTCTGTCTTGGAACCAACTCAGTCAGCCCGAAACAAGTGTGCAACCCGGATCCTTTAGCCCCAACAAACAGGAAACTGGATCCAACACGCCCACATCCCACGAACAAATATTTTTTTAAAAACTCTGAGTACTGTTTGAAAAGGGTCTTCTTGTAGACAGCAAGCTCTGCTTCTATAAGCTTGCTGCTGAAACAAATCAGCAATTCAAGTGTCACAAAACAAGTACCACATTACAGAACCCTGCATCATTCACAAGCTACAATGTAGCTAAATCCCAGAGGATTTAGATAGTGATCTTGAGGCTATCACAATTTACCAGGAGGTTATAAGTTATTGTGGCAATCGGTAGAATGGGAACTGGCTTAAGGAATAGCTATCATCCTTTTCAGCCTGCAAAACTTAAAGAAATCAACCTCGGTGTTAGTTTTCATTTGAAGGATGTTATCCAAGAATGATTGTCCATTGAAATCATTTGAAGTAGTATAAATCTGCCAAAGAACTTAACATCTGGCTAAGAGTTTAAGCCACATCTGTGCTGTCATGGAGGATGATGACTCTACAGTGCAGTCTATCATGTATGTCAGCTCTAGCAGAACAGATTCAAAGCCCAATGAGAATCTCTCTCATGGATGGTTAATTGCTACTATTTTAGAAACATTGGGCACTATTCCACCAATGCACCTATGTCCAGCTTCAACATGTTTGGCCCTTAGACTGAGGGAATTTTGACTTTTTGCCCTAGTTACTGCCTAGAACTCTCTCCCCAACAGACCGGCAGGAGATCCTGATTGCAGGTGCGTGAGAAGACCACTGTCAAGGCATTGCTACATGAAGCTCAGTGCAAATATAAGATTGTAGAGCAAAAATCAGGCAAGAGCAGCCAACTACCGCAGATGTAGTAGAAGCAACTGTGAGGCCACCACAAGGGTCAGTACCAGTTGTGGTACCACCCGATTTATAAGTAACTCACACCAGAAGTACAAGGGGTAGTCTAAGCTAGTTAGAAAATCATGAGAAACATGCACACAAAAAAGCATATGTTGAAGTACCAGATAAAATATTGTAAAATCATGCATGCACGAAACAAAAATTTTCATTCTATATTTGACCTTGTTCCAAAACATTTCTTCATGATGGTGCTTCATTGCAGAGCAAAATAGATGGCTGGTAGTCGAGGTAATGCAGAGCATAATGTTGGGAACACCTGATTGCGTACAAGTGGATACAAATAGGAGTTAACGAGTCAGTTCATAGACTTAACTAAAATACTTTCTGGTGCAAATGTCTTCAGGTTGCAAAAAAAGCTTCTACTGCAACATCATCTCTGGTTTTGGTTGTTTGCAAGACAACAGAGGTTGTTAATGTTGGCATATAAAGCACTGAGACACCTTAAGGAAGTTTCTTCATAGGTACATTCTTTGATTGCATCTTTCCCCTTCGTAGCTAGATGTCTGGGTATATATTAAGTCTGGCAGCACATTGCAATATAATGATTATCTTGGAAGCATAGACAAAATGGGTTACTTTATATATTTATACAAAATGTTGCATTTTTACACACGGGTCTGGCATTTGTTTCTACAAATGGAGGCTCACAGTATTGTGATCAAATTCAAACCACTTACTACTATAGGAGATATCTCCAGGCCCCAGACCAATCAAAAAAATGAAGATTGCTGTTGCAATGTTTCTCCAGAAACCCAAGGTCTTGTTTCAAAATAGTAATTGAACCCTTAATTTCCTGGCAGCTGCATGAAGCTCGCATTTACACTCTGTCTGCACCCAATGGTTTGTGCAAAGGCACCGTCAGTTGTACCTGAACTTAGGAATCTTGGTCTCAAATACATCAGGCACAGAAAACTGCCTCCAAATGAAAACAACATGACCACTAACTGGGGATCGCAGGCAATTAACATACGCTTGCATGTTCTTAGTCACTGACCAAACACTGATTGAATGCCAGCCATGATCATGTTTTGAGGACCTTGGATGATGACAGTGCCATCAATGTACTTTGAGAAACCAACAAGACTGAATCTGGACTGTTTATTTTCTATGGAAAAAATGATGCAACTCTTTGCCTTGTCAAGCAAGGCCTGCTTGTTATATCTATATACAGGTCAAATATCCCTTATCCATAAAATTGAAAACCAAAAAAACGGCACTATTTTTGAACCTCACTGATCTATAGTGCAGGGAGTCTAGTTGTTTGTCTACACTGTTTACCTTGTGATTTTTGTAGTGAACATGTCAAAAAAAATTACAGGTATCCTGCACTTATTATTCAGTGATACATCTTACTTTTGTAGCCATTTTATTTACTTTAGACTATAGCTAGCCTAGGCTTAGGCTATTGTAATGTGAGTTCATAGGCAGTATCCGAAAACTGAAATTAGCTGAAATCCAAAATGCAATTGGCCCTAAGGGTTTCAGATAAAGGATACTCGACCTCTATTATAAATTGTCTCTGGTTGCAGCCTGGAAGAAGCCAAAGGCATAAAACTTGGGAGTGATTTGACTGCATTTTGAGAGTGGAAAAGCTGTGAAACAGGAAATGCTGTGGCACATGTCATCAACTAAGTCCAGGCAACTTCAGTAAATTGAAGGTTTGCAATCTTCACCCAAATAATTACTGACTGAGAATCTGCTTCTAAAGTTAAACCCACTGGAGAATAGTCAATGCTGCAAAATTCTTAGCCAATATACTCTTTCCAGCTGTCCTAATGAGAAAGAGGAGGTGACAGGACTTCGACAGGCAGAGTTCAAACTTCCATGAGCAAGCATTGGAAAAATCAGGGTGCAATCTTTAAACTCTTTGCAGATAAAATAATTTTTGAAATGTCTACAATTAAAAGGAAGCAGGAAATTGATTATGGACTAATTTGATTTACTGGAATTTATTTACTTTGAAGGGCTAATAAAGCAGATTACAAAATATTTTGGAAAGTAAGTGTTATGTCTTCTAGTGCCATGTTGTATCTTTTCTCTCTTTGGCAACTTCCATCTCATGAGACAATGGTTTGAGGCTTGCATGCACAAGGGAAGGTTCACCATTTAGAAAATAAGTTAAACAGCCTATAATCACTTCAGAACATTCTCACGACTAATTTCATATATGAACTCACAATTAGTCTATAACAACAGGTCACAAACCAAAGGCTTCAATGGCGAATGATAAAAATAACCAATAGGATCAGGACAATATTACTATGTATACTTGAAGTCCAATTGTGTGTCTATGTTTTTTTTCCTTATGTACAGCATGTGTGCATTGTATATTTTTCCTATTATAAAGTACCTTTCCTCATGGTGTTGACTTCTCATTAATCAGCCCATGTAAAAGGGGCACTCAGGCATGTAAAACTTGCCAAGCATTTGTCTGAAGGGCATGTACTCAAAAGAACATTAGTATTGAATTCTGTAAATACAGAGTACAGGAAAGAATGATGTAGTGCTCTCCATGGAGGCTAGGCTGTCAAAGAAAATGTCCTTTTCTGGCACCAATACCATTTATTGACTTAAATGATTGCTTTTAACCTCATGGGTCTTCTATCCATTTCAAATATTATATTTCTACTCTTCACACAGTTCCTTTAACACATTTGAATTAAAAAAACTACTTAGAAATTATGCTCTACTGCATTAAATTGTAACTTCCGCAGCAAATATACATGATTTCTTCATTTATTGCCATTATTTTCCATGCAAATTTGTTTCCAGTTAAATTAATTTCTCCTAAAAACTCTACTCAATTAAAACACTAATTCATCTTTATTTAACCTGTGCACATTACACTAGGCAAGTCATAATCATTTGAAAGATTATCCCAAATACAGTGGCTTTGCAGTTGGAAAACAACAAATACGGCTACTTTTAAACGTCTTCAGATTAAATTTTGAGTCCCCTCCTGGAAAAATCCAAGGGTGAACTTTCCCTAGTGGTATGCAAGGCCATGAAGAAAAAATAGTTCCACTAATCTTAGTCTAGTTAGCAAAAATTACTAAGTTTACAGGTACAACATTACAATGTGTTCTGTCATAAATGGAACTCAAAACTGGAACATATCTTCGGTACATTCAACCGTCGTTACTCATAAATTTGTCGTACTTTCTAAGATAGAGGTGCTGGGATACTTAATCTCGGCCTGTGACATTAAATTTCGCTACATCATGGAAGTTGACATGTGGAGCAATTGGAGTTGGAGAACAGAGTAATTCAAAAGCAAAATTCCGTGGATGTTAGAAATCTGAAATAAGAACATTAAATGCTGTAAATACTCAGCAGGTCTGGCAGAATCAGTGGATGGAGAGAGAAACAGAATTAACAGCTCAGGTCGATGAAAGGTCATTAACCCAAAATGTTCACAGGAGTAATCGACCTAGTTTCTCTTTGGCAGTGAGGTGAAAGCAAAATACTGCACACACTAGAAATCTGAAATAAAAATAGAAAATGCTGAAAAGACTCAGCAGATCGGGCAGCATCTGTGAAGAGAGAAACAGAGTTAATGTTTCAAGAGTCATACAGACTCGAAACATTAACTCTGTTTCTCTCTCCACAGATGCTGCCAGACCTGCTGAGTTTTTTCAGCATTTCCTGTTTTTATTTCTCTTTGACAGTATTTCATTGGAAAATGTGAATTTTGCTGTAGTGAAGAGCAATTTGAAAATCTGAGTGAAATCTCAGTTGAAAAGGAATTCCCATTTGAAAATAATAATCCACAAACTAGAAAAGTAGAAAACAGAACACAGGACCAGGCCTGGTTTATGCAATTGGAGCTTCTGCTGGTGTAAGGATAATCTGTATGGACTGGTTGGGTGAAAAATAATCCTGCAAAAAAATAGACTAATTTAAACAAACTAAACTGCACGTAACCCTTGTGTCACATTTATTCCACAGCTGCCATGAGGTAAAAGGCTACTGCAGCAATGGCAGTATTTTGGAATGGGAAATATGAGGAGGAAGCACAAACAAATAACACCCATTACAGTTTTGAGTGAACGTGCTTTACCAGTACAGGTACCAAAGCAAAATACTGTGGATGCTGGAAACCTGAAAAAGAGAGTAAATGCTGAGAACACTCAGCAGGGAATTGTGGAGTGTGCAGTGCAATTGAGTACTTTAGATAAAGTCTCATAAAGGGTTAAATGTAATAGTCTGCTGTGTTATAGAAGAAAGTGGCATATATTCATGTGATCTGGGAGTATGTAGAAAAAAAAACAGCATCGAAAGAAGCTAGTGTAAGGGAATGTTCTCATAACTGCAAATATCTTACAATAAAGTCATGTTTGCGGCTAACAGTCTTTGGGAGTTATTGAAAGTAATTCAACCCAACAACACAATAACATATGGTGGGCAGCAGTGAAAAAATAGTAATACAAAAATTTCTATCTCTGCTGGGGCACTTTGAGGCAGCCACAGGCCTCAATTAAGGTGAAGCATGGCCAAAGTTTTATATATCGGAGATTCGCTCAACTTTGCACCACATCAGGTCTCACAGCAAAGCCAGACTGTGAGCAGATCAATACATTTTTGTATGCAATGGGCAATGTGCAGATGACATCCTAGTTACCCTGAGGATCGATGAGGGTAAAGCCACATGTGCCAAACTCATGGATGCATCAGAGACATATTTCAATCTCCTGAGGAACATCATCGAGGAATGCACAAAGCTCAATAAATGTATCCAGAGACATGGGGAAAGCATTGACGCATTTATTAATGATTTGTACCAATTAGCAGAAGACTGAGTATGTTAATCTGAAAGAGGAGCTAATTTGCGACAGAACAGTTGTTGGAGTAATGAATGATACACTATCAGATAACCTGTAGTTCCGGGAAGACTTGATGCTGGCGAAGGCGATTCGGTTATGAAGACTGGCCGAGATCAGGAGGCAGAACTGATTGGTAGTCAGGGGAGAGAGAGAGAGAGAGAGAGAGAGAGAGAGAGCGAATCTTAAAATAACAGACACAGTTGAATTCTTTAGACACAAAAGGGAAAAGAGCGAGATGGAGGCACACGCAGCATGAAAAGCAATGAATGGCAGCAGCCCAAACTAGCTGTTGCGAAAGAGAAAGGCAAAGACACGCAATGGCATTGCTGTAAAAAGATGGGGCATTCTCAGGCAGTATGCTACAGTAGAAACTATTGGGAGTGCAGAGATCCTGGTAGAAGGTCACAGGATACACTTTAAAGTAGATACTGGAGCAGCAATTTCAGTTCTTTCAGATGCTAAACTATGGTTAAACAAGAGGATCCTTCAACCGTCCTACAAAAAGCTACATGGACCAGGAGAACTAGCAGCTACTTTAAAGCACAGAGAGAAAGTAATTACTAAAGTTTTGTACGTACTTCAAGGTTAGAGTTGTTCGCTCTCAAGCACAAAAGCATGTATGAAATTGAATTTAATCCACAGAATAGAAGAAATAATGAATGGTGTAGGTCTATCAAGAGACATCAGCATATAGTATAACACTAAGCCCAGAAGCAAAACCAATATGCTTGTATACACTTAGAAAGGTTCCACACCCTTTACTTCCAAAGAAAAATAAAGAGCTCAACTCAATGGTAAGATAAGGAGTCATTTCACCCCTAACAGAGCCAATGAGTTGGTGCTCAAGGATGGTACCGGTTCTGAAGCCAAATGGTTCCAAAAGAATATATGTGTTGATCTCACAGAACTCAATGAAGCTGTGAAAAGTGAAGTCCATCCAATAGTACTGGTAGGTGAGAGTTTAGCTGAATTAGGGAAGAGCGCGATATTCTCTAATTTAGATGCTAACAGCAGTTTCTGGCAAATACCACTAGAAGAAGAGTCCAAGTTTCTCACAATTTTCATAACACCATTTGGAAGATCCTGTTTTAACACGTTACCCTTTGGAATAAAATCAGCACCAGAGATCGTTCACAGAACAATGTCAAATATTTTACAGGACTTATATGGAGTTGCTTGCCACATGGATGACATGTTGGTACATGGATGCACTCAAGCTGAGCATGATATAAGAGTGAGAGCAGTGCTGAGAAGAACACAAGAGGCAAGATTGACACTCAACAAAAGTGTGAATTTTCACAGCCAACAATCAAATTTCTTGGTCATATAGTGAGTGCAACAGGAATAAAAGGTTGATCCACTGAAGACCAGAGTTATAAAAGGATTTCCAGCTCCAAGGAACATGGAGTTCCAAAGTTTCATGGGAATAGTGAATCAAGTGGCAAAATTTCTTTAAAAAAGCCTTAAAGCTCAACAAGCCACTACACCAGTTGTTATGCCAAAACAATGAATAGTGTTGGAAGAAGCACATCAAAGATAGCAGTGGACGCATCCCCTCTAGGATTGGGGGCAGTACTTCTTCAGGTACTAAGAGATGGAAAACGCAGAACAGTATTACGCATCATAGTCATTGACAGATACATAGAACAGATACACAGTAATTGAAAAGGAAGCATTAGCAGCCACGTGGACATGAGAGAAATTCTGACTACATCTTAGGTCTTTACGTTACAATAGAAACAGACCATAAACCTTTAGTCACACTACTGAATTTGAAAGAGCTTGCAGCAATGCCATCAAGAGTTCAGAGGTTTAAATTAAGATTGACGAGGTTTGATGCTCATCCAATATATGTTCAAGGGAAACAACAGAGCACAGCAGATACATTATCACGCACTGGAACAGAGAATATAGAAAAATGCAGTACCGAATTTAACAAAGAAGTACGTTACCAGCAGCTACACAAAGATTGAATGAAATCAAAGAGGCTCAAAAAAGCAGCTAGCAGCATCTGACTAAACAATGATTTACTGGTACATGATGATAGAATAGTAATCCCAAGAGTATTGAGACTTGAAATCTTACAACGCCTACATCAAGGTCATTTAGGTATTACCAAGTGCAGAGTCAGAGTACATTTTTGGTTTGGTGGCTGGGTCTCGAAGTCATTGCAAAAAATTATATCCCGATGTCTCACATGTACAATTCACAGACAGACTCAAAAGGAACCACTAACATCATCAACTTTTCCTACAAGGACGTGGAAACACCTAGGAATGGATTTATTTCAGCATAAAGGGAAAATGTTCAAAATAGTAGTAAATTACTACTTGCGGTGAACTGAAGTGAAACAGTTACACGGCCCCAGGGCAGAAGCAGTAATAACATCATTGAAAGACATTTTTGCAATCCACGGAATTCCTGATGTTGTGATATCAGAAAACAGTCCACAATTCGCGAACAGAATTTCAAGAATTTACAGAATTACTTGGATTTGTTCACACAAGTTAACCAAGGTTTCCTCAGCCTAAAGAAGCTGAGCAAGGTGTCAGAATTGTAAAGGCATTACTGGAAAAGAATGAGGATTTTTCAACTAGCATTCGAGTTACAAATCCTCACCCTTGCAGAATGGATTGGCTCCATGGGAGTTACACATAGGAAGAAGGTTGCTGACAAAGATTCCTACCCTTTCACATACATTGATGCCACAGGTCAAAGAGACAGACTTAGAGGAAATACGAGAAAGAGAGGAAATTTATCAAAGTAAATAGATGAAACACTATAATAGTCATCACAGAACAAGAACATTATCATATTTTGACAGGTAGAACGGGTTTGGATCAGAGATCAATCGACATTTGGAGAAATAGTGAAGAAATCACCACACCTGAAATCTTATATTGTCCAGATGGAACAGTGCACTGTAAGAAGAAACAGTAAAGTTCTGATTACAATTGAGCAACAGAGTAAAAAATCAGAGACCAGAGTGGTCACAATCATCACAAATGAAAGGAGGCACTGAGGCAGTGATCCCAAACCTTCTACTATTTTGGATTCTGTTCAACAGTGTCCAGAGGACCAGCAGCAGAATAAGAAGTTCTATTCCCTACAAACGAGAGGCCAACGAGGTATGGTAGATCATTGAAAACAGCACAATGCTCATCGGTGCAAGAGTTGAGAATCTCAAAAAATTGGAGCAAGCAGAAGAGAAAAAACAAGAGAACATGGAGACAGAAAGAAAAACATTTACCTAAGAGAGCAAAAAGAGGTTACATTTCAATGAGACTTTCAAAACACTCAAAATGTTCAGAATGACTAGGAGACTGAAGCTTTGGGTTTCCAGGAACGCCAGAGAATGTTGAAATCTGAACAGAGACTTGGGGAGAAATGTAGTATAATGGGATATGTTCGGCTAAGTCCCACAAAGGGTTAACTGTAAGAGTCTGTGATGTCATAGAAGGAAGTGACATAAAGTCTCATTATCTGAAACGGTGCAGGAGAAAGCAGCATGGTAAGAAGCTGGTGTAAGGGACTGTTCTCATAGCTTTCAACATGTTACAATAAAGTTACAGTTTTTGCAGCTAACAGTCTTCATGAGTTATTGAAACTACTCCAGCCCAACAACAAAGAACAAGAGTTACTGTTTCAGGACAATAAACCTTCCATTGGAACTGGAAAAAAATATAAATATAATAGGTTTTAAGCAGGTGAAAATGGGGCAGAGTGGTAAAAGAAAAAAAGGGAAGGTTTGTGATAGGGTGGAGGGCAAGAGAGATTAAATGACAAGAGATTTGCAGGGCCAAATATAGTGGTAATAGGATAAGTAAAGTAACAAAAAAAATGTCTGAAGGAAGTGTAAATGGCAGAATGGGGAACAGTGTCTGCCTGAAAGCAAAATCAAGAGAAAAATAAGGGTTAGACCAAAACATGTAAAGAGAAGGAAAACAAAATGGGGCCAGAGATTATGGTCTTCGACTGTTGAACTTAATGTTCAGTCCAGAAGGCTGTAAAATGCTAAGTTGAAAGATGAAATGCTATTCCTTGAGCTTGTGTTAAGCTTCATACGAACACTGCAGTGGACCAAGGATTAAAATAACAGGCAACTGGAAGCTTATTTGCAGATTGAATGGAGGTATTCCACAAAATGGTCAGCCAGTCAGAGCTCGGCTCACCAATGTACAGCAGACAACATTCAAAGTGGTACACATAAATCATTGCTTCACCTGGATGGAATTTTTGAGGCCTCAGTGAGAAGTGAGGAGGTATAAAGGCAGGTGCTGCATCTCCTGCATTTGCAAAGATGCCGTGGGAAGGGGACAAGGAATTGAGGTGATTGAGGAGTGGACCAGGATGTTGTGGAGGGGGCAGTGCCTTTGGAATGCTGAAAGGGGAAGGGAAGGTGTATTTGGCAGTTGCATCATACTAAAGGTGGCAGAAATGTTAGAAGATGTTGAATATGGAGGCCAATGAGATGGTCGGTGGGGAAAGGGGAAACCTACTGTGATTCTGGGAGGGAGGGGAAGGGGTGAGAGCATAAGTGCGGAAAATGGGACGGACAGAGACAAGGGCCCTGTCAACCAACCTGGGGGGGGCGGGGATTCCTCGGTTGAGGAAAAAGAAAGACATGTCAGAAGCACTGGTATGGAAGGGTGCATCATCAGTACAGACGTAACAGAGACTGAGAAACTGGGACAATGGAATAGAGTCGTTACAGGAAGCTGAGTGTCAGAAAGTTTGTTGAGGTAGCTCAAAGTCAGTGGGTTTATCTTAAATATTTGTTGATAGCCCATCTCCAGAAATGGAAGCAGTGAAGTCAAGGAGGAAGGGACATGGCATTTGTGAAGTTGAGAGAAGGATGGAAATTGCTGCTTTCCAGCTCAGGACGTGAGCAAGAAATCACACAGATGCAGCCATCAATGTGCCATAAAAAAGAGATGGTTCCCCCCCACCACCCCCAACCCTCCCCCAGAGTAGGACTGGAACAAGGAATGTTCCACTATCCTACAAAAAGATTGGAATAGCCACAAACTACAGGGGTGCTCATAACAACACCTTTTATTTGGAGGTGGTGTGTTGAGTTAAAAGGAGAAGTTGTTCAATGTGAGAAAAAGTTCAGCCAGATGGAGGGGGGGGCGGGGGATGGAGGGGGGGGCGGGAGGGTTGGGGTGGGGTGTATATGGTGGATGGAGACTGGAGATTGGCTGGGCTCCTGTTCAAGAAAGAAGTGGAGAGCCCTCAGGCCATCCCAGTGGGAGATGGGATGCAGAGAAATTGGGTGTCCATGGCAGAGAGGAGGCTGTTACAGCCAGGAAATTGTTAACTATTAAAGTGACAGAGCACATTGGAAAAGTCACAGATGTAGGTGGAAAGAGACTGGACAAGGTGAGAAAAAAGGAGTAAGGATGGGAAGAAATCAGCTCAGTGGGGCAGGAACAGGCTCAAATGATAGGTCTAGCAGGCCATTCCTGTTAATGGATCATGAGGAGTAAAAGCAGGCTACTTAGGGTTAGGGGACTATGAGGTTGGAAGCCATCGAGGGAAGGTCTCCAAAGGTGAGGGTATTGTCAGTCCTGGAAACAATGGTTTGATGTGAGATCATGATCCTGAGGAAGTAGGAGAGCGATGAGGGATTGCCACTTGCATTGCTAGGTAGAGCTCAGTTCACCAAACAACAACAGTATCACCCTTGTCAGGAAGTTTGATGAAAATGTTAGAGGTGGATCTAAAAGAATGGAGTGCAGCAAGTTCAGAGGGAGACAGATATATGAGCGAGTGAGGGGAGCAGAGAACTTGGGACAGCAATTCCCAAAGATCCAAAAAAGATAAGAGGCCAGAGGGAGGTGTCCAGGTGGAGGGAGAATACCGGAAACAGGTAAAAGGGTCCAATGTGAGGGTGAAGAACTCCTGGCAAAGAAATGGCAGAGAGGAGAAGGTGACAGAAGAGCTTAACATCCTGCCGAGCTCCAAATGTATTGAGATGTGGGGTTGAGGGGGGGTGGGACTGTATATGGAGATAAAGCTGAGGCTTTTGTTAAGGACAGATTATTTAGTGTCACAGAGTAGCATGGCAAGAGGAGAGATTAGGTGGAGGGATGGGTCAAAGGAAAGTGAATGGGCAGAGAGATCTGGATTTGTTGGATTGTTGGAAAGTATTTTTTTTTAAATATATATTTTAAAATATGTTCCAACCCATGAATTGTTGGAACTTGCCATCCTTCACACCTGAAAGGAAGAAATTATGCTTTTTGTTAAGACATCAGATGAGATGAAATATGAAATTAAACTGCAGAGCAGCACAGTTTTGAGCTAGAGTGAATCAGTGATTTTGAAGAGAGAGATAGGGAGAGTGTGCATGTGGCGGCACATGGCATTGTGTGTGGATTTCAGGATGTGATGAGAATAGCAATTCAGGAAACAATGAATATCCAGGAGAAATCTGTAATACATTAGAGCTGGTATGTTTTATGTTTAAATAAACACCCACATTTGCAGCAATAAACAGTTGTGCTTTCACGTCTAGTCCCTCCAGAAAATTTCAAATAATAACCAAGTAATACAAGATAAGCCATCCGGTGTTTGGTTTGCAATATGCCACATCACACCCACCACTACCCTCCACCCCGGTCTCAGGACTACAAGATGAAAACATTCTCTGAAAGAATTAACCTAATAGCAAAAAGAAAAGAAACACATTCATTCAGCAACTACATCTTCTATCAACTGAAAGTGCATTCTAGGTATAGTATGTACATCAAGGTTAGAACCATAATGAAAATCACTAACCTTATACCTATTTGTAAGTCCATGCACTTAGGTGGTTTCCTTGAGCTTTGAAGGTATCTTTTGAGTAGGATTAACAACAGGTAAGCGGTAACTAATGTGAGCTGTAGGTGCCAAGCTCTTAAGTTTAGTTTCAACCCCCTCGGATTTCAGAGCTTTTAAGAGAACTATTTTGATTTTTAGGAGCAACAATAATGCCAAATCTTCAAAGCAAACATCCAACTTTGACCAACAATTAATCTTACTGTTACCAAATAAGCATAGTTCTGCTGGCAAAACTCCATCATCAAGCCAGGCATTTACCATATAGTACATAACATTGGATGGTACAATGTAAGTAAGTCACTGATTGATGAGACATGACAGCTTAGCTGCACTGTATACAATTTCTTGCTCAAATCTTCAGCAATGGTGTGAACCCAATATAAGTGGATGGGACAAAGGTATTTGCATTTACCTTTGATGCTTTATTCAGAAGCTCATAATTCAAATCCATGGCTCAAAATTCTCAATGCTAAACCACTAAACATGTTATTCCATAGTTCTTAGATGTAAAAGCTAAAGCTTTATGATTGGTACGGAAGAAAACAACATCCAAATAAGTACGTGTAAAATTTACTTCCTCTAAAGATGCCTGGAAGGGCTTCACAGTTTATCTGTGAATAATTGATTTTGGTGGAAGTTGGGAGATGGAAGGCAAAGATTATCTGTCATTCAAAGTGGTCGGTGTATCTCCTAGTACAGCTGCACCAACATCATCATGTATCTTTATAGTGCCTTTAAGATAATAAAAGCTTCCAAGTTGCTTCAGAGGCATTATAAAACAGAATACGATACCAAGCCACATAATGAGATTTTACAGCAGATGATCAAAGAGGATTTTTAAGTGATGCATTAGGTGAAGAAAGCAAGGTAAATAGGTGGAGGTGTTCAGGGAAGGAATTCCCGTGCTTAGGACTTTGGCAGCTGAGGATGTGACCAGCAATGATGGAGTGATTAAAATCAGGGATGTAACTAGGGGAGTGCAGATACATCTAAGGGTTGTAGGGCTGGAAGGGATTATAGAGATAGGGAGGGACCAGGCCATGGAAGGATTTGAAAATGAGGTTGAGAATTTTAAAATCAAAGTGTTCTTTAATTAAGAACCAGCGTGGGTCAGTGAGCACAGAGTGAGCTGCATTTGGTGCGAGTTTTATATGATACCAAGTTTACACAGGGTAGGACGTGGGAAGCAAGGCAGGAGTGCATTGGAATGTTCAAGTCTGGAGGTAATAAAGGAGTAGATGAGGGTTTAGCAACAAAAGAGCTAAGGCAGGTGCAGAGATGGGCGATGTTATGGAGGTGGCAATAAACTAACAATCTTAATGACAGCGCAGACATATAGTTGAAAGCTCATCTTAGGGTAAATTATGACAACAAGGTTGACTGCCACTGAAACTGTCAAGCAACCCTTCACCCCTGGGCAGTGAACACCCAAACTAGGATTCACGCCATCAACTCTGATATCTACTACAAGCAGAATCAGGCTTGTCCAGTCAGTGCAGCTAATTTTCTCTATGATTTATTTTTGCTGACTTTCTTTCCCTTGGAGGCAAAAAATACTTTGGTTTCACCCACTCCTTTGCATGTAGATGTAACTGAATACCATGTCGTAACAAGTTTCGGACCTGGATTTTTCCAAGAGAATGTCAATGGAGTCTTTGGGTGGTGATTTTAACTCTATCCCAATTTAACTTCAGGCTATAAAAACTAATCTTGGACCTTTGCCCTTACCTTCTGAGGCAGTTTTTCCCTGTGGTTCTGTGTTGGAATCAACTTAAACATTGGGTTTTTCCCATTTCCTCTACTGAATCATCACAATGCTACAATATGGTTAATTCTCTGCTCTCCAACTCCAATCTAGCATCATCTTCTGGGCTCTGGCAACATTTAGCTAAATGACACAATTTCATGCAATCATGCCATATAATTTTCTTATTAAAACATTAGAATGAAAGATGATTATTTGTACAATGCCATTAAGCTATTCCATTCGCTTCTGAGCTGTTGTGCCATGTAATTTGCTAGCATGCCTGGCAACAGACTGCATCCCAAGAGCTTTAGCAGACCCAAGTTTGCCTTCTACTAATGGTTCCTACTCTATCAATGTGTTCTTGAAACCAGAGACAAATTGCATCACAGAAACCAAGTAATGGCGCAGAATTCCAACCTCCAGATAGTCATACCCCAGACATATTCCACCCCTCCCACCTACGTCAAAGATGCACAACAGGACCCCTCGGAAGTCCCAATACCCTGACTACATGGGAATTGTTTGGGAAGTTTAGACTTCTGATGGGCAATTGCCCTGCATCCTAACCCCAACGATGGATTCTGAGACCAGGTGCGCTCTGGGTTTCTGAAGAAACCAGTTCTGAGGTCTGGGCCAGAAATGCGGAGCACTGGTGCAAGGTAAAAGAAAAATAGGAGCAGAGTAGCAATCCGACGGTGATTGCTACTCCTTAGAAGCTTCAACTGAATGTGTTTCAATTTCCTCAGTCCTGCTATAAACATGTACCATGCTGCAATAACAAAGCGGTTCAGGCTCACATGCTCTTCGCCCACTTGGACCAACTCCTCATCCATTGTCTTTAGGCTGGACTGAAGCACTCAGATATTTAAATGCTTATTGCTGCAGGTCTATGGATAATATTTTTGGCATCTAATGGAAGTTTATTTGCCTCAAAATAAAAAAATAAATGCTTTTACATACTTATACTATTGCTCTTTGATTTCCAATTAAAGCTGACATTAAAAATAAACAAGATGGACCACTACCTAAGTTACAAAGATCTCCGATATTAGACCTCATAACAATGCTTTGTTGTTTATCTTTGTCACCTTTTATGTCCAGATAAACACCCAAGTAATGGTAAGGAATAAAATAGGAGTATAATTGTCCTCAGTGGACCATCTTGTCTTTAGTTAAAAATATGCATGTACCATTCATAATCAGCCTGGAGATTCTACATTGTATTTGCAGTGTCAGTGTTATTTGCCTGCAAATGGCCAAGCCAGTAAAAGTTTGAAGTAATTTCAAGAGCAAGTCACGTTTCTACAACTTTTGTGATAATTTAAAATGTATCGCACTGGAGCAGGTCCCATCCGCATAATTGGCCATGGCTCCAGGCTAAATTAGTCACCGTTGTGACTTTTGACTAATTATGCCCATTTGAAGACCTTATAAGGAGGCTCTAAAAATTAAGCTTCTTGTGGGGGGTGGGGCGGGAGGGGTGAGGAAATGAGAGAGCCCTTTTAAAAAATTTTAATTTTAAAAAATATATTAAAACCGACTACTGTAGACCAATATAACCAGTGAATGGTTTTTACGGTTTTTTGAAAACATTTAAGCTGCTTAAAATCTGGTTACTCAGGTGAAGAAATAGTTACTGAATAATAATGCTAATTTATGATAAATCCATTTTCAACTTGCTTAGTAAAACTGCACCAAGTTAACTACTGTTGGAATCCCCGCAGAGATCAATAACTTTGGAAAAAGACATTTGACCTTCCAGTGAAAAGCTGAATGAATGACATGACAAGCTTTCGGCTGGAATTTTCTGGTCCTGCCTGTGGCGGGAACAGAACATTTGGAGAGGCAGCCAAAAGTCCATTGACCTTTGGCGGGACCAGAAAATCCTGCCCTTCATGTTTTAAAACAATCACTATAACAAACAGACTAAAAAGCTGATTTGACAAAACCCTCTTTTTTTATATATAGGCAATTTGTACTTTAAGACTACAGAACAGAACTTTCAACACAACCAGAAAATCCACCATTAGGTATACAATACACTATTCTTTAAATGGGCATTCAATTTTCCCAGAAGCAGTCCAAGACTACAAACTTTTAACTTCAGGACAGTCTTTCACGGTGAGTGTTTTTCTAGAGACTTCTCCCTCTAGCTAAAGCTGGGCAAATCTTCCAGTCTTGTTTTAACTCCTCACAAATTTGGTCTTTCCAATCAGAGAGTGAGCTGCCACCTACATTCCTGCATGGTGAACCACAGAAACTTTCAGCCTCTAGCCGTTCTCTCTCTCTCTGTCACTCTCCCAGACCCTGGCAGATTTGACCAAGTGTGGCATCAAGGGGCCCTAGCAAAATTGGAGTCAATGGAAATCAAGGGAAAAAATTCTCCACTGGCTGGAGTCATACCCAGCACAAAGGAAGATGGTTGTGGTTGTTGGAAGTCAATCATCTCAGTCACCAGGGCTTCATTGCAGGAGTTCCTCAGGATGGTGTCCTTGATCGAACTATCTTCAGCTACTTCATCAATGACCTTCTCTCATCAAAATGCCAGAAGTGAAAACGTCCACTAATGATTGCGCAACGTTCAGCACCATTCATGACTCCTCCGATACTGAAGCAGTCTCTGCCCATATGTACCAAGGCCTGAACAATATTTAGGCTTGGGTTGACAAGGGGCAAGTAACATTTAAGGCACATAAATGCCAGGCAATGACTATGTCCAAAAAGAGAGAATCTAACCATCACTCCCTGACATTCAATGGCATTACCAAAGCTGAATCCCCCACGATCAACACCCTGGGGATTACCACTGACCAGAAACTGAACTGGACCAGCCATATAAATACTGCGGCTACAAGAGCTGGAAATTCTGCAGAGGGTAACTCACCTCCTGGCTCCCCAAAGCATGTCCACCATCTACAAGGTACAAGTCAAGGAGTGCGATGGAGAACTCTCTCCTTGCCTGCATGAGTGCAGCTCCAATTGCCTGGATGATTGCAGCTCCAACAACACTCAACTCACCACCATCCAGTTCAAAAGTAGCCCCATTCATTGGCACCCATCTACCACCTTGAACGTTCACTCACTTCACCACTGATGCACAGTGGCAGTAGTGTGTACCATCTACAAGATGCATCGCAGAAACTCACCAAGGCTCCTTTGACAGCACCTTGCAAATCCGCAATTGCTACCACCAAGAAGGGTAAAGGCAGCAGATGCGTATAAACACCACCATCTGCAAGTCACCCTCCAAGCCAACACCATCCTGACTTGGAAATATATCATTGACACAAGAACAGTGATGGACAAAATCCTGGAACTCCCTTCCTAACAGCACTATGGATGTACCTACACCACATGAACTGCAACAGTTCAAGGTGGCAGCTCACCACCACCTTCTCAAGAGCAATTAGAGATGGGCAATAAATGCTGGTCTAGACAGCGACATCCACATTCCAAAGAACAAAAACAGACTGTGTCTGAGTTTCAGGGATATCTTAGAAACCCCTCCCCTCTCAAAGCCCATTTCCATGGCAATGTGAATCACATGGTCCTGGTAACCAGGTAGAAATGCTGACTACCTATCCTTGAGACACCAGCTCTTTTATCTTGGAAGTACATGGAAAGTTAAATGGAAAGTTTAAAGCATAACCGTTTACAACCCAACACACTCAAATTTTTTCTGGGACCTCGAAGACTCATAGTCTATCTACTGTTAGCACACAGGCTGCTGCCACTGTCTTCAGGTGTAGACACCTTGTACTTTCTTCCCAGTAAAATAATCTAGGCCCCTTTTAATTTCTAACAATCAAAGCATCCAGGCTTAATGTCAAGCAGACTTCCGAACAGGTCACACAACCCCCATCATTTTACATTAAATTGACAAAACAGTCCCAAAAGATAACAAGTTTCATAATTAAATCAATATATCAAAAAGTGCAAATTATCAAATTATTTTCTAAAACGCTGCTTGATTTCACTGGTCAATGGAAAATCTTGTGTATGTTGATATGCTAATGAGTTTGTGCATAAACTTAGGCAATGACAACTACTTAAAACTAGCACACATTTGTGCATAATTTCCACTGATTGTGCTCAAAGGACCAACTCTTCGTCAGTGTTTAATTCCAAACAAATTGCAATCATGTCAGAGATCAATTTCCTTTCTGGATCCAGTCAATAATGCCTCAGGAACTGATATCATCCAACTGCTTACTGCACAGGTCATGTGACCCAAAATTAGAGGAAAACAACTATTTCAAGCAGGAGTATTCAAGCCTCAATACCTACATTTGAGAGGAAAAATTGTTTCCAATAAAAATTACTCTAAGAGGGGGAGATGGTGTTGAATTGGTAATGGTATGCCAGAGGGCCAGGCTAATGTTCTGTAGGATTCAAATCCCACTATGGCAGTTGGTGGAATTTAAATTCAAATAATCAATAAATCTGGAATTGAAAGCTGGTCTCAGTTTCATGGTCACTTGCATTACCATTGATTGTTGTGAAAACCCATTTGGTTCATTAAGGGAAGGAAATCTGCCATCCTTACCAGGTCTGGCCTACATGTGACTCCAGACACACCGCAATGTGGTTGACTCTTAGCCACCCTCTGAAATGGCCTAACAAGCCACTCAGTTCAAGGGCAATTAGGGATAGGCAACAAATGCTGGCTTTTCCAGTGATACCCACATCTCATGAAAGAATAAAAAAAACTTTGTCATTATACAGTATTAAATATAGAATACTGGATCTCAGCTCAGCTAATTATAAATCCTTCTCTTTCAGTGTGCCAATATTGCCAAATTAAGCTTTTTCATGGCTTTGACAGTTTGTGCCCTAGTTTGAATGATACTAGCAAATTCTACAAACATGAACCACCACCATAACATCTCAGTGGGACCAAACTAAGATTTTACATATTTTATTTTTAGTGTGGGGCTGTTTACTGTACTGGGAAAAGTGAGACAAAAATAAAGGACCTAAATTTCATTGCTAGTCTTTAAGGTATTCAAAGTTTGAACTGCTTCAATTTAGTTTCTCTCCCTCTGTACATTTAACAACACAGCACATGTCCACCATACAATTCGATTTATCATTCCCACCACATTCTCTGTTCCCTTCAGTTCAGTTTCCACACTAATCCTTATACATGGGCACAAGATTTATGCTCCCAGGTACTTGCTCTACTTTGGCTCACTTATAACATGATAATGACCTGTTAAGGTCATTAGACATCAACTCCAAAGGGAGATTGTAAACAACAGCATGAAAAGTTAAAACAAAAACAAAAATACCTGGAAAAACTCAGGTCTGGCAGCATCCGTGGAAAGGAGCACAGTTAACGTTTCGAGTCCGCATGACTCTTCAACAGTTTTTGATTTCCAGCATCCGCAGTTTTTTGCTTTTATCTCAGCATGAAAAGCTACCGTGCTACCCTTTGACAGTTAGTATTATCGTACAATGTAATTTACTTACTTAGTAAGAAAATAATTTGGAAGCTGATGTGCAATTGCTGGAATGGTATTGAATGGAAGATTCAAATTGGGTCGGTGTATGTGTTTTAAGACCTGTTAAAACGTTGAAAACCATTTAATGGTGCAAAATCACCGAACCAATGAAAAAAGAAATCAAAATCAATAAAAAAAAAGCACCCCAACTGCTGAGGTACTCTGGGGAAAATCAATGCATAGCAATTCTGTAGTTGGAGAGAAAGGCTAAAATGTCACGA
Source organism: Cetorhinus maximus (assembly GCF_964194155.1). Taxonomy (NCBI): domain Eukaryota; kingdom Metazoa; phylum Chordata; class Chondrichthyes; order Lamniformes; family Cetorhinidae; genus Cetorhinus; species Cetorhinus maximus. The sequence goes on from NC_135894.1 coordinate 50,671,125, forward strand.
AGCACTGCAGGTCTGCGTCAGCAAGGAGAGGCTTGGCTTATAACACTGAACATCCCACAGGGGTGCACGTCAATGGTGATCTAGTTTGCCATTCAACTGTCATTTTGCAAAGGCTTTTCATTTCTACAGAAAAAATTCTAATCCTATGCAACAATTCATTTCATTTGACAATAGAAAAAATGGCTTTTATCCTGCTGTGACATGGAATGTGACTTATGTTCAAGCTGGTGAAGCTACAACACACACACTTAACAGCAAAAGCAGCATGCAATAGACAGAGCTGAGTGATTCCCCAACCAGATCAGATCAAAGCTCTATTGTCTTGCCATACCCAGTTGTGAATGGTAATGGACAATTAAACAACTAACAGGAGGAGACTCGAATAAGAGAGCGAGAGAAACAGAATGAGAATTAGAGAGAGAAAAAGAAAGTCAGAGAGACTAATTACTTTCCCTTGGAATTTAATGGGATTACCATCGTTGAATTTCCCATTAATATCATCCTGGAGGCCACTAAGTTAAAAGCAAAATACTGCGGATACTGGAAATCTGAAACAAAAACAAAAATACCTGGAAAAACTCAGGCCTGACAGCATCTGCAGAGAGGAATACAGTTAACGTTTAGAGTCCAAATGACTCTTCATCAGAACTAAGAAGTATAGAAATGAGGTGGAATATAAGCTAGTTGAAGGGGCTGGAACAGGTAGAGCTGGGTAAAGGGCCAGTGATAGGTGGAGGCAAAGAAAAGATTGCCAAAGAAGTCATAGACAAAAGGACAAAGGGGTGTTGACGGTGGTGATATTAGCTGAGGAATGTGCTAATGATGACATTAAGGGTAGGAAGCAGGACGAGCAAGATAGCCCTAGTGGGGATGGGATGGGGGGGAGGGCTCGAAATAGGCTAAAAGGTAGAGATAAAACAATGGATGGAAATACATTTAAAAATAAATAGGTATTTTTGTTTTTATCCTGGAGGCCACTTTTGGCCAGGTCTTTAATTGGACCAGCCACAGAAATATGGTGGCTACAAGATGAGATGAAAAATTGTGTATTGTGTAGAGTAACCCACTGCCTGACTTGCCCAAGCCTGCCCACTATCTACAAGGCACAATTTAGATGTGTGATTGAATATGCTCCACTCGCCTAGACAAATGCAGCTCCAACAACATTCAAGAAACATAACATGATCCAAGCCAAAGCTGTCTGCTTGACTGACTTTCATCTGCCTTGATGAGATTTGAATCCATAACCCCAAAGCATTAACCTGGGCCTCTGGATTACTAGTCCAGTGACATTACCACTATCTTCCCCCAGACCAGGATTATTCGATCTAATAATTCCCAGGCAACTAACCAGATAAATCCTACAGAACTGTCAGAAATCTCCAACTCTAGCTCAAAGTTGGAGCCATTCACAGAGTCCTAGCAAGCAGGGGACTTGCCCATCAGAAGGTCAAACTTCCCAGGCAATTCCCAGAGATTAGTATGTCAGGACTTCTGTGGGCTTCCGACACACATCTTGGATTGTACGTCTGGTCTCTGAAAATCCAGAGATTGGAAGATCTGGTCAATGTCTCAAACCAAATCCAACGGTTGCAGAACTCTGGAGTTGAGTGAACAACTGACATATATAATAGATCCAAGTAGTAAATATAAATTTGGCTCCTACGTCCACAGCATGGCATCATCGTATATGTTTTTGACTATTCGTGTGAAAATTGCCACAACTAAAAAGTGACTGCTTGATCTTAAGTAAGGTTTAGTTTTGTTCCTTTGCCACTGAAAAATACAGCCTTTCATTGTTAATTCTTCCAATAGCTTTACAACTGAAGCCAATTTGGGAATAAAATGGGAGCAAGTAGTAAGCATACCTAAAGGATTGTAAACCTCTGATACATTACTTGGTATTATAACATGGTGGATTGCACTGACCTTGCTATTCCTTACTTTGTGAAACCTAGTCCAAAATGCTCTAGATGTCCTTAAATTCATACTTAAAAGCAGGTGGCCATATTTTGTAGTCTATAATCAAGGCATGTGCTTTGCTTAATTGGATTATTGCACAAAAATACTTATTTGCAGACTCCAGGAATTGTTTCAATACAACTCGTCATATATGTTATATTAAAATATCTTCACTATTGAAAACGTGTGAAAAATTAACTTTTTTTATTGCTTTATTTTTTAATATAATTGCTCTTCCCAAGGAGTTCAAGTTTGGGACACCAGTTTTCAAGCCTAGCTTCAAGAAAACACCTGACAAGTTTTCTTCTACAACAATATCATTCAGGAGGGAGAAAGAAGAAAAAGAGTGCCATGTTATTCACATTGAATACTTTAAATTTTTTGTGGTGTATCAACACATTCACATCATTAGGATTAATGGATTTAGGGCCAATTACCAGAAGCAATACCCAAGATGAGGGGTCTTAAATTATACCACGATCTTCCAAATATTATCTGCCTCCAGTTTCTTGCACAAAACAATACGCTGACTTACAATGACTGAGAAACAAGATATCAATATTTCTGCATGCTCTTCCATATAACATTACCATAACGTTGGCTCAATTCGCTGCAAGTAGCAATATTGGTGCATTGATGTTACATAGTGCTCCAAGTAGAACAATGCGGCAATGGTACTTGAACTACACATAAACTAGCTAGAGAACGTGGCTGAGATTACTGGCTTGCCAGACTCAATGCAAGCAGTAAATTTAATAAGTGCTGGAAAAGTACCACTTTGCAGCAAGTGGAAATAATGTGATTTGTGCATGGCGTATAGCTCCACTCCAGCATCAGGACCAGCAACAGAATATAACTGCATTTGATTACGATATTCTGTGGACAACTGGAATGAACAATGAATTAAATTGTACACATTGAAAATATATTGTTATTACTGACCTGTGCTGATTAATCATATGCTGCTGAAATAGAACCTTCAGAGCTGTATACGTTAGGTGTCATGACTTATTGCACAGACTGCTGTTTTGACTGGCTGTATTTTCAGAGGTACATATTGGGCCATTGTATTTCATCAAATGCTTTTGTAGGCATCAACGGTTGAATGACTTAACAGCACCAAAGGGACTTCTTCCCCCCGCCCAGATGTGACATTCTTCTAGTGGGCTGCTTCTCTAAGGCTCAGCAGTACATAATTCTAGACAGAGATTCTTCTACAATTTTCATTTTGATTCCCCAAATATGAAATTATGCCCAAAGATTCATTCTTCTGATTTTCAGTCCATCAAATCATGCTTTATGCATACACTATTTTCCTTGGGAACAAAATGAAAATTAGGACTTCAACTACATTTGCATCGTTTCTGGTATCAGACATCATGTTGAGTTGAGTTCTCGTTTAAATATTCTTTGCATAACACAAAGGCCTGGTGATATTAAAAAATCACCACAGCATCAAAATGTGGTGAACTTGAACTAGGCTAATTATGCAACTCCTAGATATGAGGCAATCCAAAAGCCATTATTACAAGTATATCATTAGTTGAATAGATATGGATATATGGGATACACTAAATCTATGGTTATTGACTCACTTAGCCTACAGCGTAATATAGAAGTAAATCATGTACCTCCTGAACTTTTCTGAAATTATTCACTAACCTTTGATTAATTTTCTTGAAAGCAGAATCATTATCCAATATATGTTTGTCTTCTACAGTTTATTTATTTGCAGGACCAAATCATGATTCTTACAGATTACCTGATGCCACCATGGCTACTGTTCAACAAAAACATTGTTTATTAAGCAACAGCTTATCAAATACAGTTGAAAAATATAGCCTCAGTTATTCTTGCTTTATTAAAATGCTGAAGGTGACAGAAACAAATCAATTTCTTATGCCATTTGTATTAAATTGTGCCTTCACCTCAATGAAGTGCTAGGAAGGAATTTTTTTTTAAATTTAAGATTTTATTTGTGGAGCAAGGGAGATCAAAAATCAGAAAATAAATTAAAATCCTCTCTTATTTGACAATTTTCTGGCTAAGCAGGAACACCATACTGTGGTACATCTGGAAATGTTCATTAATCATACCCCAAAATCAGTTAAATTTCCTGCCACCTGGTGCCTCTAAATTTTATAATCTCTCTACAGCTCAGATAATTCAATGAAAGGTCTCTTGCTCTTTAATTATATTGTACTTACACATATAGATTCAGACCTATTATACCTTTACCACCATTCACAGTCACCAAATTTGATTTTTCAGCAAATAAAAAGTAATCTGTCTGCTATTAATCTTTCAACTGCACATACATGAATGCTCAGCGTTCTGTCTGGTTTTCACTGAGAAGGCAGAAGATGGGAAGGATGGGAAAAGAAAATGGCCCTTCTTGCTCTAATAGCACTGAGTTACGCTAGTTTTTAAAGTCTATTTAAAAAATAAAACTAGTGAACCCAAGTTAAAATAATACTCAAGATTTGTCATTTTAAAAAAGACAATTTTAAAGCCCAACTTAAAGGCTATTTTTCATTTTAAGATGATATGTATTGTGTTTATGGCAAGTCTTGGTAATACCAAACTTCCTTTAAGTATAAACATCCAAAGTCAGTCAGCTTTATGTCATGACTAGGTTGCTAAATTAGCAATTTAATTATTAACAATTGTACAACCTTGAGCTGCTACCCAATATGTTCAATAATTGCAGAAAAATAATTTGGGTTGGCTCTCATGATATTTAATTGCTGTTGGCATAATGTTCTTCAATAAGTATTGTCATAACCAATTGGGGGGGACAATCTTCACATTAATCGCTTCAAATCTAAAGCTACCTCAAGAATATGGAAAAACAATTATTGAGGGCACTGAACTCAGCAGCAGTTGGTTAAAGCAGGCCTCAAGTTGATGAGGTTAAATCATCCAAAGGACAATTCACCTTTCCTTTATAAATGACACTTCTTTTGAAAAAATATGCAATACTAACTTGCCTCCCCCACCCACACCCCAAATGTAATGTGACAGTAGTAGAGCCGTCATCTGCCCACAGCATATGCCAACCACCTGCTGTCTTGCTGAAAACCTTCTCAGTCAGCTGTCTTTGAGACAATTGCCTACATTCAGCTCTTCTATACAACAGTACAAAAACATTCAAATGAAAACATTAATTGCAAATCTTTTTATTCTTTTGATTAGCATAACCATGATTTCATTCCCCTCGCTTGCAAAAACAGTCTTGTAGGGTGCATCAATGGAATAGTTTGATTAATGGTTCTTGAGAGGTGGCCGGGTGGGGGGAGGGTGTGTGTGTGTGTGTGGTGGGTGGGAAGGGGAATCCGAGGGAAAACAAACTGCAGAATAAAGCACAAAAGACATAACAGCAACTCTGCACTACAGGGTATATGTGCATGTGTTGCAAAATTCAGCTAAGGGTGCCCGTGGCTCATCGGTGACAACTGCATAAAATTAGGCATGTGGTTTCCTGGGCACGGCTAAGGACAAACAAAGAACGAACTTGCATTCACATAGTGGATTTCACATCCTGAAAATGTATGACAATTAACAAATTTAAAGTACAAAAAAAGCATCAACAACCCTGTATACAGCAAGGTTCTCAAAAATCTCAAGATAAATAACCAATTAATTCCTTTTCATGGAGTTGGAGGAACTACCAGGAGAACAGCTCCGCCTCTCTTCAACTGTACCATGGAATCATTTTTCTCAACCAAACAAGACCATACTTTTTGTTTCCTGAGGTCTACTGCAATCAACCACATGGTAGCCCCACAAAGCAATACCAAGTGGGAGAGGCAGAAGGAAATTATCACTAATTACATGCAACAAGTTCAGCAGTCCTGGCCAAGGGAAGAAGATTCCAGTCAGGGCAGAAGGCCTCACTATCCCGTTTTTCCATCCGTCTCTACCATGATTGTACCTAACTCGACCAATGTACACAAAACAGCAATAGTTATGTACAAGGCTCCAATAAATACCTCCCAGAAGGCCGAGTTCCGAATTTGGGTTTGTGCTATGCTTTATGAGTCAGTGGTGTGTGCAAAACAATGAGCAGTATAATCATCTGCATTTTCCTCCAAATGCCAGCAAACTTCCTCCTTTACAGCCAAATACAAGGGGTTTAAGTGACTAAATGGACTTGATTAGTGAGTTCACGCCATGCAGCTTTCAGCTGTGGTTTGTTTGGAGAATGGCTTTCAGCTCAAATAATTCATTAATGACAGTTTTCTTCAGACGTATCCAGATAATGGACACTGGCTCTGTAAACCCAAGTATCAATGTGAATGTTCAAGGAGTGATGCATCTGAACAGAGCCTGCAACGTGTTCAACTACCTGTCTGGCATGCTACCAGTGAACATCATCTGCCTCCTTCTTTGCCTGACAACATATAGATACACCCAAAGGACTACTCACATCAGGAAGATAATGAGCTCCCTAACAACTACAGCTGTAAAGTGACAAAAATAGCAGTTCAGCTGTAATTAGCCATCAGGTTAGCTCTAACAAATTTCAATGACTTCCTTTGTGTAACAATACCAAAACAGAACTCAAATAAAATTAGTTGCCAAGGGATTCACAGTGCCCCATGACAAAAATTAATCTGGTCAGTGATGTATCTTGATACTGTTTTTTTGTCATGATACTGATGGCAAAAATAACCAAGCTCACTCAGAAATGGCCCACTGTCTCAGAATACAGCCAACATGGCATAGTGTTTCTTATCGGTACTACATAGTATTGACAACAGACAAACAAGCCATTTGGCCCAACAGATCCATGCCAGTGTTTATGTTCAACATAAGCCTCCTCCACCCTTTATCCAATCCCATATGCATATCCTACTATTCCTCTCCCCTTTACAGCTTCCCCTAAAATGCATCCATGCAAGTTGCCCCCACTCCAAGTGATGGTAAGCCCCGCATATGAATCACTCACTGAGTGAAGACCTTTCTTTGGAATTCATTTTTGGCTTCATTAGTGACTACCTTAAGAATATGACCCCCTAGTTCTGGTCTCACCCATACATGGAAAAGTGGCATCAAGGCAACCCATTACAACTAGATTTCTGATGCTAAAATTAGGTTCATCAGAAAATCTACACTTATGTCCACTGTTATGTGGATCCACTGGTAGCACACTTGCCTCTGATTCAGAGGTTTATGGGTTCATGCTTCAATTGTGACTTCTGCCAAACTTTGGAGGTTGTTTCAGTGCTGTATGGAGCCAGTGTTGTTTTGTTGGAGGTGCCGTATTTCAGTCAGGGGGTCAAACAGAAACCACATCCTCCTGACAAGGTGAGCATGAAAGATTCTGTGCCATTACTCAACCAGCAGCAAGATCATCAGCAAGCATTGAATACAGCCACCACCTCCAAATATAGCTTAAAGTGTAGACAGGGTAATTGATTGGGTTATGGGGCACTTCATACCAAAATTGTATGCTATGCTTACTTATGCAAAACATGAACATGGAACTTCATTCAACATGAAGGCTTCCAGATATCCTGGGAATGTGATAAGGCATTAAATAAATGTTCTTGTTAACTGTGTCATGAAGCTATTAACATAAAATTTTATTGGACAATATCTTTCTTTTAAAATAGAGGTGGAGTCTGTGGGTGTGTCTTAATTGGATTAAAGCCAGCTAGTCTGGGTGCTTTGATGTGCACTTGTCTTGAGGTGTAACCGAGGTAGTGTGTATTTGCATTATTTTTGAACAGAGCATTCAAGAAGGAGGGGGTGAAATCTGGCACCCAGCTAGCAGAGACCAAGCAATATGTTTATGTTACTAATCAAATTGGTACTATGAAAGAGGTTTTATTGTTGGAAGAGGTGGAGTTTGAAGGGGCTAGTGATAAAGTGAGAATTTACATGAGCTGTGTTGGGTATAACAGACAGCAGTTTTGTGTGTGCAGGGTAAGAAGCAATGTAATGTCAAAGCCTTGTGTCTGCAAAGGAACCAAAGTGAAAGGAACCTCATTCTGAATTTGTAAGGTGAAAATGCTTTGCCTGGTGTATGCCTAAAGTCTGTGGGTTGCTGTTGTGTTAATGGAGATTAGATTGGGAATTTGTTAAAAGTTATGATAGTAGTAATTTGTAGCCCATGTGTATGTATTTAACGTGCAAATTAATAAGTGTCTCATGTATTTTGATATAAAACCTCAAGAGCTGGTGGTCTGATTCCAGAATTGAGAGCTGCATCTCAAACATACCACTTAAAATATAGGTTATGACAGTTGTTTGAAGTTTCCCTCTGGGATTTTTAAATAACTCAGCTTTACCAACTGCTAGGTCATAACAGTGTCTTTCATTTCCTTATTCCCCATAATAATTTATTTTACCTCAGCCTTTGAAAGAGACATGTTCACATTTGCCATTCTCTTCCTTTACACATGCTTGTGGTAGTTCTTACAATCATTTTTATCTTTTATTCTTATACTTATATTCAGTTTCTCTACCAACTTCTTGCTTATCATTTGGTTTCTCAAACTCTCCTATACTTCAGGCTTACTACTACTCTTGGCAATAAGACAAGCCTCTTATTTTAATCTAAAACAATCTTAATCTCTTTAGTCAGCCACAGATGGATCACCTTCTTCAGGAGAGTAAAAGGGCACATGACCACTCCAAAGAACTCCACTAGCTTGAGACTTTCTCCTACCAGGTCTAAAACACACAAGTTGTGTTTTGGACATCCCACTAATGAAAATTAGATCAGCCTGAGGCAGCTCTACTTTAATATGTGCAGTTGTGTCAATGAACCACAGATGTGTAACTTGGAACCCATCCCCATTTCCCCCATCACCCCTCCTGACCCTGCAAAAAGGGTGCCTTGTTCAGGGGTGGGACTTCCAGATTCAGGCCTCTGTTGCCATTTTTGTAATGATAAAGAGGCTCTCCATCTTTACGAAAATTCAGACCTCAGCATCCACTCATTGCAAATCTAGCCAGAGGCTGCTGCCATTGTTTCCAAGCACAACTACCTTGCACATCCTTCTCAGTAAATAATCTAAGCCTTCCTCTGATTTCTAACAATCAAACCACTCAGGCTTACTGTCAGGCAGACTGCAGGACAAGCCACATGATCCCCCTTCATTTACCATAAATTTAAAACTACAATCTCAAAATATTATAATTTTATAAACCTCATATTCAACACACAACTCTCTGATCTGTTCGACCCTGTGCCAATGTGCCTGTTCCCAGATAGTAATCCAGAGTTTATCATCTTTGAGGCTCTTCTGAATAATTTGAACCTTAGCTCTTCAAGTACCCTTTGCAGAATCTTGTTCCCAGTTCTACCTGCCGTTCATTCACACATAGCTCCAGAAAACAGGATCCTCTCCCTTCTGCTCCAAGTTCTTCTCCAGTCACAATGTAATATCGTTAACCATGGCATTGGGTAGCCAACCAGTCTTAAGGATTCTTGGTCATGGCTTCAGTGAACAGTATTATCCCCCTGACAATACCAGACTCTACCACTGTGTTAATATGGCAATCATTTTGTTAAAACCAATTGGTAGTTAAACAGGTGGGCATTAATTATCCCAAATGAATAGAATAAAATGGTACAGCTGGAACACTTTGGGTGGAAGCTACTAGAAAGTTAGTAGTATTGAGGAGTTGTATTGGAAATAAGCCAGCTTTAACCAAGAGACCTGCCTGGATTAATTCTTCCACCACAACCTCTTATTGTGAGTAACACACTGCCACATTCTTTTTCAGTTCTCCCACTTCAATAGTCTCCTGTACCACACTGCTATGGTCAAATTGCTCAACTTCCCTTCAGTCTTTGTTCTGATTCATATAAACAGCAAGTATCTCATACCTATTAGACGAGGTCAAAGGCTGAGAGTTCTTCATCACCGCAACCTGGATCTCATACCTGCCTGACGCAGGTCACCCTACCCCCCACCTTCCCCATCCCTGACCAAATCTAAGCTACTACTTAATCTAAGGGGTTGAGCGCCTCCTCAATCTAAGTGTTCAAATAAAACTCCCCTGCCCTGATGCATTGCAATATCTGCAGCTCAGACTTCAGCTCAACAACTTTGAACCAAAGTTCTTCAAGTTTCAGACATTTACTATAGATATGATTTCTCAGGGTCTTACTGGTCTCCAAAAATTCCCACATGCTGCAACTATGACACCATTTGCACAGCCAGCCCTACATAACCTTGTTTTATTTATTTTAAAGATTTGACTCACACTATTTTACTTTAATTAATTAACTGGTTGATCTAGTTTACATTACTGGTTTAATAAAAGTTATATTTCCCATTGCCCTTGGTGAGCAGAGAAACAGTTCTATTTACCAATCACCAATCCGCTGTCCTCTGACATGACTGATTAATTTTTGCTTTCACTCAACTCTTGCACCTTTTCTCTCCACCATTCATAGCCACTGATCTTGCTGGCTTACAGGCTTACGTATTTTCAACTGTTTAATCCAGATAATAGGAAGACTTTTAACTTTTGGTGATGTAAAGATATGACCACTGTTTGGCTGATTTTGTTTATTCAGGCTACTGTGTAACATGCCAGTAGATGGAGCACCCCTCTCCTTGTCTTTGTTCACATCCATAATCAGGCTACACCAAGGGCAGAAATTTATCTCGTATAATGACTATTATATAGCTAAACAGACAGAGTTCACCCATAGAACATTCATGGCTGATAGATAGAAGCCTTTTGATTCCTTGGTATTAGAGGAAATGAAAAACGCTACTTATAAATCATTACACTCCTTAAGGTGCATGCAGAGCACAATATAGAATTTACATCGACTTTGAGGTCTGAAGTTTATCCAAAAAAAGCACTTCACCCACCCTCCAAACCAAGTAAAAGATTGCATCTGATAACAATTTGACTCAATAAGACAGAGGCTTGTAATTAAGGTCATTCTTGAGACATCAGCTTCTCACAGGCTGTGACTGCATTGCAAGTGTTTTAAGTTGACATTTATGAGTTTGTCAAAGCCTAAGCAATATCAGAACATCACACAATGAGAGATTTTTCAAATAGTGATCCTTTACAATTTCATCCAACTCTTAAATGGACATGCTTAGATATGGAAAGCAAGGTCATGTAGAATACAGCATGCAGGAAAAATAGGGAAAACCTTACTACTGCATTCTGAACACCCTCCAGATAGCATTAAGGATCAAAATTGTACCTGGTAAATGGTATATACTAATTTTTGATTAACAATGAATTTAATTAACATCTTTGCTCAGTTTTCATTTGAAGTCAGAGTACAGTGTGCTTCAAGTTTCTAGATAATACCCAGAAGGAAGGATGGGATAATGAACATAATACTTAACAACCATTCTCTTCAAATTCCAAACCTGCAAGAATATGCTGAAAGGATTAGATGAAGAGGGTCAATCGGAGGCCAGTATGTAGCATTGATAAGTTGTGGAAAATAGCCTGTTTGTGTTGTAAACTCTATATGTTTATGTCACCAAGAATCCAATTATAGTAACTTCAAGTTTAAGTGACATTGAAAAATAAATTGCACCCAAATAGAAAGCTCAAATGATTGGAATAGGCTGAAACAAACAACAATGGTCATAAAGCCATACCATCACAACCATATTCATGCAATAGAAATACTCACCAAAATGGTGCATGACTATGTTCTAATATAACCGATACAATAACTGTTGACTGTAATATCACTGACAAAGGAAGACCAGTATCTGTTTTCCAGCATCTGCAGCCTGGTTAACGTGCCAATTTATAAATGCTAGGTGAGTGCTTGCAGCATTCATGTTAATTGTTTGGATGGGCAAATGTAGTAGACATGTGTAGCATTGCTGTCACTTTGATTTAGTACCTTTTGTTAATGTTCCAAATCTGGCTATGTTTTCTTATACAGATCCAAGTCATATTGTTTGGACAGCTGGTAACTCCTGGTCAATATTTGGATCTCATTTTAGATAAGGAAGGGACTTTGGGAGGAGAATATCCTCTCCACTGCAGTTCAAAAATAATCTATTGTTTCAAAGGTTGAAAAGGCCAATTTTAATCCTAACCAGGTGGAAAAAACCAGGCAGGCAAAATTGCCTGGAAGTGTTGTCAGTTGAGGTACTGCACGGAATGAGCAGCCTGCACTTCTAGCATAGTATTCTGAACAGGTGACAAGAACCCCGCTAGGTCCTACTGTACATGCGCAGATCCAGGAAATAATGAGGTTATCAAGTCCTAACTACGATTTAATTTTGGGCTGACTGAGGAAGCTGCTTTGGCTTTCCTGCCATGAGAAAACAATGGGATCAGGGACCAGAAAAGGCCATTTATGACAATTTAAGATTTTATTTATATTGCCAAGAGGAACACAACTGCCCCTCCACACCCACAAGGAATATTTAGACCTGCCCTCAACCTCTCACCTGATGGGAACCAGGGGTTTTCAGCCTCCTGGCTGCCACCTGAAATTCTGCTTCGCCTGCTGTCCAGATGCTGCTTACCTCCCCATGTCAAGTAGATAGTGAACAACAAGAAAATAACTTCTATTTACATAGCACCCTTAACTTAATAAAGCATCCATGTACAAGCCAAGCATGGCAATATTAGGGAAGGTGGCCAAAAGCTTGGTCAAAGATGTTGGTTTTAAAATGTATCTTAAGAGGGGGGGGAAAAAAGGTAACAAGGCAGAGAAGTTTAGGGAGGGAATTCCAGAGCTCAGGTAACTGAAGGCACAGCCACTCATGGTGGAGGAATTAATAATAGCGATGCACGAGGCCAGAATTAGATAAACACACATATCTGAGATTCGTGAGGCTGGAGGAGATTACAGAGATAGGAAAGGAAGAGGCCAGAAAAGGATTTGAAGAAAAGGATGAGAATTTTAAAATAGATGCTTTGCTTAATCTGGAGACAAATGCAGGTCAGCAAACAACGGGATGATCTGATGAATGGGATTTTGTGCGAGTAAGGACACAAGAGTTTCGGATGACCTCGTTTATAAAGGGTACAATGTGGAAGGCAAACCAGCAGTCTGGAGAATAGTCAAGTCTTAAGATAACAAAGGCACAAATGAAGGTTTCAGTAACAAGTGAGCTGAGACAGGAGCAGAGTTGGACAACATTGCGGAGGGAAAATAGGCAGACTTTGTGGTGGCGTGCGTATGTGGTCAGAAGCTCATCGCAGAGTCAAATATAACAACAAGGTTACAGTCTAGTTCAGCTTCAGACCCTTCCCCCTACACTCCCCCCACCCCCCCACCACCCTCCAGTAGAGGGATGGACTTGGTAGCTAGAAAATCAAGTTTGTAGCAGGGGATCGAAAACAATGACCTGAGTGTTCCCAATATTTCATTGGAAGAAATTTCTGCTCACCCAGTACTGATGCCAAAAAAGCAGTGTGGCAATTTAGTGACAGCAGAGGAGTCAAGAGTGATTGTGGTGAGGTAGATCTGGGTGTCATCAGCATACATATGAAAATTAACATTGTGTTTTCAGATGACATCATTGAGGGGCAGCATGCAGATGAGAAATAGGTGGTGGGGGTTGGAAGGGGGAAGGATAGATCCTTGGAGGTTACGAGGGGTAACTGTGTGGGGGTGGGAAGAGAAGACATTGATATTATGGCTATGATAAATAGATAAGAAAGGAAGCAGGAGGGTACAGTCCCACCTAGCTAGACGACAGTGGAGAGGTGTTGGAGAGAGATGGTGTAGTCAACCATGTCAAAGGCTACAGACAGGTTAAGGAGGAGGAAAAGTTTACATTTGTTACAGCCATGAATGTCATTTGTAACTGTGATGAGAACTATCCTGGTGCTGTGGCAGGGGTAGAAACCTAACTGGAGTGTTCCAGAGTTCCTGACTGGTGACATCTCCTGGAGATTATCCTGCCAAGGTCACCAGGAAGGTGAGGGCCTTGGTGTTCGCCCAGATTTTTCTTTCCACTCCAAATTAGTATCAGGGCAAGTGTACAAAAGAACTGCTGCTCTATTTCTTCCATGGCCCCATCCTTTGTCTATTTGTTTGTTCTCATTCTTTTTCTTGTCACATGAATTTTTCATTTTCATGTCTCAGATGAAAATGATGGAGCTGTGGGCTGACAAGTCTCTGGGTCCTGGTGGACTTCATCCTAGGCTCTTAAAAGCGGTGATGAGGTAGTGGACGTGTTGGTGTTAATTTTCTAAAATTTGCTAGATTCTGGAAAGGTTCTATCAGACTGGAAAGTACCAAATATAACCCCTCTATTAAAAATGAGAGAGGCACAGAAAACAGGAAACTACAGGCCAGTTAGCTTGACATCTGTCATGGGGAAGGTGTTACAATTGATCATTAAGGAGGTTATAGCTGGGCATTTCAAGAAACTGATGGTAATCGTGAAGAATCAGCATGGCTTTGTGAAAGGAAAATCATCATGTTGAACCAACTTATTTGCATTATTTGAAGGAGTAACATGTGCTGTAGATGTGCTGTACTTGGATTTCCAAAAGGCATTTGATAAGGGGCCACAGCAAAGGTCATTGCGGAAAATAAAAGCTCATGATGTAGGGGGTAACATATTAGCATGGATAGAAAATTGGCTGTCTGGCAGAAAACAGAGTATACATAAATGGGTATTTGTCTGATTGGCAGGGTCTGATGGGCAGGATCTGATGAATAGAGTCCTGCAGGGGCTGGTGCTGAGGCCTCAATTTATTACAATTTATATCAATCACTTAGATGAGAGGACTGAAGGCATGGTTGCTAAGTTTACAGATGACACAAAGATAGGTAGGAAAGTATGTTGATAGGTAGGAAAGAGGACATAAGGATGTTGCAGACAGGTACAGATAGGTTGAGTGAGTGGGCAAAAATCTGGCAGATGGAGTATTGGGAAAATGTGCAGTTGTTCACTTTGGCAGGAAGAATAAAAAAAGCAGAGTATTACTTAAACGGAGAACAGCTGTAGAATTCTGAAGTGCAGAGGGATCTAGGTGTTCTAGTGCATGAGTCACAAAACATTAGTATGCAGGCACAGCAAGTAATTAAGAAGGCTAATGGAATGTTATACTTCATTATGGGAGGAATTGAACATAAAAGTAAAGGTGTTATGCTTCAGTTAAACAGGGCATTGGTGAGACCACATCTCAAATAGTGTGTGTAGTTTTAGCCTCATTTAAGGAAGGATGTAAATGTGTTGGAAGTGGTTCAGAGGAGGTTTACTAGATTAATACCTGGAATGAGCGTGTTGTCTTATGAGGGAAGGTTAGACAGCCTGGGTTTGTTTCCACTGAAGTTTAGAAGAGTGAGAGTTGACTTGATTGAAGTATATAAGATCCTGAAATGGTATTGACAAGGTGGATGTGGAAAGAATGATTCCTCTTGTGGGTGAGTGCAGAGCTGTTTTAAAATTAGGGGCTCCCCTTTTAGGACACAGATGGGAAAAAAAAATTCTCTGAGAGCTGTGCAACTTTGGAACACTCCGCCTCAGAAGGCAGTGGAGGCGGGGTCATTGAATATTTTTAAGGTAGAGATAGATAGAGTCTTGTAAGGCAAGGGAATCAAAGGTTATTGGAGGTAGATGGGGATGTGGAATTCGAAAAACAAAAATTATCCACGATCTGATTGAATGGTTCAGCAGGCTCTAGGGGCTGAATGGCCCACTTCTGCTCCTATTTCATATGTTCATATGATCTCAGATCCTATTTAATTTTTGATGATTCTCTGCCCCCTTTTCCTTCTATTATCTGTAAAGCAGTTAAACACAGAGATTGTTGGGCTTCTTTCCATGTCATAACTTCAATGCATTTCTATTCTCTGTCCCATCTGTAGGTTTCCCCATTGCTTGGATTATTTGATGGCAGTATTGAGAATCTACGGAGAGGAAGGAATGCATAGCAATTACAAAGCAAAATGAGGAAAGCAAACACTATTCTGGTATCAGAAACACTGGCCACATTCAACTGGAAGATTATCCCCATTAAGTCTGGGTAAAATTACAATTAAACCGTGGCACACATTAGCAATCATTTTGCAGTGCCATTAGGTTTATCAATTTAAATCAGAAATAAATAATCCTCGAAACATTTGATACCATAAAAATGTAGACAGTTTTTAAAAGCAGTATGTCCCCCCAAGCATTCAACTCATTTTTATTGCAAGTCATTAAGAAATCAATTGTTTTTATTTTATCAGAAATTAAGTGAATGCATTGTATGACACTAAGTACTTAATGACAAAGATGTCAACATGTTTACCAGGATAAAACAGGGCGGAAAATTTGTACAATGGGTTACTTTACTGGTTTCAAACATCCAACACTAATACGAAAATGCTGTCTTTAAAAATAGGTGTCAGTGCATTTCACGTAAACAGTTTACTACCTACATTAAAATTGCACATAAATACATTCATACTAGCGCATGTTTGTAACCAACATTACACAACGTGATTTCAACCCAAACTGTGCAAATAGGCTAATATCTACCAAACATCAATACTAGTAATATATTTTCACAGAATTGTCTTTCTCCTCCTGACTAGTTGCAAGTTTATGTAAAAATATTAAGCAATAAAATTTATCTTAATTTATAAAAATTCAAACATTAGTCTACACGAAAAGATCTTTATATCCATTTCTAAATTTAAAAAAGTCATGCATAATTTCTCATCACCAAGCCACAATTATACATTATTATTGCATTGTGGATATGAAATTGATGTTTTTCTAAACCTTCTTTTATGACGGCACTGCTGAATATCAACATATGCTTGTTCAAAGTAGCCTCAATCAGCAACTACTCTCTTCATTTCAACTAGTTTGCCAAATCATACCTAAGCTTCAATTTTGCAAACATTCTTTAAACTACGATTGTCTTTTTTTAAAAAAAATTTGATCAAAATAATTTGGGGATTACCTACACTTCAATTTTTTTTTTTGTTTTTGCAGCAATTTACTCCTGGAACTATTGTAAATTAAATAGAAAAATGTCTTCTTTATTAATATAGATACAATATTAAATTGCTGCATTTGTAATTTACTCTGTGCAGGAAACAAACCAATGGAAAAGATAAATGGCAACATGCAGCTGCAGCTTACTATGAATCAATTTTTATGGTATAGTCAGCCTTTGACAACCTGTACTTAATTCTTAATATCATCTATTAAAGTAATCTAGCATTCTTCCCATTAGTTTTGTTTCAAAGAGTATCAATCAGATGCTTCAGTTGATAATAGCACTACTCAATTATGAAACAATTGATGTCAGCACACAGGAAACACTACTGGAGATTGCAGCATATAAATTGTGGAGGACATGGCATTGTCACTGAACTAGCATAAGAGACCCAGGGTAATGCTTTGGGGATCCAGGTTCAAATCCCACCACAGCAGATTGTGTAATTTGAACTCAATAAAAATCTAGAATTGAAAGTCTGATGATGACCAAGAAATTATTGCCGACTGTCCTAAAAACCCATCTGGTTCATGAATGTCCTTTAGGGAAGGAAATCTGCTGTCCTTACCTAGTCTGGCCTACGTGAGATTCCAGACCCACAGCAACATGGCTGACTCTTAAATGCCCTCGGAAGGGCAATTAGGATGGGAAATAAATGCTGGCCTAGCCAGCCATGCCCACATCCCATGAATGAATTTTAAAAAACCATATCATCAGATAGTTGGAAGATCCTTATTGGCCTGCGCTTGATTCCTGTCTAATGGTGCTGGTTTGGTACCAATTTCATTCTCAGTAGGAATTATAAAATTTGTAAAGAAACCAGTAAGCTATCTTATCAATGCTGATCTCAAAGCTTCTGTAAATTTATTAATTATGCCAATGTGAAGGACTTTGAGATAAACTATGGTGGGATTATTCATCTAAATCTAATGATACTGACTCTGATAGTTCTTGGGACCAGAGGAGGTGGCATCCCACACACAAAACATTTAACAACTGCATTCACCCAGGCAAACGGAGTGTGTCCCAATACACCTCTGACTTGTACCTTGTGAAGAATCCTGCTTCGGACACCATGAAGTAGGCTTTGTAGTTTAGAGTATGGTAACAGCAAGGCTTTATTAAGAACTCATAACTGTGTATATATTTACAGTAGAGGGTAGAGGTATGGAACTGACTCCAGTCTAGATCTTTACCCATCTCTATCCATCTCAAGACTGACCCTGTGCCATGTGCCTTCTTACATCACTGTATGGGTGGTACTGGAGTCAGTACCACATTAACCCTTTACGTATCAGACCTTACAGCTACACCTTGTAGATGGTGGACGGGTTCTGGGGAGTCAGCGGTCGGGGCCCAATCGTGGCTGGCAGACCATTGCACGGCCGCTCCCACGCCTGCCTGTTGCACCTGACAAGGGGAAAATCCTCCCCCTGGAGACAACTGGCCCTGGCAGAACCCAAACTGAGCCTTGGTGAGCAGCTTGTTGAGGCTTGATATCATTGTCAACGACACCTTACATCACTTGACTGAAGATCGAGAGTGGACTAATGGGGCAATAATTGGCCGGATTGTGTTCATTCTGTTTTTTGTGGGCAGGACACACCTGGGCAATTTTCCACATTGTAGATGCCAGTATTCTGACTGTACTGAAACAGCTCGACTCTGGGACTGACTAGTTCTGGAATACAAATGTTTCCAGTACTCCAGCAGGGATGGATGTCATGACCCACAGCTTTTGAAGTATCCAATGCCTTCATCTCACATTGATATCACATGACGCAAATCAAATTGGCACTTCTGGCTTCAAATGTTTAGACCTTGTCTTTTGCACTGGTGTGCTGGGCTCTACCTTCATGGAAAGTGGGGTTAGTTGCTTAATTGTCCACTAGCACTCAACTGAATGTAGCAATTCTCCAGAGCTTTAACCTGATCCATTGTTTGTTGGATTGCTTTATTCTGTCTGTAGCATGCTGCTTCCACTGTTTAGTATGCATGTCGTCTTGTGCTGTAGGCTTCACCAGGTTGGCAGTTCATGTTTAGATATGCCTAGTGCTTCTCCTGGCATGCAGGATTGATGGTAACGGTCGAATGAGAAATTCACTGGATTATGAGTTTACAGATTGTAGTTGAATGCAATCCTGTGGTTGATGGCCCACAGCGCTTCATGAATGCCCAGTTTTGAGCTACGAGACCTGGTCTGAGTCTATTCCATGTTGCACAGTGGTAGTGCTACACAACACGATGGGGGGTATCCTCAATGTGAAGATGGAACTTGGTCTCCACAAGGAACATGCAGTGCTCACATCTATCATTACTGGATGGGCAGATGCAACTGCAACAGGCAAATTGGTGAGGATGAGATCCTTCTTGTTAGTTCTCTCACCACCTGTCTTAGGCCCAGTCAAGCAGATGCGTCCTTTAGTAGTGGTGCTACCAAGTCACTCTTGGTGATGAACAATGAAGTCCCCCATCCAGAGTACATTCATGTCCCACCCCCCCTTAAACCAGCTTAAATTTCACCTCTTTTCTATTTTTCCTTAATTCTGTTGAAGTGTCATACGGACTCGAAACGTTAACTGTATTCCTCTCTGAAGATGCTGTCAGACCTGCTGAGTTTTTCCAGGTATTTTTGTTTTTGTTTTACATTCATGCTCTTGTTGCCCTCAGTGCTCCTTCCAAGTGGTGTTCAACACGGAGTATGATTTATCAGTTCAAAGGGGACAGCAGGAAGTAATCAGCAAGAGATTTCCTTGCCCATGTTTGACTTGATGTCATGAGATTTCATGAGATTCAGATCAATATTGAGAACTCCCAATACCTCTTCCTCCCACTGGATACTCACTGTAATGCCACCTCTGGTGAATCTGTCCTGCTGGTGGGGCAAGATATAACCAGGAATGGTGATGGAGAGATGTCTCTGGGCCATTGGCTATAAGATATGTTTTGCTGAGAACTTATTTTTTTAGGAGATCAGGCACGGTGCATGATCTGACTGAATAGACCCAAGGGGCTAAATGGCCTCCTCCTAATATATTTCCCAAAATATACTTCTCTGTTAAATTGACTCAGCTACGTTTATGTCCATTCCACAAACCTGTAATCATCTGCATTCTTCCTCACTGTTTGTTATTGTCAAACTATGTGCAAAATATTTATCGAAATGCCACACAAAATATAAAGATCTCAACCCAGATCCCTTTGTCACATCACGACATACATCCCAAAAACACATCCTTTAATCCTTAATCCTCATTTTCTGGAACCTAATCATCCTGACATTCATGTAGTGATATTCATGTAGTTACAATCCGACACCAGGTGCTTCAATCTTCATAAGTGATATTTCAAAACCATTTATAAAGCCACAAACAGAACATCCATCAAATTTCTCTCTCCAGTCACTCTAAATTCTTCGAAAGGCTAAAATTAATTTATAGAGAAAAGGTGTTCTTTGCAAAACCTTTCTGACTGTTCCTATTAGCTGATGCTTTTACAAGTATTCACTAACTAAACTCTAGATGATTGCATACAACCAAGGTAAGGTCAATATTTTTGCAATTTATGGCTTATCCTTTTGCTGTTTCTTGAAAGGGGTGCATCATTTCTCATGCTAGAATCCTTTGGTATCATTCCAGATTGCAAACATTTCTGGAAAACTGTTGTCTCCCCTTCTCTGTCCAACATCCTCCAGTATTCTACCACAGAAACCATTTTGACTTAATATTTCACTCAATGTTCTTTTGACTACATGGGAGTGTCTTGTAGTGGCCATTTTATACCATCTTTGGGTGCCCCTATAATTCCATTTTTATCTTCCTCTGCAAAAGCTAATGTTGAACACTTAAGCACCTGCAGAATCCCCTCACACTCAACTACATAATTCCTCCCATCAGTGATCTTTTTTCCATAACCCTGGCCCTGGCAGATACATAAAAATGACTTCATGTACTTAGTGCTGCTTTTACATAGAAATTTGAAACCAGACATCTAACCAAACAAGATAACTGCAGAAGACTGTTTTCATCATTATTCAAGAAATTAATCGAAAGACTAGTTGACAATATTTATGCTCATGACTATTCCTCCAGTATTATCATCATGAACAAAACCTGGAGAGGAAGTGCACCACACTAATTTTAAACATTAGAAATGAACAATATCCCTTTTACATATATATACACAAACGCACATGTAAAAATCAGCTTTAAATAGGTAAAGGGATAGGTTCGTGCTATACATTTCCATTTACTGGAAGTGGTTTAAGGTTTTGTTTCTCAGTGGAATGATAATTCTAAGCTGATGACAGCTGTACCTTGCCAGGAAAAAGTCCATGGTTGGACAAGGCCTCCGCAAAAGTGGGAGAACGTCCAGGAGATACTTTCACCAAGTAACCATACCACAAAACTGTATTAAGCTCTTCATTTAACCTTGCTTAATTAAGATGTTTGCTGAAATACATAAATTCATTACAGTGTGGAGGTGGAAAAGAAGTTACTTTACTTAACAACCCCATGGTTCAACAGCTTCCTATGAAATTAGAACAAATAAGACTTGTTAATGGCTATCCAGTCTATGAACAGCTTTGGTCATAAATAAATGGCGATAGGACCGATACCAAATTAATGAAACCTCTGCAAGTTAGCTTTGAAGGGCACAGGCAGAATGTTTCTTACAAGGATGAAACTAGTCAGGGAGAACAACTTCGGATGAAATAAGGAAATGAAGATGAGTAATGGTGAATGGATATTTTTACGGCTGGAGGAAGGTTTGTAGTGGAGTTCCCCAAGGGTCGGTATTGGGACCCTTACTTTTCCTGATACATATTAATGATCTAGACCTTGGTGTGCAGGGGATAATTTCAAAGTTTGTGGATGATACAAAGCTTGGGAGTGTATTGTAAACTGTGAGGAGAACAGTGTGGAACTTCAAGAGGACATAGGCAAGTTGGTAGAGTGGGCAGATAGGTGGCAGATGAAGTTCAATGTGAAGAAGTTCAATGTGAAGAAGTGTGAGGTGTTGCATTTTAGTAGGAAGAACATGGACAGATAATATAAAATAAGGGGTGACATTTTGAAGGGGGTGCAGGAGCAGAAAGACTTGGATGTATATGTGCATAGATCATTGAAGGTGGCAAGACAGGTGGAGAGAGCAGTTAATAAAGTGTATAGTATCCTGGGCTTTATTAATAGGAGCATAGAGTACAAGAGCAGGGAGGTTATGCTGAATTTATACAAGACACTCTTTAGGCCTCAGCTGGAGTATTGTGTGCAGTTCTGGGTGCAACATTGTAGGGAGGATGTGAACACATTGGAGAGAGTGCAGAAGAGGTTTACAAGGATGGTTCCAGGGATGAGAAACATCAGTTATGAAAATAAACTGGGGAGGTTGGGACTGTTCTCCTTGGAGAGAAAGCTGAGGAGATTTGATCGAGACGTTCAAAATCATGAGGGGGCTGGTCAGAGTAGATAGGGAGAAGCTGTTCCCACTCAAAAAAGGATCAACAAGCAATTGTGACATGAGAAAAATCTTTCACACAACAAGTGGTTCGGGTCTGGAATGAACTTCCCGGAAGTGTGATGCAGGCAGGTTCAATCGAGGCATTCAAGTGGGAATTAGATGATTATTTGATTAGAAGTTATGTGCAAGTGTACAGCAAAAAGACAGGGCAATGGCACCAGTTCATAATGCTCATTTGAAGAACTAGCGCAGACACGACAGGCTGAATGGCCTCTTCCTGTGCTGTTAAAATTCTGTGATTCTGTAAACAATTGGCGTCAGGAGTTAGTATTCGTAATAATGTAAACCTTTATAGAGTGAAAAGTCCTCATCAATAATCCATCTAGATCCACCTCAGAAAATGGATGGGTAGTTTGATAGACTGTGAAGCACTGACAACAAAAGAGAAAGGAGGAGTAAAGAGCTGTTTGCTTCTGCCTACTGTTCTGCCTGATCTGGATCAGTAGTTGCAACTTTCACAGTTGTATGTCTTTGCTTTATAACAAGTGTCTTATGTCTCACGTTCAAACTCTAATTAAATGCAACATGCCCACTATATTGGTTGCAGTCAATCTTGATTGATTGGAACAAAAACAAAAAATGCTGAAAAAACTCAGCGGGTCTGGCAGCATCTGTGCAGAGACAAATAGGGTTAATGTTTTAAGTCCAATATAACTTCTTCAGAACTGGAGAGAAGTAGAAATGTGATCCGCTTTACGCTGTTGAAAAAGGGGGAAGGGGTAAGTGGAGCAAAATAGAAGGTCAGGGATAGGTTGGAAGGCATGAGATATTAAATGACAAGGATGTCATGGAACACAAGATAAAGGGAGTGGTAATGATAGTCTAAGACAACAGCTTTGATCCAGAGTAGGCATTAGTAGCAAAATAAAGGCTGGCACTGTCTGAAAGCAAAACAACAGAATGCATTCATAGCAGAGAAAGATGTTCTTGCTTTCAGACAGCGCTGACATGAGAACAAGATATAAACTGGCACTGGGGAGAAAAGAAATTCAAAGTGGAGGACAGAATTCATGGCCTGAAGTTGTAAAACTCAATGTTCAGTCCAGAAGGCTGTAAAGTGCCTAATTGGAAGGTGAGGTGCTGTTCCTCCAGCTTGCATAGGGCTTCACTGGAACACTAGCAGGCGGAGAACAGAAATGTGAGCATGAGAGCAAGGTGGTGAATTGAAATAGCAAGCAACAGGGAGGTTGGGGGTCATGTTTGCAGACTGAGTGAAGGTGTTCTGCAAAGCGGTCACTCAGTCTACGTTTGGTCTACCCAATGTAGAGGAGGCCACATTGTGAGCAGCAAATATAGTAAACTACTTTGAAGGAAGGGCAAGTGAATTGCAGCTTCACCTGGATGGAGTATTTGGGGCCTCGGATGATGAGGAGGGAGGAGGTGAAGAGGCAGGTGTTACACCTTCTGCGATTGCACGGGAAGGTGGTGTGGGGAGGGGATAAGGAGTTAGGGATGATAGAAGAGTAGACCAGGGTGTCGCAGAAGGAATGGTCCCTTTGGAATGTTGACAGGGGTGGTGAAGGGAGGATGTGTTTGGTGGTGGCATCATGCTGGAGTTGGCAGAAATGGGAGAGAATGACCCTTCAAATATTGAGACTGGTAGGGTGGAAAGTAAGGACAAGGGTGGCCCAATCATGGTTCTGGGACGGAGGGGAACAGATGAGGACAGAAGAAGTGTGGGAAATGCCTGTCAACAGCATTGGAGGCGGGAGGGGCGGGGGATCCTCAGCTAAGGAAGAGGGCAGACATGTCAGAAACGCCATTGTGGAAGGTAGCATCATCAGAATAAATGCAACTGAGAGGGAGAAACTAGGAAAATGGAACGGAGTCCTTACAGGAAGCGGAATGTAAAGAGATGTAGTCGACGTAGCTGTAGGTATCGGTGGGCTTGTAATGAATATTGGTAGACAGTCTATCACTAGAAATGGAGACAGAGAAGTCAAGAATGGGAAGGGAAGTGTCAGAAATGGACCATGGGAAGGGAAGTGTCAAAAATGGACCATGTGAAGGTGAGATAGGGGTGGAAATTGGAAGCAAAAATTGATGAATTTTTCCCAGTGCAGACGAGAGCATGAAGCAGCACTGATATACTCATCAATGTACCGGAAAAAGAGTTGTGGGAGGGGACTCAGTAGGACTTGAAAACCCCACAAAAAAACAGGCATAACTGGGGCTCATGCGGGTACCCATAGCCACAACCTTTATTTGGAGGAAGTGAGACAAGCTAAAGGAGAAATTGTGCAATGAGAGAACAAGTTCAGCCAGATGGAGGAGGGTGGTGGTGGATGGGGATTGTTTGGGCCTCTGTTCAAGGAAGCAGAGAGCCCGCAGACCATCCTGGTGAGGGATGGAGCTGGAGAGGGATTGGATGTCCATAGTGAAGAGGAGGCCTTTAGGGCCATGAAACTGGAAATTGTCAGTTTCATTGACGTAGGGTGTCAGAAGAATCATGAATGTAGGTGGGAAGAGACTGGACAAGGAGAGAGAAAATAGGGTCAAGACAGGAACAAATAAGTTCAGTGGGGCAGGAACAGGTTGAAACAATGTATCTACCAGGGCGGTCCTGTTTGTGGATTTTGGGAAGGAAGTAGAAGTGGCCTGTGTGGGGTTGGGGACTCTTGAGGTTGGAAGCTATGGAGAAGATGATCACCAGAGGAGATGAGGTCAGTGCCAGTCCTGGAAACAATGGCTGATTGATTGATTGATTGATTGATTGATTGATTGATTGATTGATTGATTGATTGATTGATTGATTGATTGATTGATTGATTGATTGATTGATTGATTGATTGATTGATTGATTGATTGATTGATTGATTGATTGATTGATTGATTGATTGATTGATTGATTGATTAGTGGTAATATCAACTATTTTTTGGAAGATTAAAATCATTCCAATATTTAACATAAAAGACATATTACACACTTTACCAAACAAAATAAATCACATTTACTATCTATATGTAAACGGCAATGCATTTATACACCACATGGGCAGCACAGTCAACCGCCAAATATTATCAACATCAGACTTTGAATTTGGTTAAGGGGTACTACAGTTCTCCGAATAATCTCTGCAACAAAAGTTAAAACAAATATGAATAGACATCTAAAGCTGTTTGTTGGTTGTCAAAAGGATTAATTGTACTTCTGAGGGAGTTGATTCACAGCATGACATAAAATGAAAACAGGAAATGGAGTGCTAGTATAAATCAGGATGTACCATACAGTCTTCATTGTGCCCAAGCACCCACTAAACAAGATCAGGGAATGACTGACACCAAGCAGATTTTTAGGCGAGGTTGGTGGTGGGGATGGGGGTGGGATTAGCGTGAAATTGCAAGGACGGGATTCCCTCCTGATTCCCACCCGCTCCAACCTCTCAGTGATTTTATGCTGGGGCGGGCAAGGTCTTGGACAGGAAGCCTACCCATGCCCCAATCGAGAACCTTAAATGGCCAATTAATGGCCACTTAAGGGCCATTCCCAGCCCCACCTTAATTTTTAGGTTGGCAGGCAGGTTGAAGCTCCATGGGGGAAACCTAAAAGTAACGAAAGTTAGATCTCGGATGGGAAGGGGGATGAGAGCACCTCCACCAGAAGCCCCCTTCTGACTGGGGGTGCAAGATCTTTTAAGGGCATCGCATTTCATCATTTGCACTGATAAAATCTGGTGAAATTCCAAGTGGTGAATGTCATTTAAATAAAAAACTGTTGCAATGAAATATGGTCCCTTAATTCAAACACAGGATCAGAACAGATCCACAGAGCAAAATAAATGTCAAAAGTGGGAAGACTATTTGAAATGGATTTCTTAATAAAACTTTTACATATTAGTTTATGTAGAGAAATTAGCTTCTTGAAACACAAACTGAGCACGTTGACATTCAGAGTTAGGTTCTGCTCAAAAGTTCATTCTTAGTCATACACTGATTGAGTTGCAGGTTAACAGCAAGATGAAGTCAAATATTTTGCAGCTCTAAAGTTTATAACAATATGGACATTTCTGTAACATCTCAAACCAATGCTGTGTACAATGCATATGCATTTATTCACACTAGTTGATCTCCCGAATCTTAATTCAGACAAAATAAACAATTTATAATATTTAGTACATTATCTAACCTTATGTAGTTTGTTCTCAATAACATCTTTAGAATGTTCTTCACATCTGGCTTGCAATCCTAAATCTGATTTTACACATTTTGATTTTATTTATTGCTGTTGCTTTGAAATATTTACTTGAACATTTTTTCTCTGCATTTAACAAATGCGTTTTTTCAAATTGATATTCTTAACAGTTATTAAGATAAGTTGTAATCAAACCTCAATCTATTGACTGCATTTAACAAAAAGAGGAAGAGATTAAGTTTTGACGTTTGGTGCTGGGAGGAGCCATCTTTGAGAAACAGCACTGAGGCACAGATAGCAGACAGCTTAAAGCTGGAGGCAGGAGGCTGGCTCATTCAAATGAGGGCAAACACTGAGGAGGAATTATATGGAGAGCAAATGAGTGGAAATAAAGAAGTGAGGGCTTTTGCAAATTGCTATTTCCTACTTAATTAGATCAATTAACCTCAGTACAAATTTCACTCTGTATGCATACATATGGATCATGCTGTAACTTGTGGGAGCTATGCTGTTCTTTGCCTAACAGCATCTGGCCGTATTTGGGCAGGCTATTCTGTGGTTTCTTGGAGTAATGGATCCTCGTGAGTGCTGGCAGGATGGGGAGGAAAAAAGCATTGAAATAATTGTTGTAAGGTGCATAAGTTTGCATTTTTTTGCTTGAATTGCTAAATGTGCTGGTCATAAACAGAATTAAGATTAACAATGCATAATATGGAAATTAAATGGCAATAGTATGGTGGAAAAGCTGCTGTTGGATGTGTTTTTTTTGGGGGGGGGGGGGGGGGGGGGAGGCAGTTGGACTGTAGTTAAGGAGAAAATAGACATGCCCTCATGCAAATTGAGAGAGAAAACTGAAATCACTCAGCACAGCCTTGTTTGTATGTAGTATGGGTACCTCAACAGGTGAAAATCTTGAGGATTTGTAACAATTACAATTTATCAATAAAACTGATTTAAAATGACTAATTTCAAAGTAATACTTTTCAAATCTACTAATCTTAGTAAAATAAAAACTCAAAATGCAAAACAAAATGCTAAGGTCAATCAGCAATATGTAAAGCAAAAATAATCTATTCTAACATGTTTTTTGTTCAAAGCAGCATTCAATGTCACAGCTCATCTTTCATCTTTAAAGAATACTCTGATTTGTGTATTTTTTCATTTCAAATTTCCAGTATTTTCATTTTACCTCAACACAATTTTATTTTATTACCTAATAGAAAACCTTTCCTTAAATAAAATGATCCGTTGTTATTGTTATCCAAAAACAATTTAAATTGTGCACACAAAACATTAAAATAGAACAACTTCAAAGAAGAAAAGCAAACAAAATAAATTAACTCTATAAAAACACATATGGATTCATATGGCTGTGCAATGTTCATAAAGGCATTCCAGAATGTGTACTACATTCTCAGACTCGACTTATTTTGGGATATAGGCATGTGGGTCTGTTTAAGAATGGGAACTTGGTTCAGATTTAGAAATACTGGGCAGAATTTTCCACACGGCGTTCGGTTGCACGCCCAACATGCCGGAATGTTAAATGATGCGCGATGACGTCGGGCGTGTGTCCCGACGTCATTGTGAAGTCGCACGATATTTCGTTCGGTGGCCGCGTGCCGGAGTCGGATGCGCTCCTGCCGATAACTGAAAGGCCTATTAAAGCCATTAACTAGGTAATTAACCTTAATTTTACACTGCCTGTCCAAACTTACGGTTGGCAGACAGGCAAAAAGGCCAAGCGGCCTTTACATTTTTTTAGGAAACCTCATCCACAAGCGGGATGAGGTTTCCTAAAGTTTTTACAAATTAAATAAAAAGTTTCTTTGAAAAATAAAAACATGCCACATGAGGGGGCATGTTTCATTACATTTTTACTGTTTTTATTTTTTTTGAAAAGTGCTTCAATCTCCCTGAGACAGCTCCGTACCTCAGAGAGAATGAAGTGCTCTTTCGCAAACATGCGGGAAAGAGCGCTGGACCCGAATCTCCCTCCTCCTCCCCTCGCCCACACAGGTAGTGCTCAGCGCCACTGCTCGCGATCCACGCTGGACTGGCCTTAATTGGCTTGCCCATGTGAAACTGCGGTGCTGAGCCGAACGCGGGCGGCCATCGGCTCTGCAACCACCCCCACCCGCTGAGCCCGCCTGATGCATAGAAAATCCTGGCCACTGTTTAAATTAGCTTTATGGAAAAGAAACATTATTAGTTTGCATATCCAGTCCTCTGCCTGTGAGTAATCTGATCTATAAAACCATTGCAAATGGATTTAAAAACTATACTAAACACTTAACAGTTGCAATGGTGTACACAAATCAGCTTTTTTTAAAGAATTTTTTGAATGAACTTTTAAAACATGCCTACTAGTGCCTGTGCATACAAGATAATGAACCTTCCCAAACCAGCATGACAGGTGGCATCTCGCAATTCTGACTTGCATGGGGCATGGTCAATTTTGTTTTGCGGAGCCTGATTTGGATGAATTAAATCTTGAAAGCAAAAGATCACAGAAAATGCCAGCTTAACTGGTTTGGGGCATAATTCACCTACATTTCAAATAAACGTTTTCTACTAATTTCACCAGTTCAGCTCAGATTGTGCTGGATTCTGAGCTTAAAACTAGCAGAAACTATATCCCCCAATCTAGTATGATGTCAGTCACCCTTAAAAATGCACACTGCTCTGATGGCTAGAAGTAGCAAGTTCCAGCTATGTTTCTATTTCTGATCACTTCAAGAATACAGCTCTGGAATTTCCAAAAGGTACAATGCTGACATTTTTGAACCTGTGCCCAATGTCAGTGCTTTGAGAGACGACCTTTACTTAAGCCATTGTTTTCTATTAGACTAAACTATTGAAATACTTATTTCTTTTAATATGGCCATCTTCAAAAAAAAAAGCATGTCCACAGTATATGCACAGTCAACTTAACTGACACGTGATCAGGACACCAATTTTATATGAGCACATGTAAACAATCTTCCATAATGTGAATTCTCCGCAGAGCAACAGTGTCATTACTTTGTTTCAATGTTTGGATAAATACATAAAATTCACACTATACATACGTATACTACAACAAATTATTCAACAGGATTTTGTGATAGAGAGAAGTAAACCTTCTGCGAATTAGGCCTGTATGACTCATTCCTTAGTTCATTTGTTCGACACACAACTTTATTCAAGTGATTTCTTTCCAGGCAAAGAAATAATTGTTTTTTTGTGTGTTTCTTCCAACCAAACAAAGGGAGCACCTGCAATTTTCCACTATAAAATTACAGGATTGATGTAGTTCCTGAAACAAACATTCCATTTCTGAGAATATGTAGATTATTAACTACAAAGAAAAACAGTCACATTCTCTTACCGAGTGAGGAATTTCACCCGTTAATGTAATTTGAATTCATTTCAGTTGTGTACACCACTACTCTAGTGACTTTTAATCAACTAAATGTGTTGCTCACTTAATCAGTTTCTAGTTAGATAAATGGGAACTCTTTGTTTTAGTAGTTTTAGAATTATTACAGGTAATTTACAGATTGGACCATGAACAAAAAAAAAACTGGTGCAAGAAAGGATCCTAATTTATTTCAGAATTATAAAGGACACCACTTTCTTTGCACTGTGTTTTTGTTTTACTGTAGTATTAATTAAAGCTGTACAGTCATTAAACTTCAATTTCCTTCAGCAACACTATCATTATGAGGACTCATCCAAAGTGATTGAAGAAAGAAAAGGTTGCATTGGCTCCTGTATGGTCGCTGTGCTCAGAATCAATTGCACATTATGTGCAGTTGCTCTGTACATCTACCTATCGGTGTCAACCTGAAACGCAAGATCAATAGACTGTGTGATGTGCCAATAAAAATATACGCAGTCAAGTTCAGTTCAGTACCCAAAACATGTACCCAAACCCCTCAGCTTTATCTGAAACTCTGTGCGCCACAGCACAGGCACACTGCAACACAATGTATCCTGCTCATTCATTTCAGAGGAAATTACAATGTACAAGCGCATACCAGTGCCAGCATCAAATCTGAAACCAGTTTATTTAAAGTGCATTATTTACACTGGGCCAGGCCAGCATAATAAAGACATTAAAAGAGCAAGCTTGATCTCTGGTCAAAGTCAAATTTTCTGAGTTTCTGCAACATTTCCTGTTTTTATTTCAGATTTCCAGCATCCTCAGTATTTTGCTTTTAAATTTTCTGATCTTAGTCAGGAAAGCTGTATGCAATTCCAATGAGTGGTCTTGTGCTCAGGCATCATTTTGCCTCAATTTCTAAGCAGGTGAAAGCACGATCGTATTGGGCAAATTAATTTCTGCATAATTTGGTTATTTTCAGGATGTACCGGGACAAAAAAGCAAAAGTCACTCAAATAGGGAATAGTCTGAAGCAGACAGAGCTGAAAAAGCAGAGGGGTGAAAATATGAAATAACCAGGGCTGTTGAGCAATTAAAATAAATCAATTTACCTCTTTCAAAAATGTTAATCTCTGTTCAGTTTTAATCACATATTTAATTGCTATTATCACTACATGCCTTTCATACCAATTTAATTTAATTTCTGATGGAAGGTCATCAACCCGAGATGACAAATCTTTTTCTCACTCCACAGATTTTGACAGACCTGCTGACTATTCCCATCATTATTTTTGTCTCTTTCATATTTCCATCATCCAAAGTATTTTGCTTTTGATTTAATATCTGATGCTCAAACAAATTCTTTGGACAAGGTGGAGTACATTGGTATCCACACTCAGTCAATTGTGTTAATTTTGGAGAGGGGATCCAAAGTTACCCAAAAGCTCCTTCACAAAAAAAATCTTACATTTATGAAGTGCTTTTAAAAGGTACAATCACTGTTGTAATGTCACAGTATCATAGAATGCTAACAGCAGAGAAGGAAGTCATTAGCATGCTTGGCTGTCTCAAGAGCAACTCAACTAGTCCCACTCCCCACTCATCCCCATAGCCTTACACATTTTCTCTCTTCAGGGAATTCACTTTTCAAAACCATGACTGAATTTGCCTCCAGCATACTCCCAGGCAGTACATTCCAGATCCTTACCTCGTTTGTTCTTCAAAGGGTGAAGATGATCATGCTCATCATCTGGGGTGTTTGGTAGGGTTCCGGTGGGTATGTAAGCAACTGCTAATGCCAATTTGCACCCAGTAGGTTCTGCTGAAAATAGGGCAGAGTACCGCAGATGACTGAATTTTGGACAAGTTGCTGCCTCGGGATTTCTGCTCCTTGCATTTTCTCGCTGCCTCTGATGTGCACTTACCTTCAAAGGAGGTTGTGTTTTTTATTTTGTTGCGTCAGGTGCAGCGATTCTCTGGTTCTCAACCCTTCTGCTAATGGGAACAGTTCTCCTCACCTACTCTATCCAGACCTCTCATCATTTTGAACACCTCTATCAAATCAGCTCTCAACCCAAGTAGAACAAGAACAGCTTCTTCAATCTTTCCACATAACTGAGATCCCTTATCAATGCAATCATTCTCATAAATCTTTTCTGCACCCTTTCTGAAACATTTTCATCTTTCCTAAAGTGTTCAGAATTGGACACAGCACTCCAGTTGAGGCCGAAGAAGTGTTTTGTAAAAATTGATCATAACCTTTGTTTTTATACTCTAGGCCTCTATTTATGAAGCCCGAGTTCCCCTATGTCTTTTTAACTACTTCCTCAACCTGCCCTGCCATCTTCAATAATATGTGCAAATTTACTCAGGTTTCTTTGTCCCACACCTGCTTTAGATTGTACCCTTTATTTTATGTTGTCTTTCCTGTCTTCCAGCCAAAATATATCACTTCACAGGGAAATGGGGCAATCAATTTACACACAGCAAGGTCCCATAAATGGCAATGTGATCAGTGAAACATATAAATTTACTCCATAGGAGGCCATTTAGCCCATCGTATCCTTGCTAATTAACAAGTAGCAATCCAGCCCAATCCCACTTTTCAATTCTTGGTCTGTAGACTTGTAAATTATTGCACTTCAAGTGCATATCCAAGTACCTTTTAAATGTCATGAAGGCTTGGAATGAAAAGAAATCCCCTTGACTCCCCTATAAACCTCCTACCTCTTACCCTACATCTATGCCCTACTGGTTATGGACTCCTCAATCAAGGGAATAGGGCCTTCCTATCCACTCTCTCTAGGAGCCTCAATTTTATACATTTCAGTTAGGTCTCCTTCAGCCTCTTCCGTTAAAAAAAAAAGCACCAGCCTACAAAAGGTTTCCTGATGACTAAAATTTTCCAGTCCAGGCAGCATCCTCATAAATCTCCTTTTATCCTCTCTAAGGTAATCATCATCTGTCCTATAGTGTGGTGATCAGAACTGCACACACTACTCCAGCTGTGGCCCAACTAGTGTTTTATGCTGTTCTAGCGCAATCTCCCAGCTTTTACATTTTATGCCTTGGCTAATAAAGACAAGCATCTGTGATGCCTTCTTAGACTTAGCTCGGTTTCTCCCTCCACAGATGTTGTCAGACCTGCTGAGTATTTCCAGCATTTCCTGCACATATTTAAAGTTTCCAAGATCTTCAATATTTCATTCCTGAATTAGTTAAATGCACATCTGAGCTGTAGGGCAGGATTTTTAGGTCGGCGTGTGGGCACGATCAGCGGGCCCGGACCGCCGCCTGTGATTTCAGTCTGGCTGGCCAATTAACGGCCAGCCTGCATGAAACATGCGCTGAACTGCTCAGTAGTGCCAGGGTGGGGGCAGGAGGTGGTTGGGCGCTGACACAAGCGCGGCTGCAGGGTAACTCGGGATGAAAGCTCCCTGATGGCAGAGAGCTGCCTCAGGGAACTGAAGAATTTAAAAGCAATAAATAAAGATTTTAACATCCGGAAATAAAATGTTCACACATCAGAATCAGTCACCTGAACACCCTTCAGCTTGGTTCCATTGTAGCAGCTTAAATGTACACCACACTTTGCATCCACTACCATCCCTCACTCAGTACCCTGCTTCATCAGTGAGTGAATCACAGTTTGCCTGGTGGCTCCTTTGTGCATGAGGACTCAAGTAGCATAGTAACCAAATGCAAGCAATGCCTTCAGAAGTATTGGTGGTGGGAAAATTGCACAGCATGTGGATCATTGAGTCCATTCACCACTCTGAACATTGACCAAGATAAAAATCAAACCATGTGCAGTTTCACCCTCATTGCAAGTCACCCACACTACATCATCACACCTCTCATTACCTACTTGTCAATCACAGGCTTCATGTGGCAACTTCTATGATTAACATGCTTAAAAAAGAACTAACAATCACAGAACTTTACTGTGGTTGCTTGACAAACTTGGAAATAACAAACTCTTTTTTTTACCTCAAGTAAATTGTACGAGAAGTAGCTGAACACACTTGGAACAATCAGAGCTAACTGTAGAAATGGAATTGGTTCTTTCATTTAAACAAGCATGCCAAGCACCACTGTGGATTAGCAGTATAGTGTTTCTGCATTCAAAGTAGCTTTCAAATCTTAGGATAAGGATAGTACAAGAGTAGAATATTGTAATGACACACTATCTTTTTAAAATGGATCACTGACAACAGTAAAATAATACGATTGAAAAAAAGATGGTATGCATCCAGGCAAGTGAAGAATGTTCCATCACACTCCAGACTTGTGCTTTGTAAATGGTGGACATGCTTTGGGGAGTCAGGTGGTGAGTTACTATCTTCAGAATTCCCAGCCTCTGACCTGTTCTTGTAGCCACAGTAGTTATATGGCTGGTCCAGTAAAGTTTCTGGTCAATGGCAACCCCCCAGCAACGGTAATGCCATTCAACGTCAAGGGGAGATAGATGGCTAGATTCTCTCTTGCTGGAGATGGTCACTGCCCGGCACTTGTGTGGCATGAATGTTACTTGCCATCTATCAGCCCAAGCCTGAAAATTATCCAGGTCTTGCTGCATTTGGACATGGACTGCTTCAGTATCTGAGAAGTCACAAATGGTGCTGAACATTGTGCATCACATTGGCGAACATCTCCACTTCTCTGACCTTATGATGGAGGGAAATTCACTGATTAAACAGCTGAAAATATTTGGGTCTGAAGCACTAACTTGATAAACTCCAGCAGCAATGTCTTGGGGCTGATATGACTGAGCTCCAACAACAAGCACCACCATCTTCCTTTGTGCTAGGTATGAGAATAAAGAACTTTCCCTCTGATTGGCCCTGGCAGAACCCAAACTGAAATCAGTGATTGACTGATTTCCATTACTTTGTTAATGATCGAGAGCAAACTTATGGGGCATTAATTGGCTGAGTTGGATTTGTCTTTTATGTGGACAGGACATAACTGGGCAATTTTCTACATTGCTGATTGATGCCAGTGTTGTAGCTGTGCTGGAACAGCTTGGTTAGGGGTGTGGCTAGTTCTGGGGCACAAGTCTTCAGTACTATTGCTGGAATGTTGTCAGGGCCCACTGCCTTTGCAGTATCCAGTGCCTTCAGCCATCTCTTGATATCACGTGGGACAAATCAAATTCACTGAGGACTGGCATCTGTATTGCTGGGAACCTCAGGAGGAGGCAGGGATGGATCATCTATCTGACAATTCTGGTTGAAGATGATTGCAAATGCTTTATTGATGATATCACTATTTTAAACAAAAAAAAAACTCATTGATAAAAAAAACTAGTCAATACATAGAAATTCCTTCAGCTAATTTCTTATGAAAATAAGCATTACTGTTCTATAACTACTCGGAGCCTTCAATCAAACTGCTCACTTAACAGGCATTCTACCTTGATAATCTCCAAAGTTTGCAAAATCAGTCATTACAGCACAAATCCTACAATGATAGTCCTCAGGCTTATGCCAAGACAGAATGAAATATCAAGCACTTGTTTTTAAACTCAAGACCTTTTAAAAAAAATTTAAAGCGCAGCAGAGTTAAATCCATTGATAGTATTGACAGTTCCAATGAGCTTATGCACTTTTTACCCACAATCACATTTACTTTTAACAATTTCAAAGGGTACCTTACCAACCCAAATGTGTCCTGGGACCTCTCCAAAGGGGTCCTCTGGCTATCCAAACAAATCCACCAAGTTCAGGCCAGCTCTTACCTGACCTAATCTACACACTTCTGGGCTACCAAAATCCCATTTCAGTGGAAGCAGCAATGAATTAAATGGCCAGCTGCCTCTGTAAAACATGCACATGCAAACACCAACTCGACTCCAGTCCACGAAAATA
Source organism: Cetorhinus maximus (assembly GCF_964194155.1). NCBI lineage: Eukaryota > Metazoa > Chordata > Chondrichthyes > Lamniformes > Cetorhinidae > Cetorhinus > Cetorhinus maximus. The sequence continues at coordinate 50,706,892 of NC_135894.1, forward strand.
GAAAATGCCTTGTTCGGGGCGGGACTTTTGATTTTGGCCATTTCCTCTATTTTTGCCACAACAGGGCCTCTTTGATGAAAATATGGGTCTTAAGACAGCTTGCTTTTGGACAATTCAACAGAAAGGTCACAAGATGTGTACGCAAATGTTCTTAAGCTGTTTCAGATTTACATTTGGCACCAAATTAAATTGAATGCAGGAATTGTTCTTAACAGCAACATTCACTGAATTTTATTTTACAATTCAAACCTAGATCTGGTCTTTTATTTCATGATGTCCTTTTAAAGAATTATTGCCCCAATCTTAGCAGCTTCTCTGGTAATAACTAAAACATATACTCTGCATGTAAGTACACTGCTAACAGTATAACATGGATTATATTGGATAGTTAGTACTACTGCTACAATATGTGGCCTCGTTAATGAGTGGAAGCCAACAAGTTATTGTTCTTGAATTCCCTCAGTTCAGCAAAATAACTGAACAACCTGAAATTCTTTTTCATAACCTGTCAAGTAAGGAAAGCATATGTAATTCTCACTAGAACCATTAAAAAAAATCCCTTAAATTGCCTCATATAATCAGGCAACAGAAAAAAGGTGAAAATAGCAAATCAAAAGTATTAGAAACATTATTGCTGCACGACAAGACAACCATGCCGCTCCCTCGACTGCCCCGATTTTAGCAAGTTTAGTTAGAAGAAAAACTTCAAAATATTGTAACAAAAATATTGATATAATAGAAGACGTGTGACATAAAAGAGAGTGACCAATAGGCGTTCCTTTTACAAATGCCTGCATATGATCAAGAACCTTCACTAGCTGGACCACATACCTCAGAGTAAGGTTCTTGTGCTCAAATGTCCAATTCATAAAAATGGCTCTATAATATTTTCCTTATCACCATTTCAGATAAATACCAGTTTATGGTTAAGCCCAAACAAATGTTAGAAAATGTACTTAAAATGAGAAAAAATGAATCATCGACTCCTTCAAAATAACAGCATGAACCAGACTGAACATTTCAGCACAGAAGAAAAGGAACGGAATACAAATCAGTTGAAGAGTGACCGAGCAACACAACTGGCTAGCTTAGTATACCTCTGGGACACAAGAACAAATCAAGTCCAACTTAACGGAATAAAAGTCTTGTCTACCTGCTGGTTATAAATTGGCAGGATTAAATTTGGTATAGTAAGCCTCAAGTTAGCCCCTAGTGGGGTTAGCACAACAGTACAAATTGGTTCCTAATTTGGTACAAGTTTGCATTAAATTGGCAATGCCATACATAGGAAGCTGACAGGAATGTTCTTGAGGGTGAAGCTAAGACATTATTGGCAGATTGCTATGCTTGTTGTTTTTGGTAAGTGCTGACACTGTGTGCCTAAAATGGCTAACTCTTCTCTTCTTTATCATGAGTACCCTTATTTTGATCGAAACAACTCATTGCTGTAGCTCATGTAAAAAAAATACACTTGAGTATTCATTTAGCATAGCAAAGGTGGAAATTACACCTGAAAATAAGAGAGAGAAGGAACTAAATGAAAAGTTTGAGATATTTATTTAAAAAAACTTGCCTCCCCCATGTTACTATAATGATATAATACCTTGGGCTTATTTAAAGGCACCAATCACTCTTAAGGGATTGGCTAAACACGTCGTGGATCTATTTATTAAGACTAGGCACATGAGGCATCAGAAGAGTATGTACGCGTGCTGCTCAAAGCGAAGATAAAACTAAGACTGGATCACATGACACATTTCCCTTCTAGGTGATGTCATGCTACTATCCCTTAAAGGCAACAACATCCTCCTTTCTTTTTAAAGATACTTGCCCCCTTTCCAAACAAGTATGACTATTTACAATACATGTTCATGTTTAGTTACTATTACGAGTGCATAGAACTGCTCAATCTATGAGTCTTTAAAACAAAGATAATCTGCTGGTATGCCCAGGTCATGTGACGGTAATCTTGTCAGGTGGGTTTTAATGGCTCACAGCAATCTGTGGGGTTCTCATTCTTGGATATTGTTCCCGGTTGCATTTGGGATCTTGTCCGAACATATGGAGTAGGCCACTTGGCCCTTCAAGCCTGCTCCACCATTCAATAGGATCATGGCTGGTCTGATTGTAACCTCCCACCTACCCCGATAACCTTTCACCCCTTATTAATTAAGAATCTATCTAGCTCTGCCTTAAAAATAATCAAAGACCCTACTTCCACTGCCGTTTGAGGAAGAGAGTTGCAAAGACTCATGACCCTAAGAAAAAGTTTCTCCTCATCTGTCTTAAATGAGTGACCCCTTATTTTTAAACTATGACCTCTAGTTCTAGATTCTCATATGAGGGGAAACATCTTTTCCACATCTGCCCTGTCAGGACCCCTCAGGATCTTAAAGGTTTCGATTAAATCACCTGTTATTCTTCTAAACTCCAGTGGATACAAGCCTAACATGTCCAACCTTTCCTCATAAGACAGCCCACCCATTCCTGGTATTGGCCTAGTAAGCATTCTCTGAACTAACATCTTTCCTTGGAGGCCAATAAAAGTACACTGTACTCCAGATGTGGTCTCACCAGTGCCCTACACAACTGAAGCACAACCTTCCTTACGTATTCAATTCCCCTCGCAATAAATGATAACATTCTATTAGCTTTCCTAATTACTTGCTGTACCTGCATGCTAGCCTTCTGTGATTTATGCACTAGGACACCCAGATCCCTCTGAATCTCAGAGCTCTGCAATCTCTCACCATTTAGATAATAAGCTTCTTTTTTATTCTTCCTGCCAAAATGGACGATTTCACATTTGCCCACATTATACGCCACTTGCCAGGTTAAGGGAGAGGGAAAAGACCTATGCAGGTCACTTTTAGCCTCCTTACGTCCTCCTCACAACTTACATTCCTACCTATCTCTGGCCCGATTTTTAAACTTTTTTTTTGTTTGACTCCCCCTTCACTTGCGATTAATTCAGCCCACACCCTGGTCTCTTGCCTTTTCCGTCGGAACTAACCTGGTGCTGGTTTTCTTGAAACGCTCTCCCACTCTCAGAACTGACACTGTAATCTCACCAGCAGGAATCCATTTGCTTGCCAGCTCTTTATTTGAGCACTAGCTCGGTGCTGTGTGTCCAAAGCTTCTTTTTGCAGTCAACACGCTGTGTTTTCCACACTCTCCAATGCTGCAACTAAATTGCAGTTTGACCAAAACTCTGAGGGTCATCTCATAGCATGATCTAAGGCTGTTCACCATGTCGTACCTAAACTTAATCTTGCTGCCACCTGTCTTACCACTGTTGATCATTATTTTGTGTTATGATAATATAATGCCTTGGGCTTATTTAGTGTACAAGACACCAATCACTCAAAGGGGATTGGGTAAACATGCTATGGGTTCATTTATTAAGACTAGGCACATGAGAACAGTTATACATAGGTATAAACCTTGAAGGCATCAGAGCTGTGTGCGTGCTCTACTCAAAGGAAAAAGAGAAACTAAGACTGGATCACATGACATATTTCCCTTCTAGTGATGTCATGCTGATATCCCTTAAAGGCATATTATAATGGTGGGATGGTCGGGTGGGAACCATCTTTCAACTGTGTCTGATGAACTTCCATATCAATGATAATGAAAATTAAATTATTTTTTAATTAATATTTAATTATTAAATCCAATGACATTGTTCAGGCATTTGCAGTATTTGAATTGGGAAAAGTCTATTTTTAAACCAATGTGTAAATTAGCTGTAATTAGCATACTTTTTAATTTATTCTCCCTTTCAGCATATGATGCAGGTTGGCGAGTTGAGTTATTGTCTATTTATTAATTAACTTAATTTGCACATGCAGATTAATCTAATTCACATACTTCAGAATATATTCTTCCTCTTGGCATAAACCAACATACCCTCCAACTTTCATACTTCAGATTGCAGTCACAGATTTTGAACGATGGGCAAGGTGAATTTCAATTTATCATCCAAAAAATCAATATAATCAGGACAGTTTACTTAATGTGAAATATTCATTGAAATAACAGAAGTATCCTCTAGAATTCTGTTATTTGTGAAAACGTTGCTATTTTGTCCTCTTAATTAGTGCTGGCATACAAAGCAGCAAACACACAGAGGTTAAAATTAGTATGCATGAGCTTAAACACAGCCCAACAGTTCATTTGAATGAGGGCAAGAGAAAATAAATTACCTTAACAGTACACCGATGAGGTAAAAATGATTTTGTTTCAGATTTCTTTTTTGTCCATCCTCCTCAAAATTCAACACCAACTTTTGTTGAAAAATGAAACTTTATCAAGGGTAGATTTTCTGATGCACCATAAAATAATTTTCTTGAAAATACTTACACTGTCAAGCTGCTTAGTATGGCTAAATAAGGTGACTGGAAACATCAGAAAGATTATCCACTCATACCAATTCTGATGGTGGTTGGGGAGGGATATGTGGGGGTGGGAGGAATTGATAAGGGTTTAAAAAAAAAGACAGACTGATACAACTTTCCACTACACCAGCAATATTTCTTAACATGTGACAAGAATTCAAATCACACACTTGCTCAAGAGGTTTCTGTGTTCAGCCAATATTTTAACCCCCTCTCCACCCCACTACTCCTTTGCACTATGTTTATTCCCCATCCATATTTTAACACCAGGACACTACATAACTTCAACATGTGCATTGCTGAGAATGCAAAATTGCTGTAGTTGCAAATCCATACTGCATGCATGAGAAACACTTTGCTTAGGAAGTTAAGATCAATAAAATCACAACTACTACACATTACTGGTGTGTATATTCCTGACACAAAGTTCATAGCTAAACACAAACATATTTATTACAGTCCAATATTTTTAGTTAGGCAATAACCAGTTTAAGATCAATAGATTAATGCCTGGCTAAAAATGCATGCAAAAATCATTTCTTAGTAGTACAGGATTTGAATGCTGCGCAAAAGAGAGACGTGTTGCTGAAGCTTTTCATCTGGAAATCATCAGGACAAATGCAGGAATGCCAAATTTCAAACAATCACATCAATTTATACTACACGAGAAAACGGACCTGTTTGGTTGAGAACCTATGGACCTGAACTTCCTTGGACTTGCAATCACCAGTGACCAGCTACTTACGTTAATTTTGACTCAGGCCGGGTGAGGTCCAGGCAATGGCAATGCATCCTCAGGGCCCAGTGTCGAAGTCCAGGAAAGTCAAAGTAAAGGAGATCACCCACCTTTTTTCTTTACAGTGGGAGGGGTGGGGGGAGAGAGAGGAAAATCGGAAGTTGTTGGTGGTGGGGGGAGGGGGGTTGTCAGGCCTCAGATCTGGTCGGGACAGAATGTAGAAGTGGTTTTAATTGATCTAACTTATTTCTGGGTAACTACTTGTGTAACCAGTCGGAACGGAAAGTTTGTGATTTAAATAATATTTTCAGATGGTTCCAAGTGCAGGGCAATTGCGCAGGGGAAGTTTGCACTTCTGGGCAATTGCTGTGTAAACCTTACCTGTGAACTTCAGAAGAGGATTCCCCAGCGCATCTTTGGGGTATCCCACCGCCCCCCACCCCCCGCCCCGCAATTTGATGCGGGGGAGCTCAGAAGTTATGGTCTTTAATTCCCATCAGCACCCTTTCTCCTGATGAGCGCAAGACGAAAAACTTCAGTGACATGTCTCTTTTCAGCAATATTCAAAAGGATTTTTATGTCAGAATTTTACCATTGACGTGCGGGCGCGCACCCGACACACCCGAACGTAATATGACGCACGATGACGTCAAGCGTGCGTCCTGACATCATCACAGCGTCTCACGATATTTCGTTTGGCAGACTTGTGGAGTCGGCTGTGCGCCCATCGATAATTGAAAGGCCTATTAAGGCCATTAACGAGCTAATTAACTTCAAATTTAAGCTGCCCGTCCAACCTAACGGTTGGTGGGCAGGTGAAAATGCCAAGCAGTCTTTACATTCTTTTTGGAAAGCATGCGGGATGAGATTTCCTGAAGCTAATACGAATTAAATAAAAACATGTCCCATCTCAAGTGACTGTGACATGTTTCATTTAATTTTTTATGTCATTTATTTATTTTTTTTTTTAAAAAGTGCTTCAATCTCCAAGGCAGCTCCAACTCTCCTTCCTCCCTCCTCCTGCACAGGTAGCTCTCCTGCTCACGATCCACGCAGGGCAGGCCTTAATTGGCCCATCCGCGCAAAATCACAATGCAGAGCTGATTGCGGGCAGTGGTCAGCTCACCGACCACCCCCGAGCCTGCCTGACACCGGAAAATTCCAGGCCTGTGAAATTCACGGAAGATGCATTTTAGAAAAATTTATTCATTCACAGGATGTGGGCATCGCTGGCTGGGCCAGCATTTATTGCCCATCCCTAGTTGCCCTTGAGAAAGTGGCAGTGAGCTGCCTTCTTGAATCACTGCAGTCCATGTGGTGCAGGTACACCCACGTTTTTATAGCACCTTCCAACATCAAGGAAGAGCTAAGGTGCTTCTTAGGTGCGGTATAGTAAATATGAACGCCAAGTTAAAGGAGGGAAGATTGGGAGGGATGAATAAAAGCTTTGCCAAAGAGTTGGTTTTATATAAAGGGTCTTTGTTGTGAGGAAGCAATTCTAATGCAACCAGGCCATTGAAGGTGTGGTTGCCATTGGTGGCGTTGCATCAGAGGCCAGATGCAGTGATGTAGTGACAGGGCCTGCAGCAAAGCTTCAGTTTCAGGATAGATAAACAAGAAATTTTACTCGAGTGATGCCATCATATACTGACTTATACATTTCAGAGAAGTTTTTCCACAAAGGAAATATTCATCTTAAGTCATCATTTTTAATTGCAGAAAAGCTAAAGAAGTAACTGAATAGCATAATTCAAGATTTCATTTGGTAGAATTATAACGTATAGGTTGATTAAATCTGTAAGATAATGAACTAAGATTTTAATATTTGGTCATTGGAAAAACAATTTTTTCATAAGGAAAACAATCATTACTGTTAAAGGATAAGCAAATTACATTCTCTTCATATGAAGCTAAATTTTAATCTTCATATCATTATGCAATGTAGAATTCTACGCATCATTCGTCACAGGGAGTGACGGAAATGCATAAAAATGAGCTATTTGTAATGAGTACTGAATTTTTAAAAAAAGTCTAAAGGTACTGATCTCAGAACTGTAACCTTTATTTAATTCCAAAGCAACCAAAGCCTTTTGAGGATGTAATTTGTACTTTTAATTGTACATTGAAGTGGTATGTGTTCAATAAACATATTGCATCTTACTCCAATGTTCATCAAACCTTATTGAAACCATTCCACTCACAATAGCATTTGTACTTTAAATGATAAAGTGCTTAATTTATTAATTTTTATTAAGTTCCACCTTTACCATCACTTTTTAAAGCCTCCCATCATCCTAAAATTTTATAAACAAAACTCCACATGGTATAATTTCCCCATGGACCCCAGACTCAATCAATCCAGCTGACACAGCTTCTATGGATAAAAATAGTAGGCACAATCTCATTTAACTGGCTTCAGACAATAAACAGTATTTAAGGGAAGACACAGGCAGCAGGCAGAAATTATACTTCTAATTTTAAATCTACCATCCTCATAGGACTCTGTGAGATGCTCCATAATTCAAACATGCTACTCCAAGAATTTTCTCCCTTCCACAATCACTAACCCTCCGATTACATGATTACAAGGAGATCAAAGCTGGGAACTAAATATTCAGGGGTATGTGACTTTTCGAAATGACAGGCAGGAAGGAAAGGATGGTGGGGGTAGCTTTGGTAGTACAAGATGGAATAAGTACAATAGCAGGAAATGATTTTGGATCGGAAGATATAGAATCCATATGGGTGGAGGTAAGAAATAACAAGGGGAAGACAACACTGGTGGAAATAGTCTATAGGACCCCTAACAGTAGCTATACTGTAGGACAGAGAATAAATCAGGTGACAATGAGGGCATGTAAAAAAGGCAGTACATTAATCATGGGTGACTTTAATCTTCATGTAGATTGGGAAAATCACATTGGCAGATGTAGACACGAGCAAGAATTCATAGAGTGTATTTGGGATAGTTTCCTAGAACAATATGTTGTAGATCCAACCAGGGATCAGGCTATTTTGGATCTGGTAATGTGTAATGAGGCAGGTATAATAAATGATTTCAGAGTAAAAGATCACCTAGGAAACAGGGACCATAACATGATAGAATTTAGCATTCAGTTTGAGAGAAGAAACAGCCATGTAAATAAAGATAATTACAAAGGAAAGAGGGCAGAATTGGCTGGAGTTGATTGGGAAAGGAGTTTATCAGAGAAGACAGTTGATGAACGATGGCAGACGTTTAAGAAAATAGTTCATGACTCACAACAAAGATATATCCCAGTGAAAAAGAAGGATTCTAGGAAGGGGATAAACCAACCATGGCTAACCAAGGAAGTTAAGGATAGTATCAAATTGAAAGAAATAACATACAATGTGGCAAAGATTAGCGGTGAGCCAGAGGATTGGGAAAGTTTTAAAAACCAACAAAAGATGACCAAAAAAATAAAGAGGGAGAAAATAAACTGAGGGTAAATTAGCAAGTAAGATAAAAACAGACAGTAAGAGCTTCTTTAAATTTTTTAAAAGGAACAGAGAGGCCAAAGTGAACATAGGCCCCTTAGGGAATGAGGCTGGGGAAGTAATAATGAGGAACCAGAAAATGGCAGAGGAGTTGAATAAATACTTTGCATTAGTCTCCAGGTTAGAAGACACTAATAGCATTCCAAAAGTACTAAATAATCAAGGGGCAAAAGTGGAGGATGAAATAAATACAATAACTATCACTAGAGAAAAAGTACTCGGGAAACTAATGGGGCTAAAGACCGTTAAGTCCCCTGGACCTGATGGGTTGCATCCTAGGATATTAAAAGGAAGTAGCTACACAAATAGTGATGTTCCGGTAGTAATCTTCCAAGAACCCTTAGATTCTGGAAAAGTCCCAGACGGTTGGAAAACTGCCAACCTAACACCCTTATTCAACAAAGGGAGAGAACAAAAAAAACAGGTAGCTATAGGCCAGTTAGCTGAACATTCGTCATTGGGAAAATGTTAGATTCTATTATAAAAGGATGCAATAGCAGTATTTAGAAATGCATAATATAATCAAGCAGAGTTGGCATGATTGTGTTATGTGTTATTCAGTAATGCTTGATGAGAGTATTGGGTTCCCACAAAAGAAAACAATTGCACCCTCCGACATTCATTTTTACTCAAAAGTCTGTCTATAATTAAGCTGGCAGGTGAGCAATAAGGCGATCATTTCAATGAAATAGCAAATCCAACATTGAACATTAGCTGTCAAAGGATGATGCAAAACGGAGGTGAGGAAACCTCCCAAAGGTTGAAAGGATGGGCCAAATCAATTCTCCATGGCACTTATTACTTCAAAAAGATCCACCATGAATCTGGAACTAGGCCAGTATCCCTACCTCACCTAACACAACATTACCACTGAACCTAGATGAATTAAGGTATTTAAAATACCTAGGGTTTTTGTTTTTTTAACAAAAGGTAGTACCAATTTTGTTAGACCAACAGTCATGCCATCTTTCACAGAACTCAATTTGATGTAATTGTTCTAATATATTTCTTCTTTGATGAAAAATAGTGACAAGAATATATTTAGTATTTTTTAGTCAATATTTTGCTCAGTAACTTAACATTACATTTTAATACACACACAAATTAACATTTGAAACAGTTTTATACTGAAACAAATCAGCTCAACAACATAAGTCTTCTTCCACTCACCCAAAAATCAGTCCAAACTAGCTATTCAGAACACTGCGGATTGAAGCCCATATCCCTCTGCAAATGTCTATTTGCTTCCTTTTATTGATCAACTGCTTCTGTATGAAATTAATGGTGTTCGGCTGAGACTTAAGGGCATGATTAGGTTAAAATTGATTTGTTTGGCAGTCTCTCAACTAAGGAACAGACCTAGGCATATTCTCAGGGTGCAACGTGCATTAAGTGACATATAACCTGATTCTATTTTGTCAGAAATATTTACCATTACGTATAGTTTAAATGAAAAACTAAGCTTTATACTAATATTATTCATTTTTTATTCAAAATTATCTACATTTGTAATTTATTGGCAACATTATAATTACATGCACAATGCATCTTCTGATCGAGTGTCAGTAGGCTTGAAATAATTCTTAGAGCATCCAAGGCTTTAGATCCTGAGCAGTGTTTCACATAATGCTGTTTAACATGGCTACATGTACCATATATGCATTATACATTTATAATGTATGACTGGAACATGATACTTTTTTTACATTAGCAAGGTTCCAAGAATGTTAGAAATACTTGTCGGAACTGGATTTAAAAAAACAGCTATGGATATTTTTTGTGAACTAGTGAACAACTTTTGAATTAAACTGGATAAGTCAATTATCAAATACAACACAAAACAAGCCTAACATCCCACTGTTTTTTTTTTAAACTTTTGAAATCATCTTTTTAAATCCTCAGCAGATTCTATATTTCGTTATATTTGAAACAAAGTTCAAACAAACAATTGCAAAGAAAAATTGAGTATCACTAACATTTAATTAATGTAGAAACCAATTTGTAAAATTAAAGTAGCAACAGTAACACACATTTAGCTATTAAGACATTGAGGTAATCAAATACAGTACAAAGTATTACAAAAGGTACAAATTATAGCTTTTACAACACAAACAGGCTATTTAATCCAACAGGCCCATGTCTGTGTTTTGCACACAAGCCTCCACTCAACCCTCTCTACTGAATTTCAGCAACATGTCCTTCTATTCCTTTCTCCCTCATTCTCATCTAACTTTCCCTTGAACATATCTTTGTCATTTGTCTTAACTATTCCTGATGGTAGTAAGTTCACATTCTAACCACTCTCTGAGTAAAGATGTTTCTCCTGAATTCCCTTTTGGATTTATTAGTGATTATCTTATATTCATAGCTCTTTTGGGAACATTTTCTCTATGTCTCCCCCAGCAAACCTTTTCGTAATCTTGAAGACTGCTAACAAGTCACCCTCATTCTTCTCACTTCCAGAGAAAATGCTCCCGTTCAGATAGGTCAATTTTGTCAATTTTGGTATCATTTTAGTATATCTTGTGGCATCGCTCCAATGCCTTTATATCCTTTTATTAATTTGGAGATCAAAACTGTTCACTGTACTCCAAGTGTGGCCTAACAAAGGTTCTTTACAATCTTATCACTACTTTTCAGTTATATCCCTCTAGAAATGAACCCCAATGCTTAGTTTGTTTTTCTAATGACCTTATGAACCTGGGCATTTATTTATATTCCTAAATCCCCAGAGACTGATAAACTTTAAAATGATTCAAACTTTCGGTCATTAGCTAAATGACACAGCAAGATTTCACATTTCAAAATGTTTACTGTAAAAAAAATGGCCTAAAAAAACACTATTGGCTAAACACTTTTCTTTTTGTAGGCAAGTTATACTTTTAACTAGAGAGAGGAACATTCACCTTTTATACATAGCACACATTACATTCCCCAAGGATTTACAGTCCTTACAGCAAAAAGTCCACAGTTGCTCTCAGCTTCCAATGAGTTCCCATATCCCCACTTCACCAAGTAGTGACTTTGAGTGATATCTTCAGGCTCTTTCCTAAGTTTTCAGAGCATTTCTTAAATCCACCACCAGCAATAATGCCTGTTCCGATTATTCTTCTATCCCCTAACCATACCAGAACAAGTCTTCCATAATCTGTTAAAGGCTGCAGGATGCATCTCTTCAACTAGAAACTCCCTCCCTCATTCGGCTGTGGTAGCTTGCAAAGTCAAGCAACCCTTTTCCCTCTGCTAACCACACAGAACCTCTGTTGACAATTTGTGATATTCAATGATTTGCAGGGAAGTCTGTAACTTGACCTCAAAATGGCTTCCTCTGCCCCTTTCCCCATGGTAACATGAACACATTAACCTTTTATCCAGGTGAAATGCTAATTAGCTATCCTTGACCTCAACTCCCTTTCATCTTAGAAGTAAATGGATAGTTAACAGCATGACTGTTTATAACCAAATACCTATACCACCTTCCTGGGACTTTGGGATACTAAAGATTCTATGGATTGCAAACCCAGAGATTGTTGCCTTTGTTTCCAAGTGTAAATACCTTGCATCTTCTTCCTTTGTGTCAGTAAAGCAATCTAAGCCTTCCCTTGATCTCTAACAATCAAACCACCCAAGCTTACTGACAGGATGACTGTAGAACTGGTCACATGGCCTCATTCATTTACCCTAATTTTAAAGCTAAAGTCTCAAAATATAATCATCTTGAACTTCACAATTGTTATCAAGTAGCTGGAGTATGACGAATAAATAGTAGATCTACAAATTGCAACTGTTCGAATCAGTTTGATATACATAACTACAGAAATGGGCAGAGACTAGAGAGAATGAAGCCAACCAAGTAAGCAGAAAAAGATTATGAGTCAAAGGATAAGAACAAAAGAATGATAATAGGTGGCAAAGTAACGGACAGAGCTGTGGGGAAAAACATTTACAGAAAGGTACAAATGTGGCACAAAAAGGAAGATGATGCACAAAAGATCAGTCTCTAAACTTGCTGAGGGGCAAATTCCAAGATACCACTGAAGACAACACCAGACTACATTTATAATAAACCACCAATTATCCTTTGTGCCTCTCCTGACATTCTTTGACAGATCTACTATGGAAGCCATAAATTCCTCAAGAATAATTCCATTGTCTGTCCCACTCTCCCACCAACGTTACTGCCCAATATGTTGATTGGAAATCATTAATCATCTTCCCATTTACCCCACCCACCACATTTCTCCCAACGATACCCTCTCTTATTCTTCACTCAGTCACTACATAAAGAAAATCCTCAAATTTCAATCTTCACTACGGGTTACGTTGCCTTCTCCCCTTTTAACTTTCTGCTCTAATGTCCTCTCTAAACCTTTCCTCCACATTAGCGTACCTACTCACATACATGTTGCCTCGTTCTCAATCATTAACCAATATATCTCTTTAACTTTCACAACCCACATCTCCCTATTCTCCATCTCCACTTCCTTCTACATCTGCACCAGAAACAAAAATCTTTCCAAATTACTTATAAATGGTCCTTAGCCCTGTTTTGAAAGGTTAAACATGGTTTTAGTTTCAACTAGGTTTTTTTGGGAGCCAGATGCCGGGAAGTCTGGAGGGCCTCCTGACAAAAAGGTCAGGTTTTCTGTATTTGTTTGTATACATACATTTTTAATGAGGTTTTACAACCCTCGAAGTGAAGGTTAAAAATGGATTAGAAGTTTAGTGATTTTGGAAAAAAATAATGAAGTAGAAAAAAACTGTGCTGTTGCCTAGTGACAGGGGTCTGGAGAAAGACACATAAGTTGTTCAGAGTGTGTATGTCAGAGTGTGAAGACAGGAGTTCTAAGCTCTCTGACAATAAATGCTGCAAGGCTGCTGAGGAACTGAGTTTAGGGAATTCGTGTTTACTCTGCGGATGAAGTAATAAGTTTAGAGTGTGGTTTTGGGTGTCTCAGGAAGAGATACCAGTTAGGGGAAAAGCATCTAATGAATGCTCAGAAATCCACCAGAAGAAAACAGTTTGCAACTGGGCCAGCCCAAGCAAGAAATTTTGATGTTAAGATACTTGATTGAAACATAAAGATCCTGAAGGGTCTTGCCAGGGTGGATGTGGAGAGGATGCTTCCCCTTGTGGGAGAGTCTAGAACTAGGGGTCACTGTTTATAAATAAGGGGTCGCCCATTTAAAATAGAGATGAAGTGAAATTTTCTCTGAGGGTGTAGAGTCTTTGGAACTCTTCCCGAAAAGGTGGTGAAAGCAGAGTCTTTGAATATTTTTGAGACGGAGGTGGATAGATTCTTGGTTGGAAAGGGGATGATAGGTTATCAGGGATAGGCAAGATGCAGATCTGAGGTTACCATCAGATTAGCCATGATCTTATTAAATGGTAGAGCAGAGTTGAAGGGCCGAATGTCCTACTCCTGCTCCTTGTTAGTATAGCGGTAATTCTTCACTAGATTTTGTACCTGTGAGGGTATTGTTGGGATAGAAGGAACGGTGTGAGTTTACATCATTTTGTGTTTGTACTGAGACCTTTCCAGACTTTTACTCTGGCATAATATAGTTAATTTTTCCTGCTTAATAAACATTTGATTCTTTATGTTAAAAATTCATCGGTATACTCCTGTGGATTTGTTTAGTAATTTTCCTCCACTGTTTCTATGAAAAAGACAAAGTTAGGATCTATCAAGCCAGTTTCACTCTGGGATCTGACTTGTCCAATAACAACATAGGCTGGGATCATCAAAAGCCCTCATTTACCAGAATACCACTCCTTTCCTTCCATTCTTCACCTCATCTATTGCTTAGATGCAGAGCAAAACCTCATTGTTACCCATCTCCATTGTTCTGCTTGGTACAACTGCCATCTTTGCGACCTCAAGTCCAAGGGGTTTGAAATGTAGTGCACCTAGCTCACAAATAGCCAAAACATTCACTGCCAGATCCAACTTGACCACATCAGATTCTATCAGACTTTCAGGCCTCATGTTCCTCTGAATGTTAGCTTATTATGGAAGGCAAAAATAACTCGTCTCTTTCCTTCTACTGTTGACTGCCTGCTTAAACCCCTTTCTCATTTACCTGCAGGTTTACTTCTAATGGGTGAGGAGCTCAAAGATTTCTTCAGCACAAAGATAGAGTCCATCCATAAATTTGCCTCTGTTGCCTCTCACTTTCTAACCAAGGCAGACATCAATCCACCTCCCACTTTAGTCCAGAATCCATGTCTCTAGTTTCTTCCACATCTACCCACCAAAGGCTATTTGGTTCATGAAACCTACTTCCTACACCCTTGACTAGGTTCCCTCAAAATTCTCGAGGGAGCTTGCATTCCCATCATTTATGATAGTGGATATTGTGAATATTTCCCACTGCTCCAGTTCTGTCCCCTTCCTTTCAAAACCACCATCAACCCCTTCTTCAAAATCTCATGCAAACATATCAACGCGGAGTAGGCCACTCAGCTCTTCAAGCCTACTCTGCCATTCAGTAAGATCATCACTGATCTGATTGTAACTTCCCATCTACTTTCACTCCCTTGTTAATCAAGAATCTATCTTGCTTTGTCTTAAAAATATTCAAAGACCCTGCTTCCGCTGCCTTTTGAGGAAGAGAGTTCCAAAGACTCACAACCCTCAGAAAAAAATTCTCCTCATCCCTGTCTTAAATGAGCGGCACTTCATTTTTAAACCATGAGGATCTTAAAGGTTTCGATCAAGTCATCTCTTACTCGTCTAAGTTCCAGTAGATACAAGCCTAACCTGTCCAACCTTTCCCAGTATTAGTCTGGTAAACCTTCTCTGAACTGCTTCTGACGCATTAACATCTTTCCTTAAATAAGGAGACCAATATTGTACACAGCACTCCAGATGTGGTTTCACCAGTGGCCTCAAAGCTAACTACTGCCCTAATTTAAGCCATCCTTTACTTGCCAAATCGTTAGTGCAGTCACCATGTACACATCTCCCCTGTAAATCCATATTTGAATTCACTTTGGTTAGTACCAGAGAATGGGTGGAAACCTAAGTCACAAATGACATTTTCTGACTGAGGGAACATTATCCCTCCTCAACCCCTCTTTAGCATATTACTTTCCTCTATAGTCTCTTTCCTCCACTGTCAAACTGGATGAGGTTTCCTCACTTGGTTCAACTGTCAATGTCCATCACCAAGAGTGGATCAGTGAGACCACCACTGACTGAGCTGGCTGAGTCCTAAAGGAGTGGGTCTGTGGCAGGTGGCGAGGGAACCAACAAAAGCAAAAAACATACTTGACTCATTCTCACCAATATACCTGTTGCAGATGCATCCATCCATGACAATGTCGGTAGGAGTGACCACTGCACAGTCCTTGTGCAGACCACGTCCCATCTTTACATTGAGGATACCCTCCATCGTGTTGTGTGGCACAAGCATTGTGCTAAATGGGATCGATTTCGAACGGATCCAGCAACTCAAAACTGGGCATCCATGAGGGGCTGTGGGGCATTAGCAGCATCAGAATTGTACTCAATCACAATCTGTAACCTTATGGACTGGCATATCCCTCACTTCACCATTCCCATCAAGCCAGGAGATCTACCCTGGTTCAATGAAGAGTGCTGGAGGGCATGCCAGGAGCAGCACCAGGCATACCTAAAAATGAGGTATCAACTTGGTGATGCTACAACACAGGACTACTTGCGTACCAAACAGCAAAAGAAGCATGTGATAGACAGAGCTAAGTGATCCCATAACCAACAGGTCATATCAGAGCTCTGCAGTCTTGCCACAACCAGCCATGATGGTGAACAATTAGGCAACTCACTGGAGGAGGTAGTTCCACAAATAACCCCATTGACAATGATGGGGGAGCCCAGCACATCAGTGCAAAAGACCAGGCTGAAGCATTTGCAACAATCTTCAGCCAGAGGTCCTGAGTGGATGGTCCATCCTCCAGAGGTCCCCAGCATCACAGATGCCAGTCTTCAGCCAACTTGATCCACTCCACATGATATCAAGAAACAGCTGAAAGTATTGGATACTGCAAAGGCTATGGGCCCTGGCAACATTCCAGCAATAATACTGAAGACTTATGCTCCAGAACTACCTGCGCTCTAAGCCAAGCTGTTCCAGTACAGCTGCAACATTGGCATCTACCCGGCAATGTGGAAACTGCCCAGGCATGTCCTGCTCACAAAACACAGGAGAAAGCCAACCCAGCCAATTACCATCCCATCAGTCTACTCTCTATCACCAGCAAAGTGATGGATGGTGGCATCAATGTTATCAAGCACACTTATGTAAGAAATTGGGTTCTTTAATAAGCGGGCATTTTCTGCATTTTATGTGGTTAGCTAAATAGCCTTGATTCTCTCTGGAAAAGAAGATTTCTAAATACTTTGACCTCTAAACAGTCTTAGTTCAGGCTGCCATGTTAACATTCCAAAGCTGGTAAAATGTCATTTTGTACACCCCCTTATCTAATGCAAGTGTTTAAAATTGCCAGGTTATGACCCTCAGCAAGGTACAAACTAAAAAACTGACCACGAGCTGGGTGACACACAAGGGGGGTGGTAACCACCCTGATGTTTTGAGTACCTGCCCTGTAGCTATGTTCAGAATAGTTAGATAGGTGATCGGCCCTTGTTAAGCTAGCAGCCGCCCAAAAAAAAGGTATATACATTGGTGTTATACTGTTGGGTGGATTGGGGGGCGGGGTTTGCTGTTGAGGTGGCAGTGCTCAATGAACAGCTGCCTTCTTCAGATGGAAGATGGATCAGAGGAGGAGAAAGATCCAGAGATTGAGGAAAGAATTTCCTAACACTTCGACCAGAGAGTGGAATGCTGTTATCACAAGCTGTTACGGGTCATATGAGATATGAACTAATTAGACAAAAGGGGCAGATTTTACATCCCATAGGCTGTCCACGCCTGACCGAATCAGGCGTAAAATAGTATGTGGCGAGTGTCCCGACGTCATTGTGCACTCGCGCAATCTTTCAGTCAGCAGGTGCACGCGGGAATGGGCAGTGCGCCTGCTGACAATTAAGAGGCCTATTAAGGCCATTAAAGTATTAATTAATGGTGATTTTTCACTGCCCGTCCAACCTTGGCAGGCGGGCGGATCAGTCAGATGGCCTATGCATTTTTCAGGAAACCTCATCCAAGGTCGGGATGAGGATTCCTTAACTAAATTTTTTAAAATAAAAATGTTTGGGCAGAGTTTTTACAATGCATATGTTTAGGTGAGTGAGTCCGATGCATAGACATTTTTTCTGCATTTATCAATCTTTATTTGATGGTTTTATTTTCTTCAACTCCCCGAGGCAGCTCTCTGCTTTCAGGGAGCTTTCATTGCATGCTCCTTTGTGCCCGCGCTGACTTCAGCGCTCACCCACCTCCTGCCCCTACCCCAGCAGCGCTGAGCCTTTCAGCGGCTGTTTCACACTGGCTGGCCATTAATTGGTGTGAAATCATGGTTGGGGGCTGATCGCAGGCGGCGGGCTGTTTCCCACCACACCTGCCCGACGACCTCAAAATTCAACCCAAGGTATCTCTAAACAGTTGTTTCTTAATAAACCATCTTAAAATTACTTATGATTAGTCTATTGCCTATTTAGGTATCTCTGGCCCCCCAAACCCAGGAATTCTTACACTTACACAACAAAAACCTGATCACTGGCCCTGCTGGAACCCAAACTGAACATCAGTCAGCTCCTGACCTCATTACAGCCTTCGCCCAAACATGGACAAAGAGCTGAACTCCAGAGGCGAGGTGAGAGTGACTGCTTTGACATCAAGGCAGCATTTGACAGAGTGTGGCATCAAGGAGCCCTAGCAAACTGGAGTCAATGGAAATCAAGGGAAAAATTTCCTCTTGTTGAAGTCATACCTAGCACTAATGAAGATGGTTGTGGTTGTTGGAGCTCAATCATCTCAATCCCATGATATCACAGCAAGAATTCCTCAGGGTAGTGTCCTTGGCCCAACCATCTTCAGCTGCTTCATCAATGACCTTCTTTCCATCATAAGCTCAGAAGTGGGATGTTCACTAATGATTGCACAATGTTCAGCACCATTTGCAACTCCTCAGATATGAAGCAGTCTGTGCCCATATGCAGCAAGACCTGGACAACATTCAGGCTTAGGCTGATAAATGGCAAGTAACATTCATGTCACACAAGTGCCAGGCAATTACCACCTCCAACAAGAGAGAATCCAACCATCTCCCCTAGACACTGAATGACATTACCGAATCCCCCGCTATTGTCATCCTGGGGGTTATCATTGACCAGAAACTGAGCTGGACCAGCTATAAAAGTACTGTGGTTACAAGAGCAGGTCAGAGGATGGGAATTCTGTGAAGAGTAGCTCACCTCCTGACCCCAAAGCCTGTACACCATCTACAAGGCACAATTCAACAGTGTGGTGAAATACTCTCCACTTGCCTGTATGAGTGCAGCTCCAACAGCACTGGAGAGGCTCGACATCGTCCAGGACAAAGCGGCCCGGTTGATTGGCAACCCATCCACTACCTTCAACATCCATTCCCTAGACAAACAACACACAGTGGCAGCAGCGTGTACCATCCACAAGGCTGTTATGGCACAGCAGATGGTAAATGCTAAGCTGCTCAAATCCCAAAAGGAAACTTGAAACAACTACCACAAATTTTGCAATTTGTATTTTTATTTCGAGATGCGGGCTTTGAATTCAGTAGTAATAAGGCCACCAAGTCTTACAGGTTTCTTATAAAACTAAATTAAACATTAATAAAAGAAAAGATTGTAAGCACATAAATATATCTAAATATTACTGCTATGACAACTCCTAAATCCCCTAATTAATCTGAATACTAGTTACAGTTCTGTTAAGGCAACAGTAAGACACACACAGATTTAAAACAGACCCAGCCAAAGCACACACCCTGGACAGTCAAACTCAAAGTGAGTTTTTCTCAGCTTCGGTTCCTTATAGACAGCAGCTTGAGGCTTAGATGTTGGAGGCTTTTCACACTTGCGTTAGATCTTAAAATGCTTGCCCTTACACAAAGCCTACACTCCTTTATACATATATTTTTCCCTTTGAATGCAAATTTGCATTGTTTCACTACGTCTTTGAACTTTGCTCTCTAATAATAAAAATTTATCATAGTACTAATTTTACCAGTAATCTTTGGGAAAAATAAACACACTTTCTTAACTTCTTCTGGCTAGGTGTAACATTTCACCTCCATATTTTGAATTCAAGCTACTCTGGTTTATTTATAAATGCAAATGTTCACATTACACCTCACATTCTAAAACTTCACCCATGTTTACTATTTAGCATTTCAAGCTAGCTTCTCTTCTTACATCAGAGCCTTCAGACCAGCCGTCTTTAATTCAATTAAGTCACACATATACAGACAGACACAGACCCCACTATTACTCTACTTTACAACAAATTCCAATATCATGAAAATTATTATATCTTCCTGACAAAGGTGCACTGCAGCAACTCACCAAAGCTCCTTCAACAGCACTTTACAAATCCACAACACCTACCACCAAGACAGACAAGGGCAGCAGATGCATAGAAATACCACCACCTGCGAGTCCCCCTCCAAGCCACACACCATCTTCACTTGGAACTATATCGCCACTCCTTCACTGTTGTTGGGTCAAAATTCTGGCTAACAACATTGTAGGTGTACCTCCACCACATGGAATGCAATGATTCAAGGCAGCAGCTCATCATCACCTTCTCAAGGGCAATTGGGGATGGGCAATAAATGCTGACATAACCAATAACGCCCACATCCTGTAAAACAATAAAAATAATTGCATCCAGAGCATCTGTTCCATGGGTTATCCCCTCATGTTTCCAATAACTCAAGCCCTCCAAAGATCGATCCTTGGTGTCATTATAGATTCTGCTTCCACAACAATGGCAATGATACCCAATACTACCTCTGCACATCTTTCAATCCCTCCAGTGCCTATGTGCTTTCAGCCCGCTTGTCTAAATTCATATCCTGTCCTGGATGAGCTTCATCTTCCTCCAGCTAAACATTGTGATAACCAAAGCCATAATCTTCAGACCTCATCACAAGCTCCATAATCCTCATCACTAATTCCATTCACTCACTGGCCATAATCACAGGTTGAACTAAATGATGCAGGTTGGCTGCTGGCACAACTCTCTGCAAATGCTTCGCTGCTAATCCAGAGCCTGTGAAGACATTTTGCCTTTGGCATAATCATGTAGGTAACAGTTAAAGTCTGTACGTACGGGTGGCAGCATAACAGCAGTCACAGGCAGTCCAGCTCTTTTGCCATAACTTTCCTGCATGCTTCCTGATCAACCCCACACCCTCCATCTTACTTCACTTCAAACTGGAAATACAGATTCGTTAGACCGGCACCATTTTAGAACTCATGGATTAAATCAAGCACAGCTAATAATCTCACTTTCTGTCACACCACTGCATAGTTTACATTTAAATGTCATTCTGCTCCCTGAAGTGCTATAAAGTGTTCTCACTGCGATAGTTTCTTTTGTACAAGTTAATTAGATTAGCACCAATTTAATGTTCATACATCATACTGTCCTTTGAAATTTTCCAAACTTCGCACCATTATGTATTGATTTGTTTTACTTTGTTAGTTGTCCCTATTGTATTAATCAGAAGTAATGTCACTTCAACTGGTATTTGAAAGTTTTAGAAAATTCTAAATCTTTAACTGAATAGACTGCACAGATCAATATTCAAATGCAAATTATTTGCAGAGTTTATGAATAAATTGGTGAAAGAAATACAACAATCAACAGATTGGAAACAATTGAGAAATTCAAACTTCACACAACAATTCACAGAGCAAGGACAAGTTTTTTGTTAGCCACATAGGTGAGTTGCATGGAGTCTTAGGAATCACAGTTTAAATTCATACTCTCCTAATTTGAATATACAGTTTCTCTAATACAAATAGACCTTTATGAATGGTGGATACATTTGAAAATCCACTGAAGAATAGCCCTACTTTCAAACTTACTATTCTGAAAAAGAATAAACCAAACGGTTAAGAAATAGGAGCACAAATAAGATCAATTGGAAAACTGGGTTTCAAGGTCTCTATTTGGAGTCCTCAAGGGTAGTGTGTGCAGATGGAGAAAAAGTGCCATTAGAGATTTTGTTTTAATTGTTAAATTAAGATGAAGGGCCAAGACTCATAATGCAAAACAGCACCTAGATTGTTGAGTAAAAGTTAAATCAGGAAGTGGTGATTTTAAACAGTAACATGGGTTTAATACTGTGAAAAGAAATACAGAAAAGGTGTCCATAATTTTGAGGATTGGGATGGAATAAGTTAAGAGTAGGAGATTGTGTAACAAGCCTTGATTTAAACACAAATGATAATGTAGGGGAGAGGAAGAGCATGCAAGACAGTGTGTTTGAAGTTTAAAAGGAACAGTAGAACAGAAACAAATCAGAGGGCCACAAAGCATAACTATTAGCAGTAGAGACAAAGATTAGATAAATTGCAGGCCATAGATGAAGCAGAATCAACCAAATGACAAACTTTTTCTCCTATCTGGGAATGCAAATAAGATACTGAAAAGGCCTTCCCACATATGAATTATCAGGGATAGACTGCTGTTCTGATGCCAGATTGTAAACCTTATGTGATTTATATAACAGCAGAGCCAAAATTTAATTAATACCTGGAACTCATTGGCATGCATGTCAGGAAGTAAACCACAGGCTACATATCAAGTTTAAAAATGTTTATGCAGCAAGTTAAAATCATAAGAAACCAGCATTTTTGGTACATTACCTGAATCTACTGTCTTGAATTACAAAATTGGTGTTTAAAACGTGTAAACAGTTAGAGGGCTATCATTGCCAATGACTAGAAAGTCTAGAATTAGAACTGTTCTAGCATTTAATGTCCTAATTTTAACAAGAGAAAAGGAACACTGAAGAGTTTTCTCTATCCTATAGCCTTAGAGAATGATTCCAGAAATACACTTGATATCATCCCTGCCTTAGCAATGATAGCAAAGTTCTAGGTTTTACTTAAAAGACTGGCCACTGACCAAGAATGTAGCAGGAGGTATGCCATGACTGATACTTCAATCTTCCAAGAGGTGCATATTGGTTTGTCAAGAGATCAGCCAGCTCATCATCAAATATAATTTGTACTCAACTTAAGTAAACTTGTTTCTAATTTATTATTAAAGAATGAAACTTGAACAACAGCACAAGTAGTCAAACATGAAGAAATGCATTTATTGTTCCAAAACATTCAAAAAAACACAGCAAATCAAAAAGTGCACCTTCCATGCAAGTTCAGACTCCAGTTCAGGCAACACTCTGATTATCATTATAGGCAAAAATATCTAGCAACAAGGTTCGCCATAGCCAATGACAATTAATTTACAACTTGCTCCCAACATATTTGTTGGAACTAGTTTTGTCAATGTTTAAATATTGATCTTAAAATGTATATTTAAATTGGGGGAAAAAATGTTAAGGAAAGTTTATGAACAGGTCTATTGCAGAATACAGCAAAATACGAATGCTTTTACATTACATATGTAAATATTTGGACAAGCAACAAGAGGTCATGTTTGGTGGTCAGATCATTATTGAATGGCAGGGCAGGCTCGAGGGGCGGAGTGGCCTACTCCTGCTCGTAATTTGTATGCTTCTAAACTGGTTTACTTGGCAGCCACAGGTCATGAGTTGAATTAAATTTAGAGCTATCTAATTTTCCAATACTTAAAAAATATATTTTGTTACCTTGGCAGGCTGGCAGTCTATTGGAGTTTTCTGACTAGTTCTAGGCCTGTCAGTCAACTGAATCTACCTGATATGACCCGATTCATTTTTAAAATATTTAATCAGTATGTAGAGACACACACCACATACATTTACACAGCAGTTTTATTAGCAGCATAGGTCATCATAAGCATCATAAAGCACAGATATCATGACAATTAAATGCAACTATAAAGCAAGAGAAAGTGTATTTTACAGCTATACAAATTCTAAAGATGTGTGGTTTGTTCAATTAAAATAGCAGCTATGTCTCAACTGAAATGTGTGTGGCTAAGCTGTAGGAGATTGGTTGGTCTAGTTCAAGCAGAAAATTGCCCAACAATAAAAAAAAAGCAATGCTCTAAAGTTAACATGGGAGCACAAGGGTAGACACTGGTTGCTGTCATATGAAAACTCAATGGGCTGAAACTTCCAAGGAGTGGCAATCACCGTCATAATGCCACTCCACCCTATTTTTTAACCCCAAAATGGAGCTCTGCATTTCTGGCCTGGGCATCTGAACTGGGCCTCTTCAGAAATGTGCAGCATAGCTGTTGTGGGAGTCTTCTTCGTAGGGTGGGGTCGTTGGGGGAAGCCAAGCCATGGCCCCTTTTTACAGCACAAGCTGCCATATCCCAGTAAGTAGAGAGTTCAAAGGTCCCAAAGCGACTTTGAGAGGCTACGGAGAAAAGGTAAGTGTGCAAGCTAAGTGATTGAGGTGGCAGGCTGGCAATTAGGTGGGTGAGAGAGTAGGGATCAGGGGGAGATTCGGGTCGGGGGTTGCAGGGGTAGACAGGAGGGCCAGGGTGTGGAGGCGGTGGGGAGTCGGCGCTTCAGTAGTATTGTTGCCCAGGAGTTAGAACTGGTTTTAACCCTTCTAACTTTTCCTGAGTAACTATTCTGGTAAGTGAGTCGGAACCATCCGAAGGCTCCGACTTTAACTCAGTTTTGAAGGGTTCCACCCAGAGGAATTGCCCATCACAAGCCCAAACATCCCGGGCAATCACCACGTAGTGCATTGGGACTTCCGAGGGGTCGCTCAATGCCTTTTGGGAGGTACCTCCAGGGTATGACCATCCAGAGGTCGGAAGTTCTGGGCCAATGTATTTGCACCTAAGTTCCTTCATCTCTGCATGACAGTGTTGTTAACAAGTTTTTGTGGTGATGGTTGAAGGAGGAATGTTGGCCACGATACAGGGAAAACCTCCTGATCTTTGAGTAGTTTTGTGGTTTCTTTTATGTCCACCAAGGCAGACAGACAAGGTCCCATCCACAAGATGGCGCCTCTGATTGTAATCATACTTTGAAGCAAACCTGAATTATTGTGTCCCTGTCCATATCCCTGAAGTGAAGCTTGAACTCATAACCTGATCAGAGGCATGAAGAAGCAAACTTCCCATTAACACCAGCTACATGCTACAGAAATAAGTGCTTTATATCCGAAGGAAACAGTTTTACATAGTTGATTTTTTTTTAAAATATAGTACGAAAACTCAAAATGACTGGTTTTAGTGTACACACCTGATATTCAAAATGTTGTAATTGTAGACAAAAATCAAATCCTGAAATTGTATGCTAATCTATAAATGCAAGTTTAAAGATATTTTCATGTTTATTTTTAAATGCAAAACATATACTTCAACAACTCATTTTTGATAGCTTGTATAAAAAGCAATCTGACATGAGATGGAGCTAATAATGTTACGAACAGTTAAAGCATGGGAACAAATTTCAAAACATCTTGATTAGCAGCATACCATTCTAAAAGAGGGGAAAATGATTTATATTTTACACTCCCAGTGTACTTTGTTGAACTAACAATAAATGTGGGGTTCCTGCACCACAAGATTGGCTCACCATTACGTTTGATCTTATACTAATCGAGGAAAAGTATTTTCGTATGTTATGGTAGGCAAGACCAGGAGAAATTCCTGGTCAGCCATGTGACAGAAAGAAAGTTGGAGCCTCTACACACACTATACTTTATTCAAAAAGGGAGGAAAACTGGAAACAACAGCTTAACATCTGTCTTAGGGAAAATGTTAGAAGCTATTATTAAGAACATTAGAGCAGGATACTTGGAAAAATTCAAGGTAATCAGGCCGAGAGGAGACTATGGTGTTGTGGTATTGTTGCTGGACTAGGAATCCAGGATAGTGCTCTGGGTTCGAATTCTGTCAATATAAATCTGGAATTAAAATTCTAATGATGACCGTGGAACCTCGTTGTTTGTTATAAAAACCCATCTGGTTCACGAATGTCCTTTAGGGAAGGAAATCTGCTGTCCTCACCTGGTCTAGCCTACATGTGACTCCAGACCCACAGCAATGTGGTTGACTCTTAAAATGTCCTCTGAAGTGGCCTAGTTGTATCAAACCATTACAAAATAAAACCGGACAGACCACCTGGCATAGACCTAGACGCCAGAAACGACAATGGTAAACTCAGCCCTGTTGACCTTGCAAAGTCCTCCTTACTAACATCCGGAAGCTAGTGCCAAAATTGGGAGAGCTGTCTCACAGACTAGTCAAGCAACAGCCTGACATAGTCATCCTCTCAGAATCATATCTTACAGAGTGTCCCAGACACCACCACAGTGGTATACAGCCTGAGAGTCCTCAACATTGACTCTGGACCCGTTGAAGTCTCAAGGCATCAGGTCAAACATGGGCAAGGAAACCTTCTGATTACCACGTACCACCCTCCCTCAGCTGATGAATCAGTGCTCCATGTTTAACACCACTTGGAGGAAGCACTGAGGGAGGCAAGGGCGCAGAATGTCCATCACCAAGAGTGGCTCGGTAGCACCACTGACTGAGCCCTAAAGGATATAGCTGCAAGACTGGGTCTGTGGCATTTGGTGAGGGAACCAACAAGAGGGAAAAAAACATACTTCACCTCATCCTCACCAACCTGCCTGTCACTGTCAAGACAGATGCATCTGTATCGGTAGGAGTGACCACAGCACAGTCGTTGTGGAAATTAAGTCCCACCTTCACATTGAGGATACCCTCCATTGTGTTGTGTGGCACTACCACCATGCTAACTGGGGTAGATTTCAGACAGATCTAGCAACTCGAGACTGGACATCCATGAGACGCTATAGGCCATCAGCAGAATTGTATTTGAACACAATCTGCAACCTGGCCCGGCATATCCCCCACTCGACAATTACCACCAAGCCAGGGGATCAACGCTGATTCAATGAAGAGTGCAGGAGGGAATGCCAGGAGCAGCACCAGGCGTACCTAAAACAATGGTGTCAATCTGATGAAGCTATGACACAAGATAAGCAGCAAGTGATAGACAGAGTTAAGCAATCCTACAACCAACAGATCAGATTTAAGCTCTGTACTCCTGCCACATCCAGTCATGAATGGTGGTGGACAATTAAACAGCTCACTGGAGAGGCGGCTCTACAAATATCCCCATCCTCAATGATGGGGGAGCCCAGTATATCAGTGCAAAAGATAAAGCTGAAGCATTTGCCGCAATCTTCGGTCAGAAATGCCAAGTGGATGATCCATCTCGGCCTCCTCCAGAGGTCCCCAGCATCACAGATGCCAGTCTTCAGCCAATTCGATTCACTCTACGTGATATCGAGAAACAGGAGATGGCACTGGATAGTGCAAAGACCCTGACAATATTCCAGCAATAGTACTGAAGACTTGTGCTCCAGAACTTGCTGCACCTCTATCAATGTTGTTCCAGCTACAACACTGGCATCTACCCAGCTATATGGAAAATTGCCCAGGTATGTCCTGTACACAAAAAGCAGGACAAATCCAACCTGGCCAATAACCGCCCCATCGGTCATCAGTAAAGTAATGGAAGGGGTGCTATCAAGCAGCACTTGCTTATGATTAACCTGCTCACTGACGCCCAGTTTGGGTTCCGCCAGAGCCACTTGGCTCCAGACCTCATTACAGCTTTGGTTCAAACATGGACAAAATTGCTGAACTCCCTAGGAGAAGGGAGAGTGACAGAGTGTGACATTAAGCAGCCCTAGCAAAACTGGAGCCAATGAGAATCAGGGGGAAAACTCCCCACTGGTTGGAGTCATACCTGGCACAAAGGAAGATGGTTGTGGTTGTTGGAGGCCAATCATCTCAGCTCCAGAACATCACTGCAGGAGTTCCTCAGGGTAGTGTCCTCAGCCCAACTATCTTCAGCTGCTTCATCAGTGACCTTTCATCCATCATAAGGTCAGAAGTCGGGATGTTCACTGATGATTGCACAATGTTCAGCACCATTTGCAACTCCTCAGATACTGAAGCAGTCCATGTCCAAATGCAGCATAACCTGGACAATATCCAGGCTTGGGCTGGCAAGTGGTAAATAACATTTGCGCCACACATTGGCCAGGCAATAATCATCTCCAACAAGGGAGAATCTAACCATTGCCCCTCGACATTCAATGGCATTACCATCACTAAATCCTCCACTATCAACATTCTGGTGGTTACCATTGACCAGATACTGAACTGGACTAGCCATGTAAATACTGTGGCGACAAGAGCAGGTCAGAGGCTTGGAATCCTGCAACGAGCAACTCACCTCCTGAATCCCCAAAGCCTGTCCACCATCTACAAGGCACAAGTCAGGGGTATAATGGAATACTCCCTACTTGCCTGGATGAGTGCAGCTCCCGCAACACAAGAAGCTTGACACCATCCAGGACAAAGCAGCCCACTTGATTGGCACCACATCCGCAAACATTCACTCCCTCCACCACCAATGCACAGTAGCAGCAGCATGTACTATCTACAAGGTGCACTGCAGGAATTCACCAAATCTCCTTTAGACAGCACCTTCCAAACCCACGACCAGTACCATCTAGAAGGACAAGGGCAGCACATGCATGGGAATACCACCGCCTGGAAGTTCCCCTCCAAGTCACTCACCATCCTGACTTAGAAATATATCGCTGTTCCTCCATTGTCACTGGCTCAAAATCCTGGAACGCCTTTTCTAACAGCACTGTGGGTGTACCTACACCACATGGACTACAGCAGTTCAAGGCGACAGCTCACCACACCACCACCTTCTTAAGGACAACTCGGGATGGGCAATAAATGCTGGCCCAGTCAGCCAGCAACAGGAAGTCCACATTCCATGAATGAATAGAAAAAAAAACATGGTTTTGTGGCAGGGAAATCATGCTTAACCAATTTATTGGACTTCTTTGAAGAAGTAACACGCTGTGGATAAAGGGGAACTGGTGAATGTATTGTACTTAGATTTCCAGAAGGCATTTGATAAGTTGCCACATCAAAAGTCGTTGTGGAAAGAAAAGCTTGTGGTGTAGGGGTGAACACATTGGCATGGCTAAGACGACTGGCTAATTAACAGGAAACAGAGAGTAAGCATAAATGTGTCATTTTCTGGTTAGCAGGATGTAACAAGTGGTGTGCCACAGGGATCAGTACTGGGGCCTCAACTGTTTACAATTTATATAAATGACTTGGATGAAGGGACCAGAAGTATGGTTACTAACTTTGCTGATGACACAAAGATAGGTAGGAAAGTAAGTTGTGATGAGGACATAAGGAGGCCACAACGGGCTATAGGTATGTTAAGTGAGTGGGAAAAGATCTGGAAAATGGAGTATAATGTGGGCAAATATGAAATTGTCCATTTTTGCAGGACCAATTAAAAAAAAGTATATTATCTAAATGGTGAGAGATTGCAGAGCTCTGAGATGCAGAGGGACTTGGGTGTCCTAGTGCATGAATTGCTAAAGGTTAGTATGCAGGTAAAGCAAGTGATTAAAGAAAGCTAATAGAATGTTATCATTAATTGTGAGGGGAATTGAATACAAAAGTAGGGAGGTTATGCTTCAGTTATACAGGGCATTGCTGAGACCACATCAGGAGTACTGTGTATAGTATTGGTCTCCTTATCTAAGGTTGCAAATGCATGGGAAGCAGTTCAGAGAAGGTTCACTGGGCTAATAACTGTACTGGGCATGTTGTCTTATGAGGATAAGTTGCACAGGCTAAGCTTATATCCACTGGAGTTAAGAGTAAAAGGCAACCTGATTTTGACATGTAAGATCTTGAGGGGTCCTGACAGGGCCAATGTGGAAAAGATGTTTCCCCTTCTGAGAGAATCTAACGGCACTATTTAAAAATAACGGGTTGCCCATTCAAGACAGAGATGAGGAGTTTTTCTTCTCACATGGTCGCAAGTCTCTTCCTCAAAAGGCTATCGAAGCAGAATCTTTAGACATATTTAAGGCAGAGATGGATAGATTCTTGATAGGCAAAGGGGTGAAAGGTTATCAGGGATAGGTGGGAATGTGGAATTAAGGTTACAATCAGATCAGCCATGATCTTATTAAATGGCGGAGCAGGCTTGAAGGACTGAGTGGCCTACTCCTACCCATAGTTTGTATGTTTGTGTGTTCGTATCCATAGCTCCAGACTACAACATGCATATAAAGGTGCATGCTGTCATAGCAATTTGGGCACCCAGAGTAATCTGTAACACACCACCATCACCACACATGGTACTGCCATGAATGGTGGCAGAGGAATCAAAGCAGTTAACTTATTTGATTGCTTTATAATGGGAGGCTGGAGAATATATCTGGATGTAAACATAAGCATTTAGTTGAAACCAAGGGAGACAAAATATTTTCTGTAAACCACATTGTCTTTTTTGGAAAATCACAGCTGAAAATGGTATTCACTTGCAAAAGAATTCATAAAGGAATACCATTAATTAAGACCATGCATTCAACACACCTGCACAATCTTTGTTAGTTCTTAGCTAAATTATGTTATTTTTGTGTGTGCATTCTTAAATTCCTCTAGTTTTCACTATTTTCTCCCTCAAACCATTTTCCATCTTAGCAGATAACCAGTTATTTGATTCACTGTAAGGCATCCCAAAATAAACTTCAAAATACCACTTTTCAGAGGTGTGCAAGTTTAACTCTAATTTTCCCTCTTTTTTGTTAAGTACCTATATTATTTCCAAGCCTGATGCTATGATATGCCAGGTTAGGAATTCAAAAATAAGTAGGACAGGAGATAAAACAAGTACCACCATGTTATTAAGAAATATATGAGCATAGTGATCCAGATGAAATGTCTGCAGAAGGAGCATCATGTACTAGTTCCATTAAAAATAAAAATTTGTTTCATAGACACAAGAGAATTTCAAGCTTTATGACTAAAATCCTGGAAAATGTTTTAGTTTAAAAAGCTTTAATTGGATTTTTCGTAACACTTAAAAGAATAAAGAACACACCATATTAGCCCACACCAGTAAGTTGACTTGAACATAGTGTCCAATCACCCTCCAACATTTCTAACCTCTTTCCCTCAGCAAAAACTCTCAGATTCCCTTAAACTGATTGCACTCAACTTTGATTTAATGAAGCTTGCTTCCTTATATATCCTGTTCTGTCCAGTGTCTGTGTAAAATCAATGTCAGGTTTCAGTAAAAATGACTATGCCATGCAACCATCAAGAGTGGAAGTCATCAGCCCGATTTGGCAATAACCCCCTTTGAGTTTCTGCCAAGTAGTAGGCGTGAATAATTGCTAGAAATGTTGTATTTTTTTTTTTAAAAGTCTGCACCATGTTGATTCAGACATCCCACCTGAATCTTAATGCACATCACCCAGCCCTACTGTTTTGCGAATTAAATCCCCGATGAGCTAAATTCATAAAGATCCTCCTACGATAGTGTAATCTGAAATCCTAAAACATGACAATAGCACCACACAAGTATTAAGCTACATAAATACTGAGGAGGATTGAAAGTTTGTGTATTTTAACATAATTTTAGAAAAAGACAAAAATGGTGAACATTACTGAAAACACCCCAATAAATAGGAATAATGCATGTTTTCTCTGTAGAACGAACAGAAAACTACCAAACTACCAGTTTGGTATTTTACCAGTTCAAATTTCAATTAATACTCTCAAAATGATCTTTAGTCCAGCAGAAAGGAAATCAATGCTTTGACTTAGCAATTCAGAACTCCAAGCGTGAGACTGAAGAAAGCAAGGGTAGAATGTCGTGTAGGGTACTGGGGATTCGGCTGCCAAAAGCAGAGCCAGCGAGAGCCCCAGATCACCTCTTTTTGAGAAGGCCCACCACATCTTATACCACCCATGCACTTGACAGGCCTGTAGCAGGCCTTCTCCTACGATCAATGACCCCCGTTGAGAGCTGCTGGCCGATTAGAGGCCTCAACTCCAGTGAAAAGCAGCACTACCAGGAGTGGCTGCTGCGGGTACGACGTCCATCAGAAGCCTAGGATCATCACTGGATCCCAAGCCAGAGGCCGGTGGGGGGTGGTCGGCCAGCAGCAAGGGTTGGGGGTAGTTTTCAGCAGGCTCCCACTGCACCCTGCATGGTATGCCTCCTGCCTGCTGCTGGGTTAATAGCAGCTGTGGTGAAATGAGACCCTTAAGTGAGGGTTAATTGCCCACTTAAGGGCCTCAATTGGCAGCAGGGCAGGAAAGCCATCCATGGGCCTTCCGGCCACAGACTTAATCAGGGTGGAGGCAGAAAGATGGCAGGGTTCCCACCTGTCACCCTTCCACTGAGGAAATGGCCCCCCACCATAAAACTTGCCATGGGGGGAGGGGACAAGATTCCACCCCAAGGCTTAATTGGTGACGAAACACTACGTTTAAAACCACAAATAAGAATATAAACATATCCGTAAACAGATGGTAACACCAATGGCAGAAACAAAAACAAGTCAAGATGGAATGGCATAGTATGGATGTGATATATTCCCAATTTCTCTGTGCCTGCTGAGTGCTTTAACACTTAATTACAGAATCACAGAATCTCAGTGCAGAAGAGGCCCATCGAGTCTGCACCGACATATGAGAAACATCTAACCTACCTACTTAATCCCATTTACCAGCACTTGGCCCATAGCCTTGTTCCCTGGACTTGTCGGTTCTACCCTTCACCTTTACTGGAACATGTTGGCCCGGAACTCTCACTATTTTCATTTTGAATTGCCCCCTCTGGTCTGATGTAGACTTTCCTACAAGTAGCTGCTCCAACTCCATTTTGGCCAGATCCTGTCTTATCATATTGAAATCGGCCTTTCCCCAATTCAGGACCTTTATTTCCGGTCCATTTTTGTCCTTTTCCATAATTACCTTAAAGCTTACAGAGTTATGGTCACTATCCCCAAAATGCTCCCCCGCTGACACTTCTACCATTTGCCCAGCCTCATTCACTAAGATTAGGTCCCCTTCTCTTGTAGATTTTCTATATGCTGGTTCAAAAAGCTCACCTGGTTGCACTTTAAGAATTCCACCCCCTCTCAGCCTTTCACATTAAGGCTATTAGCCAAAGTTATTAGCACAGATTATTTTAAAAAGCTGTTGATTTAAGTTACATTTTTTTTATTCGTTCATGAGAGGTGGGTGTTGCTGGCTAGGCCAGCATTCATTGTCCATCCCTAATTGTCCTTTAAGAGTCAACCACATTGCTGTGGGTCTGGAGTCACATGAAGGCCAGACCAGGTAAGGACAGCAGATTTCCTTCCCTAAAGGACATTAGTGAACCAGATGGGTTTTTATAGCAATCAGCAATGGTTTAATGGTCATCAGGCTTTTAATTCCAGATTTTTACTGAATTCAAATTTCACCATCT
Source organism: Cetorhinus maximus (assembly GCF_964194155.1). Lineage (NCBI taxonomy): Eukaryota > Metazoa > Chordata > Chondrichthyes > Lamniformes > Cetorhinidae > Cetorhinus > Cetorhinus maximus. The sequence goes on from NC_135894.1 coordinate 50,739,971, forward strand.
GCCGTGGTAGGATTCGAACCTGGGTTCCCCCAGAGCATTATTGCAGAGCTAAGATGATTCATTTGTTATTGCTATATTCAAGCTGTTAATTACTGTTTGGTAAACTTGGTCATTTCAATGAGCTACCAAGTGTCCACACCCAATTTGATGAGCTGAGTGGCACCAGCTTGGCTAGTACCTGTAACAACACATTATTAAAATGCCAGAACATTCTTACAGAATTCTGTGCCTGAATTATGTAGACAACCTTTCCCATCACAACAGGGTATTATTACTGTTCAATTATTACTTCTAATAACAAATTTGAGCAGATGTCTTTCTTGTCTCTACAGTATATAGTTGACAGAGATCCGTCAACACTAGTCAAATCCACTTGTATGGAGCTTATGGATTACTTACATCGCTAAACCATGTCCTGTTGGCACCATATGGTTTTTGTTTTGAAGAATATGTTTTAAAAAGCACTGAACAAAAGAACTACTAATGCTCTAGTCTGGATGGGCAACTGTTTTATAGCTGCAGTTTGCAATTTAGTTCTAACAAGTTCCTCAATGGCTCAGAATGGTATGGAGAAAGAGAGAGCCACAACTTATACATTTAACTATATAGCTTTTTTCCCTCCAGTGAGATTTATTTAAAAAAATCTCCCTCCAAAGGCACAGCTGAAACCCATTTTTATTTTACAGCATTGCTAACGCAGTTGTGGCCACCATCAGTTGCAGTGGTGTGAGATAAATGAAGTGTCAGATGGAATAAAAATACAGGCAAATAATTGCTGCCAGTGTTTCTTACCAATCTATATTTTCCAATGCCAGCTTTTTTTTTTGCACGGCATTCTCTGATTACTGGCCAATGACTTTAAGTGGAGTCACCGATGTAAAGGACAATAGTCAACTATCATTGTAATTTTTACTGCTCACCGCTGTTTGTGGAACCTTGCTCCACACAAACTGGCCTCCATTTTATAACAGTAACTACACTTCAAAATAATTTATTTGGCTATGAAGCAATTTGTGATGCTCAGAGATTGTGAAAGGCACTACATAAATTTAAGTTATTTCTTTTACTTGTGGAAATGTGTAAAATTAGGGGAGGGTGACAGAAGAGACAGATGCCAAGAGAGTGAAATTAATTTGAGAGTGTGCATTTATGTAGCTTTTTGGCTTAGGGGAGAAGGGAAAGAGGAGGAAAGAATAAAGAGTTGATGTTGACATTAAGCAGGATTGTGAAACAATCCATCTATTAATTCAATCAATACTTGTTAGCTCTGCATTCTCACATTTATTTTGATACAATACTTTTGTGCTAATTAGACAGGATTGGATCCAACCTATTGCACAGAACTCAATGTAATTCAAAATCAATTCAGTTTGAATTGTAAAGAAACATTTTAATTTCAGGACAGCAAACAAAAAAAGACACCAACAAGATTTCCATTAACAGAATGTCAGCATAACATTGACTATAATCTGTGTTATCCAAAGCAACTTTAAATTTCTGAAGCCCTTAACACATTCAAATAGTACAATAATGAGGCAACAAAATGTAAATGTATTTAAATTCAGTCAAGGCTCCAAGAAAATACATTGTTTAAAGCTTACAACAAGGTGAAGGTTTTGAATTAAATCGTGGGTGGTATGTTCAGCATACCTTTTCAATAAAATGCGTTTGTTTTCTCTTGGCTTTGATTGAAATTTACAGAATTTGTTTTCCTTACTTTACTTAAAACGGATTCAGCTACAATAAGAACCACCAAGTACCAATAATACTATTTTCTTGTGAAAGAAACATAGAAGGAAGGAAGCGACAAAAGAGATTAATGTGAAGAGAGAAAGTGTCTGAGCAAGGATATATAAGTTTGAGAGATTGTGTCAGTTATAATTATTGATCTCACTACAAATCGAATTGCTTTTATTAACAAGAAAAAGTTACAAAGTAATTTTAGAAAACATACAATTACCCCCTAGGTAGTCAGTCTACGTTGACTGCAGGTCAACTGGATCTGATCTGACTCGAACAAATCCATTTTTCAGCAAGACCTCCCTGATGGTCTCGGTCTGCGATGGCATCATGCCAATCTTAAACTCTTTATTATCTTTTTGGCATAGCAACTGTTCCTATGTCAGTCCTTCTTCGCCCTCAATTGGTTTATGGAGTATATAATCAGTCCTTGATTGGTCCACATTGAATTGAACTTTAGTCCAAAATAACATGCGTAGTCGGTTTTCTTCGGAGCCCATTTTTCCTGGCATGTTTAACCATAGGATATCCAATGAACTCGATGAACTCCGCTTTTTGTTTCTCTTAAAAGTTCAACTTGTCTCACAGGTGGGCTGAGACCTTCCAAGCTATGTGCACCAAAGGAAAAGACAGTTTTTTTTCTCAAACCACATCATGTTCCAAGAATCATTTTGCACCCATTTTACCTTTGCAATAATTTTAAGCATATTCTTGCAATACTGACGACCACTGAGTATTTTTATATATAGCTGTTTATATAAATGAATCTTTCTTCCAATAATTTAAGACTTTGCTGCTACATTAATTAGGAAACATTAATTGACAAGTTATTCTGTAATGTTACATTGAGGTAAAGTGGTTTCAATTTTGTATCGATGCAAATTGTGCAGTCTGATAAAGGGGTGGAGTCACAAGGACACACATCAGTATGACCCTAATGCTTTACTTTAATCCCAGGTAACAAGTTTAAGGTGCATAAAACAATTCAACTTGATTAGATAAGCAATGATTGGTATTATTAACTACACAACTGTGAATTATGGAGCTGAAAACAAACATTTTGAAATTGGGGCAAAACGTGCAGTCACTACTACTTATCTTATCTTCCGACTAGGCACTTTACAGCCTTCCGGACTGAATATTGAATTCAACAACTTTAGATCTTGAACTCCCTCCTCCATCCCCACCCCCTTTCCGTTTCTTCCCCCTCCCTTTTGTTTTTTTCCAATAATTTATATAGATTTTTCTTATCCCATCTATTTCCATTATTTTTAAATCTATACCTTTAATGCCCTGTTAGCCTTTCCACTAGAGCTGTACCTTGAGTGTCGTGCCATCCATTCTTAATTAGCACATTCGTTTAGATAATATCACCACCTTCAACACCTCTTTGTTCCTTTGTCTGTGACATCTTTTGATTATCTGCTCCTATCACTGCTTGCTTGTCCCTACAACCACCCCCCCCCGCCAATGTCACTCCCCCCACCCCCCCCCCACCTTAAACCAGCTTATATTTCACCCCTCTCCTAATATTACTCAGTTCTGTTGAAGGGTCATGAGGACTCAAAATGTCAACTCTTTTCTTCTCCGCCGATGCTGCCAGACCTGCTGAGTTTTTCCAGGTAATTCTGTTTTTGTTACTTATCTTACTGGTTAGTTTTTCATAAAGCTAATGTTGAATGTTTCAGAATGGGTGCTGTGAGACTGGATACACGACCCAAGATCATCCAAAACCAATATACATATGGTTCTACAGTGAAGTAAATGGCAGAACTCAGAAGCTTAAACAAGCACTTGCTTTCTTCTTGCATGCTGGCACAAAATAACACATTTGAAGCATTTGCAACTTGCTTTGATGAAATACAGTTACAAAGACATACCTAACAATGCAATATTTTCTGTCAAGGAGTTACAAATTCTTATGTGTGAATAATATCAGTGATTAAAAGCCATTCCAGATTACATTCTAATAATTAATGGCTTCTGCAAACTTAAATACTGAAGTTAACTGACGAACAGATCTAATAAGCCAAGAATACAATGAGCCTTTATCACATCATAAGTTGTAAAGCACTGTCCTAGCATGCAAGGCAGTTTTCAAGCTCAAAAGCAAACTAAAGCAGGTGTCATAAGGTACCTCTGCATAGGTTAAAGAGAGATTTTGTTTTGTTTTGATTTGCCACAATTGTGGCCCCAGTCCAATGAAATCAAAGGGCAATTCCATTTTGGTAAAGGTAATGCCTACTAGTCATACTTCCGCCAGACGATATTGCATATAAAATCCCAATATTATAAAACAGCCTATTATTCATTTGCTGGCACTGTAAACTCTTACTTATTCAGTTACAACAAACTCAATCAAAAGAATATTTATACTTCCTTTGACCAAGCAAAGTCATAGGAGATTGACTACTGTATTGCAATTATCCAGGATTTTTATCTGATGCATTCAGGACTATGTAGAAATTCTTTCTCATGCCCTGCTTTCTTCAAAACTTTCAATTGGGGTGACTGGAAAGAGAGCAAGCACAAATTAAGTCACAGATTGTATTGCTTTAACATGGGATTTCGTGTTAGATTTCTGCTCAGTGAATTCACATCTGTAAGTCTCTGATGGGGATCATCTGTTATTCCAAAGAATTCCTAAATCTATATATATTTTTTAAAAATTGTATATCTAAATTTTTCTTCAACTATACCATAAGATGTTCTTGTCTCTTATTTTTGCAATGTGTGAACTGAAGACAAGTTGTTTTCTCTATTGTTAAGGATAGTTTTTGAAAACCCATAGGGAATTAATTATTCATAACCTGATCTATTTATTTTAATGCAAAAGTATTCCTTCCACTACAAACAATATCTCTAAAATAAGGCTCAGTAAGTAAGGAATAGTTACAAGCATTCACTGTGGAATAAACTACATACTGTGTATACTGTTTCCAGCATAAAATATATCATATCAATATGAATTTCTAAGTGCAACTTTCTGGAAGTTTATTATTAAGTAAGTTTCCAATAGAGGGTGCAACTCCTTACATTTTTAGATAAGTGGAAAGGGGCAGCAGAGACCTGACTATAACTGTGAACTGCTGCTAGTTCTGTGTTTTGATGCTTGATTGCATTTTCTGAATTAATTACCTCTTCATGTGGAAATAAAATTATAATTGTGAGTAACCAAGAAACAAGTCAAAAGCAATAAACTGAGCATGCCTTGCATTTAATAAAGTGTGAGGATACTTCCTCTGTGTAGACGTATTACAAAATGAACAGAGTTCCTTTCTGCTTTCTTTCTTCCCATCTTGATATTTTTTTAACCTGATTGTTGGTTCAATTTCCATTCAGCCATTTCACGCAGAAGGGAGATTAACTGACACCATGATTCTGTCAAGTAAATCCTGCCATTACAGTAAATTTGGTGACCCGTAAAATGTGGCCAGATCACAAAAATGAAAGACAATGGGAGCATCTACAAGAGTGCTAATCAAATGGCTCTACAAAATTCAATGGAAGTGATGGTTGTTAGGTTGAAACACATCACTAATTAAACATTTAACTAGAAGAGGCACAAAATAAATCCTCAGTTGTTAATTTTCTATTGTTTAAAACTCAGTTGTTTCAATAGAAAATGGTGGTTTGTCTTAATGGGCTTTTTCACAAACACTAATGTACCTTTCAAACAAATGTCATTATTTCTTTGCTGTGAACATGACAGTTGGTGAAAAGGCCGTTGTGGAAATCTGACTTTGTAATTAGTAAATTCAGAAGGACCAATAAAAAAAAGATGCTCTCTAATTCTGACAGAGTGCAAGGGTGTTGCTTCGATTTGCTGGACAAGGCTCAATTTCTGATTAATAAGACTTCACTTTTCAAGATTATCGAAGTCTACAAAATGTAACTTCACTTTTCAAGATTATCGAAGTCTACAAAATGTAATGTCATCAGAGCTTAGTAAATGCCACAAGAGAAAGAACAGGCATGGACAATCTCCCTTTCTGGCAAACATCCACTCTTCAAATAAAGTCTTCAGCTAATCCAATTACAGAGTACAAAAAGAACAATCAGAATGAACAATGTCACTTGCTGTTTTTATTTTGCTACGACAAAAAGCAATCTACTGGCAATCAAATGCAAATAGATACTTAATAATGGACTTCTTTATAAATACACAGCAGCAAAGACATGAGCTGCTTACCACAGTACTGTAGTTTTGAGTAATAGGGATGCTTTTAATTGTGAAATGGATACTTCCAATTTGCAAAATTTACATCATGGGCTGGGGGGATGATGGTGGCAGTAATGGTAAAGCAAAGCTTTCAAATGTTACAAATCTTGCAAGGAGCAAAATGCAACCACATCATTGCCTGACCTGTATTTCTCTCCCTATTGGGACTGCCACTGGTGTTTCCATTCCAACATGCTGCACATAAATAGTGTCAGGAAAGATGTACGAGGATCCTCTGTAGATTTTCTTCCCATCTGCCTGGATTATCACCACTTTATTGGCAAAGGAGTGGCAGGTAGAGTCTAAACATTAAGAAATGGGGAGTGCAGTACTCAGGTTTTATGTCTGCTGGTACCCTGTTCCAACTGTGTGGGCAAAGTTAAAATTAGTGCATTAGGGACTAAAACTAAACATCATGTCCTAAGTATGTTCTGTGAAGTCTTTGCATATATTTCTGCCCTATTATATTCCACAGTTTTGGTTCTATGACTCCAATTGTTTTGTTATACATCTGGATAAAACATATTTTATTACAGTGGCATTCCTTTCCAAGTTCCTGTATTCTAATTGTTGGATACACGTATCCACATTTGTCTCAGAAAGCCATATACTATCTGGTTAATATATTGGCTTATATAATTTAGCAAGTACTTCTGCCATGCTCACTTCCAATTCCACTAGTGACAAAACTTTAGTACTTCCATGGAATGCTTTTAAACATGTGCAATTAATTCTCTCATCAAATATCTTTTATATTTAAAAATGGAGGCATGGTTAGAGGGGGAGGCATGGTTAGAGGGGAGGGGTATAATTGGAACAAGGTGGGAGCATAGGGATAGGGAGGAAGCAAAAGGCAAAGATAGAGATTTTGATTTGCAACCTTCAAAATGGATTCCAAATTGAGCTACCAACCCCATTCCTCGCCATCATAAAACCCACCTCTTCCACTTCCATCGTATTAACTGCCTTGCCCGTGCTTCAGACATTCTGCTGCTGAAATCTTCAATTTGCCATGTCACCATCAGACTCAACTATTCCAATATATTCTTGGCTGGCATCCCATTCTCCATAATCTTTAGGTCATTCAAAATTCTGCTGCCTATATCCTATCCTGCACCAATTCCTACCCACCTATCTCTCCAATCTTAGCTTATTTGTGTTGACCCTTGCACCTACAGATTTAATTTAAAATTCTCAATCATTCATTGTGTCACCCTTGCTACTTTTGCAAGTTCTTCAGTCCCACAGTTCTGCATAACTATTGTTACCTCTGACTTTGCTCTCCAAATGAAACACTATGTTCCTTTGCCTCCCTGTTGTTAATTAGGTTTTCAGTCACCTTGGCTCCATGCTATGAAATTCCCTCTATAAACCCCTTTTAAGGTTGCTTTTCCATCCCATTTTTAAAAATAAATATTTTTGTCACCCCTATTATTTCCTGCTTTGGCTAAGCACCACTTTTGTCTGATTACACCTCTGAAGCACAGTGGAATTTTTTTCTTATTAACTGTGCTCTGTAAATGCAAGTTGTTGATGTCTGCGGGGAAGAGAGAATATGGAAGGCAGAGATGATGAGCGAATGAAGGATAAATTGCAGGGTGCAGGGCAAAGAGGAGCAAAGCGGCAATTAGGGTTGGCAGGGAAGGGTGAAGAGAGTTGGAGACTATGTTTTGAAACATGTTTGGTGGACGTGTGGTGAAGCAACAGGAACCTATCCCACAAGTGAGCAGAGACTTTTGTGGGCCCCGTAAATCACACTTTCACGGAAGAATCTGTGTATAGCCCCATGAGAAACCTGTTGTGGCCATTAATTTCCAGACACTCCACAACTTATCCACATTATGAATCCTAACCTGACCTCTTATTAAATGCAGATCTATATGCAAATGACCTCAAGTCTGCCACTATTCAGGTGCATGTTGGCAGTGGCATATGAGAACTGATAATCACCACATTAAACCAGTCTATTTACAGTAAAACGTAAACTCCAAGTATCAGTCATTTCTCTTTGCAAATCACTCATTAGTCAGCAGGAAAGGCCTGCAGCAGCTTAAAACGTTCATTGTTGTTTCCAGTTGCAAAGACTAAGGTGTGTAATTTTCAACTACGTCCAGAATTGGTCTCTCTCTCACACACGCTCATTGAGGCAACTCACTTATACAACTCCGATAGTAACTTATGCACTTTCCTCACCTCGCTCCTGCAGCATGAGAAAATCAAGCATCAGGAAGGCACAAAATTATAGCTTTCATTTTGAAAGTTGTGGAGGCAGGGGTAGAGGAGAAAGGTTAAAAAGTTAATGTATGTGAACAAATTTAAATTGATCCGGCAAACACACAGATCCTGAGCATTGTCAAGGGTTGAGGGCTAGTCTGGAAAGAGTTCCCATGATGTACACAGCCTTTCAGATCAGAGTGATGGCAGCAGTTTTCACCGTCCCCACTACTGTAGATGACCTTAAAGGCTTCATCCACTAGATTTAATTGTGCACCAACAGTTGCATTAATAAGGATGACAGATCTCCAACTTCAGGTACTGAAGAGCAGATGCTGATTGATTGATTTGATACTGAAGTTGATTTTCATACAATTACGTTCCAAAAGTTTGTTGGAAGCTACTGATTAAATGGACATAGGTATGAACATGCAATTTAAGAGCAGGAGTGGGCCATTCGGTTCCTCGAGCCTGCTCTGCCAATTGATAAGATCATGGCTGATCTGACTGTGGCTACTTTCAACTCTACTTTCCTGCCTATCCCCTATAACCTTAGATCCTTGATTGACAAGGCAGGCAATCTAGCTCAGCCTTAAAAATATCAATGACCCTGCCTCCACTGGTCTCTGGGAAAGATAATTCCACAGACTAACTTCCCTCTGAAAGAAAAATATCCTCATCTCCATCCCAAATGGGAGACCACTTATTTTTAAACTGTGTTCCCTCATTTTAGCCTCTGCCACAAGGGGAAACATCTTCTCAGCAATTGCCCTGTCAAGATCCCTTAGGATCTTAGATGTTTCAATAAGATCACCTTGCATTCTTCTGAACTCTGATGGATAAAATCCCAACTTGTCGAACTTTTCCTTGTAAGATAATCCCTTCATTCCATGTCAGTCAACGGAACCTTCTCTAAACTACTTCTTATGCAATTATGCGCATTCTTAAGTATGGAGACCAAAACTGTACACAATACTTCAGGTGTTGTCTCACCAAAGCTCTGTACAACTGCAGCAAAACTTCCCTACTTCGATATTTCATTCCCCTTGTAATAAATGGCAACATTCATTTGTCTTCCTAGTTACTTGCTGTACCCACACGTGCCAGGACACCCAGGTCCTTCTGTACTGCAGACTTCTGCGAGATCTCTCCATTTAAATAGTATACTGTTTTTCTAGCCTTCCTGCAAAGTAGACAAGTTCACACTGTAACGGGACTAAGACCTCATACTGTATATTTTTATTCAATATACATAGGTATCCTCATGACTATTTCTAAAGTTTTAAAAACTGGACAAAGACATTTTAAAATGGCTGAAGCTATGTCTGTCTGTGACCCTCGAGCAAAAGAGCAGCATCAAAGAAACTTGCACCTCATTACCTGTGAAGAGACCCTAATTTTATGTTTGTTTCCATTTTTGCCTTTCTAAACCTGAATTGTAAATAATCAGCAATTAGCCTTTCTGAGCAAAAATAGATCAATTCACTCCTAAGAGTGTTAGATAGTCTTTGATCCTATTTTACACTGAAGTCAGAGGGAAATAAAAAACAGAAGAGAAAACCACAAACTAAGAGTAGAAATGTGAAGGACAGTTAAAAAGCATCTGTGTGTTCTTTACTTTGTATTATTACATGAAGTAAGTTCTACTGATTCAGTTAAGCAAGTTCAATTGTATGTTGTTCTGTATGTTCACCTGAAAACAAAGCAGTTTGTATATTACTGAAAAGAGCCATTCTGCCAAAGCTTTTTGTCTTCTGTTCATCAGGGCAAAATGCACAAGAATGCCAGTTTCAAACTATTGCAACAACCTATACTACAGGAGAAAAAGGGTACTGCTGGTTGGCAAGTCGACTTAGATTGACCAAGATATTAACACGAAGAAAGCAACAGGGAACTATAAGCTCCCCAAGCTCCCGGGTAATTCAACAAAGGTACAAGGCTTGAACATGTTCCTTTTGTTTACAAAGAATGGTTCCCTGCAAATGAATGTGTGTCGCTTCTTCATGAGCATAAATAAGCCACATTATAAACTTGACTGATTATCTTAAATTGGTTGTTAGTGTAGCTATTAGTACACTCAGGATTGTTCAGCAAGTTTTCTTGATTCTGCAAGTGAGCAGCACTTGCTGAACAATCTGGGTGCCAATGTGAGCTCGAAACATGCTCATTTAGGCTTGCTAAAAGTGACATACATTCATACACAGGGACCCGTTCTCCACAATCAAAAGTAATATGTTCAAGTCTTGAACCTTTTTTGAATTACCTGGGAGATTGGGGAGCCTATAGTTCCCTGTTACTTTCTCCATAGCAATGCCTTAGCCTATCAGTATCAACTTGCTAGCCAAGAGCACACCATTCCTCTTGTGGTATAAATTGTTCTGAGCGTTTGAAATTTGGCATCCTTGTATTCGTTCTGATAAGTCCAAGACAAAAAGCTTCAGCAACATATCTCTCTTTTCAGCAACATTCAAGTTCTGTACTACCAAGTGGCTTTTTGATCTAATTGCATCAAGCCGCATTTTACCAAATATTTATTTGGTCCACCTTTGGACAGATTAAAGAAATAAATAAAATTACACAAATATCCAGGTCACTCATATGACTGTGAAATCTGGGGGTGTAATAGAGTAGCTTTAGGGCAGTGCGAGGCAACTCAAAAAAAAATTACATGCTCAGAGGCAAGTTGGTCCAGCGAGTCTTTCAAACAGCAATTTAGTTTGCCCCGTATCTCTGCTCTTTCCTTTTTACCGAGGGTTGGGTGCAATGTTGCGCCAGTCACTTCTACAGTAAACATCAGCATTTTTAATCATTATGGGGTGATACTTGGTAAAGTCCCAATTTTTTCCCTGAGGTGACTGTTCACAGGTCTGCTCCATCAGGACAGTGGCCTGGGTGTGTCACACATTTTGCTGGTGTCCATCTTTAGAGCCATTATCTTCTTGCTAGGATCATCTGTCTCTTCCATAGTTCCAGACTTCATGCACTTATTAGGAACATTGGTGTTGATGGGGAACATCAGTTCCCAGCAGTTTAGCTGGTCAGCTGCTTAGAGTCATAAGAGAGAGCCAAGGACACTGTGGGATGCCAATGCGCATTACCCACTATCAACCAGGACTGTATGGATGGCAATGACTCAAAAAGGTACCAGTCCAGTCACAGAAATCCCCAACATTTTCCTCATACCACTGTAATTTTTCTCATTCGCGTATTTATCCAATTCCCTTTGAAGGCTTTAATTGAATCTGTACCCATCATCCAGGAGCACATTCCAAATCCTAACCGCTATGGCATAAAAAATATTTTTCATGTTACCTCTGGTTCTTTTGCCAATCACTTTAAACATGTGCCTTCTCATTATCAACCCTTCAGCCATTGGAAATAGTTTATTTTTATTTACTCCATATAACTCTTTCATAATTTTAAAGGCATCAATCAAATATCTTAGCCTTTTCTAGAGTTGAACAACCCTAATTTTCCAATCATCCACACAACTAATTTCTCATCCTTGGAAGCATTCTAGTCAGTCAATCTCTTCTGAACTCTCTCCAAAGCCTTCTGGAGTGTGATCCTCAGAATTGGACCCATCACTCAAGCTGATATTGAACAATTGTTTCATACAGGTTTGACATAATTTCCTGGCTTTTGTAACCTATTCCTCTATTATAAAGCTGAAGACCACATATGCTTTATTAACTGTTTGGTTAAACTGTGTTGCCACCTTCAAAGAGCCCCATGTCTCTAATCTTGCAGTCCCTTTAAAATTGTACCTTTTAACTTGCATTGTAGGAAGAATGAGATGAGACAAAGTTTCTGCATTGAAATTCATCCGTCACATATCTGCCCTTTACACCAGTCTATGTACTGTTGCAATCTACTACTATCTTCCACACTGTTGTGTGCATTTAAGTTGTGTGCCATCTGTAAATTTCAAATCTGCACCCTGTATCCCCAAGTCCAAATCATAAAAACAGCAATGGCTCTAGTAGGGAACACTACTGTACACTCCCTCAGTGCGAAAAAGAGCCATTCTCAAATCTTCGCCATCCCTTAGCCAATTTTGTTTCCATGCTGCTATTGCTTCTTTCATCCCTCAGGCCACCAATAAGATATTCAAGGAAAGACCCAAATGTGTCATGGTGATGTCTTACTTTGAAATGGACCCAAAACTGTTTTCTCGGGTCAATATGTTGCTGGTCGAACAAGACCATAGAACCATAGAAAAGTTACAGCACAGAAGGAGGCCATTCAGCCCATCTTGTCCATGCCAGCCTGAGGACACCCAGGTTCCCTTTCTAATCCCACCTTCCTGCACCCGGCTCATAGCCCTGCAGTTTACAGCATTTAAGGTGCAGAACCAGGTACTTTTTAAAAAGAGTTTAGAGTTTCTGCCTCTACCACCAACTTGGGTAGCGAATTCCAGACACCCACTACCCTCTGCGTAAAAAAGTTCTTCCTCATGTCCCCCCTACATCTTCTGCCACTTATCTTGAATCTATGTCCCCTGGTTGTAGAATTCTCCACCAAGGGAAACAATTTTATCCTGTCCACACTCTCTATTCCTCTCATAATTTTGTACACCTCAATCAAGTCACTTCTCAGCCGCCTTTGTTCTAAGGAAAATAACCTCAACCTATCCAATCTCTCCTCGTAGCTACACTTTTCTAACCCTGGTAACATTCTTTTAAACCTCCTCTCCAGAGCCATTACGTCCTTCCTGTAATGTGGTGACCAGAACTGCACACAATACTCCAGCTGTGGCCTCACCAGTGTTATATACAATTCAAACATTATATCCTTACTTTTATATTCTATATATTCTATACCTCTGCCAATGAAGGAGAGCATTCCATATGCTTTCTTTACAACCTTGTCTCCTTGAACTGCTGCCTTCAGGGACCTGTGTACTTTTACGCCAAGATCTCTCACTTCATCTACCCCTCTTAGTATATTCCCACTTATTGTGTAATCCCTGTAACTGTTTGACCTCCCTAAATGTATGGCCTCACATTTCTCTATGTTAAAATCCATCTGCCACTTTACCGCCCACTCTACCAACCCATCTATACTGTTTTGGAGATTATGGCTATCCTCTACACTATCCACTACTCGGCCAATCTTTGTGTCATCTGCAAATTTCCCAATCGTGCCCCCCACGTTCACGTCCAAATCGTTAATATATAACGCAAACAGCAAGCGTCCCAACACCAAGCCCTGTGGAACACCACTTGAGACAACTTTCCATTCGCAAGGGCATCCATCAACCATTACCCTTTGTTTCCTGTTACAAAGCCAACCTTTCATCCAGTTTGCCACATTACCCTGAATCCCATGGGCTTTTACTTTCCAGATCAATCTGCCATGTGGGTCCTAAATTACCTAAAAGAAAGCCAACATATGGGAAGCAGTGATCATAATATGCTTAGATTTAGTTAAGAATAGAGGTAAAAAAAAAATCAAGTTCGACTATACCAATTGGAAAGCACGTCAAAGTGAGGTAAAAAGAAGCCTCAGAAAAAGTTGTTCACAAAATAGAAGTGAAGCTTAGCAGTGAGAAATATTTAAACAAGATGCTCAAAGGATTTAATTCAACAATATTCCAGAAATCATAAATATGGAAGTGCAAAGGAAATGAGGAATTAAAGCGGCATTCAGCTACATGGTGCAGATTTTCCCCCCGTGGTCAGGTACCAAATGAATGCCACCTCTACAATGCACCCAAGCAATGAGACAAGGAGGATCACATGCTCATAACAAAGCACTCCAACAATGAACTGAAAACGGACTCCATTATGGTGTGTGATCCACTCATCTAATCTTTGTCATGTTCTGGCAGGGTGCCCAAGTACAAGAGACTGTTAAAAATCTCAACTCTTTCAGTTCAAATGAAAGGTCAATGACTTGAAACATTTTTGTTTTTCTCTTCACAGATGCCAGCTGACCTGAGTGTTTCCAACATTTTCTGTTTTTTTTTAATGAAGGGGAAAGGTGCCCTGGTTCATATATGAAAAACTTAATACAGATTTAATGGACTAAATGGCCTTTTGTGCTGTTGCATTGTATGATTTTTCTCTTAACTTCCACCACTAGATCCAATCCCCTGATGCTGCCATGTGCCAAGCACCATGCATAGCTCTATAATGCATTATAGGAAACCTATAACTGAAAACAAGCAACTCATATCAGCATTACTTTTCAGTACATTTTAATAAACTGTCTAATATGCATAAAGTTGCATAGAGCCAATGGAGGAAGTCATTCCATAGATGAATGGTAGCACTTTGGTTACATATTACTGTGGATATTCAGAAAACAAAGTAACACAATGAAATTTAAAACACAATAGTCTGAGTGAAGTGATTTTATGAACACTGAGGGCATATCAAATTTCTGCCAGTATTTTAATGAGGGTATTAAACAGATTAAAATGGATGGATTTACAGTTCAGCGAAAAATGTTCTAGAGGAATTTGATACAAATAGGATGATCACAGCAAATTTCCAATGATGAAGTGATGCCACTGCAATTTCTAAGTTCATATTCAAAACAGCACTGATCACTATTCTGATTGTCATGTAGGTTCTTCTTTATTCTCCTTTGACATGACTAGCAACTATTGCTTTCCATGAAAAATAGCCCTGATTTGAGGTTTTATACACTGGATTTTCAGTGGATATCACTTATGTCAAAGGTCAAAAGATCAACATAATTTGTCATGTATTATCTATTTCTTTTTTAAAAAGGGTGAACCAGGGTATTGTTTTAATTACCTAGAATCCCATTATAGCTAGGAAACAATCTTAAGGATCGGTCAATTATGCAGATCAATATACCTCCCTTTTCAATTTGTCAACCAGACTTACAAAAGTGAAAAGTTTCACAAAAATAACAATTTTACAATTATTTGGTTTTGGTATAACAAGCCAGCATGCAGCAACAAATACAGTGATAACTAGAACCTAAGCAGGATTGAACACCACTACTTTCGAGGTGACAGTAGCAAATGAATTGTTGGTTACAAATTTGAACCAGTCCCTTCAGAGTTGGAAGAATACAACATGCTTAATTTCAGAAGCTATTTGTAATTTGAATCCAATTCCTATGTTTTCAGCACATAAATACAGAATAGTTCAAGGTTGGAGAAGAAATCAAAAGCTAAAAGAAAAACACATTTGCCCAATAAATATGCATGTTGTTGTGAATGTAAATTCAGCAGCGAAACACTGATGAAGGCATGGGACCATGTTTGCATTATCCCATTGTTATTTAGGTTTACAGTATTGTGCCATTTTATCAAGTCTGGTTAAGGAGCAAAGAAACATTCAAGCCATGTACTTAATGCCCTGAGGGAAAAAGGCAGCCAGGAACTATTGAGTGAATAGTAACCACTATTACACATGGATGGTTATACATCAGCCTATATGGAATACTATACATACCCAAATTGATACTGCTTTCCCCACTGAGTGCTGCCATGACAACAGCCATTGCCCTGCTTATAATGCCATGCATTTTCAGTGAAGATTGTTTTGCTGATAACCATTGGAGATCATCAAGACACAGATCCCAGGAAAATGCACAAACTTTACTTGGGAATGTGGAATGTTTTATCAGCAATTGTAATCCTCCTTGCAAAGTGTGCTTTCAAATTGTGCAATTAGAGATTACTGGCGACCTATTAAAACCAGTAGGGTAAACTCTCAGAGTTCATCCAGTGAATTGCTGAGCTATGTTGATCCTGGTTTGTGCTAAAGAAGCTGATATCAGCTAAGACAAAGTTATAGGTAATACAACTGGCCTCAAGACCCTTAGGAGGGGAAAACTGGCCAGGATCCTACTCATCATAAATTTTCAGAGTAGACCTCTGCTGGAAATGCATGAAATGGATGTTAAGGAGAAGGACAGACTAAGATCTTTTGCTATGACCTTGGCTCCAAAAAGGAATACTGCCAAAGTTAAGGCTAATATATGACCTTACAAGGAGGTACTGGCATGTGCAGTAAGGAATCAATGGAGACAAAAAAAAACTACGCACAGGTTTATTTTATTATTCCTGCTCCCTCAGCTCCTCAAAAGGAAAGTAAAAGAACTTACCTGAATCATCTCTTCAGTTTCCCAATTAACTTCCCTCTGGCCTTGACTTGATGGAAAAGCTTGGGACTGTTGTCCTGCTCAGAATCCAATGACATCAAATTTCAAAGGTGAATTGGGAATCCAAATATTTCGGCTGTCAAGATCTAAACCACTGTTCTCATTCATTTTCAGATAGATGCTGGTAATGGAGGATGGCTGTGGCAGAGCTACTAGAAGTGAAGGTAGCTTAGTGTTCGGGGTAGGGATTTCCTAACAGTGCATGGCTGGCAAAGTGGTCCCCTTTCTGGTTTTCCATATTTTCTGTGCTTCTTTCCCTGTGCTGTAACCATTTACACCTCCTCCGGACCCATCTTTTATTTCTATAGTTGCTTCTTCATAACCTCCTTTTGTCTTATATCATCATCCTTGTTATTTAATCCCGTTTGCCCTTCAACCCTATCGCAGATTCTCCTGTTATTTTTAAAATTCTTTCCCTGGCTCTTAATTATTTAAAAGTTGCTCTTGTCTATTATCTTCCAGTTCTGATGAATTGTCATTGGACTTAAAACATTAACTCTGTTTCTTTCTTCAGATGTGTCAGCTGATGTGACAAGTGTTTCCATCATTTTCTGTTTTTAATAGATAAACTAAAATGAGTTAATAAAAGCAAAATACTGTAGATGCTGGAAATTTGAAATAAAAACAAAATGCTGGAAAAACTCAGCATGTCTGGCAGCATCTGTCAAGAGAGAATCGGAGTAGCATTTCGAGTCCATATGACTTCTTCAGAGGTGAAGACAGGTAGAAATGTGATGGGTTTTACGCTGTTGAAAAGGGGGCAGGAGGAGCAGGTAAAGTAAAATAGATGGTCAGGGATATACTGGAGATCAGGAGAGATTAAATAACAAATATGTCATGGATACAAGACAAAGGGAGTGGTAATGATAATATTAATGACGAAAGCAGGTGTTAATATTAGTTTCACAGTGTAATACTTACACATCACAAATCATTATTTCTAAAGCATACTGCCATTGTTTGTGTATAATTTTCTCTTTTGGATTTCTTTAGTAGTCAGTGCCATTCCTCATGTTTCAATGAAAAGTTATAATTGATAACCATCAGACGCTCCCTCCTCCCTTTTCTCTGGAGCACGTTTTGCATTCATTCACCTCCTCCACTGAGGTCACAAATAACAATTGTTATGACACGTCCCCAGGCCAGGTCCCCCAATTTGTTATGATCCCGGATGAAGTACTTCAAATTGTTATGCCCCCAGGCAAGGAGGGATGAACTGGCTCCCCTTCTTTATTCGACCCTCTTGGTTGGTCGTAACAAGGTGAGTTTTAAAAGGATCCCTTTCCTCATGGATACCTTTTCCCAGTCCAAATGTATTCATGTTTTAAGAGGAGCCAATTTAACCAGACTGTCTTGAGTCAAAGAAAGAGTGAGTTTTTTAAGTTACTAAGCGTGAGAAAAAAAATAATACAAATGCAACACACACACACACACAGATTAGAAATGAAAAATTGAGTCGAAAAATGAAAGGTAAAAAAGATATACAAATTAATCCTTTAGTTCGTCTGTGAGGAATAGATGGTGAAATGTTGAGGCCATTAAGTTGGCATGATTCTGGTAGTGCTGATTTTGGCAGTTGAGCAGTTGGTTTTGGAGGTTCTTGGTTCTGCAGGTAAGCTGAAAGGAGTTGTCCTGTTTGTTTTTCGACTGTGGCTTCACTGACTTGTGACTTGCTTCCAGCAATATGAGAGCGTCATTTTTTTTTAAAAAAAGACCTGCAAGCTGCAGGGATGCCCAGTTGGTAATCTTTAGCAAAAATAAAAATACCTGGAAAAACTCAGCAGGTCTGATAGCATCTGCAGAGAGGAACACAGTTAACGTTTCGATAATAGTTAATAGTTCCGTATGACTCTTCAACAGAACTAAGGAAAAGTAGAAAAGAGGTGAAATATAAGCTAGTTTAAGGGGCGGGGGGGGGAGGTGGGAAACAGGTAGAGCTGGATAGAAGGCCAGTGAAAGGTGGAGATAACCAAAAGAGTTCATAGACAAAAGGACAAAAAGGTGCTGAAACTGGTGATATTATCTAAGGAATGTGCTAATAGGTGACATTAAGGGTAGAAAGCAGGACGAGCAAGGTACAGATAGCCCTAGTGAGGGTGGGGTGGGGTGTGGGGGGATCGAAATAGGCTAAAAAAGTCGAGATAAAACAATGGATGGAAATACATTTAAAAATAATGGGAACAGGTGGGAAAAGAAAAATCTATATAAATAATTGGAAAAAAGGGGGATCGGAAAGGGGTTGGGGACGGAAGAGAGAGTTCATGATCTAAAATTGTTGAACTCAATATTCAGTCCGGAAGACTGTAAAGTGCCTAGTCGGAAAATGAGGTGGTGTCCCTCCAGTTTGCGTTGAGCTTCACTGGAACAATGCAGCAGGCCAAGGACGGACACGTGGGCATGAGAGCAGGGTGGAGTGTTGAAATGGCAAGCGACAGGGAGGTCTGGGTCATGCTTGCAGACAGACCGAAGGTGTTCCGCAAAGCGGTCACCCAGTCTGCATTTGGTCTCTCCAATGTAGAGGAAACCGCATTGGGAGAAGCGAATGCGGTAGACTAAATTGAGGGGAGTGCAAGTGAAATGCTGTTTCACTTGAAAGGAGTGTTTGGGCCCTTGGACGGTGAGGAGAGGGGGAAGTAAAGGGGCTGATGTTGCACCTTCTGCGGTTGGTATTCTTTAGCTATGTCCCTCACAGCACACACACTAGAACTGGACTAGCACACAGAACTAGGGTTGCAGTGGCTTTTTTAAACCCCTTTTCATGCGTATTTCTGGAAAGGAAAAACAAACATGTCTTTTGCCCAGATCTGTTTTCTATTCAAACTGAGTTCATGTTCACAGTCTGGGATATAACCAAACAGGAGGTGATTTCAGCTGAGATTACAAATTTCCATTATCTCCGCAACAACAGGAGATTACAGTTCAGTTGCATTGTATCTTTCCCTTTGAAGTGCCTCTGTCTTAAGTAGGCTGTGCCATACCTTTTAGGCGAGACATTCCGTTCTCTCTGAACTAGTTGGTCAAGTAATGCATATAAGCATTTTTCAGCCTTACCTTACAGCCTCAGCCAGCTTTTGCTTGTATGTCCCTTTTTAAAAAAAACACGTCATATTTAAAAGTTCAATATGTCCATAAGTAATTCGGGGATAGGATCCGTGGTCATGACAACATTAATTCACCATTGCCAAGTCAATACAGAAAGAGTAAAGGACAATCAAGGAAAGCAAACACCATCAAGGAGTTTGATGTAGCCAGTATTGATTTACTGAACACCAATATGATGTTTCTTGTGACTTATTTTCAATTTATTAAAACGGGTTTCCCTTCAAACAAAAAAAACTGCACATGCACCTTATCTATCCTAAAGCTAGCTCACTTAGTCAGTGCAGTCATAGTGTGACAATAATGATAGATCTTGTAGGAAATGCAAGAGTTCCCTGGGGTCCCGCTCACAAATCAGTTTTCCATTTTGAAAGCTGGTGAGGGTGCTGTTTTCTCAGGGGAGAGCAATAGAGCCAGGTGGAACAAGTAGATCAAGTATCAGTGGGGGAACATTTAGGAGACAGTGATCACTGTATTGTAAACTTTAAGATGACAGTAGAAAAGAAAACGTGCAATCCAGAGTAAGAATAACTAATTGGGGGAGAGTCAACTTCAATGGAGCAAGAACAGAGCTGGGTCAGATGGACTGGAACCAAAGGTTCGCAGGAAAAACTGGAGCTGAACAATGGGCTACCTTCAAAGGAGAAATGATTCATAGCACAGTCAAGGTATATTCCCTCAAAAGAAAAAGGTAGGGCAAATAAATCCAGAGCTTCCTGGGTGAAAAAGGAGATAGAAATTTAGATAAAGAAGAAAAAAAGTGTGCTTATAACAGGTGTCAGGTAGAAAATACAATTGAGAACCAAGCAGAATACAGAAGGTTCAGAGGGGAAGTGAAAAGGCAAATGAGAAGCAAAGAGGGGTTATGAGAAAAGACTGGCAGCCAACATAAAGGGGAATCCCAAAGTCTTCTATCGGCACACAAATAGTAACAGTGTGGTAAAAGGTGTAGGGCCAATTAGGGACCAGAAAGGGGATTTACACATGGAGGCAGGGGCATGGCTGAGGTGTCAAATGAATACTTTGCATCTATCTTTACCAAGGAAGCAGATGCTACAGAAGCCACAGAGACAGGGGAGGAAGCTCTATCACTAGAAGGGTCCAAAATTGATAAGGAGGAAGCATTGGATAAACTGTCGGTACTCAAAGTTGACAAAGCACTGGGACCGGATAGACGCATCCAAGGATATTGAAGGAAGTGAGAGGGGAAATTGCAGGGACACTGGCCATAATCTTTCAGTCTTCTGTAGATTCAGGGGAGGTGCCACAAGACTGGAGAATTGCAAACAATCTTGAACTAGTTTGTGTTATATATTAACAATTTGGACGTGAATGTGGGGGGCACGACTGGGAAATCTGCAGATGACACAAAGATTGAGTAGTGGATAGTGTAGAGGATAGCCATAATCTCCAAAGCAGTATAGTTGGGTTGGTGGAGTGGGTGGTAAAGTGGCAGATGGATTTTAACATAGAGAAATGTGAGGTCATACATTTAAGGAGGTTAAACAGTTACAGGGATTACACAATAAATGGGAATATACTAAGAGGGGTAGATAAAGTGAGAGATCTTGGTATAAAAGTACACAGGTCCCTGAAGGCAGCAGTTCAAGGAGACAAGGTTGTAAAGAAAGCATATGGAATGCTCTCCTTCAGTGGCAGAGGTATAGAATATAAAAGTAAGGATATAATGTTTGAATTGTATAAAACACTGGTGAGGGCACAGCTGGAGTATTGTGTGCAGTTCTGGTCACAACATTACGTAATAGCTCTGGAGAGAGTGCAAAGGAGGTTTACAAGAATGTTGCCAGGGTTAGAAAAGTGTAGCTACGAGGAGTGATTGGATAGGTTGGGGTTATTTTCCTTAGAACAAAGGAGGCTGAGAGGTGACTTGATTGAGGTGTACAAAATTATGAGGGGAATAGAGAGTGTGGACAGGATAAAATTGTTTCCCTTGGTGGAGAATTCTACAACCAGGGGACATAGATTCAAGATAAGAGGCAGAAGGTGTAGGGGGGACAAAAGGAAGAACTTTTTTACGCAGAGGGTAGTGGGTGTCTGGAATTCGCCGCCCAAGTTGGTGAAACTCAACTTTTTAAAAAAGTAATAAAAACAAAAAGCTGAAAGCTACTGCGGATGCTGGAAATCCAAAACAAAAACAGAATTACCTGGAAAAACTCAGCAAGTCTGGCAGCATCGGTGGAGAAGAAATCAGTTAACGTTTCGAGTCTTCATGACCCTTCGGCAGAACTGAGTATAGTTAGGAGCAAGGCGAAATATAAGCTGGTCTAAGGTGGGGGGGCGGGGGGAGAGAGAAGTTGAGGGTGTGGTGATTGTGGAGATAAGCAAGCAGTGATAGGAGCAGATAATCAAAAGATGTCACAGACAAAAGGATCAAAGAGGTGTTGAAGGTGGTGATATTGTCTAAGAAAAGTGCTAATTAAGCATGGAAGACAGGATACTCAAGGTACAGCTCTAGTGAGGGTGGGGTGGAAAGACTAACAAAGTTTTAGTTCTAGATTTAAAAATAATGGAAATAGGTGGGAAAAGAAGAATCTATATAAATTATTGAAAAAAAAGAGGGGGGAGAAACGGGGTGGGGATGGGGGGAGGGGGAGTTTAAGATCTAAAGTTATTGAATTCAATATTCAGCCCGGAAGGCTATAAAAAGTGCCTAGTCGGAAGATGAGGTGCTGTTCCTTCAGTTTGCGTTGGGCTTCACTGGAACAATGCAGCAAGCCAAAGACAGACATATGGGCAAGAGAACAGGGTGGAGTGTTAAAATGGCAAGCGACAGGGAGGTTTGGGTCTTTCTTGCGGACAGACCGCAGGTGTTCTGCAAAGCGGTCGCCCAGTTTGCGTTTGGTCTCTCCAATGTAGAGGAGACCAAAAGTACCTGGATCTGCACCTTAAGTGCTGTAAGCTGCAGGGCTATGGGCCAGGTGCAGGAAGGTGGGATTAGAAAGGACACCTGGGTGTCCTCAGGCTGGCATGGACAAGATGGGCCGAATGGCCTCCTTCTGTGCTGCAATTTTTCTATGGTTTCTAACATCCTTGTTCAAAAAAGGTTGTAAGGATAAGCCCAGGAATTAGACCGGTTAACTTCAGTGGTGGGGAAGCTTAAAACCATTATTCAGATAAAAATCAATAGTCACATGGAAATGTGTTGATTAGGAAGATCCAGCATGGGTTTCTTCAGGGAAAATCGTCTTTAACTAACTTACTGGATTTTTTTTTTTAAAGAGGTAACAGAAAAGATCGATGAGAGTAATGCTGTTGATGTGGTGTACATGGACTTTCAAAAGGCATTCGATACAGTGCCACACAGACTTGCGAGAAAAGATATTGCTCATGAAAGAAACAGTAGCAACATGGACACAAAATTGGCTGAAAAATAGGAAACAGTGGGTAATGGTCAATGGATGATGATTTTCGGGCTGGAGGAAGGTTTGTCGTGGAGTTCCCCAGGGGTTGATATTGGGACCCTTGCTTTTCCTGATATATATTAAATGATCTACATCTTGGTGTGCAGGGGACAGTTTCAAAGTTTGCAGATGACAGGAAACTTGAAAACATTGTAATCAGTGAGGAGGACAGTATAGAACTTCAAGAGGACATAGACAAGTTGGTGGAGTGGGCAGATGGATGAAGTTCAATGTGGAGAAGTGTGAGGTGATGCATTTTAGTATGAAGAACATGGACAGACAATGCAGAATAAGGGGTACAATTCTTAAGGGAGTGCAGGAGCAGAGGGACCCGGGTGTATATGTGCATAGATCATTGAAGGTGACAGGACAGGTGGAGAGAGCAGTTAATAAAGCATACAGTATCCTGGGCTTTATTAATAGAGGCAGAGAGTACAAGAGCAGGGAAATTATGCTGAGCTTATGTAAGACACTAGTTATACCTCACCTGGAGTACTGTATACAGTTCTGGGCACCACACTATAGAAAGGATGTGAACACATTGGAGAGAGTGCAGAAAAGGTTTATAAGAATAGCTCCAGGGATGAGAAACTTCAGTTATAAAGATAGATTGGAGAGGTTGGGACTGTTTTCCTTGGAGAGGAGAAGGCTAAGAGGAGATTTAATAAAGGCATTCAAAATCATGAGGGGGCTGGAGAGAGCACATAGGGAGAAATTGTTCCAACTCATAAAAGGATCAAGAACGAGAGGGCACAGATCTAAAGTGAATTGCAAATGAAGAAAATATGATGGGAGAAAACTTTTTTTTCCCCTAACATGCTCAGTAACCGCAAACTGTACAATTATTAAAGTGGAGCCAACTGTCTCACTCTTCCACCTATCCCGAATAGAGCCACACCTAATCTCAAGAAGCTCGAGTACAAATTGGCAATCAATTCCCAAAACCCTCCTATGACCTTACCTAATCCCTGCTGGATTCCCACTTCACGTCCGATATCTCCATCTGCGCACACAAAAGTTGGTCCAAACTCTGACTAGAATTGTGCTATTTTACATGTTAGCAATCACATTCAGATACATTTAATTCAGGCACTGGTCTGTTCTTTGAACTGTGTATTAGAAAATATTGGAAAGAAAATGCCATCTGATCCATCAGAGCAATATTCTGAGATTAAAATTTGGGCTGCAAGGTCAGGACAATGCCAGCTGGCAGATTCTATGATGGAGGGAATTATTTCTCCATGGAGCTGCAGGCCATTTCACATAAGGCTTTTGTCTATTTCCCAAAGTGACAAATATTCTGAAAATAGCTGGAGGTAAGGCAGTCAACAGCATTAAGTCTTAGCAATCAGAACACCCCAGTATTTCTGCACACTGTCCTCGGAGAATTTTCCCAGAAGAGTATATGTCTGCATAAACCCTTTTCAATGCAGCTGGCATTGTACAGCAATGTCACCTTCCTAAGCATCAATAAATCTACAATCATTCAAAAATTATCCAACCATATTATACATGCCATTTGCACATCCAGAAGAGAAATAATTACATACATCTGGCTGGAAAGCTCTGCTTGCCAACTAAATAGAGGGTGACATACTTTCCTACTGAAAGACAAGTAATTCATCAGCATTGGTGCAATTGTACTTACCTCTTTTGCTGCATTTGAGTCTTTGCAGTTTTTTTAAGTTATTCACAATGAAGCACTTCATTCATACAAACATATGCACATTAAACTTCAATTTAATTTGAAGAAATGTATTTTATGTTGGAATAAAAAGTTTATTTAACAAACCAACTAATGTACAATTTTAATTGAATTAAAACTTGAAAACATCAGATAATTTTATCTTGAAGCAAATAAATAGAAAAAGCAGCACTAAAATGGAAATCTATGACCTGCAAGAGAGTTTTCACTCCCCAACCCACCATCAGCCTGCCGCAACCCACCGCCACCATTAACTACCTGCCCCCCACTTCCCTCCTCACCCCACATTACTTGTTCATAGCCTCACTTTAATGGACCAGTCACATGAATATACTAGCCCCATTGGAATGCCGCCCATGGCTTCTGCAGCCCTTGATCCAAGTCTCAAGTGCAGAGAGCACCTTCTTTATGTTCAATAATGGCAAAAATAAAAAGTACAATAGGCTTGCCATTGTTGGTATAGTATTAATTGATAGCTCAGATATTCTGAATAGAACTCATTCAAGGACTGTTAGGGTGTTAAGATCAATGAATCAGTTTTAGTGAAAAACATTTTTATAAACCAGGAAACTATTCAACAGATGCCAATGAAAAGGAAACTACAGTGCTATTAAACTATTCCACAATTCAAGCATCAATCATTGGCTGTTTAAAACTCAGTGCATATAAAAGAAGCAATGGAACACATCAATGCGCCACTCATGGAACACAGTCACAGAATCTTTACAGTGCCATTGGACTGTACATTACACAGGAGGCCATTCGGCCCATCGAGTCAGCACTGGCTCTCTGAAAGAGCAATCTACCTAGTTCCATTCCCCTGCCTTATCCCTGTAATCCTGCAATTCTCTCTTTTCAGATAGCAATCCAATTCGCTTTTGAATACCTCAATCAAACCTGCCTCTATCACCCTCTCAGGAAGGTCGTTCCAGACTCCAACCACCCTCTGGGTGAAAATATTTTCTTCACATCACTTTTACTCCTTTTGCCAATTATTTTGAATCTGTGTTCTCGAGTTCTTGATGCTCTGCTGAGTGGGAACAGTTTCTCACTATTTACCCTGTCCATACCGCTCAGGATCTTGAATACCTCTATCAAGTCTCCTCTCAACCTTCTTTTCTTCAAGGAAAACAGTCCCAACCTCTCCAATCTATCCTCATAGCTAGAGTTTTTTATCCCTGGAATAATTCTTGAGAATCTCCTCTGTACCCTCTCCAATGCCTTCACATCCTTCCTCAAGTACGGCACCCAGAAATGGAAGCAGTACTCCAGATGAGACCTGGACTTGTGTATCATACAAGTTCAACATGGCCTCCTTACTCTTGTACTCAATGCCCCTATTAATAAAGTCCAGGATGCTATATGCTTTATTGACTGCTCTCTCAACATGCCCTGCCACCTTCAATGACTTATGTGCATATACAGAGTTCCCTCTGTTCCTGCACCTCCTTTAGAGTCACTCCCTTTATTTTATACTGGCTCTTCATATTCTTCCTGCCAAAATAAACCACCTCACACCTCTGCATTTAACTTCACTTCCCACTTGCCTGCTCAATCCACAACATGCCTAGGTCCTTTTGAAGTTCAAAACTATCCTCATCACAGTTGACGATGCTTCCAATCTCTGCATTATCTGCAAATTTTGAAATCATGCCCTGCACACCACAGTCTAGGTCATTAATATATATCAGGAAGAGCAAGGGTCCCAACACTGACCCCATGGAACTCCACTACACACCTTGCTCCAATCTGAAAAACAATCATTTATCACTACTGTTTCCTGTCACTCAGCCAATCGCTTATCCAAATGCCTACTTTCCCTTTTATTCTATGAATTAGTTGCGAACTTGGCGCAAATTATTGTTTGCCATTTTATGACCAGTACATTGAAACTTATGGTTCCTTTTTCCCTCTAACATAAATTAAACTTTGTGCATTTTCTAAAAATTTAAGCAAGGCACTCTGGCTAATACAAAAACATACATTACATAGTGTGGTGGGTTATAACCCAGTTTAACTTATGATTAGTGTAAAATGTTATATCGTAAATTTCTCTGAAATCACAGATCTATACAGATAACTCCTTAAAAGCAGACAAAGCTTCATATTTTGAAAAGCATTAGATAAAGCTGCAAAAAGTCAGTAAGTATCAGAAACATCAGAACAACCAGATGACACATGGGAGATTTTAATTTTCCCAGACCAAGGGAAAAACAACTCATGTAGCAAATGCTACAAATTCTGTAATGCATTCTGGACAGTTTTCTAAAACAATATGTTTTAGACCTGACAAACCATACTAGATTTAGTAATGATTAATGATCCAGAATTAGTTACCAATCTGACAGTAAGGGAACATCTTGCAGTGTAACCATATAGTAGAATTTGATGCTACATTTGAGAGGGAGAAGGGAGAGGCACAAACCAAGATTTCAAATTTGAGTAAGGCAAGCTTCAAAAGTGTTGAAAAATAAACTGACTCCATTAAATGGGCTGTTCTATTGATCCTGCCATAGTGGGAACTGTATAGAAAAACATCTGATATAACACTAAACACACACCCCTATAATAAAAAGGCTAAAGTGCTAATTGTTTCTCTGTGTACCTAAACCACCTTGGTCAAAAAAAAGAGGCACAAGACAGGACCAAATTAAAAAATCTTGCACACTTGCAAACATAACACAGAATTCAGAAGACTGGGATGACTATATTTTTTTTAAAAAAATCAATATAGGGAAACCAAAGTAACAAGAGGTAGAAGAAGGGAACAAGAACAAACAAGAAGCATTTCATCAGGTGGGGCAATCCAGAAAGGAGGTCATAATCTTGACATGAAAACAATCTGATTTAAGAGGGATATCAAGAAGTACTTCTTCACAAAAAGCCTTTGGATGCTGAGTTAACTAAAACCCAGGTAGATTTTTTGTTGTACAAGAGCATTATGGGATACAAAACAAACACTGGTAAATAGATTTAAAGCATCGATCAACCACATTCTAATCAGATTGTGTAACAGGCTTAAGGGGACTGAATAGCCTACCCCTGTTCCTATCTACTGAACAAGTCAAGAGTTCACATGATATAAATCATCACCTTGTCTTTAAAGTATTATGGAATAACTGACACTTAGATAATCATATTTCATGTACCCCACAGGAAGAAGCATGTCCAACACATCACAGTCCAAATCTATCCCGTGAGCTGTTTTCAACTGGTCCCATTACTTCCACCATTCAACAAAACAAGCTGAGTTCAACTACTGTTACTTATGGTGGGAGCTAAAACTAACTTCAGTTAAAATAAACTTTGCATGTTTAATATAAGAAATGAGGGTCATATGATCAGCTGAGCTGCAACTCTTTAAACTACTACAACCTCCAAGAGTAAAAAAAGCTGATACCCAATTGTTGGATTTAGATTAATTTGGCACAGTTTACTACATTGGTAATCTAGACTGGGAAGTTTAAAAAAGAGTTGAAGTTTTTAAGCTTCTGGGAATAGATGGAAGTGAAGAATTTGGATGGGTGGAGGAAAGAAGGATTGGGGTAAAACGCACATGAAGATTTGAATATTTTTTGTATGGATGATTTCACTGTTCTTTTGTATAGATTTTTGCACTTTTTATATACAAGGCTGCCTTGATTTTCCCCCCACATTACTTCACTTCTTTGAGTGTCTTAATTTTTGTGGGTGGTAGAGTTTGAAATTTCCACATGGCCCACTTGTTGGTTTTAGCATGAGTATACAGCCCACAGACAACCAAACAGGTGATTCTAGAGAAACTTGAGCATTCCTGAATTTGGAATATAACCAACTTCATAAAGTGTACTAATAGACAACGATATTTAGTTTTCCAATATTGGCATATTGTCTTCATGTCTCAGTGGAATACCTGTTCTGCCAGAAAGTAGACTCCAACTAATCTCAATGCATAGGAGACCAGTTGAGTAGGAGGCCAAGAAAACTACTTTCAGACCATTCCCACCACCGCCAACCCCCCCGCCATCTGTCCCATGACCCAGATCTAAAGGCCTGCAAAATCCTCAACATCAGGGTCCCCCCATCTATGAGAGAATCAGGAATGTTCACAATATAGCTACAATTGAACATACTGCATGCATTGACAAAGATTATAGATACTGAAAATTAGACAGAAATCCTGGTTTCTATGGAATAACCAAAAAGGTAAGTGTACTGAAATGTTGAAATTTGGCTCACCAATGGTTTCATTACAGGGACCTCTGTTGAGCTAATCAGTTCCTAATTTTTTTCCCCCTGTTTGTTTCAGCAGCCTATCAATTCATATGCATTGAACATGGATAGCTGGAGGCAGTCCAGGGATGAAAATGGGCAGGGTTGAAGAAGAGGCAAAGACCTCTGAA
The DNA here is from genome assembly GCF_964194155.1 of Cetorhinus maximus. Classification (NCBI taxonomy): domain Eukaryota; kingdom Metazoa; phylum Chordata; class Chondrichthyes; order Lamniformes; family Cetorhinidae; genus Cetorhinus; species Cetorhinus maximus. The sequence goes on from NC_135894.1 coordinate 50,768,903, forward strand.
CCCTTTTTTTAATGTTTAAAACATAACAAAGGATCAAATCATAAGAAAACACTCAATGTTTTTGAAATTGTTTATTTTTATTTGCTGATTTTCTACAAGATGGCACACCTGCATTTATTCACATATGGTTATAAACGTTGATCAGATATTTATCTGTCTTCGAGAGGATAAACTAAGATATTGTATAACTGTGCCGTCCTGAGTATCAAATAAGCAATATAAAATACTTCAATCCCTAATACCTGAAATTCTCACCAGGCCATTTGGAAGTTTTTTTTTTAAAAGATTTACCGAACTCGTAATGGGCGACGGGGTGGGGGATCGAGGGGGTTAGAACTATACTGTACATCTGAAAATATTTCCTAAGTACAAGCCTTTGAAATGTTCTTCTGCAATAACCATACTTTCACGCTTCTTTGCTGTTAAATTGTCGGATCCCAGCCCACTGAACTAGTAAATTGAAATAATTGACGGTCTGGTTTTAAAACGACTAACACTTGTGCTCTCTAATGGCTACCCTGTGTCAGCGTTGAGTGATAAATGTTAATGAAGACTGATGAAAGGGCTGTAAAGGAGGTAGAAACGAATCGTAGAGAATAAAAACATTGAGCAACGAATGGATTATGAAATATATTACGGACTTTCGCTTAACTGCCTTGGTCATATATCCCCCTACAGGTCAACAACAGACACTGCTGTTGCACAGCACACACGGCACTGTTCAGTACGAACCGCAGATTAATTGTAACCAAAAAATCTTCCAAATCTAAAAATTATTCTGCAGTGACACGCAATAGAACAAATCAATAGCGATCAGCCCTGTTTCTCCTGTTCATTTGCATCGTCTGCCTCCTGGAGAAAACAACGGAACTGGGTTTAATAATTACAGATCCTACTTATTTATCAAATTACAAATTGTAGCAAAAAAGGTAGCGGTTATCGGTGAAACAAAATGTACGGCATGTGTACCGACATTATGGAAATCAGCGAGTCAACCCTGTCCAATGTAACAATAACAATCGAATGTCACTGTCTAATTGTCTCCCAAACGCAGATGTTCACCTCTTGTTTAAACTCCCAGTCCTCATCACCAATAGTTAACCCAGCCAGCACCAAATAATTCCAATAAAGGGGCATTCTCCTTCAATTATTAAAAACCTACTCCCAATACATGATCATGCTTCGACACTTCATAACGATGCTGCATTCCCTCCCAACGGATTAGGGCATCACTTCAAATGCCGGGGCGTGCCATTAGACGAAGAATTTTTTTAACCACAAAAAGGGACTTATTTCTTATCATTGCCGCACTGATATTAACGACAATGCCACTGGAATATGAAAACCGTGAACACAATTTGAGAACTGCTCAGCTTCAGGAACCTCTAACAACTGCATCCGACAGTAAAGAAAAGTGTTCAATTGCAGAATTAGCTGATTGGGATCAGATGAGCTGGTGTCTATTCTAAGTTCAGATCCGCTACAAAGTCACGGTTTTGTTTACAGCGACGCATTGTACCAGTCTATACTGATACCAAATACATACATAAACCTGAAAAATAGATACCCCATACCGAATATAGTACATTTTGACCGGGTTATGTAATTTAGACGTCCAGGATACAAAGCTGCTTTAGAACAAGTACATAAAACTATGAATCACGAACATTTTATTAACTTGTCAACAGTCCATTTCCCAGGTTGAAACAGACATGTCCGTTCTTTTTTACTAAAGGCAATTTTGGGAGATTCGGGAATGAGGTTGTACTCTTTCAGATATTCATTACTGTATTTTGCAAATCATTTCGCAAACCTAAATTTCTATCGTCCTAGTTGTGGCAAGTCACAGGTTTTGCTCCAGTCTTTTGCATTGTAACGCAACATTCAACATTTGCGGAATCACAATTTTGAACTTGACATCCATTGTAAAGAGAGGAAAGGTATATATATACACATACATACACACGCACACAGAGTAAATGCATATTCTCATTGTTTTCGACATAAGGATCGGACTTACAAATTCTTGTTCAAAACACGTACAGATGACTCCAGCTCAGATCACAAGTGTTTTGCTGCAGTCTTTTAGAAGGCAGTTGTTTCCCCCCCCCCCCCCCTTTTCATGTGAGATTTGTAGTACAAGTTACCATTATTTGCGTATAGAGTGCCGCAAATTGTATTTTCAAATTACATTTTTACAAGTTCCCTACCTTGAAATGCAAAGAAAAAGAAGAATCCCAGAATCCCGATGCTGTGCACCACGTAGAAACACATCGTATTTGTCTTGCTAAAACAATCCCGGCAAGGAATCAAGTCCTTCTTGGAATCCCACGACTGCGAGTGTCTGTGTACGCAATGGACAGTGTTAGACTGCGATCCCGATCCCTCAATGCGTCTCTCCTTGCTCCAGACAGACAAGTGAGAATTTTACAAACAGTGCAGCTCCCGCGCAACAACGCCACTCAGCGTCGTGAATCTCAATGAACTGTGTTCGCACACTCAGCAGGAAGGATAGCTCAGCACCAGCTTACTGTTCCGACTGCAATTCCATCAAACACTTTTATTTTGGGTCACACTAACAGTAATCATTTCTATTTGTTAATTCGCCTTTATTTTAAATGTATACGAGATACCAACAAACTGGCACATTCCCCCTTTTCACTTGGTAGATGCTCCCTCCCCTCCTCTCACGTACTGGATCATATAACCAGCAGAAACACCACCTCCGAGAGGGGGAATGCGGTTTACCTACAACTCTTACCCGATGCCAGTTAGGAGATTCCTAATGGAAAGTGTCTGTTTCATTTTGCTTTAATACAAGATAGACAAATTCTAAATTTGCACAGTCGCCCTTTCTGAGGGTGAAACAGAATTGGAGGGGGTGTCGACATATCTGGAATTCCACCCCCTCTTTAGCAGGTGCTGGGTTTGGTAGATCCAGATCTGTAGTTCTCTTTTCAAGAAATCACTACAAACGTGAGCGGCGTGGAGCCCCACCATTTACACAGGGAGGAGCTGCACCTGCTCCCGGGCGAGCCGCGCGCCCGCACTCAGCCCGCACCTGCTCCCGGGCGAGCCGCACACACAACACTCATCACACACCTGCTCCCGGGCGAGCCGCGCGCCTTCACTCAGCCCGCACCTGCTCCCGGGCGAGCCACGCGCCCGCACCTGCATTTCACCCGCACATGTGTTTCCCCCCACCCCCCAAGCAGCAGATGAGGGATGATATTCTGCACGTCTCCACTTACATTATATGTTTCCAGCGCCACTTGACCTCATTTCACTAAATGCTGTTAATTCGAGGCACCTCGTTCTATTAGCAAACAAACATAAACTGCATAATTAATAGTAAATGGAGTTAATGGCTTTTGGTGCATATAAAATATCCCCTCGGGGCTAACAAATACACAATATTGGAGATAACTTACTACAATCATTGCTATATTTTCATTGACTTTTCTCATTTTTTGGAAATACTTAATAGACTCCACCTCTTCCCCAACTGTTGCAATTTGGAAAGCAATAACTTGTATTTATACAACACCCCTACCAACCGTGGAGATTTCCAAGCATCTCACAGTCAATGTATTACTTTTCACACATAATAATTAGTAATGGTTTATTCTCAAAATCAGGAACATATAAAATTAATTAAAATGAAAAGATTCTGAGTGCAGCGAGGGAACAGATTTGCTCACTGGCATTCATGCCTGCTCACACACATACGACCCTCCCCCTGGACTAAATATGAAGCATATATGAAGCTGTCTTCCATATAAAACTTTTTTTTAACTTGTGTTCTGTCACATTTGGTTCGAATGAACTCTTATCGATTATTAAACCAAATGGTAAAAGCCCACAGCCGATGCCAGTCAAAGCGCTTCTTTCAGGGCCGTTTTGGGCCACCTATAGGGTCACCTATGATATTGAACAGTGTTAACCGCAAGGACCAGGATCCAAGACATGTCAACGTTATTCCTGATTTCTGCAATCAGAAGCCTAAAGTGCCGGATCCAGAATTAATTTAACTTCGGGATTTCCCAGTTTACTCCTTCAGTCTGCACATATCCCTGGGCATATTTGACAACTCATTGCAAATGTTAATTGACCTTGCAATTTACGCATATGCCAATCATCCACGTTTAATATGGGCAGGCCAATTTTTTTTAGAGTTCAGTGCCTAAAAGCAGCATGGGTTGGACTCAGTTCCCTTCACATGTTATTGCTCTAAGAGACTGAATCCCTCCTACCCTCTGTAAGGTTCTAACACATTCAGGAATTCCCACCCTGAGTGAACAGCGGCATATCATTCTTTAGGATAACAGTTTTATGGCAAAGAAATACGTTGGGGAGAAATGAGACCCGGTGGATGGGGCAGGGAAAATGACACAGAATGTGCTGGGCCACCTCACTAAGTATTCCTGCCTCCTGAAACTTTTAACGGAGTCGGCTTCAGACCGGCGAAAACCGCGGGGCGGGGCGGGCGCGCGAGGAGGTAATCATAGAGATTTTCGCCAGAATTTCCAACTTCCTAGCGACAACTAGAATCCTTGCAGTGTGCAGCTCACAGGAGGCGAGTGCACAGCGGGAGGTCCCAGCCACTTGACATTTACATGCAATCTGACCTAACTTGCTGAAGATGATAAAACAGCGATCATCCCCAGGCACAGGCTGCCATTGCAATATCTCTCATAGAAACTGCTGCCACTGAAAATGATCGCATCAGAGACCTTCTGGCGCCTTCAGTCTAACATATTTCTGTCCTCTCATTGCTCCCCCTTGTGTTCCACCGACTGTCCTTGCACGCGCACTGCAGCCACAGTGAAGGCTCCATTGTATCTCCGGGCCCTGATTGGCGCTACCGCCTCCTCAGTCTGCCTGTCATCCCTAATTGGACGGTGATCTCGGAGGAGGGTATAAATTGGCTGCCTCCCATAAGATCACACGTGAACTTCAGCTACTGTAGCGATTGGGATCAAGACTTGATACCTGGAAATTTTCTATGTCCAGAAAATTCAGCCCATCATTTCAATCCATCAAGTCTATGCTAGTACTTTTCTTCATGTAAGTCAGCTCAATATCATAGCTTTTATTTTTCATCTTTTTAAAGAAACTATCTTAATTCTATTTTAAAATAATCTATGGACTCAGTGGTTTGTTGCAGAGCATTCTACATTCTAACCATGTTCTGTCTAAAGAAAGGTTTCCAATGCACCACCCCTCCCCAACACTGGCCACCACCTCCACCCCAATTCTTTAAGCTTTTTTTCACATACATTTGCAACAGAAGAAAGAGGCCCTATGCAATGGTGTGGGGACAAAGCCAGGAATGGTGGTGGACATACATATCTGCTGGAAACAAAGTCTTGGGTGGAGGAGAAGAGAGTGCCAACTTCAACTTAAGAAGTTCAAGTGATCCATAAACTGGTGCACAGTGATTTGATGATCTTGGTCAGTAAGGGGTAGAATGCCTCAGAGTTACAGAGGGAGATGTTGGAGGGAATAGAATATCCATTGGGGAAGTGAGAGGAGAATTCTTAGAAAGTGAAAAAGACATGAGGTAGTATATCCTCAGATTTCATGCCCCCTCCCTCCCCCCACAAAAAGACCACCCTGCCCTCTAGAAATGCATTACCAGTTTGGATTCCTGTATATGATGTCACTTAACTTGGTGTGCATATCCACAGATCCCTGAAGGTAGCAGGGCAGGTAGATAAGGTGGTTAAGAAGGCATATGGGATACTTGCCTTTATTAGCCAAGGCATAGAATACAAGAGCAGGGAGGTTATGTAGACCTGTATAAAACGCTGGTTAGACCACAGCTGGAGTACTGCGTGCAGTTCCTGTCACCACATTATAGGAAGGATGTGATTGCACTGGAAAGGGTGCAGAGGAGATTTACCAGGATGCTGACTGGGCTGGAGGGTCTGAGCTATGAGGAAAGATTGGCTATACTGGGGTTATTTTCCTTGGAGCAGCGAAGGTTGAGATGGGACCTGATAGAGGTGTACAAGATTATGAGGGGCTTAGATAAGGTGGCTAGGAAGACACTTTTTTCCATTGGTAGAGGGGTCAATAACCAGGGAACATAGATTTAAGGTAAGAGGTAGAAGGCTAAAAGGGGAGTCGAGAATTTTTTTCACCCAGAGGGTGGTGGGAGCCTGGAACTCACTGCCTGAAAGGGTGGTTGAGTCAGAAACTATTGTAACATTTAAGAATTAGTTAGATATTCACTTGCATTGCCATAGCCTCCAGGGCTATGGGCCAAGTGCTGAAAAATGGGATTAGTGTAGTCAGATCTTTGTTGACCAGCACAAACATGATGGGCTGAATGGCCTCCTGTGTTGTAAGCTTCTGAGTCTGAGTCTAACTGCAAGAAGAAAAGGTATTTTCCAATGGTTGTTAAAGTTCAGGGTAGAGTGCATATATGCTTTGTGCTCTAATGTTTGGCTGAGAACCTTAGGTCACATGTCCTGCCCATAATGACATTAAGGTTCAAAGGGACATTCTGAGAAATAGCATCAAGTCATTCTTTTAATTCCTCCCCCTTTTTAAATAAGGTTCTCATTTCTGGAGTTTTCTAGCCCTCTCACCACTGATAATATTTCTATTCAAACATCATTTCATTTAGTTTCAGATTAGTAGTTTCATGAGTTGCAGATCCCTGATACAGACAAATGACAGATTTGCCTTTTTGATTTGCTGGTGCAAACTTTGACGCAATGTGTACAATTTGGTTGAAATATGCATCCATGCTGACTGACTCAGGATAGCTCAACATTTTTTCAATACTCTACATCGTGTTTATTTCCTTAAATATAATTGTTTCAAAAGTCATCCCTTTGTTGTGAAATTTTAGAGGTGGCTCTTGAAACCTGTCCTTTGAGTAGTGATCAAGTCTATCAGATAATAGTAATCTCTGACTGCTAAACATGCCCTCATGTCAGTTAACTGGAAGTTTGAAGAAACTAAATATCTATAGAGATTTCACAGCGATTCCAACTTGGGGGGTTAACTTGGATGGTTACATATTTTATAATGTTTTTATTCTTAATTTATATTCCCTGTAATCTTCACACCACTTTCCCACATCTTTCCCATATCAGTCAATCAATGCTACTTACACACCTATTATGGACAGGAGGGAGTTGAATTTAAACAGCCCAGATTTCTTCTCTCACCACCTGTCTGTAAACAGAAAGGTGTTTTTGATTTTTGATTTTATCCCTTTATATGTGGTGGTGTATTTTCCCATCCCTTCCGTTTTGGTGTGATCTAATTCTCTATTAATAACCCCACAACAAACTTGAGACAGGATGAACTAAAAGGGTTAATTTATTGGCACACACTCAAATGCGAGAGGAGGGTTGTAATTTGGCCTCCTTTTCATTCATACAATAAAGGTGGGATAGAGAACAGAAAGGGGTTCAGGGCAAAGACCACAGACAAAATAAGAATTATGGTTTCATCTGAGTCCAAAGTCCAGAATCAAAGTCCAATGGTGTATTCTTTCAGAGTTGGCAGGCTAAAGACTGAATCACAGAATCTTTTCAATGCAGAAGGAGACTATTCAGCCCACTGTGTCTGAACTAGCTCTCTAAAAGTGCATTCTACCTAGTCCTACACCCCTGCCTTATCCCCATAACCTTGCACCTTTTTTCTTTTCAGATAGCAGTCCAATTTCCTTTTGAGTACCTCGATTGAACCTGCCTCCACCATCCTCTCAGGAAGTTCATTCCAGACTGCAACCACCATCTAGGTGAATTTTTTTTTCTTCAGAACACTTTTAATCCTTTTATTTAGAATCTGTGTCCTCTAGTTCTTGATGTTTTCTTGAGTGGGAACAGTTTATCATTATTTACCATGTCCACACCCCTCAGGGTCTTGAATACCTCTATCAAGTCTCCTCTCAGCCTTTTTTCCCCCCAGGGAAAACAGCCCTAACCTCTCCAGTCTGCCTGCTAGATGGAAAATGATAGTCTGCCTTTTTCAGCTGCACAAGGTAGGATAACTGGTTCTACCAGCTTTGGTGGGGCGGGGTCGTTGGGGTGGGGGGGGGGAAGGAGAGGGAGGGGGAGAGGGTCATGTGGCATGACTTCCACTTCTCCACCTTGGTTTGGACATAGGATGTATATTCCTTGTATGGATCCTTCAGATGGTTAATGTTTCAACCATTAATAAGTTCAACAGAGGTTTCAGGGCTATTTTGTCCCCGCATACTGATCGTCCCCATTGGCCAGGGCCTGACCTTAGAAATGTAAAGGGCCTTTTATACAATTCCTTGGGATTTGATCTTATTGCTGAACTCATATTTTTGCGAACTACAAATATAAATTGTCAGATTATCCAGTTTCCCAATCTTAGCCCCCATGTATAATTTTAATTAATTTATTTGATCTAGACATCTTCTAAATGCACCTATCATCTTTATTTTAGCTTTATATAGGTTGGAAATTGATAAAACTCTCCAATGCCAACAGGCTTTTATTGGTTTCAAATTGTTAATTCTTAATGCATGGTTTTAAATTACAGCTATCAATCTTATTATCTTCTCAGGATGCAAAGGGTCATTATCTTGTTCCTTCTCCTTAGTTCTTTGGCAGTGCTTGAAATCTACTCATGACCTTAGTGACAAGATATCAGTATTTTTATACTGATTTCTGCTGTAGTGCTGCAATACCCTGCAACCACTCTAATCAATCATTAGCAACAGTTGCACTTTTTGGGTGACTGACTACAGTTGTATACAGTGATATTTGCAACGGGCAATGTTTCTTTCTTGCAATTTATAATCTTCCCATCTAGAGTAAGTTATCACAGAGAGATATCACGCTTGAAGAAATTGCAGTCCATATATTCCAGAGAATATGATATATAGTACCCAACCTTACCATTCAGCCTTCAGTCTTTCTGATTGTAGTTTATTCTCTGGGTAAGTGATGAATATTGTTCTTTCATTGTAAGGTGACCTTCAGCTTTCCCAGATGAGCATGTTTTATTGTTCCAGTGTGAAATATGAATACATTTTAGGTACAACACTCCCAATTACAATCTAAACTTGAGTTTCTTTACCCCTAATTATCAAGGGGGTAGTGGTCTTTTAGCTCTTGTAACACATGGCCAGCAATTTTACAATTTGGTATTTCCTAGCCAATGCTGCAGAAAAGAGGCTTTTCTGCACTTTTGTGACAAATCTGTTAGAGTGCCAATTTTCCCTATGATGGGACAGTGTTAAGCCTATAGACTTAGAGCAGTATACCCTTGCCCTTCTGATGTATCTGTTTAATTTTACTCACTAAACTTGCCTTTCAAAGTGCATTTTTAGTATGAGTAAAGACAATTGTCATGACAGTGGATCACAGCCCTGAATTACCTACGGATATATTGAACCTTTTAATTAAGAAGTGTATTTTAAAAAGACCTACAAGCAAAAGCTGGCTGAGAATGTAAAGCGGCCACTTTCCAGAAAATTCCTATGTGCATTATGCTTGACCAACTAGGCCAGAGAGAACATGGAATGTTGCACCTAAAAAAAGTACCAAAGCCTACTCCAGACAGGGACACTTGGAAGGAAGAGATGCAATGCAAAAGACTGAAATTTAATCTCCTGTGGTTGCAAAGGCAATGGAGACTGATTACCACATCTCAGCAGAAACCATCTCTTGTTGAGTTATATCTCAGGATGTGGAAATGGTCTGAGTTGAAAAAAAGCAGATTCTGAGTGAAAGACATGTTGCTTTTTTTTCCCTTCCAGGAATACAGAAGGAAATAGGTTAAAAAGCCAGCTGCAAACCTGATCTGTATGTTCTAGTTCTGGTATGCTAATGTGTGCTGTAAGGATCACAACAGAAGAACAGCAACTAGGCATCCCTGCAGCTTGCAGGTAAAAGTCTCTATCTCTCTCTATCTGCAGCTGGAGGCAAGTCAGCAAAGCCACAGACAAAAAGGAAATAGGACAGTTCCTTCAGCTAACCTGCAGAACCCAGTGTCTCCAAACCCACTGTTCAACTGCCAAAGTCAGTTCTACCCCAATCATCCAACTTAATGGCCACAACATTTCGCCATCAACTCCTCACAGACAAGCCGAAGACTGATTCGTATATCTTATTTCAATTTTTATTTTTGAACTCAACTTCTCATTTCTCATCTGACTGTGTATGTGTGTTGTGTTTTTATTATTTTTTTCTTGAGTTTTTAGTAACTAATAAACTTACTCTTTCTTTGACTCAAGAAAGCCTGGTTGCTCTTTCTGAAACATAAATACATTTGGACTGGGAAAAGTTATCCACGAGGGAAGGGGTCCTTTTTAAATTAACCTTGTTGCAACCAGTGAGGGGGTTGAATAAAGAAGGGGAGCCAACTCATTCCTCCTCATCTGGGAGCGTAACAAAATGGGGTCCCATTCAGGAAGTTAACAATTTGGGGTATCTTGTCTGGAGTCATAACAAATTTGGGGACCTCACCTGGGGACTGGACATAACACAATTTAAGGCTACTACAGTCTACACATATTGCACATTAACTCTGTCAATAGGCTATCATGCTCAAATTTCAATTGATGTTTTAGTTTCTATTTGAAGTTAATATCAATTAAAAAAACACTGAAATGGAATCTAAGAGGCAGAGTGAGAAATTCGGCCCATGTGCCCATATTTTGGGCACAGTGATTACCCGTAGATCTCCAAAATTGTGTCCACAGCGCAAGTACATTTGTGGGGCAAATTGCAGCAAACACCACATTGTTGAGGGCCTTAATATGCATGTACAGTTAACATGCAGCAAAAGTATGCATTGCAGGCAGATCATGACATCAATCAACAGGCAATGCTGAATGAACACTACTTGTACCATTTTTGAGCTCAGTCCTCTAGCTAACTCTCTTATCCTCACATAGCTGAACTCACAGTTATCAGCAGGAAGGACTCCAAGCCCCATCAATGCTATTTAAGGGGATCATCAACTATTTACAGATTAGTTGCCAGCCAATTTCTTCTGGCTGTTGCTGTAAATGTTTGATGCTTTCATATTGTTTCAAGTTGCAAAAGTTTACAGGGAATTGCTGAAGAACTTTTTGCTGACTTCAAGGCTTCTGCACAAACCAGTTGCTCCCAAACATGGGTGCACTGGTAGCCATCCCCCTTGGCTTACAGCATAAACTTGGAGAATGAACAGAGGCCATACAGAGCAGGACAGGCTATTGGAAGAGGCAGGAGGAGTAGGTGAAGAACAACTCTCAGCAGTAGATCATATCCATCCAGGATATGCAGGAGCAATTCTCCTATCTGAACCTCAGCGAGGAACAATCTGAGGAAATTACATTTCCACTTCATTAAGGGAGATGTTACTGAAATCTGCCACAACTGCAGTCTTGGAGCAGGGCAAGGATTACATTACTAGTGGCGGAAGTGTCTAGGTGATTAACTTTTATGTTTGTCTCCTTCCAGGCTGAAACTCTAGATATTTGCAACATCTCATAGTTTGTCATTGCATAAGGGATATCACTGAGGCTCTCTGTTCAATGAGAGCTAACTATTTTTCATTTTCTCATTCCAGAGCCAAGCAGGCCGAAAAACATAAAACTTTGGTAGGACTTCTGGTCTCCACATGGCGCAGGGTGCCATTGAACTGCATACATGTTGCTTTGCAGGTGCCACATGTCCTCTCTGCCCTATACCAGATGAAAAGGGATTCCACTCCCTCCACATACAGCTGATGTGTGATCATAGGCAGCACATCATGCAGTCAATGTCCAGTATCCTGCAAGAGTCATGATGTTTTCATTCTGTGGCAGTCCACTGTGCCAGCTGCATGTGATCCATCATGGCAAACCAAAGGTTTGGTCAGAGGCCCATGGAAGAGAAGTGTGTTGATGCGAGCCTTTTGGATGGGTAAATACTTGTTTAATAGTGATGCACAGATGTCAGATGGTGTCGCCTTAATGCTGGTTGGGAGATTCTCCCAAACCATTAGCTGAAATGCCTCATTATCAGGGATTCTCTCAAACCATTGGTACCCAGTCCCTGATGGCCCTTATTTGGCTGAACATATTGTCCTGGATCCTAATGTTCCTCTTCTGAATCGTTGTTGGACTCATCATTTGGGGATGCCTGGTGATCCACAGTCTCTTCATCTGCCATTTCATCCCCATCTACAATGCTAATTTGTGCAGCACACAGCAAATGACAATGACCAAGGAGACACGAGCCCGTGCATACTGCAAGACCCCAGCTGATTTGTTTGAGGTAGCGGTATCTTAATTTTAGCTGACCAATAGTCCTGTTTATAGTCACCCTTGTGGAGGCATGGCTTACATTGTAACATTCCTCTGCCTCAAAGTAGATGCTTGATCAAGCCAGCTCCATATGGATAGCCCAGTTTCCAATTAACCAGCCATATAGTGGTGCTGAGACATGAACAGCTATGGCATCTGGGACTGCTTGAGAATATAGGCATCGTGGCCACTCCCAGAGTATCATGCATGCACATGTAGGATCTGCAGATGGTGATCACATATTATCTGCACATTCAGTACTTTCTGGTTCACAAACACCCCTGGCTGGCCTGTAGCTGCCTTGATGACCATATGAATGCAGGGTTGATGGTCCTTACACTTTAGGGAATCTCGCAATGGCCCCAAACCCCTTTGCTCTCTTGGCCTAGTCATGGTCATCGTGGTAAACTTTGTGACATGGTCCACTTTTCAGAACAATGCATCGGTTACTATATTGATAGAATAATGGGCTGATGAGTGCAACATGGCACAGAGATGTCTTGCTGATCCTTGAAAGGATCCCAGGCATAGAAATTTAAGGCCACTTTGGCCTTCAGTGCCACAGGCATTAGATGGCCACCCAGCCACTGGAATCTATCTCCTCTATAAGCATCTTACTAAAGGATGTGACCTCTCCCCTGGAGAGACAGTCTTCTGTGACACTGGTGCTCTGTTATTTGAAAGTAATTTGAGTGTAGTCTTTACATTGTACACACTCCCTTCAGGATAATGTCTTCTCCTTGGGTGGTCCTGTCCACACTAATCTGTGAGGCCTTTTGGCCCTTCAATGTAACCATGCAGTACATGTGGCTGGCAAGCTGGTTGCTGCTGTCCTTGGCCAGCTGTCCTCTTCCTGCTTCTTCCCTTATCCTCACTTGAGGAACCTCAACTGGAGTGAATTATTCCCCTGGTTCCTGTGCCTCCTTTGTTTCAGCCTGCCCTGTATAGGTCCATCCTTGGCTGATGCCCTCTGCTAAATGATTCCCTTACAGCTGAATCCTCCACTGTTTCAGAGTGCTCAGAAAAGAATTTCCCTCACCTCTCATGCAGTCTCAGCAACAGCCTCCAACTCCTCGCTGTGCTCTTCTGTTGAAGCCTTTTATCCCACCCTTGTGCTCCTTGGACAGGCTGTGCAGTGATTCCCTCCTGCCTGTGTAACCCATGCAACCACCATTAAAACACACATGCAGTGCTAAATCGTAGTTAGTTAGCAATTTAATTGCCACAACTAGCTCTTAATTGACTTGGGACAGAAGGCTGACCTTTTGGCCCACTCACCTTCCGTAATATTCTAGTCGGGTATAATGATGTCAGGGACCTTTCTGATGTCACCACGCCTGATCTTGTTGTTACAGTGGATCGGGGCGGACATCTGCCTTCTGTAAGAACGTAAAATTCTGCCCATAGAGTAATTTCAGCACTGAAAGGGATCATTTAGCTCAATGCATCTGTGTCGGCTCTTGGCAGAGCAATCTAGTCAGTCCCGTTCTTATGATCTATCCCCGTAGCCTTGCAAGATTATTTGCTTCGTGCCTATCCAATTTCCTTTTGAAATCATTGATCATCTCCACTTCCTCCTCTCTCGTGAATATAGTAGCATAGGACTTAGGGGCAGGAGTAGGCCATTCACCTCTTTGAGCCTGCTCTGTCATTCAATAAGATCATGGCTGATTTGGTTGTGTCTCAAATCCACTTTGCTTTCTGCTCACCATAACCTTTGACTCCCTTGTCTATCAAAAACCTGTCTAACTCTGCCTTGAATAAATTCAATAACCCAGCCTCCACTACTTTGTGGAGAAGAGAATTCCACATACTAACGACTGTTTGAGAGAAAAAAATTCTCCTCATCTCCATCTTAAACATAAGACCCTGGCTCCAGTCTCTCCCACAAGTGGAAACATCCTCCCGGTGTCTATTCTGTCAAAATTCTTCAGGATCTTGTATGTTTCAATAAGATCACCTCTCATTCTTCTAAGCTCCAATGGGTATCGACCCAACCTTTCCTCATCAGATAAGCCCCTCATCCCAGGAATGAGTTGAGTGAACCTTCTTTGAACTGCTTTTAACGCAATTATATATTTTTTCAAATAAGGAGATCAAAACTGTATACAGTATTCCAGATGTGGCCCCATGCAGCTGCAGCACAACTTCCTTACTTTTATATTTCACTCCCCTTGCAGTAATTGACAATATTCCATTTGTTGTACCTGCATACTAAAATTTTGTGATTCATGTACCAGGACACCCAGATCCTGATGTACCACTGAATTCTGCAATCTCCCTCCATTTAAATAATATTCTTCTTTTCTATTCTTCCTGCCAAAGTAGGCAAGTTCACATTTTCCCACATTATACCCCAGCTGCCATTTTTTTTGTCCACTCACTTAACCTATCTATATCCCTTTGCAGATTCTCTACCTCCCCTTTCCTACTCTTAGTGTCATCAGCAAATTTAGTTACCATACATTCAGTGCCTTGGTCCAAATCATTGATGTAGATTGTAGATATTTGAGGCTCCAGCACTGATCCCTGTGGCAATCCACTTGCCACAGCCTGCCAACCTGAAAAAGACCCATTTATTCCTACTCTCTGCCTCCTGTTAGCCAACCAATCCTTTATCCATGCTAATATGTTAACCCTTGCACGATGTGCTCTTGTGTAATAACCTTTGATGTGACACCTTATCAAATACCTTCTGGAAATCCAAGTGCACCACATCTAGACCACCTCTATGCACCTTGCCTGTTACTACTTCAAAAAAGACTCTAATAAATTAGTTAAACACAATTTCTGTTTCACAAAGCCATGTTGACTCTGCTATATTCTAAATATCCTGCTATAACTTCCTTAATAATTGATTCTAGCAATTTCCCTATCACAGATGTTAGGCTAACTGCGCTGTAGTTCTCTGATTTCTGTTTCCCTCCTTCCTTGAATAAAGGTGTTACATTAACAATTTTCCAATCCACTGGGACCCTTCCAGAATCTAAGGAATTTTGGAACATTATAACCAATGCATCTACTATCTCTGCAATCATTCCCTTTAAGACCCTAGGATGCAGGCCTCCTGGTCCTGGGGACTTGCTAACCTTTAGCTCTATTGTCTCCCTGGCACCTTTTCTCTAGTGATAATGATTGTTTTGAGTTCCTCCCTCCCGTTCACTTCTTGATTTTCAATTATCAAGTGGCCAGCAGAACATCCTTTTGGACTGACGTTCAAGTCTTGCACCCTTTTTTTGAATTATCCAGGAGCTTGGGGAGCCTACCATTCCCTGTTACTTTCCCCATGGCAACACTTCAGCCAGTCAGAGTCGACTTGCCAACTGACCAGCATGCTTTTTTCCCTGTAGTATTGTTGCAGTTAAATTTGGCAATCTTGCATTTGTCCTGATGAGTGCAAGATGAAAAGCTTGGGAAGTTTTCTAAGTCTTCAACAATGAAGACATACCTCTTCAACACCTCCATTATTTCCTTATTTTCCATTATCAGTTCTCCTAAGGAACTCTCCAGAGGACCAACTCTAGTTTTAGTTATCCTTTTCCTATTTAAATGCTTGTAGAAACATTTAATATCTGCTATTATATTACTAGCTAGCTTTCTCTCATACTCTTCTTTCTCCCTCTATTATTATTTTAGTCGTTCTTTGCTGGGTCTTAAAATTTGACCAATCTTCTGATCCATCACAAATCTTTGCAGATTTGTACAGTATTTCTTTCAATTTGATACTATCCTTAACTTCTTTATTCAGCCATGGTTGATGCATCCTTCTCAAAGAGTCTTTCTTTCTCATTGGGGTAAATCTTTGTTGAGAGTTATTAAGTAATTCTTTAAAAGTCTGCCATTGCAGCTCTTCTGTTCTACCTTTTAACCTAGTTTCCCAATTCATTTTTGCTAGATGTGCTTTCATACCCTTATAATTACCTTTTTATTCAAGTTTAAAACACTGGTCTTAGACAGGCACCTCTCCCTTTCAAACTGAACATAAAATTCTGTCATGTTATGATCACTGACGTCTAGAGGCTCCTTCACTTTGAGGTTATTGATCAATTCCGTCTCATTGCTTATTACCAGGTCCAGAATAGCCTGCTCCCTGGTTGGCTCTAGAATGCACTGCTCTAACAATTTGGCCCGAATGCATTCTATGAACTCATGTTCCCAGCTACCTTTGCCAATCTAATTAGCCCAATCGACGTGTAGATTAAAGTCACCTATGATTATTGCCGTACCTTCCTTATACGTCCCATTTATTTCTTTACATATACCCTGTCCTACCATGTAGCTACTGTTAGGGGGCTTATATACTAATCCCACATGTGACCTCTTGCCTTTATCTCGACCCAAACTGATTCTACATGTTGTCCTTTCGAGCCAAGGTCAATTCTCCCTGCTCACTAATGACATCCTTAATTAACAGAGTTACCCCACCACCTTTTCCTAGCTTCCTCTTTTCGAAATGTCAAATACCCTTCGATATTTAGGTCCAAGCCTTGGTCAACCTGCAACCATGTCTCTGTAATGGCTTTCGTGTCATACATATTTATTTCTATCTGTGCTAACAATTGATCTATTTTGTTACAAGTGCTGCTCCCAATCAGATACAGCCTTTAATTTTGTCCTTTTGCCATTTTTGCACTCTGTTGCCTTATCTGCTGGTGCACTCTCAAGTTTGTACTCTGTCCCTTCCTGCCAAGCTCTGGTTATCATTAGCCAAATCGCTACTCTGCTCTATTACCTGGTTGTTTCCATTTGATTTACCACATTTCCTCTTGCATGATCCTTCCAACCCCCCACTATTTAACTTAAAGCCCTCTCCACCACCCAAGTTATATAACTCGCCAGAATGCTCATCCCAGCAAGGTTCAGATGGAGACTGTCCCAATGGTACAGCTCCCACTTCCTCAGTTTGTGGGCTACTGGCACCAGTATCGAAACCCATTTCTCCCGTGCCAATCTGAGTCACACATTTGTCTCTCTAATCTTATGTACACTACGCCAATTTTCTCATGGCTCAGGTAATAATCCAGATAGTATTACCATTGAGGTTCTGCTTTTTAATTTAGCCTCCAGATGTTCATAATTCCTAAGCAGAACCTCTTTCCTAACTCTATCTTTGTCCATGGTACCAACATGGACTACGACAACTGGATCCTCCCTCTTCCACTGCAAGTTTCTTTCCAACCCCAAGCAGACATCCCAAACCTTGGCACCGAGCTTGCAACACAACCGCCTGGATTTATGCTCTTGGCTGCCGAGAACTGTGTCTATCCCTCTGACTGTACTGTCCCCTACTATCACTACATTCCTATTAACTCCCCCCCAATTTGAATGGCTTCTTGTACCATGGTGCCATGATCAGTTTGCTCATCCACCCTGCAGCTCTCACTTTCACCCATACAGGCTGCAAGAACCTTGAACCTGTTAGACAATTGCAAAGTCTGAGGTCCTCCACTTCTACCTTTTGGGTCCCCATTCCTGCCTCACTCAGTCACACCCTCCTGTCCCTGACCATGGACCAAGTCAAAAGACCCTATCCTAAGGGGTGTGGCTGCCTCCTAGAACAACGTGTCCAGGTAGCATTCCCCTTCCCTGTAGCTCGGCCTTCAGCTCAATGGCTCTGAGCTGAAGCTCCTCAAGCCACAGACACTGACTGTAGGCATGTTTGCCCTGGATCACACTGGTAGCCAGAAATGCCTGCATTCTGCAGTCACAACACATCACCTGCCCTGGCATCTTTTATTATGCGCAAATTTTATTATTATTTTTCTCAATTAATTTATAATTAATAAAACCTGCTACTCCTAACCAGTCATATTACCTCTAGTAAAGTTTACTAACACTATTAAACCTGATAATTCCAAAAAAAAATACACAGTTTTTGAAGATAAATTAGCAAAACACTCATCAACCAATCATTTATTTGTTTCCCTGTGATGTCACTCTTTTTTTCACAATATGGTTAGCTCTTCAGGGCACCTCCACTGCTCTCGCGCTGCTTTAGGGCACCTCCACCACTCTCACGCTGCTTTACAGTGTTTTCCAGGTCACTATAATTCACTGCGTGAAAAAAGTTCTTCCTCACAGCCCCCATGCAACTCTTGCCTAAAACCTTAAATGTGTGTCCCTTAGTCCTCTTCTATCAGCTATTGGGAACAGGTTTTCCTTGTCTACCTGATTCAAACCTTTCACAATTGTACACCCCTGTCAAATCTCTCCTCAATTTCCTTTGCTCCAAGGAGAACACACACAGTTTCTTCAAACTGACCTTGTAGCAAAAATCCCCCCTCCATGGAACCATTCTGTTAAATCTCCTCTGTACCTTTTCAAGGACGCTCACATCCTTCCTAAAGTGTAGTAAGTAGAACTGGACACAATACATGAGAAGTGGCCTAACCAGAGCTTTATAAAAGGTTCAGCACAACATCCCTGCATTTGTACTCAATACCTTTATTTAAGAAACCCATGATCCCATGCACTTTGCCGACTACTCTCTCTATGTTCTGTCGCCTTTAAAGATCTACACACATGCACCCCCATGGCCCTTCAGTCCGTGCACACTCTTTAGAGCTGTGGTATTAAATCTGTATTGCCTCTCCCTAACCTTTCTACCAAAATGCATCACCTCACAATTCCCTTTGTTACATTCCATCTGCTATGTCTCTGTCCGTTCTGTTAGCCTATCTATGTCTGATGCAGTCGATTAGTGTTATCCTCACTTATGTCATTCCTCCAAATTTGTTGTCACTGACAGATGTTAAAGTTTACTCTGTATTCCAAAATCCAAGTCATTTGGTCTTAGCACTGACCCTTGGGGAATGCCATTGCCTACTATCCTCCAGTCTGAAAGGAAACGATTTAGCACAACTTGCTGTTTTCTGCCCTTAAGCCAATTTTTTATCCAAGCTGACTCTAAACCTCCTATTCCATGAGCCACAATTTTGGATGGGATTTTCTGGTCCCATCAGCGGCGGGCGTCATGGTGGGAAGGATGGGAAAATGTGGAGGAGGGCCAAAAGTCGGTTTCTAGCCAGCATAAAAAAGTTTGCAATTGTCCGCAGCCCACCACTCCATGTCAGGAACCACATTTTCATTTGTGTAAATATTATGAATACTCATTTTAAAGACAGCTCGCCAGAATCACACCCCCACTCCAGATCATAGACCCACACCAGCAGCTAATTAGACCGCCATGGTTCACGACCAGATATAAGTGATGTGCACCTGGCAACCACCACTTCACTTGGGATCTCGAAGCATGTTCGCCTACCTTTCATTGCAGTGTGCTCATGGCTGCCCTGACTCTGTGCCAGGCTGTGCATGCAAGACTAGCAGGGAGGCATGGAGGTCCCTGAGCTAAGGCTTACTATTCCAGACCAGTGGAAGGCAGGGGCTGGGGGGCAAAGGGAGGGGTTAGAGGGCAAACGATTGACTGCGGGGGTGGGGGGAGGTGAGGCAAGAGAGGCAGAGGAAGGGGCTGGTGGGCAAAGGCTTGACTGTGGGGGGGGCTGAAGAATGGAGTAGGGCGCACACAGACACTTGACTGGGTCGGGGGTGGCAAGACTTGAAGAGGTGCACACAGACACATGGCTGAGTTGAGGTGGGGTGGTGCTGAATGCAATCATAGCTAGAAAGCTTAGGCAGTCCTGTGGATCTGTGCCACAGTTTAGAGGACCGTGCTTGGCATGCCATCCTGGTCCTAGCCCAAGGAGGGGAAGGATCTGTAAGTCCTCTGTTAGTCGTGCCAAGCATGGTGTACAGGGTTTGGTCAATCCCTCACAAACGCACCAGGCCTAGGGGCTTCATACTGGGCTGCAGATGGCACAGTCACAGTAAGGGGAGGCATCTTCAACCTGTAGATGGGAAAGAGGTAAGGTGTGGGGGGAGAGGGAGGAACATCGATGGTCTCATTGTGGGGGGGGTATGGTCTCTGTGAGTCATAGTGCAAGAGGCCCTAGAATGGGGAGCAGCCAGGTCAACATGGGGCATTGGAGCATCAACATCAAGTAGTTCAGAGGGAGGATTGGAATATCAACCATAAACATGGTGGGACCAAGGATGGGAGGGGAGGAAGGAGAGTGGTTAGAGGGAGGGAAACCTGAACATGATTCTCCTCCAGCACAATGGGAGGGGTCTCGATGGTCATGGGTTGGTGGGGGATGGGGGTGGTGGAGGGTTAGGGCTGGGTTGTGGGTGGTGGGGTGGTGGGGTGGGGTGGGGGGGGGAGGGTGGCGGTTCAAGCTCATCTGGTAATAAAACATCAGTACCAGCATTTTCCAAGCTGATCCAATGATGCAGTTAAAAAAACAAGTATAGGGAAAAAAATGTCAGGGAGGAGTCAACCACTGCACTTGTGGGCTGATTGAAGGGGCACCCAAATAATTTCTGCTTTTCCAAATTGGGAGGAAGGCAAAGCTCAGACATCTTAAGAAAAGTCAAAAGCCAATTTAGGGAATGTGGCACCTTAATTCTTGCAGCACATTCATGTGAGCGTATAATCCCAATTGGGGCCATTGTAGGATCGGCTTGCAAAGACTCTTTGTCCCTGTTGTGAAAAATCCCAAGGGTCAGAAAGAACCAATTGAAGAGGGGCCATGGGCTAAAATGCATCTACCTAATGGTCCTAAGATCTCTAAATCTTGCAGTTGCGTGTTTAATTTGTGAACCCAACCCCTTCCCCCCGAGGCCACCACCTCCCCCACCCACAAGACTATCATACCATGATTGCAAGTTTGGGCTGCTGTGTAACCCAAAGGATGCAGTCTGACAGTCTTCTGAGTGAGGTTTCTTCTGCCTTGCAGAATTCATTGACATCTAAGGCCCCGTGTCAAAGCACTGTGAAACGTTTGTCATTTTTGGGGGTGGTGGGGGGGCAGTGGGCTGAGTGTGCTAGCAGTGAGCTGCAAGCCTGTAATAGCACTGCAAAGGGACAAAGTGGTGATGTAATGACTGCAATGATAGGAACCCATGGGCTCCACAGAGACTCCCTAGTTAGCAAATAAAAGGTAGTTATTACAGGCTTATGTTCATTCATGTTTCTGTTTATTTCTTCTGCAGAGACGAGCACAAGGGCATGATGGATGGAGCTGGAAATGTTATGTTAATCCTGACAATCAGGCAACGAAGAAGGGGGAGAAGAAGGGCCTGTCGCTGCCAGGCTGGGCAAAGGCAAGATCCTCACCCTGATGATCAAGGGCCAGCGGGGCCCATTCAACAGAAGTGGAGGCTGCCAGAGGCATTTTGCATAGGCATCTGATTTGGCAAGACCAAGGGCATACAGAGAACGCTTCTTATTTCTCCAGATGAGTGAGAGGCTGTGCCGTAGACACCTTTTCATGTCCAGGGATGCAGTGGCTCACATTTGCCACATTCTTCAGGAGGCACAGTCACAGTCACAGTCGCATTGGAAGGCCATTCCTTGCCAGTGGCTCTCAAAATAATTGCTGCTCTGAATATCTTTGTGAGTGGCTCATTCCAGGGTTCCACTGGGGAGCTCTGTAGGATTTCTCAAGCATCTGCTCACAAGTTGGATCTGAGAGGTTGCGGATGCCCTATTTAGCAAGGTGCACAATTACACCCTGTTCTTCCTAGATGAAGCCAGCCAGGCTGCCAGAGCAGTGGGATTTGCAGCTATCTCTGGATTTCCACAGGTGTGGGGTGCCATAGACTGTACTTATGTGGCTTTAAGAGCACCCGGGCAGCAGCCACTACAATTCCTTAACAGGAAGGGGGTTCCACTCTCTCAATGTGCAGCTGATCTGCAATCATCACAAGCAGATTATGCAGGTATGTGCGAGATAGCCTGGAAGCTCCCATGACTCTTACATCTTGCATAATTCCCAGCTGCCACAGATCTTTGAGGGCCCTCAGCACATCCATGGTTTGCTCCTCAGTTACAAAGGCCACCTGCAAAGGGTGTGGTTGATGACAGAAGCGCATAAGAGCTGTGAGTTTTCATTCCAAAGTCAAACACTCTCAAGCCTGTTGGAAGGTACAAGGAAGCCAATGAAAGAGGCACCAACTCCATGTGTACGGCCATTAAACCCTCTAAGATACACATTGTAGAGTGTTTAATGCAAAAACATGGGGGCACTAAAGCAACCTGCGGATTCTGAACTCATGAGGCACCATGACATGAGCCTCTGAAGCAGGACTCAATAATGCCCTGGCCAACCACAAAGTTATTAGAGGGTCACGCTTCACTCAGGTCACTACTTAGCAGAGAATGGAGAGACCATAGAGCTGAGCCAGCAGATGGGACATCTGGGAGGAGTGGGTTGGGGGGGGTGGGGGGGGTGGGGGGGGAGGTGCGGTGGGGGGGCATGGCCATCAATGACACCTGAGCGACCATGGAACATATTAGAAAAAAAAGGCATACACAACATGAGAAGTGGGATGAGTGGAAATATGTTTACATAAGTGCAAAGAATAAACAAACTGTGGACACCCATGCTACCCTTGTGCTCCTAGTATTTCTTATTTTTTTCTAACCTTACCACTACATCTTGGTGCTTCCCTGACATCCACAGCTGAGGTGGAGGCTGTCTGTTGAATGCTATGCCCTGTTGTTTGGGATGACCTTGGCTTGTATCCTCTGGCGGGCAGAGGCCTAGAGAGTCCCAGCCTGCATGGAGCCTCTTGCTCTAGGGCAGGTGCACCCTCTTTAGCCTCTGGAGCAGGAGCTGATGGGGTCACAGGCAGAGGGGATTGGGATTGGCCGGACACTCTTGGAGTCCCCTGGGTTGATAGCCCCGTGGTGTCCAGCTGTGGTGGCCCTCCCTATGGGTGGCCGAGGGTTCCTCCCTGGTTCTTTGAGGAGAAGGGGCACCTGGAGTGAGGTCCAGGTGCCCCGTCCCCCTCTCACTTAACCAGTGATGGATGCCACCTATGCCTACAGCGATGGAGTGAAGGTCCTGCCGTAAATCAGGTGCTATGTCTTGCACCACGATTTCAATGGTGGTCACTATCCAACAGTGTTGACCTGAGTGTGCTGGCATGTCAGAACAACAACATCAGACAGAACACTGACAGAGTCCTCCATCGTGTGTTGCAATCTGGTGACGGCATCTGACAACCCTGCCTGATGTTCCTATTTCTGTCTTTGCAGCTCCAACATCTGTGTTAGGGTGAAGTCCAGAGGCCCGTCATCTGACTTGGACTCAACAGGAGGTGGAGCTCCAGTAGTCCTCCGAGTGCCGGTGACCTTGGAGGTCCCGACCTCCATCTGCTGTGTGTCCGAATCTGTGTTGCACTCACAAGATTGTGACTCCGAGCCTGCTGTAGAACCAGGTCCCAGCGAAGTGTGTGTGTGTCTGCACTGGTGGAGGGCGCGGGTGAATGATGTGATATGTCTTCATGTAGTGGGTCCTCTGGATCCTCATCTTAGGTGGTATGGGGGTTGGGCTGATGGACTGGCTGACTGTGCCTCTTCTCCTCTTTGTGCTGGTGCCTGTCAAAGAAAGATGAGATTATTAGTAATTGTCTGTATAGAGACCAACATAACAAAGCATTCACAGTTTCATCGGCTGAATGGCGAGATGGTGATGTGTCCTCACTGGGTTGGGGACACCGATCTCATAATTGGCGCAGGCATGGTCCTGTTCCTCATTGGCCAGCTCTGCCGTATGCTCCTCAAACTCTGTGGTGGGCCTGAGTTCAGGCATCCCCCTCCAGTCCGGGATCCCTCCCCGTTATTGTGGGCGACCTTGTCCTGCATAAAGACAGGTGGACAGATTGTGAGCAGGATGGGTGTCAAGGCAGGTGATCAGGATGCCTGCCTTCTGTGGGACCCGAGTGGACCTGTGTAAAGGCTGAGGATGTGAGCTACACAGAATGTGAGAGAGATGAAGATATCAAATACGTGAGAGAGCCAGTGGCAATGTCACTTGTGCTGGCAGTGTGAGAGATCCCTGTGGACTGTAACCCTATGATTGCCTGATGGGCTTGTGAGAATGAGAGTTGAGAGGGAGGAGAAGACTGACTTAATCTGATAGAGCGAATGAGATAATTCATCCTTTTCCTGCACTGGATGGCAGTTCTCCTGTGGGCCATGTTGGCACTGACTGCCCTGGCGACCTTCTTCCAAGCTGGAATGGTGAGGTTGGTGGATCTCTGTCTCCCGTCATGGGGTTAAAGAATGTCCTGGTGTGCCTCCACTACTTCCAGAAGCACAGACAGTGCTTTGTCACTAAATTTTTGGGTCATTCAGCTGCTTTTCTCTGAGGGCCATCACTCGCTTAACCAGTCTTGAACTGCAGGGAATGAATGATGTGCGCGGATGCAGTTTAAATATGGCGCCCAGAAAGGCGATCCAATGAGGTCTCGGGCAGACGAATTGCAGCCCACCCCACCACGGGATCCGACGTGGATCATGTTCATGCATATTTCCTGAGCTGAAAAGCAGATGATCTGCCATGCAAACCCACCATTCCGGCCAACAGAAGACATGCTGCTTTTTCGCCTGCCAATGCACTTAGTCTCCAGAGCAGAAAATTCTGCCCTTTGTCACCATCCTTTTTGTGGTTCTTTGTCAAATGCTTTCTTAAAATCCATATAGACAACATCCATTGCATTCTTTTCATCAACTTTTCTTACTTCATCAAAAAATGCAGGCATATCTGTTACCTTCTGGTTAACTCCTGCTACCTCAGGTTGTGTGCATGCTTGTCCTGAACAAGAGAGGAAAATATGTCAGTAAGGGTCATGCAATGTGTATGTTGAATAGCTGGCAGAGTGTGCAACCTGTGAAATGTGGATGTGAGGTTTGCTAAGTATGTGAGGTTGAGGTGAAATTTATGAATATCAGCAATAATTCCTCCCCTGTCCACCTTTAAGAGGTGCATGCTAATTAAGTAGTGCTTAGAAGTTATGACTTTGGGATCCCCCTGATGCATGTAGTCAATGATAATTGTTCAAATGAACAGTCAGCAGAAATTTGTCATGCTGATTGAGTGTGCAATGCGATCATCGCACCCATTATGTAGGGTATCCAATTTCACCCTTATGTTGTCTCATGAGCTCCAAGTGGAACTAAAAATGAGCGGCTAGTTTATTTTTTCTCTTTTTTATTATTGGAGCAGACACAATGGGCTGAATGGCCTCTTTCTGTGCTATAACATTTCTATGGTTCTAGGTGGTATAGGTTGCAGGTTTGGAAGGTGCTGTTGAAGTAGCCTTGATGAGTTACTGTAGTGCATCTTATATATCGTTACACACTGCTGCTGCTGTACATCAGTGGTGGAGTGAGTGAATATTTAAGGTGGTGAATGGGGTGCCAGTCAAGCTTTGTGCTGGATGTTGTTGAGCTTCTTTAGTATTGTTGGAGCTGCACTCACCCAGACAAGTGGAGAGTATTCCATCATGCTCCTGAATTTTTCCTTGTAGATGGTATACAGTATTTGGGAGTCAGGAGGTGAGTTACTTGCCACAGAATTCCCAGCCTCTGACCTGCCCTTGTAACCACAATATTTATATGGCTGGTTCAGTTCAGTTTCTGGTCAATGGTGCCCCCTAGAATGTTTATAGTCGGGGTTTCAGCAATGGTATTGCCATTGAATGTCAAGGAGAGACAGGTAGATTCTCTCTTGTTGGAGAAGGTCATTGGTTGGCACTTGTGTGCTGCAAAAGTTACTTCTCACTTATCAACCCAAGCCTGAATGTTGTCCACCTCTTGCTGCATTTGGACATGAACTGCTTCAGTATCTGAGGAATCACAAATCATATTGAAAATTGTGCAAACATCCCACTTCTGTAATTGTGATGGAGGGAAAGTCATTGATGAAGCAGTTGAAGATGATTGGGCCTGGAGCCCTGAGAAACTCCTGCAGCGATGCCCTGGGACTGAGATGACTGACCTTCCACAACCATAACCACCTTCCTTTGTGCCAGGTATGAATCCAACCTGATTTCCCACTGACTTCAGTTTTGCTAAGGCTCCTCGATGCCACACTCAGCTGACTGTTTCATCTAGGGCAGTCACTCTTACCTCATTTCTTGAGTTCAACTCTTTTTCTTTTGTTTATGTTTGGACCAAGACTGTAATGACGTCAGGAGCCGAGTGGCACTGGCAAATCCCAAACTGAGCGTCAGTGAGCAGGTTATTGCTAAGTAAGTGTTACTTGATAGCACTGTTGATAACTCCTTCCATCACTGCTGATGATTGAGAATAGACTGATGGGGCAGCAATTGCCCAGGTTGGATTTGTCCTGCTTTTTGTGGACAGGACAAACCTGGGCAAATTTCCACATTGTCAGGTAAAAGCCAGTGTTGTAGCTATGCTGGAACAGCTTGGCTCGGGGCGTGGCTAGCACTGGAGTACAAGCTTTCAGTACTACTGTCAGGATGTTGTCAGGGCCCATAAACTTGGCAGTATCCGGTGTCTTCAGCCATTTCCTGATATGCCAAGCGCACTAGATCTGTGATGGAGTGAATTAACTGAGGAAATATTTACTAATATGTTGGCATCCACTTCCTCAGTTTCTTGCATTGTTCTGCCTGGTTGTGGGATCCAAAGTATCTTTCAAGATGCTGTGATATTTGTTGTCTGATAGGATCCAAATCTCTAAGACAATGTGGGTAATACCTTGCAGACTTTCTGGAGTGGAAATTAGTTTTATTCAATTATACATGCTGCAAAACACAATGCCAAACTGTGTTTTAACAATCTGGCTGATTTATGACTTGCTTTATCTTTGCCTCTAATGTCTGCTGTCTCACTGGTGTCTCTCCATTCTATTATTTTTAAGTACCGTTCCTCTAAGTATTGTATAGTGGTAGTTATGTAATCAATCCAGCCTGACATGTACAAAACCTTCCATTCACCTTCCTTAGGATAGTTAGCGGTGTGACATTCTGAAACAGAGTCAATCTGTCATAAACTTAATACATATTTTGTTTTTATCTGCATGTCACTCGTTTTGTCCTTAGCTTAGTTAAAGATAATATATAAATGCAAGATGATTGTATGGTATTTGACAGTAGTCATTGAATACATCCACTTATAAATGGTTGGGTATAATCCAAGAATTCAGAATAGTTCCCATCATTACTGCCATAGCAAAGTTGGATGCAAGACATCCTAATATATTCGTGTTGCCTGGCTGTGTTACAGCAAGTTAAATTGTAAAATCTTCTTTTACGCCTACCTCCACGAGGGAATGTCATTGATTGCAGGGATCTCAAGTACACCCCTGCAGTGCGGCAATTTTAAATATTTTTTTCAAAAAAGAAATCACAACTTTAACTGGCTTGGAACAATTAGCTGCAGGTGTCCAAGAGGTGCTGTCGTAATTTTTCTTTCCCACCTGTGCTCCATCTCAGCCCTTTCCTCAGCTCATCTGCTGCTGAAATCTTCAATCTTGCTCTTCACTGAAATCTGTTTCCCCTTGATGTAACTATTCAAATATTCTACTGACTGGCCTCCCACCTCCATAAACTTAAGCTCATCCAAAACTCAACTGCCCATTTCTTACTTTGCATCAACACTCATCACCCTTCTAATTGCCGACCCACTTTGGCTCCTGGTCCACCATTGTTCAATTTTAAAATTCTCATCCTTGTTTTCAAATCCCTTCATGACCTTACCCCTCTCTATCTCTGTAACTTCCGTGAATGTTAATTAGGCATCCACATGCTTGGCTCAAAATTCTGGAACTCCCTCCCTAACAGCACTGTGGGTGTACCTACACCATATGGACTGCAGCATTTCAAGAAGGCAGCTCACCATCACCTTCTCAAGGGCAATTAGGGATGGGCAATAAATGCTGGCCGAGCCAGCAAAGCCCACATCCCATGAATGAATTTTTAAAAAATCCACAAGAACCTCTCAATGGTCTGATTTGAGTTTGTAAATATTCAAATATGCGAGAATGGGGTCAGGTTCAGTTCGGGCTACTCGAACCTGAAGTTTTTTGCCACCTCCCCCACTCACCCCACACCCTTTCCCACTGTTTTTCGAGTTTTTGTCCTACATTCTGAATGAGGTTGAGTTCAGATATGGTGACGTATATGAGGTTCTCAGAGCCTCAGGTTTTAGTTTTGATCGATGGTCCTCTCATCAGGTATGACAGCAGGCCATGATGTAAAATCCAGAAGCCAAAGAAAATATCAAAGAACATATCTAAAAAGAAGTATTTTACCCTTAAAAAGTAAAAATGACTTTATCACACATTAGTTATCTGTACACTTTTACATTGATTTTGAATATTAAGACTTCCTGTCAATTCTTCTGCTTGTTTTGTAATTTGCACACAACTCCTCAGCTGAATATATAATTTTTTATTTTGTCTCAAATAGGCTTCTCCAGTAATCAGCCACAAATTAAAACGTACATGCAACATGAAAGAAGATATTAAAAAGTCCTTATTTAGTTATTCTCTGCAGCATACAATGTATTTTAGGATGTCTTCATCACACCTTCAATTGCTTACATGGTCTATCAGAAACCAGGTGCATAATTAATTAATGAAGGAACTGAAAACACCGATTATTGTTAAATCAGGATGAATATATTGCAATAAAGAGAGGGAATAATATAAATACAAAACATAACAATAGGATGCTGGAAAAATTAAAAAATCAAATTCTATCTCGGATCAAATTATATTTTAGACCATACAGAGGCTGAATTCACACAGATGATACTGAATAGATACAACAGATTGAAAATGACCATATTAGACATGAACAAGAAGTAACATAACAACCGAACAAAACAGAGTAAAAATATAGCTATCTACTGGTGAGTGATGACACTTGGGGACACATGCATCAGCAAACTGAAATGACAGAAACTGAAAGCTCTAGCCAAGAAAACCAAGAAGGGATACCAGAAATAGAACAGACAAGTGTATAGAGAAAACTGAATAGTACAAAATTGTAAGGGTTCAAATTTCTGAAAATCTCCAAACCTCATTATCAATGTAAAAGAAAAAGCAATAAAATGTTAAAAAAAAAAGAACTGACCAGAGAAAGAATGACTGGTTAATCTAATTTAGTGATGTTGGTTTTGAGAGAAATGTTGGGGAGGACACCCTGCTCTCCAGCAAGTGGGCAACATGGCATCTGAATTTTCAAGTCTTGCCAGGGGTGGGATTGGAAGTGAACAAGATCCAATATGCCAGTGGGTTGGTTTCCTGACTCTGTTTTTGGTGCTGGACATGTTCAATAGTCGGGGAGGGCAGTATCACAATTGCCCATTAAGGTGGTTGAGGAATTCTTTAATTGGGGTGTTGAGTTTTTCGAGAGGGCTCATGGGCTGCATGTGCTGTCTTAGGCAGACCAGTTGAAGAGAGGTGGGTATACTGTGATGAGCCAGTCATGGCCACCCAGGGAATTACCTTAGGCCCATAAAAGGGTAAATGTTACAGAGGGGAACTTTGGCATTGACAAACAGATGTACTTGGTGCTGCACAAGTGTGGAGAGAGTCAGCAATAAGCACTTGGGCATGTGGGGGTCGTCACCCACCTCGCATTGTGGGGGCATAAGAGCATGGAGCAAGGCTGCCAAGGACAATTGGGCAGCCACTGGACCATAAGGAAGGCAGCAGCTGGCAATGGGGCAGGGTTCTCTGATTTTGGCAGGAAGGGTGACACCCCAGGTGTCAGGAGGGGAGGGGAGGGGAGTTGAACAAAGGGTATAGAGGCCCTTAGCATGAAGGTTGATTTCCCTGGAGATGACTAAGAACCAGTGCCATATAAGAGACTACAGATGTGCAGGCAGATGGTTTCAGACATCAGTTCCGTCATCACAGAGAAACCTCGCAACATTGCAGCCTTGAACTTCTTTGCTTCTGGCTCCTTCCAAGGATCAACTGCAGACCTTATTGGCATCTCACAAGTCACTGCATCTTGCAGTTCCCTGATTCACTATTTTCCAGAGCTGAAAAGTATATTAAGTTATTTTATATTAAGACAGATGCAGTCTCACAGGGATGGAGGACATTGGTTTTGCTGCTATTGCTAGTTTCCCCCCAAGTGCAGGGCATCATCGATTGCACACATGTGACTATCAAGACACTCACTGACCAGCCAGTGAGATTCATCAACAGGCAGGGCTTCCACGCCTTCAATGCTTAACTGGTCTGTGACCATACCAAAAGCTTCCTCCATATGTGTGCTCACTTTCCTGGCAGCTGCCACGACTTCTTTATACTCTGCCAGTCCAGGCTGCCGCAGCTCTTCAGGCCAACCCCCAAAGTCTGTGAATGGATTCTAGGGAACAAGGGAGATGAAGAGATGACTACTCAACCCTCCATGAGAGCCCCACACAGAGGTACGGAGGTGATATAACAAATGCCACCTGCTTACTAAGACAACCATTTAAATATGCTATCGGGCTTCCAATTTGCGGTTCTGGTATCTGAACCAGTTAGGTGGGCCTTGTTCATGGTGATGATCTGCTGTGGTCTCCATTGCATAGCCCTCCAGAGAGATGTGGACCTTGAGGGTGGCGAGGCCCTGGAAGGAGACAGTTCAATGGGGGAAGAGGAGGAGCAGGAGGTGGGAGAAGAGGAGGAGGAGAAAGAGGAGTTTGAGGGAGATGACGCACAACAGCTAAGTGCTCCAGCTTCACATGGTACTGGCTGGTCATGGTGTGGAGCTCAAAAGTATCATCAGGATGCCATGAAAGTCAGGGATCATTTGATTCAGGAACATTTCAGTAGAGCCCCTCTGACCCATAATGAATAACCTAGTGTGGAACTCACTCTGAGGTGCCTGGTGCCTGTGCAAATCCATCCTTTGAAGATGCCACCTGGAATGTCTAAACTCTCATACATCTGACTAGAAGCTTTGCCCTCACTGTTGACAAACCTTAGCTCTCCTTCACTGCTTATACCCCATTTCATATCCTCCCATCAATAAAATGAGTGTCACATGTATACATTAAGGTGTCATTATTTAAATTGTGATCAGAAAGGAAATCAGTGCTCAGTTACAGCAGAAAAATACCCCAGTGATCTATTTAGTGCCCTGTGTGATGCATTGGCATGTGCACTTGGCCACCGCTGCATGATGCTCTCTTGTGGCCTCAGAGGAGGTCGAGGTAGCCTGCTTATTGTCTTGGCTTGTGGCTGAGATGCACATGGCAGTCATCCCTGTCATGGAGACACCAATGGGGACATCTCCAGAGGCTGCTGGACCTAACATCATTACAGGATCATCCACCATCATCCGGCCCTGCTGCACAGATATTTCCACTGCCAGAGGAGCCAAGAAAGCTGTGGATGATGAAGGTGCTATGTGAGGGGTGGCACCCTTCTCATCCTCAGCAACATTTTCAGCCTTGGCAGGCACTCCAGATAGCTGGAGGGGAGCACCAGCTGGGTGCCACTGCCATCCCTCCAACCAACATTCTGCTACCAGTACCATGGATCAGTCATGCTACACAGTGTGGATGTCAGTGTGCATTACCTGCATGCATTCCGAGTGCTGCTGCAAATGGCTCTTCATGAAGTTGACCACTCTCTCAATGGAAGAGTTCATGCTTTCAAAGCCCTGAGCCACGGTGGCGCACATGAGCTGGATGGGTTTCTTCATTCTGTGCACTGCCTCAGGGAATGCCATTGTGTGGCTGTATATCCGCTGCTACTGGTCTAGCAAAAGTCTCCTTTCCTGTGACTCCTGAGGCCCTAAATCTGCACCTAGTTGAGCAGACCTGTGTTTGTCTTCACGTCTCTGAGGAAAACGGACCACAATTGATCTGCCTCTGGCACCTGCATAGTAGTGCCATGCTTCTCACCTAGTGCCATCCTATCTAAATGTACATGAGGACATATAGAGGTGAGAGTTTCTGTATTGGTGGATGAAATGCAGATAAGTTGTGGCAGTGCTTCCTTGGGTCATTACTGGGTACCTTGGGCTGGTGATGGAGAGGGCAAAGGTCTCCTGGGCTGCATGTCTGTACCTGTGGGAGACACAAGAAGAGATCACGAGACCTAGTCTTAGAGAGCAGAAGCCCCTGCAATGCTGAGGCTTCCCAATGCAACTCAGTGTTTGGTATGCTGTTGGATGGTGTGGAGTGCAATGTACCAATTTGATGAGCACATTGCCCTCTGTAATCACCATTTCCACCATGAGTGTCCATTTCGCTAGGGCCTACTTTCTCAGATTCTCTGATCCTGGTGATTTCCAGTGCCCACTCCTCTATCACGTGATGATTTGCAGGAAAGGTATTCCTCCATCTGCCAGCACCCTCTCCTGGGTGTTATGTGCCTGTTTCTCCTGCAAGGAAAAAAAAGAGAGTGAGGTAAGACACTGCTGTCCTTTATGGCCAATAACATCAGCTCCATTTCATTAACACTATGGCCCAAAGCCATTCCAAGAGGTCAATAAGTGCCCTGGATGCACACCCCACCCATGTTCAGGAGCAACCTGTGCCCTAAGGCTCTTTAGCTGATGTGTCTGCTTTGAGAGTGAATACCCAGAGGCCTGTTCTGAGGGTTGGTGGTTACAGCCACCTTACTAGACCAGCTGAGGTCATTGAACCTTTTCCTGCAGCGGATTCACAATGGTCCTGATGCTCAAAGTGGCAGTGATTTCTAGCTAGTTTTGCTGCATGGGTGGCCTCTTCCTGCCATCCCCGGGAAGAGGAACTCACTCTTCTCCCTCATGCCTCCTGCATGACCTCAAGGTCCATATCCAAAATAACAAGAATGTCACCCTGGCTCTGGTTCCAGGCCTTCAGCTTTCCTGAGACATCATTGACATGGTGAAATTGTATCCCAAGCTTCTCTGTCCTTCTTCACTGTGCACATTCACCACTCAAATGGCTCTCACAGTAAGGATTGCCATAGTGAGTTTAAATCAGGCTGCATTTCAGTTGGCCTGCCTCCATTCCCAACCCAACTGCCCACTGTGCACGCCCCCAAATCAATTAAGTGGTCACCCTTGTGAAAATTGGAAACTGTTCTCTGTAACCACCAAGCGGTGGGATACGACCCCAAAACAGTCCCGACTTCTATTTGCTGCTGTCATGATAATGAAAGAAAAACACCGAATTGCGTCTGGAAATATTGGACTTTAAAAATAAGACCTAACGTTTTTAAAAATGCACACAAACCACTGGCTGGAATGCTGCAGGATGACTCCCTAAGAGGTAATCGAGCCCCACCCTGTTGCCTGAGAAGGTACTCCTAAAGACATCCAGAATCTAATTGCTCCCTCCAGTAGAGACAATGGGACATAATGGGAGATGAGTATCATCTTATCTAGAAATCCCATGAATATTGCCCAGATAAATTTGTGAATTCACTTCCCATTTGGAATATACAAAGCAGGGGTTAAAAGTGAGTTGAAAAGCTGCCCCGGTGTCTGTCTGTTGGTGGGTGTTCTGAGAGAGAGCAAGTGCTGGAAGTTTGACTCAGAAGTAACAGCCACACAGACTACCCCTGCAAATCGCCATTTAGCAGGTATCCCGATCTCTCTACCGAATTAAACACTACTGGAACTTTGAAACCGACTATTCGTCTGGCAGAGTCAACTCTACTGGAACCTCAAATCTGACTATTCGTCTACTGGAGTCACTTCTACTGGAATCGCGAACCGCAACGGCCGCAACACTCAATCACCAACTCCCACGAGCCAAGGACTGTTCCTTATACCTTTTTTTATATACATATGTATATTTACTTACTTCAAGCTAAATTCTTACTTTTAACCTCTATGACCATATATGCTTGTGTTTTATCCTTTCTTGCCTTTAGCAGTTAATAAACTTACTCTTGCCTTTAACTCAAGAAAGTCTGATCAAATTGGTTCCTTCAAAACCAGAACGATTGTGTCTGGGAAAAAGGTATCTGCAAAAGGGATCCTTTTTAAATTAAATCTTGTTGCGACTAATGGGGCGGGGCAGGGGGGTGGTGTGTGGGTGGGGGCTGAATCAAGACAGGGAGCCAGTTCATCTCTCCTCACCTGGGGCATAATAATTTGGGGGTGTCCCAGCCAGACGGTAACGAATTGAGGGGTCTTGTCCGGATCAACAACTTTGGGGAACCTCACCTGGGGGTGGGTCTTTACACTATCCCCTAAGCTAAAAAATCCAGCCTGGAATCTTTAACAGCCAACAATAGATGGCCTCAGTTTATCATCTCATCCGAAGAATGACAGTGTAGCACACCCTCAGTACTGCACTTGTGTCAACATCGATTTTGTACTCAGGTCCTGGAGTGAAGCATGAACAACCTTGATCAACAACATTCTGACTCACAGCTAAGTATGACAGCCATGTTCAGAGTTGAAGTCAGGTCGCACTTATACAGGGCTGTTCTCATATAGTTGCAAGTGTAAATATGTAATATATTGCTGGCATCGATGTTCTGTAGTCATTGAAGCTAGGTGGTCTTTCTACATCAGTGCTCTTGGAATCAAGTTTTGTTGCACAAGTATGCATAGATACAGAATAATCTGAATCATTAGAAACATTAAAACTGGCATCTGAAAAAAAACATTTTTAAAAAAATGCTTAAAATTTGCAATTAAAAGAATAACAAGTCGATATTGTTTCCTGCTGTGTGTAAAAATCTGGATGTAACGTTGACAGACCTCACCAAACAAGCGCAATTAGAGGATGCTCCTATTTGAGAGTTGAGGCTTGGCCAATTTTCTGGCCAGAGAGTTAGTCTGATGGAGGATTTGATGGACAGACATAATAGATCAAGGAGACTTGATCCTTAGCGACACTTGTAGCTCACTTTTGTCCAAAATTCCATGATCTTTAAGTTACATAATTTGTAGTGGCCAGATTGCAGGAAACTCTAGACCACTTAAGTAAAATGTCTGTAGGGATTATCTCAGCACCAATAAGATAAGAGCCAATTTTGTCTTACCTTTATACTTCAATTGACTTGAGAAGAATTATTAAAAAGTAAATAATTTGAAGTGGTCAGCTTGGAAGGTCAGTTCAAGTATAAAATTATATCTTTATTCATTCTTTCATGGGATGTGGGCATTATTGGCAAGGCCAGCATTTATTGCCCATCCAAATTGCCCTGGTTATAAAGTTGTTTATGATTCCGCTTCTTGACCTGATGCAGGTATATCACAGTGTTGTTAAGAAGGGAGTTCCAAAATTTTGACCCAGCAACAATGAAGGAGCAGCAATATATTTCCAAGTAAGGGTGGTATGTGACATGGAGGTGAACTTGAGGTCATGGTATTCCCATACATCTGTTGCCTTTGTCCTTCTAGAAGGTAGAAGTTGTGGGTGTGGAAGGTGCTATCAAAGGAGCCTTGGCGAATTGCTGCAGTGCATCTTGTAAATAGTACACACTGCTGCTACTGTGCACAGTGATGGAGAGATTGAATGTTTAAGAAGGTGGATGGGTTGTTGATCAAGTGGGTTGCCTTTTCTTAAATGGTGTTGAGCTTCTTGAGTGTTATAGAAGCTACACTCATCAAGGCAAGTGGAGATTATTCCAACATACTCCTGACTTGTGCCTGGGCAGGCTTTGGGGAGTCAGGAAGTGAGATACTTGATGCAGAATTCCTAGTCCCTGACCTGCATTTAAAGCCACAGTATTTATATGGCTAGTGCAGTTAAGTTTCTGGTCAATGATAACACCCAGGTTGTTGATGGTACAAGATTCAGGGATGGAATGCCTTTGAACATCAGGGGAAATGGTTAGATTGCCTCTTTTGGAGATGGCCATTGCCAGGCACTCGTTTGGCATGAATGTTACTTGCCACTTGTCAACCCAAGCCTGAATGTCATCTGGATCTTCCTGCATGTGGGCATGACAGCTTCAGTATCTGAGGAGTTGTTTATGCTACTGAACAGTGCATAATCATCAGTGAACATCCCCACTTCTGATCTTATGGTGGAGGGAAAGTTACCGATGAAGCAGCTGAAGATGGTTGGGCCTAGATACTACGCTGAGGAACTCCTGCAGCCATGTCCTGGGGCTGAGATGATTGGTCTCCAACCAGTGGAGTTTTCACCTTGATTCCCATTTACTTCAGTTTTGCTAGGGCTTCTTGATGCCACACTTTGTCAAACATTGCCTTGATGTCATGGCCAATCACTCTCATCTCACCTCTGGTGTTCAGCTGTTTTGCCCATGCTTGAACCAAGGCTGTAATGAGGTCTGGAGTTGAGTGCCCCTGATGGAACTCCAACTGAGCATCAGTGAGAAGGTTATTGCTGAGCAAGTGCCATTTGTTAGCACTGTTGATGACACCTTTTATAACTGATGTTTGAGAGTGAAGTGATGGGATGGTTATTGAGCTGAATCAGATTTGTCCAGCTTTTTGAGGACAGGATATGCCTGTCCAAACTATCCTAAAAACATTCTATGAACTCGTTATCTACACTACCTTTGTTCATCTGATTTTTCCGTCTACATATAGATTAAAATCCCCCATGATTATCACCATAGCTTTCTGACAAGCTCCCATTATTTCTTCTTTTATACTCGGTCCTACTGTGTAATTACAATTAGAGGGCCTGTACACCACTCCCACAAGTGACTTCTTGCCTTCATCATTTCTCATTTCAACCCAAACCGCTTCTACATCCTGGTTTCCTGAACTTTAGGTCATCCCTCTCTAACGTGCTAATGCCATCATTAATTAATAGATCCACCCCTCCATTTTTTCCTAAGTTCCTGTCCTTAAATGTCATGTACCCTTCAATATTCAGGCCAATCTATGTCATCCTGTAACCATGTCTCTGTAATGGCTAACAGGTCACGCTTATCTATTTTTATTTGCGCTTTCAGTTCATCTCTTTTGTTTTGCCCTTTTATTATTTTTGTAGCACCTAGCCTTATCTGCTGACTTACTCTTACATTTATACTCTCTGTTCCTTCCTGTCACGGTCTGTTTATCATTTCCCATATTAATACCATTCTCTCCTGCCTTTTCTCTACTCTTTTTGGTTTACTGCATCTTCCCAAATTTGATCCCTTACCCCCATTATTCAGTTTAAAACCCTCTCTACTTCCCTAGTTATGTGGCTCGCGAGGACACCAGCCCCAGCAGAGTTCAGGTATAGATTGTCTCAATGGTACAGATCCCACTTTCCCCAATACTGGTGCCAGTGCCCCATGAGCTGGAACCCACTACCCCCACACCAGAATTTGAGCCACATGTTAATTTCTCTAATCTTATTTGTCGTATACCAATTTGCACGTGGTTCAGGTAATAATCCAGAAATTATTAACTTTGAGGTTTTGCTTCATAATTTGGTGCCTAGCTCCTCATACTGACTATCCAGAACCTCCTTCCTCATCCTACCTATGTCACTGGTACCTAGATGGGCCACGACCACTGGATCCTCCCCCTACCACTGCAAATTCCTCACCAGCCCTGAGCAAATGTCCTGAACCATGGCAGGAGGCAGACAATATAGCTACCTGGACTCTCGCTCCTTGCTATAGAGAACTATACTGTCCACTACTGCCACTACATTCCTTTGTGCTTCCCCCACTTGAATGGCTTCCTGTACCACAGTGCCGTGATCAGTCAGCTCATCCACCTTCTAGCCCCTACTCTCATCCAAACAAGCTAAAAGAACCTCAAACCTGTTGGGCAATTGCAGAGGCTGACATTCCTGCACTCCTGCCCTCTGGGTCCCCTTACCTGCCTCAGCTGCAGTCATACCCTCCTGTCCCTCAGCAGCTTCCAAATCAGAAGAACCTATCCTAAGGGGTATGACCAACCCATGGTACAAAGCATCCAGGTACCTCTTGCCCTCCTTGATGTGTTGCAGTATCAGCTGCTCAGCCTCCAGCTCAATGACTCTGAGCTGAAGCTCCTCAAGCCGCAGGCACTCACTGCAGACATATTTGTCCTGGATAACACTGGTATCCAGGAGCTCCCACTTGCTGCAGTCAGGACACATCACCTGTCCTGCCATACTTATGCGCTTTAATTAATTATTTGTGTTTAATTATTGTGTTTCTCACATATTGGTGCAGACTTGATTGGCCGAAGGGCCTCTTCTGCACTTTGTGATTTTGTGATTTAATTATTTTTTTCAACTATTTATTTTCTTTTATATATTTATTAATCTTATCACAAATTCCTGTGCTATTTTAAACTTTAGGGATAGAATAGGCATTGACCAATAAACTGATAATCACCAAACAGCTGGCTTCTTCCCCTGTGGTCGAGCAAGAACCAGTACTTTCAGGGTGAAAAAGTTAGAAAAAGCAAAGGAGTGCCTCCTTCCCCTCCTCACTGAACTTCCCCAGTTCACCAAACTCTCACTCTGTTGAGGTTGTACACTTAGTGCTGAATTTATGTGTTTTAAATAAAGGGACGAGCTGAGCCCAGGTACAGCAAGACCAGTTCAAGTTAGTTTCCTTAATTAAGTATTTCAGCCCCTGCCAGTGCTTCTATCTCCTTGCTTAGGTCCCTGGATGAGACTTAGAATTTAAACAGCACTTGCAGTTAAACAGCACTTGCAGTTAATTGTTAAATATAAACAATACTGGATTATTAGAAAGATATTTAAGTTTCCCTCAGCTCACCAAACTCTCCATTGAGGTCACACTCAGGAGGATTTTCCTTATCCACATTTGTTCAGATGCCATGAGAACGCATGGGGTCCAGAGACAATGTTGAGGACACCCAAAGCCACTCCCTCTGTAGTAATTATAGTTTTGGGAAATGTTGGACTCTAGATTTAAGAATAATCCTGTGCTGTAAGATCACATGATCTGTGTAAACCAATGTGTTAGTAGCGCAGGGAACCTCTACTTGAGGTTTAGCCTTTAGTTATGGAGTTTGATGCACGTGTGTAGTTGCTACTGCCATCTTGTAAATAAAGTCAAATGTTTCCACTAAGAAAAGTTGTCTGAAGATCAACTTTATAATACCCTCTTGACTGTCTAAGACTCTGCCACTGTTTCTGAGTGGCAACGAAGGAGTCTGGGACTTTAGCTATAAGATATGATTGGGGGCATGGGGTGGGGCGGTGATGCTGGTAAGTAAATCAGTTGATCCTTGATGGATCAAGAATCATGCTGGTACATACAACTTAAGTAAGCTTTAGATCTAATGTTGCAAGTCACAGGCAACCTAACAAAGGGGAGGAAATGAAACGAGTTGGTAGAGACATAGATTCAAAAATGTTTAATATTTAATTTAAATATACAATTTATATAAAAGAAAAAGTTGTAATCTGAAAACAGTACAACCAAAAACAAATAATGCAGTGTCATAACTGCCTAGAAATTATTCAAAGAAAAGGGCAAACATGACAGGAGACAGCAAACCATTTTCTTATCAGTAAAGACCAACACATCAGAACAAAAGCAACAATGGTACAAAGCTCAACCCACAACATAACAGCAATACTTGAAACTGTTCTGACAAACACCAGTAGAGCATGACAAATCATTCAGAAGCAAAAATCAACCAGAGAAATGGAGCAGTAACACTGTATCAAATTATACAGACATTTGGGTCAGCAGCCAAAAACATGAAAGTCATCTGTACCTGTGGAGTGCTGAGTGAACAGCAAGAGAAACAAAATATACAAAAGCTTTATTTTTCACACAACCCAAAATAATATAAACAATTTTAAAAATATTACACAATACAACAATTTCTACTAAACGTACAAACACTCATCATGTGCCCATCAAACTATAATCTTATTTAACATAAACAGAATGGAAAAAAACAAAACCCTTCAAATCATGCATATACGGTCAATTGCAGTTCATTGCCTTCACAAGCATAGTTCAGTTCATTTCAACAAAAGGTATTTAGAAAGACAATAATCTTGATTTTACAAGGAATTCAACCATGCAAAGATTAGTAGCTATCAGATAAAGATGAATTTCATCTGGCACAAGTGAAAAAGATTTGTAGCTTTTTTTCAATACCTATTTGTTCTCAGTGATTGGATGTTGTGGTAAGTTGATGATCTTTTGTGTGATCATTGACCGGTGGTGTAGACAATAGTTGAGGTCAGATGGGGGAGGTATTGGCCCAAAGCTTCCGATCAGGATCGACCCTCTATTTCTGACCCTGAACAGACAAAAAATACACACTTGCCTTCCTCCGAGTTTTCAGGGCAGTTTTCTAATGGAGGATCCTGCACAACTAACTCAGTGCAGAAAACCCCAATGGAGCAGCAGAAAGAATCCCAGTAGTAACCATGCCCCCTTTTTACAGCACTAGCTCCGGTATTCTGTAAGTAGAGCTTAAATGTCCCAAAGCTTCTTTGGAAAGCTATGGAGAGATGGTAAGTGGGTAACGGGATAGGGTGGGTCAGGTAAGTGGGTAAGGGAATAGAATGGGAAGAGGGTGGGGTGGGTAATGGGATAAGGTGGGGAAGGTAGGTGAGTAAGGGAATAGGGTGGGTAAGGGGGAGGGTGGGTAAGTTAAGTGGGTATGGATGTGGGTGGCAGGTGGTTCAGTGGGTAGGTGGGTTGGGTGGCAAGTGGGTGAAGTCATACCTGGGTGGGGTGGCAGTGACAGGTGGGTAGAGCGGCAGATGGGCAGGTTGGCAGGTTGATGAATGGGTAGGTGGCACTGGGGGTGGTAGTCAGGTTGGGCTGGGAGGGGTTGTCAGGTCAAGGGCTAGTTGGGTTGGAGCTGGGGAGTCGGGGTGTCAGGGGGAGTTGGGTAGGGATGGCTAGTCTGGTTGGTTGGTTGGTTTGTTGGGGAGTCGGTGTGTGATTGGGAGGTCGGTTCTGTGGTTACCCAGGTGTTAGACTAAGGGCAGAATTTTCCCAGATTTGCACTAAGTGTGGTAGCATGTGGGTAAAACGACGTTTTACCGCTGGCTGCGATGGTGGGTTTTCATGCTGTATTATTCCAAACCTGCCTCATTATTTTTGCACACCCGGAAAACGTGCCATTTCCACGGCGGGCTGGCTCTCATTCACCCGCCACCCATCACCCTGTCACTACATCATGCCGGTGCCATGTTTAATGTCCAACCACAAGCACAGCGCTCATTGCTTCCAGCTCACCACTGTTGCACGGAAGACATGGCCAGGAGAGGAAAAAAGACCACAGCCCCCCACTTCAACGGCAGGTCTCTCGAGCGACTGCTGGATGCCATGGAGGCCCACCGAGATGTCCTGTACCCCTGCTCTGTCGCAGAATGGGCAGCAACGTGACCAATCCAGCTTGGGAGGCAGTGGCAGCAGTGGTCAGCGCCAATGCCCTTCAGAAGAGGACAGCCACCCAGTGCTGCAAGAGGATGAATGATCTCCTCTGCCAGGGTAAGTCACTCTTCTCATCACTCTCAACTCACACACTTACAAAACCATCACACATGCACAGGGCCCTCACTCACTGCCAGTTCAAGGGATATCACCATTTACTTTCTCACACACACATCACTGTACTCATACCATCCATGGGACCACTCACCACCCACACAGGCCAGGCGTACTTATCATCTGGCCTGGCAAGCGTCTTGCTTACTCTTTCTCCATCTCTATCCATGCAGGACAAACTGGTACACAAGACGAGAGAGTGGTTGCAGACCAGTGGTGGAATGCCCAAAATCAAGGTCCTCACAGATTTTGAAAACAGAGCCATCCAGCTGGCTGGTCATGATCTGGACCGGTCCTGTGCTGACGGTGAGGCTGGTGCTGCTCTACCAAATGAGGGTCCAGCAGTGCAACATCCATCAGACAACCATGCCGTGAGTGATGTGTCCTCTTTCACAGGCCACTGCCATGCACTAATTATCTCTCCTTGCTTTCGCAAACTGCCAAACAGCCGAGAGAGTCCATGACCCAGGGCCTCCAATCAAGCCCCGAAGAAACCTCTGGAGAGGAATCTGGAGGCACCTTCCCTGAAGTTCCATCACAGCACTCACCCACACCCTCCAGCAGCGCAGAGACACACACCCCTAGAGTAGCCCCAGGATCACAATCTGGTGAGCACATTGCACTGTCTGATCCACAGCAGGGACTTCCCAGGTGTCCAGCACTCGGAGAACTGCTGGAGGCCAGAACGTTGCAGATTGCAGAGTTCGAGTCAGATGACCAGCCCCTGGATTCGGTCATGTCAGTTACTGTAGCTGCAAAAGCAAGTTCGGGAACATCAGGAAGGGATATCCATGACACTCCTCAGATTGCAAGGCATGACGGAGGAGTCCTTCCGCCTTCATGCTGAGGTGATAGTGTTGGCATTGCAACGCACTGAGGTCAACACTGGTAGGGTGGCAGCCGCCATGGAGACCTTGGTCCAGGACTTCGCTCCTGCACTGCTGCATGGGCTCAACTCCATCACTGATGCCATACTTGGCCTCAAACACTGTGTATGCGAGAGAGGTGCCTTGCAGCTAGATCTCACTCCAGCTACCCCTGCTCATCAAGGAGTCAGCCTGGGGCTCGGGGACACCCATAGAAAGGAGGATCAGCAGGTGCACACTCTGGGCCCATCCATCCAGGTGACTCCGAGAGTGTCTGGCCCATCCTAATACCCTCTTCCTGTGACCTCAGCAGCTCCAGCTCCACAGGCCGAGGAGGGTGCAACTGCCACACAGCATGACCCCGAAAGCAGGCCAGGGCCCTCCAAGTCTCGGCTTCCAGAGGACGCCCACAAAAGTCATCACTGACAGGGCATCACAGTCAGCAGGCTGCCTCCACCTCTGCTGTGATTGTCAGGGAGCAACAGGATAATGGCAAGGTTAGGGCAGTTAAGGAGAATTAACTCTTTTAGAGTCAACCAAATAAACTAAATTAACAAAATCAGGGACAAAAGAAGAATTAGTTGCACAGCCTAGGCACGGGTGTTAATCACTTGTACATATTGTTCACTATTGTTAATAAACTCCCAAGAATGTCTCCCTGCCTATGGCTCCTTGTTCTGTTTGTCACTCAGATCTGAAACCTTTCTGCATAAGATAAAGGCAGATGCCTCAGTCCAGGGCCTCTTCCCTGTGCTCTGTGCAGCCTTCAGACCATGGTGATGGTCCAGCCTCACACTCCCTGGATACATTACTGATGCCTGCACCTCGGAGGTGCTTGTCATTGCTGCCAAAATGGGCAGGTGCCACTGAGTTCTTTCATTCTCGATGTGCTCTCAGCACCTTTAAGG
This sequence comes from Cetorhinus maximus, assembly GCF_964194155.1. Classification (NCBI taxonomy): domain Eukaryota; kingdom Metazoa; phylum Chordata; class Chondrichthyes; order Lamniformes; family Cetorhinidae; genus Cetorhinus; species Cetorhinus maximus. The sequence continues at coordinate 50,812,182 of NC_135894.1, forward strand.
AGGGGCTGTCCCCCATCTCCTCAGCATCTATGACAACTAGTGCTTTGCTCCAGCTCCTGAAAGGCTCAGGTGCTGAAGGCAGACAAAGCATCAGAACTTCTTAGGTTTCATGGCTGCCGGGGTCATTGAAGGATGGAACAAAGTTTGATTCTTCTCAGGACCAAGCTCAGCCATTTAAATTTAAAATCGGTGAAAATCAGGTCATCAAGGGCTGGGAAGAAGGATTAGTTCAGACGAGCGTTGGACAGAGAGCAAAACTAACCTGCACCTCTGACTATGCTTATGGAGCTGCTGGCCACCATGGCGTCATTCCACCTAATGCTACTTTGATTTTTGATGTAGAGCTCTTGAGACTCGAGTGAAAGCATTATTCGGTTTGTCTCCTGCTTTTGGCACACAAACATGAGCAAGCTTGAAGATTATGCATTGAATATGCAGGGCTTGACTATAATCACACTACATTTACCTTCTCCATCCACAACCTGCTGTATGTCAGCAACAAATATGCTTCTCTCATGGTCCTTTTGGGCTGTAACTTAAAGCCTGATGATCTTAATCCTGAACTGTATTTTTATAATTTTTTAAAGAAAATCATGGTTTGCTTTCTGATAATGACCCAGATCATGGAGCACAAGCAAGTTGCCCTCGGCCAGACAGGAATCAGACATTCTCAGAGGCTATGTGAAGATCTATGGAGTGTCCTCAGTGCATTTCGTCATCATCCTCCTGCAATCGAGCAACTATTAGGGCCTCCACTATGTCTCCATGACAGGTGCATTCTCACAGACGGTATGCGTGCTGCCATAAGCCAGGTTGTAAAGGGCGCAGCAGACGACGACGATGCGTGACATCCCTCTGCGGACTGTATTGCAGGGCTCCACCAGACCGGTCCAGGCACTGGAACTTCATCTTCAGCGTCCCGATGGTCTGCTCCACCGAGTTGCAGACTGCTGCATGAGCCTCATTATAGCATCGGTCTGCTGCAGTCTGAGGCCGTTGCACGGGTGTCATCAGCCCCTTGTCCCCAAGGAGCCAACGCTGCAGCTTCTTTGGACCCTGGAAGACTCTAGGAATCTGTGACCAACTGAGGATGTAGGCATCATGCACACTCCCTGGAAACAGTGCTCACACCTGCAGGATGCATTTCTGGTGGTCATATACCAGCTGCACATTCAGTGAGCAGAACCCCTTGCTGTTGATGTAGTCCACGCATGAAGCAATGGAGACCTGAGCACCACATGGGTGCTGTCAATTGCACCCTGCACCTATGGGAATCCCGAGATCTGGGAGAATCCATTGGCCCTTGCATCCTGGCTGTCCCAGTCCCGGGTGAAATGCACAAAGTTGTGTGCCCTCAAGAAGATGATATCCATGACCTCATTGATGCATTTGCGTGTGGCAGCTTGTGATATTCCACAGTGGTCACCTGTGGAGCCCTGAAAGGAGGCACTGGCATAGAAATTGAGCGCCGCAGTCACTTTCACAGCCACTGGCAGTGGATGCCCTCCATGTCCCCTTGGCGCCAAGTCCTGCAGTAAGTGGAAGATGTGAGCGACCAGGTCCCTAGACATGCGCAGTCGTCGGCAATACTGGTTCTCGGTCATCTGGAGGAATGACAGGTGGCATCTATAGATCCTGGGTGTCGCTAGGCGCCGACCAGCCACGACTTGCTGTCGCTCCTGAGCAGCATGTGCGGGAGGCCCTGCTGCCCCTGCTCCCTGAGGTTGCTGCTCCTGCCTTTGCACAGCCAGGAGCCTCAGTCGCATTTTCCTCCGTCTTCTTTGCTCTCTGTAGGCCATCAGGCATGCAGCTAGGTCACCAGGCTCCATGCTCCCAATGTGGTCCTCCTGCGGCATGAAAGAGAGTGAGAGAGACATGGTTAGCATGGTGTACTTAGCACCTTTCGTGGCCCTGTGTGATGGCCCCTTAATGCTTGCTGGAGAGAGCTGGTCATTCCTCAGGTGGACAGAGATGAGTGCGCTGCATGGCAGCCCTGTCAGCCTGCAACATAGGGGAGACAGCTCCTAACTAGTATGCTGAGATTGCATTAACTGGAGTCCCTATCAATAATTGTAGAAATAAATGTAACATTTAAACAAATCAAAATGCTACTGGGCACAATGCCATGTAGCCTTCAGCTTATAGAGGCCAAAATGAGAAATTATAAGTGGAGTCCACCATAAGATGTCATCAGTAGAGAGTGCAGGCCTTGAAGTGTATCCTGGTGGCAGATGTTGCATCACTCTATGCCACGAAACTAGCATGTGTGGCCCAGTGTAAAATGGGTTATTCAATTTTGTTCACTGTTCTTGCTCTACTCCAAAGAAAACCAATTATTTATATGGGAAATTTTACAATGCTTTTGATACTTTAATTTGTCTTATTTACATCCTTCTTCATTATAAAAAAAACTATTTACTGGCTGCTTTTAGGCTCCCTGCATCACAAATAATTTCCTATCAGAAATTTAAAAGATATACAAACTCTCCCTGCAGCTCTGTTTATAGCATGCTGTGAGCAATGAGGGGGGATTATACTTCCTTTTAGTGCTTTCCTCTGAAGCCTAAGTTAAAATCAAGAACTTGATGTGCAGAGAGCCAGATAGCAAATCCCGTTACTCTGTTTGTAAAGTATTGGAACACCAGATGCTGAAGCAGTCATACCATATCTCACTGATGTATTTGGTAGATGATTAAAGGGATTATCAAAACTGCTATGTTTAAAAGATTGATCAATAGTATATATTTTGGCCATATAATTATACACTTGATCAATAAGTGTTTGAAATACATTATGAAAAGTTTAATTTGAATGCTAAATGGCAAAGTCTGGGAGTTCCCATGGGGCTGAAGGAAATTGTGACTCAGAGTGGATGCTCCGGCCAATGCTTAGCCCATTAAACATTTGCGATTTGAAGCAGTACTCCTGATAATTTATAATGTCTGATCAAACTGCATTGTCTAAGTAAAGTCTTATTTCCATTCTTGCTCTTTAAAAAATTATGGCTGAATCATCATTGATGTTCTGTGTTTCTCAATTTCTAAAGTACTGACATACCAATATTAGGCACTCCCAATTTGCTTGTGTGCCCATCAAGGTGAGCGAGTGGTTCTGCAGAATGGATCACTTATCAATTTCAGACACTTCAGTATCAAGCACTTTCATTTCAGGTACAGCATAGTGAGCTGCAGAGTAAAGCTCCCTCTTTTCCGCCTCATCAATGCACCTCAACCCCAACCTCAGAAAATCCCTTCATACTGAGCCAATGCAGCTATCCTGTGAGCTTTCTGAATGAGATTGCCAATTTTGTGCCTGACTAGGGGCAGTTCAGTGCTGTGGCCCACATCTGCAAGGAATGGAATTTTGACTCCTCAAATTAATTTTTCAAAGGGCCATCTTAGCAATCAGAAAGAAGACTTTCAAACATTTGCAGAACAATTTAAACAGGTATGGTCAGTGTATTAATGTACTATACAGCCTAGTCCTCATTGCACTTGATCTTTCCCTCATGTCAGTAAACGAAGCTGATAACAGCTCTGACCTCAGGAAAATTAAATACTGTATATAGATTTATCTCTCAATCAAAATAATTGTGCCACCCTTAATACAATAAAAATGATAATGATTATTTCTAACACATAAATAACACAACAACTTTCTAACATTGAGATATACAAACAAAAGATGATAACATGCTGATTGGTGTATCCACTCTGTTGTCAGGTGAGGATGCCCAAAGCCTATAATGTGTCAGAGACATCCAGCACATTCCAATGCAGGTGGCAAGCACAAATAGCATTGGAATATTTACATAGTCTGTGCAATAGGCTAATATTTTGCAAATTAGATGGCTGCCTCTTAATGTGCCAGGACAGCACTTTAGCAGCACAGCGCCCATTTGTAATGGTCGCTGAAGGCTGGGCCACCATTAAATCTTTTTTATTAATATGGGCATACCTGATCCTTTGTTCTCCTTGCATGGTGTTCCTGTCATGTATCTGCCCTTCACACAAGTGCATGCACTAAAACTTTGCCCCTGTCCATACGGTGGGATAGCAGATCTTCGATGACTACAGCCCAACATGCTGCCCCATACCCTGGCAATTTGTGAGAGATGAGCCCAGCATTTCATAATCTTGTGCAAAGCCTTGTGTTATCCATTTAGGCTAGTCCATTTGTGCACATGTCAATGCAACACTAACACATCAGGCTATTGTGATGATCCTGTTAAGGACTGTTAACGACTAAGGAGAAATCCAAACACCCAGCAATCAACTGATAGCTACACCCTAAGTTTTCACGTTTTTAAACAAAAACAAGTTTTATTGTATATAAGAAGATTTAATCAAATCAAGCTTATTAGAACCATAGAAAATAGGAGCAGGAGTAGGTCATACAAGCCCTTCGGGCCTGCTCCGCCATTAAATATGATCATGGCTGATCCTTTATCTCAACGCCATACTCCCGCTCTCTCCCTATACCCCTTGATGCCTTTAGAGTCCAGGAATCTATCTATTTCCTTCTTAAATATATTCAGTGACTTGGCCTCCACAACCTTCTGTGGTAGAGAATTCCACAGGTTCACCACCCTCTGAGTGAAGAAGTTTCTCCTCACCTCAGTCCTAAAGGGTCTACCCCGTATCCTGAGACTGTGACCCCTTGTTCTAGACTCTCTCCAGCCAGAGGAAACATCATCCCTGCATCCAGTCTGTCCACCCTTGTCAGAATTTTATACATTTCAATGAGATCCTCTCTCATTCTTCTAAACTCCAGTGAACACAGACCTAATGGGCCCAATCTCTCCTCATACAACAATCCTGCCATCCCAGGAATCAGTCTGGTGAACCTGCGCTGCACTTCCTCTATGGCAAGTGTATCCTTCCTTAGGTAAGGAGACCAAAACTGCACACAACACTCCAGATGCGGCCTCACCAAGACCTGTATAGCTACAGTAAAACATTCTTGCTCCTTTACTCAAGTCTGCTCGCAATGAACACCATTTGCCTTCTTAACTGCTTGCTGCACCTGCATGCTTACTTTTAGTGATTGGTGTACAATAGCACCCAGGTCCCTTTGTACATCAACATTTCCCAATCTATCACTATTTAAATAATGCTCTGCCATTATGTTTTTCCTACCAAAGTGGATAACTTCACAATTATCCACGTTATACTGCATCTGCCATGTATTTGCCACTCAGTCAACCTGCCTAAAAGCCTTGAAACCTCTTAACACCCTCCTCACCGCTCATATTCCTACCAAGTTTGATGTTGTCAGCAAACTTGGAAATATTACATTTGGTTCCCTCATCCAAATCATTGATATATATTGTGAATAGCTAGGGCTCAAGCAGTGATCCCTACGGTACCCCACTAGTCACTGCCTGCTATTCCAAAAAAGACCTGTTTATTCCTACTCTCTGTTTCCTGTCTGCTAACTAATTCTCAATCCTTGCCAATATATTACCCCCAATTCCATATGTTTTAATTTTACACACTAACCTCTTATGTGGGACTTTATCAAATCTTCCTGAAAATCCAAATACCACCACCTCCACTGGTTCTTCTTTATCTATTCTGCTAGTTGTGTCCTCAAAAAACTCCCTTTCATGAATCCATGTTGACCTTGCCTAATCCCATTGATATTTTCTCAGTGTCCTGTTATCACATCCTTTATAATAGCCTCTAGCATTTTCCCTACTACTGATGTTAGGCTAACCAGTCTGGAATTCACTGTTTCCTCCCTCCCTCCTTTTTTAAATAGTGTGGTTAAATTTGCTACCCTCCAATCTGCTGGGGCTGTTCCAGAATCTACAGAATTTTGGAAGATGACAACCAATACATCCAGTGTTTCCATGGCCACATGTAGATTATCAGGCCCTGGGGATTTATCAGCTTTTGGTCCCATTAATTTCTCCAGCACTATTGTTTTAGTAATACTAATTTCATCAATTCCTCCTTCTCACTAGGCCCTTGGTTCCCTAGCATTTCTGGGAAGTTACTTGTGTCTTCCTTTGTGAAGCCAGAACTAATGTAATTGTTTAGTTGCTCTTGTTCCATTTCCTTGTTCTCTATTATAAATTCTTATGTTTCAGACTGTAAGGGATCTTCACTAATCTTTTCTTTTTACATACTTATAGGAGCTTTTATAGTCTGCTTTTATGTTTGTTTCAAATTTACTCTCATATACTATTTTTCCCCTCTTAATCAATCTCTTGGTTCTCCTTTACTGAATTCTAAACCACTCCCCATCGTCAGGCTTGCTACTTTTTCTAGCAACTTCAAATGACTCCTCTTTGGATCTAATACTATCCTTATTTTCTTCTGTTAGCCATGGTTGGGCCACTTTTTCTGTTGTGTTTTTGCACCAGAAAGGAATGCATAACTATTGCAACGCATACATTTGTTCCTTACATATTAGCCATTGCCTATCCACTGTCATGCATTTTAATGAAGTTCCCCAATCAATATTAGCCAACTCATGCCTCATACCTTCATAGTTTCCTTGTTTGGATTTAGGACCCTAGTTTCAGATCAAACTACTTCACTTTCCATCCTAATAAAGAATTCTATTGTGTTATGGTCACTGTTCCCTATAGGACCCCACACAACAAGATTATTAATTAACCCCTTCTCACTGCACAATACCAAATCTAGGACAGCCTGTTCCCTAGTCAATTCCTCGACATACTGGTCTAAAAAAACACATAGCACACATCCCAGGAATTCATCCACCACAGTATTATTGCTAATTTGCTTTGCCCAGTCTATATGTAGATTAAAGTCACCCATGATTACTGTGGCACCCTTGTTACATGCATCTCTAATTTCCTGTTTAATGCCATCCCCTAACTTATCACTACTGTTTGGAGGCCTAAAGACAATTCCCACTAATGTTTTCCGCCCCTTGTTGCTTCTTAGCTCCACCCAATCTGATTCTACATCTAGATTTTCTGAGCCAAAATCCTCACTCACTATCGCACTGATTTCATCCTTAACTAACAACGCCACCTCCTTTTCTTTTTTGCCTGTCCATCCTAAATATTGAGTACCCATAGATATTCAGTTCCCAGCCTTGGTCACCTGTAGCCATGTCTCCGTTATCACAATCATATCATACCCGTTTACATCTGTTTGCACTGTTAATTTGTCTATCTTATTGCGAATGCATCAGATACCATGCCTTTAGACTTGCCCTTTTAACATTTTTATACATCTTTTCTTGTATTATGGCCTCATTTGCTGCTAGCCCTCGTTTTCTTTGCCTTCCACTTTTGTTTTCTATTTTTCTGTCTTTCATTCCTACTTTTGTTTCCTTCTCTTGTGTCTACCCCCTCAGGTTCCCATCCTCCTACCGGTCTAGTTTAAACCCTCCCCCACAGTATTAAAAAATACCCAAGCAAAGATATTGGCCCCAGCCCTGCCGAGGTGCAACTGTCCAGCTTGGGCAGGTCCCATCTTCCCCAGAATCGGTCCCAATACCCCGGAATCTAAATACCCTCCTTCCTACACCATCTCACCATCCATGCATTCATCTGCCTATTCTCCTATTCCTGATCTCACTAGCATATGGCACTGGGAATAATCCTGAGAATACTATCCTTGAGGTCCTGCTTATTAATTTAATTCCCAGCTCCCTATATTCTGTTTTCATGGCTTCATCCCTCTTTTTACCTATATCGTTGGTACAGATATGGACAACGACCTCTGGCTGTTCAACCTCCCCCTCCAGAATGCCCTGCAGCAGCTCAGTGACATCCTTGACCCTGGCACCAAGGAGGCAACATACCATCCTGATGTCACGTCTGCGGCCACAGAAATGTCTATCTTTTCCCTTTACGATAGAATCCCCTATCACTTTTGCTCTCCCACTCTTTTTTCTCCACCCCCTCCATGCAACTGAGCTGCTTGTGGTGCCACAGATTTGGCTCTTGTTGCATTCCCCTGAGAAACCATCTCCCCAGCAGTATCCAAAACAGAGGATCTATTATAGAGGGAGATGGACCCAGAGGACTCCTGCACTACCTGTCTAGTGCTTTTACTCTGTCTGGTGGTCACCCATTCTCATTCTTTATCTGCGGTGTGACCACCTCACTGTACGTGCTATCCACAAAGATCTCATCCATGTGGATGCTCCACAGTGACTCCGGCCACAGCTCCAGCTTCGAAATGTGGATTTTGAGTAGCTGCAGCTGGAGACACTTCCTGCACACGTGGTTGCCCTGGACACAGGAAGTGTCTCTGACTTCCCACATCACACAGGAGGAACATTCCTACGGGCGAGTTGCCCTGCCATGACTTACACTTAAACTACACCCACTATATTTGCTTCTTCTAGTTTAGAGAATATTAGGGACAGAAGGCATACTCACCAGGCCCTACTTTCCAAGGCCGCTGTTCTTCTTACTGAAGAAAGGTAGAAATTGATCGGATCCCTCCTTCCCTCTTCAGGGAACTCCCTCTCTCACCAAACTCCAACTAAAACACTCTTGTGCAGACAAAAGCAGCACTGTAGATGGCTTGCTTTTATGATGTCTGAATCTAGCTTCTGAAAACCTCTTTAAGCCAGCTAACTAATTAATTAGCGACAGCTGCAAGCAGAGCCTATATAACCCCTGTTTTAAAACTCACCTTATCCCAACACAAAGAACAACTTTAGTTAGTTGCTAAGTTAAATAAAGATTAGACTTTAGATAGAAATTGACCCACAAAAGTCCCTCTCTCACAAAACTCCAGCTGAAGCACTCTAATGCAGCCCAAAGGAACACTCCAGTTAATAATCATAGTTTATCATTACTTATGCTTTGAACTCAGTTCTACTTTTTAATATCATCAAGAGTTCCCTCATCTTACAAAATCATAAAGATTCATTCACTTTCTTGGGAGCAACCCAAAGGTATACCACAGCCCTCAGTAATTCACTTTAATTCTCCTCAGTGATCTAGTTATACTCCGGAGGTATTATGTTATGGGGATCCTTCCATTAGCTTTTTGGTTAAGCGACCCGCTGACTTTTATTTAATACCTCATGACTGTGGATGCCAAGCTCCTTGTTCTAGTTGCTGGCAGATATCCAATTGCCTTCTCACAGCTTCCAAGCTGACTCTGCTGATTGCTTTCTGCCACAAGGCTCTATGAGGACTAGCGTGGATTTCTTCATCTAGCTGAAAATCAAGCAAATCTTCCACTTACTTTTTCCCTCATGGTATCCAAACTGAGCTTGAACTGCACCTGCATACCACAATAAGGCTAGTATTTTTTTTCTGCTTAACGTACAAGCCTGACTAACAATCATCTCCTATTGACTCTCTCAATCCTGTGAGACTGCAGCAATTCAAGACTGCAACTGTCTGCTTTTTGAGCAAACACCCAGATAACTTAAACAAAAGAACCCTCCACCCCCCAGCCCAACTCATAGCCCAACTCTTTGAAAATGTGGCATGCTTTAGGATGTCCTCAAACAGAATTGTAAATTTTATTTTACTTTCAACACAACACCTTGTTTCTCTAACTCATATTAATAATTTATATTTGTAATGAATGTAATTGCCTTCTCTCCAGACTTCCTGGTTCCACAAAGAACTCCCTATGTTTATAAATCTGCTTTCAACTTATTTTATTGAGATAACAATAGACTGCCTGGCTGTACTGAGAGGTCTAGCGGTGGATCATTCATGGCTCAAGTCCCCTCCCTTCAATGCCTGACCTCATTAAACAAACACTTTGAACTGTAATTACCCCAGTCTATTTGAATTGCACTTACTTCATTCAGGGTTGCTTATCAGTTCCTCTGTCAGGTCTTTAAATTTAATCTACTTTTAACACTTCAATTTCCAAACTAAAAGCTATATTCCTAAAACTAGAAGTTATATTCCTAAAACATATGAAATATGAATTGAATGTTTGCAACACCACATTATCCACAAATCCAACGATAACGTAGTGGACTATCATGTGCTAAATTATTACTGCTTCACCCACCAGTTATATTCTTTTGGAAGAAGAATGTGATACTCTACCATGTTGGATATTACCAAAAATATTTGCCTTACCTGAGGAAATGAGAACTCTTTTTACTGTTTGGAAAAGTACCATTTTAATTAAATAATTTCAAACATATTGCCGTACACGTGATGAAATATTATTTTGTGAGCACAAATTCAATAAAGTAATCATATAGTCAGAACAAAGAGCTGTAAAATAAAGCATTTGAAGGCATTTATCTTGATGGCAAGTCTCTTTGATTTACTGTAGGCACCAGCACCATATGTTTATTATTGGCAGACTGCCTTTCTGTCCCATGAATTCAGTTTCATCAAACAATATTAACTTCCAAATTTTGAAGCTTTATATATCTTCAGAATATTAACATACCAATAGATTGGATATATTTATACTCCATTTAGTTTTCCTTTTGTAGTTTGCCAGCTAGAACAATTTACTGGCATGAATAGTATTTTTTTTCAAAATTCTCATTACATTATTTTGCCTACAATGAAAAGCATGACAAAGAAGTCAAATTATGTGAAGTAAAGGAAACAGGTGAGTGCAACTGTGGAATTGTTCTGTTTCAAGCTCCACATAATTACAGAATAATTGTTCCTGAACAATTCCATCATTTATTTTATTTCACCAAAAATCTAACAATGGCCTACAGGCAGTATTTATTTAATGTTTCTATTAAACAAGAGACTCAAATATCTCAGGCTGAAGTTTGCAACTAAAACAATATGTACTAGAGCTTTACAGTTAGAAAGGTCTTCCCAGTAATGCATTCTGCCGTTGTTAGTTCAAGAGTTAGGAGAATCAGTCCAGCAGACTAATCTCTAGTGGCTATACTTTTTACTTGATTTTTAAATTATTTCATGGGATGTGGACATCATTCGCTAGGCCAGCATTTTTATTGCCGCCCCTAATTGGTCTTGAGAAGGTGGTGGTGAGCTGCCTTCTTGAACTGCTGCAGTCCATGTGTTGTAGGTACATTGACAGTGCTGTTAAGGAGGGAGTTCCCGGATTCTGACCCAGGGACAGTGAAGGAATGGCGATATAGTTCCGAGTCAGGCTGGTGTGTGGCTTCAAGGGGAATTTGCAGTTGGTGGTATTCTCATCCATCTGCTGCCCTTGTCCTTCTAGGTGGTAGAGGTCATGGGTTTGGAAGGTGCTGTTAAAGGGGTCTTGGTGAGTTGCTGCAGTGCATCTTGTAGATGTTACACACAGCTGCTGATGTGTGTTGGTAATGAAAGGAATGAATGTTTAAGGTGGTGGATGGGGTGCCAATGAAGTGGGCTGCTTTGTCCTGAATGGTGTTGAGCTTCTGAATGTTGGAGCTGCACCCATCTAAACAAGTGGAGGGCATTCCATCACCGTCTTGACTTGTGCCTTGTAGATGGTGGACAGACTTTGGGGAGTCAGGAAGTGAGTTACACTCTGCAGAATTCCCAGCCTCTGACCTGCTGTTGCAGCTACAGCATTTATATGGCTGGTCCACTTCAGTTTCTGGTCAATGGTAACCCCCAAGATGTTGATAGCGGGGAATTCAGCGATGGTAATGCTATTGAGTGTCAAGGGGAGATGAATTTGTATACCTATTCCAAGCTTACAAACTTCATTTTGTTGCGGAACCATTGCGGAATTACTATTCATCAGACAAGTGTGAACAACCCTTCTCAGTCATCACTCCTTGATACTCCCTTAATTGAAAAATGGGGAGATGAGAAATTAGCCCATGATCAATATGCAGGCAACGAATTACCCAACCTAAATATCTGACAAAAAGTTTGAGTAAAATGCCCAACCGATGGCACATGGAATCTAGTAGAAATCATCTGCATGTGCTCAGACCGCATCAAATACAAAGACCAAATGGCTTGACAGTGCAACATAACAAATACCAAATCAGACCAATACCGCAAACAGAAACGCCTAGTTAGTTACACCTATTCCTAGTAGAACATGGTCTAAGACACAACCCAAACATAGCACCCCTACCGACAATCAGAATTATGAGAACATACAGTGATCCCAAACCATGTTCACCATTACCAAGAGTGGGCATATAAGCAAACCTCCATTACGTTTCAGATACTTATAAATTTGCTTTCTGTAATAGTGTATTCTAACACAGTGGGCAGAATCTTCTGCCTGTTGGCGGGCTGGTCGGGAGCGGGAGTGGAGCCGATTGCCATCCACGATCGGCTGCGCGCCTCCATTTTACGTGGGTGGGCCAATTAAGGCCTGCCCAGCGTGACGCATGCCCGATAGTACGCAGCACTGCCTGTGCAGGTGGGGGGAGGAAGGAGAGTTGGGGCCTGCACTTTTTCGCACATGCACGTGAAAGAGCACAGGAATCTCCCTGAGGCACAGAGCTGCCTCGGGGAGATTAAGTTCAGATTTAAAGTTTAAAATAAAGAATGTTAAAAATAATTTACACATGTCCCCTCATGTGACAGTGTCACATAAGCTGGGACATGTTTCTGAAATGTTTAAAAAAAATTTATTAATCGATAAACCCTTACCTTGAAACCTCATCCTGCCCGTGGGTGAGGGTTCATGAAAAATGCGAAGGCCGCTCGGGCTCTTCACCTGCCCACCAACATTAAGGTTGGATGGGCAGCCCTGTCAATTCCCTAAATTGGTTGATTAATGGCCTTAACAGGCCTTTGACAGGGCTCTGACGCGCACCCGCCGAACAAAAGATCGGAATGACGCGCGGTGACGTCAGGACACACTCCTAACGTCACTGCGCATCATTTTATGCTCCCGCATGTCGATAGGAAAATTCTCCCCAGTATAATTTCTTTTGATGTAATGTAAATAGTTTTTGATTCTTTAAGGGTAAAACTTTAATTTAGAAAAAGAAGAATCTTGTGATGTATCTTTAAGGGGCATATCCGAAGCTGCTTTTCATCACTATCATGAGACAGGGTGTGGTGTATAATCCTGCGTACTCTGTAGACAGAACAGCCAGCAATCCTACAGAGCATATGTGTTCTAATTAGCTTCCCAGTTATCATAGTATGTATATAGTCTTATCTTCAAATAAATAACCCACATTTATTGTTCTACCAATCTTTGTTGTATGATTGGTATTTTGCGCTATACGGAAGAAAGCAACAATACTTGCGTATTTTAGGTTTAATTTTAATTTATGTTCAGGTAAGGATGCTTGTACAGTGGGACCACAGAGAATTCAGCCTGAGGCCTGGGTCATTTGTACTCCTGGGCCTCATTTAAATACTTCACCATTGTTTTGCACTTAAAACCGACGGGATTAAATCAGGGCGAAGCAGAAATTTGTTTTAGGGACTGAGGAATGTAAGGGCCTAAAGAAATGGGTTCTTGACATGAATTGTCGTGAATTGCATAGGTGTACTGGTGCTGTGAGGGAAAGGCAAGACCAAGAAGGTCCAAGGACTATTTGCAACACCTTGGGGAATATTCCTGTTCATCGAGGCCCACAAGTATTCCTCAGAAAACTACACCTTGCTGTCAGGTATAGCCAGGCAGGTTTCCGGAGATTTAAAATGCTGTTGCATCATCAAACACAGCATCGACTTGGGACTTTTGTATGTAAATTAGACCCCTCTTGCCTGGGACAGGCAGTTGTCCCTTACCTTTTCTGAGTCTGTTTACGAAGGTGCAGTGTGGGAATGCCTTAGGAAGCATGAGTCCCCTACTTTCTTAGGCAACCCTGCATTTTGGATGCCTGGGCATTTTGTATTCATAAAATGTACCTCAATAAGTTAAACTGAAAGCTGCAGTGTTGATTCTTATATGTTGTAATAAGCTATTCTGAACAAAATAACATACCTTTTTTTGAATCTTATTCTTGTCACCATATTTCTTTGAATCTTGAAATCACAGTTGGTGATATTCGTATTATATTTCTCTTCTGACTATTTTAAGATAGGTGTTAGCCATTGTTCTAAATGGGTTAACATCTTTGCCCAAATAATGGACAAAGGAATGCCATATGTGAGATATTAATATTGGAAAAAATATAGCCAACAATAGTTTCCATGCTTTGGTCATAAAATGAGACACTATTATAACCATATAACATTCTTAATTGTTCGCACCGTCAAGGTCGAATGTCCTTTATCCAAAATCCTCGGGGCCAATTGCATTTTGGATTTCAGGTAACTTTGGTTTTTGGAAGCCGCATATGAACTTACATTACAACAGCCTAAGCCTAGGCTAGCCATAATCTAAAGTAAATAAAATGGCTAGAAAAGTAAGATGTATCACTGAATAATAAATAGAGTACCTGAAAAAGTTTCTTTTTGACTTGTTCACCACAAAAATCGCAAGGTAAACAACGGTGCAGACAAACAATTAGACTTCCTGTGCGAAAGGTTGATGAGGTTAAAATAATGTGCATGTTTTGGATGTTTTTGGTTTTCAGATTTATGGATAAAGAATACTCGACCTGCACTGCCAAAGCCATTACTGTAATGAAGAACTTTTATCACACTAACTTGCATACAAACTTAATTAGAATTTGGCAGCCATGTTGTCCTGATCTTGTATGATTTGTCAATTTCCACAGGTCCTTGTGTGGGGTGGAGCTACCACTCACCCTGAACTTGCTCCCTGTGTTTGAGACATAGTTTACAAGATCAATTACCTCTTTCCCAAGCTCTCTGCTGGCCTGGTAACTCATGCTCTTCAAAAAATGAACATTCTTTGTTCATAGCATAGCATTAACTAGCTCAACAAATACTCAGAATGAGCTTTGTAATTACATTGCTGGGCTATAGTTCCTGTAGAGTCTGCTGTTGGCTGTCAAGACTGGCCCATTCTTTTCTCTGATGAGCAGCCATTATTTAACCAGTAAAAATGTGTTAAACTTGGATAATTGCAAATATGCCTGGATTGGTCAGAATTCCGGTATTAACAAAGCAATTTAAAATAATTCCGCGCTCACTGAATGGATTGAAAAAGCAATAATTTTATTCCATTTTCACAAAATATAGAAACTTCAGGAGTTTATTACTTCACTTTGCAAAAAAAATGGAAACTGTAGCCAATAGCTACAAGGCAACCATGGGGAAATTTTAACCCTCCCTATCTGTCAGAAACTGGGTGGGTGGGCAGTTAAAATTGCCCAAGTTACTTATCCACCCTGGTGACCCAGATCTCAGGGGTCCAGTCTACAAAAGAACAATGCTGTAATTCCTTTAAGTTAGTCCATGCTGTCGTTACTCTTTCAAGCAGAAAGGATCTTGGGAGATAACAGCGACCCTATATAGCCTTTGCTGGTGATACCTGTGTGTTTTCCAAAAACTGGGGGGATAAAAAGGACAGATACCATTTTGCTACCAGGGTTACCATCAAGTCTCAATAAGTCTGGCAACAGTGAAGGATGTGAAATACAGTCTGGCTTGATTCTTAAGGATAATGGTGGCATGCTGCATGGCACACAGCCTTATTTTGTAAAGAGGCCTGCTCATTGTGTCGGGGTACATCTGCCTCAAAGGGACCAGTTTCCAGCAATCTTTGCCGCGGTGTCAAAAAGTGCTGGTTCCATGTTTGAAGCAACTAAATGTATGATGCTAGGAATGGACCATAAAATAGCAGGCTTAATAGTACTCTCCAGAAAGACAGCAGAACCTTTCAGCCCATTTTTCAGCCCAGGCTCAGACATGCTACTGGCCAATGGGATGGCAAACTTAACTGTCCAATCCAGTCTTGAAAGTCCTGTGCAAGTACAGCATTCAAGCTGATCCTTAAGGCATTTGAAGCACCTGTATTCTCACTACCTCTTGCTGGTGTCTTGTTGCTTTAGAAATCTCCCTGACTGTCTCTCTTTTCAACATATTCTGCAATGAATGAAAAATATTGAGCAATGTGTTGCAATTGTGCTTTCATTTCTCTATCATCTCAACCATATGCACAAAAGCATATCCATTGCTTGCACGTGAAATGGATGGTCCTTAGTCCTTAACTGCTGTTTAGTAATTTGGTTCCCTTAGATCAGGAATCTAGGTTCACAGCTGTGGGCCATTGTTTCTCGACCTTCCATGGAAGAACTATATTCTCTGCTTTTTCTACTCCCAAGCCATCATACTGTTGAGTGTTCAGTTCTTTACCTGGTTAAAACCTTTCTGGCTTACTAACTACTTCCCTCCTGAGTGGCTGGCCATGACCTGGTGCTAGAATAGGTGAATTGCTGCAGCCAGACTCAAGTTCATATGAACATGTGTGGGACATGTGTACATCTAATGTGCCCACTCCAGTTATGAACACCCCACCTAAAAGCACTGTGCACCAACACCACACGGGCTGCAGCAGTCGAAGAAGGAAGTTCACCACCAACTTGCAAAGGGAAATTAGGGATGGGTAATTAATGTTGGCCTTGTCAGTGGCATCCACATCCCATGAACAAACCTAAAAAATGTGCAGCATTTCAAGAATTCCCAGCTACCATTAATGACAAACTGCAATTTTGGGAATGTTGAAAGAAAACATGGGTTTTGTACTGTTTCTTCTTATTGCCTGTGGTGAAAGAGATATATTTAATTGCTCTGGAACACAATACATCACTCACCTGTTATATGCAGCAGTACACTGCAAACTGACAAATGTTACAGATGGACCCACTAGTACCCTAGAAAAGGCTTGAGGCATAAAACATTCAAGGTGGCTGTCATCTTCACTGTGGTGCCTAACCTGGCCTTGAGCTGGGCTGCAGATACTCATCTGGTATATTGCATAACTCTGTCACTAGCTCTTTAGTGAATTGTTGCCTTGAACATCAATGCTTCTCTGTTAGGTGCAGATAATTCCTTCATGGTCAGTATTTCAATCGGCAAAGTAACAAAGCATCCAGTGTTAGCTTTATAAAAGTGCTATTGGCACCTGACGTACGACCTGTGGAAATGAGAGGATAACAGAAAGGCTAGAATGTTGTCACTTTTGACTCTTTTAAGCTTCATTTGCATTTTGTCCCCACTTAATCCATAAACAGCCAAAGTGCTCTTTTGAATACTTCAGATACGACACAAATAACAGTATGTGGAGCAAAATTGGAATACTGTCTTTTTACCTCAGGAGCAGGGTACAAATGCAACTAGAACTGATGATACAAATATCTCTGGTGCCTTTGTGGGTCCTATCTTAAATGAATTTTCAAAATTGAATCATTTCCTACAAATACACAGCACAATTTACGCATTTCTCAGCACAAGCAGGCACTAAAATGACAATCTCACTCACATGGTTTTATGTTGCGGTAACTGGAAAAAATCACTCATTCAACGAAATGTACTTGTTAGATTGGAGCTCAGGACAAATTTTTGTGCAGAGTTGGGACAGTTTCTCTCTTCATCTCACAATGACATTACCAACTAGAGCT
This sequence comes from Cetorhinus maximus, assembly GCF_964194155.1. Taxonomy (NCBI): domain Eukaryota; kingdom Metazoa; phylum Chordata; class Chondrichthyes; order Lamniformes; family Cetorhinidae; genus Cetorhinus; species Cetorhinus maximus. The sequence goes on from NC_135894.1 coordinate 50,829,537, forward strand.
TAATGCTGGTTGTCTAGAAATAGTTGAAAACTCTCTCTCAGTACTGATAACTAGGATCTTTGATGAGTCCCTCCTCCAAAGAAAACCCCTCTTGTTCAATTCCTAATAATAGTCTTAAGCGTGATTTTAACAAAGGGTTATAGCAGGTTGCTTGCCTGCCTATCTTTACATGAGGGTATAATGTGTTGTTAACAATAATTTAAAACAAAACCAATTTAAAAAAAAAATGCATAAAAACAAAGACATTATGCACTGTATTTTGGTCTCTCTGCAGTGTTGAAGAAGTAAGATACAGGTTTGTGGTCTTAATTCACCATGTGATGAATCTCTTTGTCAAAGGTGCCTGTGGAAGGAAGCACTGAGCAGTGGGTAAGCATTTCCCCAGCAGAGAGGTAGTAGTATTATAAAAGGCACTTTTGGCTACTCTAATGGTGGTTGATGAGAGCAACATGGACCTGGGAGTAAATTGCCTTTCCAGTTTAGCAATCAGAAAACAATGCAGAGCATGAAAGAAGCTAAGTTTGGGGGAAAATTATCAAAAAAAGAGACAAAAAGACCAATCAGTTTTCTTCCCTCCCTTGAGCTATTTTAAACTGTCAGCTTGTGTTTCTCTTTTAGGTCTTAGCTAATTAATCTACTTTCACTTACTCCTGGTATTTTGTTAAAATCATCTCATGCATAGTAATAACTTAGGCAGTTAGGTTGTCGAAGAACTGTAATACTATGCACTGAAAATCCTCACCTCTGGCTACTTTTTAAAATGTTAATTGCTTGAAGCATCTGCAGTTTGGTATTCTGTAATAAATAATATTTTCTCCCAAAGCAACAATGGCCACAAAATTCAATCTAACCAGTGATTTCAAGCTAGTGCTACTAAAAGACTGCCTGCATTTTTTAAAGGGGATGTGCATTTTGACTGGAGTGGGTGCTGGAATCATTCAAGCAGTGAATTTCCCTGGGAAAGAGACAAGAATGGCACAACATGGAACAACACAGGCTCCAAGATTCTCCAACACAACACTGGAGGCATTAGTGCAGGAGGTGGACAGGAGGAGAAGGATCCTCTATCTACAGGTGACCAGGACACCGACCCCCTAGACAGACACTCGGAAGGCAATGGGAGCAGATAGCTGTTGCAGTCAATACCAACAGTCTAGCCCTGAAGACCTGGATGCAGAGCTGCAAGAAGATCAATGACCTTGCATGAATGATCAATGAGAGTGAATGAATCTTCAAATGCCATGTTTTTAATGAACCACAAGACTCATACACAGTTCAATGCACCACCGCACCCATCCACTTCATGTACCTACCAATAATCTCTATCAACTGCAGCTCTAGCCTCACATTCAGAGCTTCCCCTCACCCCCACACACTAACACTGCTGCAAGCATCATACCAACATCTTACAGCTAGCACGCATTTCCAGCTATTCAACCATGACAGGCACATCACCTAACCATAGTGCACCACACTCACTGACACACTTCCCCCTCTCTTGCAGAACAAGGTGGCATATAACTGGAGGAAGCAGAACATAAACAACAGAGAACAGACAGGTCTACACATCCTGAACCCAATGGAGGAGGTGGTGCTCAACATTATTGCAGTGGGGTTGACCCAGGCTGTGGCCATTGGTGAGGCTGAAAGCGTTGAAGATGATGTCATGTTTAAACGTACTCGTCCTTCATATCCCACTTCCCCTCATCCTGACTATCTCTTTTGATATACAAACTGCAAATGGTCTATGCGTGCACTTCTTGGTTTAGCCCTCCTCCCCTCACCACAGCCTACTCTTATGCCTTTCTCCTTTCAGTTGCTCAAGAAATGCCACCTGACCAGGCAGTGGTACAGGAGCAGCAGGTTGAATTTTACACTGGAGTCAAGGGTCCCCGACCCCTGGCATCAAAGCAAAGGGTGTGCTGGTCCCCACATGGCTGGCTCACGCAGCAGTTATTTATTGACTAGCGGATCAATCTGATGATTTCTGCCCCCAGTGGGAGGAAATCCCATCATCAAGAGCCACCAGCCAATCAGAAGACTAGCAACTCTCTAGTCTCAGCAGTGGCCCATTACTATGGCTGCCATTTGACTATAACAATGGATGCACTAGGGCTTCAGGACGAGAGGCAAAGTGCTGGCACATGGGGCAGGGGTACCCCTCAATTCTCCAACATCGACTTTGAGATCCTCCTGGGAGGTGTTGACGGAGAGGAGGAAGGTCTTTTTTCTGGAGGGTGGAGGGAGAAGACCACTCTCCTAAACCAAACTGACATGGCTGTGGGAGACAGAGACCGTCAGAAGCCATTGTAGTATAGAGGAACAGGATTCAGTGCCAGAAAAGGCAATTATCCTCTTCACTCTGTCAATGTAAGCCCAGTGTCAGACCCAGATGACAGGCATCTGGGTATCAACCTCCAGCAGACACTACAACTGTGAACCTGAGGGCACATTCTGTTCCTGAACATGGGAGGAATATCTGCCCAGGGCACCTACTGGTCCCTCAGCAAGACCTAGCAGCATTTATATATGCAGCTTCTTATGAATATTAGCCACTGGCTTTGGTCAGAAAAGCCAGCAGCGCTTTATCTATCTCTCTTTTCTGTCCTAGTAGGAGAAAAAGGCTGACAATGCTAGAGAAAGACCTCTGACCAGAGGAGGATTGCCTCATCTCCAGATCATGACTTCAATGGAGGAGGGAGCCAAGGAGATTGCAAGGCTGCCATTGCAGGAGCAAGTTTGGGAAGGAGAGACGTACGCTCCTAGTGGAGAGGGTGAGTAGATATTGCAATCTGTATATGGAGTGGGTGCAGTGTACTCCTCCCTGCACAACAGCATGCCATAGACTCAGCTGCGTGATCAGCACTGCAGAGGCTTTTACTCTCACAAGGTAATTTTCATGATCTCTTGTGTCTCCCATAGGTTCTTAAGTGAAGGAGGAATGCCAGAGTCCTGAAACAGCGCCAGGGCACTCAAGAAGTAGAACGAGCAGAGCCCAGGCTGTCACATCTTACGAGCATTGTCCTTCACCAGTGCAGATATATGCACATTGGTGGGCCCTTCCTTACATGAAATTAGATAAGATAGCATCAGATTAAGAGCAAGTCACAATTAAATGAGCAGGAGGAAGCAAGAGAGGATGGAGGACAGATACAGCCCTACTCAGCTGTGCGCAGATGCAGGGTCTTAGAGTCATAAGAAAGGAAGTTCTACTTAGAGCAACAGCAGCAGATGTGTACCCACAGTTGGGCAGTTTGGGGTCATGGATTGTGCATCACCATAGCTCACCATGTTGAATGCATAAGCTTCTTCATAACAGAGTGGCCAATCTCATGAAGAGTCATATGCGTCAGCTCTAGGAGTACAATGCAGGAACATCATACTGACATTCCATACTCGTAAGGGTCATTGAAGTGAGACAGTGAATCTCTGGACAGATGTGCATCATTCAATGCTGGTAAGAGTAAGCGTTCTAGGCTGTGTTTTCAATGAAAGTGCTCTTACAGGCAGGTGAAAGTGAATTCCAGGCCATCCCTCACCAGAAGGACCTCGAGATCAATGTTGGAGAATTGATCTGCAGACCTGCCCCATGTGCCAGCCCTTTGTCATTCTTCCTCAACCCCAGTTGCCTGACGCAGTGGCCTCCACTCTCGGCCACTTCCATGCAGTGCTCCCCTTGTGACCTCACTTATAAATGTGCACTTTTTCACTTTATCAACACAATGGAAATATGGACACATGATGCCAGACATGTGAACTTCATTCTTTACTGGTGAGATTGGAAAAGAGGGAAGGGTAGGTGAAGGGAAGCAAGGGTCAAGTGAGACAGATGTACATCATTCAATGCTATTAGGAGTGGATCTATTCCAGGCTGCGTTTTCAATGGAAGTGCCCTCACAGGCAAGTGAAATTGAATTCCAGACCATGCCAGTCCTTCTGGGTTAGAAGGGCTCAGCTGAAACATGCTTGGAACATCTCTCAATTTCTGGCATCCTCATGAGACCCTCAAGTCCTGCATCAGGCCCAGGCAACTCCCTGGGCTGTCAGGGCACCTTGGTGTTCTGCATCTTTCCCCTCCACCTCCCCTTCCTCCTCCTCTTCCACCTCCTGCTCCTCCTCTTCCTCCAATGAGTTGTATTGTTCAAAGGCTTCACTGCCCTCAAAGGCCGCACCTCTCTGGAGGGCCATTCTATGGAAAGTGCAGGTGACCAACATGATGCACGAGACCCTTGCAGGAGCATATTTCAGGGCACCACCTGACCAGCCCAGACACCAGAATTGCATCTTCAGAAGCCCAGTGACCTGCTCAATAGTGGTCCTGGTGATCAGATGGCATCAGTTGAAGGGCCTCTGTGATTTTATCTCAGGGTCTCATAAAGGGGTGAGTAGCTATCTCTTCAATGCATAAACCTTGTTCCCAAGAATCCATCCATGGTGTTTGGTGGGTGAAATGAACAGCTGTGGCATCCCGCAGTGCCAGAGGATGAATGAGTCATAGCAGCTGCTAGAAGGCAAACGCACACATGCAGAAAGCCAAACATTGATAAATCTCACTGCATGATCACCCGGTGCCTTGATGGCCACATGGGTTCAATCGATGATGTCCTGAACCTGGGAGAATCCAACAATGGCGGTGAAACCCAATGTCCTCTGTGCCTGAGGCCCCATCTGTCTGAAACTGGATCTACTGCCCAGCTCTTGCAACAGGGCATTGGTAACCTGTGAAGTGCAGCCATTTGCAGGATGCCACCAAGGTCCTCAGCTAATCCTTGGAAGGAGTCATAGTATCTTTGAAGATCATGGACAGCCCTCCACTTATGCCCCCACAATGCCAGGAAGGTGAGGACACCCTGCACTGCATAATCATGTATACACCACTCCCACAAATCCTACATAGCCTATGGCACATATATGCCAATGCCCCAGTGTCCCTCCCAGCCGTACTCCCTTTTATGGGCCACCTAAGTTGATGGTGCTGCCATGATTGGCTCCCCACTGTGCTGCCACATCCATGCACCTGGTCTTGAACTCTATTACAATCATGCCCCCTTTTGGGGCTATTCTAGGTTGGGAATACCTCCTGATTAACCCCTTTCAAACTTAGATAGAGAAAGCCAGAATTTGAAGACACTTAACTGGGTTTGCAGAATTAAGCAGTCTTTCTCCAGAGGGAAAGAGCCAGTCAAGATTTTTACCTTCCTCTGGATAGTCTTTTTTAATAAGTTAATACAGCCAGATTGTAATTTGTCTGGGCAAAAACTTCTCAGTTATGTACTCCTGCACCAGAAGGGAGTACAAAGTAGCATTTTTTGAGTTATTGATACAGAAAACTATGTGAGACGATATAAATGTTCAAATATATAAAAGTTCAGAAAAGATCCGAGCATGCAATTCAATGTCTAGAGGGAAAAATAAATCAAAACACTTAGATAGATCTAGGAAAAGAGAAAATAGCAAGGTCTTATTTCTAATAGTGAATCCAAGTTTAAGTTTTAATTGTTACAGAGATAAATGGTGAATCCAAGTTTAAGTTTTAATTGTTACAGAGATAATATTTTAAGACGGATATCCATCAAATATTAAAGTAAGCTAAGAATCCCCAAGTGAGTAAGATTTGCTCAGCTCATGAAACAAATCGATTTATCCTTAGATACATATAGTAAATTTTGAGACTGTAAGAATCCTGGCCCTTAAAGAACTGACCGTGAGCTTGCTAACTACATTAATTTGCCTCATTCCTTCATTGGGCAGGTTTCCAGGTGCCGCCTAAGGAAAATCGCTGGCGATGGGAATGGCAACAGAAACCGATAAGCCAGTTGGCGGTGCTACTTTTAGCGTCTGACCCACCTCCTTTCCAGCGCCCATCGATACATATAAATCCTACCCGTAGTGTCTGATAGCCAATTTCTCATCTCCCATTGTAGCACAAGCAGAAGCCACCCAATTTTGGAGTACTGCAGTGGAAGCTCACCATGAAGTCACTCATGGTCAGCTTGCTGCCTTGAACAATCAGATTACTGCCATCATGAATGTGGATACCAGTGCTCCAAAGGGCATGTACACGTCACAGCATCTCATAATCTGTGCTCCAGCAGATCACTAGGATTACTGACGTGCAATAATGGGGAAGTGGCAGTTACACCATGGAGCACAGAAGTGCTGTCCTCCTCTTAGATGACAGCATTCATCCTTCCACTACTCTGCCATTATTCTTACTGTCCCCCATCAGCCTCCAGCCACCCTGTGGTCCGCAACTGAGCCTTCTAGGACCAGAGCTTCACGCAAGGACATTTGAATCTCCATTTTACAACTACAGCCACTGGGGTAGCACATAAGAGTGCAGGCAAAGGCACACAGAAGACAGGCACTAAGGGAATGCACAAGGGTAATTGACTTTTGTATGTAATATTGGATGGTTTGACTGATAAAGTGCTTTGGAATGTTTGTTTTGTAATCAAGAGGAAGCTGTGGTGAGGATCAGTATCAGAGGAAAAGCAAGGTGTGTTCTTATCAATGAATGGGGAATTAGAATTATGTTCACTGGAACTGAAATCAGATGAGCTAACCACTGAGGGCCTGGCTAGGAAGGGGCTGTGTGGGTTGATTCCTCTCTTCCTTTTCCTCATCCTCCTCCTCCTCCTCAGCTGCTGACCATATCCCTGGTCGCAAGGACTGCACCCTCATGAATGCACGGTTGATCAGAATACAGCAGATCACATTGAATCATGAAAAACACTCTGAAGAGTACTACAGGGTTCCAGGCAGCAGAAGTATTGCTTAAGCACCTGAACAGTCTGCTTGATGACAATTTGTGTGGCAGCATTGCTCTCATTATATGCATGCTGCCCACATATTTGTGGATTGTGCACAAGATTCATGCGCCAGGTGGTCAGCGAGTCATCCTTGTTATCCATTACCTACCCTCTGGTTCCCCGTGGTGGCTCAAATCTTGATGGTGGAGAGGTCTGGAGCAGAATAAAAGCATTGTGACTGCTGCCAGGATGCTGGGCATTGACCTGTATGATGTGCTGAGCATGGGTTGCACACCAACTAGACATTGAGAGAGTGGATCCATTTGTGGTTGCGATACATCTCTGAATTTACATGCAGCGCCTACAAAGCAAGGTAAATGCAGTCAAGGGCACCTTACACCATCAGAAACCTGGCTATTTTTGGAAAAGCAACATGCTTGCTCCACCTGCTTCTATCTGGAAAGAGAGAAAGCTATGTACGTATTCCCCTTTTTTTATGTACACACACTATCATTGACTTCTCTTATACGGCAATATATGGGTATGGTGTCTGTTTCAGTTTGGAAGGAGCCCAATAGGCAGAGTTTTAAGGCCATGGTCACTTTTACAGCCTTTGGCAATGCTGTCCTTGCCCAGATCTGAGGCTGCAGGTCTACCTGAAGCAAGTGTCAGATTTCAGAAAGCACCTCCTTCATGAAAGGAAGATGGCACACACACTAATACAATCGCAAAAATATTGCAGATGCTGGAAATCTGAAATAAGAACAGAAAACATTGGAAACACTTGACTGGTTTAGCAGCATCAAGAGACACAAGAGTATTTCTAAAGTATTTCCAGCATTTTCTATTTTTATGACACACACACTGTTCCTCACTGTTGAGCTAGGAGTATTGTTCCCTGAAGACCCTGGGTGTATCTGGTCGCAGAGTGAGAACCCTTCTTCCCCTCCTCCTCTTCCCTCTTTGGGTAACCTGTCCTCCGCTGTGTCACCTCTCCTCATTTTCCCTGTCATGTTGCAGACCTAAGGGGGATTATAGTCAACAGTCAACTGAAATCAATCAGCAACTAACTTGTAAGTGGTTGATGATCCATTTAAATAACTCTGGCCAGGTGTTTGTTCTGCTCCTGAACACAGGTTCAACTGAGTGGGATTAAGAGAGGGGGGTTAGCTAGAGTGTTGAGGTTGAAAATCACACCACTAGAATCAAATTGATGTTACACGCTGACTGACATCACGCTCTGCCAATATTGCATACATTTGACACTCCTCATGCCTGTGCTAACAACCTGCCCAAAGTGGCACCTGGCATGACAGCAGAATTATGTGCACACATTGCACATGCCATTTTGGACTTGATATTGTTATGACCGATCCCCGGGCAAGGTGCCCCAATTTGTTATGATCCCAGACGAGATACCCCAAATTGTTGTGCTCCCGGGTCAGGAGGGATGGACTGGTTCCCCTTCTTTATTCAACCCCCTCAGCTGGTCGCAACAAGGTTAATTTAAAAAGGATCCCTTCCCTCATGGATACCTTTTCCCTGTCCAAATGTGATTATGTTATAAAAGGAGCCAATTTAACCGGACTTTCTTGAGTTAAAGAAAGAGTGACTTTAATAGTTAATAAATCAGTTAAGAAATTTGAGAAAAAATAATAAAAATGCAACACAGATTAGAAATGAGAAGTGAGTCCAAAAATAAAAGTTAGAAAAGATATACAAATCAGTCTTTGGCTTGCCTGTGAGGTGTAGATGGTGAAACATTGAGGCTGTAAGTTGGATGATTCTGGTAGAGTTGTCTTTGGCAGTCGAGCAGTTGGTTTGGAGATTCTTGGTTCTGCAGGTTATCTGAAAGGAGTTGTTCTGTTTCTTTTTTGACTGTGGCTTTGCTGACTTGTGGCTTGTCTCCAGCAATCAGAGAGAAATACTTTTTTTTTTTACCAGCCAGTGCAGGGATGCCTAGTTGATATTCTTCAGCTGTGATGTTCACAGCATCAATGCTAGCATAATAGAACTAGAAATCAGACTAGCACCAGAACAGAATACCAGACCAGCACACAGAGACCAGGGTTGAAGTTGGCTTTTTAACACCTTTTCTTGTGCATTCTTGGAAGGGAAAAAACAAACATGTCTTTCACCCAGAAGCTGCTTTCTTTCAACTCAGACCAAGTTCACAGTCAGGGATATAACTCAACAGGAGATAGTTTCTGCTGTGATCATAATCAGTTTCTATTATCTCTGCAACCACAGAAGACTACAGTTCAGTTTTTGCATTGCATCCCTTCCTTTGAAGTGCCTCTGCCTGAAGTAGACCTTGCTTCCTTTTTAGGTACGACATTCCACTCGCTGGACTAGTTGGTCAAGAGTAATCCACATAAGGAGTTTCTAGCAAGCGGCTACTTTGCAGTCTCAGCCAGCTTTTACTTCCAGGTCTTTTAAAAAAAACATGTCCAGTATGTCCTTGAGGAATTTGGGGTTATGACCCATATCATGACAATATGGCACCCATAGCACTGAAAATACGGGCACTATGCAATCGAGTTTTGTGGCTAATATCTCTTCAACAATAGCACACAAACTCCAATGGTCGTGTAATAAATCTGATAAGCTTTTCACATATAACAATATATGTGAAGTACAGTACAGTATGTTGATGCAAACGTAAACACCCTCTTCACAAATGAATCTGACTTGTTTTTATGCCCACAAACATCTAACCAGCATATTTCTGAATATTGCTAGGGAGAAACAACAATCAAAATATAGTTACTTGCACATGAAAAGCGATAGAAAATCAATGGACTGTTGAAAGCAACATCAGCAGTTGTATGAGATTTGGCCTGGTTTGCGAGTTCTCTTGCTTGGGGGTGGTATATGCACACACAGATCTAAAGAAAAAAAGAGGAGTTAGTAAGTAAAAAGCATACGGTTAGAGGATAATTTTTCTCCTCAGAACATTGACACTTGATATTTTCTTGTTAATTATGAGAAAAATCCTGATTATTTTTGATTTTTCTTAAACTTAGTATGTTGGAATGAATCATTATAATTACAGCTCTTCTCATGATGAGAGAGAATGACAAAAGACATTGGTTGGCACATTTACAACTTTATTTTGTTAGAGCACAAGGGCAGATATCAAATTTATAATCATTATGCTCCAGTATCTCAACCTTCTTCCTGTGTTGTCAATCTCAAAGAAGATATTACAGCTAAAGGAAAATGGGAAAATTCTTAAAAGCATCCTAAGAGTCACAGAATCACAGAATTGTTATGGTGTAGAAGGAAGCCAGTCAGCTTGTGTGCCTGCACTGGCTCTCTGAGCATTTTAACTTACTGCCAACCTCCTGCCTTTTCTCCGTAACCCTGCACAGTGTTTCTATTTAAATAATCATCCAATGCCCTCTCAAATGCCTCAATTGAACCTGCCTCCACCACACTTCCAGGCAGTGCACTCCAAACCCTAACTACGCACTGTGTGAAGAAGTTTTTTCTCACCTCACATTTGCTTCTTTTGCAAAACACTTTAAAACTGTGCCCTCTTGTTCTCCATCCGTTTACGAGCAGGAACAGTTTCTCCCTATCTACTCTGTCCAGACCCCTCATGATTTTGAAAACTTCTATCAAGTCTCCTCTTAGCCTTCTCCTCTCCAATGGAAACAGTCCCAACTTCTCCAATCTTTCCTCATAACTGAAGTGTCTCACCCCTGGAACCATTCTCATAAGGAGGAAATAGGAGGTGGAACAGCAGTCCAAAGCAATTGGCCACAGTTAATCATTGTGAAACAACTGTGCACTTTTCTCTTCTTCCCAGGAGAAATGTTTGTTGTATTCCTTATGTTCTCAAACATTTCATTCTAGCACAATGTCTCAAAATTTAGCAATATGTGTTCTGGAATTTGGTCATTCTTATTGCCACAAATCTACTTCATTGGAATAGCACAACGCCAAGTATCATTACATTAGCCAGTACTTGCGGAATCTGTGTTGATTCCATAGATAATATAAATTTCTTTGGATGAAGAATAGTTTTATGTATTTGTACACAACTTGGACCAAAGTGAGTGATCATATTCATAACAGTGCCTTCAAAACAATTTTATAGAGCTTTATGCAGCTTGCCAAAGGCACCAATGACCAGCCAATCTGATAATCAGCTGTAGTATTTTAATAATATGTTACCGCTTTAAATCTACCCCTCAGGAAAGCATTTAGGAGGCTATTGCCTGATGTCCAAAACTATAAGACTATGTGCTTTAGAGCCAACATTAAGTATTTTTGCATACATTCTGTAGTCTTGAGGCTATGGCATGAAATGTGCACAAGCATTTTAGACAAACTAAGCTGGTTGGAAGGAATTGGATGCAGAACATGTCTAAGGCATACTCGTTCAATTTTCCAATTCCCCTTGCATATTTCATCCCTGCACACCTATGTAGAATTGGACCCTATATAACAACTGGAATTGCAAAGACAAGAACCAGATATGTTATTATAGTAACATGCAGTTATCATGCACATATCTGTATTCGGCTGAGAACATAACAGGCAGCAAGCTGCTGAGCATACCCTTATATTAAGGTAAGATATTCACGCAAATATGAAACAGCTGTCATTTATTTTGAATTTAATCAAAGTACAATTGTTTGATTTTAAATAACTGTCGGGCCTCAAAATATTCACCACTGAGGTACCACTATTTTCCAGTACATCACCATGCGTGCAGTAATGATCACTGTTACTGTCTGAAATGAAATTAAAATGTACATATTTATCAGATATGTTGGTAGTAGTCTGTTTTATCTGTGTGTTTGTTACCTGAGGTGAGGAATTGCAGTTCTGAGAAATTGCACATTTTCAATATTATTCCAATCCCCCAGGTCATGGGCTTGTTGCAGCCTGAAAGCTTTCTCTACACTGTTCCCACATGTACCTCAGCCCCAACCTTAGAAAAACAACCTCTACCTTTCAATGTGAATCCGTCTTATCCTTGTTGCATATTCAAGTTTTATTCCATTTGCCTGCGCTCACTTGGAATTTCTCAAACTCAAATCACTTAGGATTTTACAAATGTCAGAAAGTAAAACCTTTTGTCCCATGAGCCTGGATGGATTAAAATCTATATCCTAGATGTAAAGGTTATCCCAGTTTATCTTCAGTTCTTCCTTCTGGTTTGATTGAGATTAGAAGATACTTATAATAGTGGTAATAATGAAAGCATATATTTATATAAATTACTATGTGTCCTTTTTGTATGTCTTCACTGTGAGAAGGCAGAGTATTAGACATACACTGGTCACTGTTTGAATAAAAGCAAGAAACATGAATCCATAAGTATGCACAAAGTACATATTGAAGACATTGACCCCAACCATTTTCAGCATTAGGGATCTAAAGATGTTTTATTGGCAAACAAATTGGTGCACAATCTCATTTCCATTCCCAAAATGAAAAACCTGAACATCCTAATGTTTTTTGGTTCTGTCTGTGGTCCACCTGTGATGTCCCCATCTGACTGGCATGAAAATATCAAACCAAATTTCCAATGCTTGTAATGCAATGTGAAAGTCCCTCTCTCCCCCTCCCACATACTGTAATCAGCCCGTCTTCTCCCCCCACATGTTGTAATTAGCCCCTCTCTGCAACCCCCCCATACATCCTTGATGATTAACCTCAGAACCACCCAGTAAGTGCAAAGTTCCTTGAATATTTCTTTATGCAGGCAAATGTCCATGAGATCTGGGTCTCACAATCAGAAGCCATGGACTGCTTTCTCCTTAGTTTTCATGTGGAAGGTGGCACATCCTCATCCATACCCTTTGAACTCCCTTTGAGAATCACCCAATATCATATCCTTAGTAACTCTATCTAATTCACCCAAGTGAAAATATCTGAGGTGGTATGTGGAAGTGAAGTTCTTTAGCCAGACTTGCTTTTTCAAATACTGCATTTAGATTTCAAGTTCCTTAATGCAATGCTCCATTTTGCATGGGATTCCTGCTAGTTAACCACCAAAGGATAGTATAATCTAATCCTACAACTCACCGCAAATCTTGTGCTGCCTTCTCATTTAAATGATAGAAGCAGCAGTCGAGCACAATCCAGGCTGCTGGCTGCTGCACACTCAACAGGGAGCCAAAACGCATGCAAGGCTATCACATGTTCCAGCTAGCCTCCAGCTCTTAAAGACAGTCTACCTCCCTTAAAGGGAACTTGCACTGGCTAAGAGTCGGGTATTTCAAATTGAAATTGGTGCAAGAAAAATGGAGTACCAGGCAAGAGCATGAGTTCCCAGGTACAGAGATGTGTGGTAGAGGCTTTAGTAACCAAGGTGGAGAGAATAAGAGAGATCATGTCTTTGCGGGTTGGGGGGTGTTGGCTGCATGGTTGATAACAGACCCTCAAGGCAGGCCATTGAACAGGAATGGGACAGATGGCAAGGTAGGTCAATGTGGACCTGGCAGCAATGCTAAAAGAAGTTTGATGACCTCACATAAATAGTGTTATGATCCTGTTAGGGATGTTTAAAGAAGAACTCTGAATAGCCAGCAATTAACCGACAGAACTATGCCACAAGGTTTCACATTTTTAAACAAAAACAAACTTCATTGTATACAAAGAGAAATTAAACAAAGCACACACCACTAACTTAACACTATAGCTTATAAAGACTTATGTCATAACCTCAATTTTACTTTTTACTTCTCCCAAAGAGTTTCCTTATATTACGATTTCTTGAAGGTTCATTCGCTTTTCTTAGAACCAACCCAAAAGGGATGCCACAGCCCTCAGGAATTTACTTCAATTCTCCTTAGTATTCCAGCTATTCCTTATAGTACCATTTACATGGGGATCCTTCCATTAGCTGTTGGCTAAGCGATCCTCCAATTTCTTTAAATACCTTACAACTGTGGACTCTTCAGCTCCTTGTCCTGGCTTTGTACATACGTAGGGCAGGATTTTCCCATTGGCGAGTGGCGGGGGGGGTCTGCTTGCCGACGTGTAAGATGACGCGCGGTGATGTTGGGTGGAACTCCCGATGTTCCCGCGCCCCATTTAAATTTTCCGGTAGGCGGGAACGCAGCAAAATCAGCTGCACGCCCGCCGACCTGTCAATCGCCAATTGAGGCCATTGACAGAGTCATTTAGCTAATTAATGGACCTGCCCGTCCAACCTTAAGGTTTGCGAGCAGGCCAGGAGCCCCGCTGGGAATTAGAAAAAACATGAAACTTCATCTACAGGTGGGATGAGGTTTCATGTAGGTTTTAAAAAATTTTATTAAAGTTTTTATAAAAATTATAGACATGTCCCAACTCATGTGACAGTGTCACATGAGGAGACATGTCAGGGAATTTTTTTTTTTTCTATTTTTAATATTTTTGAGAGTAGAGCCGATCTCCTTGAGGCAGCACTTAGACAAAAACTTTGGTCCAGGGTAGGTGTTAGTAGCAGAATAAAGGCCAGCACTGTCTGAAAGTAAAACAGCAGAAGGTATTTATAGCAGAAAGAGGGTCAGTGCTGTCTAAAAGCCAAAACATGAGAACAAGATACAGACTGGCATTTGGGGGAACCATTTCAAACTAGGGGACAGAGTTCATGGTCTTAAGTTGTTAAACTCAATGCAAAGTCTAGGAGGCTGTAAAGTGCCTAATTAGAAAATGAGGTTATGTACTTCCAGCTTATGTTGGGCTTCACTGAAACATTGTTGCAGGACAGAAATATGAGCAAGATGGCGAATTGAAATGGCAAGAGACAGGAAGGTTGGGGTTATGCTTGCGGACTGAACGAAGGTGTTCCGCAAAGCGCTCACCCAGTCTGTGTTTGGTCTCCCCAATGTAGAGGAGACTGCATTGTGAGCAGTGAATACAGTAAACTAAGCTGAAAGAAGCACAAGTAAATCGCTGATCACCTGGAAGGAATGTTTGGGGCCTTGGACGGTGAGGACGGAGGAGGTAAAAGGGGAGGGGTTACACATCCTGCGATTGCATAGGAAGGTGCCATGGGAAGAGGATGAACACCTGCAAGTTGTTGCCTGGTCCTTTAAATAATGCCTAGACTGGACTTCTCTTGCAGCTGAACGTGTGTTCTTTGGTGAATGACAATAGACTAAGTTGAATGAATCTGTGGTTCAAGTTTGTAAATGGAGCATCAAATCAGCTGGTAGCACCAGTTCAGAGATTTCCAGTGCAAGCAGGGGACATCATTGCAAGCTCCCTTCTCAGCTTGGGGCACCATGTAGGCCACATTGGAAGCAGCCTTTGGTTTTCATAGTACTATTTCCATCCCCAAATATTCCAGTTTATACTAAGAGATTGTTGCATTGTCAGAAGTGTCATCCTTCAGATGTGAAGTGCTTGTTTCAATAGTTCAGATGGACATTGAAGAATTTATGACATATTGAAAGAACAACCAAGGAATTTCCTGGCCATTGTTTCTTTTAGTTCCAGAGGCTGGAGTAAATGGAAATCTAGAATTCTCACCTTGAAAGCAAATGAATGAGGAGATTTCTTTGACAGTCATTCTCAAAATGCTGATTTGTCTTTTCTTTTTACAGATGCTGATTGATCTGCTGTGCGTGCCCAGGAATTTCTGTTTGTCTCTATAGGTATTAAGTGGCAATTATGTAGAGGTATATGAGATACAAGTGGAATAGAAAAGAGGACATATGTACATATTGGTTAAAATAATCCTGCTCAGGACTGATGTCAAGAAGCACTTCTTCACACGGGACATGGGCATTGCTGGTAGTGATGGGACGCTTTCTTGAACTGCTGAAGTCTATGTGGTCTTGTCATTATTTGTGTTGCTCTGATATAACTAAGGGTCTTGCTAGGCCGCTTCAGAGGGAGAGAGTCAATAGCATTGGTGTAGGACTGGAGTTACGTATAGGCGATAGCAGGCAAGAATGATAAGGTTCCTTCCATGAACCAATTTGATTTTACAATTTTTACCATTACCAGGCACTGAATTCAAATTCTCAAACTATAGGCTATGGCTTTCTTGCTAAATTAGAGTCAGTGGGCTGAATTTTCCCAGATTTGCATGAAGTGCGGTAGCGGGTGGGTAAAACGGCATTTTACCCACCGGCCGTGATGGTGAGTTTTCACTCCGTATCATCCCAATCCTGCCTCATTATTTATACATTCCCTGGAAACACGCCGTTTCCATGGCGAGCAGGCTGTCATTCGCCCTCCCGCCATCATCCCGCCATTGCATCACGCCAGCCACCATGTTTTAAAAGCAGCTGCCAGCACAACACTCATTGCTACCAACTCACCACCACTACTCAGGAGGCATGGTCAGCAAAGGGGAAAAAGACCGCAGCTCTCAGTTTAATGATGGGTCCCTCGAGCAACTGCTGGATGCCGTGGAGGTCCTCTGGGATGCTATGTATCCCTGCTCTGGCCGCAGGATGGGCAACAACGTGACCAATCGGGCTTGGGAGGCGGTGGCAGTGGTGGTCAGCGCCAATGCTCTTCAGAAGAGGACAGCCACCCAGTGATGCAAGAGGATGTTCCACCAGGGTAAGTCACTCTAATCATCACTCTCAACTCACACACTTACAAACCCATCACACATTCACAGGGCCCTCACTCACCAGTTCAAGGGACATCACCATTCACACTCTCACACACACCTTCATTGTCCTCAGCCCGTCCATGAGACCATGCACCATCCGTACAGGCCAGGCATACTTATCATCTGGCCTGGCAGGCATCCTGCTTACACTTTCTCCATCTCTATCCATGCAGGAGAAGCTGGCACACAATAAGAGAGAGCGGTTGCAGACCGGTGGAGGATTGCCTGAAATCAAGGTCCTCATGGACTTTGAAAACAGAGCCATCTAACTGGCTGGCGAGGATCTGGACCGGTCTTCTGCTGATGGTGAGGTTGGCGCTGCTCTACCAAGTGATGATCCAGCAGTGAAACACCCATCAGACAACCATGCCGTGATTGATGTGTCCTCTTTCACAGCCCACTGACATGCACTAATTATCTTTCCTTGCTTTCGTAGGCACATCTGCCAAACAGTCGACAGAGTCCATCACCCAGGCCCTCTAATCAAACCCCGAAGAAACCTCCGAAGGGGAATCTGATGGCACCCTCCCTGAAGTTCCATCACAGCACTCACCCACACCATCCACCAGCACAGAGACACATACCTCGGTGGGACCTAGCTTTAGAATAGACATGGGATCGCAATCTGGTGAGCACATCACACTAACTGATCCACAGCAGGCAGTGGCAGGGATTTCCCAGGTCCTCGGCATTCGAAGGACTGCTGGAGGCCAGAAATTTGCTGAGTCCGAGTCAGATGACGAGCCTCTGGACTCAGTCATGTCACAGTTGCTGGAGCTGCAAAGGCAAGCTAGGGAACAACAGGAAGGGATGTCGGCTGCACTCTTCAGATTGAAAGGCACAATGGAAGAGTCCGTCCACCATCAGGCTGAGGTGATAGTGCTGGCATGCCAAAGCACCGAGCTCAATATTGGTGGGATGGTGGCCGCCATGGAAACCTTGGTCCAGGACGATGCTCCTGCACTGCTGCGTGGGCTAAACTCCATTGTTGATGCCGCAGTTGTGTGTATATGAGAGGGGTGCGGGGAAGCTCGGTCTCACTCCAGATACCCCTTCCTCTCAAGAAGTCAGCCAGGGGCCCAGAGGCACCCACAAGGAAGAGGATCAGCAGGTGCACACTCCAGGCCCATCCACCCAGGTGACTCTGGGAGTGGTCGGCCCATCTCAATACCCTCTTCCTGTGTCCTCAGCAGCTCCAACTTCACAGGCCGAGGACGGTGCCACTGCCACACAGCATGACCCCGAAAGCAGTCTGGGGTCCTCCAAGTCTCGGCCCACCAGAGGACACCCGCCAAAGTCATCACAGACAGGGCATTGCAGTCAGCAGGCTGCCTCCACCTCCGCTATGGATGTCCGAGGAGTGCAAAGATGTGGAGGCAGGGCTAGGAAAATTACGGAGAATTAGTTGCACAGCCTGGGCACAAGTGTTAATCACTTGTACATACTGTTCAGTATTGTCAATAAACTCTCAAGAATGTCTCCCTGCCTATGGCTCCTTGTTCTGATGAGTAGTGCCCTTGTCACTCAGGTGCGAAACCTTTCTGCACAAGATAAAGGCAGGTGTCTCAGTCCAGGGCCTCTTCCCCATGCACTGTGCGGCCTTCAGACCAAAGTGATGGCCTGGCCGCACAATCCCTGGAAACGTTACTGGTGCCTGCACCTCGGCAGTGCTTGTCATTGCTGCCAGAATGTAGTGGGCAGGCGCCACAAAGTTCTCTCATTCTCTCGATGTGCTCTCAGCACCTTTAAGGAGGGGCTGGCCCCCATCTCTTCAGCATCTGTGACCACAGCAACAGTCGCCTCTGAGGCTGAGCAGTAGTTGCCCCCCACCACAGCCCCTCCCCCCACCCCTGACAATAGCAGCTGTCACCTCCGAGGCTGGGCAGCAGTTGCCCCTGGACACCACCCCCTGAAAATAGTCCCCTCTGAGGCAGGACGTCACTTCACCCAAGCCACCCGGCACCCCTGAAGCTTGCAAAGCAACAGGCGACCCTGGCGAGCTGTGGAAAACGATGCTGTTCACTCACCTCAGTTCCCCCAAAGTGAAGGCCGCCAAGTGCACGTCATGTGTGTGTCATTGTGAAACACGTCGACGTGCTTTCCTGCCGGCATGGACGGATGATCCAGCGGGGTCCAAGAGCCTGGTGGGATGGCCTTTTAATGATATGCAATGAACTCCCCGAGGACCATTGGTGGGAAAGGCGGCTCGCCATCGATGGGCTGAGCAGAAGATTGCGACCTGCCTTCCTGCCATTGTGAAACAGATCATGCCATATTGTCCGCGCAAGCCATCTATCACACCTGCTGCCAGTGGGCACGGAAAATTCCGCCCAGTGCCTGATGATCTCATTGGACTTAATTTGTATACTTAAAGTTGGATCCCATCTGATTTGGTTTGACAATGTTGCTGCCTTTCCAGGAGGGCTGGTAAAAATGGAAACAATGGAATCTGGTCAGAACATCAGCAGATAAAGGGTGACAGTGGACTTAACTGCCGGGGATAAGCAGTTAAAATATATTTTGCAGGTAAAATTATTGTATCTTAGCAGATAGCCTTGAAATATTTGAAATATACCCCTTCAGGATCTTTATACTGTGCAGAACAAGCTTTTTTGAGTATTTTATGAAGTAATCGTTTAATGGAAATGTATGCTTATTAAAGATGGTACAAGACAGCAAACTCACTAACAATGCCCTAATGGATATAATTGCTGCTTCTGCACTGCTGATGCATGATGTGATTTTTGATTAATTTTGATTGACAGAAAATGATGGCTGAAGGTGCACAACTTCATGATTACGCACTCACAGCCAAACCAGAGAAGAAAATTTACCCTTATTTGCTTTAGGACATGAATATAAAGATGTGATGGGGAAGGTATAAGGGCACAACATTCTGCATTTAGGTGAATGCAGAAAAGTGGGTGTGGAGAGGATAGAAGAGAGAATTGTGATATGGGGACACAAAGAGGTGATGGAGCCAGATGGTCTGAAAAAGGTTGAGATATCTATCTCCATTCTCCTGTGCCAACATTCAATACAAAGTTGCTAGACCCTGTTCCCACTGCTCCAGGAATGCTACCTTTTAATATGCAGGTTTTAAAAAGTAATATTTCTATCACATTATTTAGGAATTTTTTTACATAAAAATATTTCCTTGTACTTCTTTTCACCTTTAGGTCACTCTTAGAACAAATAAGACAGTGGTCATCTTTCTCTGAATCACCTGAACAGATGTGACTAAATACTAGTGTTTGGAAAGCATCTGTTATCACGCGAGGATAAGTTCCCATTCCCCGCACTGTGTCTTCCTATGATTTTTCAGAAAAATAGCATAATTAATGCCAGCTGAGTTGGATTCAAGAGCGGTATTTTAGCACTGTGGATTTATATCCACTGGGACCTATTGAGATTGCCAGATTCATTTCACTTACGACTCTTAATAGGCATTAGACAAAGGACATGTTCATCTAATCTATGCTGGCTGGTTTTGAACCCAAGTCCCAGTGCAGAAATAATTATTTTCAAATTCATTGTGCTACCTTTTTAAAAAAAAATCCTAAACAATGAGGCTTGACATTGTTGGAGGCTCTTTTTCTTCAATTTTGGATGTACGAAACATCATTTATAATTGGCCTTATCCTCATTAAATTGATGACTTTCCTACATGGTAAACTTTCTACAGTGATTTAAACTGAAGGTTATATATCCAGCTGATTTGGATTGTGTAGCAGAATGCAGCAGAGGTGTTGGCTCCAATCTTAATTCTGAGGCTGTAAGCCTTTTTATACCCAGCTTTGTAGTTTATTTTGACCTGTAAATTATGAGAGAATAAATTAATGACTCGCCCAAAGATTCATATGCTTAATGATGTTCTGACAATCCATCAGGGTCTTCTTTCCTTGACTGCAGCACTGAAATTTAAAAGTCACTTTATACAGTTAACATTACTTCCAGTAATTTTCCTTTCTGTCTGAAGCCACAAGAAGACGTTCCTTCAATCTTCAATTGAAGCCGCCTGAGTTGGCAATCTTCCAGATGGAAACTCCAAACTTTTATTTAGCCTTATCAGAAGTTGTTCATGTTTTTAGCAGAAGGGCCTTCAAAGCCAACTACATGGCTTTGCTAAAATAAAAGCAAAATACTGTAGATGCTGGAAATCAGAAATAAAAACAGAAAATGCTGGAAAAACTCAGGAGGTCTGGCAGCATCTATGGAGAGAGAAACAATTAATGTTTCAAGTCTATATGACTCTTTAGAGCTAAAGAGAAGTAGAAATGTGATGGGTCTTATGCTGTTTAAGAGGGGGTGGAGCAAGTGGTGCAAAATATAAGGTCAGGGATATGTGGGAGCTAAGGAGAAATTTGACAAAGATGTCATGGACACAGGACAAAGAGAGTATTAATGATAGTGTTAAAGACTAAAAAAAGTGCTGATAGTGACATAAAGGTAAATTAGCAGATTAACAATTACTTAATTAAGACATTACTTAATTAACCCATTCTTCTATTATTTCAGATTTTCAGCATCCACAGTATTTTGCTTTTATAACAAATATACCAATACCGCAAACAGAAACATCGAGTTGGTTTGTCCAGCATTTTCTGTTATTACTAGCTTTGCTGCCTTCTGAGAGCTGTCTGAAAATATCTCACAGTTCAGCAATATTTTAAGAACAAAACAAACCAGTGCCCAGCTCAACATTTTTCACAAAGCATGCTGGTTAAATGTCAGTCTAAAAATTATAACAATTTGCTTCCTATAAAATGAGTTGGAAGCAGGGTGTGGTGTTTTTAGCAGAAGGGCCTTCAAAGCCAACTATGTGGCTTTGCTAAAATAAAAGCAAAATACTGCAGATGCTGGAAATCTGAAATAAAAACAGAAAATGCTGGAAAAACTCAGCAGGTCTGGCAGCATCTATGGAGAGAGAAACAGTTGTATGTTGGTTGGTCTACTTTGGAATGATCACTGAGATGTTGGTATGTCCAAACAATAACTGGTTTATTTTATATAGCTGAACCATGTACAGCCTCCATGACTAGACGTTAGACTGCTGAAGCCAAGAACATTCTCCCTCTCCTCTCCTGATCATGTGTTCTCTTATATAATCATTTGGGAGGTGTTTTAACACAGTCCCACACATTAACCCTTACAAATATATAGATACTGTGGCTACAAGAGCAGGCCGGAGGCTAGGAATCCTGCAACGAGTAACTCACCTCCTGACTCCCCAAAGCCTGACTACCATCTACAAGGCGCAAGTCAGGAATGTGATGGAATACTCTCCATTTGCCTGGATGAGTGCAGCTCCAAAAACACTCAAGAAGCTTGACACCATCCAGGACAAAGCAGCCCACTTGATTGGCACAACATCCACAAACATTTTCTCCCTCCGCCACCGATGAACAGTGGCAGCAGTATGCATCATCTACAAGATGCACTGTAAAAACCCACCAAGGTTCCTTAGACAGCACCGTCCAAACCCACTACCATCTAGAAGGACAAGGGCAGCAGATAGATGGGAACACCACCACCTGTAAGTTCCCCTCCAAGTCACTCACCATCCTGACTTGGAAATATATCGCCATTCCTTCACTGTCACTGGGTCAAAATCCTGGAACTCCCTCCCTAACAGCACTTTGGGTATATCTACACCACGTGGATTGCAGCAGTTCAAGAAGGCAGCTCACCACCATCTTCTCAAGGGAAATTAGGGATGGGCAATAAATGCTGGCCTGGCCAGTGACGCCCACATCCCATAAATGAAGTTAAAAAATCCCCTAGTACTATAGAGATAGGGGATCCTATATCACATGAGAAATCTGGAAGTAAGTTCAGTGCATCTGTTTGTGACATTTTAATGCAGACATCTTATTATTATTTACTTCTGGGTTTAGCTTTGTTTGAAGAGCAGCAGATTTGGTATGGATCCACATAGTGTGGTTTGCTCTTTCCTGCTGAACACAAGGGAGAGGGAGAGAACCAGAGGTGGACCTCTGCAGATTGCACGATTGACAAGTGGTGAGAAGGAAGCACAGGAGATCAGTGGCACCTCAGCATCTTAGTTGATTGGAGGGATGGAAACAGAGATCTACCTGGTGACAGTATGAAATATAATGCATCCAAGTGATCATATTGACTTGCTGATAATATGCATAATGATAAATTGCAACATACTCACCTTACCAACACTAATTTGTTTATTTTCTCTCCATCAGAGTGTTCACACATGCAGCCTGAATCCATGGATCTCTAACTGATGCATCCTGAAAGGAGCTAATTCCTTCTGAGAGTGTACCATCATTGGATTCATGCTTACCATGTACCAGCTCAGATTCTCGCACTATAGTCAGACCAGTAAGACAGGTAGTTGTGTTTTCACCTGTGACTCATGTTTCACAAGTAAGTAACAACTGACAGTGGTGGCAGGGACAACTGAGGAGAGCCCCCGTCAGAGGTTGTGGGCCTCTCTGCACTCTGTTCAGCTGGACACAGATGTTCTATCCCATAGACCATTGATAAAAAGGATTATCATTGAGGAGTGCCAGGAAATATGTGATGTACTGACAGGTTTTCCAAGCACACTGCTCACAATTGCAGACAGAATTTAAAAAATTACCTCAAATATGATTAAGCTAATGTTGTTGGGCATTGTGCCTCCTGCATGGATAAAGTGGCCAACTGCATGGCAAATCAATCACAATGATCAATTTAGTCCTTGTACATCTTGACCATGGCTGTGCAGATGACAAAAACTGTAGCTTTCACCTTACAGTGCCACACTGATCTGCACCAGGCTGTACTCCAGCAGAGAGATGGGAGTGAAGTGGCCCATGAAAGGGATTCCATTTCTCAATCGTTGCCCCCCCTCCACACTTTTGTCAGTACTCACAGAGCTTGTACCACATAGGAGCAGTAAAAAGGAAGAGTAAATCTTAGTAGTTGCACAAGGGCTTTCACATGCTGTGTCAGAAAGTGTTATGTTCTGAAGTTTCCTTTAGTTGAATCACATAAAGTGTATTACTTAGCAACACTTTTTGTTTTGCTCATTCTGGATCCTGGTCTTTTGCCTGATGATGAATGGGAAGACATGAATTGATGGGGACCAATGGGAGGATGTGCAAGGAATGGTTGGTTATTGGCAGGACAGCTTTGTGTCAGTGACGTTGTGAGTCTGCATTGGGGGTGGGGGTGGGGGGGGGGGGGTGGCTGGTGGTGGTTCAAGGGGTGGGGTTGGTTTGTGAGAAGGAAGAGTGGCCATTGTAGGTGGTTCTGTCATTCAATCCAGTGGTGCTAACTAACTTGAACCATGCATTAACAAGGACTTCTGGGGCAGCAATGTGACTCCAGCAGGGAGATGGGAGTGAAGTGGCCCATGAAAGGGATGATGGTGAAAGGGGACCTGGAAATGGGGCTTCAACTCAAAGTGCTTCTATTTCTGAAGCAGCATTGGCATCATCAGCTTCCTCCTCCTTGTTTTCTTCTTTGTCTTCCTCCTCCTGGGATTCATTTGAAGATAGCATGAAATCCTGCAACTTGTTCCTCCTACAGGTCCAAACCTCACCAATTGGCTAATGTTGTACACCTCGACCAGTGTAGACAATTTGGTTGGTCTGAATCCAGATCTGTCAGAGAAACTGAAGCGCATCTTGAGCATGCTGATTGCTTGCTCAATGACACATCTGGCAATCATCTGACTTTCAATGTAGTGCTCTTGGGCTTTATTGGTCTGGTTTCTCAAGGATGGTTTGAAGAGGTTATCCCTTGTCTTCTAACAGCTACTCCTTATGTCTGCTTCCAGGTCCAAATATGCCAGATAGCTTGGACTGCTGAAGGATAAAAGCATCATGTATATTTAGCAGGAATTTTTCAAGCACCTGCAAAAATATCTTTTTATGATTGCGCACCAGCTGCACTTTGATACAGTAGAAGTCTTTGCAGTTTACCAATGTCCCTCGCTAATCTGGAGGTGCCTGGATTGCCTTGCAAGTGCAATTGATGACATCCTACACCTATGGGAAGCAAGTCAGAGACAAAACCTCAAGTGCCCGCACAGTCTGGCTGGCATCATTGCAGATTAAGTTCATATAATTGCCTGCCCCAGCAAATAAACCATCAGACAATTAATTTAGGAATTTGTCAGCCATTGACTGGATGATCCCAGATGTGTCTTCAGCAGATCCCTGGAAGGATCTGGAAGCAAAGATCTTAAAGGGAGCAGTCACTTTCACAGTCATTGGTGGACACCAGGTCCAGTAAAAGGCACTTTCAGGCTGCAAATGTCTACCATCACCTGACATGATAACATGAGCCTCTGGAAGCACTGCTGTTCCATCAGGCCAAGAAAGCTTAACCTCTGTCTGAATACCCTGCTTCACTGGTGGTGGCCTATGTAAACTGCATCCATCTGCTGTTCTCTCTAATGTCCATCTGCAGTTTGTCAACAGCAGCCTGTTTTTGCTAGTGCTCCTCTCTCTGATGTTTAAATGTAGGTCTGTCCACAGCAGCCTGTTGTTGCTGCTGCTGCTGGTCATATTGCATCTCATCCAAAGTCTAATCTAAGGCAGCCAAGACTCCACCATCCTGATCTGAATTGGAAAATCTCCAAGGTGTAGCAAGTAAACTCTCAGCAGAAATATTGTGAGTAAACCCCTTCCCACTAGTAGGTAAGAAAGCACCTGAGCATTTAATGGGGTATTTGCATGGCCTGTAATCAGCCCCATCAATTGCTGCTGTGTTCTTGCCTTGGTTTAAATGGTAGTTTTGGGAAGCTCAGGAAGTCCATGTATGCACTGTTAAATTTAACCACCTGTTGAAATATCACTCCAATTGAATGATTAGCATATGTTGACAGGCATCCCAAGTTTCCTGAGGGTTGCATGGTGTTAATGCATCTGACTTAAATGTAGAAGCTGGCAGTTTGGAGCCAGTTTCTGGATGCACTCATATTTCTGCCAACTTTAACAGTCTCCACACACAACCAAACCCATATGCTACTCCATGTTAAAGTATATCTCGCTATCTTTCTCTTCTATTTGTCTTAGCTTTGTGACCTTATGGTGCTGTTGATGCTGCCCATATCTTTATTTGCACCAAGTCCTGTTCACTTATCACCCCAAGTTTGTTGCCCTACAATGTCTCTGGGTTATGAACACCTCAAATTTAAAATTCTCATCCTTGTTTACAAATCCCTCGCTTCGTCTCTCCCTTTCTCTGTAATCTTCTTCAGCCCCACAACCCTACAAAATATCTGCACTCCTCTAATTCTGGCCGTGAGCATCCCTAATTTTATTTGCTCTACCTTTGAGGGCTGTGCTAGATCTCTTAGAATTCACTCCCTAAATTTCTCCAGCTCTCACAATGTTTCTTCCCTTCTCTAAGACATTACCTAAAAGCTACCTCTTTGACCAAACTTTTGCCCCACTGCCCTAATCTGATGGTAACTGGTTTGGTGTCAATTTTTGTGTTACAACACTCCTGTAAAGTGTCTTGGGCCAATTTATTATGTTAAGGCACTAGATAAATACAAGTTGTTGTTATTTGAGCAAGCTGCTGTTGCCTGTAACTCCACCTCAGGCAGCTCACCCATTTTAAATAAATGAAGGCAAGAGATGGTAAGAAATGCTAGGGATATCAAAAGTAACAGCAAAAGATTTAAAAACATTAAAGGGAAAGAGAGTGGTAAAGGGAATATGAGTCCCTTAAAGTCAGATGTACGCAATTTTATAATTAAGCAATAAATAATGAAATCTTGTCAAATGAGTGCTTTATATCCATTTTCACAGTGGAGGAGGAAACTTAAAAATAACTTGAGGAGGAATTTACTGAATAATAGAACCAAAGATAGGCAGATTTCCAGAACTTGATGGTTTCCTCCTTGGGGTATTAAAAGAAAAAGATGGAAGAAGTTGCAGATGTATAAGCTATAATTTTCCAAAGCACTCTAGATTTGACATTGTACTTGTAGATTGGAAGATTACAATTTTTTTGAATGAATTTATGCCATGTGGGCATTGCTGGTAAGGTCAGCATTTATTGCACATCCCTAAATTCCCTTGACAAGTTGGTTGTGAACCATCTCCTTGAACTGCTGCAGTCCCCGTGGGAAAGGTACTTTGATAATACTGTTAGGTAGGGAGTTCCAGACTTTTAAACTATTGACGATGAAGGAATGTTGATATATTTCCAAGTCTGGATGGTGTGTGACTTGGAGGGGAACTTGTAGGTGGTGGTGTTACCATTTATCTAACTGGGGTTCCTGAGCCACACAAGGCGATGTTTAACATAGAGTTGACCACCGCGGTACAAATCATTCTTTCATGAGACGGAAGGTGGCCAACATACTACAAAGCTGTGTTAGGGTTTTCAGTTAATAAAGATGCTTGCTAAAATAAGAAAGTTAATTACTGTATGGAGGTGGAATAGAAGTTTATTTGACTATTGCTGAAAAAAGGCACGTTGTTGAAGCTTTTTGTCTTGCACTCATCAGGACATTTCGCAAGAATACCAAATGTAAAAGGAACAACAATTTATACTGCATGAGAAAAGAGTGCTGATTGGTTGGAAAGTGGACTCTGATTGGAAGAGACAATGCCATGGAGGATGCACCAGTTAATTGATGGCTGACAGTTAACTGCCAAGCTTTGTTTAAATTCAAATCAGGCAGGTTGACACTGATTGGTCAAAGAATTGCCCTGGGGAATGAACCAGAGAATGGCTATCGCCTATTTTGTTAAGTTGGAAAAGGCACAATGTGCATATATGTTCTTTCTGCCTGCATAGGACAGGGCCGTGCGTATTAGTATATGTAGCTTCTGGTACACATAAGTGAGCCACACGCGAGCTTGACTAATAAACTTAAATTGGTTGTCAATGTAATTCTTAGCACACTCAGGATTATTTAGCAAATGTTGTCTGATCGCCGAATCACATCAAATGTTGGACACTATGGGCAGAATCGTCGCAGAATTGCACTAAGTGCGGTAGCAGGCGTAAAAAATGATGTTTTACCTGCCAGCCGCAATGGCGGATTTTCGCATTGTATCGTCCCCTTCCCATCTCATAAATTATGCAGTCATGGGAAACATGCCACCTTGCTGGCAGGCGGCCTCCAATTTGCCCACCCCACCATTACGTTGCCGCTTTCTCATTCCAGGCACCATATTTAAACTGTAGCCATGCGCACAGTTCTCAATGCTTGCAGCCCAGGACTGCTCCAGTGAAGACATGGCCGCAAAATCCAAGAAAAGTGCAGCCCCTGATTCAGTGATGCATCCCTGGGACACCTTCTGGATGCCATGGAGGCCCTCCACGATGTCCTCTGCCCCTGCTCTAGTCGCAGGAGGCCCATCAGTCTCACCACTCCAGCTTAGGAGGCAGTGGCAGCGGTGGTTAGTGCCAACGCTGCACACAAAAGATCAGCCATCCAGAGCAGAAAAGGGATGAACGATCTCACCCATGCTGCCATGGTAAGTCAACCATCTCATCACTCTCAACTCACTCACCCACAAGTCCATCACACATTCACCAGCATCCCACTCACTGCCAGCTCAAGGGACATCACCACTCACTCTCTCACACACACCCTCACATCTCCATCTGGCCTCATCTCTTCTGGAGATCACCTCCTCTTCCTGTCCAAGGCTCCACTCAGCACACATGCACGCACACCTGGCATCCTTCTCATTTTGCCTGGCATGCACCTTGCTCACACTCTCTCCATCTCTCTTCATACAGGACAAGATCGTGTACAATCAATGGAAGAGGTCCCAGACTGGGGATGGAATGCCGGACATCAAGGTCCTCACTCCATTCGAGAGTACCACATTGGAGCTGGCCAGTGAGGACATGGACCATTCCTGTGGCAATGGTGAGGTTGGCAGCAAGCATCCACATGAGGATCCTGCACCAGATTATCCCACTATCAAGACTATTCTGAGTTCACTGTTCTGTGCGTAATGTGGCTGCCAAGCACTAATAATCTCTACTTTCTCTCCGAGGCACATCTGCCAGGTCGCCCTCAGGTAACCTTGACTCTGACCCCAGCACCAGGAGCACCTTCGATGAGGACCCTGAAGGCAGCACCGTTGAAGACCCATCACGGCACTCACCCACACCCTCCACCAGGGCAATGGTGGAACGTAGATGTAGAGCAGCCTAGGATCACAATCTGGTAAGCACAGCACACAAACTGTTAAACAGCAGATGGAGGCAGGGACATGCCGAGGTCGCCGGCACTGCTGGAGACATGGAATCTGCTGAGTCTGAGTTAAATAATGAGCCTCCGGACTTTGTCCTCAATTGTTTGTTGGAGCTGCAAAGGCAATCACGGGAACATCAGTAAGGGATAGATCATAAGACCGTAAGACATGGAAGCACAAATTAAGCCATTCGGCCCATCGAGTCTGCTCTGCCATTCAATCATGGCTGATAAGTTTCTCAACCCCATTCTCCCGCCTTCTCCCCGTAACCTTTGATCCCCTTACCAATCAAGATTATTAATGCTTGGCAGCCACGTTACACACAGAACAGTGGAATCAGAGTAGTCTTGATAGTGGGATAATTTGGTGCAGGATCCTCACATGGATGTCTGGTGCACTCCTCAGATTGCAAGGGATGATGGAGGAGTCCGTCCACCTTAGGTCCGAGGTGTTTGCGCCATCATGCCGATGCATCGAGGTCAACAGTGGCAAGATGGCGGCTACCATGGGGACCTTGGTCCAGGACAACGGTTCTGCACTGCTGCGCAGGCTGAACTCCATTGCTCATACCATTGTTGGCCTTCAAAAGTGTCAATGTGAGAGGGGTGTGGGGCAGCTTGATCTCACTTCAGCTTCCTCTTCTCGTCAAGGAGTCAGCCAGGGCCATTGGGCACGTATAGGGAGGAGGACCAGCAGCTCAATACCGCAGGGCCACCCGTCAAAGTGCCTCTGGGAATGTCTGGTCGATCCAAATCCCCTCTTCCTGTGATCCCATCATCTCCAGCTTCACAGGCCGAGGAGGGTGCACCTAGCCCACAGCAGAATATGCAAAGCAGCCCAAGGCCCTCCAGGTTTCAACCCTCCAGGGCACGCCCACCAAGGTCATCACAGACAACAGGGCGTGGCAGTCAGCAGGCTGCCTCCACCTCCACTGTGAATGTTGGGTAACACCAAGGCGTAGTGGCAGGGTTAGGAAGGTTAAGAAGATGTTGTTGCACAGCCTGGGCATGGGTGTTAATCACTTGCGCATAGGCCTGCATTTTCAGCTCAGCGGGCGGGCATCATCGGCGGGCCGGGGAGTGGTCGGGAAACCATGATCGGTCCCCGACTGCGATTTCACGCTGGCTGGCCAATTAACGGTCAGCCAGCGTGAGGCGCTCACTGATACGTTTAGCACTGCATGGGCTGGGGGCAGGAGGAGGGCGAGTGCTGAAGTCAGTGTGGGCACATGTGAATGCGGAATGTAAGTTCCCTGAAGGCAGAGAGCTGCCTCGGGGAGCTAAAGAATTTAAATACAAAAAATAAAGATTTTAAAAACCGGAAAAAATGCCCATGCATCAGTAACAGTCACCTGAACATATACAACATGAAAATTCTGTCCAAACATTTAAAAAAATTTAATGATGGAAACCTCGTCCCGCCCTTGAATGAGGTTTCCTGAAAAATGCAAAGGTCGCCTGGCCGATTTGCCCACCCAACTGTAAGGTTGGACGGGCAGTGAAAAATCCCAGTTAATTGCACCATTCATGGGCTTAATAGCCCTCTTAATTGTCGGTGGGCGCGCTTCCGAGTTTAGTGTGCACCCACCGACCAAAATATTGCGCGAGTGCATGATGACATCGGGAAGCTCGCCTGATGTCATCACATGCTATTTTACGCTCGAGCATGTTGGGCGTGCACTCGAACGCCGAGCGAAAATTTCTGCCCATCATATTCACTTTTGTAAACAAACTCCCAAAAATGACTCCTTGTCTATGGCTCCTTGCTATGATGAGTTTGTGTCATTCAGATGTGAAATCTTGGTCGCTGCACAAGATAAAGGCAAATGTCTCAGTCCAGGACCTCTTCCCTGTGCAGTGTGTAACCTTCAGCGCAAAGTGATGGTCCAGCTTTACATTCACTGGACATATAAGTGATGTCTGCACCTTGATGGTACTTGATATTGTTGCCAGAATATTGTGGGCAGACATCACAGAGTTCCGTCATTCTCTGTGTGCTCTCAGCACCTTTAAGGTGCAGCTTGCCCCCCGTTTCTTCAGCATCTGTGCCTGGTGATGGTGTGGTCCTGAAGGGTACGGGTGACGAAGGCTGCCAAAGGATCAGGTGCACTTAAAGTTTCATGGCTGCATCTTCATGATATGACCCTGAGCATGGAGTGCAAGTGAGCTGCCATCAGCCAGATAGGACTCAGACATTCACAGAAGCTATGTGAAGATCTATAGAGTGCCCTCACTGCATGTCGTCATTATCCTCCTGGAAGCTAGTGACTATTAGGGCCTCTGCTGCATCTCCATGACATGAGCCTGAGCACTGAGGGGATGTGCGCTGCTGTCAGCCACACAGAAGTCAAACGTTCACAGATGCAAGATGAGGATGTCAGGACTGCCCTCACTGCATCTCATCATCATCCTCCACAAATGTTGTGGCTATTAGGGCCTCTCACGAGTGTGCCTACCTTGTCTGGCCAGTGCAATGGCCTCATTGCTGGCATCCTCGCCTTCGAAGACTTCATCACTGTCATCCCCTTCGACATCCTCCTCATCAGGGTGCAGAAAGCTATGATGATGCGTGACACCCTCTGGGGTCTGTGTTGCAGTGCTCTGCCAGACCTGTTGAGGCATTGGAACCTCATTTTCAATATGACAATCGTTTGCTCCACCATAGTCTGAGTTGCCGCATGAGCCTCATTATACCGTCTCTCTGCTGCAGTCTGAGGCCGCTGCAAGGGCGTCATCATCCATGTCCTCTGTGGGTAGCTGTTGTCCCTGAGGAGCCAGCCCTGCAGCCTCTGTGGACCCTGGAAGATGTTAGATATCTGAGAGCTGCTGAGGATGTAGGACTCATGGGTGTTCGCTGGGAATCGTGCGTGTGCATGCAGGTTGCATTTATAGTGGTCGCAGACCAGTTGAAGATTCAGCGAGTGGAAGCCCTTATGGTTCATGTACTGGACAGCTTGTTGCCACGGAGATCTAAGCACAATGTGAGTGCAGTCAATGGCACCCTGCACCTCTGGAAATCCAGAGATCTGCACACATCCCAGTGTTCTCTCTTCCTGGCTTGCCTGATCCCGGTTGAAATGCACAAAATTGTGTGGCTTCACGAAGATGGTGTCCGTAACCTCCTGGATGCACTTTTGGGTGGAGGCTTGTGAGATCCCACACAGGTCGCATGTGGAGCCCTGGAAGGAGCCACTGGCATAAAAATTAAGCACTGTGGTCACTTTCACTGCCAAAGGCAGTGGATGCCCTCCAAGTCCCCGTGGCACCAAATCCTAAGGCAGGTGGCATATGTGACTGACCAGTTCCCTAGACATGTGCAATCTTTGGTGACACTGGTTCTCGATCGTCTGCAGGAATGACAAGCACAGTCCTTAGGCCCTGAGCCTAGCAAGGTGCCTACGAGTGACAGCTCGCTATGGATCTTCAGCTGCAGGCGCAGGAGACCTGCTGCACCTTCACCTTGAGGGTGGTGCCCCTCCCTTTGCACTCTTCTCCTTCAAATCTGCTCCCTGTAAGCCAAGAGGCATACCGTTAGATCATCAGGCTCCATGATCCTGATGTTCTCCTCCTGCAGGATCAAAGAGGGAGACGCGTGCATCAGCATATGTCTCCCACGGTTGTCCCTTGATTGAGTCTCCGGCTCTGGTGTGTCTCAAGACCTCTTCATACATGCAGGGGACTGTTGGCCACCACTTGGATGGCCAGTGTGTATTATGTGTCATGGCTGTCTGAAACCCCACCCATCTCCGCCCCACTCCCTTAATCAATTGGTGGCAACTTCAGCCAATCGATTGCATGCTGTGCTCTCAGCTCAGCTACAAGCATTCTCCTTACCCGTACTGCAAGACTGCACTGTTAGCTGTCTCACAGACTAGTCAAGCAAAAACCTGACAAAGTCATATGCACGGAATCATATCTTACAGACAACGTCCCAGAAACCACCACCACCATTCCTGGATATGTCCTGTCCCACCGGCAGGACAGAAGCAGCAGAGGTGACAGCACAGTGGTATACAGTCGGGAGGCAGTTGACCTAGGAGTCCTCAACATTGACTCTGGACCCCATGAAGTCTCATGGCATCAGGTCAAACATTGGCGAGGAAAATTCTAGCTGATTACCATGTACCGCTGCCTCCTCCCCCCCTCAGCTGATGAACCAGTACTCCTCAATGTTGGAGGAAGCACTGAGGGTGGCAAGGGTGCAGAATACACTATGGGTGGGGACTTCAATGTCCATCACCAAGAGTGGCTGGTAGCACCACTACTGACTGAGCCCTAAAGGACATAACTGCTAGACTGGGTCTGCAACAGGTGATGAGGGAACCAGCAAGAGGGAAAAACATGCTTGACCTCATCCTCACCAGCCTGCCTGCCGCAGGTGCATCTGTCCATGACATTATCGGTAGGAGTGACCACCGCACAGTCCTTGTGGAGAAAAAGTCCCACCTTCACATTGAGGATCCCCTCCATTGTGTTGTGTGGTACTACCACCGTGCTAAATGGGATAGATTTTGAACAGATCTAGCAACTCAAGACTGGGCATCCAAATGGACTGCAGCAGATTAAGAAGGCAGTTCACCACCACCTTCCAAGGGCAATTGGGGATGGGCAATAAATGCTGGCCTAGCCAGCGAAGCCCACGTTCCTTGAATGAATAAATAAAAAGCTTGAACCATGAGGGATAATGATCCAAGCCTGAATAAAGACATTGCAAGGGGCTGTGAATGCCTCCACCAGTGCCTCCTCCATGGCTACTTTTTGCAAAGGTATTCTACAACTTGCCCAGTCATCCAATTGTTCTGCTATCCCCTAAAGTGCACATTAGTTTGCAGTCTGCATCCGAAGGGTTAAAAGCTCTTGAGCATTTGGTGGCATATTCATGCTTTTGTGTTGCTTGAGTGGGCAGAAACTCCAAGCATGTCAATGGAGCTGCTGCTGATCGGCCTCAGCAGTGGAAGAATGTTCACTTCGAACAAGCTTTTCCAAGTGTGTGGTCGCTTCCCTCACCCTCCTCCCCTCCTCAACCCCTCCCCACACGCACACCACAGCATGTGCATGTGTACTTCCATCATTCTGTGTTTTCTTGCGATCCCACTGGCCCCACCTGCACTGGAGCCCTTGCCCTGGTACCACACCGAAAGCCAGCTGGGAAAAAGCAACTTGCCTATGCCTCTGAATGTGAGGGGCCTCTTCTTTGATGTCCTACTGATGATCCTCACGAGCGCTGTGCAAGGTTGTGTGCTCTCATCTCCATGTTCCCCTTGAAGTTCAGCTCACCAAGTGTGTGCCTTTTACAGGCAGTTGTGAAGCACGCTGCTCTGAAGTCATACCGACGTGGGAGATACATTTCACATTGGGGGATGATTCCGACGTGCAGGCACAATGGTGAGATGCAAATGTACTAAAATTAACTTCCAGACATTGGAGGGCAGGAAATGCGGCCCACCATTGAAGGGCAGAGTGGACGATTGCAAACTGGTTGCAGGAGTGTGTAAAGCCAATTTTTGGCTTTCTCACCATATTGTCTGCTCATGCCGCCAAGCACGCATGCCCCCAATGGGAGTGGAAAATCCTGGTCCCTCCTGCTAGCAGGATCTTCCAGTTCTGTCAAAGTCAACGGAGATTTGAATGGCTCACTGCAACCACTGCGGGGGAACCCATCGCAGTGGGGCCGGAAAAACCCGGCCAATGTTTTGAGTTTTGCAAGCATCGGCTGGTTGGGTACGGTTGGTACCTTGCTAGTTGCGAACAGCTGAAGGACCATGCTGTTTGATATGTTCTGCCAGTTTTTGGGATGTATGGCCTTCATAACTAGCATCACACTGGCACTGAAATTCACATACCTCGTTACTCATTTGTGTGATAGGCAAAATGTCTTTTTGGCTTGACAGCAGCATCCTGTTAGTGGCACTACTTGCGACGCTACTGCATACTTCACCTGTTGCACAAACTTTTGCGGGGTAATCTGAGATAGACTGGGCATTTTTCGGGACCGAAAGTGGTGGCCTTCGGCTCATTCATGAGTTTGCGGGATATACAATGAGCAATGATCTGATCAGGGTAGCCATTATCATGCAAGAGTGCTTTGATGCACCCTATTTCACCATCAAGCTTGCATGTGACCAAATCGCCATTTGGAATTAGAACAGTTAGACTGGATGAACAGCTTATTAGCAGGATTTAAGAACAGTACTGAGATCAAACAATTGGTAACAGATAGAAATAAACAATGTGGCCCCTGAAAGTATGTTTGAAGTCCAAGAATAGTGTTCAAGGGAATTATGGAATTGATCACTGGGAGTGGCATAGAATGAGATAAGGGGAGATGCTGTAAAGATATAGTTTATCAATGACAGAAAGTATCTACAAGAGTTATAGCAGCCCATGAAAGGTGGGTGATAACATAAAGATGGGCTTTTACTCCATAGTTTAATTAAGAGCTTAATGCACTATTGGGCACTTTATATTGGGAAGAAATTTTACAAAACAATTACATCCTGCCAATATAACACCAAGGCCCACCCTTGAAAAGGGACATAAAGGATAAGCTTTAGAAGAAAACCATTGTAGCAGGAAGTCAAGAGAAACTTCTAAGTCTGGATCCATGCTGGTCTAACACTCGGATAGTTTGGGGAGACTTCAAGAAGAAGCAAGGCACTGAGAGGAAAAGAGAAAGAAGAAAAAGAGAAGAACTGCACATGCCTGCCAGCAGCCTTGCCTGACCTGGGTCAACATTTGCTGCTTGTCACTGCCCTATGTTTTTGCTGTATAACCATCATAAACTTTGTTCAAACTCAACATACCCATCACATTGGTTGTAGTCAATCCTAATTGATTAATCAGATTGATTGATAACAACAACAAATTGTGCTTAAATTAAATTTAAATCTCTACACCCAATGTATCAGCAGTGGTGGGAATGAATTTTAAGTTGGGCTAATCAAGTGGACTGCTTTTTCCTGATGGTGTCAATGCTCTTGAGTGTTGTTAAAGATGCACTCAGTCAGGCAACTGGAGAGTATTGCATCACATTTCTCAATTGTGCCTTGTAGATGGTTGCGAGGTTATTCACTTTGATAATTACAATAGAAAATCTGAATACT
Organism: Cetorhinus maximus; assembly: GCF_964194155.1. Lineage (NCBI taxonomy): Eukaryota > Metazoa > Chordata > Chondrichthyes > Lamniformes > Cetorhinidae > Cetorhinus > Cetorhinus maximus. Next base: position 50,865,171 of record NC_135894.1, read on the forward strand.
TTTTAAAGGCGTGAAACTTCTAAATGTTGTTGTTCAGAAAGACTTGGGGCAGAATTTTGCCCTTGGTGGGCGGGCGGGCCCCACCGGCTTGGCGGCGGGCGGGCAGCCGACCCCTGCCGCTGAAACGGGGCCCGCCGCCATTTTAAGTGGGCGGGCCAATTAAGGCCTGCCCAGCGGCCTGCACGACGGGAAGCGCTTTGCACTTCCTGTGCGTGGGGGAAGGGAATCCCCAACTGTCAAAGTGCGCTCTTTTGCGCATACGCGCGAAAGAGCGCACTGCTCCCTGAGAGTAAGTGCTGTCTCAGGAAGATTAGTGACCGGTTAAAAAACTCTAAAAATAGAAAAATAAAAACATTATTAACATGTCCCTCTCATGTGACAATGTCTCACGAGATGGGACATGTTAATAAGAAGCACTGAAACTTTATTGAAGTTTTTAAACACGAACATGAAACCTCATCCCAGCAGTGGATGAGGTTTCATGTTTTATCAGAAGCCCTCTGGGGCTCCTGGCCTGCCCACCAACCTTAAGGTTGGACGGGCAGGGTCTTTAATGATCTTAATTATCCTGTCAATGGCCTCAATTGGCCATTGACAGATCGGCGGGCGGATAGCTGATTTCGCTGTCCGCCCGTCTTCCTAAAAATTTAAATGGACCGGGATGACGTCGGGGGTTCCTCCTGACGTCATCCCGCGTCATTTTCCTGTCGGCGAGCGGGCCCCGCCCCCAAATCACCGACGGGAAAATTCTGGCCTTGGGATACTTGGTTAAGGGACACAGGAAGTTAGTATATAGTTACAGAAAGCAATTAGGAAGGCAAATGGCCTGTTGATTTTTATTGTACGGGGATTGGAGTACAAGAGTAAAGAATTTTTACTACAATTTTCCACTTTTTCAGGTAGATGCCACTGTTGTAACTGTGCTGGAATAGCATGACTAGAGGTGCAACAAATTTTCAGCACTACAACTGAGATGTTGTCAGGGCCCATAGCCTTTGTTCTTCTTTATTCATTAATGGGATGATGGGCCAGCATTTATTGCCCATCCCTACTTGTCCTTGAGAAGGTGGTGGTGAGCTGGCTTCTTCAACTGCTGCAGTCCACATGATGTAGGTACACTCACAGTGCTGTTAGGAAGGGAGTTCTAGGATTTTGACCCAGCAACAGTGAAGGAACGGTGATATATTTCCAAGTCAGGATGGTGAGTGACTTGGAGGGGAACTTCCAGGTGGTGGTGTTCCCATCTATCTGCTGCTCTTGTCCTTCTAGATGGTAGTGGGTTTGCAAGGTGTTGTCTAAGGAACCTTGGTGAATTCCTACAGTGCATCTTGCAGATGGTACACATTGCTGCTACTGTGCGCTGAAGGTGGAGGGACTGAATGTTTGTGCATGTGGTACCAATCAAGCGGGCTGCTTTGCCCTGCATGGTACCAAACTTCTAGAGTGTTGTGGGAGCTGCACTCATCCAGGCAAGTGGAGAGTATTCCATCACATTCCTGCCTTGTAGGTGGTGGATAGGCTTTGGTAAGTCAGGAGGTGAGTTACTCTCACAGGATTCCTAGCCTCTGACCTGCTCTTATAGCCACAGTATGTATATGGCTAGTCCAGTTCAATTCCTGGTCAATGGTAATTCCCAGGGTGTTGATAGTGGGGGATTCAATGATGGTAATGCCATTGAATGTCAAGGGGCAATGGTTAGATTCTCCCTTGTTGAAGATGGTCATTGCCTGGCACTTGTGTGGCACGAATGTTACTTGCCACTTGTCAGCCCAAGCCTGGAAATTGTCTGGGTCTTGCTGCATTTGGACATGGAAGAGCTCCATAAACATCCCCATCCTCAATGATGGCAGAATCTAGCATGAAGAGCTGCAAATTGTGCTGCACATTGTGCAATCATCAGCGAACATCCCCACTTCTGACCTTATGATGGAAGGAAGGTCATTGATAAAGCAGCTGAAGATGGTTGGGCCGAGGACACTACTCTGAGGAATTCCTGCAGTGATGTCCTGAAGCTGAGATGACTGACCTCCAATAACCACAACCATCCTCCTTTGTGCTAGGTATGATTCCAACCAGTGGAGATTTCCCCCCCATTTTCCCATTGACTCCTGTTTTGCTAGGGCTCCTTAATGCCGCAGTGGGTCAAATGCGGCCTTGATGTCAAGGGCAGTCACTCACATCTCACCTCTGGAGTTTAGCTATTTTGTCCATGTTTGAACCAAGGCTGTAATGAGGTCAGGAGCTGAGTGGCTGTGACGGAGCCCAAATTGGGCATCAGTGAGCAGGTTATTGTTAAGCAAGTGCCACTTGATAGCACTATTGATGACCCCTTCCATTACTTTACTGATGATCAAGAGTAGACTGATGGGGCGGCAATTGGCCAGGTTGGATTTGTCCTGATTTTTGTGTATTAATCATACCTGGGCAATTTTCCACATAGCCGGCTAGATGCCTGTATTGTAGCTGTACTGGAATAGCTTGGCTAGGGGTGCAGCAAGTTCTAGAGTACAAGTCTTCAGTACTATTGCTGGAATATTGTCAGGGCCCATAGCCTTTGCACTATCCAGTGCCTTCAGTCATTTCTTAAATATATCCAGTTTATTCAGCTATTTCTTGATATCACATGGAGTCTTGCTTTGCCACCAGAAATTCAGAGTGACACTCCGCCACTCCAGAAATGGAGGAGGCTGGCATCCTTAAGTGAAAGATTCTTCAACAAAAAAATTATTTCCACAGAAAGTAGATGGGCAAACTTTTAAGTCATTTCTGTTGGTGGGATTCATTGGCTTTGGTCCTACACATAATGAGGGACCATCAGGAGGTTTGGAACAGTAACCAATAGCTGCTGACAGCAGGTGTGAAAGTCCCTGGGCCTGACAGAGGCAAGCTGGGTGGAACTTGCAGGGTAGCTGAGAGAATGTCACCCATAAAGGTGCTCCAAACTGCTGTCAGGACAGGGGGAGGCAGGGAGAAAAAGCATTGCACCTCACCAGCCCCAACAATGCTGGCATTTCATCCATCGCTCTGGGGATTGTATTTCTACCCCAGGATTTTCTTTTCTGCTTTCCTTCCTCTAAATCATGGACATATTGCTGCAATTCAGAGCCATCTCATAACTTATGCAAGTGACCATCCTTCGTCATTAAGTGCAGACTATTATACACTATCGCACAAAATCAAACTTTACCTCAGTGAGTGTTAGCACACTGTGTTACTTTAGGCAGGGATTAATGATGAATTCTAATTTTTATGTTTCCATGTCCGTGCACTTTTGGAAGGATTGGTCAGATAGCAATCAAGAGCAGAAAACCTGATAGATGTTCTCCTCCATAGCTCAGAGCTGCTACCCTGGCTGAAATCAACTAACTCAGACAAATCTATGACTGAAACTGGGCTCTCCTGGTTTGTAGTAGTGATTTAATGAGTGCTTCAGCCACTTCCCAATGATGAAGATTGCTTTAGCAGAGGCAGAACTTAGATTTTTGGTCTGTTCCAATTCTGTAGTGACAAAAGGAGACGGGGATAGAAGTTTTTAACATGTCAAGAAATACAATAAAAGCAATCTGCACATTTGGCCTGATTTGTTTCCATGATTTGAATGTAACAGTTATAGCGTCACAAATTCACAAACCACAAAGAAAGGAAGAACTGCAGTTTTCTAGTGCCTTTCACTTCCACAAAACATCCCAAAGCACTTTACAGTCAATTTTTTTGAAGAGTAGGAACTGTTGAAAATAAGAAAATACGGAAGTCAATTTGCACAAAGCAATGAGATAATGACCAGATAATCTGTTTAGTATATCGAGGAATAAATATTGGTCAGGACACTTGGGAGAAATCCCTTGCCTTTCTTTCAAATAATCTCATGTGTCACGACTCACTGGGGATAATGTGCTGTAATATCAAGCCCCACTGTTCCCTGAGCCGTGACAAATGTGAAAAGTTTGACCAAACCACCAGATTGCCCCAATTCTACCTAACTGATTAATTTAGGTTAACCAAATATGAGCACCAGGTTTGTAAACTTAAGAAGTAAATAACTGTTTAGTGAACAAACTGTCGCTAACCAGTGACAAAAGGAAGAAATATGAACTGCTAATTTCTAACTCCATAACCTAAACTCTACCCCTTCTTAAATCCTTATACACACACATGAAAGACATATAAGACACACAAAAACATGGATTTTAAGGATGGGATATTTACTTACATTAGTGATAAAAAGTTCAATAGCACCAATTCTGGAGTACAGGATTTTATGGGTTGATTTTGATTGATGGCTTCCAAATTTCTTTCAGTTCTTGTTGATAACACGAGGTGGTCTTCCAGCACTTTCAATATTTAGTTCACTGGTTGAGCACTTGCCTTTCAATGTCTCTAACAGTGATTTTCCCCTTTGTCTCTTGACAGGGGTTTTCAGAGAGAGAGAGCAGGTTATAGAGGCATGAGAAGAAAAAGCCAGCTAGCTATTATTGTTGAATTACTGGAATCTTCCACACACAGGAGAGGTTTTCTATCTTTTTTCCTTTTAGGTTAAGAGCTATTCTGCTGCACTGCTCTCACACAAAACCTGGTCAGGAGCCAATTAAAACTTTGTTGCCGGGCAATTTTCTTGGTGCAGGACTCTTTTCCGGCACCATCCTGTCTTTCATGGCACACTCTATTCCAGGACTGCAACATTGTATATATTTGTCATCCTGTTCCAGTGGACCTGCGGCCATTGTAATTTTAATCCACAGCCCAACAGAAAATAAAAAAATTATTCTTTACAACAGTCTAACAGAAATAAATGAAGATGTTCCATACATATGGAATCTTTTAAGTCTAAATGAGAAGGCAGATGGGGCCTCAGTATAATGCCATGTTCAAAAGTACATTTCCTCCACCAGCACAGCACTCCTTCTGTAATGCACTGCAGTGTCAGCCTGGACTTGAATCCACAATCTTCTGACTCAACGACATGAGTGCTGCCACTAAGCTGCAGCTGACACTGTTATATGCCAATATCATTTTTTTTGGCCCACTCTTCAAAAGTCAACCATTGCTGGAAAAAATCAGTGGGCACTGGGTTTTTCCCTCCTCAATGTGATCTTTCCCCTTTCAGACTTAGGCCAGAATTTCTGCAGCTGGTTCCCCCACGGTGGGGCCGGTGAGCCATTGAAACCTCCATTCACAGTGATGGGACTGGAAGATCCTGCCAGCGTGAGGATCTGGAAAATTCTGTCTCTACATGCATTTTTTGATCTGAATCCTGATGCTTATGTTTTCTAGCTGCTCTACACTATGGATGGAAATGTTTGTCATACCAGGAAATCCTGTCAATAGTATGCATCGCATGGAAATCACTTACATTAGCCACAGGATTCAGGTAAGAATGGGAAGATCAAAGGGGAGAAATGAATGGCAATGAAAGGAAGAAGGAAGGAGTCAGCTGTTGTGAATGGTTTTTGGAGTTTAGAAGGGAGAACAGTGCCAACATTAATTGTGGAGGTCAAACCGTGATAGAAGGAACTGGGAGGGGAAGACTGCCAGTTCAAACTGAGGGAAGGAATAAGATGGCCAGCATTAACTGAGGGAGTGGGAAAATTGAGAGGGAAAAAGAATGCAAATTTTAAGGGTGAAAAATAGGCTGATCTCTTGAAAATTCAAATGTCATTTACTTTTCCCTTGCTTAAATTAAAAACCTATCAATTGTAAAGTATAAAAATGCTTAAAATCAACCAGAATGCTTCACTATAACAGCATTTTAACGGGCAGGTACTCCTGTTGCCCATGCCAGGACATTAACCGAGTGTAAACAGGGCTGTAAATGACTTGATGTCATTTTTATACCCCTAGACCCTATTTACACCAGTGGAAGGACTTAAAATTGTCACCATTAAAACTTCTATCTTTTGTCTTTTTACCTCCAGTTTTGATCCCAAATATTTAATTAGGATCATGTATTGGTGCTTCAGAAATTAGTACTAGACTATTTAAATCATCCTGTATCATCATCTGGCACAACTATTTTAATATGAAACAACAAATGGGAAAGTTGGTGTGATAAAAGAATTATCTTCATTTATTATAGATTTTACAAGCATGAGTTATGTTCTTTTGCTCCATTAAAAGAATTGCAGTAGCTATCAAATAAAGATCCATTTTATTTTCTGCAAATTGGCTTGCAATTATTGCATTGCTTGGAACAAATCCTTGTATCTCAATTCTATTGCTCCTTGAAATATTTTTAATCATCGCTGTCAACGAGAAACATGCTTATTATAACCATAAAAATTGTGATTATTTTGAATGCTCGTTATCTCATTGCTGACCCAGCTACAGATATTAAGCAACCTCAGGTGCAATAGATTTGGAAGAAGATCAACACCACAGGCAGATGGGGTCAGGATTCAATTAATTCAGCATAAGATCATCCACAGATTCCAGCAGATGTCATCCTATTAAAATCAAACCAAAGTTGTTCATTTTTCATGTTGTAGGTTGAAGGACCAGATAGATTTCGGAGTTGGATTTAGATCTGTCTCTTAAAGAGCATAGTTACTGATCTGGATGGAGAGTGTTAGCCAGGTTTACTTGCCGACCTTTATACAAGGCACAGTGGAAAAAGCTTCATACATGTGAAATCCTTGCAAAGAGGAGTGTTGAAACACTGGAAACTTGAATGTATTCTGCTATAAAATGGTGATGCATCCTGCTTTCCTCCTCCCCCACTAGAATCAATTCAGCCCTCTTTCAAGTGACTCTCAGGTAAGAAATAGTCAGGGGTTTTATTTTCAACGGGCGGCTTTTCATTGCGAGTGCTTTAAGCATAGTCACCTACCTTTCTTTATACATCAGCCAAGTGACCTCTCTTCATGTTTTAGGCTAGACAGTAGTGGTAGCCTATTCCACCATATAGGTAATATAGCTGTGTGTGATCCTGTTGTAACGTAAACATATGTGCAGAAACTTACATGTACACACACGCACACACACTATCCAGTAAAATTACAGAACAGCAATTACAAGTTGGAGTCCTTGGTGATTTCTTTCTTTCGTAGTTCAGGACCACTGAGGCTAATTGCAAAACATCAACTGTCAACTCAATGGAGATTAGCTAAGTCGGCACAGACCCCAAGCATTGGGCCAGAAATAATATCAGAAACAAAAGACGATAAGTTAATTCTTCTTCCTAAAATCTTAGGAAGAGCAGGGATGAGATAAAGAGAAAAGAGAACACTCTGGAGTGAAAATTCTCTGCACAGTATTGTCCTTTAACTCAAAGGATGGAATTTAATCCAGGCAACTGGGGTCTCGTCCACCACCTGGAGAGCCGGCAAAAATCCCGGGTCACCTCCTTCATGGAAGTCCCATTGTGGGACTATAGATCGACGGAGGCCCTTCCCTTGCATCCAGGATCTCCAGGGTGGAAATCCCACCCCTGAAAGCTGCCAGCCAATCAGAGGCTAGCAGGTGCTTAATGCCGTCAGCTCCACCGAGGACAGGTTTGCACTGGGAAACAGATTTTTGACACTAACTCCCACCGGACCCAAAACCATCTGGTTTTTTTTTACAGTTAAAATTCAGCCCATTAACTCTGTTTCTTCCTTTGCAGATGCTGCCTTACCTCCTGAATATTCCAGCATTTCCTATTTCTATTTCAGATTTGCAGTATCTGCAGTATTTTGCTTTATTTTATACATAAATATATAGCAATTTTCTTGCAATCTATATTTTAAAATAAAATGTCTTTCCTTAATGCATCTTACAATTAAAAACCTTTTAGAATTTAAACCATAAAGAACATTGAGTTTTCACATTATTTTGAAAAGCATTTCATTCTTATGCTGTCACCTCCATAAAAGTGTACAGGGCGAGGATAAGCCTCTTCAGGGATGGCAGGTATTGTGATTGTAATTATTAAACCACCTGTGCCAAAACTATGTCCTCCAGGCAGAATTATGTTGTACAAGAAGTACTCTCAATTCACTACATATATAATTTATTATGAGTCAAATTAAAGGGAACACGTTAAGTATGAAGCAATGAATGGAGAATATAATGATGCATTTATTGTCCTCACAAGTTAGTATTCTTTACCCATAATTCCTCATCATAAGCAATACAACACCACAATTTTAGTCAATTATTCTGTCTTGACAAGCCAATTGATATACATTGCTTCTTGTGTTTAATATATGAGCTAAATTTTTAACCAATTTGATTTGGGTTCTTTCAAGGAATTTTGCATCTCACTAATCTGCGCTTGATTTAATTTTTAGTCTTGAGTGTATTTTGCATGTGTATTAATCAATTGTTTATATGCAAACTACTCCATTCCTAAAAATATGTTTGGAATTTTCTTTTAACTTATTTCACCTTAGTAAAATAACTGGTTTGGATTTTTCTGTTTTTAAAATACTATAGCAACTACAGGGAGCACAGGCATGCCAGAAAGAAGAATGGGTCAGATTTTTTTTCTTCAAAATAATGATGAAGCAGATGGTATAGCACTTCAGGTAAGGGACAGTAGAACCTTTCCTTTCTTTCTCTTTTTTTTCTCTTTGATCCAATCTTTCTTTCTTTCACTCGTTATACTTTTCTTCCTGTACCTGATTTTATATAGAATTCACCTACTCTAATCTACACTTTCTTCTCAGTCTTTGTGCTGTTTATCTCAGAATCTTTCAGGTTGGTTGGTTAGGGAAATACACAGTTTCTTGTCCTGTTGACTCTCTTCCCAGGTATCGGTTTCCCTCGCTACTCCACTATCAGCTCACACGTTCAACAACCTGCCACACAAAAAATGTAAAACCTAAACATGCAAGTTAAGTCTAACTAACAGCAGTTGCCTTGCCGCAGCAAATTGTGTCTATGGCCAGAAATTTTCCCCCGTTGGGGGGGTTGTGTGGGAGCAGGTGGGGGCGGGCGCGAACCCGATCGGCACCCCTGATTGGGTCCACACCGCCATTTTAAATGGGTGGGCCATAGGCCCGCCCATTGTGACACGCGCCCAGAAGTGCTGCGTGCTCCCTGTGTGGGCCGGTGGGGGGGGATTCCCTGAGTGGTTCCCTGCGCTGTTTCGTGCATGCGCGCAAAAGAGTGCAGAGCTCTCCCTGAGGCAGGGAGGTGCCTCAAGGAGATGTGTTTCAGTGTTAAACTTTTAAATAAAGGATTTTTAAACTTTTGAAACATGTCCCCTCATGTGACAGTGTCACATGAGCTGGGACATATTAATGAAATTTTGGAAAAACATTTACTGATTTTTTAAACACTTCATGAAACCTCATCCTGCTCATGAATGAGGTTCCATGAAAAATGCAAAGGCCGCCTGGGCTCTTTGCCTGCCCACCAACCTTAAGGTTGGACGGGCAGTTCATTTAGTTGTTTTAATTAGTTTTTAACAGGCCTTAATAGGCCTTTGACAGTTCGGTGGGCATGCAGCTGACTTGGATGCGTGCCTGCTGAACTGAAAATCTAAATGACACGCGGTGATGTCAGGATGCCCGCCCGATGTCACCGCACATTATGTTATGCGTCAGCAAGCAGGCCCCGCTCCCTGCTTGCCGACGGGAAAATGCTGCCCTATGCGTTTTTCAAAATTGACAGATGTCAATTACTGTTTTTGCAAATTTAGATTAAATATCTACTTATGAGTGAAAGGAGAATTTGAAGTGTAAGTTAACCTGCCACTGTTCTAGAATTGACCACTGTCATGCTATTATAATGATATAACGCCTTGGGCTTATTTACTGTATAAGACACAAGACACCAATCGCTCATAAGGGATTGGGTAAACACATTGTGGGTTAATTTATTACAATGAGGCACATGAGAACAGTTGTACATAGGTATAAAGCTTGAAGACATCAGAGCTGTGCATCTGTGCTCTGCACAAAGCAAAAGTGATGACACATTTCCCTTCCAGTTATGTCATACTGATACCTCTTACAGGCATATTACAATAACCACGGGAACTTGTGCAAAAGAAGTCAAACTGTTCCTTCATCCATTTGGGGAAGTATCCAGCCTTCACCTGACATTTCCCCTAGGAGTACGGATCAGTAATTCATGCATTTAGAGTCATGGGGCATTCCTCTATTCCACCACTTATTTTACAGCACATTAGTTTTTCATGTGTTAAACTGTTCACAATGATGGCTTTAACACCATTATACCATCTGTATCATTAGAGAATGGTATTTCTGCCTGTTAATATTCCTGCCAGATAAATAGATTGGGGATAGTTTTTGAATCTCAAGACTTCAGTGAAATCAACTTGAGAAAAGAATGTCAATTTGCTTCCCTATTGTTACTTTTTTGTGACTAATGTGGAAAAGTTGTAAAACTATTAGAATTGTTTCTTATTAAGCAAAGCTTATTTGAGAAATAAGTGAGTGGCTACTGTTTACAATTGCTCCAGTGGAGATGATCAGTACTTGGAAGTTGCTGTTGGCAGAATATACCTGAAATGGAAAGGGCACCAAACTGCATATCGGTTGATTGGATATGAAAAGGGAAATCCAAGAAGAAGGGAGGAAATTCCTTTGGGAAAAAAAAATGTTAAAGAGCATGCATATCACACATTGTTCTTCACTGAGATTCAGGTAGGAGAATTTCTCCTTGAACACTCTGGGTGGATATGACCTCCTGCTAAGAAAACATTTTATCCTCTTTCTTCCTCATCCAGCAGTTTGACCTGCTCCCTGTAACTGCTGCTCATTATTTTTGTCATGCGTCAGGCCAAGGTGATGCAAACTCTTGCTTCATGGGCTGGATTTTATGTGCCCCACCCCAGTGGGGGTGTTTTCAGCAGGAATGAGGGGGTGCATAAAATATGAGGAATGACTAAACCATCACCTTCTCATCCACCACTGAGCTGTCTGTCTCCCATAATACGGTAGTGGGGTTGGTGGGGGTGGGGGGGTGGGGTGGTGCGGTGCCGAAATATCAGCAGCCCGTCCGCCATATGTAAATAAAAGTTAAGGGTCAGTTGAGCTTGTTTACAAGCCAATTGACTCCAATATTATGCTGCCCACGCTATAATGTAGCTGGCATGGTCAGGCAGGTGGCCTGTTCTTTCAAAAAAGTTTTTAAAAACGTGGGAAGGCAGGGGGGGTATTTTCTTCAGGGGATGCCCTTTGCATATTGGGGGCTCAGCCCCAAAGATAGTACTCAGCATTCCTTCCTCCCTGCCTGCATTGCAAAACCCATCCCCTTCGGCCTAAGGTGCCCGATCCCTCCCTGCCTAATACCCCTGATTACTTGAGTCAGGAATCCACTGGGGCCTTCATCCTGAGCCTGCTTGCAGTCCTGGAAGTACCTGGGCTACTGAGCTCTGGCACTGCTGGGCATGCAAGAGCTGCTGGCCAATCTTGTTCCATTAACATTCCCTTTGGCTTTGTGCCATGAAGCCTTTTGCCATTTAATCTAACCTGACCTCCACCCTATCACAAATCTTCCCTTTTTTTCTTCTTGCCACACTTCCCCCCCTTTAACTTGCTCAAGATTGACTTTTCTCAGTTCTAATGAAAGGTCACAGATGTGAAATGTTATGTGTTTCTTTCTCCACTGATGCTAGCAGAACTGCTGAGTGTTTCTAGCATTTTCTGGTTTTCTTTCAAATGTTATTCTGCAGTATTTTGCTTATGATTATAAACTTTACCTTAATAAAGATTTTGAAATATACAAGCTACTATTTTTCAAACAATTTTGAAACACAGCTCAGCAGGTGCTAGCGTCTGAATTTTCGGGATGGTTGGGGCTTGGCTTCCACCATCTGAGGAGTTGGCATGGAACTTATTGCCACTGCCTCCAGCAACCCCAATACCATTTTACCCTCTAACGAGTGTTGGTTGGCAAAAGGTGGGACATCCACCCTCACTTGGGAGGAAGTCCCACCTTGGAGAGCTGCCAACTAATCAGATTGGCCGGCCATTCTCCAGTCCCTCCAGATACATCACCACAGTGGCCAGAAGAGCTATTGCAGGGATTTGCCTGGAACTAAGTCCCAGGACTCGGAGGACAGGTAAGTGGCAGGGGAATCAGGGTAGGGTGAGGTGGGGTGGGGTGGGGTGGGGAGGGGAGCAATAGGGGTCTCAGGGGATAGGCTGAGGGTGGGACGGAGAGCCAGAGTCACTGGGCCCTAAGGGGAGTGCAACCCCAGTCAGATGGGGCCTTCTATAGTGAAGAGTCCCCCACCTGCCCTTCCAGCCCGAGATCAAACTCACTTTATTCCTGGCCTTTCCCTCCGAGATGTCATCCGCCCGCCAGCCTAAAATATGAGGCTGGGCGGGAAAAGGCCCTTAAGTGACCACTTAAGGGCCTTAATTGGAGCAAGGGCAGGCTTCCCATCTGAGGCCCTGCCTGTCCCACCATAATAACACTACCAGATTGCGGAGGGCGGGAACCCAGAGAGAATCCCGTCCATGCAATTTCACGCTCCACTCCCACCTCAGAGTCCGCTGGGGTGGGAGTGTGAAGTTCTGGGCAACAAGAAGTAAAATAAAACTATTCAGTCAGTATAGCTGATTTTTAATGATGCATTCTAGGAAACCAAGTACATTACACGTGCACAGACTGCACAATTTAAATTAGCTTATAGCGTCATAGCTTTGAGTTTTTGGTAGAGATTGGGGCCTTCAAATAAAAACTTTAATGAATTTATTTAAAAGGTACAGAAGCTAATTTGATGGGTAAATTTAATCAAGTAATTGTGAACGTTTTTAGAGTATTTATGTTGTTTAAACCTTTAAAAGGATATCAGAAAATTCAGTTACTGATTCAAAAAAAAACTAATGAAAAGTCTTCTATTCAATGTTTTTCTGAAAGCATTTATGGAGAAATGGTAATATGATATTACCCAGTAGACAAATTGTGCAATTATTGGGTGATGAGTTTACATAGGTGGTTTACATTGTAAATGGGCTGCAAGACTTTAAAATAGAAATAAGTGGACAAAAATGTATGACCGAAAGCCCAACAATAAGAAATACACCTTTGCAGAAAAGATTGTTGAAGTATATTTGTTTTTAACAAGAACAGAGGTAAAGGCTATTGTGGTCTTGGTATTCTCTCCATAAATTCCACAAGCACTTATACAAAATACCATAACACCATGAACCACAATAATGATATCTGAGGCAGTATTTCCATATAGCAGTAGATGGCCCCTTTTTGACTCCTGTGGTCCAATTTGGGAACCAAGAAAGTTGGCAGTGGGATTCCTGATTTATTGAACTATGTATGGGTAGAAAGATGAATTAAATTTCAAAATGTAAAACTGCTGTCCCAAATGAATACTGTAAACGTCAAGGATAAAACAAAGTGCTTTACAGAGATGTAGTGTCATGCCTTTTACTTTAGCAAAAATGATCTAAACATTTTCTCTCATTTTCTTGACTACCCCTTTTCATCAGCAAATAAAGCAACCGCTTGCATATAAAATATTTACTCAGAGATTACATGAAACAGAATAGTCTTAACATATCTTGCACTTTAAGGTTAGTGTCTGTGGTACAGCTAAAGTAATTCATAATGGATGCAATCTGATTGCTTTTGCAACCTTCCTTATCATTTAAGTTGCATTTTCTCTCAGTCATTTAACCAACAGTCACTTATCTCTGTTATCTGTCAGGTTCTTCTTCATAAAGAGCCAGGAAAAAATTTAAGACCACATTCATTTGAATAACTTCCGAAAAATTCTCATTGACTCAACAGCAACATTGAAAACAAATTGCATCATAAATGGAAACTAATGAATGACTGTTGTTTTATAGTGGAAATTAGTTGTTTGTTTTGGGAGCTAACTGTTTAATAAGTGAAGATGGTGACCAGTTGTAGATAATATAAATAATTCTAGATCAGTATAAGGAAAAAGATGAGTGGGCATGACTATTGTGACATTATTCTTTCTTGGCATATACTGATTTGAGTTGGCAATTATATTGACTCCATGAGCAAGTTTAGTAAAAAGGATTTAAAAAAATAAGTGGGTAATACTCATGACACTTGTTAAGATGAGATTTTGTGGCATCATATTATGTATATGTCTAGCTAGCACAGATACTATATGGAATCAAAAAGCCTAATTGAATGTTAACCTTTATCACAAGGGGGTTGGGAATCGAGGAAGTGATTGTTCAGTTATACAGAGCCTTGGTCAGTTTTCACAGGGAGCACTGTGTTCAGTTTTGGGCACTGAGCCTCAGGAAAGAGATTTTAACAATTGAAGGGGTACAGCATGGTGTTACTTTTGGTAACCCACTGAAAATTGGGGTTGCGATGCAAGATTAACCTGCACTTATTGATTGCAATAGAAGCAGCAGAACAACTTTGTGCTGCCTACTCATTTGAATGATAAGTGTCCAGCTAGCCCTAACTTCTATTCATGGGCTAGATGTATCAAGGGGCCCAATATCATGAGCGCTTAGCTCCACTTAAAGCCAACAGCACCTCTTAAAGGGGAGGTATACTTTGGCCAAAGTGGGTGCTGAGATTCTTAATTGGTTGAAGAGAATCTGACTTGTGATAGAGTGAGGAATGGCACAACAGAGGAGAGAGTGAACTTCAAAGTTTTCAGACACTGCATTGGAAGCCTTGGTAGAGGAGAAGGAAAGGAGGAGAGATGTCCTTTATCCAGTGTAGGGAAGAATACTTTCCAGGCATACAGTCAAAAGGCAACAGGAGAGGCAGCCATGGCAGTCAAACCCTGAGGAGCTGGATGCAGCGCTGCAAGAGTTCAATGACCTTGTTCAAGTGGACAAGGTCAGTAACATCTTCAAATGCCATATCCTACCAACTGCATCAGCCTCACCCAGCTTTTCAATTCACCACCACATCATCACTCACCTCATAGCAATTTCTATCAATCAAAACTCATAACTAACATTCATCACCTTATCGTTAGACGCTTAGCACTGCTGTAAACCTTATCCACTTGCCACAGCCTTCACACCAGTGAGAATTAGGGTTTCACACACTGACAAAAATTCAACCATGAGAGCCGCATCAGCCAAACAGATTGTATTACACTCATTGACACATTTACCTCTCTCTTTCAGGACTACATTATGGAAAACTGGAAGCAGCAAGAGTTAACCAGAGGGGAGTCAGGTATGGCTGTATGTCTAAAGTAGGAGATGGCCCTGGTCATTATTTGAACAGCAATTCCTGAGACCATGGTTAGTGGCAGGTTGAAACCATCAAAGATACCTATACTAATCCTTCTTCTCACATCCCACTTTCCCCTCAAACCACACTTTCTCTTGCTTGACAAGCTGCAGGTGATTTAAGCACACACCTCTTACTTGCCCGCTCTCTGCACTACTAATTTACCTTTGTGCCTTTTCCCTCTCAGATAGCCAAGAAGTCTAACTTAGCCAGGCAGTGGAGGGCCACGGAGAAGAGAAAAATAATGAAGTCACTGCATTGTTATCTGATTTCACACTTGTGCCACAGGCTCAGGTACTTTTTAAAAATTTGTTCATGTGGTGTGGTCTTCACTGGCTGGGCCAACATTTATTGCCAATCCCTAATTGCCCTTCGGAAGGTGATGGTGAGCTGCCATCTTGAACTGCTGCAGTCCATGTGGTGTATGTACACCCACAATGCTGTTAGGGAGCGAGTTCCAGGATTTTGATCCACCGACAGTGAAAAGATAGCGATACATTTCCTAGTCTGGATGGTGGGTGACTTGGAGGGGAATTTCCAGGTGGTGGTATTCCCATCTGCCTGCTGCCCTTGTCCTTCTAGATCTAGTGGTCATGGGGTTGGAAGGTGCTATCTAAGGAGGCTTCGTGTGTTCTTGCTGTGCATCTTGTAGATGGTACACACTGCTGCCATCATTGCTGTCGACACCAGAGCTCAAAATGGTTTGGTGGGTCTCACAGCAGACCAAATTTCTGACCTCCGACAGATTAGTAGGATTTCAGGGATGCAACCATGGGGGAATGGCAGTGGCTCCATGAAGCATCAAACTGCTGTCCTTTCTCAGTAAGGCAGCACTAGTTTTCCCACTACTACTCCAACAGTGCCCTTTCTGTTACCTGTCAGCCAGCCGGCTTAGACTGCTATCACCCATGTCAAGTTGCTACAGTCCGTAGTTGGGCATCCTAAGCCCAGAGGTGTACAAGGTCATCCTCCAATGCCATCTGCAGTCTCCTCCACTGAAAGTCAGAGGCTTTCCACCAACCATACTGTGGTTCAAATACAGCAGGCACAGCAGACTGCCATTGAATGGAGGCAACATGGCTGATGCCAGGATATTGGGCATTGACCTGTATGACTCACTAAATATGGTCACATACAAGGTGGACATTGAGACAGCAACATTGGGCCGAGTTGATATGCGAAGCCCACATGGTGACATGTGTGCAGTCAATGGCACCCTGCGCCATGGGGGAAGCCTACAATTCTAGCAAAAGTCATGTGTTCACTTTGCCTGCTTGTCTCTGGCAGAAGAGAACAAAATGTGCTTAACTTTCATTGAATAAAGAACCTCTGTGACTTCTCTTAAACAACAGTGGACAATGAGATAATCAATGATCTTCCAGGAGTGGAAGTGATCATGGATGATTTGCTAGTCTAAGGATGTGGAGATATGATGGAAGATATTTTTACTGACCACATGAAACGTGGTGTTAGGAGTATGCAGCTGAGTTTGAGTAGATTTCTATAGCTGTAAGGGAACGAGTTGCTGTAAGAAACAGCAGTGAATAACTAAAAGGTCAATCTGCAACTTTGTACATGCCATTGATTGCTGGGTGAGTCAATATGGCTTTGAATCTTCTAGTGCGGCTCTGTAGAGATGAAGGGAGATTTGAAAATAAATTGGAAATTCTTCCAGCCTCAATGGTAGAACTATGACATTGCCAGAGTTAAACAAGAAACCTGAACAATTAAGAGTAGCAGCTCTGTTGTCAGTGCTGGGGAAAGAGTGCTACAAGCTGTATTGCACCTAGACCTCAATGAGGAACAGAAAAGCCAGACTTGTGAAATTTTGGAGGCCTTGAAGACACACTTTGAGCCCCGTTCTAATGTTATTTATGAATGCTACAATGTTCAATACCAGAGCTCAGGAAGAGGGTGGGAATATGGATAAGCATGTGACTGCATTGAGACGTCTAGACGAATCCTATAAGTTTGAGCAATTGAAGGATGATCTGATCAGATATAGGATTACCTTAGGAACTAGCGAACCCACCATGAGAGCACATTTTAGAGAAGAGAAACTTACTTTCAAGAAGGCTATTGACATGTGCAGATGTCCTAAAGTGGTCAATCATCAGCTGAAATGTATTGATGGGAAAACTGACGAGGCTCTGCACTATGCAGAGAAGCAGTTCAGGCCTTCCAGGCACAATACAATGGAGAAAAGGAAGAACTATTTACAGAAAGGCCAGCAGAAAGATCAAGGCCAGAATATTGGTTGTAAGTATTTTGGAGGACACCACACAAAAGAAAAGGGTCCAATATAGGGAAAGCAGTCCTCTAACTGCAAGAAGCTGAATTACTTGCAGGCAAGTGTTTTACTGGAAAGAAGAGAAGAACGTCTATAAAGATGGTTGCTGGAGAGATAGAGTCATAGAGTCTTAAAGGTCTACAGCACAGGAAAAGGCCCTTCGGCCCGTTGTGTCTGCACCAGTCAAACAAGTACCTAATTATTCTCATCCCATTTTCCAGCACTAAGCCCAGAGCCGTGTATGCCATGGCATCGCAAGCGCACATCCAAATACTTCTTAAATGTTATGAGGGTTCCTGCCTCTACCACCCTTTCAGGCAGTGAGTTCCAGATTCCCACCACCCTCTGGGTGAAAAGATTCTTCCTCACATCCCCTCTAAACCTCCTGCCCCTTACCTTAGATCTATGCCCCCTGGTTGTTGATCCCTCCACCAAGGGGAAAAGTTCCTTCCTTACTACCCTATCTATGCCCCTCATAATTTTATACACCTCGATCATGTCTCCCCTCAATCTCCTCTGCTCCAGGGAAAATAACCCCAGTCTATCCAATCTCTCCTCATAACTAAAACTCTCCAGCCCAGGCAACATCCTGGTAAACCTCCTCTGCACGCTCTCGAGTGCAATCACATCCTTTCTATAATTCGGATTCCAGAGCTGCATGCAATACTCTAGCTGTGGCTTAACTAGCGTTTTATACAGTTCCAGCATAACCTCCCTGCTCTTATATTCTATGCCTCGGCTAATAAAGGCAAGTATCCCATATGCCTTCTTAACCACCTTCTTAACCACCTTATCTACCTGTCCTGCTACCTTAAGGGACCGGTGGACATCCCAGGGTCCTACCATTCAACGTGTATTCCCGTGCCTTGCTTGTCCTGCCCAAGTGCATCACCTCACACTTATCCAAATTAAATTCCATTTGCCACTGATCAGCCCATCTGACCAGCCCATTTATATCCTCCTGTAATCTAAGGCTATCCTCCTCACTATTTACCACCTCACCAATTTTTATGTCATCCGTGAACTTACTGATCAACCCTCCTACATTCGAGTCTAAATCATTTATATATACCACAAACAGAAAGGGACCCAACATGTCGGATGCTGATTCTGACAAATCACTCTACATCCTAGAACAGGTTGACATCGTCAAGTCTCAAGGTAAAAAATGGTTTGAGACTATTGGAGAGGGTCAGAAGGAGAGCATGAAGTTCGTGTGAAGTGTCATCAGATAGACATTGATGCTACAACATGAGCTTCGCAGACTTATGTGAGGTTTCTCAAGATGGTGACCAGAAAATGAAGCCATTGAAGGTAAAGCTGAGGCTATATGATGGAACAACTTGCACCCCAAGAGGACAAACTAAACTGAAAACCCAAGATAGTGGACGTGATGCAAAATCCCCAGATCTCAGCTGAAGCAAGTCAAAAGCTTAGACCATGTACCAGAAGAGATTTGCTCGTGTTTTGCATGGCACCAAGCCATTGACTGCTGAACAGATCCTGACAAATGACAAAGAAGTTTTCACAGGTCTTCCTGGTGAATATCATCTTGAAGTAGATGAGAGTGTAAGACCAACTCAGAATCTTCCAAGGAGAGTTCCAGCTGCCCTCAAGTCCAGTCTGAAAGACTAGATAAGAGAACTTGAAAAATTGAGAATAACCAGGAAAGTGACAACTCCTACAGACTGGGTTATCAACATGGCAGCATGGAAAAAATCTGTAAAGCTGAGAGTGTGCAGAGATCCAAAGGACCTCAGTAAAGCTTTGAAGAGATCTCACTACCCCATGCCAATCATTGAAGAAATTTTGCTGCAACTTGTCTAGGCAAAGGTCTTTACCACACCCTAGATGCAAAGGATGGATACTGGCAAGTGAAGTTGGATGAAAGCAGCAGCTTTCTGATCATGTTCTGGATGTCATTTTGGAGGTACAGATGGTTGCACTTGCCTTTTAACATTTCTACTGTTCTGGAAGAATATCGACGCAGGCAGCATGAGATATTCAATGACCTTCCAGGAGTGGAAGCGATCGTCGATGATCTGCTGGTCTGTGGATGTGGAGATACAATGTAAGAAGCCATTTTTACTGACCACATGAAACAGATAGAAAACTGAAAGATGTTACACAAATCTTCAACTATAGCCTGGAAAGGGACAGACATGTAAAAGCTCAGCACCATGGTCACTTTCACAACGATTGGCAATGTGGTCCTTCCCTCCTCAAGGCTGCAGTTGTGGCTGCAGCAGGTGACAGATATCAGTGAGGTCAAGAATGATACCATGGCTACAGAGTTAAGTTATAAGAACAGGTTGCTTAAACTTCACTTATATTCCTTGAGTATAAAAAATTGAGGGGTGATCTAATCAAAATATTTGAAATAATATGGCAATTTTAAATGGCCGAAATTTTATCAAAAGGTAGGTAGCCCTGCCGCTGGGACCAAAAGTGGGACCTGAGCCCCTGAAGACAGACAGTAGTCCTTGGTTGGTGGCGACCAATCAGGAGATTGGCGGCGGGAACACCGTCCAAGTGAAGATGCTGGTCAACCTCCCAGATCTGCTGGCCCAATCAGAGGGCTAGCAGTTTTGGCAGCCTCACCAATGCCACCATAGTGGTGGCCACTGCTAAGACTGCAGGAGGAAGAAGAAGGAGCCTCCATGCTGAGGCCTCTTCAGAAGCCAGGTAAGAATTTTTATTTAATGTGCAGGGGTCACTTAATTGGTTTAATTGGTCACCCAACTCTAGATGGTGGGTGGAGGTAGGTAATGGAGTTGGCGGGAAAACATCAGACTCCCCCTCTGACGCCTTGCATCATCATGTTATAAGGCTCTCACTTCCCAACCTGTCACTATAAGGCTGGTACAAATCAGCCCACTATCTAATCTGATGGGACAATCCAGAATGAAAGGACATAATCCTAAAATTAAAGGGATGACATTTAGAAATATAATCATGAAGCAGCTTTACACATGAAGCGTAGTGGAAATCTGGAACTCTCTGTCCAAAAGTTTGTAGATATTGAGTCAATTGAAAATTTCAATACTGAGTTTTTTGTTGGCGAAGGTTTCAAGGCATATGGAATGAAGGTGGGTAAATGGAAGTAGGTAATGGAGTTGAGGCACAGATCAGCCATGACTTAAATTAGTAGTCAAACAGGCTCAACGGGCTGAATGGCCTACTCCTGTTACTAAGTTCTGATTGCATTGCTGATAAGACCCCATGCACAATTCAAAGATCTACTTGATATAGTAGAATGCATTGGTGATAGGAATGGAACTGTGTGATACCAAGTTGGAGGCATTTATTAACAAGAGTCAGTTGGAAAAAATACTCTACCTTGGCACCACATCAAATGATCGGCCCAATAAGAAGAAGAAACACATGGCAAAGGAAGCAGTAAGAATAGAAAAAAAAACTTGTGACCAGATTTTGGAAAATAAATTAGAGATGTGCATTAAGGATAATGACAAATCTAAACTTCAATCATGGAGCTACAAAAGGCTACAGCAGTTGCTGCTGAGGTTATTAAGAACGAAAGAATGAAGCTGATTGCAAAAGAAAATATCTGCTGAGTAGATGAACAGTTTATTTCACACAGCTTTTAAATCCGAAAATTGGATATGCAGGATTGACATCTGGGTTCATCACAAATGCTTAAGTAAAATAGAATACCCCCATGAACTGAACCAGAGAATTGAGTTTATGTTGTTTGATTGAAGGAGGAGACCATTAGGTCAAATCCTTCCATTGAGCTGCTTCTACTCAATTCCCCTGCACAATACATGAGGAAGTTCTTAACTGCTATTCAATCACTGTTACATTTTTTAAAATTTGTACCTTGGGGCCACAAATGGTTTTGAGAGACAGGATGGACATCTTCGAAGAGAATTACTAATCCAGGAGTGGTGGAAATCCATTGCCATTAATAAGGCACTGATAAAGCTGATGTAGATACATCACATTGGTTGCAGGACTTGCCTTATGAGAGTGTTCTCAATGAGCTAGATTTTAAAAGATGCAGCATTCAGTTAATAAAAGTGCTGTACTTGAAAAACTATAACTACCCTTAACAAAATGACTATGACAGAAACAGTTGATGTTGGGCTCATTAAAAGAATCATTTGAGTAGAAACTAATAAAAAATTGAGATGCTAAGGTTACTTTTTGGAATGTTAGAGGCATAATTGCCAGTTAATCCAATAACTTAAATCGAATATTTAATACAGCGCTGTTAATATTTTCCTGTGTTCTGCCACTGCAAAAAAAGAAACTGATATTGCCATAGTGCCAATTGAATGACACTAAGCACCTTCAGCTTGTGTCACTCATCTATTTTACTCATCTGTTTTCCAATGATTTACAGGCAATGACTAAGGAAAAGTAGCCAGCAACGATGCACAACTTAAACCAAATTTACATATGCTTTCCTTTTTATTTTTATTACTAATGTAAAGGATAAAACAAGGCAGTAATTAAGTCTTGAATTTTCCATGACATTGAAAACTGGTTAAGTTTTGTTATCACAGTTTATAGCATCAGAAGAAGCTCTTCATTTAATTGCAACTTCATGGGCAAAATTTTATGCCTGCGGGCGAGTGCCCACCCTGCCTGATGGGCGTAAAATAGCGTGTGATGACGTCGGGTGATTGTCCCAACATCATCGCGCACTTGCGCGATATTTCATTCGACGGGAGAGGGCAGGTGCTGGAGCCACACCCGCCATTAATTAAGAGGCCACTTAAGGCCATTAAAAAGCTGACTGATGGCAATTTTCCATTGCCCGTACGGTTTTGCACTTGCTGCATGGGCAAAATGGGCAGGCGGCCAGCCGACAGTTTCAAAAACCTCATCCACAGGCGGGATAAAGTGGGTAAGCAGCATTGCCCTTGTCAGTAGTGGGGAGATTGGTACATAGTTTGCTGCTGGTACTTAGCAGCTTCATCTCTTCGGGGCTTCATTATTTTCATTGCATTTCCAGGCTTCATTTCAGGACATATTGGTGTCTGTAAGGCCCCCGGAGGATTCAGACCATGTGGAACCTTCCAGGTATCAGGCAGCCTTCCGTTGCTCTGGTAATAGGGATTCTGGTCTCCGCTGGTGGCACCTCTGAGGAGGAAGAGAGGGGCAGAAGGGAGAAGAGGCCAGGTGTCCCAGCACAGCTTCCAGGATAGCAACCGGTGGGAGGAGAGGAGCAGGCACAAGGGGCACAGGGCCAGCAAAAGTCCAAGGTTGAAGGGGCCGCAGAAGATGCCACTATCCTGCTGCCTGGGTTTACAGGCGGTGATGCAGCTACCTCAATATGTCCGACATGCAATACCGAAGGAGGCTCCGCCACTCGAGGTAGACAGTGACCTCCATTTGTCACATGATTGGGCCTGAGGTCAGCTCCGACTGTGTGGGTGGACACCCCATGCCAGTGGCTCTGAAGGTTATAGTGGCCCTTAAATTCTATGCCTCTGGCTCTTTCCAGGGGTCAATGGCAGATCTGTGTGGAGTCTCCCAATCAGTTGTCCATAGTTGTCTCAAGCTGGTAACAGAAGCTCTGTTCAGGCAGGTAATGAGCTTTATTCTTTGCCGTATGGATGAGGCCAGCCAGGCTGAGTGGGCCAGAGGCTTTGCAGTGATTGCTGGGTACCCCTGCATCTAGGGTGCCATCGACTGCACACATGTGGCCATCAAGGCACCAGTGGGTAGGCCGGGTGCCTTCGTCAGCAGGAAGGGATTCCACTCCATGAACGTGCAGATAGTGTGTGACCACAGGATGCAGATTCTATAAGTCTGTGCAAGGTACCCTGGCAGCTTCCATGACGCTTATATCCTGGGACACTCCCAGGTGCCGAGGCTTTTCAGTGGCCCATCCCAACTGAATGGATGGCTGCACGGTGACAAGGGCTATCTGTTGACGCCTCTCTGCCACCCAAGAACAGAGGCAGAGCAATGTTACAATATGAGTCATGCCTCAAAGGCAGTGATAGAGAGGACCATAGGTCTTCGCAGGATGCCTGGACTGTTTAGGGGGTGCATTACAATACCGCCCAGAGCAGAAGTCACTGATAGTGATCACATGCTGCGCTTTCCACAATCTGGCACTGGCAAGGGGGACCCACTTGAAGAAGAGGATGTTGACACAGCTCCACAGATGATGAGTCCAGTACTGAGTCAGAAGAGGAGCATGCTGAGGGCATGGAGGCAGACCTTGATCCAATGCTCCTTCAGCTAGGCTACCAAAGGTCAGCTTCAACCTGATGCCAGGGCTGCCGCCTCCATCCTGGATGTCTGAAATTACCCTTTTATTTGCACCTAAAGTCCACTCAATGCCTGTGCAATGAAGTATCTAGCCACTCACGTCCAGCATTATTTTTTTTTAATTCATTCGTGGGATGAGGGCTTCACAGTATTTATTGGCATTTAAGTGTCAACCACATTGCTGTGGGCCACATGTAGGCCAGACCAGGTAAGGACGACAGATTTCCTTCCCTAAAGGGCATTAGTGAACCAGATGGGTTTTTACAACAATCAACAATGGTTTCATGGTCATCATTAGACTTTTAATTCCAGATTTTTATTGAATTCAAATTCCACCTTCTGCCATGGCAGGATTCAAACCCAGGTCCCCAGAGCATTACCCTGGGTCTCTGGATTACTAGTCCAGCAACAATAACACTATGCCATCGCCTCCCATAATTACTCCCCAGTATTACATACTGGTGTACCCTGCACCAGAAAGAAAAACTGGTGAAGCATACTCAGGCCATCAGAACCAAAGCAAATTTAATGTTATCGTCACATTGAAATCATTATGACATTACAATTACTGATGTTGATGTCCACACCAGCAGAGATATAAACCAAACATAAATGAACAGAAAATCACCCGTGAACTGCTCCTCTCGTGCTCATGGTGCCTTAAATTTATGTTTGCGAGTGCTACGTCTTGGTGTCTCACCCCCATACCCGCTGGCAGCGGCATTGGAGATGGTCTGCTGGCTCTGCTGTCCTGTTGGCCTTGATGACTTTGGTGGTCGTCCTCTGACCAGTGGAGCCTGTGCTGGCCCCACCTGGGAGGGAGCGGCCAGTGCCACCTCTGGCATCTCCCCAGTCATCGCAGCTTCATCAGATGCGACGGTCACAGAGAGGCGGAGGAGCTGCTGCCATCATCCAGAGCACCTGAGAGGAGTCCACAGAGACGATAAGCAGCTCATGCACCAGTGTGAGGTTGCTCTGGACCTCCCTGCTCACCATGGATGGACAGGCACCTAGTTGGGATACTGGGTGCCTCATCCATCTCCCACACTGCTACTGATCACCTGAGGTAATTGCCTATGTGAGGGCTTTCAGGTCCGAGTGCAAACCCAGGAACCCCTGATTCTGTCCCTGGAGCTGCCTCTCCATGAGAGTTGCCACTCTCACATTGGAGGAGGCAGTGCGCTTGGCCATGAGGGTCAACACAGTGGTCATGCTTCACATGGACTCCTCCACAATGGAGACCAAGGCACGCAGACCCTCGTGGATCTCTGCCAGATCCTCCTGCACATCCTGTCGGACATCCAGCATCTGCTGCCTAATGGACGACTCCAGAGGCTCATCATCTGCTTTCAATTGAGCATCATCCTTGTCCCCAGCAGTCCTCTGACTATGGGCCCCCTGGGCATTCTCTGTCTCAGCCTGCACCTCAATCACGTCTGAAGCGTACTCACCAATGTGCACTGACATTCTAGCCACTAATCTAATGCCCACCAAGGTGCTGGTATCTGCGCTGGTGCCTGGTTCAGAGGGCAGATGTGATGCAGGTGCAAGTGAAGCCTGGTGGTCCTCTGGCATCAGGGGTGGCCCTTCAGAGTCCAGAGAACCTGCTGGCGAACCTAAAAGGGGGCACAAGGACATGTCATTAGTTAAAATCACCACATTGTCATGTGTTTGCCAGGTGCTCTGGCGAGACAATGGAAATCTGCATCATGGTGCCATCTTCTTTCAATGATCAATGTGGACTCCAGGTTCGAGTCTCCCATCAATGAAGAGACTACACTAGAATAGTTGCACAAACTCTCACCTCTGTGCACTGTGCACACCTTCGTCTAGCACCCCCGCCTCTCCATGCCCAGTTGCACAGGGAGTGTGGTGGCTCTCGAGCTCTAAGGCATCCTGCTCCAATCTGGTGAGCAGCAGCAGGTTGGGCAGGCCTCTGCCTGTATGTGCATTCTCTGCCTGGTTATGGCTTGTCTTCTCCTGAAAGGACAGAGGAGCATTGATTAGTCCACTCTCTACCTGCAGCGCCATTGAAGCCTGGCCAACCCCAGCTGCGGAACATCTCGCAGGGCACATCTGAGTTGTGGCACTTGAACTACAAGGCATTCAGTCCAAACATCCAGGGCGCACCCCTTAGCCAGCTCCACTGACAGTTTAAGCTCAGGCTCTAGCACCCCTGAGGTCTGGGTGGGGGGAGGGAGGGGGCAGCCACATCATAACACACACAGCACACTGATACACTCCAACACGGTACTCACCCTTCCTGAGCACAGCAGGTCATTGAAGTGCTTCTGGTACTGCACCCATGTGCGCTGCACCAAGTCATGGCTGCTCACCAGGGCTGTCACCTCCTCCCATGCCCTCTTTGTAAGGTGTGGTAGTCTCCT
Source organism: Cetorhinus maximus (assembly GCF_964194155.1). Classification (NCBI taxonomy): domain Eukaryota; kingdom Metazoa; phylum Chordata; class Chondrichthyes; order Lamniformes; family Cetorhinidae; genus Cetorhinus; species Cetorhinus maximus. The sequence continues at coordinate 50,891,250 of NC_135894.1, forward strand.
CCTCCCATCTCTGGGGACAAGGGTGTCCTTCCTGGTAGCCACCTCCTCCAGGAGAACCGTGAGTCACTCATCTGAAAAGCAGGGGGGGCGCCGAGTGCCCTCCTGACCTGCCCTCCCGCCTGGCATCTCCAGCTGCATTTGACTCCATCAAAACAACGCAGAACAGATGTCATTCTGTGGCAGCCTTTCTGGGGCTGCCTGGGCCATTTTTAAAGTGGCCACTGGGTCGCCACTGGACCCAGCGGCCGACAGACCACCGACCCCCCACCCCCTCCCCCCGCTCGCCGCTTCCCGACCAGTGAAGAGCTGCGTTTCACGCTGGTGAGCATTAATTGGCCCACCAGCATGAAATTGCGGTCGGGGGCTGATCGCAGGTGGCAGGCCATTTCCCGGCCGCTCCCAATCCCGCTGACTGCGCCCACCCACCGACCTCAAAATTCTGCCCCATGTCTCACTGCCAGATATCTATTTGAACTTTCTCATACACACAAACAATACCTATCATTTGATGCTGTTTTATGTCCTATTGAAATATAATGGAATATCTGTGAGGGTGTGACAGTGCCAATTACCCCAGGATAGGGCCCATGGCAGGGTCCTTTAGTCACTTTTTTTTCTTAACCAGACCATCAAGTTACCGGCTGACTACTGGATGACCAAGTTACCTATCCCATTTGGAGATGGCTCATGCCTTCTGTTGGATATAAAGCTCACCTAAAAGAGAGCCATGCTGCTGTGAGTAATCTGGTTGGACAAACAATTGGCATGCTGAAACTGTCTGGGCAGTTACAGAGCAGTTTGCACCTCTGCACACCCCTGAACAGATATCAATAATTAACTGCTGAAGGCTGCATAACTTTGCAATCAGCCTTACCAGCATTGAGGCATTAAGAAGTGTAACAGTAGAAGGAGGAGTAGATGGTTTATGTTATGATGCAACTTAATTTACTGGTGTCCATTAGGTCTAATTAGCATTATTGATTCACATTCACATATTTTGCTAATTAGATGCTCTCAATTCCCTGCACACCTGATCACAGCATACAACCTAAACTGGCCTGCTGTATATGGTATACTATTCAGTCAGAAAACAAGCATTTTCAGTGGAGCAAAAGATCTTGCTTTTCTCCAAAGGAGAATCGATCACATATTGCACAGCCACATCCAAGAAAAACACTCACTGAAAACATAGTTCAAAAACTGCTCCTTGGAGTAAACAGGCTTAATATGGTCATCTCAAAACCCGCTCTCTACGTGAACCTCCAGATGCCACTGGAGCAGAACACGGCCAAGGAGATCTACCTCAGCCCATCCAAAGTGAAGGAATTTGAGCTCACTACGGGTATGAAGGAGCAGACTAAAGGTCTGGGACTCTCAGAGACAGTGGGTTTGGTAGGAGAATAAATGCTTTAAAATGGGTTTAAAGATTGTATCCATAAATGTGCGTAGCATTAAATCTACTACGCGATGTGTTGCGACCTTGGACTACCTAGCCAAGGTCAAAGCTGACCTGTTGTTTCTGCAGGAGTGTGCGATACCGCACCTCAGCTCCTACAGGCAATGGTCACGATGGTGGTCCCACGGGCCATCGATCTGGTCGGGCGGAAACGACTCTCGTTCCTCCGGCCTGGGTATTCTGCTGCGGGGAGGCAACTTCACCGTCTCCGAGGTCAAGGAGGTGGTGGGCGGGCGACTCCTCGTAGCAGACATAATGTACAAGAACGCTCCACTCCAGTTAATTAACGTGTATGGCCCGGCACAAGGGGCTGAGCGGCTGGAGGTTTTTCAGCAGCTCCCACTGCTGCTGGCGACCTCCAGGCCGGTCATTCTGGGCGGGGACTTCAACTGCATCATCGATGCGGCTGGACGATCCGGCAGGGCCGGAAGCAGATTGGACGCTACGTCCAGATCCCTGATGGAAACAGTTAAGGATGCCAAGCTGCACGACGTCTTCAGCAACCCTGCAGACGGAGCGCAGCGTAGATACACCTGGTCGCGGCCAGACGGGTCCATTCGTTCCAGGATAGACTTCCTGTTTGTGTCCCGTGCATTCACAGTCAGATCCACCGAGGTCAAGCCGGTGTTCTTCTCTGACCACTGCCTCCTACTGGCGGACTGCCACTTGGAGGAAGACCTGAGGGTGGGCAGGGGGCCATGGAAGCTAAATGTGCAACTGCTGACCCCAGAGAACATTGAGGAGCTCAAGAGGGATTACAAAGGTTGGAGAACCGTGAAACCCCTCTTTGAGTCCCTGACACACTGGTGGGAAGTGATCAAGGGAAGCATCAAGAGGTTTTTCATCCGCAAAGGCACCCAGAAAGCTAGAAAGGAACAGAGGGAAATGTCCCGACTCCAGGAAAAGATGCAGAATCTGCTCCGGCTGCAGTCGATGGGGGTCGATGTCAAGGAGGAGCTCCAAGAGGTGAAGGGCCATCAAGCCTCGCACTTTGCCTCGGAGGCCTCCAAGATCATCTTCCGTTCCAGAGTCCGCTCCGTGGAGCAGGATGAGACGTGCTCACGTTTCTTCTTCCAAAAGGTACACAGAGAGCGCTCTGTGATGAGCAGCCTGAAGGAAGAAGACGGCTCAGTAAAGTCATCACGGTCCGACATTCTGAGGATCAGCAAATCCTTTTATGCCGGACTGTATGACGTGAAGCCCACGGACAGCACGGCCTCCCAGTCCTTCCTGTCCTCTATCACGGAGGTCTTAGACCACAGTACGCGGGAGAGCCTAGACAAACCGCTAACTCCTGACGAACTGACTAAGGCCCTCGAGTCCTTCGAGAAGAGTAAAACCCCCGGAAGCGACGGCCTGCCGGCGGAGTTGTATTCGGCTCTGTGGGACTTGATCGGCCCAGACCTGCTAGAAGTGTACGAGAGTATGCTCCTGGCCGGCAGCATGTCAGAATCCATGAGGAAAGGCATCATCACCCTCATCTACAAGCACAAGGGGGAAAGGGAGGAAATTAGAAATTGGCGACCCATTTCACTGTTGAATGTGGACTATAAGATTCTGTCCAAGGTCATCGCCAACCGGGTCAAATCCGCTCTGGAATTGGTGATTCACCCTGACCAGACCTGCTCTGTGCCAGGCAGGAAGATCTCTGACAGCCTGGCGCTGCTCAGGGATACGATTGCCTATGTACAGGACAGGGGTGTGGATACCTGCCTCATCAGCTTGGATCAGGAGAAGGCCTTTGACAGAATATCGCACACCTACATGGGGGATGTGCTCTCCAAAATGGGCTTTGGGGAGGGAATTCGAAATTGGATCCAACTGCTCTACACTAACATCAGTAGCGCAGTCTCAATCAATGGGTGGGAAACAGATAGCTTTCCGATTAAATCTGGAGTCAGGCAGGGCTGTCCTCTCTCGCCTGTCCTTTTCGTGTGCTGCATAGAACCCTTTGCCGAGTCCATCAGGAAGGATCTGGGCATAAGAGGAGTGACGATCCCAGGCAGTGGAGGCACTCAGGTAAAAGCCTCCCTGTACATGGACGACGTCGCCGTTTTCTGCTCGGATCCGCTGTCGGTGCGCAGACTGATGCACGTCTGCGACCAGTTCGAACTGGCCTCGGGAGCCAAGGTAAATCGTGGGAAGAGCGAGGCCATGTTCTTTGGGAACTGGGCTGACCGATCCTTTGTCCCCTTCACTGTCAGGGCTGACGGCCTGAAGGTGCTGGGGATATGGTTCGGAGGGACCGGGGCATGCGTTAGAAACTGGAAGGAGCGAGTGGCTATGGTGAAAAGGAAACTGGGCATGTGGGAGCGACGCTCCCTCTCCATTGCGGGTAAGAACCTGGTCATCAGGTGTGAGGTACTCTCGCTGTTGCTGTACGTGGCGCAGGTCTGGCCCACTCCACACTCCTGCGCGATGGCGATCACTCGAGCCATCTTCCGCTTTATCTGGAGGTCGAAAATGGATCGTGTCTGCAGGGACGCGATGTACAAGCCTCTAGATAAAGGGGGAAAAAACGTGCCCAACATCGCCCTCATACTGATGGCCACCTTTGTGTGTGGCTGCATCAAGCGGTGCGTAGACCCTCAGTACGCAAACACCAAGTGTCACTACGTGCTGAGGTTCTACCTGTCCCCGGTGTTGCGAAGGATGGGTCTGGCCACGCTGCCGCGGAACGCTCCAAGTAGTTGGACCGTGCCGTACCACCTGTCCCTGGTGGAAAAATTTATGCAGAAAAACACCTTTGACCACAAGTCCATCAGGCAGTGGTCAGCACGTAACGTCCTAGAGGCCCTGAGGGAAAAGGAGAGGGTGGACCCTGTGGGATGGTTCCCCGAGCAGACTGTCAAAGTCATTTGGCAGAATGCCTCATCGCCAGAACTTTCCAACAAGCACCAAGACGTAGCTTGGCTGGTGGTGAGAAAGGCCCTCCCCGTCAGATCCTTCCTACACGCCAGGAGTCTCACCCCCTCTGCACGTTGCCCTCGAGGTGGCTGTGGTGGGGAAGAGACCGTTGTTCACCTCCTTGTGGATTGTGCCTTTGCAAAGAAAGTCTGGAGAGGGATGCAGTGGTTGCTGTCGAGGTTCATCCCGAGCAGTTCTGTGACACAGGACTCTGTGCTCTACGGGCTGTTCCCAGGGACACACACCGAGACAAACATCGACTGCAGCTGGAGGATCATCAACTCGGTGAAAGACGCGCTTTGGTCTGCCCGAAACTTGTTGGTCTTCCAGCACAAAGAGTTGTCCCCGACCGATTGTTGCGGACTGGCACAATCCAAAGTCCAGGACTACGTGCTGAGGGACGCACTAAAGCTTGGGGCAGCTGCCGCAAAGGCGCAATGGGGAAGGGTCGCTGTCTAAGACCTTTCTACCACAGCGCACCGAGAGACTGGGAACTGTTTAGAGCCCCTCGGGCTGTACAGATCAAAATGAAAGGCTGTAAATGATTGTAATATTGTTTGTACTGATGCACCTGGTGATACATTTTGTAAAAGTTTAACCTGGATTGTACCCTTGTAATGTTGTTTTTGAAATGGTTTTGAATGTGATTGAAGATTTTTTATGAATAAAGTATATTTTTACAAAAAAAAACAGGCTTAATATAACTGGCTTTAACCTTTTTTTTGTTTGTTAATGGGGTGCTAAATAGCAATTACTGGGAAATGTGCGCATTTTCTCATTCTTGCCTTTAAACCTAAATTGCATTAATGATGTCTATATAATAGGTGATGTTCAGGTCATAGACAGATCTGTTCAAGATCCAACATTGAGAATTACACAAGAAGCAATTGATTCTACTATCAACCCATAGTAACAAGAATGCTGGGAATGTTGGAAGAAAATGCAGAGGCTGAGAAGATTTGGACTTAAACGTGGGAGACATGATTGGGAAATTTATTGATGACACAAAAATTGGCTGTGTAGTTGAAAGTAAAGAAGATAGCTGTTGAGTGGGCAGAAAAGTGTCAAATGGAATTAAGTCTGGGGAAGTGTGAGTTAATGCGTTTGGGTGGCTAGTTTCTTTTTTTTCTCTTTTTTGGCTAATGTAGACATAATGGGCTAAATAGCCTCTTGCTGTGCCATAACTTTTCTATGGTTCTATGATGGTTAGAGGTCATATTTTTTTCTTTATTCTTTCGTGGGATGTGGGCGCCATTAGCAAGGCCAGCATTTGTTGCCCCCATCCCTAATTTCCCTTGAACTGACATTGCTTGGTCATTTCAGAGAGCAGTTAAGAGTCAACCAGATTCCAGCGGATCTGGAGTTACATGTAGGCCAGAACAGGTAAAAATGGCAGACTTCCTTTCCTAAAGGAGATTAGTGAACCAGATGGGTTTTTAACAACAATATAAATAATAGTTTCATGGTCACCATTATTGAGACTAGATTTATATTCCAAACTTATTAACTCAATTTAAATTCACCAGCTGCTGTGTTGGGATTTGAACCTAAATCCCCAGCATTTTAGGCTGGGTCTCTGGATTACTAGTCCAGTGGCATTACCACTACACCACTGTCTCCCCACTATGCCACCCTTCCCCTGAACAGAGCTACCAGCAGGCTGTTGGCAACACAGACAATGGAGCTTTCTCAATGTCATTGTATTGGGTGGAATTTAATGTGACATATCGGGGTGGGTTTTGAGGCGGGGGAAGTGGGAGAATTAGGTGGGAAGGTAAAGGTTGGAGTGCCCAATCCATTTCTGAAACCATGCAATTATCTCAGTGGCATGGAAGGTTGTGGACCCCTCTCCTGTCGAGAGACCAGTTCAGGCCCTTTTAAAAGGCTCTACCTGCATTCTTCCACTGGTAGTGGGATCTGCACATCGCTGTCAAGGCCAACATTTTTTGCCCATCCCTAATTGCCCTTGAACTGAGTAGCTTGCTAGTCCATTTCAGAGGGCAGTTAAGAGTTAGCCACATTGCTGTGGGTCTAGAGTCACATGAAGGCCAGACAAGGTAAGGATAGTAGATTTCCTTCCCTAAAGAACATTAGTGAACCAAATGGGTTTTAATGACAATTGATGTTGGTTCCTTGGTTATCATTACTGAGACTAACTTTATATTCCAGGATTTTTTTTCTCAGTTGAATTTAATTCCACCGTTTGCTATGATGCAGATTTGAACCCATGTCCCTGAGGCATTATCCTAGGCCTCTGGATTACCAGTCGAGTGACAGTACCACTGCATCACCAACTCCCCTAAACTTGATAATCAGCAGAACCTGTTTAAATGCATTTAGTTAATTAGATATTTTGCTGAGTGGCATGGCACTTCACAGAATCACAGAATTGTTACAGCGCAGGAGGCCATTCGGCCCATTGTGTCTGCACTTGGGTTGCTATTCATTCTCTTTTGGTCTTGAACTTTTAAAGAGATAAATAAAACACCAAAGGTCTGCGTTTTTTAATGAAAGTCCATTTTCTGCTTATTGCCAAAGCTCATGATGTGAAGGCATTAATTATTGAGGTTAATAAAAACAGAAAATGCTGGTAAAACTCAGCAGGTCTGGCAGCATCTGTGGAGAGAGAAACAGAGTTAACATTTTGAGTCGGTTTAACTCTTGAAGAAGAGTCATGTGAATTCGAAACATTAACTCTGTTTCTCTCCCCATGCTGCTGGACCTGCTGAGTTTTTCTAGCATTTTCTGATGTTACTTCAGATTTCCAGCATCTGTGGTATTTTGCTTTTAAATTATTGGGGTTGTTAAGACTTTCAATTTTCCTCACAATAAAAGAAAATCTTTAAAAAAAATGCATAATTCAATCTCTAATCTGTCCCCTATCCTGCATTGAACTACAGTTTAACAGAAGATAAGAACCCACTTAGAACATGTCCTACTGTAATGCTTGTTAATCAGTTTCTGTACCTTAATAAGCTGCTTTTGTACTACAGTATTATCTAGCACTCCACTAAACCAGGTAATTTACTTATATTAGACAGCACTCAATGAAAAATTGGTTACAATTATACCATTAGACACCCATGGCATCATTCCCAATTTTACACCAATTATGTGACATCACAGCTTAATACAAATGTTGAAGGGGTGAAACTCACCTTGGGTGTTAGAGTAAAATGGATGATATTGATTCAGCAGCCTGATTTACACTGTGCCCAATATTCAAATGTCATACAGGGTGTAAATAATCTGCCTATTTTCTATCGTCCATTCTGCACCACTGCTCAAGAGACATTTCATACTAATAAGATCTGAAATCAATTACCACCCTTTCCTCCTGTTTAAGTGCAATGACACATCAACTTGTTGATATGTCTGATTGACAGTCCTCTTGTATTAATGTACATATCAAAATACTAATGGAACACCAATAAGTGATATTACTGTGCCATCCGCCATCTAATGTGGAAGCACAGGCCCAACTCCATAAGGAGTTGCATCGCAAGTTAAAATCAATTCTTTCTTTGGGTCAAAGTGGACCAGTAGGGCTGATGATCTTAACAACTGCTTTACCTTCAGGAACACCTCCTGGTGTGGAGCTTGCCAAATCCATTTATAGTTTTTCTTAAGCAATGTGTATAACGGAGCCTGTACAGTTGATAGATTTGGGAGAAATCACCCATAGTAGTTTATTTAGTTCTGTAGCGTTCTTCAGTATAGGTGCCTCCCGAATAGCCTTGACCTTTTCTTTCACGGGATGCAGGCCCTGTCCGTCGACCTTATGGACCAAGTAAACTACCTCTTTGGCTTGGAAAATACATTTCTCTTGTTTGAAGCGTACCCCTGCTTGTGAGAATTATTTCAGCACCTTCTTCAGATTAGCTAAGTATTCTTCATCAGTTAGCCCAGTGATTAAGACATGAACCAGATAAACAATGAAATGGGGCAGTCCCTGAAGTAGATTTTCCATGGTATGCTGGAAAATAGCATACGTTGATGAGACCCCAAAGGGTAGTCGAGTATTTGATACAATCCTCGATGTGTATTGATGGTCATGAATTCCCTAGAGCCTTCTTCCAACTCTACCTGCTGGTAGGCGTGGCTCATGTCGAGTTTTGAATATGTGCTGCCCCTTGCCAATTTCAAATATAATTCGTTAATCTTCGGGATCGGGTGTCTATCAAGTTTGGCCACTCTGTTTACAGTTAACTTATAGTCACCGCATAAGTGAACACTTTGGTCTGGCTTCAGTATGGGTACTATGGGTGCCGCCCACTCGGAAAATTGCACCGGTTGTAAGATACCCAACTTTTTCAGCCTGTTAATTTTGGTCTCAACCTTGTCCCACAGAGCATGAAGGACTGGCCTGGCTCTGATAAATCGGGGGTTGCGTTAGGGTCTACGTGGATTTTGGCTTGTATCCTACCTACCTTGTCACTGAAAATTGAAGCGTACTTTTGTAACAATTCCTGTAAGTTTCTCATTCTGATTTGAAAATTCTCAGCCATTGCAATTTAATCTTTTTGAGCCAGTTGCAACCAATTAAACTGAGGCCCACCCCAGCTACTACTATAAGGGGTAAATTTGCAGACTGATCCCCATACTGCACCAAGACTTGACATATCCCTTTCACCCTTATTTCTTCACCTGCATATGTTTTTAATTCTTCCAAACTTAAAGGATGGACTCCTTTACTCAAGTATCTGCACATATGTTCTCCTATGATAGACAATGATGCCCCAGTATCGACTTCCATCTTGATGGGTTGTTCATTGACTCTAATGACTACCTGGATTGGCTCAGTTCTACCCACTTTCAGGTTGTATAATGAATAGATGTCAGATTCTGCTTCCTCTGGTTCTTCAACGAGTCAGATTTCATGATTCCTACCTTTGTTTTTAAAATGCTGTCCCAGCTGATCTTGACAGTGCCGCATTATTGTGACCATTGCAGTGGCAGAAAAAGCATTCGATATTTCTGAACTGTCGATCGCCTGCAGGCTGCCTGGATGCATTTCTCTCATTAATGTCATGGGTTTTCACTGTAGTATTGTTGTTCTTCAATGGTCTGTACATAGTGGACGTTTCCCGCCTTTCGGCGGAGTCCGACGTTTTCGCATCTTTTGTTATCGGTCCTTCCCGCTCTACAAGATGGATGTTGCCATTTTGTGTATCTTTTATTGCTTCCGAATCTCTAACAGTGCTCTCCATGGCTGTTGACAATTCTAATGCCTTACTGAAGTCGAGATTAGTTTCAGATAGCAATCGCTTTTGAATTGCATCATCCCCGATTCCGCATATCAGTCGGCCTCTCAACATGTCATTGACTGAAGTTCCGAACTCACAATATTCCATTAATCCCTTTAAAGCAGCTAAATAGCCAGTGATTGTCTCTCCTGGAAGCCTATTCCTCGAATTGAATTTAAACTGCTGCATAGTGACTGAGGTTTTGGCTTCAGGTGTTTTTTGACAATATTTACTAACTCATCGAAAATCTTTGTATCAGGGGTGTTAGGTGACGTGAGGCTGTGTATCAGCCCATACGTTTTGCTCCCACACGTGAACAAAAAAATCGCCCTCCTCTTGTCCTCCCCCGTGATGTCATTAGCAGTAAAGAAGAATGCTAGGAGTTTGACTTAATAAGACCAGTCATCGGAAACACGGTCGAATGGTTCAAGATGCCGAAACTGCGGCATACTCAATGATTAAGGAGAGTGCACTTTCAAACAGCCTTCAATGTAGTGGCAAAGTAATGAAGCTGGCTTACCGCAGCTTTCTTGATTGCCGTCAATTGATCTGGCTTATCCTCGTCACCATTTTTATGTTTTAGGTTATCCGGTTCGCTTTGTCCGGTGAACATGAGCTGCGGCCTTAATATTCACACATTAGTTCGTGCTTGGAATATAGGCAGAGACCGATTAGCTGAACAAATACTGGTTGTTTATTGGAACTAAGAACAGGACACTAACACAATGCATGCTTCTTCAATCAACTCCAGCTCTGGACTGACAGTTATCCAATTAGCTGCTGCTGTATAGTGATTGGTCAATACAGTCACGTCGTTAGTTAACTATATTCTCTTAAAGGTACATAGCATTCCACCTTACCACAGCAACCAAAATGGATACTTTCCTTTAAAATAAAATGAACTTGAGATCAGAGATCAGAGAGATCAGGTAACGGTTTCTTTCCTGCTAATACACATGGAACTACAAGACCCCTCAGCTAATCCTCATGCCTGGGCAAGTCTTGATGAAGTCATTAAAATGCAAACAACCTTACTGGACATATCTTTGAGAAGTCATTCAAATGGAAAAGACCTTTCTGTGGTTTATGGCTGCACTTCTCCAACTTATTTTAAAAAACTGGTTTTACAATACTGTTTGCAGAGTCTTTGACTCCAAAGTTGAAATCTAGAGAATGGGTGTGAAATCACCCTATTTTATCATGATGACATGTGAATGGGCGATACTTGAACTCCAATGTTTGACAATTACCTAGCCATCAGAAAGTATTTGTGAGGACAATGAAAGAGATGCTGTGGTCACATGACAGAAACTGGTTTTCTGATACGGAGATTTAATAATTTTGGAGCAGACAGAGGAGAAGCATCCAGACCAGTGAAGGATAAAATCACTGCCTAAGAAAAGCCAATAGGCAGAGACAAAAACAGAAAATGCTGGAAAAACTCAGCAGGTCTGACAGCATCTGTGGAGAGAGAAACAGAGTTGACGTTTCAGGTCTGTATGACCCTTCTTCAGAGCTCAGATTTCTAGCATCCACAGTATTTTGCTTTTATATAGGCAGAGACTTAGATTGGCCTTGACCTCTGTACCTGAGAAACCAGGCCAGTGATTTGTTCCACTTCAGTCAAGGTGCAATATTGATCTGCCTCTACAAACAAGAAACAACAGCGAATCTGTCATCCTAAAGCCCCCAGAGTTTTTTCTTTAGTGGGCCCATCGTTTCAAGGCCTCACCCTGTGGAAAAGCAAGTGTGACAAAGAACTCTTGAACTCTTAAGACCTATGCATGCTACTTTTGTAAACAAAATCTTTTGAGTGTGTGTGTATCTGTATGAATGTGTGAGTAGGTGTGTTTGTGCATATCTTCAGGTGCTGAATAATAAACATTTATCTTTCTTTTTATCTTTCTTTAAACATTTATGTTCAGTCAGTCAAGAGGTGAAAAAAAAGGGAGCCATCACTATCATCTCTCCCTTATCTGTAACACAAATAAATTAAAATGCATGAATAACTCAGTCCAATAATATGAATTTCTAACCCCAAGAAACTAAATTGTGGAGTGGTATGCAGTATGGAATGTCTCCCAATGGAATCAGTCATTAAAAGCTCAGAAAAGAGCGAATGGGGCAAGGATTTACTGTCTACTTACAGTGGAGAAAACATCAATCCTGGTATATCAGTGTGAACTCAATAACAAAGGAATCTATGAGTTCTGTCATTAAAATAAATTTTATTCTTTGTATGGGGATGACTGTGCAAGAAAACTTTGCTAGCCTCAGCGCATGCCATTGTTGAAATATCTGCAGCTGCCTGATGGGTCTAGCAATTAAATTACCACAACGGCTTAAAATATTAATGTTAATTGGTATGGATTTTAACATAATCCCAAACACAGTACTGCATAATTCTCCTCACCCTGGATATGACTAAACTAATTCTAATGAATCGTTTGGAGGTCAGGGTAGGGGGTAGGGGGAGTCAGACTGCCTGCTGTCAGGAACGGTAAATGGAGGAATATGCAGAGCTTGCAAGATCTTATTTTTAGAGAGTATGGTAGCTTCGATCATCCACATTCTTCAATTAATTTTATCTATGACATTTTGAAAATGATAATGGATTCATTCATATAGAATCCATAGCAAAATTCTAATCATGTCCCAGTTACAATCATAGTTTCAACCCCTAACATTACCCCATATCCACCAGATGAAGGTTCAACAATGGATGAACTTTCATTTCACTGAAGTTATTGGGAGATACAATAATTAACCTGGTCTAATTGTGTGATACAGGAGGCTGCTAAGCAGTGTGAAAAGAAGAGATAATTAGCTTATGCAGAAGGACAAAAAAAGCTAAATTGGCTCAGATATTAAAAAACCCTTACAAATGAATGAATTAGAAACAGACAAAGTCGGACTTCTGGTAGTGACAAATATCAACAATTGACTAAATTGAAGTACAAACTAATACTATATTTGTTTACAGGCTAGAGTTGCAATCTATCAAATGAAACCAGGGACAGAGTCAGCAGACTATTAGCAAATCAACTGAAAGAATCAGAATGTGCTACAGTGATTTCAAATATGAAAGATAACCAAGAACATAGCTTGAACTTTTAAAGATTAGTGAAGTATTTAAAGACTTGTACCACAATTTGAGGGAAAAAGAAACTGTGCTTAGTCAAGTTCTTTCAGAAGATGCTTGACTTTAATTTGATATGCTGAACCAAAGAACTTTGAAAAATCAATGGATTTACCAGAATGAAAGCAATTAAATTACCAAAGAGGGAAAAGTGCTGCTAGGCAATGATTACGCTAATGAGTTTTTAAATATCCTTGCCAGTGTTAAGTCCATTACTACTCAAACTATCACATATATGTAAGAAATGGATGGATTATCATACTTGATGAAGCTAATAAGGATTTCTGTGCTGACAATAAAAAGAAACAACTGCTCAAAATACAGAAATTACCAGCCAATCTGATTTTTAAACATAGTTTGGGCATAGATGCAAAAACTCTAGCATCCAAGCTGAATCTCAACTGACAGAAGTAATTCATGCTGAGAACATATTGATGATGGGTCTTTTGTTTCACTCGCTGTATTTATTGTTGCCTTCCAAATTTTCTATTCTTTGTATTGGCACAAAATTTAGATGGGTATTACCTAATGTTTGGGCTCTATTTGGTGTTCCAAATGGGTCCCTGACACATGGCCACACTTTTGGGGCGGGTCATGTTGGAAACTATGTTGATGAAGGTGTTAGTGCGCACAACAGTGAATGGTTGCCAGGAGTATGCAGAATAGGCAGATCATGATATCAATCAGTATGGAACATTGGCTTAATGCCAATTTGGAACTGGCACAGCGGAATAAGTGTTCAATAACAGGAAGGAACCCACTCTCGCTAGTGCCATTTAAAGAGATCGTTAACTACTTACGAATCAGTTGCTGGTTCATTTCTTCTGGCTCATGTTTTGATTCGACAAATGTTTGGTGCATTCTATGGTAGTTTAAGGTTTCCAAAGTCTACAGGGAATGGTGCTAAAGGAGTTTCTACTAACTTCAAGTCTTCTGCACAAACCAGTTGCTCCCAGACAAGGGTGCATGAGTGGCCATTCCTCTTGGAATACAACAGGACTTGGAGAATGAACAGAAGTCACATAAAGCAGGACAAGCTTCTGGAAGAGGGGAGGGAGAAGGGCTCTTAACAAGAGGCTATAGCTGCCCAGGGAGCAATTCTCCTGCCTGAACCTCATTGAGAAACAATGCGCAAAACCAAAGCACATAAGTATGTCCTCACTGAAATCTGTGGCCATGGCAATGAACTTTATGTGTCTGGCTCATTCCAGCTGGAACTGGAAATATTTACACCCCAGTTTGCTGTCCACTTTTGCATAAGAAATTATCACTGACACTCTTTATTCATTGAGTGTTAAATACATTTCATTCGTCCTTGCCAGGGATAAGCAGGTGGAGCAAGCGTGCAACATCATCAGGATTGCAGATTTCCCAATGGAGCAGGGTGCACTTGATTGCACACACATTGCTTTGTGAGAATTGCATGTCACCTCTGTTTTATACTGCAACCAAAAGGATTCCGCTGCCTCAACATCCGCCTGGTTGTTTAACAGGATTCAAGCCAGTTGGTGAAGTCAAAACTAAGACACAGAGCCTTTCCTTGCTGAGCAAGAATTTAGTGACTCTCTCCAGTCTCCTCCCCCACCAGTGCCCCAGCTATCCCTTTTTATATGTGTTCAGATTAACATCACCTGTTTCCCTTAACAACGTAACTGGCATTAAAAAACCTTAACAATGTAATTGATAAGACATTGGCACCAGTGTCTGGCCATACACAAAGTGACGTGCAGAGCAACGCTCACTATCCTGGCAGCAGTCATGATGCCTTCAATCGGTGACCGTCACTGTGTGAGCTGCATTTGGGCCAGCACAGCAAAGCAAAAGATGGCTACTGCACAACAAGGGCTATCTGCTGACCACATGTCTTATTATTCTGGTGCATAACCTAGCCTGGCCTACATGTGACTCCAGATTCACAAAAATGCCTCTTAAACACCCTCTGAAATGGCCTAGCAAGCCGCTCAGTTGTGCCAAACTGCTAAAAAGAAGGAAAAAAAGGAATGAAACTGGACAGACAGCACGGCATTGACCTAGGTACAGGAGATGACAACAGCAAACCCAGCGCTGTCAACCCTGCAAAGTCTTCCTGACTAACACCTGGGAGCTTGTGTCAAAATTGACATTGCTGATCCACAGACTAGTCAAGCAACTAGTCAAGCCGGACATAGTCATACTCACAGAATCATACCTTACAGACATTGTCCTAGACACCACCATCACCGTCCTATCGTACCGGCAGATCTGACCCAGCAGAGGTGGTGGCACAGTGGTATACAGTTGGGCAGAGTTGCCCTGGGAGTCCTCAACATTGACTCATGACCCCATGAAGTCTCATGGTAATAGGTCAAAAATGGGCAAGGAAACTTCCTGCTAATTACCACTTAGGGCCGTCGCCTGCCTCAGCTAATGAATCGGTATTCCTCCATGTTGAACACGAATTGGAAGAAGCATTAAGGATGACAAGGCCATAGAATATACTCTGATGGGGGACTTCAATGTTCATCACCAAGAATGTCTTGGTAGCACCACTACTGATCGAGCTGGCCCTGTCCTAAAGGATGTAACGGCTAGACTGGGTCTGCGGAAATGGCGAGGGAACCAACAAAAGGGAATAACCTATTTGACCTGATTCTCACCAATCTGCCTGTCACAGATGCATCTGTCCTTGACAGTATTGGTAGGAGTGAAAGTCACGCAGTACTTGTGGAGCTGAAGTCTCGTCTTCACATTGGGGATACCCTCCATTGTGTTGTGTGGCACTAAACACCATGCTAAATGAGATAGATTTCGAAATGGTCTTGCAACTCAAAACTGGGCATGCTGTGGGCCAGCAGCAGAATTGTATTCAACCATAACCTGTAACCTCATGGCCTGTCAGATACCCCACTCTACCAATTCCATCAAACCAGGGGAATCGACGCTAGTTCAATGAAAAGTGCAGGAGAGTGTGTCTGGAGCAGCATGAGGCATCCATAAAATGAGGTGTCAACCTGGTGAAGCTACAACACAGGACTATTGCATGCCAACCTGCAGAAACAGCATGCAATAGACAAAGCTAAGTGATCCCGCAACTAACAGATCAGATTTATGCCCTGCAGCCCTGCCACATCCAGTCATGAATGGTGGTGGACAGTTAAACAACTAACAGCAGGAGGAATCTCGACAAATGTTCCCATCTTCAACAATGGGGTAGCCCAGCACACCAGTGCAAATGACAAGGATGAAGCATTTGCAACCATTCAGCCGGAAGTGCCAAGTGGATGATCTATCTTGGCCTCCTCCGGAGGTCTCCAGCATCCAGGTGCCAGTCTTCAGCCAATTTGATTCGCTCCATGTAATATCAAGAAACAAATTAAGGCACTGGATACTGCAAAAGGCTACGGGCCTCAACAACATTCTGGCAATAGCACTGAAGACCATAGAACCATAGAAAAGTTACAGGACAGAAGGAGGCCATTCGGCCCATCTTTTCCATGCCAGCCCGAGGACACCCACCTTTCTAATCCCACCTTCCTGCACCCGGCCCATAGTCCTGCAGCTTACTTGTTCTTCCGAACCAACCGCTCCCCTAGCCAAGCTGTTCTAGTACAGCTACAACACTGGCATGTACCTGACAATGTGGAAAACTGTCCAGGTATTTCCGACCTACAAAATGCTGGATAAATCCAACCTGGCCAAAACTCTCCACTGATTGGAGTCATACCTATTGTTATGAATAGGTGAGAAGGGGTGAACTGGCTCCCCTCCATTCAACCTCCTCGGTTAGTTACAATAAACATAAGAACATAAGAAATATTTGGCTCCTCAAGCCTACCTCGTCATTCAGTAAGATCATGGCTGATCTGTCCCAGGTCTCAACTCCTCTTTCGTGCCAGCTCCTCATAGCTCTCAACTCCCCGATATTTCAAAAATCTATCTACCTCCTCTTTAAATACTTTCAGCAATCTAGCCTCCACAACTCTCTGGTGTAGAGAATTCTAGACATTCTCTGAGAAAAGAAATTCCTTCGAATCTCCATTTTAAATGAGTGGCCCCTTTTTCTGTAACTATGTCCCCTAGTTCGCGATTCCCCCACTAGTGGAAACATCTTCTCAACATCTACCCTGTCAAGCCCCGTCAGAATCTTGTACAGTTCAATAAGACCACTCCCCGTCTTTTAAACTCTAATGAATAAAGACCTAACCTGTTTAGTCGTTCTTGATAAGTCAACCCCTTCATCCTAGGAATCAGCCTAATGAATTTCTTTTGAACTGCTTCCAATGCCAGTATATCCTTTCTTAAATACAGAGACCAAAACTGTACACAGTACTGCAGGTGCGGCCTCACCAATACCCTGTACAGTTGTAACAAGACTTCCCTATTTTTAAACTCCAACCTTCTAGAATCCATTTGCCTTCTTAATTACTTGCTGCACCTGCATGCTAACTTTTTGTGTTTCATGCACAAGAACACCCAGATCCCTCTGTGCTGCACTTTTTTGGAGTCTCTCTCCATTTAAATAATAGTCTGCCTTTTGATTCTTCTTACCAAAGTGCATGACCTCACACTTTCCTACATTAAACTCCATCTGCCAAGTTTTCACCCACTCACTCAACCTACCTGTATCCCCTAGCAGATTCCTTATGTCCTCACCACAACATACCTTCCCACCTACTTTTGTATCATCAGCAAATTTGGATACGTTAATTCTGCCCCCTTCTGCAAGGCATTGATATAGATAGTAAATAATTGAGGTCCTAGGACTGATCCTTGTGGTACTTCACTGGTTACGTCTTTCCAACCTGAAAAAGACCCATTAATCCCGACTCTCTGTCTTCTGTGTGTTAACCAATCCTCAAGCTATGCTAATACATTACCACCAATACCGTGAGCTCCTATCTTGTGCAATAACCTTTTATGTGGCACCTTATTGAATGCCTTCTGGGAGTCCAAATGCACTACATCTACCAGTTCCCTTGTATCAACTCTGCTTGTTATATCCTCAAGGAACCCAAGCAAATTTGTCAAACATGATTTCCTTTTCACAAAACCATGTTGAGTCTGTTTGCGTTAAGCTTTTCTAAATGTCCTGCTATTTCTTCCTCAATAATGGACTCTAGCATTTTCCCAACGCCAGATGTTAGGCTGACTGGCCAATAGCTTCCTGCTTTTTGTTTCCCTCCCTTCTTGAACAGGGGTGTCTTTTCTTGCCCACTTGAATAGCTCTCTGTACCACGGTGCCTTGGTCAGTTTGCTCATCCACCCTGCAGTTTGTGCCCTCGCCAACACTGGGAGAAAGAACCTCATACCTATTGGACAAGGGCACTGGCTGAAGCTCCTCCAATGCTAAATTCTGGATCCTCATAACTGCCTCACTCACAGTCACACATTCCCGTCCCTGACCGCGGTCCAAATTTGATGTAATTAATCTAAAGCGTGTGATTGTCTCCTGAAACACAGTGTCCAAGTAACTCTCCCCCTCCCTGATGTGTCGCAGTGTCTGCAGCTCGGACTCCAGCTCATCAGCTCTGAGCTGAAGTTCCTTGAGCAGCCAACACTTACTGAAGATGCCCGGTGGTGAGGGGAAGAGAGAAGCAGCCACGTATTAGAAACCTTGTATAAAGTGACCATTCCTCTTCAGCTGAGATAGTTCAGTCACATCCAAATTGACATGCTTGGAGTCTGATCTCTAGCTTATCTGCCTATTCAAGCAACACAGAGGTAAGGAAGTGCAACTGCATGCTCTAGAACTTTTCATCCCTCGGGCACAGACTGTAAACTAATGAGCATTGTACTGGTCTGATACCTGATACTGGATGCCTGGGCACATTGTACAATCTCCTTGTGCAATCTGGCCATGGAACAGTCACTGGTGGAGGTGCTCACAGCCCCTTGCAATGTCTTCATTCAGTTTTGGATCAGTCGCCACCGTGATTCAAGCTAACAGCGCAGCCTTGCAGTATGGGTTAGGAGAATGCCTGCGGCTGAGCTGAGAGCATGCAGTCCAGTGGGGAAAGCTGCCGCCAATTGGTTGGATGGAGTGGGAGGGATGTGGGTGGGGTTTAGGGCAGCCATGCAGCCATGCACTAAACTCTGGCCATCCAAGTGGTGGCTGCTCACTCCGGCTTGCGTTAAGAGTCATTCAGACTTAACCAAGAGAGGTTCTTTCTAAACCCATGCAAACCCACACATCTCCCTTTCATTCTGCAGGAGGGGTAGATCAGGATCATGGAGACTCGTGACCTAGCTGTATGCCTCATGGCTTACAGGGAGTGGATACGAAGAAGAAGAGAGCAACAGAGGCATCTGGCTGGACAGAGGGAGGAGCAGCACCCACAAGGAGAAGGGGCGGCTGGGGCTCCTGCATACGCCGCTGAAGCACGACAATGAGCTGTCACTGGTCAGTGCCTAACGAGGCCCAGGGTCTATAGATGGCACCTGTCATTCCTCCAGATGTCTGACAACCAGTGTTACTGAAGACTGTGCATTGGTCCAGGGAACTGGTTGGTAACATTTGCCACCTGATGCAGAATTTGGCGCCACGGGGACATGGAGGGCATCCACTGTCAGTGGCCATGAAAGTGACCGCAATGCTCAATTTTCACACCAGTGGGTCCTTTCAGGGCTCCATAGGTGACCTCAGTGGGATCTTGCAAGCCTCCACACACAAATGCATCCAGGAGGTCACGGATGCCACATTTATGAAGGCACACAACTTGGTGTATTTTGCCTGGGATCAGGAAAGCCAGGAAGCAAGACCACTGGGATATGCGCAGATCTCAGGTTTCCCACAAGTGCAGGGTGCCATCAACTGCACTCAAGTGGTGCTCAGTTCTCCATGCAAACAAGCAGTCAGGTATGTCAACCGCAAGGGCGGAATGTTCAGCTGTTGTGCGACCACCACAAATACATCCTACAGGTCTGCGCACGGTTCCCATGGAGTGTCCATGACTCCTACATTCTCAGTAGGTCTCAGATCCCCTACGTCTTCCAGGGTTCATAGAGGCTGCAGGGTTGGCTCCTAGGGGCAAGGGCTACCCACAGAGGACATAGCTGATGAGGCCCGTGCAGCAGCCTCAAACTGCAGCACAGAGAAGGTACAACGAGGCTCATGCTGCAACTTGCGCTTTGCTGGAACAAACCGTCGGAATGTTGAAAATGAGGTTCCAGTGCCTGGACCGGTCTGGTGGAGCCCTGGAATACAGTCCACACAAACTGTCATGCATTGTGGTTGCCTGCTGCACACTTCACAACCTGGCACTGCTACGGGGAGAGGAGCTGGCTGAGGAGGAGATGAAGGAGCTGCACGTCTCCTCCGATGAGGAGGTCGTCGATAGGGTTGAGGGTGAGGAGGCCCTCAAAGGCAAGGATGACAGCAGTGAGGCCATTGCACTGGCCAGACAAGGCAGGTGCGCTTGGAAGGCCCTCATAGCTGCTAGATTTGTGGAGGATGATGACGACATGTAGTGAGGAGATACCATAAATCCTCACATGGCATCTGTGAATGCTTGACACCTGTCTGGCTGATGGCAATGTACATGCCCTCTATAGTAAAGCTCCTGTCATGGAGATGCAGTGGATGCCCATAGTCTCTACATTCCAGGAAGATGATGACAACATGCAGTGCAGTCACTCCATAGATCCTCATTATAGCTTATATGCATGTTTGACTCCTGTCTGGCTGATGGCAGATCGCTTGTGCTCTGTGAACAGGGTCATATTATGGAGATGCAGCAGAGAAATTTAACTTCCCCTGATCCTATGGCATCCTTCATGAGCTGAAACCTTCAGGAGCACACTGTCACCGGACATAGATACTGATGAGATGAGGGGGCCAGCCACACCTCAAAGGTGCTAAGGGCACACAGAGAGAGTGACGCAACTCTATACCACCCTATCGAGGTGCATGCATGACTGATGTGTCCAGTGACTGTGAAGACACATCATCAGTGTGCTGGGAAAGTTGCACAAAGCACAGGGAAGAGGCCCTGAACAGAGACACCTACCTTTATCTTGTGCAGAGACCAAAGTTTCATATCTGAGTGACACAAATACTGTTCCTCATAACAAAGAGCCGTGGGCAAGGAAACATTCTCGGGAATTTTTTACAATGGTGAACAGTATGTACAAGTGATTAACACCGGTGCCCAGGCTGTGCAACTAAATCTTTTCTCTCCGGATCCGTCCAGCGAGGATGCTCGCAGAGTTTTGTGGGAGAACCTGCCGCAGGTCGGCCCGGAAGGTGCCGCAAAGCTTGACTCCCCTATAAGTCTGGGGGAGATGACCGGCGCCCTCGATGGTCTCTCAATGGGCAAATTCCTGGACAGGCTGACCGTGGAGTTCTTCTGGGCATCCTGGGACGTCTTGGGGAGCGACTTCGCGGGGGTCCTGGAGGAGAGTATTGCTACCGGGGAGATGCCCCTTTCGTGGCGCAGGGCCATGATTGCCTTGCTGCCTAAGAAGGGGGATCTCCGCCTTCTTAAAAACTGGCGCCCGGTCTCCCTCCTCAGCACGGATTATAAAATTTTTGCCAGAGCCATGTCTTCTCGGCCTGGCACCGTGCTGGACCACATGACCCACCCTGACTAGTACTATACCGTCCCGGACCGCACCATTTTTGATAACATCCATCTGGTCCGGGACATTATTCATTATTCCCAGAGGGCTGATCTGTCGAGCGCATTCCTGTCCCTTGATCGGGAGAAGGCGTTCGACAGGGTGGATCACTAATATTTATTCGGAACTCTGCGAGCGTTTGGGTTCGGGACGCATTTTGTCGCCCGGATCCAACTTCTGTACACTGCCGCAGAGTGTCTAGTGAAGGTTAACGGGTCCCTGACGGGGCCCTTTGCTTTGAGAGAGGGGTACGTCAGGGCTGTCCCCTGTCTGGCCAGTTGTATTCTATTTGCGTGGAGCCTTTCCTGTGCCTCTTGCGGAGGAGGTTGTCGGGATTGGTTCTGCGCGGGCCGGGCATCGGGGTGGTCCTTTCGGCTTACGCTGATGACGTGCTCCTTATGTTTAGTGACCCGGCTGACCTGCGGAGGATGCGCGAGTGCCAAGATGTCTACTCTGCCGCGTCTTCTGCAAGGATCAATTGGGGTAAATGTTCTGGACTCCTGGTCATGATACAGAGGTTCAGGTTTAATTCATGAAATAGAGCCCTGATTGAGACAATTGCATGCTACATGGCAAATTTGAAGCAGCTAATCGAACATTGTGAATTCGGTATGACTCTAGATGACGTGCTCAGAGTTCGTTTAGTGTGTGGTCTGAATGAGGACTCTAGTCCAGAGTGAATTTGGATTTCAAGAAGGCGCTAGAGACAGCACTGGCCATGGAAAGCATAGTAAAAGATTCAGAAGTGATGCAAGTTGCGCAAAATGTGCCATCCTCCTCATGGGTTGGGAAACCCCAGCCGAAAAGGGTGCGAAAATGCAAGACTCTGCCGAGATGTGAAAAACAGCCCCAGCTAGCTGAAGAATAAAGAAAATAACTTAGCAGCAAAATCGAAGAATAATTTTAATAGAGGCGGAAACAAGCAATCTTTTAGGGATTGTCAGTTTAAAAAATTGATGCTACTATTGTCACAGAAATGGATATATGATGAAGCAGTGCAAGGAAAATTTCAAGCAGGCTTGTAAACAAAAGGAGAAGCCCAATGAAATCTATAATGTAGAAGGGCTTGAATCAAAAAATTCAGACCTTTACTCATTGTTTAATCTGAAAGTTGAAAAGACAGAACTAATATTAGACACAGTGAAAGTAAATGGCAAACCTGTTAGAATGGAAGTGGACATGGGAGCTTCCACTACAGTAATTGGGGAACATAGCTTCAGATATTTGAATAATGGTGAACATCAATTAAGTTTAGAAGAAACAGCTGCCATGCTCCAAACGTATATGGGTGAAGACATTCAAATAAAAGGCATAAGCAGAGTAACTGTCCAGTTTGGAAGCCAATTGGCAAAGCTACCAGTGCTGGTATTGACAGACAGAGGACCAAGCCTTCTAGGGTGAAATTAGCTAAGGGAAATCAACCTTGATTGGCCACTGAGATTCCAAAAGAGAGATGGAAGCATTGCTGTTTTGAAAAAGGAGTGTGTGGGGACTCAATAATCTGAAGAAATGCAGGCTGCCTTAAGTAAAACCTGGAAGAACAGTAGAAGAAACTCGAAGAGACCCTGCTTGGTGACAGAGTTCAAGACGAGGTGAGCAACCTTCGCAGGGAAAAAGAAAACTTGTTGAAAGACCTTCACACATAACAAGATTCCCTCAAGTCAGAGTTTGTACCTCTAGAAAAGTATGAAGAGAAACAGAAAGATTTCAGTACTTCTCTGAATAAACTGAAGAATGAGTTGGCAGAGAAGACACAACAATGTTCAATTTTCCAGGAGGCAGCAAACAAATACAAAAAAGAGACAGAAGAGCTGGAGAATCAGCTAAATGAAATCAACGAGGCTTTGGAAGTAAAAGTCGCAGAAGTTTCCAAGAAGCAGACAGATAATGAAATTTTGGGAGACTCAGCCACTGAGCTCAGACAAGTTGAGCTGGCATCTGAGAGAAGGCTGGCCAATAGTGAAGTCAAAAAGAAAGTACACGTTCCAACCAAGGGAGGTAATCTATTTTGGGTCACTGGGTAGATTCACAGGGCCTCCAGCTGGTTGAGGCGAAAGTAAGAGCCATAAGAGAGCCACTTGCACCAAAGAACATCTCCGAGTTCAATTAATTCCTAGGAATGATCAACTATTATGGGCAGTTCTTGCCGAGTTTGTCTACAGTGCTGACACCCCTACATTCTCGACTCAAAAAGAACCAGCATTGGTCTTGGGAGGCATCACAGAAAGAAGCTTTCATAAAGGTGAAGCAATTGTTGCATTCGCCCAATCTATTGGTACATTACCACCAGACAAAAGAATTGGTGCTGACATGTGACACATCTCCCTACGGAGTGGGAGCAGTTGAATGCACATGAGGTGAAGTCACCAACGTCGGCCGCTAAAATTGAGAAAATACATCAGAGTTTTGCCACTCACGGACTACCGGAAGTAGTCGTTTCCTATAATGGCATGGCATTTCCAAGTGCTGAGTTTTAACGGTTTATCAGCCTCAATGGTATCATTCACGTAAAAACCGTACCACCCTTCCTCAAACGGACAGGCCGAAAGGGCGGTTCAAACTTTCAAGACAGGCATGAAAAAGCTAACTGGCGATTCCTTGGCAACCAAGCTAGCACGCTTTCTTTTTCATTACAGGACTCCCCCTTACACAACAACTGGTGTCACACCTGCGGAGTTATTGTTGAAACGCTGTCGCAGGATGAGATTGAGCTTAATAATGCCAAATTTAGATGGACAGGTTGAAAGGAGTTAGGAAAGTCAGAAAACTAGACATGGCTGGCATAGTTGTGAGAGGAAATTTACTGTGGGAGAGACGGTACACATGAAGAACTTCGGGGAAGGACTAAAGTGGCTACCTTGTAAAATAAGTGTAGTGACTGGACCTCTATCTAACCACGTGGAGGTCAAAGGCCGGATCATCTGTAAACATATGGACCATTTAAGGAAGAGAGAGACAAATCACCAAGATTTGGTTCCACCAGTGACCATGACTGGGTCTGCATTTCCTGTTGAGGATGCTCAACCCAGGACTGGCATGTCTGATGTTCCTGTAAGAGTTGAGGATACAGAACTGCAAGTGCCCACCAAAGCACCTGATGTTCAGGCAACTCCGGAAAAGGAGGTTCCTGACATCGAATCTGAAGTTGTGGAGCTTCGACGTTCCACACGTACCAGGAAACCATCTGAAAGACTGAACTTGTAAATTCCTTACCCAGTGTAACTATTATGTTGTCTTGAAAAATATGTACTTGTAAATATAATATGTATAGCCAAGTTAAAGGAGAGGAATGTAGTAATTATGGTTTTATTTAGTGTGTAATGTACCTTTAAGAATAATACTTTTTAAGGAAGTTCACATGATCTGTAGTAACCAATAGGAGAGTAGCCCGGGCTACCTCAGCAGTCAGTGTAGAGACAGAGTGGAAGTTGAAAGCACACGTGTAGTTGCTGCTGAGTACATTGTAAATAAACTTAATGTTTCCACCCAAGAAGTGTCTGCAGATCAACCCTAGTGGACAACGGTGTCCAAATGCAGCAAATTCAGGCTTGGGCTGATAAGTGGCAAGTAACATGTCACACAAATACCAGGGAATGACCACCTTGAACACAAGAGAATCTAACCATCGCCCCCTGACATTCAATGACATTGCCATCACTGAATCTCCCACAATCAACATGCTGGGGGTTACCATTGATCAGAAGCAGAACTGGACCAGCCAAATAAATATTGTGGTGACAAGAGCAGGCCAGGGGCTGGGAATTCTACCAAGAGTAACTCACCCCCTGACTTCCCAATGCCTGTCCACCATCTACAAAGCACAAGCCAGGAGTGTGATGGAAAGATCTTCATTTGAATGAGTGCAGTTCCATCAACACTCAAGAAACTCCACACCATCCAGGACAAAGTAACCTGCTTAATAGGCACCCCATGCACCACCTTCAACATTCAGTCCCTCCATTACTGACACACAGTAGCAGCAATGTGTACTATCTACAAGATGCACTGCAGCAACTTGGCAAGACTCCTTCAATAACACCTTCCAAACCCATGACCTCTACCACCTAGAGGACAAGGGCATAAGGTGCCTGGGAACTCCACGACCTGCAAGTTTCCCTCCAAGTCACACACCATTCTGAATTGGAACCAAATCACTGTTCCTTCATTATTGGTCAAAATCCAGGAACTCCCTCCCTAACAGCAATAGTGGGCAGGATTTTATGGTCGGTAAGCGGGGGCAGGGCCTGCTCACCGACGTGTAAAATAACGCGGGATGACGTCGGGCGGAACCCCCGACGTCACCCCGCCCCATTTAAATTTTCAGGAAGGCGGGGGCGCAGCAAAATCAGCTGCGGGCCTGCCAACATGTCAATGGCCACTTGAGGCCATTGACAGGATCAATTAAGCAATTAAAGGATCTGCCCGTCCAACCTTAAGGCTGGAGGGTCGGCCAGGAGGCAACTAGAAAAAACATGAAACCTCATCCAGCGGTTTTAAAAATTGCAGGGTTTTAAAAATTGTAATAAACTTGTTATGGAAATTATGAACATGTCCCAACTCGTGACATTGTCACATGAGGGGACATGTAAGGGATTTTTCTTTTCTCTATTTTTAATATTTTTAAAAGTCGAGGCGATCTCCCTGAGACTCAATTTTAGGGATTCCCCCCCACCCGCACAGGGAGCGCTCAGTGCTTCCCGGCAGACATCACGCTGGGCAGGCCTTAATTGGCCCGCCCACATAAAATGGCGGTGCGGCCCCAATTGCTGGCGGCGATCGGTTCCACGCCCACCTGCGATTGGGTCAGGCCCACCCGCCCGACAAATGGAAAATTCAGCCCAGTGAGTGTAGCTACACCACGGAGACTGCAGCGGTTCAAGAAGGCAGCTCACCACCACTTTCTCAAGATCAATTAGGGATGGGAAATAAATGCTGGCCTAGTCAGCAATACCCACATCCTGTGAACAAATAATACACACAATGAAAACCATGGGCCACACAAAATGTGATAGAGCAGACCATTATCATGCTGCAACAAAGATTCCCCTGCCCTGACTCCTCTGGAGGAGCCCTACAATACTTAGCAGAGCGGGTGTCAAGATTTATGGTGGTCTGCTGCACGTTGCACAACATTGTCATCATGAGGGGACTGCCCTTGCCAGTGATAGCTAAAAGCAGGAGGATGAGGAGAAGGAGGAGGGGGAAGAAAGGAGGCAAACACACAGCCCCTTTCTAGCTGGGGTATTAGTTAAGAAATCATCCGACTGTGATACCAATAACTGCAATCCCAATTCCCCAATCACCATCTGTGCCATAGCTTACCTTGCCTCAGTCACTGACTCTCATCATTTCTGATGGTCATAGTGCAAAAATAAACATTTCAAACCAAATTTATAAATGAAAACTTGCCATATTACATACAAACATCAATCACACTTGTGCATTTCCTTTGAGCCTATATTCTGTGTGCCTTTAAATGCTCCAGTTTTCCTACACAGTGCTACCCCAGTAGTTGCCTTCTGGCTGGTGGACAGCTGCTGACTTTCAGTGGAGGAAACTGCAAATGGCCTTGGGGGATGACTTTGACATGGGTGGCAGCAGTATGGGCTGGCTGGCTAACAGGTACAGAAAACACACTGACGGAGTGGCAATGGTAGGAGGATGAATGCTGTCTTCCTGAGAGAGGACAGCAGCTTGTTCTTCTATCGTGTCACTGCCACCCCCTTGGAGTGATGCCTCAGCAACCCCAGTAATCTGCTGGAGGATAGATTGCTGGAGTGCTGTAATGCCTGCAAGTCGTCTTGCACACTGTAATGCACAGCCATGACGGCAGCAGTCTGAGCCTGCAAGGCGGTAAGCTGATCTTGCATGATCAAAATCTGCACTTTGGATGGCTTCTGCTTGTGCTGCAAAGCAAACTGAGACATTGGCTATTAGACACAACATCCTATTTAAAGTGACGACAATGAGAAAGGGGACGGGAAATACAGGACTGAAGGTGTTGTATCTGAATGCACGCAGTATACGAAATAAGGTAAATGAGCTTGTGGCGCTGATTGAAATTGGCAGGTATGATGTGGTGGGCATCACGGAGACATGGCTGCAAGGGGATCAGGACTGGGAGCTAAATATCCAAGGATATACATCCTATTGAAAAGATAGGCAGGTTGGCAGAGGGGGTGGGGTTGCTTTGTTAGTAAGAAATGAAATTAAATCAATAGCAAGAAATGACGTAGGGTCAGATGATGTAGAATCTGTGTGGGTAGAGTTGAGGAACCGCAAAGGTAAAAAAAACATAATGGGAGTTATGTACAGGCCTCCGAACAGTAGTCAAGATGTGGGGCACAAGATCCACCGGGAGATAGAAAAGGCATGTAAGAAAGGCAAGGTTACAGTGATCATGGGGGATTTCAATATGAAGGTAGACTGGGAAAATCAGGTTGGTAGTGGATCCCAAGAAAAGGATTTTGTGGAATATCTATGAGATGGCTTTTTGGAGCAGCTTGTGGTGAAGCCCACTAGGGAACAGGCAATTCTAGATTTAGTGATGTGTAATGAGGCAGATTTGATAAGGGAGCTTAAGGTGAAGGAACCCTTAGGAGGAAGTGACCATAATATGATAGAATTTACCCTGCAATTTGAGAGGAAAAAGCTGGAATCAGATATAACGGTATGACAGTTAAATAAAGGCAACTACAGATGCATGAGGGAGGAGCTGGCCAGAATTGACTGGGAGATGAGCCTAGCAGGAAAGACAGTGGAACAGCAATGGCAGGAGTTTCTGGGAGTAATTTGGGAGACACAGCAAAAATTCATCCCAGTCTTGCCAAGTTGAACAACTTGCCGTCAGCTCTGGCATGCAGGTAGGCACCCTCATTTGAATTGCTGGGGAAAGGAGAGAATTGTGCCAAAGAGACTTGACACCAGGATGCAGCCCTGCTTTACCCCGCTGCTGATCTTGAAAGTGTCTGGTCCATTATAACCGACAAAACTGCATATTCTTGTGGAAAGAAGAAATGACACCCAGGAGTCCAGGTGGACAGCCTGTTTCTCATAGTAGTTGAATAAGTCCATCTCTGTTGACAAGATTGAAGGTCTTGTTGAGGTTTATGAAGGTGATGTAGAGTGGTCCATGCTGTTTGTGATACTTCTCCTGTGACTGCTGAAATGAGAGAATCATGTCAACTGTCGATCTGCCAGCTCTGAAGCTGCTCTGAGACTCAGGGTAGATGCGTGGTGCTAGGGTCCGCAATCTGGTCAGGGCAATGTGAGCAAAGACCTTCCCATGACACTTAATAAGGAGATGTCTTGGCAATTGTTGCAGTCACTGCGATCCCTTTCTCTCTCTCTCTCTCTCTCAAATGTTGTACATATGACTGAACAAATCATACAGCTTCTCTCCGTTGAAAGTAGTGTGAACTCTTCCTTAAGCCTTGCAAACAATTGTTTGCACCTTGCAGCAGTAGTACGAGATTCTCACTGTATTTAGTTCTTATGTATTATGACCAGATCCAAAGCGACAACCTCCAAACCAAATTTAGACAAACAAAAATTCCTTCTCTGTCAGACATCATAAATTCCATTATTATTGAATTTACACTGATGTACTAGGATTGGTGTCCTCTCTGTAATAAGGAAGCAGTAAATACTTGCATTATTCACTCTCTTTTAAGATTAAGAATTGTCACAGCAAGAACATAAAGTCATGGGAACAGCAGTAGGCCATTTAGCCCCTTATGCTTGTTCTGCCACCATTATATTATTTCATGGTTGATCTGTGTCTCAACTCCATTTACCTGCTTTTGCTCCATAATTTTTAATAACTTTACTAACAAAAATATTACTTAGAATTATTCAATCTTGAAAATTTTAATTGATCCAGCATCCAAAGCATTTTGCATGCAGGTTCCAGATTTTCACTGCCCTTTGGGTAAAAATATGCTGCCTGATTTTACTCTTAAATGACCTAGCTCTAATTTTAAGACTTATCCCCCTTGTTCTCGATTCCCCCACCAAAAGAAATAGTTTTTCTCTATCTACTCCATTAAATTCTTTAATCAATTTAAAAACCTCAATTATCCTTTAAGCTTCTAAACTTAAGGAAATGCAATATAATTATGCAACCTGCCCTCATAATTTAACTCTGGTATTACCCTAGTGAATCTGCACTGTACTCCAGATTCAAGTAATCCTTCCTAATGTTTGATGCCTTAAACTGATTTCAGTCCTCCAGATGGCATCTGACAAAGGCCACATGCAATTGAAACATAATTTCTTCACTTTTGTATTCAAGCCCTCTTTAGATAAAGGGCAACATTCCATTAGCATTTTTAATTGCTCAGCTAAACTCCAGAAGCTGCTCGATTTAATTTAATAAGTGGAGAATGACAATAGACGATAGTTCCATGGTCACCATTCCTGGGACTAGCTTTCAATTCCAGATTTTATTAATTAAATTTAAATTCCATCAGCTGCAATGGTGGGATTTGAACCATGTCCCCAGAACATTAGCCTGGGCCTCTGGATTAGTAGTCCAGTGACATTACCCCTATATCACTGTCTTCTCAGCTGTGCTTCATTCTCAAAGCTTATGTCACATCAAACAATTTCTTCTCACTCACGTCAATATTTCGGCAGGATATTAGAAAATCTGTACATTTTTTCTTTCTTAAATGGCTTTTTTTAGAACTTCTGGCAATTGTACTTTGAACTGATCAGCAAAAAGAATCCTCGACAAATTGAGATTGTAAAGTTGTTGATCGGCAATAACAAAATCAAAAATTCTACTACCTCTGGCTTTAGTCATCATAATAGAACCACAAGATAACAGGGTAGAATTGATTGGAAATGTAGACCAGATGCTTTCTAGAATAGTTGGTTTATTCTGAAGGGAAGTTTAATGCCTTAGCGGAAAATTGCAAATCTACCCTAACCATCTAATCAAAAGCTTGGCCCAGAGCTTCTGGTCTCTGAATTGTCAGAGACAGGATGTTCCCCGAAAGATGTGCTACAGGACCCTTCGGAGGCCAAAAGCAAGGGCTCTGTGGTAATTGCCAGAGAAGTTTGGACTTCCGATGGGGAATTCCTCTGCTCCCCTGGACCCTCTGAAAAAGTCTCTGACTCTGAGTTAGAGTCAGAGAGATCAGGCGTTTCTGACTTACTTACCTGGATAGTTATCAGGAAATGTTAGTTAGAAAAAAACCTAGGGCTGGATTTTCTGCCCCCACCAGATTTGTCAATGGACTTTTGGCTGGTCCGCTACAATCCCCGTGGTGGGTCTTGCCCCAGCAGGGCTGGAAAATCCCAGCTCTAGTCTAACTCTTGGGTAACTATATAACTGACTGCTCAATCACTCACAATGACCCCCCTGAGTCTCCCCTTGATCACCTGACTATCCCCCTGAACCGACCGATTCCCCCCGACTCAACCTGACTTGCTCCCACACCTGACTACCTCAGATCCCCCCCTGACTCCCTCTTGACCCAGCCTGACAAGCCCCTCTGACATGACTCCCCCGACACGACCTTACGTGACCCTACCACCTGACTCTCCTGATTACTTCCAGAACTGACCTAAGAACATAAGAACACAAGAGCATAAGAAATAGAGCAGGAGTAGGTCATTCAGCCCTTCGAGCCCATTTGGTGAGATTATGGCTGATCTTCTACTTCAGCACCATTTTCCTGCACTATTCCGGTATCCCTTTGATGTTTTCAATATGTAGAAATTGATCAATCTCAGTCTTGCACATACTAAATGACCACAGCCCTCTGGAGCAGAGAATTCCAAAGATCCACCACTCTCTGAGTGAAGAAATTCTTCTTCATCTCAGTCCTAAATGGCCTGCTCCTTATCCTGAGACTGTGTCCCCTGGTTCTAGGCCCCCAGCCAATGGAAACATCCTTCCTGCAACTACCCTGTCGAGCCCTGTAAGAATTTTGCATGTTTGAATAAGATCACCAGTCATTCTTCTAAACTCCAGAGAATAAGGGTCCAGTCTAGTTAATCTTTCCTCATAGAAGGAAAAAGGAGAAGAGTAAGTAAAGAGTGTTGGCCCTCTGGAGAGTGACAGTGGATAGTAGATATCTTAGTAAATAATACGGAAATGGCGGATGAAATGAAAAAATATCTTGCTTCTGTCTTCACTATAGAGGATACAAAAAACATTCCAGTAATAGCTGTAAATCAGGTGGTGGAGGGGCGAAGGGAGCTTGGTGAAATTACAATCACTAGGGAAGTGGTACTGAGCAAACTGATGGACCTGTGGGCTGACAAGTCTCCGGGTCCTGATGGACTTCATCCGAGGGTCTTGAAAGAGGTGGCGAATGAGGTAGTAAGATGTGTTGGTGTTAATTTTCCAAAATTTGCTAGATTCTGGAAAGGCTCCATCAGACTGGAAAGTAGCAAATGGAACCCCTCTATTTAAGAAGGGAGGGAGGCGGAAAATGGGAAATTATAGGCCAGTTAGCTTGACGTCTGTCGTGGGGAAGATGTTAGAGTCGATCATTAAGGAGGTTATAGCTGTACACTTAGAGAAACTGAAGGTAATCGAGAAGAGTCAGCATGGTTTTGTGAAAGGGAAATCATATTTAATCAATTCATTGAGTCCTTTGAAGGAGTAACATGCATTGTGGATAAAGGGGAGCCTGTAGGAATGGTACACTTGGATTTCCAGAAGTCATTTGATAAGATGCCACATCAAAGGTAATTGCTCAAAATAAGAAAATAAAAGATCATGGTGTAGGGGGGTAACATAGAAGCATGGATAGAAGATTAGCTGGCCGACAGAGAGCAGAGTGTACATGAATGGGGTCTGTGTTGGGGCCTCAACATTTTACAGTTTATAACAATGGCTTAGATGAGGGGAGTGAAGGCATGGTAGCTAAATTTGCAGATGACACAAAGATAGATAGGAAAGTATGTTGTGAGTAGGACATGAGGTTGCAGATGGATATAAATAGGTTGAGTGAGTGGGCAACAATCTGGCAGATGGAGTATACAGTTGGAAAATATGAAGTTGTTCACTTTGACAGGAAAAATAAAAAAGCAGAATGTTACTTAAACGGAGGATGGCTACAGAATTCCAAGGTGCAGAGGGATCTAGGTGTTCTAGTGCATAAGCCACAAAAAGTTAGTATGCAGATACACAAGTAATCAAGAAAGCGAATGGAATGCTATCCTTTACTATGAGAGGAATTGAATATAGAAGTAAGGATGTTACAAAGGGCATTGGTGAGACCACATCTCGAATATTGTGTGCAGTTTTGGTCTCCTTATTTAAGGAAGGATGTAAATGCGTTTGAGGCGGTTCAGAGGAGGTTTGCTAGGTTGATACCTGGAATGAGTGGGTTGTCTTATTAGGAAAGGTGAGCAAGGCTGGGCTTGTTTCCACAGGAGTTTAGAAGTATGAGGGGTGACTTAATTGAAGTATATAAGATCTTGAACAGTATTGACAAGGTAGACGTGGAAAGGATGTTTCCCCCTCAGAGTGAGTCCAGGACTAGGGGGCAGTGTTTTAAAATTAGAGGTTCCCCTTTTAGGACAGAGATGAGGAAAATTTTTTTTTTTGAGGGTTGCGCACGTTTGGAACTCTCTGCCTCTGAAGGTGGTGGAGGCGGGGTCATTGAAAATTTTTAAGGCAGAGGTAGATAGATTCTTGTTAGGCAAGAGAATCAAAGGTTATCAGAGGTAAATGGGAATGTGGAATTAAAAACACAAACATTCAGCCATGATCTTATTGAATAGCAGAGCAGGCTCGATGGGCCGAATGGCCTACTTCTGCTCCTATTTCTTATGTTTTTATGATAATCCCTCCATTCCAGGAATTAATTTAGTCAACCTTTGTTGCATTCTGTCTTTGACAACAGTATTTTTCCTTAGGTAAGTAGACCAAAACTGCACACGCTATTCCAGGTGCGATCTCACCAAGGCTCGAGATAATTGCAGCAAGACATCTTTACTCCTATACACAAATTCTCTTGTAATAAAGGCCAGCATACCATTTGCCTTCTTAATTGCTTGCTGTACCTACATATTAACTTTCAGTGACTCATGAACAAGAACACCCAATTCCCTTTGAAGTTCAACACTTCACCATTTAAGAAATACACTGTATTTCTCTTTTTCTGACTAAAGTGGATAACCTTACTTTTCTATACATTGTATTCCATCTATTTGACCACCTCCCACAACCCGACTATCCCCCCCTGACCCCCTGATTCTCCTCCCGCAACCTGACCTGACAACCCAGAAGGAAAAAACATTTTGGACCAGTACTCTTATTTCCCAGTTTTTACATTGTGTTCCATTTTAAGGTATACAAGACCAGTTTGGACCAGTATTCTTATTTCCCAATTTTTATTGTTTTTTGTTCTGGGTACCTTGCTACCACACTTTACTAGCCTCTGACCCATCTACCTACCTCACCCACCTGCCATCCTAGCCACCTTCCACCCCACCCAACTACCACCGTACCCATCTGCCACCCTGGCCCCTTAGCCACTTACCTCACCCACCCTAACCCCTTACCCACCCTAACCCCTCACCCACTTACTTTAACCACCCTAACCCGTTACGCATTTGCCTTCTCTCTGTAGCTTCTCAAAGAAGCTCTTTACTTGTTGGAATATAGCAGCTAGTGCCATAAAAAGGGGGCATGGTTTCTGTGTGGAATCTCTCCACTGCTTCCTCTGAGGTTTCTGCACTGAGTCAGTTCTGCAGGATCCTCCATTAGAAGATTGGCTAGAAAAATTGGAGGAAGGTGTGTATTTTTTTGTTTGATCAGGGTCGGAAACAGGGGTCGGAATTTTGCAGCCCTTCACGCTGGCGGGATCTTCCGGATTTCAATGGCTCACTGGTCCCACTGTCATTTGTGGATGCCACCACAGGGTGGGTAGGGGGGGTGGTGGCTGGAAAATTCAGGCCAGGGTTTCCGATCCTGATTGGAAGATCTGGGCCTCTGTGTCCAGTCTGATTTGCAGGTTTATCCCGAGGTGATTTTTACTGTTGTTGCAGGACAATTGAATCGAAGCTTGGCTTGGTGCTCTGTTTACGCAATCATCTTACATAATTTAAGAAACTCACTTTTGGCTGATGGAATGATGTTAAAACTAAGGGTGGAATTTTCCCAGAAATGCACTAAGTGCGGTAGCGGGCGGGTAAAATGGTGTCCTACCCGCTGATGAAAATGACAAGTTTTCACGTCGTGTCTTCCCAGCCCACCTCATTATATATTCAATCCCGCGAAACATGCTGTTTCCATGGCGGGTGGTCTCTCATTCGCCCGCTTGCCATCACCCCGCTGTTGCATCACCCCGGCCTCTTTAAATGGCCAGCTGCCAGCAAAGCGCTCATCACCACCAACTCACCACCGCTGCCCGGGAGACATGGCCAGCAAAGGAAAAAAATTGCAACCCCCCGCTTCAACGACGGGTCCCTCGAGTGACTGCTGGATGCCATGGAGGCCCACCGGGATGTGCTCTATCCCCGCTCTGGCCGCAGGATAGGTAGCAATGTCACCAACCCGGCTTGGGAGGTGGTGGGAGCGGTGGTCAGCACGAACAGCCTGCAGAGGAGGACAGCCACCCAGTGCCACAAAAGGATGAATGATCTCCTCCGTTTCACCAGTGTAAGTCGCTCTTTTCACTCCCAACTCACACACTCACAAACCCAGCTCACATCCACAGGGCCCTCACTGCCAGTGAAAGGGACATCACCATTCACTGTTTCACACACATCGTCATTGTCTTTATCCCGTCCATAGGACCACTCACCATCCACACAGGCCAGGCATACTTATCATCTGGCCCGGCAGGCATCCTGCTTACCCTCTCCCCATCCCAATGCATGCAGAACAAACTGGCACAAAACAGGAGGGAAAGGTTGAAGACCAGTGGAGGGATTCAGTGACAGAATTCGTAAACAGAGCCGTCCAGCTAGTCGGCGATGACTGGGACTGGCCCTGTGCTGACGGTGAGGTCAGCGCTGCTCTACCAAGTGAGGATCCAGCAGTGCAACATCCATCAGACAACTATGCCATGAGTGATGTTTCCTCTTTCACAGGCCACTGCCATGAACTAATTATCTCCCCTTGCTTTCGCAAGCACGTCTGAGAAGCAGCCGACAGAGTCCACGACCCAGAGCCTCCAAGCAAGCTCCAAAGAAACCCCTGAAGAGCAATCTGGATGCACCCTCCCTGAAGTCCCATCACAACACTCACCCACACCCTCCACCAGCGCAGAGACACACACCTTGGTGGGACTTAGCTTTAGAGTAGCTTCGGGACCACAATCTGGTGAGCACATCGCACTGTCTGATCCACATCAGGCGGAGGCAGGGACTTCCTAGGTCCCCAGCACTCGGAGGGCTGCTGGAGGCCAGAACGTTGCTGAGTCTGAGTCGGATGACGAGCCACTGAAATCGGTCATGTCACAGTTGCTGGGGCTGCAAAGGCAAACTAGGGAACAACAGGAAGGGATGTCCGCTGCACTCCTCAGGTTGTAAGGCATGATGGAGGAGTCCGTCCATCTTCAGGCTGAGGTGATAGCGCCGGCATTGCAATGCACCGAGGTCAACACTGGCAGGATGGTGGCTGCCAGGAAGACCTTGGCCCTGGACATCACTCCTGCACTGCTGCGCGGACTCAACTCCATCGCTGATGCCATAGTTGGCCTCCAACACTGTGTACGCGAGAGGGGTGCTGGGCAGCTCGATCTCACTCCAGCTACCCCTTCCACCCATGGAGTCAGCCAGGGGCCCTCAGGCACCCATAGGGAGGAGGATCAGCAGGTGCACACTCTGGGGCCATCCACCCAGGTGACTCTGGGAGTGACCGGCCCATCCAAATCCTCTCTTTCTGTGACCTCCGCAGATCCAGCTCCACAGGCCGAGGAGGGTGCCACCGCCATACAGCAGGACCCCGAAAGCAGGCCGGGCCTTCCAAGTCTCGGCTCTCCAGAGAACACCCGCCAAAGTCATCACAGACAGGGCGTTGCAGTCAGCAGGCTGCCTCCGCTTCTGCTATGGATGTCCAGTGATCACCAAGATGTAGCAGCAGGGTTAGGAAAGTTAAGTTAAAATAACTCTTTTGAGTCAACCTAAATTAACAAAATTAGGGAGAAAGTGAAAGCAGCCCCTTAAAGGGAAACTGCAAAACCAAAGGCAAAATTTAAAGGAAACTTATAAACAGACCCTGGTAAAAGACAGCAATGCCTGCAAGGAGCCATGAAAGCCCCTCAGGTCTACAAACAGGAGCTGCACATCATAATTCAGGCTGTGCACCTGGTGGGAGAAACACATCGCCAGGGCACACCATCTCGGAGTGCTTGATGTAAAGGCGTCACTGGAGGGCCAGAAGGCGGAAAGTTGCCAGCTGGGTGCGTAGCAAGCCAGCACCTGACCACCCTCCCTAAGTGGCAAACTCAGAACCTCAGCAGTGACCCAGTGCAGCCCCAGAAGAAATCGACGAGCATTCTCTGGATTTTTGTGACAAAGTCCGAGGGAGGGGTCAAAGTGACCAGCTGGCACCACAACATGGCGGCAATCAGCTGGTTTATATAACCAAGTAAGACAGCACTCGGAGGAGTCCTGTCCAGCGCTGCAGGCGAGTGGTGACTTTGGCCTCCAGCTCCTGCCAGTTCGCCGGCCCAGATTCAGCAGGGCAGAGGTGGACCCCCAGATAGAAGAAGCTGGTCCTCCAGGTGAAAGGCCTGAGTTCCTCGGGTAGGGGATCCATCTGCCACTGACCGACCGGGAGTCTGGAACATTTGCCCCAGTTGATCCTGGCAGAGGACACGGCAGAGTAGACCTCCTGGCACTCGCTCATCCTCCGCAGGTCAGCCAGGGTTGGTGAACATGAGGAGCACGTCATCAGCGTAAGCTGAGAGGACGGCCCTGACGCTCGGCCTGTGCAGAACCAATCCCGACAACCTCCTCCGCAGGAGGCGCAGGAAAGGCTCCATGCAGATAGAATACAATTGCCCAGACAGGGGGCAGCCCTGACGCACTCCCCTCCCAAAGTGAACGGGCACCGTCAGGGACCTGTTAACCTTAACTAGACACTCTGCGGCAGCGTACAGAAGTCAGATCTGGGTGATGAAATGTGTCCCGAACCTGAATGCTCGCAGAATCCCGAATAAATATTAATGATCCACCCTGTTGAACGCCTTCTCCTGGTCATGAGACAGGAAGGCGCTCGACAGACCAGCCCTCTGGGAATAATGGATGCTGTCCCGGACCAGATGGATGTTATCGAATATAATATGGCCCAGGACTGTGTAGTACTGGTCAGGGTGGATCATGTGGTCCAGCATGGTGCCAAGTCGAGAAGACATGGCCCTGGCAAAGATCTTGTAATCCGTGCTGAGGAGGGAGACCAGGTGCCAGTTCTTAAGTAGGCGGAGATCCCCCTTCTGTGCCACAAGAGAGGCATCTCCCCGATAGTGATACTCTCCCCAGGACCCCCGCGTTCCCCAGAATGTTCCAGAATGCCCTGAAGAACTCCATTGTCAGCCCGTCCAGCCCCGGGGATTTGCCCCTGGAGAGGCTGTCGAGGGCGCCGGTCATCTCCCTCAGACTAATCGGGGAATCAAGCTTTCCGGCACCCTCCGGGTCGACCTGCGGCAGGTCCTCCCACAAAACTCTGCCAGCATCCTCACTGGACGGATCCGGAGAGAACAGGGCAGTGTAATAGTCTCGGGCAATGGCCCTGATGCTCTCCGGGTCTGAGACAAGGGGACCATCGTTGGCTAGCAGCGTAAGGAGCTGCTGACGGATCCTGTGCCTTTTTTCCAGAGAGTAGAAGAAGGGGGAGCCGTGGTCCAGGTCCTGGAGGAACTGGATCCGTGACCTCATGCCCGCGCCATAGGACCTGATGAGTTGCAGGTCCTGCAGCGCGCCCTTCTCCTCATCGTACACCAGCCGCAGGGCCGGGTCTGCGTCGGGCTGACGGAGACGTGCCTCCAGGTCGACCAACTCCTTCTCCAACTCCTCGTCCCTGGATTTCTGTCTCTTTATCGACCCCCTCGCTTACTCCTGGCAGAAGACGTGGACGTGAGGCTTGCACATGTCCCACCAAAGCCTCAAGGAGGGGAAGCCTCCCCGCTTCCTTCTCCAGCCGGCCCAGAAACGATGGAACGAGTCCAGGAACCGCTCGTCCTCCAGCAGCAGGTTGTTAAAGGGCCAGTACGCAGACCCCGTCCGAGCGCAGAACGGAACGAGTTCCACCCACACCAGACGGTGGTCCGTGCACGGCACCTGTGCACCGCACAGAAGCTCATGGAACACAGGAAACATTGGAAACGTAAAGGTAGTCGAGTCTGGACGCTCTGACTCCAGGTGACATGAAAGTGAAAGCGCTGGAGTCAGGATGGAGACGTCGCCAGACGTCCACCAAGTCGAAGGACCTGACCAGGTCCCTCAACTTACTCACACCTAGCGAGCGGTGCTGGATACCGTGATGGTCCCCAGCCCCGAGGGTACAGTTGAAATCCCCCCCGAGGATGATGCACTCGCTCGTGTTGATGGAGCCCAGACAGGTGGACACTTCCTCAAAGAAGCTCGCTTGCTGCTAGGTGCCCAGGGGTGCGTACACATTCACAAAGTGAAGCGCCGCGCCCCCTAGGTGCACAGTAAGGTGCAGCAACCGGCCTGGCACCGGCTCCTTGACCCCTAAGATCTCCGGCTGAAAATATGGGGCCAACAAGATAGCCACACCACCAGAATTGGAGGCTAGGTGGTTCATGTAGACCCCCCTCCTCGCCACTCCAGGAGCTACATAGCTTTGTCTTCCGGAACGGTATGGGTTTCCTGCAGGAAGCACACCGCATACTTCCCTTCCCTGAGGACTGAGAAGTTCTGGAACCTGCACTTCTGTTGATGTTGAGGCTGGCTATGGTAGTCTTCATTGTCAAAGTATGTGCGGCCATCACCGAGAACAAGTTCAAGAAGGAGGGGACTTTTTTTTAAAGTCTTCCTCTCCTTCAGCAGCCCAGCGAGAAATGTATGGACCCTCCTCCGGGCTTTTAAGGTCTCATGGGTGGACCAGAACACCAGCGGATACGAATGCCACTGGTCCAAGGCCAACTGGGCCCTGTCTCGGCGACCACAATTACTCACCAGAAAATCCCAGAGTCCCCAGTGGGATGACGGGGGAGTCGACAGCGGGCACCAAAGCCCCCATCACCTCACCTGGCTCCAACGACTCAAGCTTGTTGACAGTGCTCGCTATCGACGCCACCTCCTCCTCTGGGTTGTTGCCTCCGGCTTCTGACCCCTCCCCTGCATTGAGTGCAGGGGCTGATTGGGAGCCACCAGCTGGCTCTACCCCTGCCTCGATCCCACCCTCAGGATCAAGACCAGAGGGGTCCTATCTGGTCTCCTTTCGGGTCCCTGCATCAGAGAGTGGCAGTGGCTCAGAGACCTGCTCTGCCTCAGGCACCAGGTCACCAGGCGAATATGGAAAAAGTTCCGGGCCCAAAACAGTAGCGCCTGGTGCCAAAGGCTGAGACGGAGTGGGGAGGCCCTCCTCGCCACCGCCACCCAATGACCCAGTTGTCGGGGCCATGAAGGGACTGCTGCAGTCCCCTGGTGGGCCAGATGGCATCTCGGGGGTACAAGGTGGATCGGGGTGGGGCATCACCACAAGGGCAATACCCTTACCGACCCCCGAGAGGCCCTGCTCAGGGGACTGCAGCAAGGGAACAGGGGTTTGGGCTCTCCCCAGACGGCAGAGTGAGGACTTACGGGGCAGAGACGCCACCACCATTTCACTGGGAGAGGCGACATATCTGACCACGTGAGTCGCGAGGTCCTCCCCCTCCGAGGGGTGGCATTTCTTCCGGGGTAGACTGGGGACTGGGGAGACTTCCATCTGCAAGGCCCCCGCCGCCTCATCCAGCCCCTCTGGACGCTCCACCCTTTGGGATTTGGGCAGGTCCACCCTTTTTAATAATACCACCGGCCCCCCCGCTGCCGGACGTGGGAACCCATGTGGTGATGACACCGGGCCCAGCACATGACGCTGAGGCGCACATGGGCCCGGGAGCACACGCGTTCATGATGCCGGGGCCGGATGTTTTCTTTCCCCCCCTCAGGCTGATGTCTTCAGGGGTTTGGATTTCATGGTGGGTTTGGGGTGTTTGGGGGGCTCTGGGGGGGCCACCCCCAGGTGGCGGGTCTTCCTCCGTGCCTTCTTATGGTGCGGGGGCTCTCCCCCCGCCTCGCTGGCAGCTGAGATGGCGCTGGCTGCCAGCAGCACTTCCCCTTGTGGGGAGGGAGATGGAGCGGTGGTGGAGGGAGGAGCGGCAATGCCAGCTGCGGCTGCCTGGATGATGCTGGCAGTTCTTATGGATGTGCCCCACCTCCTTGCAGGCACGGCATTCGCAGACTAGAAGACCCGGCAGATCAGGCGGTCCCCTGATATTCAATGCTAAAGGCCCCGTCCAAGCACCCCTCCCAGGCCAGGCGGATGAAAACCTGGCGCCGGAAGGAGTAGACGTGGCAGAGGGCCGCATCCTCGAGGCCGAGCGGGATCGGCGTAACCCCTGACCTGACCTCCCCCAGCTGATGGAGGTGGGGGAGGAGGAGCTCACTGGGGACAAAGGGCGGGATGTTAGAAATGATGATCCTCTGGACGGTGGCCTCCAAGGTGTCCACCGCCAGAAAGGTCCCGCGCACAGTGAGTCCATTTTCTAGGGCCAGGTGCACCGCCCACTCTGACCTCAAGAAAATTACAGTTTTGAGGCTGTGGCGATGGCCGATGGGCCGACAACCCCAGCCATAGCCTTCACGCTGGCCTCCAATTTCATTTCGGGTGGGTGTAGCTCTTCATCCCCAGGACCTTGGTGAGGAGACAGAAAGGTGACAGGGCCGCGGGAGCAGCAGGGGCTGCAGCAGTTTTCTCCGGGGCCCCGCCACCGGTGATAGCACCGCCCCCACATACGCCCGGGAAGGCCCGACTACAGGCGACTCTGTCGCAGCCATAGGGGCTGAGCCACACCCACGCCGAGCTCTATATTCAACAATATCCCACCCCGGGGAGAGGGGGATAGGATGGTGTAACCTCCCCCTCCAGGATGACAAAACACAGAGAGGAGAGGAGGGAGAGGGGTAAAGGACAGGGAGACACAGGAGGGGAAAGAGTAAAGGGGAGGTGGGTGTCACTCGGTGGAGTGGAGAGTGGGTGGGGGCCTCGATGTTCTTCCTGTAGGGGGAGGGCACTGTCTTCACCAGACAGCTGGTACTGCCTGGCACACAGGAGTCATCCCTGTTCCTCTTCACCAAGCAGCACCAGCTACCTGGACTCAGACCCAGCTGAAGCGAGGAGGTTGAGGGGAGGGAGGGTGGTGGCAAGATTTTAAATGACACACACACACACACACACACACACCTTTTCCACCTTTTCTCCTCCAAGTCTCTGTGGCAGGTTTTCTTCCCTCCCGCTACAAAACACACAGCTGTCTTCAGCCCCCGCCGAACAAAAGTCCAGGCACCCACCTCGGATGTTAAACCAAAACAGCCTTTGCTCCTGGCCTCCCTGTCCTGTATCAGCAGCAGTACCTCCTCTCCCTCTGTCTCTCCTCAGGCCTCAGGCCCTGCAAGCTCCATGTCCCTGGCAACACAGAAGTCTGTCCAGGGCCTCTTCCCTGTGCTCTGTGCAGCCTTCAGACAAAAGTGATGGTCCAGCTTCATACTCCCTGGAAACATTACTGATGCCTGCACCTCAGCAGTGCTGGTCATTGCTGCCAGAATGTAGTGGGCAGGCACCACAGAGTTCTCTCATACTCTCTGTGCGCTCCCAGCATCGTTAAGGTGGTACTGGCCCCCATCACACCAGCATCTGCAACCAGTGATGCTGTGCACCAGCTCCTGAAGGGCTGAGGTGCTGAAGCCGGACACAGGATCAGGTGCATCTAAAGTTTCATGGCTGCGTCTCTGAGATGGCCCTGATCATGGAGCGCAAGCGAGCTGCCCTCGGCCAGACAGGAGTCAGACATTCTCAGAGGCTATGTGAAGATCTATGAAGTGTCCTCACTGCATGTTGTCATCATCCTTCTGCAATCGAGTGACTATTAAGGCCTCCAATGCATCTCCATGACAGGAGCATTCTCACAGAGGGTATTCGTGCAGCCATAAGCCAGACTGGAGTCAAACATTCACAACTGCGATGTGAGGATCTATGGGGTCACTTCACTGTATGTCATCATCATCCTCCACAAATCTGGCAGCTATGAGGGCCTCCTGAGTGCGCCTGCCTCATCTAGCCAGTGCAAGAGTCTCATCCCTGTCATCGTCATCACTGAGAACCCATTCACCCTCATCCCCATCAGTGCCCTCCTCATCGGAGGAGATATGCAGTTCCTCCATCTCCTCCTCAGCCAGCTCCTCACCCTGTTGCAGCGCCAGATTGTAAAGGGCGCGGCAGATGACGACGATGTGTGACACTCTCTGCGGACTGTATTGCAGGGCTCCACCAGACCGGTACAGGTACCGGAGCCGCATCTTCAGCATCCCATTGGTCTGCTCCACCAAGTTGCGAGCTGCTGCATGAGCCTCATTATACCATTGCTCTGCTGCAGTCTGAGGCCACTGGACAGGTGTCATCAGCCATGTCCTCTGCGGTTAGACCTTGTCCCCAAGGAGCCAACCCTGCAGCCTCTGTGAACCTTGGAAGACTGCAGGGATCTGTGAGCGACTCAGGATGTAGGCGTCGTGCACACTCCCTGGAAACCGTGTGCACACCTGCAGAATGTGTTTCTGGTGGTCGCACACCAGCTGCACATTCAGTGAGTGGAAGCCCTTGAGGTTGATATAGTCCACTGAGTATAGCGATGGAGACCTGAGTGCCACATGAGTGAGGTCAATCGCACCCTGCACCTGTGGGAATCGCGAGATCAGGGTGAATCCAATGGCCCTTGCATCCTGGCTGTCCCGGTCCCGGGCGGAATGCACAAAGTTGTGTGCCATGGAGAGGATGGCATCCGTGACCTCATGGATGCATTTGTGGGTGGAGGCTTGTGATGTCCCACAGAGGTCACCTGTGGAGCCCTGAAAGGAGCCACTGGCATAACAATTGTGTGATCACTTTCACAGCCACTGGCAGTGGATGCCCTCCATGTCCCCTTGGTGCCAAATCCTGCAGTAAGTGGAAGTTGGAGCCACCAGGCCCCTAGTCATGTGCCGTCATCAGCGACGCTGGTTCTCAGTCATCTGCAGAAATGGCAGGTGGCGTCTGTAGACCCTGGGTGTCGCTAGGCGCCGACCAGCCAAGGCTCGCTGGCGCTCCTGAAGTGTGTGCGGGAGACCCTGCTACCCCTTCTTCATGAGGTTGCTGCACCCGCCTTTGCACAGCCAGTCGCTCTCTCCTCGTCTTCTATGGTCTATGTAGACCATCAGGCACTTGGCTAGGTCACCAGGATCCATGATCCTGACGTGGTCCTCCTGCAGCATGAAAGAGAGAGAGAGAGAGACGTGGTTATCATGGCTGTATTTAGCACCTTTCCTGGCCCTGTGTGACCGCCCCTTAATGCTTCCCGGAGAGTGCTGGTCACTCCACGGACAGCCAGAGATGAGTGCGCTGCATGGCTGCCCTGTCAACCTGCGACATGGGGGACACTGGACCAAATCAGGATGCTGAGATTGCAAGGGGCTTTGAGCACCTCCAGCAGTGACTGCTACATGGCCAGCGTTGGCGAAGAGATTGTACAATGTGTGCAGTCCAACTGCTCTGCGTTCCAATAAAATAGTGGCGGACTCAAAGTCTGTGCTGGCGGGGGTGGGGGGATGGGGGGTCGTAAGGTATGGAGCGCTTGGTGGCCCTTTGGTGCCTCCGCTTTGCTTGCATGGGTGGGCAGGCTAGGAGCCTGACCCCAATCATATCATTGTGGCTGCGCCTGATCTGTCTCAGTTGCAGAGGCATGGTCAGTTTATACATGTGTCCCTAATGCGTGGCCACTTCCCTCGCTTACCCTGCCCCCTATCTCAATTGCCTGTGCGCGGAATGCAGGGACAGGGCAGCACTTGACCACACCCCCTCAGCAACCGCCTCCGAGGTTGGCCAGCACTTGTCCCCAGATACCCCCCCACCCCTCAGCAGTCGCCTGCGGGGCCAGGCATCTGTTTTCCCCGTCCCCCGGCGCCCCTGAGGCCTGTAAACAATGGGCGAGCCACGGTGAATGCTGCAGCTCACTCATCTCAGTTCCCGCTGATGTGGACAGATGATGCGGTGGGGTTCCAACAGCCTGGTGAGATGGCCTTTTAATTATATGTTAATGTATTACAATCAGCACCCCCCCACCCCACCCCCCCCCCCCAACCGACCGATGGCGGGAAATGCGGCCCGCTGTCGGTGGGCTGAGCAGAAGATCGCGACCT
Organism: Cetorhinus maximus; assembly: GCF_964194155.1. NCBI lineage: Eukaryota > Metazoa > Chordata > Chondrichthyes > Lamniformes > Cetorhinidae > Cetorhinus > Cetorhinus maximus. The sequence continues at coordinate 50,935,963 of NC_135894.1, forward strand.
GCCTTCATTCCATTATGAAGTGCGTCCTGCACATTTTCCGTGCATGCCAGCTATCATGCCAGTTGCCAGCGGGCTAGGAAATTCTGCCCTAATTATCAAAGGCTGCTTCACCTGCGTCTTTGGTTGAATTGGTAAGAAAAATGATGGTACAAAGGACTGCTTTAGTAAGAAAGTGTTAAGAGACAGTACTTTGCCTTTTACATTCTATCAGTGAAGAAAAGCCCACAATTCCAGTGCAGAAGAAAGAGTTGGTAAGGGTGAAGCTCCAGGTAGGAAAATAATTGTAAAACTATTGGTTGGGGAATAAATGAGTGTCACCCTGCGTTTGGCTGTGCAATGGCCTGATTAATGGCATGTGTAGCAGTGTAGAATAGTATAATGTTTAATGTTGCATTTTCAAGATTACTGTATTGATGCTAGAAAAATAATTTGGATTATTTAATAATGCATACTTGAATGGTGTTTATTTGTCATTTTATTTTGTGTTATGGCACACGTTTTATTCCTGCAAATTTCAGCTTTTACTGATCCATGGCCTTATGGAAAACCTTTCTAAAAATTGGTAGGCTTTGGGGTATGATCCTAAGACTTACTGTAACAGATGTTCTGATCCCAGTGTAATAAAATATTCGACCATGCAGCCCAGTGGGATGAGATATTATGGCAATGCTATCAGTCTAATTCATAGCGGAATATAAAATGCCAGGACATAGAACAAGAGCAAATCATGTGTTAATAGTAAACTAATATGTCATCAGAAATGATTAAGACCTCATTGAAGTAGATGGTTAGTGATTTGACCTACTTTGGTAATAAAAAATTAGCATTGATGCACAACTTTATGTCTCCATCCATTCTAAAACTAAATAGGTCTGGAAAGATTGCAATGCTAACTCTTTTAATGAAGGTACAAGGATATGCCCATGTGATAGAGTATTTGAATTAGATAGGTCAGGAAGAATCAGAAGATTCACTTTATGTAGAACTAGGTTAGATGTCAGAATGTTTTATTTTTTTCAGACTTGTCAGCCTGTACAGTGAGCACAGATTAATTACAAGCATTCGAAAGGGAACTGGACAGGTTCCTGGGTAAAGCTGATGTCACTGCTTATAAAAGGAAGGTGTGAAATTGGGTGATACGTCTCAAGGTCACTGTTCTCTTGAAACTCATTTTGAATACTTTGGGTGTGGCTCGGAGAATAAGTTCCCAGATTTCCTTTTCCCGAGTTACCCTCAAATTCTTCTTGTTGGTTTTTTTCAGCTTATTCCAGGACTTCTTCCATTACTGCTTGTGGTGGAAAGCATTGGGGTATCATCATGCATATTTGCAACATGGCAGAATAGCTCAGGCCCAATGTGCCAGCTAATCTTTTCTTGTCCATCAGTTTCACATATTTGTAATTTCATGGGCCAGAATTTTTCGCTTGTTGGGCGGGCTCAGCGGGGTGGGCGGGGGTGGTCGGAAAGCCGACCGCTACCCGCAATTGGCTCCGCACTGTGATTTTGCGTGGGTGGGACAATTAAGGCCCACCCAGCGTAAGATGAGGCAGCGGCAACAGGGAGAAGGGGAGGGCGGGGGCAGGAACTCAGTGTCTGCTGGGTCCAATGGCGACCCAGCGGCTGATTTAAAGGCGGCCCAGGCAGTCCCTGGAAGGCTGCCACGGAGGGATACGAAGTCGTCATTATGGATCTGGTTGCTGGTGGACACGGCAGGCGGCGGGGGGCAGTCGGCCCAGCGTTTCTCTAATGAGTGTCTCACTGCCCTCCTGGAGGAGGTGGCAGCACGGCGAGAAAATCCTTGTCCCCAGGGACGGGAGGAGGATGCGCCCCCCCCCCCCCTCCCAAACTCACCAAAAGGGCCTGGGAGGAGGTGGCATCCTGGGTCAGCAGCCTTGATGTGGTGAGGTGCACATGGGTCCAGTGCCAGAAGCGCTTCAACGATCTCCTACATTCGGCAGTTTTGACATGGGTCACTTAGCACAGCAGTTAAGAGCTGCCCATCCCCACTTTTGATCTCACAGATCTTACAACGTGAGTGGCAAATGTCAATGAGGCAGCATCTGGGCAAGCAAGTGAGCCCTGGCTGCTTGGACTGAGTGTCTTGTGGCTCCAGGGTCATGAATCGGCTGAGCCCTGCGAGGTTTTCCTCAGGTTGGGTTGGCCAGGCTGTAATGGCAATGCAGGTACAGGGTGGACTAATCAATGCTCCTCTATCCTTTCAGGAGAAAACATCTCATAACAATGCAGAGAGGTTGTGGACTGATGGGGGACCACCTCACCTACTCATCTTGACCCGATATGAGCAGGAGGCCATGGAACTGGAGAGGCTCAATGTGCCTAGGTCAACCGACTGTGGTGAGGTTGGGATGCCACTGGGAGGTAAGATTGCAGTGCACTGAGGTCAGAATGTCTGTCATTGCAACCATTCCACTGTAGTCTCCATATTGGTGTGAGCCGCGAACCTGTAATCCCCATTGTTAATGGAAAGACGAGGGCAGCCTGATGCATATCTTTGTCTCATTTGGGTGCCAGGCATGCACGTAACGGTGTAATGACTTCAACTAATGACATGTTGTTGTTTTTCCTTTCAGGCTCACCAGCAGCCCATCGGCGTGAGAAGCCTGAAGGCCCACCACTGACCCCAGAGGACAGCAGCCAGCACCTGCGTCACACCCTCTCTGCCAAACAGGCACCAGTGCAGATACCAGCACCTCGGTGGGCATTAGATCAGCGGCTAGTATCTCGGAGCACATTGGTGAGGGCACTTCACACTCGCTTGAGGTGCAGGCAGAGGCAGAGAGTGCCCAGGTTGCGGCAGTCGGAGGACTGCTGGAGACCAGGACAATGTTCAGTCAGTGGCTGATCATGAGCCTCTGGAGTTGTCCATGAGGCAGCAGATGCTGGACATCCAGCAGGGTGTGCAGGAGGATCTGGCGGGGATACATGAGGGAATGCGTCCATGTTCTCCATTGTGGAGGAGTCCTTGCAGAACGTGAGCAATGCAATGACCCTCATGGCCAAGCGCAATGCCTCCTCCATGGAGAGAGTGGCGACTCTCATGGAGATGCTCCTCCAGGAGCTGAATCATGGGTTCCTGGGGATGCGCTCAGACCTGCTAGCCCTCACACCTGGCCTCCTCCCCCTTCTGGCCCTCTCTAACTCCTCAGCAGAGGTGCCTCCAGCAGAGATCTCAATCCCCATTCCCATGGTAAGGGAGGGCTGTCTGATACCTGGAAGTCCCCAAGTGGTATGAATCCTCTGGGGTCCTGGAAAACAACACTGAGTCCTGAACTGAAGCCTTTTATTTCTGTCAAAGCAGCTCTGAAATGAAGATGCCCTGATCACACAAGCAAGCAGCAGCAAGTTATAAGCTAAGTAGAAACTACTCGCATTAACAAGCACACCCTCCCCTCTGATCCTGCCTGTGGATAAGGCCTTTGAAAATGTGGCCTGCCCACCTGCCTGTTTAGCCCGTGAGGCGTCCGGAAAATCGCACGGGCCTCATAAACTCCAGGACAATTGGTGTCTCAAGGGCCTTAACTGACTAGTTAATTAATGGTGGGTGCATCTCTGCCTTCATCACGCGCCCGCCTAGCAAAATATCGCGACAGTGTGTGTTGACGTCGGCACGCTTGGCCGAGTCAATGCGCTTCATTTCTCAGTCAGATGTGTCAGGCGCGCACCCACACGCCGACCTAAAAATTCTGCCCATGAAAGATGTGTTGGGGAATTTTAGCCTTATTTACATCCAGTGAAAATAACAAGCACTTTCATGTCCACATAAACAGAAAGAATTCCGTTTATATATTGTTGTTCATGACTTTAGGATGTCCCAAAGCACTTTACAGTCGTGAACTTCTTGAACTGCTGACATTGTTGTAATGTGGGGAAATGTGGAACCAAAATGAGCGCAAACATCAACATGAAAACAATTATATCATCTGTTTCAGTGGTGTTCCTTGAGGGATAAATATTGTCCAGAATATAGATTAGGTAAGAAGTATAGTAAAGCATTTTTCAGTTTGCTGTATGAGTATATTTAACCACATAGGAGTCTCCCCTCCACATAGCAGCATATTTACATTCTATACCAGCACTTTTATATTCTGTGAATGATATTACCTATTTAGTTCTGAACAGTAATGCACAGAGCTAATTTCATTTAGGGCCTTCAGAGTTATCAGAGTCAGAGAGATCTCCATTCCATTATTAAAGACAAAACTAGAAGCCTGAAGTAAGAAGGCCCACATAATCCACAAATCATTAGGTTCCAAAGTTATCAATTTATTGTCTGCGTAAAATTGTTCATATTGAAGATTTTTGATTAATTTTCTCCAAGTTTCTAAAACAAAAAATGTGAACTACATTCAAAATGATCAGTACAAAATAAATATCAATGGTATTGTGTAGAGAACAAAAACTGCACAGTAAATGCATACATTACTAAAGTGTTATGGTTTATATCTAAGAAACATTTTTGATGTTAGACTTAAAACCAAATAAATAATGATTTGCAAAGTCCATAGAGTCAGTTACTTTTCAAAGACTACAACACACTATTATAGAAAGCTTATATGTAAACCTGAATTGAACAAAATAAAAGGAACATAAAAGGATTGGTCAGGAATAGAGCGGGACAAAGTCAGGAATGGAGTGAAGCAGCACAAAAGGAGAGGTTGGGCACAGGGCAAAGCAATGTAAAAGTAGATTCTGAGAGCAGAGCGGATCAGGATAAAATGAAAAACCTGGGAATGGAACAAAGCAGTACAAAAGATGTAGACGGGAATGGATTGGAGCAGCATAAAAAGTGAGGGTGGGAGCGGAGCGGCATAAAAAGAAAGGCCAGAAGCAGAACAGAGCAGCACGATGATTGGTCTGCGAGGTTGAACTGAATGGCAAGAAAAATAAATATCGCAAAATGATATCACCAGACAAGGAGTCACATGCTATGAATATACTGGTAAGCTTTTATTTTAATTTTAATTTATCAACAGTAAAGTGTGACTAGATCAATTAATCAGTATAAAAATTAAAACCAATTTGATAATTTATCATATAATTACAATCAGTCTTCAATTAATTAATTAGATCTAGGGGATAAAATTAAAATGGAATAGAAAAGGAAAGTAACACTAAAATGTCCTGAAATTTTTGGTAAATTAAAATCTGAGGCAAATAGATAATAAGAGTTGAGTGAAACATTTAAGTTAACTCCATATAAAATAAAATCATGCGAACATAAGGGAAGCAGCTGATTGGTGAGTCACTGGTGGGTCGTTATTTATTCAAGTCTTAAGTTTATTTCTATTGAGTCACTTAATAGTCTACTAAATAAATTCCTGGCAGGGCATTTCAGCTCCATGGAGTGTACTTCGGTCCTATGGAGTGCACATCCTGTTCCTTGTGGGAGCTCCAGAATATTTCTTGTGGCCTGGTCAACCACATGTGCAGTAAGTGTCATCAGGTGGAGCAACTACAGTTCTGAGTTTCAGAGCTTGAACAGCAGCTGGCATCACTATGGTGCATCTGGAAGGCTGAAAGTCTCATGGATATAATCTTTTTGGATGGAGTCACCCTACAGATTAATGGCATGCAGGTTAAAAGGGAATGGGTGAGCCAGGCAATCAAGGAGAAACAGGAAGCTAGTGCAGGAGCCCGTGGAGTGCATCTCACTCTCCAATCTGTGTTCAGTTCTGAATGCAGGTTAGGTTGATGCTTCCCCTGATGGGGTGCAATCAGACAAGTCCAGAGTATCTTGGCTGGCTCAACTGCAGATGTGCAGGAGAAAGATTGGGAAAACAACAGTGTTACAGAATCCTTTAGTTAGGGGAACAGACAGGTGATCCTGCAGCTTCAAATTTGAATCCAGGATGGTATGTTGCCTACAGTATGTCAGGGACAAGGATTCCACTAAATGGCTGAAGACCACTCTGAGTTGAAGGGTGAACAGTTAGCAGTTGTGGCCTTTATCTGTACCAATGACACAGGTAGAAAGAGGGATGAATTTCTCCGGGCAAATTTTTGGGAGCTCAGAAAGGAACTAGCAAAGATAATAATTTCCTGATTACTCCTCTTGTCGCATGCTAAGGTGTATAGAAATAGGACAGAGTGATGAATGCATAGCAGGAGAGATGTTGCAGGAGGGAGGGTTTTAAATTCCAGGAAAATGGGGTCTAGTTTTGGAGGAAATGGGACCTGTACAGGATGGAAAGGTTGTACCTGAGCAGATCTGGGACTAATGCCCTTTTGTTGGGTGATTTGCTAGTATCAATTTAGAAATGACTGAAGAAGAAATTAAAATTGAAGAATTGGTTACTTATACCTAGATGAGGTTACTGCTATCTTGTGATTTGTTCAGTAATTAAAATCAATGCTGTTTAAAGATTCACAGGTGAGCAGTTCAAATTGGATGGAACAGAGAAGCAAAAAATGTGACTGAGTGGATTAAGGTATTAAAGGTACTGAACTTGCCTTTAGTCGGATAGGAGATAAGAGTATTAGTAACACAGTATTTGAGGCAGACAGTGTGGTGTAGCTAAAAGGTCAAAACTAACTGCTGAGTTTCAGCTACATTAATAGAGTAGAAAAATATATAAGTATTAGTGTGAACATCCATTTCTTTGATCAAATAAAGACAAGCTGCACTGAATTGCAGCCACAGTTAAAGCAAGAGTAGTAGTACTGTAGGTAAACTGAGCAGAATGAGTGATCCTCTGCCAGATGGCATATCTTGATGATGATGATTCTTCTCGGGCATGAAGATGGACAACTAGAGGAAGCAAAATGTCATCTTACTGAATTAATTGAAATCCTTATTTCTGAAATATTATCATAAAATCATTCATAGATCAATAAGAACTTTTTTAGGTGGCAACCTGATCTGTTTTCTATATCTTGGAACATGCTGCAAGATATTGCAAAGCACTCTGAACACAATCAACTTAGCTGACCTGATTTTCTCTGCAGTATTTGTAAGTGCACAATCATGGACATATATAGTTCATTAAAATTCAAGACTGAAAGGTAAAAGAATAGATTTATTGTCTATAGGCAGCAGATCAGCCTCTGCTTACAATCTCTATCTTGCAGACTAACATATTGTAACTCAGTTCCAGCTGATGCAGTCTAAATGCTACACTGTCAGTTACTGATTGCTAAGAAAACAAAAATCAATAAATGTTCACAGTATAAAGGCCAATTTTAACCCACTGTGTCTAATGGGAATGGGACAGGTGGGTACTTAAATTCAGTTGGAGCACTTAGTGGTGTGTTCCTGATGCACTCCCAGCTGCTGCCAGTTGCACGGTTTTCCAGTCAGCCGAGGTATTTGCCAGGTGGAGGTGGAGATACCTTGAATAAATACCAGAAATTCGAAGGAACTTCCATTTAATATTGCACCTTTCAGAAATCTAAGACCATCCCAAAGTACTTTATAGCCAATGAAGTCTAATCATTGTTGTAATTTAGGAAGCATAGCAACTAAATTGCACATTGTAGGGATCTCTTAAAAGTCAAGAAATAATGACAAGGTAATCAGTTTTATTGGTGTTGGTTGAGATATTAAATTTTGATTAGGAATCTGAGGGTACAATGTGGTTTTATTCGATTAGTGTCATGGTGTCTTTCACACCCACTTGAATGGACAGATAGAGCTGTAATTTAACGTCTTATCCAAAAGTTGCTTTAACAATGCAGTTCTCCCTCAATACTGCACTGTGGCGTCAGCCTAGACAATTTGGTTGTAAAGTATTCATATGTTATGAGCATGACCAGTGCATAATGACATCATTAAATGTGTGATCTGGTCATCTTGGTGTCTCTCTCTTTGCAAGTGCTTCCCAATATGTAACAGGCTTTGGCAACAAAATGGGATTAAAATGCAAAATGTTTTCAGAAAGCAGCAGTGGAGACCATGATGAACAAAATAACCTCACCCCCAGTGACTTACCTGGTAGCACGGTGACGATTTTGGCTGGATTGTGCGAGACCTGAGCTTCAAATTCAGTGAATGCAACGCCATATGGCCCTAGTGTCCATATATTCAACTACTGCATGCACTGGCTCTGTTGAGTTTGCTCTGATTAGGCTGACTTAGCTTTGGTATTACTGTTCACAGAATCACAGAATCATTTCAGCACAGAATGAGGCCAATTAGCCCATTGTGTCTGCACTGGCTCTCACAGAGTGCCATTCCCCTGCCTTCTCCTCATAACCCTGCACATTCTTCCTTTTCAGATAAAAGCCTAATTCCCTTTTAAATGCTTCAATTGAACCTGCCTCCACCACACTCTCAGGCAGTGCGTTCCAAACCCTAACCATTCGCTGTGTGAAAAAAGTCTTTCCTCATATCACTTTTGCTTCCTTTACTAATTACTTTAAATCTGTACCCTTTTGTTCTCAATCCTTTCACAAGTGGGAACTCCCTATCTACTCTGTCCAGACCCCTAATGATTTTGAATTCCTCTATCAAATCTCCTCTCAGCTTTCTTTTCACTAAAGAAAACAGCCCTAACTTCTCCAATCTATCTTCATGACTGAAGTTCCTCACCCCTGGAACCATTTTTGTGAATCTTTTCTGCATTCTCTACAATGCTTTCATATCCATCCTCAAGACGAAGATTCACAACCCTCTGAGTAAAAAAAATTCTCACCTCGGTCCTAAGTGGCTTCCCCCTTACTTTTAAATGATGTTCACTGGTTCTAGACTCCCCCATCACAGGAAAAATCTTACCTGCATCTACCCTGTCTATCCCTTTAAGCATTTTGTAGGTTTCAATGAAATCACCTCTCATTTTTCGAAACTCTAGAAAATACAGGCCGTTTCCCCAATCTCTCTTCATAGGACAGTACCACCATCCCAGAGGCTTATCTGGTGAACCTCCATTGCACTTCCTAAGGTAAGGGGACCAAAGCTGCACACAGTGCTCTAGGTGCAGTTTAACCAAGGTTCTACACAATTGAAACAGGACTTTGCCACTCCTGCACTCAAATCCTCTTGTGACAAAGGCTATTGTACCATTAGCCTTCCTAATTGCTTGCTGCACTTGTATGTTAGCCTTCAGTGACTTATTGATGAGGACACCTTGGTACCTTTGTACATCAACACTTTCTAATCTCTTACCATTTAAGAAATACTCTGCACATCAGTTCCTTCTGATAATCTTACATTTTTTCACATTATATTCCATCTGCCATCTCACTAAGTCTGTCCAAATTCTCTTGAAGCTGCTTTACATCTTCCTGACAATACACATTCCCACCAAGCTTTGTGTCATCTGCAAACTTGGAAATATTACATTTCATCCCCACATCCAAATCATTGATATATATTGTGAACAGCCGGGGCCCAAGTACTGATCCTGACCTGTTTATTCCTACTCCCTGTTTTCTGCCTGTTAGCCAATCCTTAACAAGAGCGGCAGGATCATTGTGGGCATCGGCGTGGTGATTGGTGTGGTCTCATTGGGGAGGGAAGGTATGTCCAGATTGACAGTGATAGTGTCCAGGGTGATGGGGCGAGGTTCAAGGGTTCAAGGGGAGAGTGATGGTGACATTTGGTAGGTCAATGGCAATGAAGGGAAGTTGGTATGAGACAGAAGGAGGGTACAAGGTGGTGGAAATGGTCTCAAATGTAACATGCACCATCCTGAGACACAGGCAGGTTACCAGGAAGACAACACTTTCGATGTCCAACTGCAAAACATTGAGGTGAGAGGAGGGTCTTCTTGGGTGGTGGAGCTGAAGGTCAGCACATCTGGACAACCAAAGAGAAATCCTAATAATCATGTGAAGACTGTATGAGAAATTTGTGTTTTTGAAATTCACGCTGTCTGGTTAAGGCCACACAGTAGCTGGTCTGGCCCAGAGGGTTCTCATTACGAAAACATCACAGCAAGGTGTAGAGCTGCCATTCACTTTGATCCATTTGCCATCAGCTCTATTCAGAATTAAGGAAGAAGGGAGGGAGGGAGGGAGATGGATGTCTACAAAGGGTATGCAGGTGAATTACAGCCGACTCGCGACTGCAAAACTCCATCCTCACAAGGGACATGGACCTGCCTGACAAGGGTTCATGTGATTAGTCTTTCTATTATGACAAGATTTCTCTACAGAGCCTTTAGGGCAGTGGGGACAAGTGCAATAGTGTGAGTGGGAGGCTCCTTGCACTTGGCTCTCAGCATACTTGTATTAGGGGGAAGAACACCTATCTTTGGTCCCCCAGGATGTCATTCACCTGGAAGGGGTAGAATGCATGTGACCATAACAACTAGTAGCAAGAATGAATCCAGGAGACATCCAATCAGTGCAAGTGAACATATATTTACAAGTGCCTAAACTATATGCAATGATTGTACACTTATGCCACCAGTGCTCATTATAAATTTCTTAATTTTTTGAACTCTACCACTCCATTTAGATGCATTCGCAATGCCCGCAGCAGTGGTGGAAGCAGCCTGCTGAGTACTATGCCTTCTTGTATGTGATGACTTTGGTGGGCATCCTCTGGAGGTCCAAAGCCTAGAGGGCCCCAGCTTTCTTTGGGTCTCCTGTTCAGGGGCAGGTACACCCCCTGCAGCCTGAGCAGCTGGACCTGATAGGGTCACAGGTAGAGGGGATTTGGAATGCCTGGACACCTTTGGAATGTCTGGGGTGGATGACCCAGGGGTGCCTGCCTGAGATTCCTCCTCCCTTTGGGTGCCCAAGGCCCCTTCTCTGACTCCTTGAGGAAAAGGGGTACCTGGAGGAGGTCGAGATGCCCCATCCCCCTCTCACCTAACCACTGCTGGAGCACAGCAATGGCTACAATAATGGTACGCAAATACAAGTGCATATTCAGCAGAAACTGTGTGTTCTGCTGGAGCAGGGTCCCAATGGCATCCACCATCCTCCCCATAGAGACTTACATGCACTTACTTGCCAGAACCATAACATCAGAAAGCACGTGGACGGACTCCGCCGTCTTTCATGCCACTTTGTTGAGGGCTTCTGACACCTCTAACTGATGTTCCCGTGCGTCTCTCTGAAGCTCCAACATATTTTCTATGGCTGCCCCCAGAGACTTGCCAGCTGATTCTGACTTAGCAGGTGACTTTTCTCCAACTGTCCTCTGAGTGCCAGAGGTCTTGGCTTTCACTGCCTCCTCCTGCTGTGGACACGTGTCTGTGAGGTGACCTCCAGAGTGTGACCCTGAGCCTAAACTAGCTCTATGAGCCACCGAGGTATGTGTCTCTGGGCTAGTGGGGGGTGCAAGTGGAAGCTGTGATGGCTCTACAGGTGATAAGTCTTTGTCATCTTCCTCTGAGGTCTCCTGGTGGCTGGGGCCTTATTTCTTGGAAGGAGGCTGGTCTCCCTCTCTTCCAGCTGGCACCTCAAATGGAGAAAAGAGAGAATGAATGGCTGCCTAGGCTGGCTCAGTCATTGCACAAATCAATCACCTTGATTTTCCAAGGTTCTCGGAATAATGCTTGCTTCCTCACTGGATTCTTGGCAGATGCTGACCTCACTGTAGGCACAGGTCCAGTTGCAATCCTCCCCTGCCAACTCGGCAGCCTGCTGCTCAAATTGAGTGAGGGTTCTGAGCTCAGGCATCCCATCTCCTGTCTTCTCTCTCTCCCTCCTGCTGTGGGCTGCCTTCTTCTGCATAAAGACATATAGATGGATTGTGAGCATGTTTGATGAAAGAGCAGTCTAATGCTACTAATTCTGTGACTAATGGCTGACCTCCTGACTCTGCAAAGCCAGACCAACATGTACAAGGCCCAAGTCAGGAGTGTGATGGAACACTCTCCACTTGCCTGGATGAGTGCAGTTCCATAAACATTCAAGAAGCTGCACACCATCCAGGGCAAGGCAGCCACTTGACTGTCACCCCATCCACCAGTTCAATGTTCACTCCCTCCACCACCGACGCACAGTTGCAGCAGTGTGTACCATCTACAAAATGCACTGCAGCTGGCCACCAAGGCTCCTTCGACAGCACATTCAAAACCTCTGAGCTCTACCAGCTAGAAGGACAGGGCAGCAGATGCATGGGAACAGCCCCGCCTGCAAGTTGCCCTTTGCTCCACACCCCTTGGCTGTGCCTTCACTGTGGGTGTGTCTGGGTGAAAGTCTGCCAGTTGCCTCCCCAACAGCAACTCACATGGACTGCAATGGTTCAAGAAGGCAGCACCCCATCACTTTCTCAAGGGATGGGAAACACAAATGCTGGCCTTGCCAGTGACACCCATGTCCCATGACAAAATCACAAAAATCTGTGGTTATATGAGTTTGGAGTGAGTAGAATGAGATTATTCATCTGTTTCCTGCACAGCAGGGCGATCCTCCTTTGGGTGCTCACCACCCTGGTGACCTCCTCTCAGGCTGCCGTAGTCAGACCTATGGGTCTCCTGCTGCCATTCCTTAGAGAGAGGATGCCCCACCTTTCCTCAATGGCCTGCAGGAAATTCCTTAGGGAGGCATCGCTGAAGCGTGGGGCTGGAGCTTGCTGTCTTCTCATAGACATTTTTCTCCAAAAGTCCTGGCATGATGAATGAATGGCTGTCTGGGTGCCTTCTAAATATAGCGCCAAGACATGATGGCAAGGCGCATGACTTCCCGCCCACCCCACCACAAGATTTGATGTAAAACACGTAGCTGCATAATTAATGAGGAGAGCAGCACATGATTTGAGTGCCATCCCGCCCCGTCTACAGAGGGAGTCACTCCGACTTTCTGCTCCCACCATGGAACATAGGACCGGAGCAGATGATTCTGCCCATCGTTGCTACACTCTGACTGACTTGGAAAAGCAGCTTCTTAAAACACAAAGGGTTAGCTTGCTTATCACATGACCTCCATTCATAAACTGGTCAGTTTCCAAATTTAGCCACAGCAAGTTTGATTTTAGATCCATCATTTGAAGTTATTAGATTATGTGGCTAGGGGTAGTCCCTTTCTTAGCTGGGGTCTATTATCCAAAGTGATTGAGTCTAACGGCTTGGTCCAATGCCCCTGAATATCAGGTTATGTCTGGATGTTTTGTGAATGGTTCAGGAGATGGGACATATACACTTGTTTAAATTGATTGCCTCTGGTGGTTACTCCTAGACAGCCAGGCTCTCTTCTGATAGCTTTGAAATGGCAAGGTGCAGTTATGTAGCTATCCAGTCACCTTATGAACTTAAAATGCTGTTGTTCAGTCTTTTTAAAACTTATTTTATGGCTTCAGCCCACTCAATACACAAATATAAAACATGCGGCTGCATCTTCTGGTTGGCGAGTGGGGGGTGCGGGCTTTTGAAAAAACGAAACCTCATTCACGGGCGGGATGAGGTTTCATGAGGGATTTAAAAATTTCAGAATATTTTAAAATAAAAGTTATGGACATGTCCCAACTCATGTGACAGTGTCATATGAGGGGACATGACAGCAAAATTATTTTCTCATCTTTATTTAATGTTTCAAACCTGAGCCAATCTCCCTGAGGCAGCACTTTGCCTCAGGGGGATCTGTGCACTCTTCCACTCGCATGCACGAAAGAGCGCACTCCTGGCTCAGGGAATCCCCCCCGCCTGCACAGGGAGCGCATAGCGCTTCATGGTGGACGTCATGCTGGGCGGGCCTTAATTGGCCCGTCCACGTAAAATGGCGGTGCGCCCCCAAATGGGGGCGCCAATCAGGAACCCGCCCACCCGTGCCCGCTTCCGCACATCCCCCTTGACGAGGGGAAAGTGTTGCCCATGGTTATATAATAGTGTCAGGTCATGTTCACACCGAAACACTGCTTCATGGACAGGGCCTAACAAAAGTGCAGGATGCAAATAAGCCCTGAAGAACTGTGAAAGCCTGTATATGTATTCCTGCTACAGAGACCATTGAAACATCAGTGAGTACAGACAAGATGACCACAAAATTTCCATCCCTGAATTGGAAAGTGGTAGATCTCCTTACTGAGTTCAATTTGTCCAGGCAATGGATGGGAATATGTTTTCTGGGCCTGGCTGGCTCCAATCCAGACAAGCCATCAAAATCAACACTGCCATATGAAACAAATGTCTTCACAGACTGAACAAATCAAGACTGTAGTAAGATGACCACTAAGATCCAAGCAAAATATGCTCTACACTGGAAGACCAGTTAAGAGTTAAGCTTAATTTTTACATACACCATCCTGAATTTACATCTTTCAGATAACAGCCCAAAGAGATGATAGACCACTTTGTGATCTGCTGCAAAGATCAGGGGTGTGACTGACCTTTCTGAAGCTGAACAGGCTGATAAATTCACTGAGCTTGTAAAAGTTTCTACTCCTATTGAAGTGTATCAAAAGGATATTTTGGACCAAACCAAAAGTTAGAGCTGAGAAGCATTGCTAAAAAAATGGATGCAAGTATACAGACATATGAACATATGAATTAGGAGCGGGAGTAGGCCATTTGGCCCCTCAAGCCTGCACCACCATTCAGCTAATTCATGGCTAATCTAATTGTGGCCTCAATCCCACATTCTGCCTGTCCCGTGATAACCTTTGACTCTCTCATTAATCAAGAATCTATCTACCTCTGTCTTAAAAACATTCATGGACCCTTCCTCCAACACTCTCTGGGGAAGAGAGTTGCAAAGATTCACAATCCTCTAAGAGAAAAAATGTATTCTCATCTGCGTCTTAAATGGGAGACCCCTTATTTTTAAAGTGTGTCTCGTTGTTCCAGTCTCTCCCACAAGGGGAAACATCCTTTCAGCATCCACCCTGTCAAGTCCCCTCAGGATCTTATATGTTTCAATAAGATCACCTCTCAATCTTCTAAACTTCAATGGCTACAGGCCCAACCGTCTAGCCTTTATTCATATAATAAGTCCCCGATGTCAGGTATCAACTGTGAACCTTCTCTGAACTGCTTCTAATGCATTTATATCCTTTCTTAAATAAGGAGACCAACACTGTACACAGTACTCTAGATGTGGTCTCACCAATGTCCTGTACAACTGTAGCAAAACATCCCTAGCTTTATAACTCGCTCTGAGGAAGGGTCTTATGGACTCGAAACCTTAACTCTGTTTCTCTCTCCACAGATGCTGTCAGACCTGCTGAGTTTTACCAGAATTTTCTGTTTTTGTTTCAGATTTACAGCATCCACAGTATTTTGTTTTTATCCCTACTTTTATATTACACTCTCCTTGCAATAAATGACAAACTTCCATTTGCCTTCCTAATCACTCTCAGCACCTGCATACTAACTTTTCCTGATTCAAGTACCAGGACACCCAGATCCCTCTGCACCTCAGAGTTCTGCAAACTCTCTCCATTTAAATAATATGCTGTTTTTCTATTCTTCTTGCCCAAGTGGACAAGTTCACATTTTCGCACATTATACTCCATCTGTTAAATTTTTGCCCATTTACTTAAATTATCTATCTCCCTTTGCAGACTCCTTATGTCCTCTTCACAACTTACTTTCCTACCTATCTTTGTGTCAACAGCAAATTTAGCAACCATACATTTGGTCCTTTCATCCAAGTAAATTGTAAATAGAGAGGCCCCAGCACTGATCTCTATGGCACACCACTCATCACATCTTGCCAACTGGAAAAAAAACCATTTATCCATAATCTTTGCTTCCTGTTAGCTAACCAATCCTCTATCCATGCTAATATGTTATCCCCTACACCATGAGCTCTTGTTTTGTGTAGTAATCTTTGATGTGGCACCTTGTCAAATGCCTTCTGGAAATCTAAGTGCAGCACATCCATTTTCTCCTTTATCCACATTGCTTGTTACTTTCTCAAATAACTCCAATAAATATCCATGTTGCTTGGTACTTCCCCAAAGAGCACCAATAAATTAGTCAAACATGCTTTCCTTTTCACAAAACCATGCTGACTCTGTTTGATTGCATTGAGATATTCTAAGTGCCCCGCTATTACCTCCTTAATAATAGATTCCAGCAATTTCCCTAAGACAGATGTTTAGATAACTGGCCTGTAGCTTCCTGCTTTCTGTCTCCTTTTCATGAATAGTGCAGTCACATTCACTTTTTTCCAATCTGATGAGAGCTTTCCTAAATCTAGAAAATGATGTAAAATTAAAACTAATGCATCTGCTATCTCAGCAGCCACTTCTTTTAAGACCCTAGGATGAACTCCATCAGGATCTGGGAACTTGTCAACTTTTAGTACTAATAATTTTCTCAGTACCCTGTCCCTGGTGATTGTAATTGTTTTAAGTTCCTCGCTCTCTTTTACCTGCTGATTCACTATTATTTCAGGGGTGTTATTTGTATAATCTACAGTGAAGACAGATACAAAATATCTGTTCAATTCTTCTGCCATTTCTTTATTAATTAGCCATTCTCACTGTCTACTTTACTTATTCTTTTCCTTTTTAAATACCTGTAGAAACTCTTACTACCTGTTTTTATATTTCTAGCTAGCTTTCTGATTTCTCCCTCCTTGTTAATCTTTTAGTCATTCTTTGCTACACTTAATATTCCAATCTTATGACCTGCCACTCATCTTTGTATAATTATTTGTTTTTCCTTTCATTTTGATAACATCTTTAACTTCTTTAGTTAGCCCCAGATGGTGTGTCCTTACCTTAGAGTCTTTCATTCTCACTGAAATGAATTTTTTCTGAGTATTTTGAAGTGTCTCCTTAAATGATTGCCACTGCATCTTTACTGAGTTATCCCTTAACATAATTTCCCAGTTCACTTTAGCCAGCTCTGCCTTCACTGCCTCATAATTGCCCTTATTTAAGTTTAAAACATCAGTTGTAGATCGACTCCTCTCTCCCTCAGACTAAATGTGAAATTGAAATATATTATGATCACTGCTACCTAGGGCACCTTCACAATGAGGTCATTAATTAATCCTGTCTCATTGCACATTACCAAATCTCGTATAGCCTGCTGTCTTGTTGATGCTAAAACATGCTGCTCTAAGAAACTGTCCTGAAAACACTCTATGAACTCATCATCCAGGCTACCTTTGCTAATCTGATTTGTCCAATCTATATTTAGATTAAAATCACCCACGATTATTGCTGCACCTTTCTCATAAGCCCTCATTATTTATTCCTCTATACCCTGTGCTATAGTTACTGTTAGGGGGCCTATAAACCACTGCCACGAGTAACTTCTTACCTTAACAATTTCTCATCTCTACCCAAACTTATTCTATATCTTGATCTCCAGAATTAAGGTCATCTCTCTCTCTTTTGTACCAAATGTCATCCTTAATTAACAGAGGTACCCTCCATCTTTTCCTAGCTTCCTGTCCTTCCTAAATGTCATGTACCCTTGAATATTCAGGTCCCAGTTTTTATCATCCTGCAGCCACGTCTCTGTAATGGCTATCAGATCATACATATTTATTACTATTTGTGCTGATAATTCATCTGCTTTGTTTCAAATGCTACGTGCATTCAGATACAGAGCCTTTAGTTCTGTCTTTTTTATTTTTGCTGTAACTTCTAGCCCTATCTGCTGGTGCACTCTTAGGTTTGTACACTCTGTCCCTTCCTGCCATGCCCTGATTGTCATTTCCTTTATTGCTATCTAGCTCTTTTGCCTTGTCGTCTCTATTTAATTTATCACATCTTCCCAAACTTGATTCCTTCCCCCACTATTCGGTTTAAAGCCCTCTCCACTGCACTGGTTATATGGCTCACCAGAACACTAATCCCAGCATGGTTCAGGTGAAGACCATCCCAATGGTACAGCTCCCATTTTCCCCACTACTTGCCAGTGCTCCAAGAATCAAAACCCATTTCTCCCACACCAATCTTTGAGCCATGTATTTAACTATCTAATCTGATTTACCCTATGCCAATTTGCTTGTGGTTTAGACAGTAATCCAGAGATTATTACCTTTGAGGTTCTGCTTTATAATTTAGTTCCTAGCTGCTCTTACTCCCTCAGCAGAACCTCTTTCCTCGTTCTACCTATGTTGTTGATACCTACATGGAGCATGACAACTGGATCCTTCCCCTCCCACTGCGAGTTCCTCTCCAGCCCAGAGCAAATGTCCAGAACCCTGGCACCAGGCACGCAACACAGCCGTCTGGACTCCTGTTCTTGGCTGCAGAGAACTGCGTCTATCCCCCTGACTATACTGTCTCCAACTACCACTACATTCCTATTAACTCCCCCCACTTGAATTTCTCCTGTACCATAGTGCCATGGTCAGTTTGCCCATCCACCTGCAGCCATTACCTTCATCCATACAGGCTGCAAGAACCTCAAACCTGTTGGGCAATTGCAAAGGCCGAGGCTCCTCCACTTATACATTCTGGTCCCCATACCTGACTCATTAGCAGTCACAACCTCCTGTCCCTGACCACTGACCAAATCAGAAAGGGGTATGACTGCCTCCTGGTCCAAAATGTCCAAGTAACTTCCCACCTCCCTGATGCAATCCTTGTGGTAGACAGAGTTTACAAGCCCTGTGAACTATGTCCTCCATTGGCATGGTAGTCAATTCAAACAATCCTGGTAAGCCACACAGGTGGGGTGATTTCATACATGCAACTAGCTTTCCACAACATATACAAGGCATGTGGCACCAGAGGATACTGGAAACACCAAGGTAGGAAGCCAAAGCCTGAACAGATGGCTTGAACCCATGACAAGACACAGTTTGATGCAAGACTGGTTTCACATTCCAGCAAACAAGCAGAGCATACCAAATATCACAAACTGCACTTGCTGAACAATTCTAACATGCCACAGACTCCCCTCTTTGAAGCCTGCTGCGGATATGGGTATGGTCCGGTGTGTGATCAAGCCACACTAACAACATATTTGAAATAATCAGTCGAGCTCATAACATAGCTCATTTATGCTCGATAGAAGCCACTTACATTCATGCGCAAGCACTTGTCCTCTACAAACAAAAGACACATGTTCAAGCCTTGTGCCTTTTTTGAATTCCCAGGAGCTTGAGGAGCCTAATATTCCCAATTGCTTTCTCTATGGCAATGCCTCAGCCAATCAGAGTCGAATTGCCAGCCTATGTTTTCTGCTGTAGTATAAATTGTTGCAATTGTTTGAAATTTTGCATTAATGTGTTTATCCTGATGATTGCACGGTGAATAGCTTTGGCAACAGTATTTCTTTTCAGCAATATTCAAGTTCTGTACTGCCAGATGACAAAGGTTAAAATATGTAATATTGTTATTGATGAAGTTAAATGTTCAATTTAAGTTTATTATTTATACTTTTGGAAACAAACCCTTGAAACACATTATGCCTCTCATTTACAAAGAAGGGGACAGATGTAGTGTATTGAAAATTGCATTGTGCACTTTGTCCAGTTAAGGCTACCACACCCATATACCAGCAGAGAGAATCTAGAAAGAGAATAAAGGAACATCACGTCATAACATTCAAGGCTATGGGCCAAGTGCTGGTAAATGGGGTTGGGTAGGTAGGACAAGTGTTTCTCACATGTCGGTGCAGACTCAATGGGTCGAAGGGCCTCTTCTGCACTGTGTGATTCTGTGATTCTGTGTATCCATGTTTTAACTGCATGTGCAGTTGTGATTCTGAATGCTTCTTACTGAATCTTGTTGTCTTTTCCCAAGAACTCACAACAACCGATTCTTTTTCTCATTTGCTATAAACAATATCTATAAGCTAAGTCTAAGAACTGGTTCACAATGTTTTCAAGTTCTCTGAACAGGTTTTGGTGTAGTGTCAGGTTTTGGACTATCACATTTCAGTTCAGGAATTACAGGGGTGGTGTTTCCTTTTCAGAAACCAATATTTCAGACACTGAAGTCTGATTTACACCTTGGCATAAGCTTGTTATCAAGTATATCATGCTCAAGATTTAGATCACCCATCCCTGGGATTATATGCTCCCTGTGGACACTTCTCACTGTTCCATAAATTTCAACTAAGTATCTCTTATTGCCACAAACTTCTACGATATTTCCCACATCCCACTTATATGAATTGTGAGAGGGGGCTCTAAACACAAATAAGTTTCATTTCTCTTTTATTTGTCTCATACAACTTCAGCAGTCAAATTCGGGAGAACTAAACTGAAGCGTGTCCCTAATCTTCTCTTCAATAAGAGCTCAACAGGTTTATATCCTGTACTTGTGTGTGAAGTTGTTCTGTACTTCAGCAGAAAATTAGCTAATCTCTGTTTTATGTTGAAACTTGAACATCCATGTAGCACTTGCTGCTAAGTGCTTCCTTGACTTGATTTTCACAGTTCCTTCTGCTGTTTCATTTCATACTGGCTGATAAGCAGGAGAGAGGGTAAGTTTGATATCATTTTGCACCATGAAATTGCAGAATGAAATTGAGGGCTGTTACCTGAGACAGAATCCTCAGGTAAACAATGACAGGCAAAGGTGGACTGTAACTTGTCAATTGTCTTTACAGCATGTTTTGGCCCTTGTATTTTACTTCAATCCACTTAGAGTGACTGCCAATAAGCACCAAGAAAATGTTATTTTCCTTTTTGCAAAAGTTTATATGCACTCTTTAAAATGGTCAAGTAGACCATGACTGTTTGTAATGGAGGTTTTGGCAGGCTACTTCTACATCTTGAACAAATTTGCCAAGCAATGATTCTAGATCGCCACCTAGGCCAAGCCAATACACAAAACTTCTGCCTATGGACTTCATGCTAACTATACCCGTGGGTTCCGTATGTGATTCTGCTAGAACCTAGTCTCTTAAAGAATTAGGTAACACCATTCTGTTACCCCACTTATTGCATCCTTTTCACATGACAACTTACTATGTCTACTGTGGAACAGCTTCAATTTCTTTTTTGTACACCAGTCGAACCCTGTCCAACCATTCAAAGCCAGATCGTAGACTCTTCTTGAAACTAGGGACAGAATTGCCCCAGATTTGTATTAAGTGTGGTATGGGACGGGGAAAAGGACATTTTACCTGCTGGTATCAGTGGTGACTTTTTGTGCCGTATCGTCCCATTCCCGGCGTGTCCCACCTAATTAATAATGCATTTCTGGGAAACAAGCCGGGCTACTGGTGGGGGGACCTCTGATTCACCGGCCCCGTCATCACTTAGGCCTTCAGTAAACCAGGTGCCATATTTAAAGGGCGCCCATGCACAGAGCTAGCACTCTTCAAGGAATAGGAAGCTGCTGGAAACTGGTCACTGCCAAAGGGAGGAGACATGCTGCCCCCAAATTTAGTGATGCCTGCCTTGAGAACATACTGGACACATTGGAGGCCCGCCGCGATGTCCTCTGACTCCACTCTGGCCGCAGACCAAGGAAGGTCACCAATCCAGCATGGGAAGCAGTGGTAGCAGTAGTCAGCGCCAATGCCCTGCAAAACGGGACAGCCATCCAGTGCAGGAAGAGGATGAATGCTCTCACCCGTCCTACCAGGGTGAATCACTCTTCTCATCACTCTCAACTCGCACACTCAAACCCATCATACATCCACAGGGATCTCACCTCTGAAGGGGCAACACAAGTAATTCTCTCACACACCCTCATATCTCCATCAGGCTCACACCCTTTGAAGCTTGTGTCTTCATTCTGTCCATGGTTCCACTCACGACTCAAACATTTCACATAGTGCCACGTGTCCATTATTGAAGAGCTGGAAATAAACAGCCTGGAAGACCCGTCACAGCGCTAACACACGCCCTCCACCATCGCAGAGACACACACCTTGGTGGAACCTAGAGCAGCTCGGGTTCACAATCTGGTGGTCACTGCATGGACGCGTGTCCACAGCAGGAGGAGGCAGGTTCAACTGAGCTTCCTGGCATTCGGAGGACTGCTGAGGAAGAGGCATCTGTGAGGTCCGAGTCAGATGATGAGCCTCTGAATTCAGCCTTCCAACTCATTGTGGGGTATCATGGTGGGGGAAAGTCACGCAGAGCTGTTGGAAGCCCTCAACAGAATGCCACACAAGTCGAAGGAGTGCGTCCGCTTGCTCTCTGATGAAGTGGTGCTCACATGTGCGCGCATTGAGGTCTTCATAGAGAGGGTGGTGGATGCCATGGAGACCCTGGTCCAGCAGAACGTGGAGATGAGCGTAGACCTGCACTCCATCACGGTAGCCATGGGTGTGTTCCTGCAATGGCAATGCGAGAGGGAAATGGGGCACCTTGACATCCCTCCAGGTGCTCTTTCCCCTCAAGGAGTCAGGCCAGGGCCCTCAGGATTCAGGAATCACAGTTCTTGCCCCCCACCACCGGACTCCTTCCTCCCCTGGGAACCCTTCCCCCCAAACTTCTTCCTCCCACCAAACTCCTTCCCTTACATCTTCCTCCCCATTACGCCAACCTTCCAGTTTCTGCATTCTCCCCTGATACACCCTCCTTCCCCCAGCCCCCTCCCCCATGAACCTCACCCCCACCGACACCTTTGTTTTCCAACCTCATCCCTCCAGTACACATTCCTCTCCCTGTCAAACCCAGACCTCCTTCTCCCACCCACCCTAGTACACTTTCCTCTACCACTCACAGCTGGACCTTCCTCTCCCTCCCCCTCAACGATCATCCATAGTAGCCCATGATCAAGACCATGATGTCCTAAAGCAGACCCGAGACATCAACGGAGACCTCCCACTTTCCATAAGCTGCTTTGCAGTGGAGCCATGTCCATGAGAATCCACCCAGCATGCTATGCACAAGTTCGTCCAGAGTCTGGTAGCTGTAGGGCTCCAGTGTCTTCTACTCCTCGGATGTCTGCTATGTAAGCAAGGACCTAACAGTAAGCCTTGACTTCTGCACCTCACACTTGTCAAGATGTGTTCTGGGCCAGCGTGCTTTCTGGCAGATGTGGGCAGTAAATTTGACGTGGGGGAATGTTTCCAACAACTAGCAGGCAAGATAATGAGAAGCAAATGCATAGAAATTAGGTTCCCAATGTCTGGTGGCAGGAAAGGCAGCCCACCATTGATGGGTGGAGCGGACGTTCGCAAACTGTTTTCATGCCGATGTGAAAGCAATTTTTGGCCTTCTCGCCATATTGTCCGCTTACACTGTCATGATGCCTAACAACAATGCGACCAGAAAATTCTAGCCTAGGTCCTTCTGAGTTCCAGTTGCAATTGTTGCAAGGATTGGAAAGTCCTCACCCACAATTCCTATTGTGAGGATGGCTCCTTTACAACCAACCTTTGAGTCTTCAAACAGCAAATGTGACAATGCGTCAGCTATAGCATTCTCCTTTGAACTAGAATATTCAATATTGTCATCATACCATGAGAGAAATACAATCCACTACTGCATCCCTGATGCTGCCATTCTCTGTATTGCAGACTTTGGACCCAGAACAGTTACTAGGGGTTTATCATCTGTAACTAGTGTGAAGTTTCTACCCATAAAAAACTGATGAAACTCCAATTCCAAAAATGTTTCCACAAGCTTTCTTTTCTATCTGGGCATAACTACATTCACTCTTGGTCAGTTCACGCACTGCAAATACAATGGGCTTCTCTTAGTCATCATCTATGACATGAATGATCACTTCTCCAACTCCATTTGAGGCATCACATGCCAGCTTCAGTTTGCAATGTGTGTCATAATGAACAAATAGTGCATCACTGGTCAACCTCATGCATCAGAAGCATCTTGTTGTACTTTAGACCATTCCTGTTTCACATCTTTCTTTAACAATTCATGTAGCAGGGCTAACATGGCTGCAAGTTCAGGCAGAAATTGTGAGTAATATTGGACCATACCTAGAAAAGTTCCAAGCTCAGACAAATCTTTTGGCATTGGAGCATTGCCTAGCCACTATCTTCTGTAGTCCCTTTTCATTGATTTTTCAGGCTATGATATACTGCTCTGTGTTGCACAAAAGCACACTTGTTCTTTTTCAACTTCACATTGTGATAATTGAGACCCTTTAACACTTCCCCAACACTTGAAGTTTCTCTTCCTCTGCTGTGGTCAAGATAACACATCATCCTGATTACATAAGCAATGCTGCACTCCTTACAAAATCTTATCCCTTGTAGATTGGGAAGATTGTTTGGAGAAGACTTAACACCATAAGGCAGCTTCGTGTAGGAGCATAACTCCATGTGTGTGTTTATGGTGAGAAACTGCTGACTCTTTCGATTTACATTGAGCTGTGCATAAGCATGAGACAAATCCAACTTTGTGAATATCTTGGATCCCACTAACTGCATACAAATCTTGAGATCTTGATAGTGGATAATGCTTATCATCATCTGCCTAATTTATTGTGACTTTGTAGTCCTCACAGGCCTAAATTTTCTAGTCCCACCAGCCACGGGAATCATTGCGGTCGGGACAGATAATTTGACGGACCACTGGCAAAGGGCTGGTTGACTTCAGGCATGGAAATCCTGCCCATAATCTCATAGTTTTGACTGCCTTGGGCCCTACTACAAATAGGGTTACAAAATCACCCTGTTTTCACTAATGTAACATTTCTCTCTAACTTCTTTTAGTTACTCCTGAACCTGGGTTTTGAGAGCATAAGGACCAGCCGAACATTGCATGGTCTTGAATCAGGTCTGATTCAGATGTGCACTTTCACACTGATTATACTTTCATAGGAAATAGGAGCAGTCGTAGACCATTCAGCCTGCGAGCCTGCTCCATCATTCAGACAGGTCATGGCTGATCATTTAAGTCTACACCATTTTCCCCCACTACCCCCATATCCCTTGATGTCATTAGTATCCAGAAATCTATCAATTTCTGTTTTGAACATGCTCAGTGATTGAGCTTTCACAGTCCTTTGGGATAGAGAATTCCAAAGATTCATTACACTCTGAATGGAATTCCTTCTCACCTCAGTCCTAAATGGTCTGTCTTCAAAAATATTGTTATTCAAAAGCTGGTTCAAGCTTCTTGGTCATCTCAACTTGAAAAACACTCTTCCAGTCTAATTTCAGTTTACTAAGCCAGACTTTTGGTTTGTTTACAGATCTCAGTACAACAATGGATAACTTAAGGGATTTTCCCTTACATTGGACACTGCACTCCATTTGTCTACACATTCTTAACACTTTACCAGAGTAGATTTTCAATTGAATCGTGCTCTGAGAGTACTGAATTTGCTCTCGTATATGTCTTTAGTCGAGAGTGAATGATCTGCAGCCATATTGATGCACATGTCGATGTAATTTTGATTTACCAACAGCTTTGTATTGAAGTTTCTGTCATTTGAGTTATTGCTAGTGGCATAAATATTGTACACCCCAGGTCCTCTTGCTTAAATACTCTGGATTCACTTCAAGATTGTGAACTTTTACCCTTATCATGTCACTGTTTTCTATTACTGCTGGAAAGAGCTTCCTTTCCTGCTTTAGCCTTTGCACAGCTGATAGTTGCAATATGGTCTATCTTTTGACAATTAAAACATTTTGCACTTCTGTATGGACATACTTGTACCATGTGGTTGCCATTACAGTGATAACAAGTCACTAAGCCTCCCTTCAACAGCACACTTCTGATCAGATCATTCCACTCTAGACTTGGCAGAAGCCTTCTGACAGTGGACAGAAGCTGCACTTGCAGAGGATAAAGTTTTTAAGCGTTCTTTGATGCCATCACTGGGGTAAAAGCAATCTGACATGCCAGCTCAAACATAAGAGTTTGTGTTTTTAGTAACTTTGACTGAACTCTTTCATCCACCAATCCATACAAGAATCTGTCTCATAATGTACAGTCTAAGAATGCATCAAAGTTGCAATGTAATGATAAATTATTCAGTGCCACTATTTTTCTGGTTTCTGGTTCCAAATTTGCAGCTTTCCACTATCTCTAGTGCCAGGGATTAAAATGCTCCTCCAATTTGGTTTTGAACTTCTCTTGTTTAGTTTAGGGCAAAAAGATTTGTTAGAGTGCCATACACTTCCTGGCCAATCTCTATTTGCAAAATTGATTTCTTGAAATAATTGTCTTATTCTGAGTCTGGACCTCTTTCATCTTCCAGTTCTAAAATATTATAAGCTCTGAAGAACATGTCTATTTTTTAATGTATGAACTTAATGGTTCTTGAGCTCTATCATATTTTCCTATTTTTCTGTTATATCCCATGGATGCAATCATTTAGTCCTGTCTTAAATGTAACAGTGACCCAGTAAGTACTTTACTGTGCAGCCTGTAACACGGTGAACTGTGAAGAGGATAGTATAGAACTTCAAAAGGACATAAACAAGTTGAAGGAACTGGAGGACATATGGCAGATGAAGTTCAATGTGTAAGTGGACTTCCTAGCAAGCAAATTAGTTCTGAGAAATGCCCATGTGACCTGAGGTTGCTATGAGGTTGAAAGTTAAAAGCAATGGGTAAATAAGAGCTAATTGAACAATCTAATCATAGCTGGTCTCAGAATCTGCAGTTCAGAACAGATCCTGATGAAGAAGCAGGGAGAAGACGCAGAGAACAGAGTGGAGACTCTGTTATTGTGTGTGTTACACAGTTGCAAATGACATAAAGCTGAAGCCAGGGAAAGCAGGAATTTTGGAAGCCAGGGAGAGCAGGGATTGTGGATTGGACATGACCACCACTGTTATTGTTTCAGTTTTGCCAAAGCCAACCATTAAAAAGGGATCGGAGAAAGGAACTTCTAGGGATTCTGTGCCATCAAAACTGTTGTGAGCCTAGCTGGGGAGGTTCTGCAGGGGTGTGCTGTTTGGGTGTCAACCATATCGAGGAACTTTGGATGGAATACAGCTGCCAGTGAAATCGGAATGTGGAATACAGCTGCCAGGGACAAATCTACTGAGTCGGAAAGGACTTGAAGTAGATAACCGAGATCATACATAATAAGTTTTCTAAATACAGCTGTGTTGATTACGCCCTTGCAGTTAGAATGCCAATAGCAATATTGTAATACTGGACTGTACAAATTTTAAGCATCAGCCAGAGTTGCATCCATTCAAAACTGATTTTCTTGCAGATGAGAGATCCTACATACCACAGGCCAAGTTGGAAAGACTGCGAGATTGCACATGGTGCCATGTTTGTGCAGGAAGTGATGTGAATGCTTGTAACTACATTAGGTCTGTGTTTCTTGTACCAACTATTTAAAGTGAATTTTACCTTTTTATTTGAATTATCATTTGCTTGTTAATTAATGTTTGAAGTAAATTGATTTTGGTTTCATTATTACAGTAAAAGTTTTAAAAAGTGAAATTTTGCCCTCCAGTTCTATTACTGTTGATGTTGTAGGGATTCCTTTATTTTTAAAAGTTAGTGGTCTCTATGGGGATCATAACAAATGCTTGTATATGAATGAACTGATATATCTGCCCAATGCGCAAGAGTCCAGCTGTTAACTTTAGAAACAACTGAAATTTAACTATGAATTAGAGACATATTTCCTAAATTTACAGACTGATGAATATAAAACTCTGAACCAAACTAATTTCAAAGAAACAGTAACGCATAGGCACCATTCACAATTTCTCCAGGCTATTCGTATGAATCACTGCTCTGATCATATTTAATTGGATTAGCCTCAGGTAACAGCTTTGTCATCCTGACTGAACTGCAGATCAAAGGGCCTGACTACAGCTGGCAACAGCCATCATCTGTCAACTAGTAAGGGCAGTTTGCATTTTAGGCCGAATTCTTTCAAGAACACATTAGAGTAGGAGTTGAACCTTCTTACACCTGTTACATGGAAGATAAAAGGTTCGCAACGCAGCCTAATTCTGGAGAATCATTCTGTTGCTGGCACAGTCTTCCCATTACCACAGTGGAGCAGCCTTGCACTGAGGAAAGCGTGGCAATGTTATCACTACCTACAGAAAGTTGTTGGGAAATCATCTTCTTCATTACCTGCAATGTCTATAGGAATTTTTTCATTCTTGTTGTTGTCCAGATTCATTTGAATACCTGTAGGCCAATGCCTTTTTCATCCTCAGTGCAATAGTGAATGATATAGCTGTGCAATTCTTTGTTGGAGTTGAAGCTACTTCTTCTTCTCAGGTCTTTCCCTAGTGTGTTATGAGGGAACAGAAGATTCCTGAGTGAATCTTAATCTATCCTCTTCCAGTTCAAGAGAGCTAAAGTGTCAATGTACTTCTCTCTCAAATCAATCTTTCTTTGGTCACAGTTCAGCTGTCCTGAAGATCACATTCCAATTATCAGCAGTCCTGGAAAGCTGCTGTCCCATTTTACTGATGATGATGTCCTTCATGGAACAGAGGAGTGCCCACATGTATCAACGACCTCTTCCCAGAGAGCCGAGAACATTGTGGGTTATTGAATCCCTCATGACAGTGACTTGGTGAGGGGAGTTGAGGGTTGGAGGCTGGTGGAGAATAGGAGTAGGAGTTGGATCCACAATGTAACAATAAAAGAAGTTACAGAAAAGTAATGTAAATAGTTTAAGAAATAATTTCACGATGTTATTAAAGAAGTTGATATTATCCTTCGGGGAGATGTAGTATACTGGGTTAATAGTTATGGTAATGAATTAGTGATGTATATCACGTTGTAACGGTGACATCAGCATTCATGTTCTAGAGACTGTAGAGCAGATGGAAAAACTGTAATCAAGAAGGCTGTACGTACTCTGTAGCCTACCTTGTATATAGTGTTAATAAAGCAGTTTGAAGTAACTACCTGAGTCAGACCAGAGTTACTCAAGATAAGATAGGCCATGCGACCAACATGTGAAACAATAACAACATTAAAGCCTGAAACTCAAGACAATATAACCATGAGAATGCAATAAATCAGTGTTTTTTTACAGTATTTTAAGGATCTACTTTTACATTTAAATAGCACTTTATTTAGAAATTAATGGGTATCATACTAAATACAAGTTGCAGAACTATCTGGTTGTGGAAGAAGCTCATCTAACACAGTCTATTATGCAGTCTCTTTACAGTTATCTCTAATTATTACAAATATAAAAATGACATTCTTTGTATTTCTTTTATCAAAAATGTGAAATTCTCTTTTTTAATCATTCACTTAAAGTCATATTTTTGTTTTTGCTTTTTGAAATGGTGTCACAATTACAGACATGCTAAACTCATTGGGCAGGATTTTCAGCTTGGCGTGCGGGTGCGTGCCTGACATGCAAGAATGTGAAATAGTGCGTGATGACGCCGGGCGAATGTCCTAACGTCATCGCACACTCGCTTGATATTTTGGTTGGTGGGCTTGTGTGAATGTTGGCAGCGTGCCTGCTGACAATTAAGAGCGATGTTAAGCCCATTAATCAATTAATTAAGTGAATTTTTCCCTGCCCATCCAGCCTTATGATTGGCGGGCGAGTGAATAGGCCAAGCGGCCTTTGCATTTTTTGCAAAACTTCATTGATGGGCGGGATGAGGCTTCGAACAGTGATTAAAAATACAATAAAAAATTTTAAAACTCATTTTTCACATATCCCTGCTCCTGTGACAGAGTCGCATGAAGGGACATGTTTTCCTTATTTTTAAAACTTTTATTTTTAATGTTAAAAATCTTCAGCTCCCTGAGGCAGCTTTGTACCTTCAGGGAGCTTTCCCTGAGCTCACCCCTGCGCATACGTGCACTTCAGCGCTCGCGCTCCTCCCGCCCCCACCCTGGCAGTGCTAAGTATTGGCCGGCCAGCGTGAAATTGCAGTTGGGGCCCGATCGCGGGTGGCGGACTGTTGCACCGCTGCTCCCGGGCCCACCCGCTGCACCCGCCCGACGAAGGGAAAATCCTCCCCATTATCTCATAAATCAAGAGACAAATTCTTAAACTGCAAGAAATGTGGTTTAAAAAACATGAGTAATTATATTTTTCGAACATAAACCAATATAGATTGACAGTTGGTTTATGCAACCCATTAGTGGGTTATTTACTCCCTAGCAGTTCAGACCTCTTTACAAAAACTATGTTAACTATATCTGAAAACACTTTGAAAAAGACTAAAAAATTTCTGCCTGTTATTACCAAGTTGCTTTGCATCTCAGTTTAAGGTTACAATGCAATGATTAGGATGAAAGCTGGACAAGGTGTGACAATATTAAATTTTAACAGTTTTATTTTGTTTCATAGTTTAGTTCTTTATTAAGTCCCGCTGAGATGGCACAAATAAGAAAAAAAAACTAAAAGAAATTTGTTCCTCTTCGATATCCTCTTGTTTAAATTCTGTTCTTTTTAAAAATGGACAAATGGCTGGACTGATAAAATGGCCACTGCTAACCACGTGGTGGGAGTTCTGGATGTTTCTGAGCAGTTTAAAAATGGACAAAGTGTATCGCATCAAACCCCTGGAATGTAACACTCCTTGCATGGTATAAACATTCCAGCCGTGCCCCCACAAATTATAGTAGATGATACGGCTGCACCAGCCAGCTATGGACAAAGGCAGAGTTATTTCTGAGTCCTCATCTCCAATGTTGTGCTAATAATTCTACAGTTACCTGCTCAAAACACCATGGGTTTTAACAAAGGACCTCGTTAAGTGAATAGTTTGAGCCAAAACTACCCTGTCACATGACTGAGACTTGAGCTGTTTGAATTGCTTTAATTACATAGCATTTGGGTTTTATCTTCTGTCACTGTTTAACCTCAGAAAGGAAACAGGACTTCAGGTTCTGTCTGCCATTTACCACCTAACAGAGCAGCAATGGAATCAGGGCTCTGTCCAGGTTTTAAATTACCTGGTCCTCAGCTGTATATTACTGGAATATCTGAACTTCTGTATCCATGCCTCAAAGACTAAATCATCTCCAGTGCCTTCTTACATTGTGAAGTCATCACTTCTGGAAAAGCAGATCACCCCGCAACAGTTTCAGCCAACTAACCCCTGAAGTAATGTACCATTGGACTTTTTGACTTTGGACTCTGGACTCATGTGAAACCATAATTCTTATTTTTATCACGGTCTTTGCCCTGAGCGCCTTTCTTTCCATTATCCCTCTTTTATTGTATGAATGCAAAAAGGGGCGGATGTTGCAAAACCCCTTTCCGCGTTTTGTGTGTGTGTAAAATACACTACCCCTCTTATTTTACCTTATCTCGAGTTTGCTGTGGGGATACTGACAGAGGATTTGAGCATTCCAAAACTGAAGGGTTGGGGAAAATATGTCACTACTTGTAAAGGGAGAAATAAAATAAATCAAAAACATCTTTCTGTTTACGGAAGGGTGGTGAATGAAGAAATCAGAGGCGTTCTAAATTAAACCCCCTCCTGCCCATAACAATTAATTGTATCCTCTAAAGAGAGGACAGTTTTGTTTGATAGGAAGACCCCAATATTTCCTTATTTGTTTAAAAGAAAATGCAACCTGGAGGTATAGTAATTCACGTTGCATCTTAGCATTGCATGGTCCTTTAAGAATTGCAAAGTGGGGTGAGGGGAGGGGAGGCAAATCAAAACAAAGCCCTGTAGAGCGGGTTTTGTCTTCTATTAGGCAACCGTCACTGATTGATCAGTGCAGGTGTCAGTCAGGTGCCAGAATATCTGTGATGTGTGAGCTGGACTTCCAGTGGGGCAGCAAGGCTAGTGGAGAAACGAATGGTGCAAGTATAAAAAAAAACTTGTGATCTATAAAAATAAATCATAGATTCATTGGATGGATTTTTCTAGAGGCGGGTCTATCCCAACATCGGTGTTGCTGTTGGGATAGACAAACTGCTGGGCCTCCAATTGACTGGCAGCTCTTGGAGGTGGGCTTTTATCCTTTAAATTAATGGGAGCCCTAATGGCAGCTAATTAGCTGTGTGTCTGCAATTGTTTTGTTTTGACCATGATTCCATTTGCTATTTCTCACCCCTGCCCTATATGCTTTGCCTAACTTCTTTCTTCCATCTTTATCGCTGTTTCTTAATATTTCTGTGTGGACGATCCCCACGGTTTTGCAGTGTCTAGATCCTACAATGTTTTTTTGTGTTAATTCTGTTGGATGCAACTATCCATGTGTGCGAGTACAGGTACTAAACCCTATTAATCTCTATGATCGTGACATCTTCATAGACCTGTTGTGACATTTGTAGGTTAAAAATTGAATTTCAAAATCCATTTCAGGCATCAAGTAAAGTAACGATAATGAAGTACTTTCTCAGTGGCTTTCTTGATACTACACGTGTTTTTGGCGTTATTATTGCCAAATTGTATTTTAGACTATTTATCATGGGAAAAGTGCATTATCACATAATTAGCAAATTACCAGTGAACAACAATTCTGGGGCATACTGGACTAAAGTAAGCCAACCATTGATTTTCTATCGCACTTGAACTATACTTCTATGCAATTGTTGTATTTTAAGTCACGTTTAATGTCTTTGTTCTGTGAAAGAAGTACTTAGTCATACAGCTGCCAAATAGAATCAAACAAATATTAAAAAGCTACAATTTATAGAACCATTGGAATATATTATTAGGGATTTGAAGTTTTGTAATCATGCATGATTTTTAAAAATAATGCCTCATTAAATATTACTTAAAAAGCTGTTCATGTTGTTTTGGAAGATCTGTCTTCTCTGAAACTCTTGGCATTTTTAAACAATGGAGAAGCGAGAGCAGATTGTTTACCCGATTGAAAGATGATTCATGGTGCGTGGTGTAGGAAGCCCAGGAAAGGAGAAAAGAAGTAAAAATCTTGGAAATAGGTTGTTATTTCAACAACAAAAAAATTGTGAGAAAACTCTAAAAATATTAAATAGAACTTTGGATGGTGACTTTAGGGAAAGAATTCACGATGTGGATTTTTATAGAGCAGGTAGGAAGGTTGACTCAGGAATATAGCCGACTTGACAGACCTGCCTCCGTTAAGGGGGCCCCAGCCCACCAAATTTTCATTCCGGCAAGGCGGGGCAGAATGAAGTCAAGCCTGCTGTCTCCAGAGGAAGGCCCATGGTGGCAACAGAGGTGGGTGGATGGTGAGGCCAGCAGGCTAGAACACACACCTCTGTTTACTGAAACATTGGCCCAGTTTTGTGTTTTAAAAATTCTATCATGGGATGTGAGTGTTGCTGGCCAGGCTAGCATTTATTGCCCATCTCCAGTTGCCCTTGAGAAGGTGGTGGTGAGCTGCCTTCTTGAACCACTGCAGTCCATGTGGTGTAGGTACACCCACAGTGCTGTTAGGAAGGGAGTTCCAGGATTTTGACCCAGTGACAGTGAAGGAGCAGTGATATAGCTCCATGTCAGGATAGCATGTGGCTTGGACGGAAGCTTGCAGATGGTGGTGTTCCCATGCATCTGCTGCCCTTGTCCTTCTTGGGGAGTCAGGAGGTAAGTTACCCACTGCAGAATTCCGAGCCTTTGAACTGTTCTTTTAGCCACAGTACTTTTATGGCTGGTCCAGTTCAGTTTCTGGTCAATGGTAACCCCCATGATATTGATAGAGGGGGATTGAGCAATGGTAATCCCATTGAATTTCAAGGAGTGATGGTTGGAAACTCTCTTGCTGATGGTTGGAAACTCTCCTCATCTCTGCGCTAAGTGGCTTGCCCCTTATTCTGAGACTGTGTCCACTGGTTCTAGACCCCACCCCATCCTTTCCAAATCTACCCTGTCAAACCCTATAAGAATTTTAGAAGTTTCAATGAGATCAGCTCTCATTATTCTAAATTCTAGATGATATAGGCCCAGTCTCCTCAATCTCTCCTCATAGGACAGTCCTACCATTCCAGGAATTAGTCTGGTGAACCTCCGCTGCACTCTCTCTATGGCAAGTGTATCCTTCCTTCCAGCACAGACTTGATGGGCTGAATGGCCTCTTTCTGTGCCGTAACTTTTCTATGGTTCTTTTTTTCTATGGTTCCTTAGGTAAGAATACTTCAGGTGTGATCTAACCAAGGCTCTATACAATTGAAACAAGGCATTTTTACACCTGTACTCAAATCCTCTTGTAATAAACACCAACATACTATTTGCCTTCCTAATTGCTTGCTGCACATGCTGTTAGCTTTGCTGAACATTGTGTAATCATCAGTGAAAATCCCCACTTCTGACCAAATGATGGAGGGAAAACCATTGATGAAGCAGCCGAAGTTGGTTACGCTCTCCTGTAAGGACTGAGATGAATGCTGCCTCCACCAGCAAGCACAACCATCTTCCTTTGTTAGGTATGAGTCTAACCGGTGGAGAGTTCTCCCCCTGATTCCCATTGACTCCAGTTTTGCTAGGGCTCCTTGATGCCACACTCGGCCAAATGCTGCCTTGATGTCAAGGGCAGACACTCTCACCTCACCTTGGGAGTTCAGCTCTTTTGTCCTTGTTTGGACCAAGGCTGTAATGATGTCAGTAGCTGGTGAAACCCAAACTGAGCGTCAGTGAGCAGGTTATTGCTGAGTAAGTGCCACTTGATAACACTGTCGACGAATCCTTCCATCACTTTGCTAATGTTCGAGAGTAGACTAATGGGGCAGTAATTGGTTGGGTTGGATTTATCCTGCTTTTTGCAGACAGGACATACCTGGGCAATTTTCAAATTGCTGGATAGATGCCAGTGTTGTAGCTGCACTGGAATAGCTTGGCTAGGGGTGCAGCTAATTCTTTACTACTATTGTTGTAGCATTGTTAGGGCCCACGGCGTTTGCAGTATCCAGTGCCTCCAGCCATTTCTTGCTATCACATGGAGTGAATCGAATTGGCTGAAGACTGGCATCTGTGATGCTGCAGACATCAGGAGGAGGCCAAGTTGGATCATCCACTCAACACTTCTGGCTGAAGATGCTTGCAAATGTTTCAGCCTTATCTTTTGCACTGATGTACTGGGCTCCCCCATCGTTGATGGGGATATTTGTGGAGCCTCCTCCTCCAGTTTGTTGTTTGATTGTCCACCAACATTCATGACTAGATGTTGCAGGACTGCAGAGCTTAGATCAGATCCGTTGCTTGTGGGATTGCTTAGCTGTATCACATGCTGCTTCTGCTGTTTGTCACACAAGTAGCCCTGTGTGGTAACTTCCCCAGGTTGACATCTCATTTTTAGGTATGCCTGGGTTGGAATTTTACAGTCCCATGCCAGTGGGGGTTTGAAGGCTGGTGGGGTGGGGGGTGGGGGGTGGGGAACTCATAAAAATAAATGTGTGGCCTGCCCACCACCTACATGGTCATTCGACCAATCTCACATTTTACGAGGGGTGGTGGAGGCATTAGGTGGCCTGCCTGGTCTTGGGCCTGTTCCGGTCCGTAGGTGACCAATTAATGGCCACTTACTGTCTCAACCCACCACTACCACTATTTTATCAGCGGCAGGGGGAGGCCCACACCAGCTGGGTAGCCTGGTAGCTTTTGCTAAGCGAGCTGATGTCGGGCAAGGGGTGGGAGGGGGCCTCGTTCAGAGAGTCCAAACCCCCGCAAACCATCCCCCCTTGGTCTCTTAAACCTGGAGCCCGCCCCCTTAGCCCTTCTCACTTGGACCTGGCATACACCAGACTTACTTGAAGTCCGGCCTCCATTTGCTCCTCTTCTTTGGAGACAGTTGACAGTCCCGGCTGTGGCCACTGCTTGAATGTGGCTCTCCTGAGATTATAGGTTGGCCAACAGTTCTCTCAGGTGGAGCTCCCTCCCCAGATTGGGGAGAAAGTCTCACCCTTAGCCAATTATTGCCTCACCCAGCATTAAATGACTTCAGGGCAGCCAGTATCAGCCGGAATGCATTTCCTGTCACCTCTTTGGCTGGTGGGATGCAAAAACTCACCATCCAAAAACACCTGTGCCTGGTGCTTCTCCTAGCATGCTCTCTGGCATTCTTCATATAACCAGGGTTGAACCCCCAGTTTGATGGTAATGGTAGAGTGAGGTATATGCTGGGCCATGATTTTACGGATTTTGGTTGAACACAGTTCTGCTACTACTGATGGTCCAGAGCACCTCATGGATGTCCAGTTTTCAGTCATTAGATCTGTTCTAAATCTATCCCATTTAGCACGGTGGTAGTGCCACACAACATGATCGAGGGTATCCTCAAAGTGATTTTTAAAAAAATCCATTCAAGGGATGTGAGCTTTGCTTGCTGGGCCAGCATTTATTGGCCATCCCTAGTTTCCATTGAGAAGATGGTGGTGAGCTGCCATCTTGAACCGCTGCAGTCTATGTGGTGTAAGTACACCCACAGTGCTGTTAGGAAGGGAGTTCCAGGATTTTGACCCAGGGACAGTGAAGGAATGGTGATATATTTAAAAGTCAGGATGGTGACTGACTTGGAGGGGATCTTCCAGTTGATGATGTTCCCATCTATCTACTGCCCTTGACCTTCTAGATAGTGGTGGTCGTGGGTTTGAAAGATGCTGTCTAAGGAGCCTTGGTGAATTCCTGCAGTGCATCTTGCAGATGGTACACACCTCTGCTACTGTGCGTCAGTGGTGAAGGGAGTGAATATTTGTGGATGGAGTGCCAATCAAGCGGGCTGCTTTGTCCTGGACGGTGTCAAGCTTCTTGAGTGTTGTGGAAGCTGCACTCATCCAGGCAAATGGAGAGTATCCCATTACACTCCTGACTTGTGCCTTGTAGATGGGGACAGGCTTTGGGGAGTCAGAAGGTGAGTTACTTGTTACAGGATTCCTAACCTCTGACCTGCTCTTGTAGCCACAGTATTTATATGGCTAGTCCAGTTCAATTTCTGGTCGATGGTAACCCCCAGGATCTTGATAGTGGGGGATTTAGTGATGATAATGCCATTTAACATCAAGGGGTGATGGTTAGATTCTCTCTTGCTGCATTTGGCCATTGCCTGGAACTTGTGTGGTGTGAATGTTACTTGCCACTTGTCAGCCCAAGACAGGAAATTGTCCAGGTCTTGCTGCATTTGGACATGGACTGCTTCAATATCTGAGGAATCACAAATGGTGCTGAACATTGTGCAATCGTCAGCGAACATCCCCACTTCTGACCTTATGATGGAATGAAAGTCATTGATGAAGCAGCTGAAGATGGTTCGGCCGAGGACACTACCCTGAGGAACTCCTGCAGTGATGTCCTGGAGCTGAGATGACTGATCTCCAACAACCACAACCATCTTCTTTTGTGCTAGATATGACTCCAGGTATGGTATGTGATTTCGTCTGTGCGGTGGTCTTTCCTACCAATACTGTCATGGGAAGATGCATCTGTCTCTCTTGTTGGCTCCCTCACCACCTGCCACAGGCCCAGTCTAGCAGTTATGAACGACCGAACATGGCCACCTTGGTTAGTAGTGGTACTCACAAGCCATTCTTGGCGATGGACATTTAAGCCCCTTACGCAGAATACATTATTTGCCCTTTCCACCCTCAGTGCTTCTTCCAATTGGTGTTCAACATGGAGGACTACTGGTTCATCAACTGAGTGGGGTGGGGTGGGGTGGAGGGACATCAGCAGGAGGTTTCCTTGCCCATGTTTGACCTGTTGCCTTCATGGGGTCTGGAGTCAATGTTGAGGACTCCCAGGGTAACTCCCTCCCAACTGTAACACCAACTGTGGTGGGTCTATCCTACTAGTCAGACAGGACATACCCGAGGATTATGACAGTGGTGTCTGGGACATTGTCTATAAGGTATGATTTGGTGAGTATGACTATGTCAGGATGTTGCTTGACTAGCCTGAGGAATAGCTCTCCAATTTTGGCACAAGGCCCCTGATGTTAGTACATAGAATTTTACAGGGTTCACAGGGCTGGGTTTGCTGTTGTCATTTCCAGTGCCTAGGTAGAGGTTGAGTGACCCATCCAGTTTCATTCCTTTTTGACTTTTCTGTAGCTATTTGTTACAACTGAATGGCTTGCTTGGCTATTTCAGAGGGAATTTAAAAGTCAACCACATTGCTGTGGACCCGGAGTCACATCTAGACCAGACCAGATAAGGACGACGAATTTCCTTTCCTAAAGGACATTAGTGAACCAGATGGGTTTCATGGAAATTAGTTTCATGGTCACCATTACAGAGACTATCTTTTGCAATTCCATATTTATTAATTAACCTTAAATTCCACCAGTTGCTGTGGTGAGATTTGAACCCATATCCCCGGACCATTAGCCCAAGTCTCTGGATTACTAGTTCAGTGACAAAACTACACCACCATCTCTCCTAATGATGGATGTTAGGCCCTCAAACCCTCCCCCCCCCGGCCCACCCCATATGCCTGCTCCATACCTTCTGCCATCCCTGTCCATGACCGCTCATCATCTCCATGCCCCTCATATGCCATGGCCCCTACATGCCCACATGTCCCCTCCATGCCCTTCATGCCCCCTCAATACCCTATGCCTGCTCATACCCCAAAGCTACCTCCATAACCGACATGTATCCTCCACAGCTACTCACCAGCATCCATTATGGGCAGACCTCAGGAACCATGTCTTTCAAATGGACTTAAAAAATAAACTTCGAACAATCTAATAGAGCTATCAGTCAAGCACACTTCATACTGAAAAAAACTCTCATTCAATTAAAGTCATTTAAAAAGCTCAATCCCCTCAAGTGGTTAATCTGTTGTAAAAACAAACATCTATTCATTAACCCCATCAAAGACAATAACCTCTTAAAACTGTCAATCAAACTGTCTTCACAGCCTCTGCTAAGATAAGCAGTTCTGGAGCTTTTGAAACTCAGCTAAGCATTAATACTGGCCCCAGCTATCAAAACAAATTTCTGTGGTTCATGGCTCCTCTGGGATGCTGTGAACTATGTATCCTTATAGTGTGGGCCTGACTCCACAAAAATTGCACAGGGCGGGGAGTGTTGGATTGCTCACTCCTTTAATGGAGCCAGAAAGTTGGAGAGCTGCATGTTGGCTGGCTACCTGCACCCTTATCCTGTGACAGCACAAATTGCTGGAAACAGCAATGGGAGTGGGAACCCTGGGATTGGGTCCTGTCCATCATTTTCAAATTGGTTGGACTTGGCAAAAATTAGGACCACAGTGTCAGTGGAGCAGAGTGCCATTGTCAGAGTAGTGCTGGAATCTGCTCAGCTACCTTACACGACAAACCAGAAACATCCAAGGGTCTGCAGCATATCTAATCTGTATTGATGAATTTGATAAACTGTGCACCAAAATTGATGAGAGAACCAACTTGATTGGCCATCTGCACCAAGTCAGCTTGCATAGCATGATAAAAGGACATCCAAACTGCAATAATTTCAAGAAATGCAGAGACCAGTGTGAATGTAATCTCCCTTTAAGAGGTGCTTTCTTACTTGAGATAGACCACAGCAAGTGCACCACAAATCCTGTCCTGCAAGTATGCAGGCTGCTAGTCATCAACACAATCGGTGGCAGCTTGTCCATGATGTGTTAATACATTCTGATAAATCCACTGAGCCTCAGAATGATCACATTGGGTGGAAAGACCACCCACTTCACCTGTTACAGCCCACTGGCAGTGAAAATCCCCCTATTTATTTTTGTACATGCTATGTCCTGTGTTTATTTGAACAAGATGTTAATCTACATTACAATTGCTGATATTTTACAGAGGGGGTGATATGCTATAGTGTGAAAAATAACTTAATAGGAATTAAGGATTTGATGGCCTAGAAATTAGGATTGAGAAAAATCTTATAAGTCTCCAAAATGTGGCAGGTAGCTTGCTGCCACTTATGAATGGAAATGTGCTGCCCAACATATTGGGCAAGAAAAATTAAGAGGCATCCATTACCCATGCCTGACGCAAACATTTAGGTACATATGCAAATAAGGATCCCCACCACAGGATTGTTTAGCCCTGAGGCAGGCAGCACCCTCGCTAGCTCCACTCAGAAACCAGCATTACAGAATGCCTGGAACAAAAGTAGTTAATTTACTTACCTTTGAATTTTGAGCCAAGACAAGGCGGACTATAAAACTGAACACAGTAATCTTAAAAATATTGGGACACACCTAAAAATTGGATTCCTGTTTATATCTAGCCATATCCATCATCCACAGTTATCCTTCCTGACAACCTGTTGTTGCTTTCCTAAGGCCAATACTACCTGCTGTGACACTCCTACGCAACTTCGACATCAGAAATCAACAGCTTCTGCAGAATGATGACTTCTGAGACATTCTGCAAACAGAACAAATACAATGAGAGAAAATCTATATTTTTCCCTGGTGTGCAATGGGAAAACAAATTTTGCCACATATGCAAGTGCTTTTAGTGTCTTGTGTATCCTTTTCCATTGTGGATAATTTGCCCCTTTTGCATTTCAGAGTGTACATGTACAAAATTATTCAGCATTTTTGTGCTTCGTAAATATTAATTAGGACTAATTAGCCAGTCCAGACTCGATGGCTGAATGGCCTCCTTCTCCACTGTAAAGATTATGTGATTCTGAGTATAACCAGCTACTTTGCCTATCAATGAAATTCCCTTTCCAATTTCATAGCTAAGCTGAATGTGCTAATAAAACCTATTTGAAGTTAATTTAAGTGTGTCCAATGCATAGACAGATATGGTGCAGCATTCAATTTATTTGAAGAAAACAATCAGTTGCATTTATTTGATGAAACTGTGAAGCAAAGGACAGAAAAAAAGATGGAGTAGGATGGACCAGAATTCAGAAAATGCTGAGAATGTATGTGCAATAACTTATTGCACTCTGTAATTGAATCCTGTACGTTAAAAATGCTCAACAAGTGTGTTTCAGAAACTAACATTTGTTTCATTGCATTTTTTATATAGTCGAGGGACCCATTCAGTGGAGGGACTCTTTGAATATTTTTAAGGCAGAGGTCCTTAGATTCTTGGTAAGCAAGGGGGTGATAGGAATCAGCGGTAGGTGAGGTGCACATTTCAGGTTACCATCAAATTAGCCATGATCTTACTAAATGGTGGACCAGCTCGAAGGGCTGAATGGCCTCCTCCTGCTCCTTGTTTGTATGTTCATGTGCTCTTTCCTCCACTAGATTTCCATAAATTTGAACTGCAAAGTCAATGTCTGGGATTTTCCGTGCCCGCTGTGGTCGGGCGTATTCGTTGGCATAAGCGGACAATATGGCGTGATCAGTTTCACGTCGGTGTGAAACCAGTTTGCGATCGTCCATTCAGTCTGCTGATGGTGGGCCATGTTTCCTGCCATCAGATGTCAGGAATCTCATTGTAATACATCAGCATATCATTATAAGGCCAGCCGGCTGGACTCATCTCCCCCACTGACCCCGCTGGATTGTCTGCCCACATTGGTGGGAAAACATGCTGACGTGTTTCACAACAGCACATAAGCAACGTGCACCTGACGGGCTTCACTTCTCTCGAGACTTCAAGGTTTGTTTGCCTGCCTTGGTTCGGTCAGCACTCACAGTCATCAGCACCAGGCTTCACAGACAACACCACATCCTTTTTACGAGACTCAAGGGTAGGTCTCTACCTACCAGACCAGCTATACGTGGGTGGCGTTTCAATAGCTGCAGGGCAAGGTCTTGATTGGGGAGGGGAGAGAAGTGGCTTCAGGCAAGGAAAGAGGCTGCAGGACGAGAGCTGTACTGGGGAAGGAGGGTTTCCCATGATGTGTGTGGGGGCACATGTTGATCTGTGCAAGTGGCCTGTAAGGGGTGGTGGTGTGTGTCAGCTTCAGCTCTGACTTCTGAGCGGTCTGAATCGCTCCCATTCCCTGGGTTCTAGACCTTGGACTTATTTGGGGGTTGTGACAAAGTGCAGCAGACAACTGGTTTTGGTGCAAGAAAAAAAAATCTGGGTTTATTGAAGTCACAAATGAATTTATAAAATTAGGATTCATTGAGATTATACAAATCCTACAAAGTACACTTAGTTAAGAATGGGGAACACACGACATAACGAGGGAAAATCACGTTACTAATTCCCTTACCCTTGTCCCACCCCCAAAACCTAACTAAATTGAACTAGGAGAGGTCAGGGATCATGCTCACCAACCAGGGTTCCTTGACAGTTCGAAATCCAGCCAGGTAAGCCGGTTGCAGTTTTGGGGTACGCTCTTTGTGTCCTCTGGGGCCTGCTGTCCCCATGTGGTCCTGGTCTGTGGAATCTGCGAAGGTTCTTCAGTTGGGTGGAGGGCACGGTTGTGGGTGGTCGATCTTCATGGAGGGCTGTGGTTGCGGCCTTGTTGTCTTCGGTTGAGTCTGCCACACCGTGCCCCTTGCCGTGATGTTGCCTGCGGGCCTGCAAACCTCCAGATCTCCTCCCTCCGCTTGGCTCAGCTACCACTCCCTGCTTAAACTCTGCTTCAACCACTCCAAAACTGCTCACCCTCCTCCACTTCATAACTGGTGGCCCAGTTATACTGTTTTTCGAATTTCTTATCTCAATCCAAATCAAGGTTAGTTCTTTGTCTGATTTTGGTGGGCTTCTTCAGGTGATTGTTGTCTCATTGTTTTTAATGGGCTCGCATGATGTTTATCGTTGTCTTCCTGTCCCTGTAACTAGTCGAACTGAAAGCCATTGTATATGTGGAGTATTGATAGGTTAGCATAATTGCATTGATTGCTGCCTTTTTGCCTTAGTAGTTAGTAGCGATTATTTATGCAAGATTTTGATGGGCTTTAGTTTCATGTAAGATGAAGTCTTTCTCTGGGTTGAATGTTTTAAAGGGAAGAATGTGTATTCTGTCTCCTCTCGTTGTCTGGTTTCAGGTGGCAATCCACACTGCACTCAACAAGCCCAGATATGTCCAGTCCCAGGCCTTCATGGGTCTAGCCTCCTGACTGCAGGGTTCTACAGTTAACTCAGCAGTTGGGTCCTCTGCCATAAAAGTCCAAAAGTCATATCCTTGTTGATGATATGAAAAATGTGGGAATTTTGAGAACCCTTCAGCCTCAAGATGGTGAGGGCTGAGGAGGCAGTCTTGAGAGGAGATGAGGCCAGACGGACATGTGAGGATCTGTGTGTGAGAATGGGTGGTGATGTCCCTTGAGCTGGCAGTGAGTGAGATGTCAGTGCACGTGTGATGGGCTAGAGTGTGTGAGTTTAGAGTGATGAGGTGGTTGCCATACCCTGGTAGCATGGTTGAGATCATTCATGCTCTATCTGCATTGGATGGCCAACCTCTTCTGTGCAGCATTGGCACTGGTCACCGCTGCCACCACCAGCCATGTTGGATTGGTGATGCCACTCCCCGTCTCATGGCCAGAGCGTGGGTAGAGGACATCACGGTGGGCCTCCATGGTGTCCAAATGGCATTCTAGTGATGTGTCATTAAACCTGGGGGCTGCACTCTTTTCGCTTTTCATGGAAATCTACCCTGCAGTAGTCGTGGGCTGGAAGCACTGAGATGTGTGCGTGTGCTTGAGTTTTACACATGGCGCCTGGTGTGATGGAGCGGCGAGGTGATGGCGTGGCGGGCAAATGACAGCCCGCCTGCCATGGAAACAGCGTGTTTCCCAGGAAT
The DNA here is from genome assembly GCF_964194155.1 of Cetorhinus maximus. Classification (NCBI taxonomy): domain Eukaryota; kingdom Metazoa; phylum Chordata; class Chondrichthyes; order Lamniformes; family Cetorhinidae; genus Cetorhinus; species Cetorhinus maximus. The sequence goes on from NC_135894.1 coordinate 50,979,143, forward strand.
GCATAAGTAATGTGTCTGGTTTGGGACAATACAGCGTGAAAACCCACCATCGCAACCGGTGGGTAAAACGTCATTTTTCCTGCCCGCTACCACACTTAGTGCAAATCTGGAATGATTTTGCCCAATTAAAAAAAAATTGGTTCAAAGCTAAGTAGAACTTTCCAAAGTCCATAAAGGATATATTATTATCTGAAAGAACATGGACAAGTATCTTTGGCATTCTGACTAAATATCTTTGATAGGCAAGGGCTTATCTACATATAAATCTGTGCAATAAATCAATTACAGACATACCACTTGCATGCGAATAAATTTGACTCATTTTCAGGATTATTTTATTAATTGCCCTCATATTACCTCCATGAGTTTATTCAATAAGAAGCTGATCCATATAGATCGGAAAGATGAAAATTCAGGTTCAATCCCCAGTCTAGCCACTTTGCCAAGGAATGTAGAAAAATAAATAAATGAACTGAAGTAGGCAAAACACTGAAAAGATGAACCTGAAGGTTTTAGTATCACCATTGTTTTTTTTTACCCAGAATCCTCTTCCTTTTCTTATAGTGTTAATTCCTTGCTGGAGTATAGTTCCGTGGGTAGCAGTCATCCTTAATCACTTGATCAAGTGATGATAGAATCACATAATCATAGAATGGTTATAGCACAGAAGGAGGCCACTCAGCCCATTGTGCCTTGAGCTGGCCCTCTTAAGAGGCAATTCACCTAGTGCCACTCCCCTGCCTTTTACCCATAGTCCTTTAAACTTTTCCTTTTTAGATAAAGACCCAAATCCCTTTTGAAAGCTTAAATTGACCCTGCCTTCACCACCCTCTTAGGCACTGCATTCCCGATCCTAATCGCTCACTGTTTGAAAAAGTTTTTCCTCATGTTCCCGTTGTTGTTTCTTTTGCCAATTGTCTTAAATCTGTGCCCTCTGGTTTGAGATCCTTCCATCAATGGGAACAGTTTCTCCCTATCTACTCTGCCCTGACCGCTCATGATTTTGAATACCTCTAGCAAATCTCTTCTCAACCTTCTCTAAGGAGAATATTCCCAGCTTCTCCAAATTCTCTACGTAACTGAAGTTCCTCAACCCTGGAAACATTTTCTGTACCCTCTCTGATGCCTTCACATCTTTCCTCACCAGTCAGCATAATGGCATGCTCCTCAAAGTGAGTGAGGGGCCTAATTTGGGCCACTCCACCCCTGGTCTGGGACCTCTCCCTGCTGTTTGACCCAGCTTCTTCTGCACGAAAACAATGGGGAAAATGTGAACAGGGCACTTGGCACTGCATGGAATGTTTGTGTGGTGAGTGGAGCCATGGACGGGATGAGGATGCGAGCTTCAGAGGATATGAGCCTGATGGAGATTTGAGGGTGTGTGTGAGTGTTAGTGGTGTTGTCCCTTGAAGTGTGAGATCCCTGTGGATGTGTGATGCATTTGTGAGTGTGAAGAGAAGAATGACTTACCCTGGTGGAACAGATGAGAGCATTCATCCTTTTCCTGCACTGGATGGCTGTCCTCTTTTGCATGGCATTGGCACTGACCACTGCTGCCACTGCCTCCTATGCTGGGTTGGTGCTCTTTCATGCTGGGTTGGTGCCCTTTCATGTTGGTCTTCGCCCAGAGCAAGGGTAGAAGACATCGCGGCGGGTCTCCACTGCATCCTGTAGGCACTTGAGGTAGGCATCACTAAACTTGGGGGAAGCATTCTTTTTCCCTTTGGCAGCCATCGGTTCCCAGCAGCTTCCTATCCGTTGAAGCATGCTAGCTTCATGCAGGAGTGTCCTTTAAATGGTGATGGCAGGGCGGGTGAATCAGAGGTCGCCCCTCCAATGACCCGGTGTGTTTCCCAGGAATGCATTATTAATGAGGCAGGATGCGGCAGGAATGGGATGATATTCTGCAAAAAGCCACCATTGCAGCTGGCGGGTAAAATGTCCTTTTTCCTGCCCGCTACTGCACTTAGTGCAAACCTGGGAAGACTCCAACCACAGTCTTTACCAAGGATGAACATGTTTCCCAGGTCATGATGAAAGAAGAGGTAGTTCGGATACTCTAAGGGCAGAATTTTATGGCCCTGTCACGGAGGAGGCGGGGCCAGAAAATGTGGCGAGCTGTTCAAAAGCCCATTGCACTCGACGGGACCAGAACACCCCGTCGGCAAGAGGGGCTGTAAAATTGCGCCAAACAGTTTTAAAATTGATAAGGAGGAGGTACTGCTTTTTGTACTTAAAGTTGAGAAGACACCAGGTCTGGATGAGATGCATCCAAGGGTACTAAGGGAAGTGAGAGTGGAAATTGCAGAGGCATAGGCCATAATTTTCCAATCTTCCTTAGACTTATGGGTGGTGCCAGAGGACTGGAGGATTTCAAATGTTACACTGTTGTTCAAAAATGGATGTAAAGATAAGTCCAGCAATTACAGGCCAGAAAGTTTAACCTTGGAAGTGGGAAAGGTTTTAGAAACAACGGGCGGAATCTTCCAGTCCCGACAAAGTCAATGGATTTTTGGCTGGTTCGCCGCAGCAGGACCTGCCATGCCAGGGTGCAAAACCCTGGCCAATAATAATCAGGACCATTCAGCCAATTGGGAAAATACGGGATGATGAAGGAAAACCAGCATGGATTTTAAGGGCAAATTGTGTTTAACTAACTTGCTTAAGGTTTTTGATGAACTAACAGAGGGACAATGAGAGGAATGCTATTGATGTGGTCTGCATTGACTTCCAAAATGCATTTAATAAAGTGCCTCACAACAGACTTGTGAGCAAGGTTGAAGCTCATGGAATAAAACGGATGTAGCAACACGGATAAGAAATTGGCTGAGTGACAGTAAACAAAGGGGAGTGGTGAACGATTGTTTTTTGGCGTGTAGGAAGGTTTATAGTGGAGTTACCCAGGGATCGATGTTAGAAACAGTTGCTGTTCCTTGTGAGGATCCTGCACCATCTCATCCTGCTCTCAATGCAACTGTGAGTGCTCTCTCTCCTGCTTTTGACTCTGCTGCCATGCACTAATTATCTTTACTTTGGTTCACGGGGAGCTCTGCCAAGCGACCGACACCCTCAGCCAGCCAGTCCCTCAGCTCCATCCAAGTCCTCACCTCCAGCCAAAAGGACACATCCTCCATTGAAGAGCTGAAAATAAGCAGCCTGGAAGACCCGGCACAGCACTTACCCACACCCTCCACCAGCGCAGAGACACACACCTCGGTGGAACCTGGATCTAGAGTAGGCTCGGGTTCACAATTTGAAGGTCACCACGTGGACACAAGTCTGCAGCAGGAGGAGGGAGGTTCTGCCGAGCTCCCTGGCACAGGGAGGAGTGCTGGGGAAGAGGCTTCTGTGAGGTCTGAGTCAGAAAATGAGCCTCTGGATTCAGCCTTCCAACTCACCGTGGAGAGTCAGCAGAAGGCATGGGGACATCACGCAGAGCTGTTGGAAGCCCTCAACAAAGTGGCATGTGGGTCAGAGGAGTGCATCAGGCCTGCTCTCTGATGGTGGTGCCCACATGTGCCTGCATTGAGGTCTCCATGGGGAGGATGACAGATGTCATGGAAACCCTGGTCCAGCATAACCTGGAGATGCACGAGACCTACACTCCATTGCGTTAGCTACGGGTGAGTTCCTGTAGTGGCAATGTGAGAGAGAAACGGGGTACCTTGACGTCCCTCCATGTGCTCCTTCACCTCAAGGAGTCAGGCCTGGGCCCCCGGACATCCAAAGGGAGATGGAGCTGGAGCTGGACACCCCTGGGGCATCTACTCTGGAATCTCAGAGGCTGTCCTCTCCCTCCAAATCCCCTTTGCCTGTGACCCCCTCAACCTTGTTCTCAGTCACCGCAGAGGGAGCAGCTGGCCCACAGGAAGACAGACAATGGAAGGCCTCAGCTCTCCAGAGGACCCACACCGAACTCATCAGCGTTCACCTTGGCATCCCTCTCCTTACTCCGTCCTCCACCCTTACTCCTTACTCCACCCTTGCTCCCTCCTTTCCCCAGACTCCTTCCACCCCCTGGACTCCTTCAGCTCTCCGAATTCCTTTCTCCCCCTGGACAATTTCCCCCCTCCGAATTCCTTTCTCCCCCTGGACAATTTCCCCCCTCCGAACTCCTTCCTCCCCCTGTACTCCTTCCCTCCTCAGAACTCCTCCCTTCCCCCCAGACTCCTTCCTCCTCCGCACTCTATCCTCACTGTGATGTTCTCCCCCCCCTCCAAACTCCTTCCTCCCCCCAAAGTCCTTCCCCCGTCTAAACTCCTTCCTCCTGGCCGAACTCCTTCCTTTACACCTTCCTCCCCCCTTACACCTACCTTCCCAGTTGCCGCATTCTCCCCCATTACACCATCCTCCCCTTTACTCCCTCCTCCTCACTCCCAACCTTCGTTTCCCCCCCCACTGATCTCAACCCCTGACACCTTCTTTTCCCCCCTCTCAACCTCACCCCTTCAGTACATCTTCCTCTCCTAGTTGCACCTAGACCTTCCTCTCCCATCCCACCTTGCCCCGCCGATGCACCTTCCTCTCCCCCTTACAGCTGGAACTTCCTCTCCCCACCCTCGACAATCATCCATCACAGCCCATGGCAAAGATCGTAATGTCCCGAAGGAGACCCCAGACATCAACAAGGACCTCCCAGCTTCCATGAGCTGCTCTGTGTCGAAGCCATGCCTATGAGAATCCACCCAGCATGCGATTGACATTTTTCCAGGGTCATGTTGCTGTTGGGCTCCAGCATCTCCTGCCTCTCAGATGCCCGCAATGTGAACAAGGCCCTGACGGTAAGTCTCGACTTCTGCTCGTCACGCTTGTCAAGACATATATTCTGCACTGGCGTGTTTGCCCGCTGACGTGGGTGGTAAATTTGACATGGGGGGATGATTCCACTGAGCTGGGGTTATAATTATATGTAGACGTATTACAATGAAGTTCCAGGTGTGCAGCGGTGGGAAACGCGGCCATTGATGGGCAGAGCAGATGATTCCAAACTGGTTTCACGACATCGTGAGACTGATTTTTGATCTTCCCACCGTATTGTGTGCTTGTGCCCGGCATGATGCCCCAATGCCAGTGGGCACTGAAAATTCCACCCTATGAATTGAGAGTGATGAGAAGAGTGACTTACCCTGGTGGAATAGATGAGAGCATTCATCCTCTTTTGGCACTGGATGGCTGTCCTCTTTTGCAGGGCATTGGCATTGACCACTGTTGCTTTCAACTCCCATGCCTAATTGGTGACCTTGCTTGCTGCTCTTCACCCAGAGCAGGGTTAGAGGACACTGCAGTGGGCCTCCACTGCGCCCAGCAGGTGCTCAAGGGAGGCATCACTAAATTTGGGGGTAGCATATTTCCTCCCTATGGCAGCCATCATTTCCCAGCAGCTTCCAATCCCTTGAAGAGCGCTAGCTCTGTGCAGGGGTGGCCTTTAAACATGGCACCCGGATTACCAACAGCCAGAAGTGACGGCGAATCAGAGGCTGGTCCTCCAGCGACCCGGTGTGTTTCCCGGGAATGAATTATTAATGAGGTGGACGCGCCGGGAATGGGATGATAAGGTGTGAAATGCTGCCATTGCAGCCAACGGGTAAAATATCCTTTTTCCCGCCTACTACTGCACTTAATGCAAACCTGGGCTGATATCGCCCTTGGATTCTAAAATTTCCATAACTGCCATCAAGGGTCTCAAGATAATAAATGATTTTATTGCATTGCACTCCATCTCCAAATATTCCACCCTCCTTGCTGAAGACATAGGGATAGATCTGGGTAGTAATCTGGCAGCATGGATCACCTTCCTTTACAGAATCCAATATAAATCAGCAACTCTTGATAGAACTTAGAGTGGATCTCTCACCCTTTAGGGAACCTGGATTAGATCTCCCACTCTTTATAGAACCTTTAATGGAGCACACACCCTTTATGGAGCCAGCAATGGATCTTTAGCACTTCATATAAGCCAAAATGTTCCTTCTACCTCTACAGAATGGCCCAATGTTCATTCAATTGAATCAAGATGCAAATCTAATACACTGATTCTTTCTGGGGTCAAGTACCAGTGATAAAAGCTAGCCTTTCGTACCTTACATATCGAATTACAAATTACTGTGTGTACGTGTGTTGAAAGGTCATTTAGTCAGCAGGAGTGTCACAGTGCTCAATCCCATCCTCACATGCTTTCCATACACAGTACATTCCAGCTTGTATTTCCATTAGCAATGTTCCATATGTTAACTCGGGAACACTGAGGCCCACTGATGTAGCAAATATAAGCTAAAAGCACAAGTTGAAGATGCAACCTGAAAATTTCTTGACCTTGTTAGTTCCACACCACACAGTACAATTACTCATCGAGCCATTTGGAGACCTAATTAAATTTTCTGAAAGAAAGCCCATGGCCATTACTTTTCAGTTGGCTCTAGAAGCTGGGTGGTTGATGGTGTTCAGGGGTGAGAATAAAAAAGAATACATCAGGCAAAATGCTGTGTGAACCTTATGTATTAAAGGGAATTGATAAGCCTACAAGATTATTTCTGCTCTATTATTGATTTACCTCTATGAAAATGTACCCAAGCATTATTGTAAGAGTCCTCTGCAATATTATTACTATTTTGGTCAATTCATCCCACTGAATTATTCCATCAAGATTACCTCTTAATTATCTCTTCTCCTCTAAAATCTATATATTTTCCAAGCTTTTAGTCATTTGCCCTAATATCGCCTTATGTACTCAGTGTCAAATTTTGTTTGATAATTGCTCTTGTGAAGCACATTGGATTGTTTCAGTGCAATGAAGAACTATATAAATACAAGTTGCAGTTGTAGAAAGATCACAAATATGTTCAGCACCAATGACTTTAGAATTTTACAGCGCATACAATAGCACATAATTAAAAAGGAAAGAGTGTAAGGAAATCCAAATTGCAATTTTGAAAGTGGAAAGAAATGATGTACATTTTGTTTAATTGTGAGAGTTGTAAACATTGTTCTTTGTGGGAGATTTTCAAGCAAGATATTGTTTTGCTTTTGTATTCTAATACAACCATAGAAGGCAAATGAACAAGCACAAAAGAACAGTGATTGATGTGAAAAGTCCATTATCTTCCCTGATCTTGGTATAAGTGGATATCACATGATCAGGGTTGTAACTCTGGGTCTCTCAGAAAGCCAATGTAATCCTCTCTTTATTCATCTCTGATGAATTAGCAATAAAACAATAACAAGATACAACAATCAACAAATGAAAGCAAAAGCCCGAATTATTGCTAGTTTCTCATGCAGGATAGATGTTGAACTGGATTAGTGGGTAGAATTTGAATAGAATATTCTATCTCAGCTCTCCTGATGCCATCAGTCCTTGGTTATAATTAATTATAAATGTGAGAATGTATATCTTTTTATGGCTGCACGATATGAATCTACAACAATAACCAAATGAAGGAATAATTTATGTTTGTCAAAAATTTAGTTATTCATATTTAGTTTCATACAACTCAAGGAATCAAAGTTGTTGTTGTTTGCATGACATAGCATAAGTCAGTGCTGACTTACGCTATGTCTCAGAAACAGAGTCCAGACTTGTGTCTTGCTTCAGTTAGGATAAATCGTGTGGTGTGGGATGATGAAATTCTAGAAAGGGGAGAAAATGATCTAGATATCCTTAATGATAGAGTTCTCATTTGCCCCACGGAGGGTGCACTGTCTAGAAGGCACCACTGTTCCATTTGTTTAACTGCTGCTATTACATCAATCAAAACCCATTGGAGGCCACAAACTTGCAATTCTCTGTTCTAACAGAGAAGAAGGAGACCTGTGCCATCCTATTTTTAAAAGGGTGGGAACCTAACTCTCTGATTCCAGTTACAAATGGAAATCAAATAGCAGTTGATTAGACACAAGAAAATATGGGTCTCCTGAGATCTCTACATTACAGAAGGTTATCGAGGGTGAAAGGGAAACTAAATTAAGAAGGAATCTGTTTGTTATTTTGATTATGTCAGGTCTTGATAATTCAAAGACCATAAGACATAGGAGCAGAAATAGGTCGTTCGGCCCATCGAGTCCACTCCGCCATTCAATGACATCATGGCTGATCTGATAATCCTCAACTCCACTTTCCTGCCTTTTCCCCATAAACTTTGATTCCCTTACTGATTAAAAATCTGTCTACCTCAGCCTTGAATATACTTAACGACCCAACCTCTACAGCCCTCTGCGGTAAAGAATTCCACAGATTCATTACCCTTTGAGAGAAGAAATTCCCCCTCATCTCTGTCTTAAATGGACAACCTCTTACTCTGAGATTATGCCCTCTGGTCCAAAGGCATGAGAATGAAACAGCACAAAAGGAGGCTATTTGGCCCATCGTGCCCATTGCAAACAAAAAAAGTGCTCTGCTAACTAGAGGCCCAGAAACTGGAGGTTAATCTGGGTTGTCATAACCAGTTAGATTCTAAATGACTCTCAAAAGGAATGGAATTGCCAGCTTCAGCAAAAAACTATTGGAACAATAAAACAATTGTTTAGGGGCCAGATGTTCTCCTATAGCCCTGTACAATTGGCATGTGTAATTTCAATGTAAAAGTTATCCATTGCAAAATTTTGAAAAAGGTCTGTATAGACAAAGGAATTGATGACAGGAGTAAATAAAAAAACAACTGTGGCTTGATGAAGCAATTTTATGAAATCCCTTCCGTGATTGCCTGCAAACCATTCTTTAGATGTTGAAAGTATATGGTGTCCTTTTATTGCAAAAGAGCCTAAATGCCTTTTGTAAGTATTATTCACAATAATTCAACAGTCTGACCAAACTCTCACATTTCAATTCTCAAATGATAAAAATGCTGAACTGCTAGATAAATGTACTTAGCAATCACTGGACATAAAAAAAGCCCTTTGGACTGATTCAATAATGATTTTTCAATTATATATACTTTGGTACTTTGCATGATTGGAGTTAAATTGTGACATCTTTTAAAATGAGAAAGTGTTACCATTGCAAAATATTATGCCTTAAATAACAAAACACTGATTCATATGCCCATCTGGCTCATTTTCTGTGTATTTCTTTCTTGATATTAATCTTTGCAGAATCTATTCCCCATAACCCCACTGTCTCATTTAAATTATAGTGCTGGAAAAATATTTGCAGGGAAATTCAATAACCTTGAAAACGTGTGTAGAGATCATGATGTGTGATTAACTCTCTCCTGTTGTTTTTGCAGACAGCATGCAAACTTCACTGCTAAGTACAATGTTGAGTGGCTGCACGTCTGAGCAGATGGCACAAAATTTCGAGGGTCTAGCACAAATTCAAGTTAGCCTGCGCTATGTAAAGATAGCCTGTATCTCTTGAAGAGAAGGTACATCTTGGCTGGAGCAGGTGCTGGAAGTCATTCTAAAAGCGATTTTGACATGTGGAAGACACAGGAATGGCACTACATAGCAGAGAGCAGCTCTAAGGCTTTTTGATACGGCACTAGAGACCTTGATGCTGGAGATGGAGAGGAGAAGAAATGCTCTCCATCCATAGAGGGTGAGACGATCCTCCAGACAAACTTTGCAAAGGCAGTCAGATCAGATCACTCTGGTGGTCAAAGCCAGGAGTCTAGCCCCAAGGACATGGATGCAGTGCCACAAGAAGCTCAATGACCTCACAAGGCTGGTTAAAGTCAGCCAATGCATCTTCAGTTGTCATAACCCACCAACCGCACCACTAGCTTCACACTCTGTTCAATGCACCACAGCTCTAGCACTCAACTACAAACAGTCTCTATCATTCAGAACCTCACCTTCACTCACTTCACGCTGTTGCAAACCTCACACCCACACCTCACAGCTTGCACACACTGCCAGGTATTCAACCATGATAGCCACAAAGCCCAAACACATTGGCCTGAAATTTCACTCCCAGGTTGGGAGCACACAGTTGGGACAATTATTGGTTCCGAAAACCTGACTTGGGAGAAAATGCCCTGGACGGTTGGATTTTTGGTTTGGGGTGGGGGTAGGTGAAAATGGGAGTCAGGGCGGGTCACCCTGGTAATGAATGCAGAAGCTGTCAGTTGCAGACCTAGGCTGGGTGGAAGGCTTGTCTCGGTGTAATGGCATTGTGCCAAAGTTTTTCAAAGAATCAATAAAACATAGAACAGCCCTCGCCCCTTACACCACTTCATTGCCCACATGTCCCACCCCCCTGCGCCCCATCCATGTCAAACTCATTCTCCCAACTGCTCCCATGGCCCCTCATACCCTCCATGCCAACCAATGTCCCTCTACTCATGCCCCATTGCCCCTCATAACCTCCATACCAGCCTAAGACCCATACCCACCCACATGCCCATTACAGCCTCTATGCCAACTTAGTGCAAACCCATGCCCCCCATCCACTACCCTTTTCCCTTACACCTAGTGGCACCTGACTCCACCAAAGGTGTCCTGGGACATACCCCCAAGGGTACTTTACCTCTCCAAAGAACTCAGGCAGCTTTAAGCCTTCTCCTACCAGGTCTAAAGTGCACAAGTTGTGATTTGGGCATTCCACTAGCGAAAATCAGAGCAGCCTGAGGCAGCTGCACTTTAACATGTATAGGTACCTCTGTGAACCATAGATGCGCACATTCCTCCATCCCACTAAAATGGTAGGTACCATGTTCAGAGGTAGAACTTCCACATTTTGGCCTCTGCAGCCATTTTTGTAATAATAGAGGCTCTTCGTCTTTGTGAACATTCAGGCCAATGCATCCCACTCACAGACACACTTCCCTTTCCTTGCAGGTCAAGATGGTGCATAACTGGAGGCAGCAGGGCATAACTGATGGGGGCCAGGCGTAGTAGCATCTCCTTATCCCCAAGGGGAGGCAGAGCTTGCCATCAATGGAGCAACCATGTCTGAGGCTGTGGCTGTAGTGGAGCAGAAATCAACAAAGCTGACTGTATGTTCATACCTAATCATTCTTCTCACACCCTACTTACCTATCATCTCACAATCTCTTCTGATTCCTCCTGCACCCCTAGTACCCTCATCACAACATCACAACCCTACCATTGTGCCTTTCTCATCTCAGGTACCCAAGAATTTTAACCTGACCAGGCACTAGTGGGAGAGCAGGAGATAGAAGAGCAGGAAGACAATGATGAAGAAGAAACACCATCACTCAATCTTACACTGACAGCTACTCAGGTGTTGGATGGCTTTTGCTTCTGCTGCAATGGAATCCAAAGCATAGGTCATTGTGTGTTACATCATGCTTGAGTCTGCAAGTGTGCTTTATTTTGTGGAGGTGTTTATTTTTGCATTGTGGCCAAGTGATGCTTTGATGGTCAGTAATGGAGGAAAGGTAAGGTGTGGGACTGTTAGTGAATGGGGAATTGGTGTTTGGTTTACTGGTAACACAGTCAGATGAGTCGATCATAGACAACCCAGTCAGAAAGGGACAGTGGTGGTTGCCTTCTCCTCCTCCTCCTTCCTCCTCTACTTTCTCCTTCTCAGCTGTTCACAAGTTATCTGGTAACAAAAACAATCTCTTCATGATGTAGTGGTTGTACAGCATGCAGCAGGTCACCATGAATCTTGACACCTGCTTTGCTGAGTACTGCAGATCTCTTCCATAGCAGCCCAGGCAGCAGGAACATTGTTTAAGCACCCCAATGGTCTGCTTTGTCACATTTTGTATAGTAGCATATCTTTCATTATATACATGCTGGGTTCGTGGGTTGTGCACCAGAGCCATGAGTCATGTCATCAAAGGGTAGCTCTTGTCACCTAGTAAATAATTTCTGACTTGTCATGGTGGCTCAAATGTAAATGGTATAATGGACTGCCGCAGAATGAAGGCATCATGACTGATGCCAGGATATCAGCCATTGACCTGTATGATGCACTGTGTATGGTCACACACCAGCTGCATATGAGAGTGGAATGCTTTTTGATTGTGATACATCTTAAGAGTTTGCATGCAGCACCCACAAAGCGATATGCTCTCAGTTAATGGAGCCCTGCATGTGAAGCCTGCAATCCGCGTGAAGCCAGATATTTACTCTCCCTGCTGCTGTCTGGCAAAAGAGAATATCATACATTCAGTTTTCTTGGAATACAGAGTCTCAGTGTGATCCTTGAGACAACAGTGGATGGCAAACTAGAAAGTGTTGCAAATTTTGCCTGTTCCAGCATGGGAGGTGCCAGATGCTTAAAAGTGCGTTGCCACGGTCACCTTCACAGCTGCTGACAATGCAGCTCTTGCACTGCTCCAAGATTGTAGTTGTGCCTGCAGCAGGTGACAGATTTCAGTGAGAACATGCTTAGCGAAATGGAGGATTCTGACACACTGTTCCCTTCTGAAGTTCAAGTAAGAAATCTAGTCCCTGGACACTCTGGGGAGATATGGCTGAGATCCCTTCACCTTGTCCTCTATCCACTCCTTCTCCCCTATTCTAGCAATGTGTGTTACTTTTTGTTGCCTCTGCTTATTCTCCATGTCAGGCTGCAGTCCAAGGGGAATGCATACTCCCGCATCCGTATTTGGGAAAAAAAGATTTATGCAGAATCCTTAGAGTCAGGGCAAATTCCTTCAGCTTATGCCACATCATCCCCCGTAGACTTCAGCAACGTTAGCTAACTCAGAAAACCACCAAACATTTCTACAATCACAGCAAGAGTCAGTAGAGATCGATCAGCAACTAAACTGAACGTAGGTGACCATCTCTTTAACTGGCGTTGGTGGGGCACCTCTCAGTGCTTCTATTTTCTCCAACTCAATTTTGGGAAAAATGCAGGACATAGTGGGACTCTCTGATCAATACTGCGGATGCTGGAAATCTGAAAGAAAAACAGAAAATGCTGAAAAAACTCAGTAGATCTAACAGCATCTGTGGAGAGGAAAACAGGGAGTTAACGTTTCGAGTCCGTGTAACTTCAGCTCTGAAGAAGAGTCATACAGACTCGAAACTTTAACTCTGTTTTTCTCTCCACAGATGCTGTTAGACCTGATGAGTTGAATTTTCTGTTTTTGTTTCACTTTTAAGACTCAGCTGTATTAATTCCTTCTTGACTTCACCCTCTTTGCTGTAATCATCTGAAGAAGTAGAGTATTCCGTCTGCAATGTTAAGAGTGAGAAATCAGTGTCAATTGTGGGCCAAGCACAGAAATGAATCTGTTTTCAAATACATGGGTATGATTGCGTCAAGTTATTCATTTTTCTTTTAAATTGAATGTTATTCATGACATCTAGAGCTGAAAAGATGATCGTATAAATGGTATTGTGCACAGCTATTGTTTAAAACGTTTAACAATCTTACTTCTAAGTTAAGCTTTAATTGGTTGAAGTTCTGTTTAAAATGATTGAGTTTTGAAACTGGACTATACATGCCAAAATATTAGTTTAGAATCAATTGCACAGGTATTTGGATTGGAATTTAAATGGAAACACTCCTGTCAAACCCATTGCTTCATTTCTTTCCTTTTACAAGCTTCTCCGCCAACATGGAGTACAAAGGAAACACAGAAGCAAGCACAGAACATATTAGGAAAAGTGCTTCTACTTGAAACATTATCGTGTCTTAATTGTCCTTTACAGATGCTAACGGACATACAGTATATATCCAGTATTTTCAATTTCTATTTTTTCCTTCGGCAAGCTGGTATTTATTTTTTTTACCAAAAAGTCATGCATATGTCAACCAAGGATCAGTTGGTAGCACTCTTGCCCCTAGGGGCGGAATTGTCCCAGGTTTGCACTAAGTGCGGTAGCGGATGGGTAAAACAGTGTTTTACCTGCCGGCCACAATGGTGGCTTTTCACGCCATATCATCTCAGACCTGCCGCATTAATTATGCATTCACAGGAAACACGCAGTTTCCTTGGCGGGCCCACCCACCATGCCATCACCTCGCCGCTTCATCATGCAGCAGTGCACACACCTCTCAGTCTGTCTAGCTCATGACTGCTGCAAAGAAGACATGGCCCTGAAAGGCTAAAACACTGCAGCCCCCAGGTTCAATGACACATTCCTCGAGCACCTTTAGGGCGCAGTTGAGGCTCGTCGTGATGTCCCCTACCCCCGCTCTGGCTGCAGGAGGGGCAGCAACATCACCAGTTCGGCTCGGGAGGCAGTGGCAATGGTGGTCAGTGCCAATGCCCTACAAAAGAGGACAGCCACCCAGTGCCGCAAGAGGATGAATGATCTCCATTCCACCAGGGTAAGTCACTCTTTTCAACACTCTCAACTCACACAATCTCAAACCCATCACACATCCACAGGGCCCTCAATCACTGCCAGTTCAAGGGGCATCACCATTCACTCTTTCACACACTCCTTCATTATCTTAATCCTGTCCATGGGATCGCCCACCACCCACACCTTCCAGGCATACTTGCACTCTTTCCATCTCTATTCATGCAGGACAAGCTGACGCACAAGAGGGAGAGGTCACAGACCGGTGGAGGAATTCCTGAAACCAAGGTCCTCACAGACTTTGAAAACGAAGTCATCCAGCAGGCCGGTGAGGATCTGGACTGTTCTGCGCTGACGCTGAGGTCGGCGCTACTCTACCAAGTGAGGATCCAGCAGTGAAACATCCATCAGACAACCATGCCGTGAGTGATGTGTTCTGTTTCACAGGCCACTGCCATGCACTAATTATCTCTCCTTGTTTTTGAAGGCTCATCTGCCAAACAGCTGATGGAGTCCATGACCCAGGGCCTACAATCAAGTTGGGTTTCCTGCCTGATGTGGAGGATGGCACATTTTGTGCACCCTGTATTGCTTTTGAATCTCTTACTGCATTTTCCATGGCCAGTGCTATCTCTAGCGCCTTCTTGGAATTCAAATTACCTTCGCACAATAATCTTTTCTAAATAGTGTCCTCTTTCACACCACACACTAAATGATCTGAGCATGTCGTTCAGAGTCATACAGAACTCACAACATTCTGTCAGCTGCTTCAAATTTACCATGTAGCATGCGATTGTCTCACCTGGGGCTCTATTTCGCGAATTAAACCTGAACTTCTGCACCGTGATTGAAGGCTTTGGTTGAAAGTGACCCTTCACGAGATCCACCAATACATCAAAATTCCTCATATCTGGGGCACTGGGTGCCATCAAACTTCGAATCAAGCTGTAGGTTTTGCTCCCACAAGTACTCAAGAGGATTGTTTGCAATTTCTCTTCCCCCATAAACTTGTTTGCTTGAAAAAAGAATGTGAGGCATTCTATGCAATGAGAGCAATCATCTGTGGCTGGTTCAAAGGATCAATTCTCCCAAATTGTGGCATTTTGAGAGAGGATAACTTCTTAAATTCTAACTGAGCTTGCTACTTACAATCACTGGGAGAGGTATGGTGCCAATTTCTTTCTAACTTGATTTCTTCTGTTCAACCCTGTTTTATCCTCATCGCCAGTTTGTTGTAAAGGTGGCCAAATTACTACTGTTGATAGAGTTGATCTGCAGACACTTCTTGGGTGGAAACGTTAAATTTATTTACAATATACTTAGCAGCAACTGCACGTGTGCTTTCAACTCCAACTCTATCTCTACACTGACTGCTGAGGTAGCCTGCGCAACTCTCCTACAAAAATAGGAAATACTGGAAAAACTCAGCAGGTCTAACAGCATCTGTGGAGAGAAAAAAACAGAGTTAACGTTTCGAGTCTGTATGACTCTTCTTCAGAGACGTGCTACTCTCCTATTGATTACTACAGCTCATGTGATCTTCCTTAACAAGCATTATTCTTAAAGGTACATTACAGACTAAATTAAACCATAATTACTGCAGCCAGGCTTGATCCAAAATCCTCTTTTGACCTGGCACAACTGGCATAAAGGACCCCCCATCAATGCAATTTACTTACAGTTTAGCTGCTGGATTATGTCTTCCAGCTGCTGCACTTCTATGCATTGTTGGAGGTTTCTAATACTTATCTAAAGTTTCAGTAGCCTACAGGGAGTGCTCTGACTGGTGATCAAGAACTTCTATTGTGTTTTAAAGGCCTGTGCTGAAACAAGTTGCTTCCAGACATGGGTGGCCTGGTGCAGTTTTTTTTTAGAAATTTTGTTCTTTGTGTTTGACTTCTGCGTTCAAATCCCGACTGTGATGTTAATCAGTTTCTTAGCTCTTCAAATTCAAAGTCTCAGTCTACCCTTGCTTCAGTCTTTCAGATGGTTTCCCTGACTCCATCCCCTTGTGTCATAATCCTTTCAAATGTTTGCTGTTCTTTCCTTTGCCTTCACTTCCATCTGAATTTATTTCTGACATTTGCTTTGATACATACAGACTTATTCAATTGTACTGATTCATTGGAGTTTTACACCCTTTCTTCTATGCATTCTGCAGCATTTTTCATTACCTGTCATGTTCTTTCCCTCTTCTTGCCTCATTATGGCAATTGTAAACTTAAAGCTCCTGTTTTTTCTGCTGTGTTGCCATCCCAGATCTCCATTTTGGCACTTTCACCCAGTGTCCCTGTTGGATGTGTCTAAACTCACTTAGCAGGTGCTTTACCTTGGTGCCAAATATTCTGATGATCTTTGGTTCATATTCTGTATCTTTCTAAATATAGCTTGCATTTTATTGGATTCCTAACCTGTATCCTTTCTTTCCTTTCCATGGTCCTACTTGCCCAAGAATTCATTATACTGTGTGGGTGGGTGGGGGAGGGGCGGGGGGCGGAATGGGACTCCTTGTGCACATCAAGTAGCTTCTCCTTTGCTGGCTTCTTGTTACGATCCTAAAACATTCAAATTCTGACAGTAGTTCCCTGTACTGAGAAAACCTGTCACACATTTATGTTAAATGATCTTACATGGACCTGATGAGCCAAATGCTCCCTTTCTGTGCTGTAATGACTCCATAACTCATTGAAGCAAATCATACTGGAATTTCCATGGAACTGCTCCCATTCCACAACCAGAAGGGTGATAGAAACCCTATTAACACATGTAATCGCAATATCAGCAAAGATTTGGTGGCAGAGAGGGAGCTTTGCTGAGGAAATTCTGATTTTTTTTTCCTTGTCGTATATTACAAATATGAAAATATACTGATATGCAGGCTGAAATTATAGGGATCCTAATGAGGGAATTGTGTTCATCAAATGATGTCTGTGAAACCTGAAACTTGTAAAATTAACCTATATCAACAAGAAATGCTTCATATATATTGTGGCACACATACTTATTGGGACTTACACAGAAACTGAGGCATTTATACAGACCTGCAAACACTCTGATGAGACTCAGTGCTGATTACCTCTTACAGAAGCATAAATTGGCAAATTCAATATAAAATTACTTGCAAATATGTTCACATTTACAACAGATTGGAAGAAACATATTATTTACATTGCTTGAATGAACACAAAATATCAGATGTCAGCTTCCAGCTACAGACCTTTACATTTAGGTTATGTTGATTACACCTGGTATGAAAATCACACTGACTGGCAAAGGACAAGGAGCTTCTACCACAAAACCCAAAACCTGTTGGAATGACATTTTAATATGTTAAGTATATAGGGAGTAGAATTCAACTTCAGTGAGATGTGGGGTTCAGAGTAAATGTTTGATGACATGTGGAGCAGGTTTGATGGACCAGCTGGTCTTTTCCTGCCTGCCAATGCTGTATATTCACAATAGGTCTTCACGCACTCTGGCTAAGGAATGTACAAATCAGACAGGGTTACCACTACTCAGAACCACCCACACATTTAAAAGTGTACGTGCATCAATATTGAGCAAGAATTGGACCACCACAGTCAGGTAGTCTGACAACATACACTGGCCAGGTACACATGTGAAAAATGGTCACTTTGTCAAGTTGTGGGAGGGTGGATGACACCTGCAGAGCCATATTCAGCATGAGCTACTGGGGGAAATTTTGAGGAAACCCATCCAGCAGAAATGGGGTGGTAGAACACCGCAAATGATTTGCACCCCATTCACACATTTGCTATGGCTGCTTCAATCTTCCCATGGGCCTGCCTGGGTATCTGCAGCACTTCCCTGATCAGGCAATAAGCTCTTTTAATATGTTAATTTCTTGTTATGACATAAACACAATCTCATTTGACATTTGCTGCACCCTCCTGCTTGTATCAGTCAAACAGTCCCTAAGAATAGGAGGCCACAGGTAGGTTTAACTGTATTTTTGTGGGTCCAGGAGGAGCAGAGTTCCTCCTTCAGTTTGCACAAAATTAGGTTGGGCAACTGTTGCTCTGGGTCTTGTCTTCCCTACCTCCATCTCCTGAGATCGGACCATCTCCCAACTGACTTTGTTCTGGCCCGGACAGTCGTATGGGTTGCATTATATTACTGAGAACAGTAGCATGGTGGTTATGTCATGGGGTGAGAAACCCAGAGGCCTGGGCTTAGGTTCTAGAAATGTGAGTTAAAATCCCAACATGGGGAATTTAAATTTGATTAATTAAATCAATCTGAAATAAAATAATACTATCAGTAATCGTGGCCATGCAAAATCTCTGCTTCAATAATGTCCTTTAGGGAAGGAAATCTGCCATCCATACCAGGACCGGCCTATATGTGACTCCAGACCTACAGTAATATGGTTGACTCTTAACTACCCTCTAAAATAGCCTAGCAAGCCACTCAGTTGCCAGGAATGCAGCTCACCACCACTATCCCAAGGATATTTAAGGATGGGCATTAAATCCTGACTTTGCGACAATGTCCACATCTTGTGAATGAAAAAGAAAAAGTGGAGCTGGTGGGCTGTTCCAGATATTGATTTGCTGCACACAGCTTACTGGTGATATGCTAATGAGGTCTGGCCCACAAACGATCTGGGCCTCTACTATGATTATCGGACGGTCACTTGAAATACATGCCAAGGGAAAATGTATCCCTCCTTTCTGAGGAAAGAAATGAAGGAAAAAAATATCGGCAGTAAGGAAGATGTATGACCATGAGTTTTGTGATAGTACAACTTATATTAGGTCACAGTCACATTGTTATCATAAATCACTAATTGAATTGCGTGTGTGCAAATTCAGTAAGCATATTAGTCCTGGAATATTGAGAATTACATTTTAAAAAATGTTGGCGCTGAAGGAAAGTAATTTATGTAATGTATTTATGAGCATAAATTTGAATGATTTTTGATACATAAAGTGCTACATGACGGCTCATACATTATTATTTACCTATCAGGAGACACATGGGACCATAAATACAGGCATTCTGATAAACAGCTACATATGGTATAAAACAATCGAGGGACCTTTTGATTCTTTCAAGCTCACTGACATATGGACACAGTAAGACATTTTTGACATATCCATTATAAATAACACATGCTGCTTTTTGACTAATGTATTATTGTACTATAACATATTTAAATTTTATTTTAGCTTTTACCTTTGAAGAGTCAGCATTGCATTACCAGCAAGGATTAATGCATTTTCACAGCACTAATTTTGTGAAATACATTGAATAATTGTGCTTCCATGTATTATTAACAATAAAGTGTTTCTACTCCACATATGCAGCCTAGAGAGAATAAATACATACAGTACTTAGGTTGTTTTATTTTGTAGCTGCATACCAGAATACATGTCTGAAAGGTGAATTTATAGACCTAATAATATTCCTTTGTTAAATTGAAGTATAAATCACACAAATATTGTCTGAATTATTTTTGTCAATTTCAGAACAGCATTATAGTCTGACAGCCACAAGTCATACTGTGCTGGTATCAGTGAAGTTTACTTTACTACTTGCTTTCTACGATACACTTGTGCTTCAAGACTTCAGCTGGTGTCCTGGAACTAACCAGTGACCAGCTGTAGTGGCTAACAATATTGGTCAATGTTTCTTTGAAAGCCCTTATGTGTATTCCATTGCATAAAAAAAGAGGCAGATGGATACAAAGTAAGAAGAACAGGATGATACTGGGCACAGGGTAAGTATATGATCCCTTTTTACTGTAAGTGGAATACAGAACTGGCTAACCAAATACTTTGGGTGGAATTTAATTGGGCCCTCGGGAGCAATTTGGGAGGTGGTGTGGGGTGATGCTGGAGAATCGGGAGGGAGCATGCTGCATTGGAACCCTGACGTTGTGACATTGGTTCCATATTCTACCAATGGCAGGAGACCTCTCAGGTGGCATTGCTGCTATGATATGGTGGGAAGGCACTTGACCTCATTGAGCAGGTACTTTAGACTCATATACAAACAATTGTGTGCATTTTTTTGCAGAGTTTGGAATTTATTGGGTGCAAGAACTCGGGGATCAAGAACTGTCAGATCCCCAACTGGTTAAAGGTGAGGGCACTGGCACAAGGTCTCAGGTCCATCTGTGGAAGCCAGCCATGCTGAGACTGCCTTCTTCATCTTTGATCTTAGGTGGAATTGAGGGGAAAGGAGACAATTGCCAGACTGTGACAGCAGGCTTTTAAGAGGGGGACATTGGTCTGGTGTTGGGTTTACAGGAGCTGTGGAGCAGATTGCGGTGGTGGGCTGTCAGTGAGGGACTCAGAGGCATATCCATGGTTCAAAGGGGGGTGTCAAGGGCAGGTTGCTAGGTGAGGTTGACTCCAAGGGCAGTGCACAAGAGAAGTTGAGACCAACAGCCATGGGATTTATACACCCAATCTTCCTGGACCCACATATGGAGGAGGAGCAATGCAGAAGGAGGGAAGGCCAGGTGCTGGAGATACCACTGCAGCAGCAGCAGGAGCACCAGGAGGGCCAGTCTCCAGCTGGGCAAGCCGCGGAAGGGCACATAGGGGACCAACCACAGGCAGCTGCACCGATAAGGGCCCAAATGCAGCTGAGATTGTACTAGACTCAAATAAACTTCCAGCAGATGTCAATGAAGACTGCCATTAAAGGAGGCCATCACTGACTTATACATCATGCTGCAGGATAATCTGTGATCCATGGGACTCAGTGGACACCCAATGCCCATGGCCCTGAAGATAACTATTGCACTGACCTTTTGCACATCTGGCTCTTTCTAGTGATCCACTGGGGACTTGAATGGGCTGGCGACTATTTGCACTCCTGGACCAATGTGACAGCCGGACAGAGAGGTTCATTGACCTTGGGACCATCACTGGAGTTCCCCAGGTGCTTCTTCTTTTGTATGGCTGGGTATAGAGCAGAAACTATAATTTTATATCAAGGTGGTCAAGCCAGGATATTACATAAGGAGTTGCAGTGTGTATCACTGTAATACCGCCTTTATATTTATGAGTCGAGCATTGAGTCGTTATGTGTTCCATGGTCTGTCTGGGTGATTAGAGTCACACACAGGAGAGCTTTTAACTTTCCATTTGTGTGTCAGGTATCTGCACCTGCCATGGTTTGTACAGATGTGGTTTAGAGATGCCCAGCTTCGTGAGAGATTGAAACCAGGGACATTCTGTGTCGGATCTTTTACGAGGTGTTTGTTCGTGACTTCATGTGAGGACCATCCAGGTGCTAGGTATCATTGACTGCACCAATGGCCACCAAGGCTCCCACTGACAAGCTAGTGGAAGGCCCGAAATTTCAAACTGCCCAGACCTCATGCAGCTGAATTTGAGTGGGTTCACTGCTTGCCTCAAACCTGCCCTATTTCTGTTCCTGAATAAAATCAGACCTTTTGGAATGAATTTTGGGTGAAGTGGCAATCACCTTCGGATTGCTGCTCTGCTCCTATTTTCTTACTTTAAATGGGAACTCCACAGCTCTCACCTCTACTTCCGAACCAGGCCTGTTGAGAAATGTGGAGCGTACCTGCTCCTGGAGTCCTTCAATGTAGTGTAGGACAGTTGGGGGAAATGAAGCCACCCACTTTTTATTGCGCTAGTTGCTGTAGTCCATTGAGTTCAAATGTCGCAGTCACTTTGACAAGCCAAGAGAGAGGTAAGTGTGTAAGGTAAGTGGGTGAGAGGATAGGATAGGATGGCGGGGGGGGGGTTGGGTGGTTGGGTGGCTGGGTAGTCGGGTGGGTTGACGGGTGGTTGGAAGGGTCAGAAGGTAATGGGGTAGTAAGGGTGTGAGGAGGTAGTTGGGGTCATGAGGGATAGTTGGATGGTCAAGGGGCTTGGGGTTGGGGATAGTTGGGTAGTCAAAGGGTATATGGGGGATCAGGGGATGGGGTGCTGGTTGGGAGGCGGGGGGAGTTGGGTTGTCTGGGGATTTGGGGGTAGTCAGGGGCTGGGGGCAGTAGTCAGGGGGGGTGGGGATGGGGGGAGGAGACGGAGTGATCGGGTGGTTGGAGGGGTGGGGGGTGGGCAGGGATTGAAGTGAAGGGGGCACTCGGGTAATCAGGAGAGAGGTGGGCGGTGGGTGGGGAGTCAGGGGCTGTTCATTTTGTGTTTGGGGGCTAGTCAGAGGTGAGGGTGTAATCGGGTGTTTGGGGCGGTAGTCAGGGGGTCCACTTGGGGTTCGGTGGGAGAGGTCAGAAGTATAGCTACCAAGGCGTTAGCACTGGTTTTAATCTATCTAACTTTTCTTGGGTAACTATTCTGCTAAGTAAGTTGGAAACACCTGAAGTCTTCGACTTTGAATTGGAGTTTCGGAGGGTTCCAACCGCAGGGTAATTGCCCAATGGGAGTTGAAACTTCCCAGGAATTCCCATGCATTACTTCCAAGGAGGCCCCAAGATACCTTCTCGGGTACCTCCAGGGCACGACCCTCCACAGACCAGAAGACCTAGGCCTATACAGTGTGAGACTGAATTCACATGCAGGCCAGAAGAAGTCAGGTCAGCAGGGTCGCCTTTTCTGATAGGGAATGCCTTTCAGCTTTCGCCTGTCCAAAACTTAAAACCATTGAAGAAATGTCCACATTCAGTGCTGGCTGATCTCTTCCCTCCACAGATGCTGACTCACTTGTTAGCTTTGCTTTTTATTTCAGGTTTCCGTTTTCTTGATTTTTGCTTTTAATTATTGTAGTATGCCATGATCATAGCATTAATATGATATGCTATATAGTAGCAGAAATGCAATGTGTTAAATTTTGAAGGGAAATACTAAGGACGGGATCTTTCCCCCCTTCCGCTGACGGGATCTTCCATTCCCAGCAAAGTGAATGGAAGTTTGAATGACCCGCTGCATCTGCCATGTGAAACCTGCCACGGGCGGTGGTGGGGTGTTGGTAGTTGAGGGGGGGGGAATTCCGGTTTAAGACTCTGATGTCCAGTTAGATTAATTCCTGCCCTAACTATTTACAGGCTCAAAGTAAATCTAGGGATTCTATAAGAAATTGGTTTATGGCAGAAAAAAAATGGATACTTAAAAAAAAATGTTGAAATTATGCCAAAGTGGGTGGATGTATTGAACGCTTTGCCCCAGCATTGGTATTGGGACAGCCATTACTTCTGATTTACAGGGATTGAGAAACTCAAGCTAAATTGGTCAAATTTGGAGATGATAGCAAACTAGGAGGGGAATGGAAGAGGTGGCAGCAAGTTAAAGAACGAGTCAGAAAAAAATTATTATTTACACAGAACAATGGCAGATGAAATTTTCAACAGACAATGCACACAGGAAGGAAAAATAGGTAACACATAGCATCCACAAGTGAAGAAATAGCTAAGAATAAAGTTGAAAGAGACCGAAGTGACTCAGTAGACTCGACATACAACATGTCTAATCAATACAAAGCAGCAATCAACAAAACAAATAAAATGTTGAACTACATAGCCGAAACAGTAGAATACAGTAATTAAATGCTATAATGCACTCTTAGAACTGCTTGCCAGTGGTCTAAAAATAGATTCCTGTGTACTTCATCACATCATATTGATGAAAAGAGGGACATGTTACCAAAGCTTTTTATCTTGCACTCGTCAGGACAAATGCAAGAATGCCAAACTTCGCACGATCACAACAATTTATACTACAGGAGAAAAGGGTATTGATTGGTTGGTAAGTCGATTCTGATTAGCCGAAGAGTTGTGTTTGTCCTGATGAGTGCAAGATGAAAAGCTTCAGCAACATGTCTCTCTTTTCAGCGATATTCAAGTTCTGCACTACCAAGGGGCTGATCATCACGTTATAGTGAATCAGATTGCCCAATAAGTGAATCACAGCTTACTAATATTTAACAAAAACAGAGATAAATCATCTTCTGGACCAGCCAGGACTCCAATCAATCTTCCCCTCTCTATAGAAATCATCTCCACTGAATTATTGGCTCATATTCAGTAGATTGTTTGGTATACATTGTTTAGTTATATAGAGCAGAATTTTCCCATCCTGCCCGCAGCAGGCTTCGTGGCGAGTGGGAGCAGAGAATCTGGAGCGAGGCATAAAATCGGTTTCCCGCTGGCATGAAAACAGTTTGCAATTCTCCCGACAACTTAATGGTGGCTTAATGGTGGGTTGGATATCCCGCTGACCAATTACATGAACACCATTTGCATTTGTTACCATCTCATGAATGCTTACTAAGTATGCTTCTCGCTGGAATTACGTGGCGCCTTCCAATCTTGTGTCACACCAGCAGGAATTCACACGGCCTGATTCACGTTCGAAAAACAGTGGCGTGCAGCGGTTGGACCTCACTTTGCTCGCAACTTTGAGGTAAGTGCAACATTCATAGCCTACCTGCGACAGTGCTGCGCCGGTGTTGCAATGCCAGTGGAATGCCACACAGCATGGGGGGTAGTCTTGATCTGCTCTTGGTGGGTGTCCCTGTAATCCTGGAGGGCTGTGCAGCAGAGGCTGTACACTGATACAGAGCCAAGCAATATGAACAGTAGGGGGCACCGTAGAAGGATGATGGACAAGAAGGGGGCAAAGGACCAGGAAGACGTTGGGACATTGGAAGGGAGTAGGGATAATTCATGGATTCATTAACAGCCAGTGTATTTACAAAAGTGCAATATTTGTACAGTGGTTGCATACCCGTGATCCAAAGGTGATTCCAATATTTCTTAATTTTCATAGCCCTACCACTACACCTGGTGCAGCCCTGACATCTGCAGCAGAGGTGGTGGCCTCGAAGTGCTCACATGTTGGAGCCGCAATATCAGACAGAATGCAGACGGACTCCTCCATCCTGCGCTTGAGTCTGCTGAGTGACTCTCACACCTCTCTCTGATGTTCCGCTGCCTGTGGTGACATCTCCAGCATTGTGTCGGTGACCGCTCGCAGAGGCTCATCATCTGATTTGGACTCAGTGGGTGGCTAGTCTCCATTAGTCTTCCAAGTGCCGGAGACCTGGACTGTCACTGCCTCTGACTGCTGTGAAGATGTGTCAATGAGATGTTCTCCAGTAGGTGACCCTAAGCCTAACCTAGAGCTATGACACACCAATGTATGTATCACTGTGCTGGTGGAGGGTGCAGGGGAAGGTGGTGATGGTTCTTCTATGGAGGCTTCCTCAGCTTCCTCCTCCAAGGTGGTCTGGGGGCTGAGGCTTATATTGGCCCTCTGACTGTGCCTTGATCTGCTGGTGCCCATAAGAGAGAGAAGATAGTTTTAGTTCATGAACCGTCATAAGACAGGATTGAATGTCGCTCCCTGTTAATGGTAAGATGTGATGAACTCATGGAGGTGTCATCCTTGCTAGGTTACTGGGATAAGCTGATCTTCCCTTCCTCACAGGAGTGATTCCTGTTGTCCCCAGCCAGCTCAGCAGCATCCTCCTCGAATTGGTGTGGGGTGTGACATAGGCTGTCACTCCTCTGGTCTGGGATCTTTCCCTTCTGCTGTGGGTAAGCTTGGATGGCATGAAGGCAAAGAAGGGAGTGTGATGAGAAGGCATGGAACAGAGATTGGGAAACATGCATGCCCCCTGTGAGTGGTAAGCCCTCCCCAGAAAGGGCTAAGGATGGAGTGTGTGCAGCATCATAGATGAGGTGGTGATGATGTGAACATATCTGTGGGACAATAGTACATATTTGTCCCCCTGCTAATGTTGTGTGAGATCCCTGAAGAGTGTTGCCCTTTGAGTGCATGACGCCATGATGAGAGTTTGGTATTTGATGGAGTTGAAGGTTGACTTACCCTGGTGGAGCGGATGAGATCATTCATTCTCTTCCTGCACTGGATTGCATTCTGGGTGTGATGGCCAGCTGTGTTGACCTGTCTTGTGATGGCATCCCAGGCCGGAGAAGTGAGGCTGGTATTCTTCTTTGAGCCATCACTGGGGTAAAGGGCGTTCCTATGCTGCTGTACTCCTCTTATCAAGTCCTGGAGGGTGTTTTGGCAGAAGCAGGGTACAGCCTTCTTCTTCTGCTGTGCAGACGTCTCCAGACGTCCCTTGGAGACAGCTGGGCTGGAGACAGTAAATGTGTCTGCTTGGGTGGCTTTAAATACGGAGTTGGACCTTTGACCCCGTTAGGTAAGGCGGGGAAAATTGGTTCCTGATCTGCCATATCAGAGAGATACTCGTCTGTGCATAATTAAAGTGCTTCTCAGCGTGGAATCATGTGTGCTTTCCCATGGGAAATGCACCGTGGAACCCACCCACCACCGCACATACATTCAAAAATGGAAAATTCCGCTCATAGTTTCTTTTCATAAGGAAGAAAAGTTATGTACAAAAAATTAGTTTTGTACAGTATATATAATGGTTCATTAATTTCACGAAAAGTGTTAAATCTGATTTTTGATTTTATTAGATCACAAGGTTCCAGTGGCCAGTGACATGGAACACATAAAAAATTATGTAAACCTGTTAATTTTTCCTAATTGTTAAAATAACATTGTGACAGGTCAACTATCATAAATGTGTATTAAAATAAAAATTTGGTTGAGTTAAGGTAAAGTAGTGTTGCGATTATGGTATTGGACGATTAACTCACAGGTCGTGAGTTCAAATCCCACCATGATAAATTGTGAAATTTAGTTCAATATATCAATCATTTGTGAGATAGCATCAGGGAAAAAGGGAACTTAAAAGCTGTTGATTTTTTTTTCTCTTGATAAGTGAAGAATTCCATTATTGTTGTATTGTGCAACCTCCAGGATGGTAGAAGGCAAACTAGATGAACCTTGTTCTTCTATTATCTCGCATTGCTGTGTAAGTTGATAGCAGTGCATATAATTTGTTTTGTTGCGATTATATTAGAACAGTTTTTGATCGTTAAAAATTGATCAATAGCTTTTTATTCATAATTTACTTTCCTTTGTGCCACATTCCCTCTCAATAACGAGTGCGTGTAATTTTGACTTTGTGAGATAGTGATAATGAATTGATACTGGGTTTCACATCTCTCCCAATTTTTATTTCCATTGAATCGAAATTACCTACAGTAGGTCTAGGCAATGCTAATTCACCCAGAATCAAGAATCAACTACAAGTCCAGTTCTGAAGAAGAGTCATACGGACTCGGAACGTTAACTCTGTCTTTCTCTCCAAAGATGCTGTCAGACCTGCTGAGTTTTTCCAGCACTTTTTGTTTTTGTTACATGTCCACAAGATTGGGTTCTGCTGCACCACTGGTACCAATGTTATGGAAGCGCGAAGGCCTAAAATGGTGCCAGCTGTTCTTCTCCCACTTCTTCCACAGCCCCCATGGTACCCCATGCTGTAAGAGTGCTTGCACATGTGCTGGAAGCATCAGAAGTTGCCCTGTTATGAAGTCAAACAGCAGCTCTGGCTGATTTCACAAACTCATTCATGCTTCTTTCACTAACTTGGTCTGCACATGTCCAATGAATGCCAATGCTAATCTGTAAGATTTTGATAATACGCATCTTTAGGGTTTTATGTTGATTTTATGGATTTTATCTTGATCACCTTTTAAACAGTTCAGTTTGAATTTCTGCTAGTGAGACAAACAACAGTTAAGGCATGCTGGGAAGAAGATGGCAGCTCTTTGCGAGGAACTGGTCTGGATGACTTAATTACTTTAAAGGTACTGAAAAGTCTGGGTTCAAGGAATTATGAACATACAAACGTACGAATTAGGAGCAGTAGGCCACTTGGCCCTTTGAACCTGCTCCGGCATTTAATAAGATCATGGCTGATCAGATGGTTACCTCAACTCTACATTCCCACCTACCACCTATAACCTTTCACTCCTTGCTTATCAAGAATCTATCCAGCTCTACCTTAAAAATATTCAAAGACTCTGCTTCCACTGTCTTTTGAGGAAGAGAGTTCCAAAGGCTCATGACCCTCTGAGAGAAAAAAATTCTCCTCATCTCTGTCTTAAATGGGCAACCCCTTATTTTTAAATAGTGACCCCTTGTTCTCATCCTTTCCACATCCATCCTATCAAGACCCCTCAGGATCTTATATGTTTAAATCAAGTTGCCTCTTAATCTTCTAAACTCTAGCAGATACAAGCCTAGCCTATCCAACCTTTCCTCATAAGACAACTCTCCCAATCCAGGTATAAGTCTAGTAAGCCTTCTCTGAATAAATTGTTTTTGTTTTAACTGCACTGTGCCATTTAAGACTTCATTGTCAGCTTTGAAAAAAAAACCCAAACATTTGAGCTCAGCACCTTGAATTTAGGATGACACTTTATCTTTAAACAAAATCATGTATTATTAGATTTAATTGATCAACCATATCTATAGGACATCTGTATTTTAAAAAAAAGGCATACCTTTCCTGTAATTAATGGCTTTAGAATCCGTGAGAATGGATTAAAATATGTTGATGTGAATGTTTATGATGGGTTGTATTATTGATAAGTGGATGTAACTGCTCTGTATGTGTAAGGATGTGTCATTTGTTCACAATGGAATGTACCTCTGAGGGTCCAGGGAATAAGAGATGGACATTTCTCTTCAGCCTACATGGCTCTAGTTACAGAGTTGGGGTGACACCAGTTGACCCTCACCCGAAGCTAATGAGAGAGATTAATTTGGGCTATTTCCAAATAAGGGACGAGAAAGAGGGGTGAGAGTCGGGAAATCAAAACCTTTGTTGGCACAGTTTTACCATGGCTGCTGTGGTATGATTCTGCTGAGACACAGTTGAATGGAATGTCACTTCAGAAACAGGAGAAGAACAGCATCACCTGTGCTGGCAGCACTCGAGGAATCCTAGGGCCTTGAGGGACAAGAACTATCCATGTTATCTTCAATGTTTTCTGTTAAGTATATGTAAATTATTGCTGAATAAATTCTACTTGATTCATAAATACCAGTTATTTGTACTTTGTTAGGTCAGGCACAACTGAGGATCCCATTGTTAGAAATTAAGAATTCGGAATTTAGCGATTTTAACTGTAAAGGTTTTATACCTCAAAACCATAAACTTACAACTCACAACTGATCATATGGACAGCATGAGGGACCCTTCATCTACCACTATTTAAAGGGATAACCACCCAGTTACGGGCAAGGTGTTTTTGACTTACTTCTGTGGAGGCATTGTAACTTCTGTTTGCAGGTGTTTAGGAGAGCTTCTGCATGCTTTCAAAGAGGCAATAGAATTTGAGGATTCCACTCAGCACAAGCTATGTGCTCTATGGTTGCCATGCCTCTGGATCTGCAATATGTCCAGTAAATGGAGCAAAGGGTGCAGAGTGAGGAAGATTTGAAAAGTGGGAAGAGGGGAGCTCCCCACAGAGGGTCCGACCTACAACAATTTTTTGAGAGAACCTGCACCTGACACAGAAGCGATTTATGAGACAATTCAAGTTCAACAAAAAGATGGTCATTGTACTACCTCTTTAAAGCTAACTTGGATCCTTGCACTTGAGTAAGGACACCCTTGCCAGTGACTATAAAATTCACCCTGGCATTAAACTTTTATGTGTCTGGACCTTTCTAGGTGGGATTAGATAACATTTCCAACATATTCCAGCACGTCATCCATTAGAGTATGTGAGAGTTGATGGAGGTTATCTATGGCAGCCCAGCCAAATGCATTGTTTTTGCTCTCAGCAAGGAGAAGCTGGATAAGCAGACACCATGGGCTTTGCCAGTACAGCGCGATTCCTGATAGGGCAAGGTGACATCGACTAAATGCAAATGGATCTGCGAGCCCCTTGTGTTAACAGGGAGGGCTACAGGAAACATAAAAGCTACCATTTTATCAATTATTTATCTGGTGTGTGACCAAGCACAGTACATTTTGTCAGTGAATGCCTGCTATCCTGACAGCAGCCACCATGCCTCATTCTGTGGCAGTCTACTATTTGCACTGCCTTTGATCGTCCATGGAGAATCAGAAGCTGCTTCTTGTAGACAAAGGCTACCCTTTGTATGTGTGATTCATGAGCCTCCTCCTCTGCCATGCCAAGGATAATGCATGTATGATGAAAACCATAGATCCACCATGAACATTGTGGAGCACACCATTGGCCTGCTGAATTAACACTTTCCATGTCTGTATCGCTCAGGGGGAGCCCTCTAGCACACCAGAGCAGGTGTCAAATTTCATGGTGATCTGCTGCACACTCCATAATATTTGCCATTTTGAGGGTGCAGCCATTGTCTTTAGGTATCCTGAAGCACCTTGGGAGGATGAGGAAGAGGAGGAGGATGAGGAGGCAGGGAGAATACATCTTAGCTCCTTAACTTTGGACAGGCCTTTTCAGACAGTGCATGCCCAGACTCCAGTTTCCATGAAACTACTCCCCTTTATCATCACATATTTACCATTCCCCAACATTGTATTCATTTGTCCCATCAAAGTCCCCTTGGCCACCATACAACAATAAAAGGCACCTACAAAAACATTTTCATTAACAACTTTATCCAACAACATATCCAATTATGCAAATAGTAATGAACTATTCACCCTTGTTCAATCCTTAGTGCCTGTCATCTGGGTGCCTTTACCTGTCCTAGTACTCCCTCACAGTGCTATCAGCTGAAGTATGGTTGGTGGAAGGCTGCTGACTTTCATTGGGGGAGATACAGATAGCTTTGCTCAATGACTTCAGCAGCTCTGCTAACTTGAGGGCTCAGCTTCAGACTGGACCACCTTAGGAGAGGTGGCAACAGTCTGGACCTGCTGACTGAGAGGCAACAGCAAGGGCATTGGTGGAGTGACAGTGGTGGCACGAATGCCACCATTGTAAGAGAGGACAACAGGTTTGAGCACAATGGTGCCACTGACAAACCCATATGATGGCAGCTCATCATCAGCTGGAGCACAGATCGCTGGACTGCCATGAAGAGTCTGTATGTGGCTTTGAGCACTGAGACCCGCAGCCTTGATGGCACCAGTGTGAGCTTGCATGGCAGCAAGCATAGACCTCACACCTCAGTCTGAGCTTGCGTTGCAACACTGTTGATGACTTCCACCATCCTGCAGTGCAAGCAGAGGCCACCAGAAAATGCATCATGGGTGAGTCTGTTAGTTCTGCTGTGGAGCTGATCACCACTTCCACATTGGAGAGGATGGGCTCCAAACACTGCCTGATGCCCTGTGCCACGTTGGAGTCAAATAACTCCTTGCTGTTTGACAGTGATAGGAGACTGTTTGGCAGGCCTGGCAATGCACCCAACATCTCGATGTGCATGTATATCAGTATTTTTCTGTACACCATCCTATCGCATTTCTTATCTGAGCCCTCTGCAGAAAATTTGTGCTTGTCCCCAGGGTGCTGCCACAAGAACTACCCTTTCCCCTGGCCTAGTTACAGCCTACTCACCAGTGACTTATCATGTGCAGACCCCCACTCTATACTAGTCCCTAAAGTTTGCCAGTATCTGAGTCAGTGGCTGCGAGTATCAGATCAAATCATGGCGCTTCTTCCTCAAAGGTCTTGTGTAGATATATCTTTTCCTCCTGCAACTGCTGTGGCTGACCAGGCAGCAGTTCTTGGATGTCTGTAAGTATAAAATCAGAAGGAGAGGGTTAGGGTGAGATTGGATGGGTTGAGGGCAGATGGGGGGGGTGGGCGTTAAGTATAGCAAGATGTTCATGGGTTCATGGCCACACTATCTGCAGCTTGCACTTCATGCATGTAACAGGATGAGGATGAGGTGTGTGTTGAAAAAGGGGCATAAGGCAGGAATATAAGTCATCCTGAATGTTCTTGGTGATGCCAGATGCCATGGGCTCAGCAAGCCCCATGATGTGGGGCACCGTCTCCTCTGTCAGGCTCAGGTTATGAAGATGTGCGTAACTTGCATGGTTCTCTGCTGCTCCCTTGTATTTCATGCCACCTTGTACTGCAAGAGGGAGGGAAGAATGCCAGTGATTGTGTTGCACTTTGTTTGGGTGATGTCCCACAGCTGAATAGCTGGAGATATTTGGAGGTAACACGTGCTGGGTGTGAGGCCAGCATCATTGTGGGTGTGTGAAGATGAGAGTGGTGTATCTGGATGCTGGGTGTGAATCCTGAGATCCAGGGACTGCTGATGGTTGAGTGATAGGGATGTGGCGCATTGAACAGAGTGAGGGATTGGTGGTGCAGTAGGCATGAAATAGCATGTGAAGATGCGTTCGTTGGCTTTGATCACCCATGTGAGGTCATAAAACTTCTTCCAACACTGATGCCAAGTCTTCAGTATCTCACACTAGAGTTGACCTCCCTGTTTACCTGTTCCCTTTCCTTTCAGAGGGTGGTCCTAGAAGGCTCCAGGTTCCTCATAGAAGCATGGTGTGTCTCTTCCTGTTCACTTCCAATGTGAAGGCCTTCAGCGCTGTATCTGTGAGCCCACAGAGCTCTTTCCTTGCTCTGGTGCTCCATTTCCAATTGCAGTAGTGACAATCAGCAATAGTGGTATTGTAATTGGCTAGAGGCCCAGCCTAATGCTCCGGGGGACATAGGTTCAAATTCAACCATGGCAGCTGGTGGAATTTAAGTTCAATTATTAAAATCTGGTATTGAAATCTAGTCTCAGTTAAGGTGACCATGAAACCATCATCAATTTTTATAAAGATTCATCTAGTTTACTAATGCCATTCTTGCCTGGGCCTGGCCTACATGTGACTCCAGACCCAGAGCAATATGGTTGACTCTTAACTTCCCTCATTTCAAGGACAATTAGGGATGGGCAACAAATGCTGGCCTTGCCAGTGATGCCCACATCCCATGAAAGAATAAAGGGAAAAAAAGAACAAACACAGGAAGTGCACCAGAATACCATCAACTGCAAGTTTCCCCTCAAGCCACACACCAGCCTGATTTGGGAATATATCTCTGTTCCTTCACTATTGCTGGATCAAAATCGTGGAACTCCCTACCTAACAGTACTGTGGGAGTGCATACACTACAAAGACTGCAGCAGTTCAAGAAGGCAGCTCACCACCACCTTTACGTGGGAATTTAGGGATGGGAAATAATTGTAGGCCTTGCCAGTGATGCCCAAGACCCAAAGAAAAATTAAAAAAAAAACAACCTCCAAGACCTTTCTGTGAAAGTGATATTCTAAGTGATATGCCTTGACTTCCGAAGAGCACTTCCACAAAGTGCAGTAAGAAAAGTTACGATTTAAGTTTAAAGTGGCCATAACTCAAACTAAAAACTGAAATTGGCTGAAGGATATGGAGCAATGGGTACTTGTTAGAGATGTTAAGATGGAGAAAGTCACTCAGTGGTGTGCCCCAGGGATTAGCCATAAGAACCATATGAAATAACAGATTATATAGAAAAGGTAAATCTGGAATACTACTCCCACCTGGAACAAGAGGATGTAAATTCTAATGCAAAGCTTATTTAGGGTATCATACTGGAAAGGTGGAAAATTCCACTGAGTGTGGGTGGATCTGCACAGGAAGCCAGAGATGAAAGTTATAAGACAGGGCATAAGAATGGAGGAAGCTGCAAGTGGGGGATTTGTAGCTGAATGCATGGACTTTGAATATACTGAGCTGGGAGGCATGGAAGGTCGAGTTGATGGTCAAATGCAACAGTATGAAGGTAGTGAAGTTTTGACCTAGTTGGAGTTTGTCTAAGGGGAGGATTGAAAAAGGAGGGACCTATAGTGCTGAGTCTTGAGATATTAGAAGTGTGGATAAGATTTTCAGCTATGTTGAAGTGAGATGGGGGTAGACAAAGGAAGTGCAGAAGTGGTAATGTGTGAACTTTCAGATGTGGAGGCAATGGAATCTGAAGGTCAGCTGTGGGAAATGCGCAATCCTGATGTTGTGTATTATCTTATTCATCTGGAGTAAGGAGTGAGGAGGAGGTGCAATCAAACTTGCGTACAGAATATATAGCAGATGTCTTGATGTTCAATTTACAAAGTTCCACAAGTATACTTACCACTGAAACATAGAAATCATGATAATTAGCTCATTAAAATTTATTGCAGTGCCTTATTTGCTTAAATTGCTTTGAACAGACTTGTTTGGTTTCAGCTTGCATTCAATAGCAGTTGCCAAGCATTACTTTGTGCCTTCACTACTTCCAGCATTCCGTCTGCCATCTCAGTGTTTTCAAAATTGATTTTGTGCTTCCACTAGCTTCGGAAAACAATCTATATCTTCTCAGCTTCTCTTATCCACCTTTTAGCTACAACAGTGTTTTGGAATTCCCAATGTCAGAATTTTCAACATCTGCTCATATCTCTTGTCATGGCAGCCCCTATTAAGATTAAAGTGCCATTCTGAAAGATCCCAAGCAATTTCAATAAGGAAGAATAACTGCTTACCAGCATGCAGCTTCTGCACCGGATACATTAATCCTGGAGCTACATCCTCTCAAAAGATATCCAGAAATCACAGGGTACATTTACAATTTAATGTTAAACTACTCATAGTGTGGCAAATTTATTCCAAACGGCGCTTATAGGGCATGATAATGCTATGGAGGCCTCACCATGCTCCACCTGTCCTCCCCACATTGTCATGCACGATCCATGCGATGATGGTGGATAAGAAGGGCACAGGTGCCCTGCATATGTGCACAGGAAGACTATGGCCTGAATTTTTCCCACATTGGGTGGGCTCGGTGGGAGCAGGCGGGGCAGTCGCAGAGCTGACCATTGCCATTGATCGGGTCTGCACCGCTATTTTATGTGGGCGGGTCAATTAAGGCCCGCCCAGTGTAATACGCGAGTGGCGCTATCTGTGCGGGCAGGAGGAGGAGGGAGAGTTGGGGCCAGCGCACTTGTGCGCATGTGCGTGAAAGAGTGCTTCAAACTCCCTGAGGCACAGAGCTGCCTCAGGGAGATGGAAGCGCTTTTGAAATAAATAAATAAATAAATGGAATAAAAATTTAATGAAACATGTCCTCTCCTGTGACTGTGTCACATGAGATGGGACATGTTTTTATATTTCAGAATTTTTTTTTATTCAATATGCTAAAGCTTTAGGAAACCTCATCCCGCTCGTGGATGAGGTTTTCTAAAAAATGTAAAGACCACTTGGCCTTTTCGTCTGCCCAACAGCCGTTAGGTTGGATGGGCAGAGCAAATTTGAAATTAATTAGTTCCTTAATGGCCTTAATAAGCCTTGTAATTATTGGCGGGTTCGCAGCCGAATCTGGTGTGCACCCACCGAACGAAACATCTTGAGACAGTGCGATGACGTTGGGAGGCATGCCCGACGTCATCGTGCATCATTTTAAGTGCTGGCGTGTCGGGCCCACCCCCGCATGCCGACTGAAAAATCCTGGCCTATGAATGGATGCTATGCTGATGTCACACAACCCAACCAGCTGGGGTGCCAGGATTCCAAACTTGGACAATAATTATGCAAGCATCCTCTTTGCTCACATGCAAACAGCAATTGTGAAGTCGGAAGATGGACTCTGCATGAGTATTATTTAAAGGGCCATGCGCCCATTTTGTAGGTAAGGTGATTTTTTGGAATTTTTTACTTACAAGGTTTCTGGTTGCACTCTGGAGTGTTTCTCGAAGTAATTTGGTGAGTTCCCAGATTTTTCAGGGAGTGTTTCCACATCCACATAGCAGGCCGGTGTGGGGGGAGGGCAGAACAGTAGGTGACTGGTCCAGACAATGGCTGCAACAGTTATGGGGGTAACCGGGGCAGTACCTCTGGATCTGCAGAATGACAAGGAGATGGATCAGAGGCTGTGGGGAATCAAACTCTGTGACATCCTCTTTGTCAAGTTGGGGCTGAACTCGTCCATGTTCTTTGACAGTGAAAGGGCTGTCTGGCAGGCCAGCTATTGGACCCAGCATCTCTGTCCATTAGTGCTTGCCTGTATGTGGCCCCATTGAAGTCCTCATCTGAATCCTCTGCAGCAGGACTCATCCAGTGAACTGACAAACAAGCCATCCTTTCCTCCTTGTCTGGCTGCAGCCCACGCATGTCTGGATGACTCACCATGTGTCCTGCTCCAATACCACAGTGGCCTTCCAATTTATACGCTGTGCCAGTGTTGGAATGGCGTTGGTTACAGAATGTGTCTGTTAAAGAAGTCTTTGTAGTCTTCTGCATGTTAACAGCAAGTCTTTATTAACTACTTGCAACTATATACATGTACACAGTAAAGGGCACAAGCATGGACCTATCTCTATGTCAAGTCTTAACACATCCCTGTTCAACACCACACTGACCCTAGGTTTGGGACATGCGCTTCTTTATTCACTGTGTGGGTACTACTGTACTCAGTTCCACATTAACCCTGAATGTGCCAGACTCTTACAGTAACTGAGTTGGTGGCTACACATGTCAGATAGAGTAATGGGGCCTCTTCACTAGTACTGTGCTATTGCTGCCTTTTCTCCCCCTGGGGCTCCTATGGCTGAGCATACAGTGGTTCTTGGTTGCCTGAAAGTAGGGACTCAGAATGCGAAAGTTGGTGTGAGGGAAGGGGATAGGTGGAAAGCAAGAGGTCCATGGTCACACAATCTTCAGCTTGCTCAGCGTGCCAGGTAACAGGCTGAGGGTGAGCTGGGAGCTGAGGAGGTGCCTCAGGCAGGAACATGCCACCATCCTCATGTTCTCAGGAATGCCAGGTACCAGGGGCTCCAATATACCAGGTCCAATGATAGGGAGAGTGATCTCATCCATAGGGCTCGGAAGATGCAGGAGCCCTTTTTCCCTGCCAGTTCAGTTCTGCTCCCTTCTAAAGTGTGCCTCCTTTTCGTGCAAGAGAGAGAGCAGAATTTCAGTGGTTGTGTTGCATTGTTTTTGGTTGACATGCCTGCTGGAGCTGATTGGTTGGGGGTGTGTAGAGGCAGTAAGAAGTGAGTATGAGCTTGGCAGCATTTGTAGGTGTGTGAGGGTGTGATGGAAGATCTGGATGCTAGACATAAGTCCTGTCTGTCAGTGAGTGCTGCTTGGGTGAGTAATGGTGTTGTGGTGCACGGAACAGTGTGAGAGTTTGGTGTTTTGGTTGGGAGGAGATATCATGTGAAGATGCATTCATGGAATTTGACCACCTGGGTGAGGTCATTATACTTTTTGTGGCACTGCTGCTGGGACCCCTATGTCCTAGATTCTGAGAGTTGACCTCCCTGGCCACCTACTCCCACTCTCTTCTGAGGGTGGTCATTGAGGGTCTCCTTGACCCTGCAAACCCATGCCATCCCCCCTCCTGGCCACCTGCACCATTAATGCCTCCACCACCACATCCTTCAGTATGGAATCCTCTCTTTGCCCTGGTCTTCACTTTATAACAATTTCCATTGCAGCAATATTGTTGAATGCAATTTCCCTTTAAGGCACAGCCTGCCAGGGCTGTACCACGTGCTCTGCAGACAATACTACTAGGCACCCCTGCTGTGTGTAATGGCTGAAGGTAAAGTTTAGGAATAGAAAGCAGCATGGGATCTGCTCAGAACAATGCTATAATAATTTAGATGAGTTTGTATGTTGTCCAGTTTGATATGTACCAGCGCAGGCAGGTCATAAATCGGAGCTATTCGATTTCTAACCCTTAATATGGCATATATATTCCAAAGCAGAGCAGTAACAGACCGTTACCTGTTCCTTATTCGTCCTGCAGACTATCACTGTACACTGTTGAATTCATTCTATTTTTCTAATGTGCCATTTCAACCATTGTTTGGTGCATTTGTTTTTGAGATGTAATAAAAGATGTGTTTATTATTAGTCCAGCTGAAATCACAACCTTTCCTCTTCCTTCTCCTTTCTGTCCCTGCCCTATTCTTTCCTTCTGCTTCCCCTCTTTCTTTGCCCTTATTTTTACTTTCTCCTCTCTTCCCTTACCTCGCTTCCTTCGGCCACTTCCCCTTCATCTCTTTTTTCTTCTTCTCCATTCATCCCTCCCCTTCCTCCACTATGTTACTTTCCTTTCCCTTCCCTCCCTCCTCTACACTCCCCTCTGTTTTCCCTCTTCACCCTTCTTCCCACTTCCTCTGTGCTTTCCTCCTTGCCTGTTCTCTTTCCTTTCTTTCTTCTTTCTACTCTTTTCCTCCTCTTCCTTCTCCAATCTAACACATCCCTCTTTCTCCATCCTTTGCCCTTCCTACCTCCATGTTCTCCTGATCTCCTTCTTTATTCCCTTGCCTTCTTTCACTCACTTCCCTCTTCCTCCTTCCCCCATTTTTCTTCATTTCATCATTTTCCCCTCTTTACTCCCCCTCCTGCCTGAAATTGAGTTAGAAAGCAAGTGGTGAGGTTTACTACTGCATTCCTGCTCTGTCCTCACTCTGCCTCCACTTTCCCAATTGGAACAGCTACCCTCTGCCCTTCCCCTCTCATTATATGTTGTGGGGAGTCTTGGCCCTATAAGTCATCCCATTCCCATGCTTACAGCCCCTACCAAATGCAGTGATCACCAAGAGATCATAGTCCCTCAGATACTGTTGATAAACACCCTGAAGTCACTAATTGTTTAAAAATGTTTCTTTCCATTTTCATGACTCAATTGCTTCTTACAAGTCCCTGGCCAGCTCTTTAGATGTTGCAGTGAAAATGTTGCTGAAGCATTGGCAGAATTTTCTCAATTAGCAGTGATGGGCTTCCTCTTGGTGGATGCTGCTAAGAAACAGCCCTGCCTGTCGAATGAATCCTGCCCCACGGAAATGGATCAGAGTATATCAACATCACATCAGGACTTCAGCCACATTATTACTAAAGGAAAATACTGCAGATCCTGTAAATCAAAAATAAACTTAATGGCCTGTACTGCCACATGCATACCATCAGCATCTCTCTTCAGCAGCACTGACTCACTCTATCTCAAAGCTGTCCTGATCCGCAGTTTCATTTCATACTTCATTTCATCTGGCACTTTAAAAAAACTTTATTTCTTCCTTTCATGCGTGAAGGATCAAAAGCTTCAATAAATCATGAGTACAAACACCCTTCTGGATTCACCTTCCCTCTGACCCATCCCTTCTTCCAATCATACCCTTTGCTGTTTATTTATGGCACCCTTGTCTTTTCCTCTCTTGACCATGAACAATCTGTGGTTGGCAAATGCTTCAGCTTCGTTTTGTTACTTCAATGAATTTCGAGTTTGCATTATATTGAATTCTTCCATCGCCTTCATCCCTGGACCCACTTCTTTGGCCAGGAGATTTTCCCCACACAGCGGAACTTTTTTCCCACCTCCAATATTCTCCCTCCACCTTAACCTTCTCTGGCCTCTTACTGTGTCAAGATCTTTTTAGAACTGCTAATATGACATCAGCTGTCTTAATTCCTGTGACTCACTCCCTTCTTCACCCTGACTCAATTTAACCTCTCCCTCTAAACTTGCAGTAGTCCATTTTCTCAGGTCCAAACCTAATATTGTGATTAGCCCTGCTGACAAGAGTGATGCTGTTGTTGTCTGGCCTACTGACCTAATCTGAGCAGAGGCCAAACGCCAAATCTCTGATATTTCTTCTTACCTTGCCCTGGACCATGGCCCCACCACTGAACAACTAGATGTTGTTTCCAGGACTGTCACTGGCCTCATCTCCTCTGGAGATCTTCGCTCCAAGACCACCAACCTCATTGTCCCCCCAACCCCAAACAGCCCACTTCTACCTTCTTCTCAAGATCCACAAACAGGACTGCCCTATTAGGCCCATTGTTTCAGCCTGCTCCTGCCAACTGAGCTGATCTCTCAATTCTACGTTATCTCCTCTCATTCAGTCTTCCCACCCACATCCAGTCTTCCCACCCACATTCATTACTCTTCTGGTGCGCTCTGACATGTTAACATTTTCCGACTTCCTGGCCCTAATGGCCTTCTTTTCACCATGGACGCCCAACCCTCTACACATCTATCCCCCACCAGAACCGTCTGAGAGCTGGCCGCTTTTCTTTGAGTGGATGCCCAGCCAGTCCCCAGCCACCATTTAATTTCTCATTACAGACCTTCCTATTTGTTCTTTATCCCATCCTCTGTTCACTCGATCAAAGTCCGTTACATTTCTCATTTTACCCATTTCTGATGAAAGGTCATGGACCTGAAATGTTAACTATTCCTCTCTCGTCACCGATGCTGCCAGACCTGGGAAGTTTTTCCAGCATTTCCTGTATTTATTTCAGCGACATTTTTTTCTCCAGAAAGCAAGGGACACATCCGATGTTATTATGTTATTATTATTAATTGTACTTAGGTTTAACCATGTTACAAACACAGTACTGACAGCACAGCTTGCAACCATATTGGCTCCACCTTCTGAAACTATCTCTCTCAAGACTTTTTTTTCTTTGCTACTGCCCTCAGTGCCTCTTCAAAACCTACTTTATGAACTGTGCCTTTGGCCAATTCCCCCAAACCTTCTCCCGCACAATTGCCTTACTTCTGTCTGAAACTCCCTTGGGATGCACCTTGGAATGTTAAAGGCACGATATAAATACAAGTTTTTGTTTGTCGATTTATACTGGCTTCAGAGCAGAGAGCCATATTTGTTATGCTCACTTTAGAAAGTTAAATGATTTTTAGAATCTTAGTCTTATGCATTTGCACTTATATAGTTTTATGACATAGAAGAGTTGAGTTTTCAGTATTCAGCATGGGCAAGGATGTCGTGCAATTTGGAGCAACATTTATGCAGTGAATGTTTAGAACAGTATTTTTTCCCCAAAAAAATCAATAAATGGAGCATTTGTTATGCTTCTGACCATCATTAGCGTGGTTTACTGCCTGAAGTTGCACTTGAAGGATGAGTAAGAGAACATCTACTGCAGCAAATATGTCTAATAGTGGAGGTAAAAGTAGTGACAGGCCACCACTATTAGGTACTGTTTTCCATGTTTGGCCAAAGAAATTCCATATATTCATTCAGTTGTTTTTTGCATAACAAAGGCCTTCATCTCTGTGCTCACTTTGGGTAGGAGTCCCTCCCCCCATTCAATGGATCTTTTCACCCATTTCCAGTATTCTTCCTCTACTTGGACCCCTCCGCCTCGCCTCTTACTTGCTCTTGATATTTTCATTGAGAACTGTTGGTGTGACATCGGCAGTCTTAATTTCTCTGCTCCTCTCACCCGTTCCAGCCTATCTCCTTCTGAACTTGCTGCACTCCGATCTCTCAGGTCCAACCTGCCGACAAAGGTGGTGCTGTTTTTGTCTGGCGTACTGACCTCTACCTTGCAGAGGCTGAATGCCAACTCTCAGACACTTCTTCCTACCTCCCCCTGGACCATGACCCCACCACCAAACATCAAACCATTGTTTACAGAACTGTCACTGATCCCATCTCCTCTAGAGATCTTTCCTCCACAACCTCCAATCTCATAGTCTCCCAACCAACACATCCCAAAATCCACAAACAGGACTGTCCTGGTAGACCAATCATGTCAGCTTGTTCCTGCCCCATGGAACTCATTTCTTCCTATCTTGACTTCATTCTCTCTCCCCTTGTCCAGTCTCTTCCCACCTACATCTGCGATTCCTCTGATGCCCTACGTCATATCAGCAATTTCCAATTTCCTGGCCTAATCGCCTCTTCTTCACGATAGGCATCCAGTCCCTCTACACGTCCATCCCCTACCAGGATGGTCTGAGGGCTTTCCGCTCCTTCCTTGAACAGGAGCCCCAAATGATCCCCATCCACTACCATTCTCCTTCGTCTGGCTAAACTTGTTGAATCACTGAATAATTTCGCCTTTAACTTGTCTCACTTCCTCCAAATAAAAGGTGTGGCTGTGGGTACCCAGTTGTGCCTGTATTTTTGTGGGGTGTGTGGAACATACATTGTTCCAGTCCTACTCAGGCATCTCTCATAACTCTTTTCTCAGCTCATCGATGACTATCGGTTCCGCTTCTTGCTCTCGTCTGGACCTGGAAAACTTTATTGATTTTGCTTCCATTCACATAGTCCATCTCCATCGTTTCCCTTTCCTTGCTTGACCTCTCTGTCTTCATTTCTGGTGATAGACTGTCTACCAATATTCATTACAAGCCCACCAACTCCCACAGCTACCTTGACTACAGTTCTTCACACCTTGCTTCCTGTAAGGACTCCATCCCATTCTCCCAGCTCCTCCACCTCCGTCGCATCTGTTCCAATGATGCTAAATTCCAAAATGACACTTTTGAAATGTCTTCCTTTTTCCTTAATCAAGGGTTCGCCCCAACTGTGGTTAACAGGGCCCTCAACTGTGTCTGACCCATCTCCCTCACCTCTTCCCTCACCCCTCCCTCACAAAACCATGACAGGGTCCCCCTTATCCTCAATTTTCACCCCACCAGCCTCCACATTCAAAGGATCATCCTCCGCCATTTCAGCTAATTCCAGCATGAAACACATCTTTCCCTCACCTCCACTGTCAGCATTCCATAAGGACCAGTCCCTCTATGACATCCTGGTCAATTTCTCCATCACCCTGAACTCCTCATCCCCTTTCCACAGTACCTTTACCTCCTCTCTCCTCACTGTTCAAGGCCCCAAACACTCCTTTTAGGTGAAAGTGCTCCACGTGCACGTCCTTCAATTTGGTCTACTGTATTCGCTGCTCCCAATGCAGCCTCCTCTACAGTGGGGAGACTAAACACAGACTGAGTGACTGCTTTGCAGGACACTTCACTCAGTCTGCAAGCATGACCCAGACCTTCCTGTCGTTTGCCATTTCAAAACGCCATCTTGCTCTCATGCCCACACGTCTGTCCTTGGCCTACTCTAATGTTCCAGTGAAGCTCAATGCAAACTGTAGGAACAGCACCTCATCTTCTGATTAGGCACTTTATAGTCTCCTGGACTTAACATTGAGTTCAACAACTTCAGACAATGAACTCTGTCCTCCATCTTTATCCCTATTTTAATCCATTTTTTACTTTATTTATTCATTTTTTTGATCTTTTTAATCCTTTTCCCCAACCCACCAACCCCAACCAGACCCCCTTCCCCCCACCACAAGGCCATCTGTCACTTGTTTTTATGTTTTGCTTTCACAGAGCGCTGACCCTTGTTCTGCTATTAACACATTCTGCTATATTACCTTTATGCCACTATCAGGACCTTTGTTAGTATTTAACACTACCATTAACATTCCCTTTGTCCTGTGTCCATGATATTTTAGTCAAATTTCTCCTTAACTTCCACCTATCCCTGACCTATTTTTTTCCACCTGCTCCACCCGCTCTTAAACGGTATAAAATCCATCACATTTCTACTTCTCTTTAGCTCAGAAGATGCGTCATATGGACTTGAAATGTTAACCCTGTTTCTATCTCCACAGATGCTGTCAGATCTGCTCAGTTCTTCCAGCATTTTATGTTCTTAGTTAAGGCAAGGAATCTCTTGGTTCCCTAAGTGCCCTAGAAGCTATTAAATCTCAATCTTGAAAAACTCAAGGACTGAGCATCTGCAGTTCTCTGGGGTAGAAAATTCCAAAGATTCACAACCCACAGAGTGAAGTAATTTCTCCTCACCTCAGTCCTAAATTTCTGACCTCTTATCCAGAGACTGTGATCCCATAATCTGTGATCTAGATTCATTAGCTAGGGCAATAGCCTTGCAACATCTCAGCTATCCAGCCAATTAAGAATTGTATACTTTTCAATGAGATCATTACTCATTCTTCTAAACACCACAATATATGAGTCCATTCTATTCAATCTCTCCTCACTGGGCTATCCACTCATCCCAGGAATCAACCTAATGAACTTTGGTTGCACCCCTTCTAAGGTAAGAACATTCTTCCTTAGGTAAGGAGATGAAAATTGTACTCTGTATTCCAGGTGTTAGGGGGGAATATAGGGGTACATTAAGAACTTATTGAAAGGGAATGGACTACTTAAAATATCCAAGCAGCAGTGCCTGCAAATACAGTTAAAG
Organism: Cetorhinus maximus; assembly: GCF_964194155.1. Classification (NCBI taxonomy): domain Eukaryota; kingdom Metazoa; phylum Chordata; class Chondrichthyes; order Lamniformes; family Cetorhinidae; genus Cetorhinus; species Cetorhinus maximus. The sequence goes on from NC_135894.1 coordinate 51,023,116, forward strand.
GCCAGGCTGGACAGAGAAGAATCTGAACCTTGCACACCCTCAGAGCCTGTGACCATCAGCAAGGCCAGGCCGAACAGAGAGGAATGCAAATATGATAGATTAGGTGCCTTAGGAATCAGACCAGAGCCTTAGGCTGAAAAACAACCAAGATTGGGTCTGTTTATAACGGATAGGGAAAGAACAGATGGTCCTAGTTGAGATGGGAGGGAAGGTCTCCGCCGAGGGTGAAAGTAGGGACAGATGATGCCTGTACTTTGGTGCCTTTGTTACTAGAGAGATGTCTGTTTAATGTAAATCTATATGTTGACGAGATCGGAATCTGGAAACTGTTCTTGGACGTGATCAATAATGTATAAATATGGTGAACACTTGTAGTTTAGCAGAGTACTGTCTCAAGCTGTATTGAGATGGTGCTCTCCTTGCAATTGCTCGAATAAACGATTGAAACCTGTACCTGAGACTCCTGTGGTCCGTTTGTCAAAGACACCACAACACAGGTGTTGTCTCACCAAAGTCATATACAATAGCAGCAACACTGTCATATTAATGCGCTCCAACCCTCTTGCAATAAAGTTTAAGATACAGTTTGACTTCCCAATTGTTTGTTGTATCTGCATATTAACTTTCTGTGATTTGTGTACAAGGACACCCAAATTTCTCTGCATTTCAAAATGTACTGGATCTAACCTTTCAAACAATATTCTGCTGTCCAATCCTTCCTACCAAAGTGAGCAAGCTCACATTTACCACATTATACTCCATTTGCCACCTTCTTGCTCACTCACTCTGTAGCCGCTTTGTGCCTTCTAACAGCTTACTTTCTCTCCTATTTTTGTATCATCAGCAAATGTAAACATTGCACCTGGTCCCCTCATTTAAATCATTGATATGGAAGGTAAATAGCTGAGGCTCAAATACTGATCCTGATGGTATCCCTCTAGTTATAGACTGCCAACTAGAAAATTATCCACTTATTGCTACTCTGCTTTTTGTTTGTTGACCAATCCACAATCCAAGCTAATACATTAACCCCCAATCTAATGACCTCCAATCTTGTATCACAATCTTTCAGTTCTGGGATTTTGATATCCTTTTTGACATGAGAGCGAAGTGGCAGAAGAAGCAAATGCGCAGGTTGAAGCATAAAAGACGAAAGATGAGACAGAGGTCCAGGTGAACAACTGCTGAAGGTATAGTACTGATCAGGCTTTGTTGAATCTTACATGGCAAATGGACTCTGATGCTTCTGTTTTTACATCTTTTTCTAAGACCAACAATTTAGAGGCACTTCAGATGCTGGTCATGAGAATATCTTGCACATTGGTCTGTTGTGGTACTGTGCCTTCGTGTACAATAGTTGCAAGATAAAATGTGAAAACTCAAAAAAAAAAATCTTTGTATGGCACCTTATCAAAAGCCTTTTTCAAAATCCAGAAATACCAAATCCACCATTTCCCCTTTGCTACTTATACCATCAAAAACTCAAAACAGATTTATCAAACACAATGTTCCTTTCATGAAACTGTGTTGACTCTGCCTTATGACTTTATGATTATTTCTTTAAGTGCCCTGTTCCTGCAACCAAAACAACAGATTTCTCACATTTCCCCTCATATTGACATTAGGCTAACTGGCCTATAGAGTGGTATTTGGTCACCTAAGGGCACGCTGGAACAGAAGCCTGATGGCACGATGTCTGGCCCCTATTATGTTGGCAGCAGGCAACCAACAAGACGGCATTGCTGCCACAATGCAACAGGAAAACAATTGTGCTTGTTGACCAGTAATTAATGCTCATTTCCATGATTGCAAATGCAATTTAATGTTGCCTTTCAAATTTAATAAGCGGTGCACAGGGATCACAGACCAACAGATCCTCAACTGCTTAAAGCTGGTAGTACCTAGGCAAGGCCTCAGGGTCCCAAGTGGAAGCTAGCCATTTCACAGTTGCCTTCATTCTGTTTTGCAACTTTTGAGGAAAGGGGAGAGGAGGCCATCTTATCAGGAAGACGGGAGGCCTCTGAGGTGCAAGAGCCTGTAGGTCTTCTATGAGGAGTTTCTGGGTTTTTGATTTTTAGACATTGCCGCTCATCTGGGCAAGCATGGGTGCAGTTCCACTGGATCCAGGTGAATTGGGAAAACCTAAGATTCAGGCAAAGTTTCCTGCAAGGGCATAGCACAACAAAAAGGGATATCAGCAGTCATTGGACTCATCCATCCACTCCTTCTAGATTCCTCTATGGCGGAGAGTTGGCACAGAGGGAGGGAGGACCAGTTGTCAGAGGCACCATTGCAGCAGCGACAACACCAAGAGGGCCAACCTCTGGCTGGGCAAACCGAATAAGATTGTTGAGTGGACTGGCAGCAGGGTTGCGTCCCAAGGCAGGGTCAACCATGGCCCAGAGTTTCCCGGACTTGCCGGAACTACCTTCAGGTGACAGAGTGCCAGTGCCAACCAAGACTGCAGCTGTTAATGGAAGCCATCACCACCTGTGTGCAATGCTGCAGAACAACTTGTAACCCATGGGACACCCAATGTCATTGGCACTGAAAGTTATCATTGCATTGAACTTCTATGTATCTGTTTTTTGCCAAGGATCCGGAGAGGATTTGTGCAGGGTCTCCCAGGCTGCAGCTCTGCACAGCATTAAGGAGATGACCAATGCCTTCTTCAAGAGGGCTGGAGATTTTGTGTGCTACTGAACAGATCCTGATAGCCAGGCAGAGAAGTCCATTGATTTCAAAGCCATTGTAGGGTCCCACCATGAAGAAGGTGCCATCAATTGCACTCACACAGCCCTCAAGGCTCCCTGGGACCAGCCAATGGCCTTCATAGACAGAAATAGATTCTACCTGATCAATTTTAATTGGTATGCAACCACTGAAAGCAGTCGTGATAACTATGTACTTCGACACCTTCAGATGTCACAGCAGTTCCAGCCTCCCCCCTCCACCCCCACTCCCACTCCGCCCCCACCCTGCGCCTTCAGGGATGGGTCCTCATGGACAAGGGATACCTATTCACGGCATGGCTTCGGATGCCGGTGAGGAACTCTCTCACGGCAGCCGAGGAATGCGTCACAATGCCTGCCATGGGTCGACCTGAGCCATGATCGAGCAGACCATCTTCATAAAGATGACATTCCATCGCCTGGACCGATCGAGTGGAATGCTGCAGTATGCCCCAGTGAGGGTCTCCTGTATCTTTATTGTGTGCTGTGTTCGGCACAACCTAGCACTGCAGAGGGTGGGGGAGGCCTTGCAGCCAGAGGATTTGGAGTGACAGTCCTCATCTGATGAGGAGGATGTGGAGGAGGGGCAGAACAGGGTGATGAGTTCCTGCACCAGAGGTAAAAGCCATTGAGAGACATGCAAGGAAGGCTTGTGAGACTCTAATTCACACCTGCTTCCAGCAACCATGATGCTTTTGAAATGCTTGTCCAATAAAAACTCCATCTCACATTGGCATGACAATTCCATCCACTTATTTCTCAACATTGCCTAGTGCCCAACCTCTCCATATGCTTTGCCCCATCTGAACAGGTGAGCAGACTCCTCCTTTCCCCATAATAATAAAACCAATACTGCAGGAGCTGGAGATCTGAAATTAAAATCAGAAAGTGCTGGAAATACTTAGCAGGTCTGGCAGCATCTGTGGAGAGAGAAACAGAGTTAATGTTTCAAGTTCTTCTTCCCCTCCTTTCCCCATATAGGCCAGCAACTGAGAGTGTAAGAGCATACATTTATATTTGACAAGACACCATTCACTGCATCAACAGCCTACATCTCAAAACATAACAGCAATTTAATGAAGCAACAACATCAATGATTGGCATGTACAGACTTGTTATACCTGTGAACCCCTGGTGTGTCGAGGTGCTCTTCTTAACATGTCTGCAAGAGCTTCTACAAAGAGCAGCCCCTACACTTGCAGCTGAAGAGGAGGCAGGCTGCTGATTGGGCTGCCTGTGGCCTGGGATGACCTTGGCGGTCATCCTCTAGCTACCTGAGGCCTGGACTTCCCCTGTATGCTGAGGGACTCCTGCACAGGTGTAGGACCCCCATCAGTCACTGTGGCTACTGGAGGCACTGGAGTCATTGGCAGAGTGGCTGAGAAGTAATTGTCCACACGCGGAGCGTCTGAGATGAGTGCCCAGATAGGGCTGGCAGCCACTCCTCCTCCCTCACAATGCACAATAACACCTCCCTTCATACCAGAGATGGGGCAGCACCTCCAGACACCCAGTCCCCCTTTCGTTTGCCACTGCTGCATAGAACTTGTGGACAAGGTGATGGCATGTAGCTTTCAGTACACCTCAAGCACCCACTAATTGATCTGCTGAGTCTGGCTCTCCATGAGGGTCGCCACACCCTCAATGTAAGAAGCCATATGCGCACATGCCTGGGCCATAACAGCACTCGTGGCCTTGATGAACACCTCCATCATCCGCATGACTGTGCGTAGCCTCTAGCAGCTCTGTCAGATGTTCCCCTATCTGCTGATGAAACTCTAACAGGTTCTATGTGGTCGATATCAGGCCCCTGTCATCAGCCTGGGCATCAGCATGGGCCTGGTCTTGCATAATCCTCTGGCAGCAGTTTTGGGGGATCGTTAGGGGTCTTGCAGTTGAGCCAGGCCGGGGGAGGATGAGGTTCTTTCAATTGCGCCAACGCATGACGGGTCTTGCAGTTGAGCCAGAATGGCTGCTCAAGCAATCCTGAAGTGCGAGAAAGAACTGTAGGTAGGTCCAGCAGCTGTTATAGATGGCATCAACACCTGCGGTGAGTAACTCACCTCCTGACTCCCCAAAGCCTGTTCATCATCTTCAAGGTACAAGTAAGGAGTGTGATGGAATACTCCCCACTTGTCTGGATGAGTGCAGCTGCAACAACACTCAAGAAGCTTGACACTGTCCAGGACAAAGCAGCCCGCTTGATTGGCACACCTTCCACAAGCATTCCACCACCTACCAACAGTGGCAGCAATGTGTACCATTCACCATCCCGACTTGGAAATATATCGCCGTTCCTTCGCTGTTGTTAGGTCAAAATCCTGGAACTCCTTCCCTAACAGCACTGTGGGTGTTCCTACACCACAAGGACTGTAGAGGCTCAAGAGGACAGCTCACCACCACCTTCTCAAGGGCAATTAGGGATGGGCAATAAATGCTGGCCTAGCCAGCGACACCCACATCCCATCAATGAATTTTTAAAAAACTGCTTTTCTGTCTGATGCTATGATTGGCACCTTTGTCCACCCCCACCATATTATTGGTGGGCCTCGCACCTTAATCGTATTAACTGGCTAGCTGCTGCGTGATTGCATTCGGTGGGCTGCATCCCTTCCGATCAGCAACTGCGTCCACTTTTGAATCTGCGGCCAAGAAATGTGTCGCGGGAATTAAATTCAGTCAATAGGTCCCTTTTTTCTTTATCCCTCCTTTCTTTAATTGCATTTACATTTCAATCCATGGAAGCCATTCTAGAACTGTGAGAATTGTGTAAGATTAAAACGAAAGCAATATGACCTGGGTAGCCACTTCTTCTAAAAGCCGAGTAATTAATTCATTGGCTTCTATTCCCATGAATTGTTTGGTATCTTTCCTTGACTAATATTAATTACTTTAAGTTTCAACATTTTGATGTCTTCCACTGTGAAGACAGGCACAAAATATTTAGTAATGTTGCCTCCATTTCTGTGTACCCCTTATATTTTTATTTGTCTTTGCCTGTTTGCTTTTGATCGTTTCCTTTTTACACACTTGTCGAAAAACTGAGAATTTGTTTTTATATTTCTTAATATTTGATTTTCCCCCTTAACCAATTTTTGATCATCTTTTGCTTATTTTGAAAACCCCTCAGATTTACTAATCTTTTTATCAACTTAGTAACCATCTTGTTTAATCTAATACTATTCCTAGTTTATCTAGTTAGCTAATTTTCCACTGGACTACTTTACTGTGGATTTTTTATTCCTCAAGGGCATGTGTGTTCTTCGAGCATTATGCATTGTTCCTTTAAATGTTCACCATTGACTACCTGGCATCATATCTTTTAATCTAATTTTCCAATCTTCTTCAGTCAACTGACTCCTCTTCCTATATAATTGGTTTGGTTTAAATTGAAGAACCTAGTTTCAAACTTAACTATGTCACTTTCAAACTCAGTATAAATTCTATCATATCATAAATTCTCCCCCAAAGGATCTTTTGCTACAAAATTTCTTATCAACCCTGTCCCATTACACAATACTAGATCTAAAATAGTTGGTTCCTTAGCATATTGTTCCAGAAAATTATCTCAAATACATTCCATGAACTCGTCCTCTAAACTACTTCCACTAATTTGGTTTGTCCAATCTTTACGAAAATTAAAGCCCTTCCTGATTATCGCATTACCCTTGCTGCCTGCTCCTCTAATTTGCTGATCTATCCTTCTCCAACGCAGTAACTACCAATAGGGGGCATATAACATACTCTGACCAATGTGTTCTGTCCTGTGCTATTTCTTCGCTCCACTCTCTCTAGTTCTGAATTATGATTGATTTTCTGCACTAAGTTGCTTTCTCACTACTACCATTATCACATCCTTTATGAACAGAGCTACCCCCTCCCACGAAAACACGCACACTCTTCCACCACATGCACCGCCCCCCCCCCCCCACCCTTTCCCATTTTTCCATTTTGTCTATTTTTTCGATAAGTCATGCACCCTGGTACATCTAGCTCCCAACCTGTTTGCCCTGCAATCATCTCTCAGTAATGATGTCTGGATAAAAAGCATGGGTCCCAGTTATGCCTGTCTCTTTATGGGGTATGTGGAACATTCCTTGTTCCAGTCCTACTCAGGCCCCCTCCCACAACTCTTTCTCCGGTACATCGATGATTGCTTCGGTGCCGCTTCATGCTCTCGTCGGGACCTGGAAAAATTTATTAATTTTGCTTCCAATTTCCACTCCTCCATCATTTTCACGTGGTCCATCACTGACACTTCCCTTCCCTTCCTTGACCTCTCAGTCTCAATTTCTGGTGATAGACTGTCCAACAGTATTCATTACAAGCCTACCGACTCCCACAGCTACCTCGATTACAGCTCCTCACACCTTGCTTCCTGTAAGGACTCCATCCCATTCTCTCAGTTCCTTCACCTCCGTCGCATCTGTTCTGATGATGCCACTTTCCAAAACAGTTCCTCTGACATGTCTTCCTTCTTCCTTAACTGAGGTTTTCCACCCACGGTGGTTGACAGGTCCCTCAACCGTGTCCGGCCCATCTCCCGCGCATCCGCCCTCACACCTTCCTCTCTCTCCCAGAACCATGATAAGGTTCCCCTTGTCCTCACTTATCACCCCACCAGCCTCCGCATTCAAAGGATCATCCTCCGCCATTTCTGCCAACTCCAGCATGATGCCACCACCAAACACATCTTCCCTTCACCCTCCCTGGCGGCTTTCTGCAGGGATCGTTCCCTCCAGCACACCCTGGTCCACTCCTCCATCCCCCCTACACCTCAGCCCCTCCCACGGCACCTTCCCATGCAACCGCAGAAGGTGCAACACCTGCCCCTGTACTTTCCCCCTCCTCACTGTCCAAGGGCCCAAACACTCCTTTCAAGTGAAGCAGCACTTCACTTGCACTTCCCTCAATTTAGTCTACTGCATTCGCTGCTCCCAATGTGGTCTCCTCTACATTGGAGAGACCAAATGCAGACTGGGTGACCGCTTTTCAGAACACCTTCGGTCTGTCCGCAAGCATGACACAGACCTCCCTGTCACTTGCCATTTCAACACACCACCCTGCTCTCATGCCCACATGTCCGTCCTTGGCCTGCTGCAATGTTCCAGTGAAGCTCAGTGCAAACTGGAGGAACAGCACCTTATTTTCCGACTAGGCACTTTGCAGTCTTCTGGACTTAATATTGAGTTCAACAATTTCAGGACATGAACTCTCTCCTCCATCCCCACCCCCTTTCCGATCCCCCTTTTTCCAATAACTTATAATTTTTTTTTACACTATATTTTTTTCTTTTCCCTCCTATTTTTAAATTTATTTCGATCTATTGTTTCATCTCCACCTTTTAGCCCATTTCGATCCCTTCCGCCCACCCCACCAGCACTAGGGCCATCTGACACTAGCTTGCTCCCTTTAATGTCCCCATTAGCACATCTTTTGGATAATATCACCACCATCAACACCCCTTTGTCCTTTTGTCTATGACATCTTTGGCAGTCTCTTCTTGGCCTCCACCTATCACTGGCCCCCCATCGAGCTCTCCTGTCCCATCCCCTTCTACCTGTTTATATTTCATCTCATTTCTATATGTCTTAGTTCTGATGAAGGGTCATATGGACTCAAAACGTCAACTGTATCCCTCTCCGCAGATGCTGTCAGACCTGCTGAGTTTTTCCAGCTATTTTTGTTTTTGGCAAACATATTTATCTCTATTTTTGTCATTTATTCATCCAGCTGGCTGAAAATGCTTTGTGCATTCAAATGTAGCTTCTTTAATTTTAAAATTTTACAATCTTACCCTGATGTGACCTGATTCATAAATGCCGTATTACCTTTATTAAACTTTCTGTCTCTTCCTGACACATACTGCTTGAAATTACCCAAATCACTTCTCTGCCCTACAGCCTTGATTTTTCTGTTTAGAGCTATTTACTCCGTGAATTGAAGCCACTACCTCCCAAATGATTCTTTCAGTCTTGTTTGCTTGTCTCTAAGCTAATTTGCATGTGGTTCAGGTCATAATCCAGAGATAATTACCTTTGAGATTCCGCCTTTTAATTTGGACACCAGCTTCTCAAAGTCACTCAGTAGAACTGGAGTTTACTGTCACTTACCACATGCTGGCCCTGGGAAGTGGTGCCAAATGGAGAAGAATGAATAAAAATCCACTGGGTCCCCAGATCACACCATTTGCATTTGGCGTGTAAGGAAGGGACAGAGGTGCCAAAATACTGGTCAGGTGGCGTAAAGACATTAGGCTTCATAGTTGGAATTTCCCCAATGAAAGCCTGACCACAATATCCTCTGAAATCACTATTGCCATTAAATTTGCTGCAAATAGGTTTCTATTTTGTTTCTAAATAGCTTCTGAAATTTGGTATAGGTTAACAGTAAAGTTCACGAACTTGGTATATGTAATATCAACCACAAGACTGCCAGCGTTAGTTTTCATGTGCTTAATTATCTCATGCAACACAGATAGCTATGGTGTAGTAGGATTTCCCTCCCTACTGTTTTGTCCGATTTGTTCTGAGTTATGCCTCACCATTGCACCTTTGTGTACAATGACTTCATAGGACCTTGGTTCTGAACAAACCCTTGTCACTGAATTGGTTGCCACGTACCTGTGGGATCTTGGATGCAAACATATTGGCCCAACTGTGAACTTGGCAATTCTGCACCTGCATTTTTATCGTGCACGTTGTTCATCTTCTCTTGTAGTTTTAAAGCTGCTGTCTAGTTTATGAGAGAGCAGAATGGGTAAGAGTAGGTAAATTTGTATGCACTAGTCTGCCAAACATGAACTCTGCTGATGTTGGAATAGTTGCACTTAAAGGTGTCGCTCTCAGATGTAACATTGCAATGTATAGATCTTGCTTGGTCTGTCTACATTTGATAATTAGGAATTTCATAGTGTGAATCATGCGTTCAGCTAGGCCTTTAGACCTAGGGTAATGTGGAGAATAAGTAGTGTGATCCAAATTCCTCCTCTCACACATATCCCAAATGGCTTACCAATATGTTACGGACCATTATCCATAAAGATCTTTCTAGGCACAACAGATGAACTGAAAATAGCACTTAGAGCACTCACCATAGTTGTGCTTGACATATTGTGAAATTGTCAAATAACGAGGTACTTGGAAAAGTAGTCGACGATGAAGTCAGTGCCATGGACATGAAAGACGGCGGATGCGATTTTGGACCAAGGATGGGTAGAAATTCATGTGGAATCAATGGTGCTTTGTGCTGACTTGGCATATGCTCTTGACATGCCTTGAGTTCTTGATGACGACTTCAATGCCATCGTTCATACCAGGCCAATAGACTGTCTTTCTTTGAAGAATATCAGGTCACAAAAATTCTGGCATGATGACTTGCCTGCCTTTAAAAATTACACCCCAGGAGATGCCTAGCTGATCCTGATAAGGCCAAAATGGTCTCACATTTTTGTGGACATGCTGAATTGAATCAGGCCATCCTTCAATGATGGTTTTCGACACTTTCTGTAGTGTAGAATCTTTAGCTGTTTCTTCTTGTAACTGCTGGTATTTGCATTGTGCAAATGGACCAGATCAATTTGGAGAACATTTTCAAGTTTGGTGTCAATGAAGTCAACTTGTGGATCCTGCTGTATTCGCTGTGTTAGGCAACCTGCTAAGTGTATCCGATGTGACCATCAAGTTATCTCGCTTGTGCCTAATCTCACAGTCGTAACCTTGAATCTTTATCAAGAGACATTGCAATCTTGGTAGTGCACTGGTCAATGATTTTTGCCAAATTATCTCCAGTGTCTTTTGGTCAGCCTCTCCCACATCTTTGCCAAACAGATAGGTATGAAAACACTTGATTCCAAAAATTAAAGCTAATGTTTCCTGCTCGATGTTGGAGTAGTTGGATTGCGTTAAGGACAGAGATTTTGAAGCAAATACAATTGGTTTGCCTTTTTGTAGTATGCATGCTCCCAGACCTTTCTGTGAGGCATCTATCTCCAGGGTAGACCTCTCCCTAGGTAGAAATTCATGTGGAATCAATGGTGCTTTGTGCTGACTCGGCATATGCTCTTGACATGCCTTGAGTTCTTGATGACGACTTCAATGCCATTGTTCATACCAGGCCAATAGTTGTCTCTCTTTGAAGAATCAGGTCACAAAGATTCTGGCGTGATGACCTGCCTGCCTTTAAAAATTACACCCCAGGAGATGCCTAGCTAATCCTGATAAGGCCAAAATGGTCTCACATGTTTGTGGACATGCTGAATTGAATCAGGCCATCCTTCAGTGATGGTTTTCCACAGTAAAATTGCAATGTCGTTGCTTCCGATAATGACTATTCCAGTGCTTTGGAGAGGTATTGGTGACCCTCATCCCACAGGAAAGGCACATCCATTCTCAACAATTCCCTGAAGGATAACGTTTTTTAAGCGAAACTGGGTATGTAAGAAGACAAAAAATTAAAGAAACCGAGACATCTTCGAAGGTGGTCTTTACCTTGGGGAGTTGACATGGCTTTAATATCCTCTATTTTACTTGGATCAGGAGATATGCCAGCACTGGAATTTTTTTTCATATCGGGGATTTGGGCGTCGCTGGCTGGGCCAGCATTTATTGTCCATCCCTAGTTGCCCTTCAGAAGGTGGCAATTAGCTGCCTTCTTGAATTGCTGCAGTCCATGTAGTGTAGGTACACCCACAGTGCTGTTAGGGAGGGATGATGAGTGACTTAGAGGGGAACTTCCAGGTGGTGGTGTTCCCATGTATCTGCTACCCTTGTCCTTCTAGATGGTAATGGTTGTGGGTTTGGAAGGTACTGTCTAAGGGTCCTTGGCGAATTCCTGCAGTGCATCTTGTAAATGGTACACACTGCTGCTACTGTGCGTCGGTGGTGGAGGGAATGAATGTTTGTGGGTGTGATGCCAATCAATCGAGCTGCTTTTTCCTGGATGGTGTCAAGCTTCTTGAGTGTTGTGAGAGCTGCACTCATCCAAGCAAGTGGGCAGTATTCCATTACACTCCTGCCTTGTGCTTTGTAGATGGTGGACAAGCTTTGGGGAGACAGGAGTTGAATTACTCGTTGCAGGATTTCTAGCCTCTGATCTGCACTTGTAACCACAGTATTTACATAGCTAGTCCAGTTCAGTTTCTGGTCAATGGTTACCCCAGGATGTTGATAGTGGGGGATTCAGTGATGGTAATGACATTGAATGTCAAAGAGCGATGTTATATTCTCTCTTGTTGCAGATGGTCATTGCCTGGCGCTTGTGTGGTGCAAATGTTACGTGCCACTTGTCAGCCCAAGCCTGGATATTGCCCAGGTCTTTCTGCATTTGGACATGGAGTGTTTCAGTATCTGAGGAATCGCAAAATGGTGCTGAACATTGTGCAATCATCAGCGAACATCCCCACTTCTGACCTTATGATGGAAGATCATTGATGAAGCAGCTGAAGATGGTTGGACCTAGGACACTGCACTGAGGAACTCCTGCAGTGAAATCCTGGAGCTGAGGTGACTGACCTCCAACAACCACAACCATCTTCCTTTGTGCTAGATATGACTCCAACCAGTGGGGAGTTTTCCCCCTGATTCCCATTGGCTCCAATTTTGCTAGGGTTTCATAATGGCACACTCGGTCAAATGCAGCCTTTATGTCAAGAGCAGTCACTCTCACCTCGCCTCGGGAGTTTATCTCTTTTGTCCATGTTTGAACCAAGGCTCCAATGAGGTCAGGAGCTGAGTGGCCCTGGCAGAACCCAAACTGGCTGTCAGTGAGCAGGTTATTGCTAAGCAAGTGCTGCTTGATAGCAATGTTGATGACCCCTTCCAGTTCTTTACTGATGATTGAGATTAGATTGCTGGGGCCATCCTTGCTTGGGTTGGATTTGTCCTGCTTTTTGTGTAAAGGACATAACTGGGCAATTTTCCACATATCCGGGTGTAGATGGCAGCGTATTAGCTGTACTGGAAATGCTTGGCTAGGGGCACGGCAAGTTCTGGAGCACAATTCTTCAGTGCTATTGCCAGAATATTGTCAGGGCCCATAGCCTTTGCAGTACCCATTGCCTTCAGCCATTTCTTGATGTCACATGGAGTGAATCGAATTGGCTGAAGACTGGCATCTGTGATGCTGGGGACCTCCAGAGGAGGCCGGGATGGATCACCCACTCGGCAATTCTGGCTGAAGATTGCAGCAAATGCTTCAGCATTATCTTTTGATGGGCTCCCCCATCATTGAAGATGTGGATATTTGTGGAGCCTCCTCCTCCAGTGAGTTGTTTAACATTCCACCACCCTCCACGACTGGATGTGAATGGCAGGACCGAAGAGCGAAGACCTTATCCATTTGTTATGGGACTGCTCAGCCCTGTCTATCACTTGCTGCTCATGCTGTTTGGCACGCAAGTAGTCCTGTGTTGTAGCTTCACCAGGTTGACACCTCATTTTTAGGTATGTCTGGTGCTGTTCCTGACATGCCCTCCTGCACTCTTCATTGAATCAGGTTTGATCCACTTGCTTCATGGTAATGGTAGAGTGGGGTATATGCCGAGCCATTACGTTACAGATTGTGTTTGAGTACAATTCTGCTGCTGCTGATGGCCCACAGCGCCTCATGGATGCCCAGTCTTGAGCTGCTGGATCTGTTTGAAATCTATCCCATATAGCACAGTGGTAGTGCCACGCAACACCTCTCCACAATGACTGTGCGGTGGTCACTCTTTGTCATGAATGTCTAATAATTTTGGTGGTTGTATGTGTGTGTGTGTTTGTGTGTGTGTGTGTGTGTAAAGGAGTAGTTTGAATTTGAAAGGAGGGGATGATATGTTACACTTAGCCAGAAGAAGCCAAGCAGTGTGTTTATTTTTCCCAAAGCTTACTGATAAAATTGGTACTATGAAAGATTTTTATTATTAGAAAGGTAAAGTTCAAACACATATTGAAGCAATGAAAGTGGCATTCAAAGGGGAAAATATGTAGAGAGGAGAGAGGCTATGTGTAAGAAGAAGGCACTCTAAGATCTAATAAGTGTTAAAAGCCTCCAGCCTCTATGTACCAAGCTGCTGCCTATAGGAACAGAAGTTAAGAGAATTCACTGTGAATATTCCTGTCCAGGGTATCATGTGCTTTGCCTGGGTCTGTTTAAATTGATTTTGTTTTTATTATTGCTTTAATGGGGGTGTAACTGGGAGTCAGATTAATTAGGGGAGCAAGAGTTATCATAGTAGTAATTTGTAGACCTATGTATGTGCTTAAAATTATTTCTTTTATTAATAAATGTTTAATTTAGTTTTGTTAAAAAACCTCTAAGACTAGGTGGGCTTATTGCTATTGAATTCAAGGCATGCAACTCAAAATCACAGTACAAATTGCAAAACAGTTGTGGTAATTGTTTCAAGTTTCCCTCTGGGATTTGAGCAGATTAGCATTTACCAACCTCTGTGCAATAATACACTTACACATCTGCGGCAGGCAGGTTGGTGAGGATGAGGCCAAATATGTTTTTCCCTCTTGTTTGTTCCTTCACCACCTGCCACAGACCCAGTCTATCAGCTATGCCCATTAGGACTCAGCCAGCTCAGTCAGTAGTGTGCTACTAAGCCACTCTTGGTAATGGACATTGAAGTCCCCCACCGAGAGTACATTCTGCACCCTTGCCATCCTCAGTGCTTCCTCCAAGTGATTCCAATATGGAAGACCACTGATTATTAGCTGAGGGAGGGCAGTAAATGGTAATCAGCAGGAGGTTTCCTTGCCCATATTTGACCTGATGCCATGAGACTTCATGGGGTCTGGAGTCAATGCTAAGAAATCTGAGGGCAACTCCCTGTCGACTGTATGCCACTGTGCTGTCACCTCTGCTGGGTCTGTCCTGCCGGTGGGACAGGACATACCCAGGGACGGTGGTGGTGGTGTCTGGGACATTATCTGTAAGATATGATTGTGTGAGGATGACTAAGTCAGGCAGCTGCTTGACTAGTCTGTGTGAAAGCTCTCAGATGTTTAGTAGGGTAGACAGGACTGAGTTTGTTGTCATTGTTTCCAGTGCCAGGTGGTCCATCAAGTTTCATTCCTTTTTTGAGACTTTGTAATGGTTTGATACAGCTGAATGGCATGGTCAACCATTTCAGAGTCAACCACATATAGGTCAGCAGGATGCCAGATTTCCTTCACTAAAGGAGATTAGTGAACCAGATGGGGTTTTTTTTCCTGACAATTGGCAATGGTTCCATGGTCTTCATTATATTTTTAATTCCAGATTTTCATTGAATTCAAGTCCCACCACCTGCCGTGGTGGGATTTGAACCTGGGTTCGCAGAGCATTACCCTGGGTCTCGTCCAGTGACAATACCACTATGCCATCCGTTCCCCATCGAACTGAAGAAATTGATCTGCTGCACATTGATGTTGCATTTCAGACTGTTGAACAGTAAGCCTTCATTACATGTCAGCTGCATCAATAAATGTAGATTATCGTCATGTTCTTCTTTGGTTCGTCCCACAACATCTATGTCATCTGTGATACAGGTGCATCCTGGTAGAGTGCATATAATGTGGTCCATGTGAGCTTGAAAGAGTTCCTGACTAACAGGTAGCCCAAAAGAAAGTCATTTAAAATGGTAACATCCAAATGGGGTACAAAATGTAGGAAGCTCTTAGGACTTCTGTGTGAAATGTACTGAGCAGTAACTATGCTTGATATCAAGCTTTGAGAATAATTTTTCACTCGTCAATCTCAGATTTAACTCTTCTAATGTAAATACATGATTTCAAAACTGCGTTTAAAAATCATGGATTGAGGCATATCCTCAATTATCTTCTTTTTCTTTATGACACGTGATTGAGCTACACCAATCATGTGCTCTTGAGCTCTTCTAATTATTTTTCCATTTTGTCTAGTTCAACATTCAGTTTGTCTTGTAAGTGGATGCTGCACATATGTGGTGGATCACTTGACGGACTTGCATTTTCCTACAAGCGTAATGTTGCAGCTCCCTTTAAACTGCCTATTTTGTCAAAACATTCTAGATATTTTGATGTTAAGTCATGAATTGGGGTGATAGGAGTAGTTTCTGATATACCTGCCATTCAGTTGCACCTGCCTTATGATTTCTGACTGATTCCATGGATTGTGACTAGTGTGAGGTCATGACAAGTCATTAGACCTGCAATCACTGGACCTTTAGTTTCCATGATGTAGAACACCTGTGACGTCCATGGAGTTGATCTGTCGCATCCAGGACGATGGAGCCTACACATGTAATTAGTGAACAACTGTATGCTAAAAGTTTCACAGTATTAGGTTTCACCATGACCTTCCATCTCTGTGTAACACTTGCCCCTGTGTCAATCTTGGCCAATAATGAATAGTTCCGAACTTTCTTAGGGAAGATAATTTGGGTCTTGGCAAACACCTTGGATGGTATGATGACATCTACGTTTTCCACAAGATCAATGGTGTGAAACATGTGTTCACCGCTCTTTGTCTTGTTGTGCACATCATCATATTCTGGCTTGTTAATCTCCTCATGTATATGTTTCTGATGTGATACCGGATAGTCATTCTTTTTGTTTGAAGGTATGCGTTGTGCATGGTCTGTTTGGATCAGAGCAACCTTCGCTCTCGTGCACTGCCGCTGTCAATGGCCCTTTCTGCCACATACCTTGAAGAATTGATGAAAGGCTGGCCATTTCCTTTATGTATGCAGAAAACCACACATTCCACATGCCTTGAGAGTTTTGGGTGTTCTAGTGCGTGCATCAACAATTGGGGTTGTACTTAGGACCTGTAAGCTTTAGCAACCTGAGAGGATTGTTTTGTACTTAGGTCCATCCTTGAGTAGCTCTTTGATGCTATACATTTTGGACTTGTCTAGTAGATCTTTCTGGAATGCTTCCATGTGAGTGGATGCGATCACCAACTCAACAATTCTGTCTGCTAGCTCTGCACTTGCAAAATCACAGTACGTTCCCTTTGCTCAACATCTGCTGCTAAAGTGGTCTATGGATTCTATAGGCTGTTGTCAAATTGACATAAACTCTAGTCAAAGAATACGAAAGTTTTATCTCATTCTGAACTAGTGTCTCAATGTAGTCCATATCTTTTGGGGATCCTTTAGCTCTTCATCTGTTAATTCTGACATGGTCAGCTTGTGTAGATCTCTATTTCCAATTGCTAGGTGATCTTTT
Source organism: Cetorhinus maximus (assembly GCF_964194155.1). Lineage (NCBI taxonomy): Eukaryota > Metazoa > Chordata > Chondrichthyes > Lamniformes > Cetorhinidae > Cetorhinus > Cetorhinus maximus. Next base: position 51,040,028 of record NC_135894.1, read on the forward strand.
ATGGCTTGCTTGTCTGATTCAGATACACCTGAATCAAGAAACCATAGCTCTGTACGCTGTTTAAACATTTTGAATTCGGATAGTAGGTCAGCTGCGTCCTAATCCAACTGGGCAATTTTGCGGACATTCTGACAATATCCCTTTGACCTTCCTTCTTTTGTAGCATTTGGGCTGAGGTGTTGCTGTAGCCACTTTTGTGTGCTTTTCCAAAGCTCCATCCACGAAGATGAGTTGTGGCAGGAACACATCACGGAGTAATCGTGTCCTTGCTTTTTATTCAGTTTATTGTTCAGCAACTCCCAAAGCCGTCCTGTATAATCGCAACCTTCTCTGGCCAGATTTTTATGTTCGTTTTTTGTTTGGCTCTCCCTTGCTCACTATCGATCCAGCCCACAACCTGGTCACTTGCCTACCCCAACTGTGCTGGTCCTCTCAACACATTGTCCCATTCATAGAATTGACAGGCTATGCACTGCAATCTCACCAGCTCTTTATCTGAGCATTAGCTCGGTGCTGTGTCTTCAAAGCTTTTCTTTGCAGTCGCTATGCTTTATTTTCAACACTCTCTGGCGCTGTGACTTCATTGAAGTCTGACCAAAGCATCAAGGGTCGTCTCATGCCATGTAGCATGATCTAAGGCTGTTCACCATTTTGTACCTGCACTTAACCTTGCTGGCACCCTGTTGTGTTATTATAATGATATAATAGATTGGGCCTATTTACTGTACAAGGCACAAGGCACCAATTGCTCACAAGGGATTGGGTAAATACGTTGTGGGTTCATTTATTAAGAACAGTTATACATAAGTATACACTTTGAAATCATCAGAGCTGTGTGCATACTCTGCTCAAAACAAAAGTGAAACTGAGACTGGATCACATGACACATTTCCCTTTGAGTGGTGTCATGCTGATATCCCTTAAAGGCATTACACCTACTGTTTAGGGGACTGAAAATTAATCATTCTTTGTTGATCAATGGTTAATTTAAGGGAATTTGAATATACAGTCATTAAAATGCATCTGGCTTAAATATTGCAAAATGATTCCTTGTTGTTATTTCTTGATGACCAGAAAACCTTCTTCATCTGTTTTGTATGCTGTTAATGCACCCGCATCTTGTCATACTTGGAGCCATTTGAGCAATGGTTAAGCAGTTTGCATTCCTGTTTGTGCTTGAAGGAAGAAATAATGCTTAAGTAATTGATAATGGGACTTTTGCATTTCTTACTCTGGGCGGTCAGCACAAATGGGAAGATTGATTAAGGAACAATGAATGTGTAACATGAATCTTTTATTGTATAATTCTGCCAAAAAACAGGATATGAACAGTGTTCTGGCTGAATAAATATATTCAGTAAGTAAGCTGAGGTTATGGTCATTGGACCTAATAAAGCTTATTTTGGCTATAGGAGAAGGGCATCTGAGAAGAGTTGAATAGTCAGATCTTTTCGTAAACTTCGGTCAGGCTAATGGTATGATTATCACTTTCTCTATAAAGATAATCATGTCAAAAATCTAGCTAGGACTTCAGTTTTTCTTGATTTAGTGTTCAGCACTACTGAGAACTAATATTTTATGAATAGCATTGAATGCTTCATGTGGAAGTAGTGCAACAAACTGTTGTTTAATTTTAACAAATTGTTTAAAAATGACCTTTGTTGTGGTTTGCTAAGTAACTTTGATGCATTAATATAAATTAGACTATTCTGTTCCAATGATGGAACAATCTTGCAAATTACCATTCCACACAGAAATTTAATTTTTGGATTATGGGACATGCTTCTTGAACATAATTAGGAATTGTATCACCCTGCCTTCAGGCAATTTACTGTTTGGTAGTGTGACAGATGGTGGAGAGGAAACAGATGTGTAATCCCCAGCTACTCTGTATGGAAGAAACAAGAAGTTTCTTGATCTTGTTTATGCCAATGTTCACTAAGTGAGAAACAGGGATTTTAAACCTGTGAAATATGTGAATGCAGCTATGCATATTTGTTAATTTAGCAGTAAATTTATTTTCAGAGTCTTTTTTCCAAATCCACAAAAGTAGCAGGCTTATAGGTCAACACTAATGGAAAATTACAACTCTTCAAAAGGTCGTTAGCCCATTTCTGTGTATTAAGAAGCCCATATTCACACATGATCCCTCTAATTTTCATTTATTTTTTGTTATTATGATGATTGGTTTGCTTCTTGTAAATAATTTGGTATGTACCTTTTGTTTCCTGTAAAGGGAGAATCTTGTCTTCATCATCAAACCTTGAAAAACACTTCACACATATTAATATAACTTCAAGACCAAAGAGTTGCTGTAATTAGGATTCATTTTGGTTTCCTATTCAATTCATTTCTGAAAACATAGGCCTAGAAATTAGATCATGCTGAACTCATTTTTAGACATAAAACTGGCAGCTAAGGTCCTATTTAGTGGACAGCAAGCGGCACCCATCCATAGCTGGAAGGGAGCCTGCCATTTTAGATTGGATTCCTCTGTTAGCATTCAGCATACATGCTGGGACTACTTTTTTAAAATAGGTATTCATTCTTGGAACATGGGCAATTAGGGATGGACAATAAATGCTGGTCTAGCCAGTGATGCCTGCATCCCATGAATAAATGAATTTTAAAAACTCTGGAAACTTATTATGATACTCTACTTGTAGGCCTCTATTGTCAAATTGGTTCAGACCAGTGCCTGATTTACCATGTGATAATATTTCCCAGCAACTCATGGCTCTAACAATCAGTTGTTTAAATGGATCATCCACTCCATACAGGTGAGTTGCTGGTTTGTAATCTTGGGCTACTAGTTAACTTCTACACATGTTTTTTAAACTTTTTTTTGCATTCACAAGTGATCCTACTTTATAAAGTATTTAGTCCGCTCATTACTAGTCTGCTATGTCCACAGTTGGGTTTGGTGGGGGAAGGGGAGCAGTGAAGCCACATTGGGGCCTGAACCTTTGTGCCATGGTTACTTCCAGGCCATAGGAGAGGCTATCAGTGATAGCTCACAGATTGCTGTGCACCACTATATCAGGCTCTCTATTCTAGATAAAACACATGCATCACATTCTCCTTAGACAAAACAAAACAGGATGATAGAGCATTAGGCTTTTTCCAGCATACAAGGTGCCATACACCTGTGAGCTCCCCATCAGTAAGCTGGTGTCTTTCTCAATAGAGGGAGATACCATTCCTTGGATGTGCTTCTTGTTTGCGGCCACAAGCAAAATCTGTGCAAGTCATGCAAGTCTGTGCCCGGTTTCCTAGCAGCTGTTATTCATTTAAACAGCACCAATACTTTGAGCACAATCCTGGCACATTATGGTCTGGCTACTGGGTGCCCACTGATATAGCTCCAGAGGAGGCTCGTCCGTGACTCATGTCAGGAACCTGGGCACAAGTGATCATGAGAAACCTGCTCACTGTCTATGAACTTGATGAGTTCAAGCAATGCTCCTGCCCATTGTTTGGGGAAACTCTGCAATACAGCCCTGCACCATATTTCTCAACATATGGTTGTAAGCTGTACACTATATAAGTTTTCTATACTGAGGGACCAGTCTTTGCCAATGCCTGCGTAGCAAGAAGTGGAGAAGGAGCATGGGGAGAGGAATAGCAGCATGAAGAGGAGGAAGAACAAAAGCAGTATTGATCACCAATGTGCCTAGCTGCCAGAACTGTCATAGATCAATTGATCCAAGAACATTTCACTTGAACCATCCTAAATACACCAACAATTCTCTATACCTACCCTGTCTGGTCCCCTTAATATCTTGAACACTTTGATAGATCAGATAACCTTCATATTCCAGGAGTACAATCTTGGTTTGTGTAATCACACCTCATAATTTAACCCTTGGAGTCCAGTTATCACTCTGATAAATCAACTCTGCACTTCTCCAAGTCCAATATGTCTTTCCTGTGGTGCTCAGAGCTAGCCACTATACTCCAGGTGTGGTCTAATGAGGGATTTGTATAGCTGTAGGATAATTTCTACTTACTTGTATCCTTGTTCTTTAGATATAAATTCCAGCATTCCATTAGACTTTTTGATTATTTTCCATATCTATTTTTGACATTTTAATGGTCTGTGTACCAATATTCCAAGACTGGAATTTCACGCTGGGGTTTTATGGTCCTGCTGAATGGCTCGCCATATTTTACGGCCCTGCCCTTGCTAAAATGGGGCTGTAAAATTCCATACAAAGTCTCTTTGGACTATCACTGTTTCTTGCTTTTTTCTATTTAAGAGCAAACTGGGTGATCTCACATTTACCTACATAGATATCCATTTGCCACTGCCTATTTACTTAACCTATTAGTGTCTCCGAAATTATATGCTTCTATCTACAATGCTGCCTATCTATGTGTCATTGCCAAATTTGGATAAGTTTTCTAAGTCTTTAATAAATACAGAGAATAGTAGAGACCCCAATATAAATCCTTGCGGGGCACCACTAGCTACATCCTGCCAACTGAAGTGCCTGCCCATTATCCCGAATCTCTGTTTCCTGCCGCTCAGCCAATTCCCTTACCAGGCTAATAATGAACCTTCAATTCCATGAGCTTCAACTCCAGTCAGCAGCCTCTTATGAGGGACTTTATCAAATGCTTTATGGAGTTCAGATAACTAGGATCCATAGACATCTTATCTGTCCACTACTTTAGTCACATCTTTAAAAATTTCAGTCAGGTTTGTCTAGCATTGCCTACCCTTTTTAGTCCTATCGTATCCAGTTGTGAATGGTGGTGAACAATTAAACAAATAACTTGAGGAGGAGGTTCCACAAATTGCCCCCATCCTCAATGATGTCAGTGCAAAAGACAAAGCTGAACCATTTTCAACCATCTTCATCCAGAAGTGCCAAGTTGGTGATCCATTTTAGCCTCCTCTTTACGTCCCCAGTAGCAAAGGTGCCTGCTTCAGTTAACTTAATTCACTCCATGATGTCAAGAAATGTTTATGGGCTAAATCTTACCTATGTCGGGCAGGCTGGGTGGGAGCGGGCGGAGGCGGGCACGGAGCTGATCATTTTATGTGAGCGGGCCAATTAAGGCCCGCCCAGCGTAATGCGTCGCTGGTAGGGCTCAGCGCTACTTGTGCGGGCGGGGGGAAGGAGGAAGAGCCGGGGCCTGCGCTCTTTCAGGCATGCGTGCGAAAGAGCGCAGCAATCTCCCTGAAGCAGCACTGTGATAAAAAAATCTTGCTACAAATAAAGTAAAAAATTATTTAAACATGTCCCCTCATGTGAAATGTCACATGAGCTGGCACACGTTTGTGAGTGTAGCAAAATTTATTAAATTGTTTTATTAAATCTTCAGGAAACCTTATCTCGCCCATGGATGAGGTTTACTGAAAAATGCAAAGGCCACTTGAGCTCTTCGTCTGTCCACCAACCTTAAGGTGGACAGGCAGCATTGTTAATAAGCTTGATTACTTTTTTAATGGCCTTAATAGGCCGTTGACAGTTCAGCGAGTGTGCAGCCGCCTCTGGCGCATGCCCACTGAATGAAAGATCTAAATGATGCGTGATGGCGTTGGGACACACGCCGGCGTCATCTCACATCATTTTGTGCATCACTCTGTCGGGCCCGCCCCCGCACGCCGACGGCAATAATCTGGCCTATGGACCCTGATGACATGTCAGCTGTAGTACTGAAAGCTTGTGCTCCAGAACTAGCCATATTCCTAGCCAAGCTGTTCCGGTACAGGTAGAACACTTACAGCTACCTGACAATATGGAAGATTGTTCAGGTATATCCTGTCCACAAAAAAACAGGACAAATCCCACTCACCCAATTATTGCTCCATCAATCTACTCACGATCACTACCAAAGTGACAGAACGTGTCATTGGCAGTTTGGCAAACAGCACTTACTCAACAATAACTTGCTCACCTATGCTCAGTTGCTGCATTTGTTGCAGTCATATGTAATACAAAGGAAGATGGCTATGGTTATTGGAGGGCAATCATAGCCCCACGGCATTGCTGCAGGAGTTCATCAGGGTAGTGCCATAGGCTCAACCATCTTTGGCTGCTTCATCAATGACCTTCCCTTCAACATCAGGTTAGATGTGGGGATATTTGCTGATGATTGCACAATGTCCAGCACCATTCAGAACTCCTCAAATACTGAAGCAGTCCATGTCCAAATGCAGCAAGATGTGACAACATTTAGACTATTTTTTCTAATTTAATTGTAAAAAAATTGTGTTGATTTTAATATCCCTTGAAAGTTTTGGTTCATGATTCACTTTTGTAGCTCTTACTATTTTATCACCTTTTATCATTCTTTATTTGTCTCCCATTTGCCAGGATCAGTGCTTTCCTTTTGCATTTTCTTAGGCATTTTCTTTTAGTTTTATATTGCCTCTTGCCTCTTTGGTTATCTATGGCTGTTTTTTTGGCAAATCGGGCTTTTGCACTTTAGTGGTATAAATTGGTTCTGTATCACATTCAGTGCTTTTTGAACATTTCCATTTATCTTGTGTCACTTTACCCATGAGCAGATTTTCATAGTATATTGTGAACAGTTTCTGTATCATTGTATTGAAGTCAGCCTTATATAAGTCTAGAATCTTACAAACTGTTTTGCACTTCTCTCTTTCAAACACGATGTTGAATTCAATTATATTATAATTGCTATTAGATAAATGTTTACACAATATTAGGCTGTTAACCAAATCTGGCTCATTATTCAGTATTAAATCTAAAATGGCATATCCCTTTATTGGTTCTAGAACATATTGTTGCAGAAAACTATCTTAAATGCACTCATTAACTTTATTACTGACTGACATGAACTAGTCTTCCTTTTCCAATCTATACCTTTGCTATATGCTTGACTCATCTCTACATTTCTAAATTCTACCATTTCACAGCTGTTAGCAGGGACCTGATATGCAACTAAGTCTACAGTCTTAGTCCTAGTCCTTTTCTGTTGTTTAATTCCTCCACTACCTCCTTGCTTCTTGAAATATCCTCTCATATTATTGAAATGATTTCATTCAAAATCTCTAAGGCTACTCCTCTCCCTCTTTTCTCCATCTTTCCCTTAGGTGCTCTAACCTGGTTGTAGTGATTGTCGGTATGACCTTTTCCACTGCCTTTAGGGGTCACGTGATTGTACTGACGAATGAGCCCTAAGCGTGGGTAACCTTAGGGGCGGAGCTATCTAGTCATGAACCTGGTTCAAGCATGTGGCTTCTAAAATAGCTCTGTAAAAAGTTACCTGTTTCAAGTAAGAAACCTGCCCGGTACCTCTAGTTTACCACAATTGATGACGAGGATGGGATAGCTCTGACGCTGCACCTCGCCTTGTGAATGTGAGTACATCAGTTCTTAAGGAAAGAAAGAAAAGTATACTCACCAGTCATGCCACTTTTTGGCACAATCAACCTTATGACTCATCCATGGAAGACTGGAGCCAGTACATAGAGTGCCTAGGTTTTTATTTTGTGGCGAATGCAATAACAGCGGAGGAGAAGCAGAAAACAATTCTTTTAAGTATCTGTGGTAGCAATACATATAACCTCAACTGTAGTCTGATGGTCCCAAATGTGCCCAATTCTAAATCTTTTAACGAGCTGGTAGACCTCGAGAAGATGCATTTTCAACCAAAGCCATTAGTAATAATGCAGAGGTTTAAGTTCAACTCCAGAGAAAGGGCCCCGGTGAGTCAATCGCAGCTTATGTCGCAAAGTTGAAACAGCTGACTGCAACTTCGGAGATACACTCAATGATGTTGGGGAACCAGCTGGTTTGTGGCATTCATGACGAAGCCATTCAGCGCCGTTTACTTGCAGAAGTTAAAACTGATTTGTAGTGAGCCATGGAGATAGCGCTAGCAATGGAGAGCGCTGAGAGGGACTCGCAGCCTTTACAGAGTGTGCAACATGGTGCCGTTCTTCAGGTGGAATGGGAACCTACCACCGGGCGTGGCGCGAAAACCAGAGAGACAGCAGTGAAGCGGGAGACAGTCTCTACCGCTAGAAAAGCAAAAAGGCATAGTGGAAGCATCTCACCAGTGATTCAGAAATGAATCAAATTAATCAGAAACAAAAAATTAAACTCAACTGGTCAGAAGGTTTACAAGTGAGAACAGGAGGAATTCCTGAGCTGTTAATCAAGTGTGGCAGTGTATTTTGTGATGAATTGAGAAAGATAAAAGGCTTACAAACAAAAATGTTTGTAGATTCGGAGGCAACACCCCGGTTCTTTAAGGCCAGACCCATGCCTTATGCCCTAAAGGAGAAGGCGGATGCAGAATTGTGTTTAGAGAAGCTAGGCATAATCAACCCACCTAATTCTTGGAATAGGCAGCGCCCATAGTCCCTGTGTTGAAACCAGATCAAACTATTCACATCTGCAGAGACTGCAAATTAACTGTGAACAAGGCTGCTGAACTAGATAAATATCCTATCCCGGGGATAAAGCATTTGTACGCTAAGCTAGCTGGAGGAAAATCCTACATCAAACTGGACATGAGCCATGCATACCAACAGCTAGAGCTGGACAGCACATCTGGAGGGTATGAAATCATCAATACGCACATAGGCCTGTACCAATATACACGCCTACCATTTGGTGTATCATCTGCCTGTGCAATCTTCCAAAGGACCATTAAAAGCCTATTGCAAGGACTTCCCCGAGTAGTAGTGTATCTGGATGATGTCCTGATCACAGGAGCAACAGAAGCCGAACGTTTAGCCAACCTAGATCCTGGTGTGCCCGATTCCCATCAGGCTCTTGGACTTTGCCGGATCGTCTGTTCATGTCGGCAGTAAAACACATCGATGTGTTTCACACCAGCACACAGGTAACGTGTACTTGGCGGCATTCACTTTGGGGGAACTGAGGTGAGTGAACAGCAGCGTTCTCTACAGCTCGCTAGGGTCACCTGTTGCTTTGCAGGCTTCAAGAGCACTGGGGGGAAGTGCTGCCTTGCCTTCGAGGTGGCCGTTTTCAGGAGGGATGGTGTCTGATGGCAACTGCTGCCCTAATGTTGGATCCCGCACATGAGAAATCGAGGTGGAGGGCTGGGTAGGCGAGGGAAGTGGCCACACACCTATGTAAACTGACCATTGCTCCGCAACTGAGATAGTTCAGGCACAGCCACAGCGATATGATTGGGGTCGGGCTCCTAGACTCCCCACCCACGCAAACAACGTGGAAGCACCAAAGTGCCACCAAGCACTCTAGACCTTACCACCCCCCTGCCCCCCAAACCTACCACCCACCCCACCCTCCGGCACAGACTGTGAGTCCACAGCTGCCCTACTGGACCACGATGCAGTTGGACTGCACACGTTGTACAATCTCCTCGACAACACTGGCCATGTAGCAGTCACTGCAGGAGGTGCTCACAGCCCCTTGCAATCTCAGCATCCTAGTTAGAAGCTGTCTCCCTCATGTCGCAGGCTGACAGGGCAGCCATGCAGCGCACTCATCTCTGGCCATCTGAGAGGTGACCAGCTCTCTCTGGGGAACCTTAAGGGGCTGTCACACAGGCTACAAAAGGTGCTAAGTTCACCCATGCTAATCATATCTCTCTCTGTCTCTCTCTTTCATGCTGCAGGGAGGCCACATCAGGAGCATGAAGCCTGGTGACCTAGCTGTATGTCTGATAGCCTACAGAGAATGAAGAAGATGGAGGAGAAGGTGACTGAGGCTTCTGGCCGCGTAAGAGCAACCTCAGGAAGAAGGGGCTGCTGGGGCTCCTATATACGACAGTGAGACATGGCTGGCCGTTGCCTAGCAACATCCAGGGTCCATAGATGTCGCTTGTTATTCCTGCAGATGATGGTGAACCAGTGTCGCTGACGATTGCGCATGTCTAGGGAGCTGATTGCTCACATCTGCCACTTACCGCAGGACTTGGCGCCGAGGGGATAAGGAGGGCATCCACTGCCAGTGGCTGTGAAAGTGACCGCGGCACTCAATTTCTACTCCAGTGTCTCGTTTTAGGACTCCACAGGTGACCTCTGTGGGATATAACAAACCACCACCCACAGATGCATCCATGAGGTCACAGATGCCATCTTCTTGAGGGCACACAACTTTGTGCATTTCACCCGGGACTGGGATAGCCAGGATGCAAGAGCCATTGGGTTCGCCCAGATCTCGGGTTTCCTACAGGTGCAGGGTGTGATTGACTGCACTCATGAAGCACTCAGGTTTCTGTCGCTGCACACGGTGGACTACATCAACCGCAAGGGCTTCCACTCAATGAATTTGCAGCTGGTATGCGACCACCAAAAATACATCCTGCAGGTGTGCGCAGGGTTTCCAGGGAGTGTGCACGATGCCTACATCCTCACTCGGTCACAGATCCCTGGAGTCTTCCAGGGTCCACAGAAGCTACAGGGATGGCTCTTCGGGGACAAGGGCTATCTTCAGAGGCCATGGCTGATGACACCCTGTGTGGTGGCCTCAGACTGCAGCAGAGCAATGGTATAATGAGGCTCATGCTGCAGCTCGCAGCTGGAGCAAACCATCGGGAAGCTGAAGATGCGGTTCCAGTGCCTGGACCGGTCTGGTGGAGCCCTGCAACACAGTCCACAGAGTGTGTCATAGATCATCGCTGTCGCTGCGCCCTTTACAACTTGGCATTCCAATGGGGAGACGTGCTGGCAGAGGAGGAGATGAAGGAGCTGCATATCTCCTCCGATGAGGAGGATGTCAATAGGGATGAGGGTGAGGAGGTCCTCGAAGGTGAGGATGATGGTGATGAGGACCTTGTGCTGGCTAGACGAGGCAGGTGTGCTCAGGAGGCCCTCATAGCTGCTAGATTTGTGGAGAATGATGACGATATGCAATGAGGTGACCCCATAGATCCTCACATCGCATTTGTGAAGTTTGGCTTATGGCAGCGCGAATACCCTCTGTGAGTATGGTCCTGTCATGGAGATGCAGTGGAGGCCCTAATAGTCGCTCGGTTGCAGGAGTATGATGACGACATGCAGTGAAGACACTGCATAGATCTTCACATCGCCTCGGAGAATGTCTGACTCCTGTCTGGCCGAGGGCAGCTCGCTTGCACTCTGTGATCAGGGTCATATCATAGAGACACAGCCATGAAACTTTAGAAACCACTGATGCTTTGTCTGCCTTCAGCACCTGAGCCCCTCAGAAGCTGGAGCACAGCATCAGTGGTCACATATGCTGAAGCGATGGGGGCTGGCCCCTCCTTAAAGGTGCTGAGAGAGCACAGAGAGAATGACGGAACTCTGTGGTGCCTGCCCACTACATTCTGGCAGCAATGACAAGCACCACCGAGGTGCAGGCATCAGTAAAGTTTCCAGGAAGTGTGAGGCTGGACCATCACTTTGGTGTGAAGGCTGCACAGGGCACAGGGAAGGGACCCTGGACTGAGACACTTGCCATTATCTTGTGCAGAAAGGTTTCACATCTGAGTGACAAGAACACTGCTCAACAGAGCAAGGAGCCATAGGCAGGGAGACATTCTTGAGAATTAATTGACAATAGTGAACAGTATGTACAAGTGATTAACACCTGTGCACAGGCTGTGCAACTAATTCTCTGTTTATAGAGCAGAGGGGCCTCGGTGGCTCCTTGCAGGCATTGCCCGTCTTTTACCAGGACCTGATCAAAGTCTGGAATATGGTCGCCTCGCGATGCAGCTCTCCCCCGTCAGGAGTAGCGGCTATCGTCAGAGAGCCGCTGCTCAGGAATCTGCCCCTCCGTCCTTTTCAGTGGCTGGCGGAGAGGAAGGCTGTGGCTGCCGGGGTGACCAGGATCGGGGATGTGCTGGGTGGTGGAGGAGTGGGCTGGATGCTCCCGCAGGAGTTGGCGCGTTGCGTGTATGTGAGTGTCCGGCTCGCGGCCGATGCCATCCGAGACCTAAGGACGGTCGTGCTCGGACCCGACGTAATTTTAGGTCTCGAGGTGGCCCAGGTGCGCGGTGATCTTCTGGCTGAACGTTCCCCTGTTCGGACGGAATTCCACATTGGCCCCAAGCCCCGAGCCCTCCCCCGGGTGCCGGTGCCCCACAATATGAGCCGCCTCGGGGACATGCCCTCTGTGTCATTTGGCACGGTGCGGAGGGGTTTTCTGTACGGACTGCTGCTGCACACTTTTCACTTTCTTGCCCTCACCCGCTGCCCGGACACGCCCTGGCGTGCCTTGTTGCCATCCGGCGGCGGAGGTCCCCATTGGGAGGCCCTCTACAGAGGTGTCCTCCCGCTTTCTATCGGGGACCCAGGGTGGAGGGTGTTGCATGCAGCCGTCCCCTACAATTGGAGAATGTGTAGGTTCACGGACTCCCAGGACACCTGCCCTTTTTGTGGTCTTGTGGAGTCCAAGGACCATGCTTATATAGGGTGTGGTAGGCTGCACTCCCTTTGCAGTTACTTGAAAAACCTTTTATTACTGTTTTGTTTGCACTTCAGTCCCACGCTCCTGATCTATGGACACCCGGTGCGGAGGAGGGCCGGGAAGGAGGAGGACCTCCTTGTGAACCTGCTCCTGGGCCTAAGTTGGCCATTAACAGGTCCAGTCAGCGGGTGATCGAGGGGGTTGTCCCGCCCGAACGTTTGTCCCTCTTCCGCGGCTACGTTCGCGGACGGGTGTCCCTGGAGACTGAACACGGTGTCTGCTGGCACCCTCGAGGCCTTCCGTGCCCGGTGGGCACCGCGGGAACTGGGGTGTTTTATCGACCCCTTTAATCACATTTTGGTTTTGATGTTTGTAAGTTTCCTTTAAACTTTGTCCTTATTTTTACAGCTGACCTGACTTAGGGGCTGTGTTTGTTTTATCCCTTATTTTGTTAATTTAGTTTAATTGTTTAACTCCAAAAGAGTTAATTCTCTGTAACTTTCCTCACCCTGCCGCTATGTCTTGTTTCTCCCCGGACATCCACAGTGGAGGTGGAGGCAGCCTGCTGATTGCAACGCCCTGTCTGTGATGACTTTGGCAGGCATCCTCTGGAGGGCTGAGACTTGGTGAGCCCCAGCCTGCTTTTGGGGTCCTGCTGTGTGGCAGTGGCACCCTCCTCAGCCTGTGAAGCTGGAGCTGCGGAGGTCACAAGAAGAGGGGATTTGGATGGGCCGGTCACTCCCGGAGTCACCTGGGTGGATGGTGCTGGAGTGTGCACCTGCTGATCCTCCGCCCTATGGGCGCCCGAGGGTCCCTGGCTGACACTTGGAGGAGAAGGAGTAGCGAGGGTGAGACCAAGCTGTCCCGCACCCCTCCCACGTAAACACTATTTTGGGCCAACTATGGCATCAGCGATGGAGTTCAACCCACACAGCAGTGCAGGAGCAACATCCTGGACCAAGGTCTCCAAGGCAGCCGCCAGCCTGCCAGTGTTGACCTTGGTACATTGGCATGCCAGTGCTATCACCTCAGCCTGAAGGCGGACGGATTCCTCCATCGTGCCTTGCAATCTGAGGAGTGCAGCGGACATCCCTTCCTGTTGCTCCCTAGCTTGCCTTGTCCGTGGGAGTGGCCTGGTCGACCCTGGGTTAGACTACAAATAGGCTATGTAGATCCATTTTTAGGTACCAGGTTTCTATTGGTCATTGATGCGCATTCTAAGTGAATGTGTGCATGTGAAGTTAGATCACCAATATCATGTGCAACTATTGAAAATCATCAAACAGATTAGCTGAAAGAGCAGTGCAAGCTTTCAAATCGGGAATGAAGAACTTATCTGAAGGTACTTTAGAAACTCGAAATTCACGTTTTCTTCTCAACTATTGTAGGACTCTACATGCAACTACGCATTCAACACCGTCTGAATTACTGATAAAACACTGTCTTCGTACAGTTAAGTCTGGTGTTCCCAAGCTTAGAGGGGAAGGTAGAAAAGAACCAGAGTGATCAGAGATTCATTGCAAAACTTTGAAAACTTATTGTGGGAGAAACAGTTTTCATGCGGAATTTTGGAATTGGGGCCATAGTTAGATTCCTGGTACAATTTTCTCAAAAACTGGACCTTTGTCATTCCAAGTGCAAGTGGAAGACCAGATTTTAGAAAACATGTGGATCATTTAAGGAGTAGAGAGACATTCCAACAACCAGCTATTCCGCCTATAATTGATGTCGAACCTTTAATCCTTGAGGTGACAGATCGACCTAGAAGAGACATACCTGATATCTCTGTTGAATTACCTAATCCTGAGCTGCCATTGTCTAAGCATGTCCCTGATGCTGCAGAACCTGATCATGTCGATCCAGTGGGAGAATCTCAAGTCATAGAGCCAAGCTGCTCTAACCTTAGAGACTTAATCTTTAATTGCATGTCCTGTGTATATATGTATATGTTGTGGATTAAAATATTCTTTGTAAATAAGAAATGTAAAAAATTTAAAGGAGGAGGAAATGTAATGATTGTAGGTATAACCTTAACTACTGCCTTTAGGGGTCACGTGATTGCACTGACGAATGAGACCTAAGCGCGGGTGATCTTAGGGGCGGAGCTTTCTTGTTGTGGACCTGGTTCAAGCATGTAGCTTCAACACGAGCTCTATAATAAAGCTATCTGTTTCAAGTATGAAACTGGTCAGGTACATCAAGCTTATTACACTGGTATATTTAGTTCCTAGTCCTGACCATCTTGTAGCCATGCATCAGTAATTGTGACCATGTCAAACCCTCTAGGTTGAATTTGCTTCTGCAGCTCAGACAATTTGTCCCTTATACTCCACGTGTTTGTAAGAAGAATGCTTATTTGGACTACACACCAGTCTGTCCTTCTGCTCTAATGTTTTACTCACACATTTCTTATTTAGTTATCCCTTTACCTGAACCACAATTTATGTTACTCTATTTTCTGACCTTTCATTTATTTTTGAGTTATTATTTATACTGCCTTTTCTACATGAACCCTCCACTCCATAACCCCATTTCCTTGTTTCATGTCCTTGTGATCCACCCTTTTTACCCTTTCTGCTGGGACCCTGATCCCAAACTGGTTCCAGTGGAGCCCATCTCTCCTGAAGGGAATGCAACCTCCTTGCTTTTGTCTACCACCTGCACCAGGGTCTTCAAAGCTACCTTGAACAACCTGAGGGCCCAAACGAGAGGCCATTCAACCATTTCTATATTCACAAGCATTCACTTCTGTGTGCAGCCACACTCCTTTTTAAAAGGTGCCAACTGCCTTTAAATGGCAGCAGAACTGCCCAATTTCCTGTCCTCTCAAAGAGGTGTGCACCAATAAGGAATTGCTGGAAATACTCAGGCTGCATCTGCAGAGCGAGAATAACAGAGTAAATGGGATGAAATTTCAGAGCCTTGTGGAGGTGGCTTTGGAGGCGGAGGCGGTGTGGAATTTTGGAATGTCGTATCTTGGGTCGAGCCCATGACGTCTTCCTGCAACTGAGCAAATTTCCCGGCGGTGGGCTTCAAGAGACAGCAACTAACTGCATGGCAATTAAACACTATTTTTGGACAGAGTTAAAAGTTTGCAAGCGACACATGCGCTCCTTGACAGATTAGAGGGCGTAGCTTCACAGTAGGAGGATGGAGCCTCATAAGTTGCAAGGCTTTTGAAAAGCTCATGGGCAGCAAATGGTAAGGCAGCTGCTTGCCCAAATTGCAGCCTTTGCCATCGTGTTCTGAAATAGTGGAGATGGATGTCTCTGATAGCCATATACACATAGCTTTTCAGCTGTTCCACAGATGTTATTAATGGCTGCACTGCCACCTTGTTGTTCTATCAGTCTTGTCCTCAACAGCTCTCCCACTGGTCTCAAAGTGGGGGCTGCTGGCCTTCCTTGGAGTGTGCCTTGATAACCTGCGCTCATGCCTCTGAATCTGGCCCTTGTTCCAACATCCCTAATGCGACGGTGAGCACAGAGAAAGTCTGTTATTGGCTGTTTTCCATTAGATCAAACTGGGGATGGGGTCAGATGTCAGAAGCAGCTGTAAACCATGAATTGGAAGTGGGGAAGGAAGTCAGAAAAATTACAGTCACTAGAGAAGTGGTACTGAGTAAAGTGTTGGAGCTGCGGGCTGACAAGAGCCCAGGTCCTGATGAACTTCATCCGAGGGTCTTAAAAGAAATGTCTAGTGAGCTAGTTGATGCATTGGTTTTAATTTTCCAAAACTCCCTAAATTCAGAGAAGGTCCCATTAGATTGGAGGATAGCAAATGTAATTCCATTATTCAAAAGGAGAGGGAGAAAGAAAGCAGGAAACTACAGGCCAGTTAACTTAATACCTATCATGGGGAAAATGTTAGAAGCTGTTATTAAAGAAGTTATAGCAGGGCACTTGGATAATCTCAAGGTCATCAGGCAAAGTCAACATGGTTTTGTGAAAGGGAAATCATATTTAACAAACTTATTGGAGTTCTTTGAGGAACTAACATGTGCTGTGGATAAAGGGGAGCTGGTGGATGTACTGTACTTAGATTTCCAGAAGGCATTTGATAAAGTGCCACATCAAAGGTTATTGCGGAAAATAAAAGCTCATGGTATAGGGGGTAACATATTGACATGGATAGAAGATTAGCTGGCTAACAGGAAGCAGAGACTAGGCATAAATGGGTCTTTTTCAGGGTGGCAAGATGTAAAGAGTGGCATGCCACAGGGATCAGTGCTGGGACCTCAACTTTCCACAATTTATATTAATGACTTGGATGAAGGGATGGATGGGATGGTTGCCAAATTTGCTGATGACACAGATAGGTAGGAAAGTAAGTTGTAAAGATGACATAAGGAGGCTACAAACAGATATAGATAGGCTAAATGAGTGGGCAAAGATCTAGCAAATGGAGTTTAATGTGGGAAAATGTGAAATTGTCCATTTTGGCAGGAAGAATAAAAGAGAAGCAAATTATCTAAACGGTGAGAGTTTGCAAAGTTCTGAGGTGCAGAGGGATCTAGGCTAGTATGCAAGTACAGCAAGTAATTAGGAAAGCTAATATAATGTTATCGTTTATTGCGAGTGAAATTGAATACAAAAGCCAGGAGGTTATGCTTCAGTTGTACAGGGCATTGGTGAGACCACAGTTGGAATACTGTGTACAGTACTGGTCACCTTATTTAAGGAAGGATGTAAATGCATTGGAAGCAATTCAGAGAAGGTTTACCAGACTAATACCTGTAATGGGTGGTTTGTCTTATGAGGAAAGGCTGGACAGACTAGGCTTGTATCTGCTGGAGTTTAGAAGAGTAAGAGGTGACTTGATTGAAGCATATAAGATCCTGAGGGGTCTTAACAGTGTGGATGTGGAGAGGATGTTTCCTCGTGTGGGAGAGTCTAGAACTAGGGGTCACTGTTTAAAAATAAGGTGTCACCTATTTAAAACAAAAATGAATTGAAATTTTTTCACTCGGAAGGTCATGACTCTTTGGAACTCTCTCCCTGAAAGTGTGGTGGAAGCAGAGTCTTTGGGTATTTTAAAGGCAGAGGTGGATAGATTTTGGTAAGCAAGGGGGCGATAGGTTATCGGTGGTACGTGGGACACAGATTTCAGGTTACTATCAGATCAGCCATGATCTTATTATACGGTAGAGCAGGCTCGAGGGGCTGAATGGCCTACTCCTGCTCCTTGTTTGTATGTTCATATGTTCGTATGACCTGCAAATTGTCCTGACATTCCTAATATCTGAAAATTCAGCCTAATGTTTCAGGTCAATTATCTTTCATGAGAATAATTCTTATGAAAGATCAGTGACCTGAAATGTTAACTCATTTTGGAAAAAAAAAGTTGCTTAAATTAAGCATATAGGCTTTGCAACAGCTGAGTCCACCCAAATTAGATTAAATTGAGTCTCATAATAATTTGTTTTCTTGTTCCTGTTTCTGTTTGGGTTGCAGTGAAAAAGTAGTATGTTGAAGTTTTTATTGCTCAAATTTATTTCCTGCACAGCACAGTTGAATGTAGCCATGCCAACTAATGGACAATGTAATTTTCTAAATTAGTTGTTCTTTCATGCATACATAAAGAGAACATGCATTAATATATTTGCATTTTGACAAATCATCCAATATAAACATATCACACTTTGACAATTGTTTCAAAATTGTGATATAAATTCTGTCATATATTGACACCTACATGGGATGTAAACGACCATATATTTATAGGTTTATGAAAACAAAACACATAGTCTGTGGTGTTAATTACTTCAGCATTGCACAATGTGCATTATTGATTTTTTTCTGAACATACAAAATGCATAAATTGTCATGTTCATTTCTCCTTGCTATGATAGCATGTGTATCTTATGCTGTCCATTGAAGAAAAACATTCCATATGGTGGACAAACCAGAATTATTGTTTCAAAACCGCTCTAGGTCTGCTGGCACATTTTTTCAGTGGATATGTTTCTTCTGCTTCACACAAGAATGTACGTTTTCCTCAGGGTTTAGAGTCAAACAGTTAGATGTCAGCAGTCGCAATAGTGATTGGAAGTAGACCAAAATATTAGTTTTTGAACTTTGTCTGTTGTAGAAAGACTTAATTCCCAAAATGTCTGTTAAAGAATTATTAAATTCAAATCATGTTGAAATTGTAAAGCCTTGGGCAAAGGGTATAGGTGAGAAAACTTAGTACTGATCTGTCACTCAGAACAAGGACATGTTATTGAAAAGGAGCTCAAGATGTATTGGGAGATCCTGCACTTAATGTTGGAAATTAATTATTAGTAGATTTTAGGTGATGTGGCTCATGCCGCTTATTAACCCAACTGTTGTTGACATACTTCACCTGATAATGTTCCCACTATCAGCTCATCTACATGAATGAATGTTCATTTGGCCAAATAGTCACAGGTTCATTAATTTCATTATGCGTTTTTGTATCATTCTTTTGATATTTAAATTAACTGACATGCCAATGTTGAACACAAACAGTCACTCCCACTCAGCCACATATCACTGTTACCTACTTTAGGTGGGACATAACATACTCAGAGATGATGATGAAGAAGTTTCCGAGTATGACTTTGTTACCTTGTGACTTGACTAGTCTGTCAAACAGTTTTCTCAACAGGGGTGCCAGTCTTCAAATGTTCATAAGGAAGATTTTGCATGGTCAATTGAGCTAAAATTTCTGGAGTGTTGTTCTGAAGCAATGCTTGGGTTGTTGTCAGTAGGTTTACCCAACTTGAAAAGACATAACCCCATATGAAATCATCACAGAGATCTATTTAAACTACTTCAATTCGTCCTGTTAAGGGGTAGCGGTATTCAGTTTGACTCAAATGCTCTTTAATAAGAATGTGTCTTGATCCTTGGATGATGTGCTACTTTGTTCACAGCAATCGATCTCTCTAAGCCTGTGCTAGGAAAATGGCACTGTGTGACCCACTGACAGTCTCTGTGTGGCAAGTATGTCTGTTTGATGCTGACTGTTGGCTGTACCCAGAGTGGAACTGGTGGATTCTGCAAGTGCTGCATGAGAATGTGAAATGTCAACAGGGTGGTGGCAGAAGAAATACACTGTCACTTAATCAGAGATTCTCAATGTGGTCAGGAAGGGTCAGAAATCCAGTGAAAATGGGCTTTTCCCCAAATTCTTCCCCTCTACAATCCCTCTGCCAGACCGCATTAATTTTGTGCCCAAAAATCATTACGTCTGGATTAAATTCCACAATTTAGCTGATTTGGTTAAAGTCTAATCTATCATACCAGCAGCCTATTTACATAACATCATCGAAGGTTTTTGTTTTATTTGCCAAAATTTTTATCAAAAAACAGAAGTATGTTGTAAATAATTGATGATAATTTACAATTCATTGTGGTTTGATTTCTTTTTAGTTTTCTCTAAAAATAGAGATCGTTCTGAACTGGCTGAACATGAGTTAATAATTATTATAGGTTGTTGATACATTTTGAGAATGAATGAAAAAGCTGATCAGCTTGTCTGCAACAGAAGTTACTGTTAACAAAGCAAACATGATTTTAGCTTTTGGGAGAAAACTGCAATTGCTTTAAAAAACACACAATGAAATGTTGAACTATTATTTCAGTTTTGGTGATAGAATTAAAATTATTCAAATGCTAACTTGACATCATCATCTCAGTTCCAGGACATCACTGTAAGTGTTCCTTAGGGTAGTGTCCTAGGCCCAACCATCTTCAGCTGCTTCATCAATGATGTTCCCTCCATCATTAGGTCAGAAGTGGGGATGTTCGCTGATGATTGCACAATGTTCAGCACCATTCGTGACTCCTTAGATACTGAAGCAGTTCATGCTCATATGCAGCAAGATCTGGACAACATTCAGGCTTGGGCTGATAAGTGGCAAATAGCTTTCACACCACAAGTGTCAAGCAATGACTATCTCCAATAAGACAGAATCTAACCAGCGCCTCTTGACGTTCAATGGCATTACCATTGCTGAAACACCCTTTATCAATATCCTGAGGTTACCATTGACCAGAAACTGAACTGGACTAGCCATATAAATATTTTGGCTCAAAACCCTGGAACTCCCTCCTAAACGGCACTGTGGGTGTACCTGCACCACATGGACTGCAGTGGTTCAAGAAGGCAGTGACAATATTAGAAATGCAGATCCCTAAACCAGTACAAGCTGCAGAGTGAATTGAGAGCAGGCGATGCTCATTGGAGCCGATACCTAAGAGTAAGTTTTTTCCCCAAAACGGCGTTTTGCTTCTGGACAGAAAAAGAATCCAGAAGGGAAGAATGGAAACTAATATTTGAACTATAGTTTAACAGTAAAATAGTTGTGATTCACAGAATATCTTCTGTTGCTGATTTGGTAATTAGATATCCACCTATTAGACAGGCAGCTCACCCCCACCTTCTCAAGGGCAATTAGGAATGGCAATAAATGCTGGTCGAGCCAGCAATACCCACATCCAATGAATGAATAATAAAATGTATAAAAACTGTGGCTGAAAGAGCAGGTCAGAGGCTGGGAATTCTGTGACGAGTAGCTCACCTCCTGTCTCCTCAAAACCTGTCCACCATCTATAAGGTACAAGTCAGAAGTGTGATGGGATATTCTCCATTGGCCTGGATGAGTACAGCTCCAATACCCAATAAGCTTGATACCATCCAGGGCAAGGCAACTCGCTTGATTGGCACCCCATCCACCACCTAAAACATTCACTGCCTCCACCACCGACTCACAGGAACAACAGTGTGTACCATCTACAAGATGCACTGCAGCAACTCACCAAGGCTCCAGCAACAGCACCTTCCGAACTCACAACCTCTACCAGTAAGAAGGACAAGGGCAGCAGATGCATGGGAACATCACTACCTTTCCCCTCTGTGCAACACACTATCCTGGCTTGCAATTATATTGCAGTTCTTTGACTGTTGCTGGGTCAAAATCCTGGAACTCCCTTCCTGACAGCACTGAGGGTGTACCTACACCATGTGACCTGCATTTGTTCAGGAAGGCAGCTCACTGCAACCTTCTCAAGGGCAATTAGGGATGAGCAATAAATACTGGCCCAGCCAGGGACCCCCACAACCTGTGAAAGAATAAATTTAAAAACCTCAAAAACCATTGAAAACTTGGAAATATTGAAAAGGTACATTTTAATATGAAGCAACACCTATCAATTGTCAAATGTGCCATGAAGATATCAAGAATCTTGTCAATGCCAGCAGCAGGTAAAGGCTGAACAGGTCGAAAGGGCATGGATGACCACCGGGCAGAGTAGAGGAAGGCAGGTAGTAAAGGAGTCCCCTGTGGCCATCCCCTTCTCTAGCAGATATACCGTTTTGGACACTGTTGGAGGAGACGACTTTTCAGGGGAAAGCAGCAGGAGCCAAATCCATGGTACCACGAATGGCTCTGCTGCACAAGAGGGGAGGAAAAAGAGTGGCGGGACTATAGTGATAGGGGATTCAATAGTAAGGGAAACAGACTGGCGTTTCTGCGGTGGCCAAAGAGACTCCAGGATGGTATGTTGCCTCCCTGGTGCCAGGGTCAAGTATATCTCGGAAAGGCTGCAGAGCATTCTGAAGGGGGAGGGTGAACAACCTGCGGTCGTGGTACATATTGGTACCAATGACATAAATAAAAAAAGGGATGAGGTCCTACAAGCTTAATATAGGGGGTTAGGTTGCAAATTGAAAGGAGGATCTCAAAGATAGTAATCTCAGGATTACTACCAGTGCCAAGTGCTCACAAGAGTAGAAATAACAGGATATACCAGATGAATATGTGGCTGAAGAAGTTGGGTAGTGGGGAGGGATGCAGTTTCCTGGGACATTGGGACCAGTTCTGGGGAAGGTGAGACCAGTACAAACAGGGTCGGTTGCATCTGGGCAGGACCGGGGCCAATGCCCCCGTAAGGGTGGGGGGGAGGGAGTGCAGAGGGGATGGTATGGGGTGGTGTTTGCAAGCGCTGTCCGGGAGGGTTTAAACTTGAATGGCGGGGGGTGGGAACCCGAGCAGGGAGACAGATGGAGGGGAAACAAGATTGTAACAAAAGACAGAAAAGTAAGAAGCAAAAGTGGAAGGCAGAAAAAACAAGGGTGAGAAACAAATAGAGTCATGGTGCAAAATAAAGCTAAGGTGACTAACAAGGTTAAAAAGACAAATCTAAAGGCATTGTATCTTAATGCGTGGAGCATTCACAATAAGGTGGATGAATTAACAGCGCAAATAGATGTAAATGGTTATGATATAGTTGCAATTATGGTGATATGACTGCAGGGTGACCAAGGATGGGATACCTACCATTCAGGGGTATTCAATATTTAGGAAGGACAGACAAATAGGGAAAGGAGCTGGTAGTATTGTTAGTAAAGGAGGAAACCAATGCAATAGTGAGGAAGGATATTGGCTTGGAAAATCATGATGTGGAATCTGTTTGGGTGGAAATAAGAAACACCAAGGGGCAGAAAATGTTGGGTGGGGGTTGTCTATAGGCCCCCAAAGAGTAATGGAGATGGAGGGGAAAGCATTAAGCAGGAAATTAGGGATGCATGCAGTAGGGTACAACTGTAATCATGGGTGACTTTAATCTACATATAGATTGGACAAACTAAACAAGCAATAATACTGTGGAGGAGGATTTCCTGAAGTGTGTACATGATGGTTTTTTAGACCAATATGTTGAGGAACCAACAAGAGAGCAGGCTATCCTAGACTGGGTATTGTACAATGAGAAAGGATTAATTAACAATCTTGTTGTGCGGGGTCCCTTGGGGAAGGACGACCATAAAATTATAGAATTGTTCATTTGGATGGAGAGTGAAGATGTTGAATCTGAACCTAGGGTCCTGAATCTAAATAAAGGGAACTATGAGGGTATGAGGTTCGAGTTGGCAATGATGGATTGAGGAACCTTACTGAAAGGGTTTACAGTGGAGAGGCAATAGCTAATATTTAAGGAATGTATGCATGAGTTACAACCATTATTCATCCCTGTCTGGTGCAAAAGTAAAACAGGAAAGGTGGCTCAACCATGGCTTACAGAAGAAATTAGGGATAATATTAGATCCAAAGGGGAGACATGTAGAATTGCCAGAAAACACAGCAAGCCTGAGGATTGGGAACAGTTTAGAATTCAGCAATAGTGGACAAAAAGATTGATCAAGAAGGGGAAATGGAATATGAGAGTAAACTTGCAAGGAACATAAAAGCTGACTGTAAAAGCTTCTATAAATACATGAAGAGAAAAAGATTAGTGAAGACAAATGTAGGTCCCTTACAGTCAGAAACAGGGGAAATTATAATGGGGAATAAAGAAATGGATGAAGAATTGAACATATTTTGGTTCTGTCTTCACAAAAGAGGACACAAATAATTTCCCAGAAATGTTAGGGAACCAAGGGTCTAGTGAGAGGGAGGAATTGAAGAAAATCAGTATTGGTAAAAAAAATGGTGCTAGAGAAATTAATGGGGTTAAAGGCTGAAAGATCCCCAGGGCCTGATAATCTATACCCCAGAGTACTAAATGAAGTGGCCCTGGAAATATTGGATGCATTGGTGGTCATCTTCCAAAATTCTATGGACTCTGGAGCAGTTCCTACAGATTTAAGAGTGGCAAATATAACCCCACTATTTAAAAAAGGAAGGAGAGAGAAAACAGATAATTACAGACCAGTTAGCCTAACATCAGTAGTGGGGAAAATGCTAGAGTCTATTATATAAGACGTGGTAACGGAACACTTGGAAAGCATTAATGGGATTTGACAAAGTCAGCATGAGTTTATGAAAGGGAAATCATGCTTAACTGATCTATTGGAATTTTTTGAGGATGTAACTAGTAGAATAGATAAGGGAGAACCAGTGGATGTGCTGTATTTGGATTTCAAGAAGGCTTTTGAATAGGTCCCACATAAGAGGCCAATGAGCAAAATTAAAGCACATGGGATTGGAGGTAATATACTGGCATGGATTGGGAATTGGTTGACAGAGAATGGGAATAAATGGATCTTTTTCCGGGTGGCAGGCGGTGACTAGTGGTGTACCACAGGGATCAGTGCTTGGGCCCCAGCTATTCATGATATATATAAATGATTTGGATGAGGGAACCAAATGCAATATTTCCAAGTGTGCTGACAACACAAAACTGGGTGGCATTGTGGGTTGTGAGGAGGATGCAAGGAGGCTTCAGGGTGGTTTAGACAAGTTGTGTGTGTGGGCAGACACATGGCAGATGCAGTATGACGTGGATAAATGTGAAGTTATACGCTTCGGTGTGAAGAACAGAAAGGCAGAGTATTATTTGAATGGTAATATATTGGAAAATGTGGGTGTACAAAGGGATTTGCGTATCCTTGTACACCAGTCAATGAAAGTAAATAGGCAGGTGCCGCAAGCAGTTAGGAAGGCAAATGGTACATTGGCCTTCATTGCAAGAGGATTTGAGTTTAGAAGTAGGGATGTCTTACTGCAGTTATACAGGGCCTTGGTGAGACCACATCTGGAGTATTGCGTGCAGTTTTGGTCTCCCTATCTAAGAAAAGGTATACTTGCCATAGAGGGAGTGCAGCGAAGGTTCACTAGGCTGATACTGGGGATGGCAGGACTGTTGCATGAGGAGAGATTGGTTCAACTGGGCCTGTATTCACTAGAGTTTAGAAGAATGAGAGGGGATCTGATTGAAATGTATAAAATCCTAACAGGGCTAGACAGATTGGATGCAGGGAGGATATTTTCCCTGGTTGGGGAGTCTAGAACCAGGGCCCACAGTCTCAGGATACGGGGCATGCCAGTTAGGACTGAGATGAGGAAAAATTTCTTCACTCAGATGGCGGTCAACCTGTGGAATTCTCTACCACAGAAGGCTGTGGAGGCCAGGTCACTGAATATATTCAAGAAAGAAATTGAAAAATTTTTGGATATTAGGGGCATCAAGGGGTATGGACAGAAAGCGGGAATATGGCGTTAAGATAGAGGATCAGCTATGATCATATTGAATGGTGGACCACGCTCGAAGGGTCGAATGGCCTACTCCTGCTTCTAGTATTTATGTTTCTATGTAAAAAAAAACAAAGTTTACAATGCATAATGAGTATGTGCATAATTAGCACTTCCTTACTGATGATTGTAGGGGCTTAAAATTTGAGGTGCTGCATTTATTTTTATTTTGTTTTGTTTACCGCATATTATCTTTCAAAAGTAAACCTAACATTATAATACAAGCCACAGATCAAATGTCACCATAAATATGTATTATCTTTCCATTCTCATTATTTTTTCTTTCATGTGCAGACATGTTCAGAATTCCTGCTGTATTAAAAGTAGAAGTTGTCAATCTATATGTGGTATCGACGAATAAACATGTGGCTAAGTGTCACCCAGAGTTGAAGGTCCTTTCACGTAGCCTCCAGTGTTTTGTGCTGGCATTAGAACATCTTGAATAACTTATAGCCTAGCAACGATCAATTATTTTAAATTCAATTGTCATCAGTGGAAATATGTGCAAAACTGAATCAAATTACAATAATATCAAAACATAAAATTGTTCAATCAATTCTTTAAAAGCAATTTTATTAAAGCAGCCAATGAAAATGTCAATAACATTCCAGGATGAGTAACTTTATTTCTTTCCTTAATGTATGTCGTTTGGATTGAAAATTAACAAGCAGTAATAAAGAATGTCAATTTACTAAGGTAGATTAATAGTTCATGCTGTGGAACTTCTGTCAATACAAAGATCACCATGTTTTATTCCCGGAATGTTAACCACTCTAACTTGCTTATCAATTGCTGGATTTTGCCAATTCTCTGCTGGGCAGTTTGGTGAAGTGCCATGTGGAAGCATGAGATGCAAGGGACACTCTAGTTTGTTATTCAAATTGTGCCTCTATTCCCAGCTATCCCTCCACAAACCAGCTTCCAGTGAAGACCCTGAGTCCTTGAAAGCATGCCTAGTTGATTTAGTGCATGAATATTGCTAGGGCTTTCACTTTCAGTCCTGAAAAGTGCCCAGTCTACCTCAGATTATCCTGTAATGGTAAAGTGTCTCAAACATTTGAGCAACCGTTGAAGCTGGCCATTTCATGTTGCTGCAATGCAATAGCAACATGAGTGGTATTCTCCACTAACAGGATGCTGCCGTTACACCAAAAAGACGTTCAACCTACCACACAAATGAGTAATGTGGTATATGAATTTCAATGCTGGTGTGATGCCAGGCATGTAGGCCATGCATCCCAATGAATGGTGGATCATATCAAACAGCACATTCCTTCAGCTGTTCGCAACAGGCAAAGTAATGGCCGTGCTTGCAAAACTCAAAACATAGTGTCCAACATTAGATGCGATTTTGCGATTTAGGCAACACTTACTAAACAATTCCAACTGTGTTAAGAATTACACTAACAACCAATTTACGATCCCTAGTCAGGCTCGCAGTATGGCTCACTTACACATTCTAGAAGCCATATATATTCACACACAGGGCGCTGTCCTTTGCAAACAAAAAAGACACCTCCACGCATTGCGCCTTTTTCAACTAAGCAAAAACTTGGGAGACATCCATTCTCTGGTTCATTCCCCATGCCATGACCAAACAGATTCGACTTCCTGGTTTGAATTTAAACCAAAGCTTGGCAATTAACTGTTACCTGGTGCATTCTCCATGGCAATGCCTCTACCAATCAAAATCCACCAGCCAACTAGCACCCTCATCCCATGCAGTATTAAGTGTTGTTCTCTTTGAGATTTGGTATTCTTGCATCTGCTCTGATGAGTATAAGATGAAAAGCTAAAACAGCAAGTCTCCATTTTCAGCAATACTCAAGTTCTGTACTAATAAGCAATTAACTGGAGTATTGTGTCTAGTTCTGGGGCAACACTTTAGGAAAGATGCAAAGGCATTGGAGAGAGTTTTTTTCTATTAATTCAGGGGATGTGGGCTTCGATGGCTAGGCCAGCATTTATTGCCCATTCCTAATTGCCCTTGAGAAGGTGGTACTGAGCTGCCTTCTTAAACCGCTGCAATCCATGTGGTGTAGGTACATCCACAATTCTGTTTGGGAGAGAATTCCAGGATTTTGATCCAGCGACAGTGAAGGAACGGCGATATATTTCCAAGTCAGGATGATGAGTGACTTGGAGGGGAACTTTCAGGTAGTGATGCCATTGGACGTCAATAGGCGATGGTTAGATTTCCTCTTGTTGGAAATGGTCATTGCCTGGCACCTGTGTGGCGAGAATGTTACTTGCCACTTGTCTGCCCAAGCCTGGATATTGTCCAGGCCTTGCTGCATTTACACCTGGTCCGCTCCAGTATATGAGGAGTTGCGAATGGTGCTGAACAGTGTGCAATCATTAGTGGGACATCCCACTTCTGACTTATGATGGAAGAAAGGTAATTGATGAAGTAGCTGAAGATGGTTGGGCTGAGGACACTACACTGAGGAACTCCTGCAGTGATGCCCTGGAGCTGAGATGACTGACCTCCAACAGCCACAACCATCTTCCTTTGTGCTGGGTATGACTCCAACCAGTGGAGAGTTTCCCCCTAATTCCCATTGACTCCAGGTTTCCTTGGGCTCCTTGATGCCACACTCGGTCAAATGCGGCCTTGATGTCAAGGGCAGTCACTCTCACCTCACCTCGGGAGTTTAGCTCTTTTGTCCATGTTTAAACCAAGGCTCTAATGAGGTCAGGAGCTGAGTGGCCTTGGCGGAACCCAAACTGGGTATCAGTGAGCAGGTTATTGCTAAACAAGTGCCGCTTGATAGCACTGTTGATGACCCGTTACATTACTTTACTGATGATTGAGAGTTGACTGATGGGGCAGTTTTTGGTCAGGTTGGATTTGTCCTGCTCTTTGTGTGTAGGACGTAACTGGGCAATTTTCCACATAGCTGGGTAGATGCTAGTGTTATAGTTGTACTGGAACAGCTTGGCTAGGGGTACGGCAAGGTCTGGAGCACAAGTCTTTCCGTACTGTTGCTGGAATATTATTAGGGCCCATAGCCTTTGCAGTATCCGGTGCCTTCTGCTGTTTCTTGATATCACATAGAGTGAATTGATTGGCCGAAAACTGGCATCTGTGATACTGGGGACCTCTGGAGAAGGCCGAGATGGATCATCCACTCGGCACTTCTGGCTGAAGATTGTAGCAAATGCTTTAGCCTTAGCAGCAGGAAAGATTCACGAGAATGGTTCTAGGGGTAAGGAACTTCAGTTACGTGGATAGATTGGAGAAGTTGGAACTGTTTTCCTTGGAAAAGAGAAGGTTGAGAGGAGATTTGATAGAGGTATCCAAAATAATCTGGGAGCTGGACAGAGTAGATAGGGAAAAACTGTTTCCCTTCGTGGAAGGATCAAAAAGTAGAGGGCACAGGTTTAAGGTAATTGGCAAAAGAAGCAATACAGATATGAGGAGAAACTTTTTTCACGCAGTGATTGCCTTCCTTGTTCATTACTGAAATGAGTATTAGGAAGCAAGATGGGCTCTGTTCTGAAGCTAGTTAAAGGCTCATAAAACAAGTTGCAGATGAGTTGCCTTTGGCTTACCTGTGCGGAGGCAAAGTTGGTGGAAACACTGGTGAGTGTTGAAGGTGTTTAAAGGTTTCTGCTGACAACAGAAAGGTGGAAAATTACATTGCCTTGCCTAAGTATGGAGGCAGTAACTGCAGTGCTAGTGGATCTACACCATGAGCAAGACATGCAGAGGAGGAGACAGAGACGGGAAACTACATGAGGAGGGAGGAGAAGGAGGCCTCTGCATTGAAGGTTCTTCCATTAAAGGGTCTTCCAGTAGCACCAGCCCTAAATTGGGATATCAGGGGTAGTGTCTCAGGAGGTTTCGCTTCAGTAAGGAGTTAGTAACCAAGTCATGTCACCTTGTTCAGAAAAATCTGAAGCCTGAAACCAGAGAAAAGATGGCCTTTGAGTGGGCCTTTCGTCCTTCATTCTTTGCAACCAGCTTCCAAGTGGGAGCTGGCAACATTAGCAATGTGTTGCAATTCACTATCCACAGAATGATCCAGGAGGTGGAAGAGCTGCTTTACAGGAGAAGAGCAGATTCATTCTCTTCTTCCTGAGGAGGAAAGACCAAAATGAAATTACACATTTGTTCACCAGGAACATTTGTTCCAGATGGTGCAGGACGCCAACAAATGCACACATCATTCTCCTCATCCCAGTAACAACGGGCAGTGATAACACAACTGCAATGGTTACCACTCTAACAATGTGAAGTCGGTGTGTGACCACATCAAGGAATTCATCTTGGTGAATGCACCAATGGCACCAATTATGCTTTCACCCTGCGGCTGTCAGCAATTCCCACCAACTTCGGGCTTCCAAGACAGACAATCGGATGGTCACTTGGAGACAAGGAATGCCACATCCACATTGGTTCATGGCCCCATTCTGCCAACCTAACAAATGAGGTCAGTTGACCTACAATGAGAACCATGGAGCCACATGCACCACAATGGACCAAGCTTGTAAAGCAGAGATTGCTTGGTGGGGTCACTGAGGTACGCACTTGAGAGGGTCTCCATGCTTGTGGTGGTGTGCTCTGCCCTCCACATCCAGAAATTATGATGACTTAACCACCACCTCCTGGATTCCAGAGACCACCTCGGGAGGGGAAGATGGAGGAGGGAGAATGGGAGACAACATGCACCACATGCAGCTGAATGGAGGGAGAGGGTCTTCATAGTGTGACTTTTCTTAAGTTAAAAGGAACATCCCCACCCCTTGCCACCCACCCTCCCCAACACGGACTCACCATCACCACAGTACAGCCATTTCAAACACCCCATCACAAAGTTCCCTTAACCTAGATCACTCAATAATGACCAAAAACAAAAACCTTCATGCCACTCTATCAAGCAATGTATCAAAAATACAAAAAAAGAACAATTCAACAGTGTATAATCCCTAAGTGCTTGTCTTACGGGTGTCCTCACTTGGCCTAGAGGTTTCTCACAATGTTACCCCAGTACCTGCAGCATGGCTGATAGATGGCCTTCAGCAGCTCTGGGCCTTGTGTACTGCACATTGGTTGTAGTAGTCTAGGTTGGCTGCTTGAGAGGCAATAGTAAGGTTGAGTGGGAGTGGTGGCAGCACAAATAATGACATCCTGCGAGAGGACAGTAGATTCGTGCTCCATTGCACCACCTCCACTTCCATGCGTCGGGCAGGATAACAATCCTCTTAATCTGATGGAACATAGATTGCTGAACTAAAGTAAATCCCACATACCCCAGCAAACACTGAGAACTGCATGCATGATGGCAGCCAGGAATTTTAAGACTTTTGTCTAAGCTTCCACTGTAACATTGGCAGCACTTTGACTGTGCTGCAGTGGAAGCTGAGGCATTTGACAGCAGATGCTCCATCATGTGTTGATTGCTCAGTGCTGCTTTGGAGGTGCCCACCGCTTCCACATTGGAAAGAATAGACTTCAAGCTCTGCATGATGTCATGTGCCAATGTGCAACCAAACTCCTCCAATCTTTTATAAAAGTAAAATACTGTGGATGCTGGAAATGTGAAACAAAAACAGAAAATGCTGGAAAAACTCATGGGGTCTAACAGCATCTGTGGAGAGAAAAACAGAGTCTTGCAACATTAACTCTATTTTTCTCTTCACAGATGCTGTTAGACCTGCTGAGTTTTTCCAACATTTTCTGTTTTTGTCCTACAATCTTTTATCCAGTGACTGGTGCTTCCTAGCAGGCCTGCTAATGGCCCAAGCATCTTGGTGTGCAAGCTAATCAGTGTTTTCCTATCACCCAACCTCATATGAGTCCCCTGCAATAGAAATGATATGTGACCCTCACACTGGGGAGTTCACACATGAGCTGAATTATTCCCCTGGCCTGATTGCAGCTCACTTGTGCACAGTGATTCACCACACGCAGCTCCTAACTCTAAACTAGCCTCTAACATTCAGGCAATACCAACATCTGAGCTGTTGGTTGCAAGTGTTAGATTGAGTGATGTTTCTTCTTCCGCAGAGATCTCTTCCTCCTACCCCCACCCCCTCTCCACATGAGGTTGCACGGGCTGAGTAGCGTCATGATAACAGCTGGTTATGGTTGTGGACTCCAGTATTACATACTATACGATACTCCGTACTATATATGGGGTCACCTGACCTGGGGGTTGAAGATCAGATAGCACATGTTGGTGCCTGCCTTGCTAGAGTTCACATACTGCAGATATGTGTTCATGTTATGAAAATGTGTTATCAATAAAGTTAGCTCAGCTACAATGTCAATGGCCTGTGTGCATCATTAAAAAAAGAAACAAGAAACAAGACATGGTGTCAAAAGTAAACTAAATGCAGCAATGGAGACCCTGAACTCACTGACAGAGCTCAGTTTTGAGGGCATTCTCGCCAAAAATTGGAGGAGGTTCCGGCAGCGATTCGAGCTGTAACTCACAGCAACGCGCTGTGGTAAAAAAGACCCTCAGATACAGTCTTCCATCTTTCTTCATGTAGCAGGGGAAGGAGCCCGAGAAGACTATAACACATTCACATTTGAAAGTGATGAGAAACAAAATGACTTGAAAGAAATAATGGAAAAATTCAAAGTCTACTGCAACCCTAAGAAAAACATAACGTATGAAAGATACTGATATTTATGTGCACGCTGGGCAATAACGATATTAGTACTTGATATTGGGATCTTGGGAAATTCATTTCGAACATGTCAGACCTGACAGCACCTTTTACAAAATGATGTGGAAAGTCACCAGGAAGCTTTGACCAGTCTGAAGAGAACATTCATTTGCGATCCCACAAATTGGTCTATCTCTCATTGAGAGAATGGCTTTTGAGAGAAATTGAAGTTTGAGAGAAAGCAATAAATATCAGCAGAGCGGCAGAGACAACAAAATACCAGGTTAAAGAGATGACAGAGATGATAAGCCGCACGTGGTCAAGCAGTTTTAAAAAAAATCATTCTTTGGATGTGGACATTGCTGGCTAGGCCTGTATTTATTGCCCAACCCCTAACTGCAGTTAAACAGAAATAACCCCGGAAAAGAACGGATAGACAGTTTGAAGAGAAAAAGAGCAAAACTGGTTTTAAACGTTTAAATGCAGCTGATGCGTAACAGAGCATTTACCACGTAGTTGTCCAGCCTACAGAAAGCAGTGTAAGGACTGTGATAAACTAAATTATTTTGCTAAGATGTGTAAATTGAAGAAAGTGCACACGATTGCAAATGGTGACACAGACACTGAAACTGAATTTTTTGTTGGTGCAGTAACAACAAATTCCAAAGAAGATGAATGGAAGGTTGATTTAAAAATTGCCAACATGATGGTGAGTTTTAAACTTGGCACAGGTGCACAAGCAAATGTCATTCCCATAAGCCTGTGTTGTAGGGTAAGCAAAGAAAAACAGCTAACTAAAACAAAAGTGAAGCTGTCTATTATACAGGGGAAAAAAATTGCAATAGGAGGCAAGTGCACACTTAAAGTGAGCTACAAAAAACAGTCTCAAGCACTTCCTTTCATAGTGGTGAAAGCTGATGCAAAACCCATGCTTGGAATCAAAGCTTGTGAAAATCTGAAGCTAACAAAGAGAATAATGAGTGTCACTACAGCTGACACCCTGAACGAGTATAAAAATGTGTTCCAGGGGATTGGCTGCCTAAAAGGAGAACATACCATTAAGATTGACAAAACTGTGACACCCAAAGGGTTAGAGGGCATGGGAACCTATATTGACGATGTGCTGGTCTGGGAAGCCTCACGAGAAGAATGTGACCACAGACTGAGGCAGGTACTGGCCAGAGCGACAGAAAGGAACCTCAAGTTGAAGAGGGAAAAGTGCAAAATAGGTCTTTATGAAACCAAGTACATGGGACAAGTGCTAACAAGTGAGGGACTGAAGCCGCATCCAAGTAAAATCGAAGCAGTCGTGAACATGCCATCCCCAGAATGTAAGAAAGATTTGGAGAGGTTTTTGGGAATAGTGACCTATTTTGGGAAATTCATTCCAAACATGTCAGACCTGACAGCACCTTCTACAAAATTATATGGAAAGTCACCAGGAAGTTTTGACCAGTCTGAAGAGAACACTGATGCAGGCGCCAGTGTTATAGTATTATGCTGTTAGCCAGCCGGTCAAGATCTCAGCGTATGCTCCAAGAACTGGCCTAGGATCTGTCCTCTTGCAAAATGAGGCATCAGTGGTATATGCTTCAAAGGCAATGATGGAAACACAACAGCGATATAGCCAAATAGAGAAAGAAACGCTGGCAATTGTGTTTGGCCTTGAACGCTTCCACCAGTTTTACTATGGCAAAGATGTGGAGGTTGAGCCTGATCATAAGCCTTTGGAAGCTATACTTAAAAAGCCTCTGAACTGTGCACCACCAAGAATCCAAAGATCATTAATGTATCTGCAGAAGTACCAGGTCAGAGTTAAATACAAACTGGGCAAGGAAATATACATCGCAGACACTCTGTCACGTGCATACCTACCCATCACGAAGGAAGAGGATAAAGAAATGGAAGCACAGGTTCACATGCTGACAAAGAACTTACCTGTGGCTGTAACCAAATTGGATGAGCTCAGTGAAGCGACCAAGAACGATGCCAACTTGAGTAAATTGCAGCAGATTGTGCAAACTGGCTGGCCCACACATCGGAGCGGAGCCCCTTCTGCTGTACAAGAATGCTGGAACTTGCGTGAGGAACTTCATGTAGCAGAAGGAATAATTTTCAAGGGAGAAAAGATCGTAATTCCTGCAACACTGAGGAAAAAAATGCTGCAGCGCGTACATGAAAGTCACCTCGGCATAGAAACATGCAGAAGAGCTCGAGATGTATTGGCCTCGAATGGGAGCACAAGTCAGACAAATGGTGAATACATATGCAGTGTGCCAAAAGTACAGTAAGTCATGACAAAAAGAACCACTTCAACCACACAGTGTTCCAGAGAGACCCTGGCAGAAAATTGGAGTGGGCTTGTTCACATTGGACAACAGTGATTACCTACTAGCAGGAGATTATTTCTCAAAGATTTCTGAACCTGTGCTGCTGAGAAATGATAGTAAGAGCATCACTGTAATAAATCATTTAAAATCAATCTTTTCTCACCACAGCATACCTGAAGTGCTCATCTCAGATCACGGTCCACAATTCTCAGGCACTGAGTTTTGCAAATTTGCATAGGCAGGACTGGGAGATTTGCCACATTACATCAAGTCTCAAATATCCACAATCCAACAGAACAGTGGAACCTGCAGTGTAGACCCTAAAACATCTGTTGAAGAAGGCAAAGGCGGACAGAATAGACCCCTACCTGGCTCTGTTGGATTTCAGGAATACTCCATTAAAGGGCATTGGATCATCTCCAGCACAGCTTCTGATGGGGAGAAGACTAAGAACTCAGCTTCCAACTGTGCCCTATTATGACACAGCCGATGGTAAAGACTGAGTTGTTCAAATCGCAGAGGGAAACTTGAAACAGCTATCATAACCCATTTTTGCAATTGTATGTTTCGAGATGCATACTTTGAATTCAGTAGTAATGAGACCACCGAGTCTCAAGAGGTTTATAATAAAACTAAATTAAACATTTATTAATATAAGAAAGATTGTAAACTCATATATACATCTACAAAATTACAACTATAATAACTACAAAAATCCCCTAATTAATCTGACTCAGTTACACCCCCGTTAAGGCAACATTAAATCTCATAGATTTAAGCAGACCCCTGGCAAAGCACAACCTGGACAGTTGCATTCAAAATGAGTTTCTTTCAGCTCTGGGTCCTTGCAGACAGCAGCTTGATGCTGACAGACTGGAGGCTTCTCACATCTGTTGGATCTTAAAAGGCCTCAACCTTACAGACAATCTCCCTTATATTTCCCTTTGATTGCAAAGTTTCTGTTGTTTCACAAGGCTTTTAACTTTACCTCTTTGAACAATAACATCCTTTCATCCCACCAACTTTATTAGTAAGCTGGAAAAAAAACACACCACTTGGTGTCTTCTAGCTAGGTGTAAGATTTCATCTGCAGTCTTGAATGGTTTCTTTTAACAAATGCAAATTTACACTTTACCTTCTATCCTCCTGACGTTTACCTGATTAATATCTCAAAACTACTATACATCAAAGTACCCAGACTAGCTGGCTTTAATTCAATTAAGACACACACAGACACACATGTAGACACAGAACCCACTAGAACTCTATTTTAAAATAATTGCCAACAACATCATTATATCTTCTTGACAGCCCCAACTGTTATTTCCATAGCCACTGAGCTACAGCATGCAGGACCTGCTCAAACTGAGGCAGCAGAAGCAGAAACCGTACTTTGATCTAGACGCCCGACCTCTGCCTGACCTGAACGTGGGAGAGACAGTGAGGATTCACCATGAAGGGATCTGGAATCCTGCTGTTGTCACAGGAATCACCAGAGAACCAAGG
This sequence comes from Cetorhinus maximus, assembly GCF_964194155.1. Lineage (NCBI taxonomy): Eukaryota > Metazoa > Chordata > Chondrichthyes > Lamniformes > Cetorhinidae > Cetorhinus > Cetorhinus maximus. The sequence goes on from NC_135894.1 coordinate 51,075,829, forward strand.
TCTTACATTGTGCAGACTCCAAATGGACAACAATACAGGAGAAACCGGAAACTCTTAAGGAAAACAAATGAAATGCAGCCCTGCTCTGAACCAGAAAGTGTAGCTGAAGATCAAACAGCAGGGGCAGGATCTTTAGGTTGGCGAGCGGGGGGGCGGGGCCTGCTCGCCGACATGTAAAATGACGTGGGATGACGTCGGGCGGAACTCCCAATGTCACCCCGCGTCATCTCCTTTTTCAGGTCAGCGGGGGAGCAGCCGAATCAGCTGTGTGCCCGCTGACCTGTCAACGGCCTATTGAGGCCATTTAAAAATCCATTAACATAATTAATGGACCTGCCCGTCGAATCTTAGGGTTGTTGGGCAGGCCGGGAGCCCTGGCAGGCTTCAGAAAAAGCATGAAACCTCATCCACAGGCGGTATGAGGTTTCATGAGGGTTTTTAAATATTTAATAAAGGTTTGAGTTAAAGTGATGGACATGTCCCAATCATGTGACAGTGTCAGGGAAATTTTTTCAACATTTACCTTCAAAGCTTTAATTCTGAGCCGATCTCCCTGAGGCAGCACTTAGCTTCAGGAAGATCAGTGCAGTCTTTTGCGCGCATGCGCGAAAGAGTGCACTCCCGGCTGAGGGAATCCTCCCCCGCCCGCGCAGGGAGTGCATAATGCTTCCTGGCAGACGCCATGCTTGGTGGACCTTAATTGGCCCACCCCCTTAAAATGGTGGCATGGCCTCGATTGGGGGTGCCGATTGGAGTGGCGCCTCCCTGCGCGCACTCCTGCACTTCCCCCCGCTGTGGGGTGAAAATTCTTCCACAGAATACACAAGTTAAGCAACAGAAAACCAGACAAAGCCTGAGGGTCCTGAAAACTATCCAAGGGGTGATAGTGGCACAGAGCTGGAGAAGGCCTCTTGTCCTTCAAAATCACCTTTGTCACCATTCAGAACATCCAGTGGGAGAATTGTGAAAAAAAAACTCAAGATACAGGGATGAGTAAAAGACAAAACAGGCTGATCAAAACAGAGTGAGGAAGAATAGATAAGAGACTTGGTGTACTTGAGTTATATAAAGGTTTTTTTTAAATAGGAAATGTCATGATAATAGCTGATTGTAGTTTTGCACTCCAGTGTTAGATACTATACGGTACTCTGTACTATATATGGGGTCATCTGACGTGGAGTTTGAAGGTTAGATATCACATGTTGGAGCCTGTCTTGATAAAGTTCAGACACTGCAGATATATGTTTAAATTAGGAAACTGTGTTATCAATAAAGTTAGCTTAGCTACAAAGTCGACAACCTGTGTGCATCATTAAAAAAAGAAACAAGAAACAAAACAAGTAGCATTACCCCTTGACTATCTAAAAGCACAAAACCATCATGGGAAGTTAGAATGAATGAGGGGTGGGGAGGAAAACAAAAAGTTCATGGTCACTGCATTGGCACTTTCCATTTCATGGCACCTTTCAGGATGATGGTGCCGAATTTGTGGACAAGCTCTATAATGTAGCAACTTACCATCGTCTAGGTCTTGTAGCACCTGTGGAGAGAGAAAAACAGAGTTAAACAGGTTAACCTGTGTTCTGAAGAAGAGTCATACTTGACTTGAAATGTTAGCTCTGTTTCTCTCTCCACTGGTGCTGTCAGGCCTGCTGAGTATTCCAGCATTTTCTGTTTATATTTCAGATTTCCAGCATCCATAGCATTTTGTTTTTTATATTACCATCATGTAGAATGGCCTCAGCAGTACCGGATGCCACTGGCTCCATTGCACTGGTGCCTGTAGAAATCTGGGTTCCTGTGGCCCACGTATTTCCATGTGCCTTGCTGTTTGTGGATTCAGCACATGATGAGCTGCACTTCATTTGAGTCACACAGATCACAGCAATAGCATCAGAAACGGGTGTTGCTTCTGCACGAGCGACATGTGGCCAGTTGACCAGGAACATGTGGCTGCCAGCCAATTAATAGCCTGGCGGCACGGGGCCTGTTTAATTGATGAGTGGGGATGGGCAATGAGGTGCCAATTGCGGCATCAACTGGCTGAAAGCCCAATGCTAGCATCATAATTAAAGGGCTTTGAGCCCTGCAAGCACTGTTCTCTTGTTGCTAATTAAGGATTGGCTCAGTAACAGCGCTGAAGACCCCTTTGGCTCAGCTGTGGGCTCCTCCATTCCCTATGGTTAATTCCTGAACTTCTCCAATCCTGTGGCTTATCTGAAGACCCTAGGAGACCCTAAGGACCAGACGGGAAGTGAAAAAGGACTAGAGGGGAAGTGGAAAAACTAAAAAGAGAAGCAAGGAGAGAGCATGAAAATAGACTGGCAGCTAATATAAAAGGGAATGCCAAAGTCTTCTATCAGCACATAAATAATAAAATGGTGGTAAAAGAAAGAGCAGGGCCGATTAAGGATAAAATGGGGACTTGCACGTGGAGGCAGGAGAAAAAAAAGCAGAGGCATTAAACAAGTGCTTTGCATCTTTCCTTACAAAGGAAGAAGATGCTACCCGGGCTGAGGTGAGAGAGGAGGTAACTGGTAAAATAGAAGAATTTACAATTGAGAAGGAGGCGATGTTAGAAAGGCTATCTTTACTTAAAGCTGATAAGGTAGCAGGACCGGATGAGATGCATCTGAGTGTACTGAGGGAAGTGAGTGGAAATTGCAGAGGCACTGGTGATAATCTTCCAGTCTTCCTTAGACTCATAGGTGGTGCCAGAGAACTGGAGAATTGTGAATATTACACCCTTGTTCAAAAAGGGGTGCAAGGATAACTACAGACCAGTCAGTTTGACTTCAGTGAGTAGGGAAACTTCTGGATACTATAGCCAGGGATAAAATCAATAGTCATTTAGACAAGTGCAGGATAATTAAGGAAAGACAGCACGGATTCATTAAGCGAAAACTATGTTTAACTTGCTGGAGTTTTTTGAGGAGGTAACAGAGAAGGTTGATAAGGGCAATGTTGCTGATGGACAGTGCCACACAACAGACTTCTGAACAAAATTCTAGTTCATGGAAGAAAAGGGAAAGTAGGCACTTTGATAAGAAATTGGCGGAATGACAGGAAACAGAGAGTAGTGATAAATGGTTGTTTTTCAGATTGGAGGAAGGTTTGGAGTAGAGTTCACGAGGGATCAGTGTTGGGACACTTGCTTTTCCTGATATATATTAATGACCTAGACCGTTGTGTTCCGGGCATGATTTCAAAATTTGCAGCTGATACAAAGATTGGAAATGTCAACTTTGATAACGATAGTCTTGAACTTCAAAAGGACATACACATGTTAGTGGAATTGGCAGATAAGTGGCTGATGAAGTTCAATGCAGAGAAGTGTGAGGTGATTCATTTTGGCAGGAAGAATATGGAAAGACAGTATAAAATAAAGGGAGAAACTCTGAAGGAGGTGCAGGAACAGAGGGAACTCAATGTATATGTATATAAATCATTGAAGATGGCAGGGAATTTTGAGAGATCAGTTACTAAAGCATGTTATCTTAGGCTTTATTAATAGGGGCATTGAGTACAAGAATAAGGAGGTGATGTTGAACTTGTACAATACACTGGTTAGACCTCATCTGGAGTACTGTATCAAGTCCTGGGTGTCATACTTCAGGAAGGATTTGAAGGTATTGGAGAGAGTGCAGAGGAGATTCACAAGAATTATTCCAGGGATAAAGAATTGTACCTATGAGGATAGATTGGAAAGGTTGGGAGTGTTTTCCTTGGAGAAAAGAAGGCTGAGAGGAACTTGATAGAGGTATTCAAGATCCTGAGGGGTATGGACAGGCAAATAGTGAGAAACTGTTCCCACTCAAGAGAAAACATCAAGAACTAGAGGGCACAGTTTCAAAATAATTGGCAAAAGGAGTATAAGTGCTGTGAGGAAGAATTTTTTTCACCCAGACGATGGTTGCAGTCTGGAACAAACATTCTGAGAAGATTGTGGAGGTAGTTTCAATTGAGGTATTCAAAAGGGAATTGGATTGCTATCTGAAAATAAAGAATGTGCAAGGTTATAGGGATAAGGCAGGGGAGTGGGGTTAGTTAGAATGTTCTTTCAGAGAGCCAGTGCAAACTCAATGGGCTGAATGGTCTTCTGCACTGTAATGATTCTGTGATTCTGAGTGGACTAGGAGGCTGCTGCCATAGCAGAGGGAAGTCACTGGGTGGCCACACGGTTTAGCAATGCCTCCCTACATGTTCTACTCCGGGCTGTAATGGCAAGGCAGGAGGTTCTGTTCCCAAGGGACAGCAAGGAGACATACCTGACCGAGCAAGCTTAGACGGAGATTACAGAGGAGATCAGCAACTGTGGGGCGACGCCCAAACATGGGTGCATTCAATGGCCTCCTTTGGTCCACCAGGCTGAGCTCTTCATATCACTCTCCTCTTTGGAGATTGATTAAGGCAATGTGAGATAGTGTGCTAGATTTTTTTATATTCGTTTGCGGGATGCAGGCATTGCTGGCTAGGTCAGCATTTAATGCACATCCCTAATTGTCCTTGAGAAGGTGGTGGTGAGCTGCCTTCATGAACTGCTGCAGCCCATGTGTTGTCCATGTGTTGCAGTCCATGTTGTTAGGTAGGGAGTTCCAGGATTTTGACCCAGCGACAGTGAAGGAACGGTGATATATTTCCAAGCAGGATGGTGTGTGATTTGGAGAGGGACTTGCAGGTGATGGGTTCCCCTGTATTTGCTGCCCTTTCGTTCCAGGTGGCATAGGGTTCAGGTACCATCATATCCTTTCAGTTGCATGATGGCATCTCAGCGACAACCAGCCATTTGTCTTTGCTGACCCCCACCAAGTCCCTTGAGGGTGGTTGTATAGAGGAGGCTTTTGGGAACTCCCATCATGGGCCAAAGGGCTGCTACCTGCATAGGTATTGTGCTTGTCTTAGTGGGAAGAGTGACAGTGTTCAACACTTGCTTGCAGGAGAAACTGGTGCACAATAATAAAGAATGGGCAAAGATTGTTGGGGGAGGTCTCCCAGTCATTTGTACCCTCTGACCCCAGTAGAGGAAGAAATGCTGGAACTACCTGGATCATAATGCAACCACATGATTGTTGATGGTGATACTGGAATAACAACCCAAGACAGAAGAAGCATAGTGCCCATGTGTTCATAACAACATGTGATTGATAACAGGGGTGGTTGAGATGAGGGCATGTGAAACCATTAAGTTCTAAGTATCTGTGTTCACACATGCAAGTCCCAGTAATCCCAGAGGATGTTCAGCTACAGAGACTAGGGGCCATCGGTCCTCTTCTCAGGAGGCGGGATCCTCAGAGAGTGCACTATTACATCATTCCTCCACACTGTCCACCAGTGCAGATACTCTCACACTGATGGACATACACTTGTGATTTAATTCATGGTCACAAGTTGGGGAGCACATCACAGACACAACTGAGCAGCCAATGGAGGGTGTGACTGCGGAGGCCACTGACAGTTGGATAACTGTGGGAGACTAGGCCCACGCTAAAGCCCAGGCTGATGATGGACTTTTGGAGTCGGCAACATAACATCTGCTGGAGCTGGAGCGAGAGTTGTAGGACTATCTGGTGGAGCTATCAGAGTCTACGTGTGCCCATGCGTAGATGATGGAAGAGTCCATCCAGGCCATGAGTGCTGCCATCTGTCAGGTATGTTGGTGCATGGCTTCCTCCATTGAGAGGTTGGTGGCCCTCATAGAGAGGCAGGTCCTGGAGAGAATCAGTGGATGCTGGAGGTGCGTGCAGACCTGCATATCATTGTCTTGTCCATGGGTTCAATGCAGCAGTGGCAAGGCAAGAGGAGGTAGGTGCCTGGAGTCTTCACCAGGCCCTTGTGCTTCTCAGGTATGCAGGAAGATACAACCGTGCCTTGCAAGGGAGAAGAAGGAGCTGACATCCTCTCCTGGAGGCTCCTCTCAGGGTGGCCCGAATGTGGGGACAGCAGCTCCTTAGCAACTTTGCTAGTGACCCCAGTGCCTCCAGTAGCTGTGATAACAGAGGACAACAGAGTGGTGCCTCTCAGCATTATGGGAGCTTCCGGGCCTCAGGCAGCCAGATGAGGACCCGGTCATCCCAGGCCATGGGGCTGCCTGATTGACAACCTGTAGCCACTCCAGCTGTAAGTACAGTGGTCGCACCTTGTAGGAGCATATGTAAGCGCATTGAGAAGAGCACAAGAGTGCACTTGGGGCTCTGGTGTTTAGACTTTGCACATGTAAAGCCTTTAGACAGTAGTGCCAATTAATCGATGTTAGGCTTACTGTTGTTAGTCTTCCATACATTTCTTGCAGGCCTATTAGATGTCATTTACACTTTGCTCCCTCACTGGACTGCTTAAATTTGAGCAGGCTACCATTAGTCTGCTCCTCAGCTTTGTCAGCTGTGAACATGGGCACTCGGCAATGGAACATGAGATGAATGAGGCCACAGCTGAACTGCATCAACGTGAGTCTTTATTGCACTGATACTGAAAGGGGATCAGAGTCACATGAAGTGGATGTGTATGAGATTATCCCTAGCTTCACCTGTGCATCCCGCAATTCTCCTTGCCTCCGGTGCAAGGGGTTCCTCACCCTGTGCCGTCTGCTATCCTTTTGTTTATATAAAAAAATTAAACTTAGCTTGGATTAGTTTTGGATTGCTCTAGCAAAGACACAATGGGCTGAATAGCCTTCTCCTGTGCTTCAATGGTCCTGTGCTGAAAACCTATGGTTCAATGCGGATTAATCCAAAGATTCACCCTTGGAAACCTTCAATTAAATAGAATTAAGAACTATGTGATTTTTAATAATGCCAGTGGTTAAAGAACTACAACTCACAACATATGACAAAACAAAGCTTGTAGTTTTAAAAAAATAATCATGGTTGTCTAATTTGTTTGCATTAAATTCCTGTCTGCACTGTCACATTAACCTATTTGAAATAAACAAGATAATGACAGCCTGAAAACTGCCCCGACAGCAATGCAATGCACATGATTTAACTGATATTAAAAATATTGAAGAGTGCAAGTTAAACACTTTTTTGAAATGGATTAAAATTACCTTGTGTAATTCTGCTGGCTTAGGAAAAACACATGTACTCAAAAGTTCCCAGGTCATACCAGAGATAGACTACACCAGTGATGGGCGGCCTAGGCTCATGAGTGGGCCGCATGAGTGGTCCTCCTTCATCTCAGTGGGCGGCAAGATTGAAATCAGGCATATGCACTAACCATGTCCCCATAAGTAAGGTTAAATACATGTAATAGATGCCAAATCTTTCATAACGAGTTATAGAAAATGCTCAATCATTCACATATTAATAGAACTGTCACCAACTTCAAATGGTAAAAACAGAAGAAACACTTACGCTTCCCTTACACCTTCTCAGTGTGACTTCTGGTTGGATCTGTCTTCCACAAGCTTTCTTAGGTTAGGACTCAGGGATGTGTAGATGCTTCACAATTCAGCACAGAGGTGTCCATCCATTAGTCTGTTGTGTTTCTTGCATTTGATGTGTCCCATAGCAGAAAATGTCTGCTCACATGTCTATGTTGACCCAAAGATTGCCATCAGCTTTGCAATGCCATGCTGGAGGACTGGACCGGGGATATTCAACCAAAGTTCTTGTATACCTTTCCTCTTCAGCTGTTTAATTTTGCCTTCATCCAGGGCACGAACATAAATTAATTTCTCCTCAAACGTCTTTTATCAACCCCAAGCCTTTGACATACCATGCCACATTTGCTCAGATCATATTCAAATGGATTTGTGAGCAACGAGAGGAAGGGCTTCAGATCACTCAGTGAAGAAAAGTGGTTCTCAAAATGCTCTGCCAGTGTAGACATTACTTGTATGTGAACTGATGGATCATATTCATTTCCTTGATCAGAGTGTTTGTCCAGCATTTCTTTCAAATTTCAGAAGTGAGTGTAGTCACTTGAAAATAACTGAATGCAAGTGTAACATGAATTTTCTGACACTAGCAACTAGAGTGGCAAGAGGTGATTTCTTTTTTCCCCTACAACAACTTGTTCAATGCATTCAGGTGACCAGTGATGTTGACGAGAAAAGCCACATTCAAAATCCAGTTTTCATCTTCTAACTCTGGGAATATTTGAGATTTCTGAGCAAGAAACTGCTTGATTTCTGGGAGAAGTGGCAGGAATTGGTCCAGTACTTTACCAGGGCTTAGCCAGCGCACTTCAGTGTGCATGACGAGGTCTCCATATTCTATTTCAATTTGGTCCACAAGTTCCACAAACTGACGGTGATGCAGGGCGAGAGCAAATGAAGTTAACAATCTGTACCACTTTGTCCATTACAGCTTTCAGTTTGTCTCATTTGTCAGGTTTAGCGCAGAGCACTTCTTGGTGTATTATGCAATGCACACCAAATATGTCAAGCTTTCAACAAAGCCTCAAATCCATGGTGTGATCCTGTCATGGAGGGGCACCCACCTGTTGTAACTGATACAATTTTTTCCAAAGATAATTTGTGCTCTTTGAAACTATCAGTAAGTGCCTCGAAAAATACTGAGCCTATGCTCGCCCATGTATTCCCAAGAGATCTAAAAATTCTTCTGTCATGTTCAGATCACTGTCACCACAACTAACCCATAAGCAGAGCTGAGCAGTGTCATTAATATATTTGCCTTCATCCAGCACTATACTGATAGCATCACTTGAACATACAGTTCCAAAATGCTGCTCTGCCAGTTTGGCAGCTATATCTTGCACTCTGCGACTCACAGTACGCCTGCTGAGTTGCAGACATTTCACACGTTTGATAATTTCCTCTTGGTTTTTAAACCCATCAAATAAGACATCCGAGGAGTTGATTATGCATTGTTTCACTAATTCGCCATTTGAGAATGTCTTTCCATCTTTTGCAAGTACCCGAGCAATATGAAAGCTAGCCAAAGTCACTGTGTCACTCTCATTTAATGCTCAGCAAAGTACCTGCTTCTGTGTTTCCACGGCTTCCTTCAGATTTGGAAGCTGTTGAGCACGTTGGGCAGAATGTTATGTGAGAGGAATGCCGTGTTTCATAACGTCTCTTAACATGGTATATTTTTGGAACTGATATCACCTTGTTGCATATTAAGCAAAATGGCCTGCCTTTCTGTTCAATACCAAAATAACCCAGCTCCCAACCTTCTTTTATTGTTCTGCCCTCGTCACTGATTTTCCTCTTTTTGGCTACTTGTTTCTCTGTACTTTTTGAGTTTGCACTTGTGTCTCCTCCTTTATCACGCCACTTCAACACAAAGCGATCCATTATATAATTAGGGGCAAATTAAATTACCAGCAAAAGTGTAACCTCCCATGTCCACTGCTGTCGTAACCAAGTCGGTCTCCCGGGATAGGGTAGCTCAGCTAACTGCACTTGTGTACCTAGAATTTGCAGTGCGTGCCGCTTGAACCGTACCAGCGCTTTGATTGGACGTAGAGGGCGTGTACAGCTCTCAAAGTCAATGGTGTGTGCTACCTCACCTCACGTGCACATGCTTTGCATGCGTATCACTTTACTAATACCGAAAGGACAAAAACTACACAGATGGAAACCAATGGAATCTGGCAACCCCACGTGTGGGCATCGGTCAACAAAATGTCTTGTGGGCCGCACTTAGAACACTGATGGGTTGCATGAGCATCAGTAGCGATAACTGATTTCTGTCTTTTCTCTGCAAAAACAAATGTTTATCTGAGATTAGTTACATGTGTTTAAATAAACAGCAGAACTCAAAACTGATTTAGAAAACCACACTAAAACATAATGCAAGAGCTGTGATAAATTTGCAGGTTATATTTGAATATAGCTGTACTTCTATTCAGTTTGGTAATCTGATAGGCTGTCAGGCTATAATGTCATTTTGAAGTTGTTTCTTTTCTTCTGCTATCCATCTTAAGAATTAATGGATACATTTAACCATACAATGCATTCCATCACCTTCATTCTATTCACTGCAATACTCAGATTTTACATGACACATTCTAGCTGTCATTATCTTTCTATTTGAACTTTTTAAACTTACGTTGAATTTAATACCCAAACTGTTCTTTTCTCTCCTGCAACCAGTGGCACATGTTCAAATGAAAAAGAGTGCAATATATACTTCCCTTTCTGTGAATTTAGCTATTAGATTAACAGGAGTGATGCCATTATGCAGACTTGTGAAAAAAGTATTAGTAACTCTTGAGATATTGTTGATCACTTATTTCAGTTCATTGTTGCTGGTCTACTTTTCCTGCACTTCAATTTTTTACTCTTTCTCCATTGCGTGGTACTTCATGATATAGTGGTCAATAACTGAGGCTAACCCTGCTTTCTAGACGGACTTCAGCAGCAGTCAAGAGCGAGAAATTTGGTTGCTTTTTCTTTTTACCACAGGGATTCTGGGAGCAGCCATTGCTGTCCAAGAGGGATTGGTGAAAGAGCACAGGCCAAGGATAGAACCTGGGATTTTCCCGTTCTGAAGGTCATTGATACACATGTGGTACATTCACCCCATGAGATATGGACAGTGGGCTCATGTACATTTCATGAATCCTCATATCCTCCATGCCAACATATGCACCTCTGCCAACCCCCATGGTGCCTCATATTGTCCATGCCAATTTATGCCCCACCCATCCGCCCAATGCCTCTTTGTAACTCCATGCCAACTTGGTGCCAGCTCATGCCAACCCATGCTGCCATCCAGTACCCTTTGCCCTTACACTTATCATGCCAACTTATCCAGGATCCTCCATGGGCAAGTTTCAGGACCCATGCTGAGATTAAATAAAGTAAAGTTCCAAGTGTCTATTGAAGACTTTATTAAAAAAAACACATTATTAAAAACCCTTTTACTACATTTACATTCCTTCAATTACATTATCACTCATAACAACAAACCTGTCATTCAATTACATAATCCCTTACAAAAAAGTGTTAAAATTCATAGTCCCACTTTAAGACCAAAACCACTTGAAGCTGTCAATCAAACTGAAATGGCAGACACTCTGTTGTGATAATGGACCGTTGTGAAATCAATCATGCAGCACTAATCCAGAAAAGGTAGGCATAATGCATTCATCAACAGGAGATGGTTAAATTCTCTCTTGTTGGAGATGAACAATGCAATTATCTGAGATTTTTCATTGCCTGTGCGATTTTCTGCTCGTCGCACGGACAAAACAGGCAGGCGGCCAGCCGACATTTCCTCAAACCTCATCCAAGGGCGGGATAAAAAGGGTCAGCAGCATTGCCAGTGTCAGTAATGAGCAGCTTTGGAGATAGTTTGCTGCTCTTTGCTTATTGGTACTTGGCTGCTTCATCCCTGTTCGGGGCTTCATTCTTAGCATTTCCAGGCCTCATTTCAGGGCTCATTGATGTCCACCAGGACCCCAGATGATTCAGACCACGTGGACCCTACCAGGTATCAGGCAGCCTTCCATTACCCTGGTAATGGGGATTGTGGCCTCCGCTTGGGGCACCTCCTCTGAGGAGGAAGAGAGGGGTCGAAGGGAGAGCAGGTTACGTGTCCCTATGCAGCTTCCAGGGGAGGGAACTATGGGAGGAGAGGCGCAGGCACAAGGGTTGCAGGGCCAGCAGGAAGTTCAAGGCAGAGGGGGCCGCAGAAGACACCACTATCTGTTGTCAAGGTTTACAGGAGGTGATGCAGCTACCTCAAATGTCTGAGGTGCAATGTCGAAGGAGGCTCCACCTCTCAACAGAGACTGTCACCTCCATTTGCCAGATGATTGGGCTTGAGATCAGCTCTGACTGCGAGGGTGGACACCCCATGCCAGTGACCTGTCCCTCTTGTGCTCCTAGTGGTTTAGCTTATGCTTTTGAGTGCTATGTCTAGGTGCTCCCCCCTCACTGGCACTGGCATTGGAGGCAGCCTGCTGACCCTGCTGTCTTGTTGGCCTTGATGATCTTGGCGGCTGTCCTCTGGCCAGTGGAGCCTGTGCTGGCCCCGCCTGGGAGGGAGCAGCCAGTGCCTGGGCTGGTATCTCCCCAGTCGCCAGAGCCTCAACAGATGCTAGATTTGTGGAGAATAATGATGACATGCAGTGAGGAGACACTGTAGATCTTCACATTGCATCTGTGAACGTTTGACCCCTGGCTGGCTGATGGCAATGCACAAACCCTCTGTGGTAAGGCTCTTGTCATGGAGATGCAGCTGATGCCCATAGTCCCTCCAAACCAGGAGGATGATGACAACATGCAGTGGGGACACCCCATAGATCCCCACATAGTTTATGTGAATGTCTGGCTCCTGTCTGGCTGATGGCAGCTCACTTGCATTCTGTGAACAGGGTCATAGCATGGAGATGTTGCGGGGAAACTTTAACTTCTCCTGATCCTATGGCACCCTTTGTGAGCTGAAACCTTCAGGATCACACTGTCACCGGACACAGATGCTGATGAGATGGGGGCCCAGCCGCACCTCAAGGGTGCTGGGAGCACACAGAGAATGATGCAACCCTGGGCTGCTGGCCCAGGAAATCCTGCCACAATGATAAGCCCCATTGATGTGCAGGCATGACTGGTGTGACCAGTGACAGAGAAGGCATACCATCAACATGCTGGGAAGGTTGCACAGAGCATAGGGAAGAGGCCCTGGACTGAGACACCTGCCTTTATCTTGTGCAGGGACCAAGGTTCCACATCTGAGCAACACAAGCACTGCTCATCAGAACAAGGAGCCATAGGCAAGGAGACATTGTTGGGAGTTTATTAACTAAGGGAACACTATGTATTTGTGATTAACACCCATGTACAAGTTGTGCAACTGCATCTTCTTAGCTTTCCTAACCCTGCCGATACTTTTTGGTGCTCCCCCGACATCCACAGCGGAGGTGGAAGCAGCCTGCAGACTGCTGCGGCCTGTCTGTGATGACCTTGACGGGCATCCTCTGGAGGGCCGAGACCTGAAGGGCCCCGGCCTGTTTTAGGGATCCTGCTGTATGGCAGTGACACCCTCCTTGGCCTGTGGAGCTGGATTTTCTGGGGTCACAGGAAGAGGGGATTTGGATGGGCCAGACACTCCCAGAGTCACCTGGGTGGATGGCCCTGGGGTGTGCACCTACTGATCCTCCTCCCTTTGGGTGCCCGAGGGTCCCTGGCTGACTCCTTGAGGAGAAAGGGAAGCTGGAGTGAGATCGACCTGCCCTGCACCTCTCTCATGTTGACACTGTTGGAGGCCAACAATGGCGTCAGCGATGGAGTTCAGCCCACGCAGCAGTGCAGGACCGATGTCCTGGACCAAGGGCTCCATGGCAGCCGCCATCCTACCAGTGTTGACCTCAGCGCATCGGCATGCCGGAGCTATCACCTCAGCCTGAAGACGGACACTCTACTCCATTGTGCCTTGCAATCTGAGGAGTGCAGCGGACATCCCTTCCTGATGTTCCCGAGCTTGCCTATGCAGTTTCAGCAACTGAGGTATGACCGAATCCAGAGCTTCGTCACCTGAGTCGGATTCAGTTGATTTCTGGACTGCAACATTCCTCCGAGTTCTAGAAAACTGGGAAGTCCCTGCCACTTCCTGCTGTGGATCAGACAGTGCAATGTGCTCACCAGATTGTGACCCCGAGGCTACTCTGGCTACCCACTGAGGTGTGTGTCTTTGTGCTGGTGGAGGGTGTGGGTGAGCACTGTGATGGGTCTTCAATAAAGATTTCAGAAGATTCCTCTTCTGAGGTTCCTTCGGGGCTTGAGTCGAGGACCTGGGTTGTGGACTCCCTTGGCTGTTTCCCAGGTGAATTGGGGGGCTGCAGTATTCTTGCCTTTTGGGGCCATGTCACCTGTGCAGCAGTCCTGGGCTGGAAACACTGAGAGGTGTGCGTGCAGCTGCCCTTTAATTATGGCACCTGGCGTGAAGAAGTGGTGAGGTGATGTTATGGACCATGAATCAGAGGTTGCCTGCCAGCGAAATGGCATGTTTCCCGGGAATGTGTGATTAATGAGGCGGGATTGTGACAATACAGTAACAAAAGCTGGCATTGCAACCGGCAGGTAATATGTTCTTTTTCCTGCCCGCTGCCACACTTAGTGCAAATCTGGGATGATTCCACCCCATTTCAAGCTGTTGCTTGACTAGTCTGTGGGACAGCTGTCCAAATTTTGGCACAAGTCCCCAGATGTTAATAAGGAGGACTTTGCAGGGACAAATGTGCAGCCTTTGTCAGTTCTGGTGCATAGTTGATGCAGGTAGTCTGTCCATTTTTATCCTTTTTTGACATTTTAGTAACAGTTTGGCCATTTTGCAGGGCTGTTAAGAGTCAACCACATTGCTGTCGGGCAGGTGTCACATGCCGGCCAGACGGGGTAAGGATGGCAGATTCCCTTCCCGCAAGGACATTAATGAACCAGAAGGGCTTTTACAATAAACATTACTTTCATTCCAAATGTAATAATTAAGTGAATTTAAATTCCACTTGCTGTCATAGTACAGCACAGCACAGAAACTGGCCATTCGGCCCAACAGGTCTATGCCAGTTTTAAGTATAATACATAGGTCTTCTCCCGTTTCATTTACTTCATTTCACTCAGTCAGCATGTTGTTCTATTTCTTTCTCCCTCACATATTTATCTAACCTCCCCTTAAATGCATTAATACTATTTGTCCCAACAGCTCCTTGTGATAGTGGATTCTATGTTCAAATCACTCTTTAGGTTAAGATGTATTTCCTGAATTCCTTAGTGGATTTATTAGTGACTGTCTTATATTTACAACCCTAAGTTTTGGACCGTAACCTATCAAAGCCTTTCTTGATTTTCAGGTCATTTATCTCATTATTGCTTGGGCAATCTTGACTGGCATGTTTGCTACATTACAGTTGTACGTGAATTCCAGAATTACTTCAGTGGCTATAAAGTGCTTTGTGGCATTGTGAGGATGTGAAAGGCTCTATATAAATGAGTTCCTGACATACTATGCTGCAGAAAATAACAAAAGTAAATCAAGATGATGATGCATGTGATTTTGCTGCCAATGTTTTCCTGCAAATCCATGAAATCTATTAGCAGTAAGAAAAATGAACTGGCCAATCATGGTGCAGCGATAATGAAATTCTTCTCAACTTCATAAAATAGCTAAATTATCACTTAATCTGTGTAAGTACTGAATACATCATTCAGCCGTTTGCAGAATGTGCAAATTGCTCTGTGATGGCAAAATAAAAATGAAGAAATTTTCAATTTACCCACAATGCTTGTGCTAAGCAATGAAGGAATTCTCAGGTCTTTAATATTTTCAGTCTGTTCTATAATATATCACAGTTATTACCAATCAGTACTCTTGCCAAGCAATCAACAAGTATAGTAGACAGGAAGATACAGTTGCCAATTTATTTGAATTTAGAGGTATAATTTATTTTAAAGAAGAACAATGTTTATATCCATGTATGCTTATGCTTACTATATACACACATATATATAAATATATATATCATGTCTGCCTCAGAAGTTTAAAAATATCCATATCAGTTCATTGCAAAAGCAACACTGAAGAATTTATACATTGCGTTGCATACTTGACTTTCCATTCAAAATTCAGTTGTCTTGGTCAAACTCAGCATGGTTTAATTAACCAGGTTAATAAAGAAGAAAAAAAAGAGAGAATAATTGATTTCAGTTTAACTATCTTTAACTAAAAAATCAAATAAAGAAAACAATTTCATGTGATGAATTCAATATTCTTTTTTAAATTTATGGTATTATTCAATTAATTTAAATGTTTATAATTTGTTTCTTTTCAATTACTTTAACTCAGTTCCTGGCCTCAACACTGAGGTTTACATGAGGCAGATGAACAAAAAGTAGGAAGAAGCAAGTTCCACATTTGAGAGCATATATAAACCCCACAATACTTTGTCATGCAGTTGGTGTCAGATGATTTTTGCTGTTGTAGAGTTCCAGAATGCACTTAGCAATATGTTAATTTCAAGTTTGCTTTATTTCTTTATGAGGAACTCCAAACATGTTATCAAGTCTTAATCGGTCCATGCCCATCCATGGCCCATAACTTCAGTGCTCCCCAGTGACGGATTTGGGGGGTAACCCAAAGGTGTGCCGGGAATCCCTCTGGGACGTTCCCAGGTAAGGGTTTGCATGGCAATTGCCCAGAAGTGCACACTTCCTCTGGACAATTGCTGCACTGGGAACCATTCAAAAATGCGGTTTAAATCGTAAACTCTGGATGGTTCTGCCAGTTTATACCAATAGTTACTCAGAAAATGTTAGAAGAATTAAAACCGCTCTAACTTCTGAGCAACTATTGTGAAGTCTCAGGCCGACCCCACAGAACTGCCCCACACACCTGACCCCCCCCACAACACCCAACAACCCCCACCCTCCCTGACCGCCGACACTCCCAGAACTCCGACTCCCACACACCCCCTCTGGACCCCCCACCCATGAAGCCCCTGGACCTCGGAACCACCCCCCACAACCCTGCTGGTTCCTCCAACTGACCTCCCCCCTGACCTCAGACAACCCCCAAATCCTATGCACTTGCCTTCTCCCCAGCCTGTCAATTTCCCTGGCCTTTTAAACTTACCTGCTTTACGGTAGCTGTAAAAAAGGGGGCATCTCCTCCTTGAATACGCTGGAGCTACACTTCGCTGGGGCCTGTGAGGAGTTTTTCGATGCAGGCTCCAAGCAGCCCCAGCAAACGGAAGTGGCAAAGTAATTTTCAAGACCAGGTAATTTATTTCCTCTAATTTCTCGGGGCCAGCACTTTCCAACACCAGCCGAAGGTTACGGCCCCATGTTTCCTTCTGCCAAAGATTGGAACATCAACTGAGCTGATATAGAGACTCTGGGAAGAATTTGAACCATTTATATCTATAAATTTGCAGGTAGATTAAAAGTTAGAACAGATTCAAAGTGCATAGGAAATGGTGCATTGTGTTTCAAATATCACAAATGCAAAGTGAATGTCACAATGTCTGGACATTTGCTTAGCATAACTATTATGTTCATAAAAGATCACTGTTAACCAAACAATTAACACCTGACTGAAATAATTCGTGAGAAAGAGAATGTGCAAACTGCGAGTCAGTTGGGAAACTATCATTGAAAAATCAGGAAACAGTTTCCAATACTCCACAGAGAAGAGGACATCTATGAAATTTAATCAAAATATTTTGCTTACAGCCATTATCTTGCTTTATCGCTGATCTCCACAAACTGTTTGAAATCTATCCAAAACATTTGGACTCCAGATGATAGCCTTTCTCAGAAACCTGGGGCTTAAACTTATTGAGGATACAGCAGAGGTAATCACACCGAATCCTCAATGGTAGTCCATGTAATGTCACGCAAAGGGTTATTTTCATGCTGGTGCCTCTTTTTTAAAAAAACTATATTATAATTATTTTTACCAGTAGTTTTGTTATTTATGCCTGTAATTTTTCTGTGGTAATACTTTTGTCTCTAGTTCTTGAATGTGCTGTTATTGATAAAGTTCTTTAATGTAAATGTGAAACATGTTGGAGGGCAACAAAAACAAAAATTGCTGGAAAAACTCAGCAGGTCTGACAGCATCTGTGGAGAGGAAGACAGAGTTAACGTTTCGAGTCCGTATGACTCTTATCAGAACTAAAGAGAAATAGAAATGTGGTGAAATATAAGTTGTTTAAGGGGGGGTTGGACAGGTGAAGCTGGATAGAGTGTTATGGATAATGTTGGAGGGCAGCCAGCCCCCAAAACCAAAAAAGCAATAGATTGATAGCAACTTTACAATAACAGTACGAGATGTTTATTTCCATTTTAATAATGTGCTTCCTTGAGTTGGTACTAAGTTTAAAAAACTGCTTAGTTGACATTTTTTCTAAAATACAATCATAACAGTATTAACTATCTCCAAATGTTACAATAATGCAGCAGTAGAAGCCTTCCCTCAAGCAGCCGCACACAGCTGGATATTTAATTCGGAATGAAAGAATCCTGTAGTTTAATTTTGCAATTTGTATTGTGAATTGTACTTCAAGTAACACCTTCAATTATCTACTTCAATTTCCAACCTCAGTTAAGTGAATACATCGTCACTGAAAGCAAAGGAATTGAGTGGATGCAATACCTGACAGTTATTTTTAAAATTCATGAAAATTACTGTAAAGAGGAAACTGTTTTAAATACAATAAATTCAGTAAGGCCAATTTATACTAGAATTAGTTCTAATTAAGTGGATCATTTCATCTTTCTACAAATGTATTGAAGCAATTTTAAATATGGTGTACGACTAAAATGCTGTAAAATAGAAGTGGATGTTTTAAATCCAATTTAACCAATTAACTGGAGTAATAATGTAATTACAATGTACAGGTTACAGTAGCTTGTCAGACTGCATATGCATTTACAAAAGCAGACAAATGTAATTTCAAACAGTTAAGAAAAGCCCAGGATGGATTTTTAGGCCCTTTTGGAGGTGGATTTGAAGGCGGGTGGGATAAATTTGTGCTGCTGGCTGGCATAACCAAGCAACATCCTGCTCCTGGGTGGTAGCGCTGGGGTGGCAGCAGGGTTACTACCCAACTGCAAGTGCAGGTAGCCAATTAAGCTAGTTAATGGTCTATTGAGGCTTGCTGTTGGAGGCTAACTGGGGTTTTTTATGTTGGCCACCAGGTCCCAGAGGAGGCATCAGGAACCATGTAGCTGCTAAGAGACGGCCTTCCAGTGGCAAACCAGTGCCCCAAACAGATGTAGAGGTTCTCTCTACCTGCCTTGCTTCAGCTGCAGTCACGGGCCACCTGATGGAGGGTCCACCCTTTATAATGGTGGCCCAGATGCTGAGGGGAATTTTTTTTTACTTGAAAAGAATTGAAGAGAGGGCACCTCCATCTTGCGGCATCCTCACTTTCACTTACTTTGCTTCTTCTGAGTTGAAGGTCTCCTATTGGTCTTCCAGCTTCAAGAGCCCAATCGCCATCCTTAATTGGATGACGACCCTCTGGCCACTAATTGGCAAATTCAGGGATAATCACAGCAGGCAACTGCAGCCCACACAGTGAAAGTTTCTGGTCCCCATTAGAGCCTGAAGGTGGAGCCCTGAAACCCATGGAGAAAACCCTACCTCATATTACATAAGTTCAAATTGCAACAACGATCACTGAATGGATTATGAACATGCATTGACAAGGTAAAAGTAATGAAGAATTTTCAATTTGGAACATATGGGAAGAATAAAATCTGAATGATAAGGCACCAAATCAACTCAGATTGTTGGGCATTTCTCTGAGATTAGTAGTTTTCTTCCAATCAGGTGGTTGTTGTTAGGAGACGGTTAGGTCGTACAAACACATGAATTAGGAGCAGGAATAGGCCATTTGGCCCCTCAAGCTTGCCCTGCCATTCAATTAGATCATGGCTGATCTGTTTGTGGTCTCAACACCACTCTCCTGCCTACCCCCAATACCCATTGATTCCGTGGTTAGTTAAGAATCTATCTACCTCTGCCTTAAAAATATTCAGTGACCCTGCCTCTGACACTCTGGCGAAGAGAATTCCACAGACTCACAACCCTCTGAGAGAAAATTTTTTCCTCATCTCTGTCTTATTTGTATGCTGTGTCCCCTAGTTTTGGACCCTGTCACATGAGCAGGGATATGTTATAAATGTAATGTTAAAATTTTTATTTTATTTTTATTTGCTGTTGGAAACCTCATCCTGCCCGTGGATGAGGTTTCCTAAAAAATGCAAAGGCCACTTGGCCTTTTCGCCTGCCCGCCAACCATAAGGTTGGACGAGCAGTGAAAAATTTCTTTCAGTTATAACTTTAATGGCCTTAATAGGCCTCTTAATTGTCAGCGGGCACGCTGCTGACTCCAGAGCTTGCCTGCCAACCGAAATATCGCGTGAGTGTGCAATGACGTTGAGATGCTCGCCAGACGTCATCGCATGTCATTTTACGCTCGGGCAGGTCGGGAGCATTCCCGCCTGATGAGCTAAAAATTCTGGCCCTTATATCTTCTTCACAACTCACTTTCGCACCTACCTTTGTGTCATCAGCAAATTTAGCAAATATACCTTCAGTCCTTCATCCAAATCATTTATATTCATTGTACACAGTCGAGGCGCCAGCACTGATTCCTGTGGCATGCCACTCGTTACATCTTGCCAAGCCAAAAATGACCCATGAATGCCTACTCTCTGTTTCCTGTTAAGTAATCCTTTATCCATGCTAAAATGTTGCTCCTACTGCACGCCCCCATTATTTCCAACCCCCAGCCCCTGCTTACGCCATGAGCTCTTAATTTGTGCAGTAACCTTTGGTGTGGTACCTTGTCAAATGCCTTCTGGAAATTTTAGTACACTACAGTCATAGGTTCCCCTTTATGCACGTTGCTTGTTACTTCCTCAAAAAACTAGAAATAAATTAGCCAAACATGATCTCCCCTTCACAAAACCATGTTTGATTCTGCTTGATTCTATTGCGATTTTTTAAGTGCCCAGTTATAACCTCCTTAATATTAGATTCCAGCAATTTCCCTATGACAGATGTTAAGCTACCTGGCCTGTAGTTTCCTGCTTTCTGTCTGTTCTCTTTCTTGAATAGAGGAGTCACATTTGCTATTTTCCAATCTGATGGGATCTTTCCAGAATCTAGGGAATTTTGGAAAATTAAAACCAATGCATCTACTATCTCAGCAGCCACTCCTTTTAAGACCCTCGGATGAAACCCATCAGGACCTGGAGACTTGTCAGTCTTTAGTTCTAAGAATTTTATCAGCACCCTTTCCTTGGTGATTGTAATTGTTTTAAGTTCCTCCCTCTCTTTCAATTCTTGATTCATAATTATTTCAGGGATGTTACTTGTACTGTTTACAATGAAGACAGATGCAAAGTATGTGTTCAATTCATCTGCCATTTCCTTATCCTCCGTTATTATTTCCACTGACTCACTCTCTAGAGGACCGATGCTCACTTTACTTACTCTTTTCCTTTTTAAATACCTGTAGAAACCCTTTCCTATCTGTTTTTATATTTCTAGCTAGCTTACTCTCATATTCAAATTTCTCCCTCACTATTCTTTTAGTCATTCTTTGCTGTTTTTTATATTCTGTCCAATCTTCTGACCTGCCACTAATCTTCGAACTGTACACTTTTTCTTTCGGTTTGATACTATCTTTAACTTCCTTAGTTAGCCACGGATGGTGTGTTCTTCCTCTAAAGCCCTTCTTTCTCACTTTTCTGAGTATTTTGAAATATCTCCTGAAACGTCTGCCACTGTGTCTCTACTGACTAATCCCTTAACCAAATTTCCCAGTTCATTTTAGCTAAGGTCAAGTGCTATTAGTCTTATTAATATGCACCACCAGATAACTGAAGTGACAATCAGCTTCTTAATGACATGCTGGGCAGCCATACTTAGCACAACCTTCAACTCCTTTACCAAGGTGGCATCTTGTGTTAAATGTGAGCGAAACCCACATTCCAGCTCCAGACCCCAGCTTAGCTATCTTCGAGACTCATTCGTGTCCGAATGAGCTGTTGAAAATTTATAGTTCAGGGCAGCAAACAAAAACTATCTTTTATTTTCTACTTCATTGAGAAGATAGTTATCGTGAATGTCAAATTTAGATTGTCTCATTGCAAGTATTTCTTTTTTTTCTTCCGCTGTTCAATAAATGTAAAGCCTAAGCCATGGTCGAGTGGAGCTTTATTTTGCTGCCATTCAAATATAAGAACAATAACCTTAGGGTACATGAGTTAAATTAATAAGCCAAATAAAGTGGAGATTTTTAGGGTTCTTATTAAAACCTCTGGCATGCTGCAAACCTATTATGATATCTGGGCAAGTGAATACACTAACCCATAAAGAGCTGGGTTCACTTATTAAAAATTATACAATAAAGAAAGTCACACAAAAATATAGCAAATATTTATTGCACATAAATATGTTGGCATTTTAGTACAAATGATTGTTATTGGACTTATTGTAATCCATTTTACCCCTTAATTATTGGGTTAATTAATGCCTTTCCAATCTTATGTTAATGCACAATGCTTGGAATTAACTGACAGTGCTGTATGTGACTTAGATGTAACAAAGCCCAAAGTAGATTTACCACCCACAGACAATTTTCTGCTCTGAATTTGTTGAGCAAAATCATCTCCACCCACAGGACATTTCTTTTCATAATCATTAGCCCAAAATGTTTCAGCAATCATACTGTTTTAATGATATATGTTAATTTATCCCTTCAAACCATCAGACTTGATAACTTGGAGTCAATTCCCCCTGTGTTGCAATTTTCATTTAACATCTCAAACGAAAACCCTAAAAATCAAAGAACATAAATCTGCTGAAGTGAAGCACAATCTTTTGCAACGCTTTAATGTGTGAAAAAGTTGTATGATGGCAAAGCTCCGTTTACATCAGACTTCCTGACATTTAAAAAAAATTGAAATCAAAACAAATGCTGCCAGGACACATTTTTTGCACAATCAAGCAAGTCTGAGGCCCCTTGTTTACAACGCAAAACATTTATGTGAGTCAATGTCTTGCTTTTTTGATGGCGAGAAGACTCTATTAACTAATCTTCACTTTCAGTATGCCTGTGGAATCTCAATGTTGCAGATGCCCTGACTGCAGATAGCATAGGTTTATCCTTCTACCCGCCCAAACCCTGGGACAGTGAGTTCCCAGTTTAGTTTTCCAAGGGATTCAAAAGTGGTTAGTAGTATCTTGGCAGGTCCAGGTCATAGGAACGGGAGTAGACCATTTAGCCCCTTGAACCTTTCCTGCCATTCATTGGGACAATGGCTGATCTGTGAGCTTACTCCATATACCTTTTTTTGTCCCATTATCCTTAATATTGTAGATTAACAAACATTTACCAATCCCAGATAAAGAATTTACAATTGATCTAGCATCAATTGCCATCTGCAGATGAGAGCACTTTGTGTGCAGAAGTGTTTCTCAATTTCATGCCTGAAATATCTCGATCCAATTTTTAGATTATGCAACCTATTTAAGTAAGTAAGTAGGGTGACTTTCCCTGTCAGCCTTAGGCAGGGAAAACGCACTCTGCTGAGAGCTGAGTAGTTAATTAGCTAGCTGGTTTAATTTGGTTCTGTAACTGTAGCTCAGTTTGGTATAAATTCAGGGGTCTTTAGTGCAGCCTTGCAAATGTGTTCAGTTTGGAACTGAGTGTATACCTGGGATTTTGGTAAGTGGGGGAGTTTAAAGTGTGGTAGCAGGTGGGAAAATTTTTACCCATAGGCCCCAGTGGCAGATTTTTGTGCCACATTGTCCCATTCCCAGCACGATCCTCCTAGTTAATTATGCATTCACGGGGATTATGGCAGATTGCTGGTGGGCGAGCTCAGATTTGCCCACCATGCCGTGACCTCAGTGCTTCCTTGCTCCGGGCACCATATTTATAAAGTGCACCAGAGCGCATGCCTACTTCATGACCCTGAAAGCAAAGAAGATGGCAGCCCCCAAATTTTATGTTCCCTTTCTGGAGTGCCTGCTGGATGCTGTGGAGGCCCGCCATGAAGTCCTCTACCCTGCTCTGGGCAAAAACCAGCAGGTAAGGTTGTTACGACGCAACAGATAACGTGTAACAGGTGGATCAAATCCACGAGGGAAACTTGATCATGCAGTCATGATTTTGCAATTGATATTTTATTTCGAGATGCACACCCTGAATTCAGTAGTAATAAGTCCACCAAGACTCTAGAGATTTTTTACAAAACTAAATTAAACATTTATTAATAAAAGAAAAGATTTCAAGCAAATACATAGGTCTACTAGCATAATAACTCCTCAATTCCCTAATTAATCTGGTTTCCAGTTACACCCCCATTAAGTCAACAGTAAACAAAAAAACAGATTTTAAGTAGATTCCAGGCAAGTCAAACACAATACCATGGGCAGTAGAATTCAAAATGGCTTTTCCCAGCTTCGGCTTCTGTAGATAGCAGCTTAATGCACAACACCTGAAGCCTTTTCACACTTCCAGTAGATCTTACAATGCATTTCCCTCTGGCACATAGCGCAGAATTTTTCGCTTGGCGTGTGGGCAAGCACCTGACACACTCGAGCGTAAAATAGTGCGCGATGACGTTGGGTGAGTATCCCCTGGCATAGGAGCTGAGGGCCGCTGTGACCTTCAGAGCCACTGGCATGGGGGGTGTCCATCTGCACAGTCAGAGCTCATCTCAGGCCCAATCATCTGACAAATGGAGGTCACTGTCTCCCTCAAGAGGTGGAGCCTCCTTCAGCATTGCAAGTCAGACATACTGAGGTACCTGTATCGCCGCCTGTAAACGCTGGCAGCAGGATAGTGACACCTTCTGCGGCCCCTTCCGTCTTGGGCTTCCTGTGGGTCCTGTACCCCTTGTGCCTTCTAGGTATCAGACAGTCTTCCGTTACCCTGGTAATGTGGACTGCAGTCTCCATTGGTGGTACCTCCTCTGAGGAGGAAGAGAGGGGTAGAAGGGAGAGGAGGCCAGGTGCCCCTTTTCAGCCTCCAGGGGAGCGACCTGTGGCAGGACAGCCGCAGGCACAATGGGCGCAGGGCCAACAGGAAATCCAAGGCAGAAGGGACCACAGAAAACGTCACTATCCTGCTACCAGGGTTTATTGTCAGCAATGCAGATACCTCAATATGTCTGAGGTGCAATGCCGAAGGAGGCTCCACCTCTCAAGGGACACAGTGACCTCCATTTGTCAGATGATTGGGCCTGAGATCAGCTCCGACAGTACGGAGCACTGTCAGAGCAGCCCTCAACTTCTATGCCTCCGGCACTTTCCAAGGGTCAGTGGGGAATCTGTGTGGAACCTCCCAATCAGCTGTCCAAATTGCATCAAGCTGGTGACAGAACATCAGTTCAGGCGGGCACTGACCTTTATTCTTTACCGTACAGACGAACCAGCCGGGCTGAGCGAGCCAGATGCTTTGCAGCAATTGCTGGATTCTCCCGCGTCCAGGGTGCAATCGACTGCACACATATCGCCATCTAGGCCAGTGGGTCAACCGGATGCCTTCATCAACAGGAAGGGATTCGGCTCCATGAACATCCAGGTAGTGTGTGTCCACAGGATATTCTGCCAGTCTATGCAAGGTACCCAGGCAGCTCCCATGACGCTTATACCCTGAGACACTTCCAGGTGCCGAAGCTCTTCAGTGCTCCAGCCCGACTGGATGGATGGCTGCTGGGTGACAAGGGCTATCCATTGAAAAGGTGGCTTATGATACCTCTCCGCCACCCAAGAACAGAGGCAGAGAAGCGTTACAATATGAGTCATGCCTTCACAAGGGCGGTGATAGAGAGGACCATAGGTCTTCTCAAGGTGCGCTTCCAACGCCTCAACCGTCCAGGGGGGAGCACTACAATACACCCCAGAGCAGGTGTCACTGATAGTGGTTACACACTGCGCTCTCCACAATCTGGCATTGGCAAGGGGGGACCCACTGGAGGAAGAGGATCTTGATGCAACTGCACAGGCCACAGATGATGAGTCCAGTAGTGAGCCAGAAGAAGAGCACGGTGAGGAGACCACTGAGGTTGTGGAGCCAGACCTCAGTAACATCCAGGGAGGCAGGGACACCAGGGATGCCTTGATCCAATGCTCCTTCAGCTAGGCTACCAAAGACCTGCTTCCACCTCATGCCAGAGTTGCTGCCCCCATCCCGGATGTCTGAAATGACCCTTACATTTACACAAAAAGTCCACTCAGTGCCTGTGCAATAAAGTGTCCAGCCACTCACGTCCAGCATTACTGGCATACCCTGCACCAGAAAGAAAAATGGTAAAGCACACTCAGACCACCAGAACCAAAACAAATTTACTGTTATCACCACATTGAAATCATTATGACATTGCAATTATTGGTGTTGATGTCCACACCAGCAGACATATAAACCAAACATAAATGAACAGAAAATCACCTGTGAACTGTCCCTCTCGTGCTCATGGTGCCTTAAACTTACGTTTGCAAGTGCTATGTCTTGGTGCTCCCCATTCACTGGCACTGGCATTGGAGACAGCCTGCTGACTCTGCTGTCTTGTTGACCTTGATGACCTTGCTGGTCGTCCTCTGGCCAGTGGAGTATGTGCTGGCCCTGCCTGGGATGGAGCGGCTAGTGCCATGGCTGGCATCTCCCCAGTCATCGCAACCTCATCAGAAGCGATGGTCACTGGCGGAGGGACAGAGGATTGGCTGTCATCATCCAGAGCATCCTGAGAGGAGCCCGCAGAGACAACAAGCAGCTCGTATGCCAACATGAGGTCACTCTGGACCTCCCTGCTCACCATTGATGGACGGGCACCTAGCTGGGATACTGGGTGCCTCATACATCTCCCACACTGCCACTGACCACCTGAGGTCAGTGCCTGTGTGAGGGCACGCAAGTCAGAAAGTAACCCCAGGAAGCCCTAATTCTGACCCTGGAGCTGCCTCTCCATGAGAGTCACAACTCTCTCAATGGAGGAGGCAGTGCGCATGGCCATGAGTGTCAATATAGTGCTCTTGCTCCACATGGACTCCTCCACAATAGAGACCATGGCCCGCAGACCCTCATGGATCTCTGCTAGATCCTTCCGCACATCCCGCTGGACATCCAACACCTGCTGCCTAACGGACGACTCCAGAGGCTCATCGCCTGCCTTTGACATGGGATTGTCCTGGTCCCCAGTAGTCTGAAAGTCTGAAAGTCTGACCTCTGTGCACTGCCCTCTTGTCTTCTTCTGGCACGCCCGCCTCTCCACGCTCGGTTGCAGGTGGTGCGTTCCAGCTCTTGAGCTCTAGGGCATCCTGCTCAAACCTGCTGGGTGGGCCTCCACCTATACATGCCCTCTCTGCTTGTTTATGGCTCGTCTTTTCCTGAAAGGACAGAACAACATTGATTAGTCCACTCTCTACCTGCAGCGCCATTGCGGCCTGGCCAGCCACAGCTGAGGAACACCTCACAGGGCACATCTGAGTCATGGCCTTCGAGCTGCAAGGCACTCTACGCAACCAGGGTTCACCCCCTTGGCCAGCTCCAGTGTCATTGACAGCCTCTTTTGGGCTGCCTGGACTGTTTTAAAATGGGCTGCCAGGCTGCCATTGGACTCAGTGGCCAACAGGCCGCTCCCCCCGCTCGGCCCTTCCCGACCAGTGAAGGGCCATGTTTCACACTGGGCTGGCCTTAGTTGGCCCACCACAGTGAAATCGTGGTCAGGGGCCGATCTCGGGCGGTGGGCCATTTCCCGGCCTCTCCCGGTCCCACCGCCCTCAAAATTCTGCCCATAGCCTCCTTTCCTTTATACATGTTTCTCCCTTTTAATGCAAATTCCATTGTTCCCATATGCCTTTGGAACTTTAATTTTGTCATGATATAAATCATTGCATGGTGCTAATATTATCAGTAGCCTTTGGGAAAATTAAACACACTGCTTGGCCTAGCTCCTGTGGCTAGGTGTAACACACTGACATCTCTTGGAAATTCAAACTACCTTGATTTATCTAAAAATGCAAATTCTCCTCATTTCACCTTCTAAAACTTCAGCCATGTTTATGTATTTAGCATTTCAAACCTAATTTCTTTTGATGAGTCAAAGCGTCCAGACCAGCTGTCGTCAACTCAATTAAATTCCCCCAACACACACACACACACACAAACTATCCAAACCCCACAATTAACCCACTTTTGCAATAAATCATAATAATATTCTGAGAATTATTATACTTTTGTGACAAGGTCACCAACCCAGCATGGGAGGCAGTGGCAGTGGCGGTCAGTGCCAATGCCCTGCAAAAGAGGACAGTCACCCAGTGGCGAAAGAGGATGAATGATCTCCTCCGTTCCGCCAGCGTAAGTCACTCTTCTCATCACTCTCAACTCAAACACTCACAAACCTTTCACACATCCACAGGAATCTATCTCACTGCCAGTCCAAAGGACATCACGATTCACTTTCTCACACACATCTCCGTCTGCCATGCAGATCTTGCCCTTATCCCGTCCATGTCACCACTCACCACCAACACATGCCAGGCATCCTCATCTGATGAAGAGTCATAAGGACTCGAAACGTTAACTCTGTCTTCCTTTCCACAGATGCTGTCAGACCTGCTGAGTTTTCCAGCAAATTTTGTTTTTGTTTCAGATTTCCAGCATCCGCAGTATTTTGCTTTTATCCTTCTCATTTGGCCCAGCAGGTGTCCTGCTTACACTCTCTCGATCTGTATTCATGCGGGACACAATAAAAAGGAGGGGTCGTAAACTGGTGGAGGAATGACTGATACCAAGGCCCTCAAAGACTTTGAAAATAGAGTCATCCAGCTGGCTGGTGATGATTTGGACTGTTTCTGTGTTGACAGTGAGGTTGGTGGTGCTCAGCCAAATGAGAATCCAATAGTACAACATCCATCAGATAACCAGGCTATGACTCAGTTTCCCTCTTTTGCATTCCCTGCCATGCATTAATTATCTTTCCTTGCTTTTTCCGGATCACCTGGGAAAGAGCCATGGGAATCCATAACCCAGGTCCTCGACTCAAGCCCCAAAGACATCTTGGAAGAAGAATCTGATGGTACCATAATTGAAGACCCATCACAGCTGTCAAGAAGATATAATAATTCTCATAATGTCATTGGAAATTATTGTAAAATAGAGTAATAGTGGGATGTGTCTATGTGTCTTTTTGTGTGTGTATATGCGAGTGTGTGTGTGTGATTTAATTGAATTAGTCTGGGTGCTTTGATCTAAGGAGGGAAGTTAGGCTTGAAATGTTAATTAGATAAGCATGGGGAAGTTTAGAAACATAGGTATCAAAGGAACATTTGAATTTTGAAATAAACCAGACTAGATTGTTTCCAAAGGAGGGGTGAAATGTGTCAAATAGCCAGGTGAAGTTTATGAACAGTGTGTTTATTTTTCCCAAAGATTACTGGTAAAATTTAGTGCTATGAGAAGGTTTTATTATCAGGGAGATAAAGTGTAAAGACATAGTGAAACAATGGGTATTTGCATTCAAAGAGGAAGATACATATAAAGAAGAGAAGACTGTTTGTAAGGGAAGGCATTTTTAAGATCTTACAAGTGTGCGAAAAAGCCTTCAACATCTATGTCCCAGGCTGCTGTCTTCAAAGGATTGAAGTCAAGAAAACTCACTTGGAAATCCACTTGTTCAGGGTATCATGTTTCTTTGCCAGGGTTTTTTAAAATCTATGCGTCTTACTGTTGCCTTAATGAAAGGGAGTTAGATTGATTAGTGGATTTAGAGGTTTTCATAGTAGTAATTTGTAGATCTATGTATGTACTTAAAATCATTTCTCTTATTAAGAAATGTTTAATCTAGTTTTGTAAAAACCTATAAGACTTGGTGGTCTTATTCCTACTGAATTCAAGGCACATATCTCAAAATTTATACAAATTGAAAATTAGTTGTGACAGTTAATTCAAGTTTCCCTCTGCAATTTGAACAGCTCAGCATTTACCGTCAGCTGTGTCATAACATAGTTGGGGGCTCTTTGCGGGATATATTTGTAATTCCTTGATTGGGTTGGAGTTGGCAAATCTTAAGTTTATGAGTATGAGAAGCACTTTGAATTCAGGAATTGGGGTGAGGTTTTTTCTGTGGTGGTGATACTGCAAAACGGCTTTGGCAATTGCTCAAACTTGTTTGGGAGTTGAAGTTATAACTTTGGCTGGTTTACGAAAGGTAATTAACATTAAGTTAATGGAATTGGTAGATAAATTGCAATTGGGGTTACCCACAGGGGCTTAGAAAGCAGAAATAATTGAAGGTATAGCACAGCATTTAAAGTTGGAAATGATACTTGACACTAGTGAGTCACAGCTGAAGGTAATGAGACTCCAATTTGAAATGAAGAAGCTTAAATTTGAACAAGCAAAGGAAATGAAAATAACTTGAGCTAGAGGCAGCAGAAAAAGAAAGGACATTTCAAATGGAGCAAGTGGAAAGGCAGGAGAAAGAAAGGAAGCTGGAACTGGAATTCCAGCAAGAGAGAAGGATAAATAAAGATAAATAAATAAAGAGAGGTAAGGGAAAGAGAGAAGGAAAGAGAAAGGGCCTACCAGCTTAAAAGGCTGGAAGTTAAAAAAAGAGACCTCAGATTCTGAGGAAGGTTATGATGTTGAAAAAAGCCTTTAACTTAAAACCCAGTGGGTAGATGTTTAAATTTGTACAAGCACTTCCAAAGTTTGAGGAAAAAGGTGTTGAAGAAGCATTCTTTATTTTATTTGAGAAAATAGCTAAACAGGTGAAATGGCCACAGGAAAACTGGACATTGTTATTATAATCCAGGTTGGTGGGTAGAGCACATGAGGTTTATGCTTCACTGTCAGAAGAAATCTTGGTGAATTATGATGTGGTAAAAAGACTATTTTGAGTGTATATGAGTTGGTTCCTGATGCATACAGGCAGAAATTTGGGAATATGGGAAAACAGTCTGGGCAAACTTAAATTGGGTTTGAAAGAGTAAAACAAAGTAATTTTGAATGGTGGATGCAGGCATTAAAAGTAGAGACAACATATGTAGCTCTTAGAGAAGTAATTCTTTTGGAAGAATTTAAAGATTCAATCCCTTTGGTGGTGAGAACTCATGTGGTTGGACAGAGGGTTCAAACATTAAGACACGCAGCAGCAATAGCTGATGATTATGAGTTAGTTCATAGAGCCAAACCTTTTTTTGTCACCCTTTCAAATCGGAAAAGGCTAGAAAGTGGGAAGGTGAAAGGAAGTTTGGTAATCAGGGAAGAGGAGTAGGTGCAAATTTGCAGGATGTTTTTTCCTCAGAATAAAAAGGAAGGTGCTGAGGGTAGAAGTGACATTTGAAAATTGATGTGTTTTCATTGTAATAAAGCTGGTCACATGAAGTCAGCGTGCTGGAAATTGCTGTGAAAACCTGTTGGAGTTATAGGGATCCAGAAAAGTTCTAGAAGTAAAAGTATTGTGGGTTCTGAGGTTCTGGCACAGGAAAAACCAATTGTTTGTGTACAGGTAAAACAGGAAGAGTCAGTGATAGGTAAAGAAGGGAAATATGTTTACAATTTACTCAAGAGAATTCTAAGTGGCACGTAGCAGAGCTGTTTAAAGATTTTGTATGTGAAGGGAAGGCCTTTCCATGTGTATTGGGTGGAGTAGGTAAATACGTTAAAATTTTAAGAGACAAAGGGGCTAGTCAATCCTCAATGTTGTGGGGTAGTGATATTTGTTGTTCAGAAGGAGTATTGCAATAACAGGTGATAATAACTTGGGTTCATGGAGGTAAAGATAGATTTAAAGAGGAAAAAAGGTAAAGTGACTGTTGGGGTGGTGGAAAAATTGCCCATTGCAGGGGCTCAATTTATTCTGGGTAATGATATAGCTGGATCACAAATGTGGGTGATTCCTATGGTACTGGCACAGCTAGTAGAGGTGTCTTCAAAAGAAGTGTTACAGAGAGAGCATCCTCGATTGTTTCCAGGTTGTGTGATAACGAGCTCACAGGCTCATAGTTTGAAACAAGAGAAACAGGAAGGATGGGCAGTTCCAAGGCTGGAATAAGGTGCTGAAATCCAATTAACTGACACTGTGTTTGATAACACTGTTCATGGAAAAAGGCTAAAGAACAATTCAGCTGAAGTGTTTAACTCAAGACAGTTAGTGGAGTTACAGAAAAAAGATTTGCAATACAACATGTATATCAGGCAGTTTATTCCAAAACAGAGGCAAAATGTATTCCAGAATTACCTTAAGGGTAATATTTTAATGAGAAAATGGAAGCTGGGTCATATTTCAGCAAATGAAAGCTGGAGGGAGGTACATCAGATTGTTATCCCATTAGGGTATAGAAATCAGATTCTGAAAATAGCTCATGAAATTCCAGTGGGGGGACATTTAGTTATTAGAAAGTTACAGGTAAAGATAGAAACACATTTTTATTGGCCTGTGTTGCATAGGGATGTAGTCAAATTCTGTAGAACATGTCACACATGTTAGGTGATAGGGAAACTACAAACAATGATTGAGCCGGCACCTTTAATTCCAATTCCATCATTTGAAGAGCCTTTTACTCATGATAGATTGTGTAGGACCCCTCCCTAAGACTAAAAGTGGAAATCAGTATTTACTGACAATAATGTATGTGTCTACTAGATTTCTTGAAGCAATACCTTTGAGAAACATTACAACAAAGAAGCTTGTAGAAGAGTTAACTAAAGTCTTTATGAGATATGGTTTACCTAAGGAAATACAAACAGGTCATGGTTCAAATTTCATGTCACAGCTGTTTAAGGAAGTAATGAACAGTTTGGGGATAAAACAATTTGAATCAATAGCTTAACATTCTGATCCACAAGGGGCTTTGGAAAGATGGCATCAAACTCTAAAAACTATGATGCAAGCGTACAGCAGGATTATCCACAGGATTGGGATGGAGGAATTCTATTCTTGTTATTTGCTTTTAGGGACGCTCCTAATGCATTGACTGGTTTTAGTCCTTTGAACTAGCCTATGGTCATGAGGTAAGGGGACCACTGAAATTGATCTATGAGAAATTGTTGGGTCAAAATTCAGAAACCACTCTCCTGGATTACGTATCAAACTTCAGAGAGAGAGATTAGACAGAGCATGTGAGTTGACTAGGGAACATTTAAAGATGTCACAGCAAGTGATGAAAGTGAAAGCAGACAGGAAAGCTACAGCTTGGAATTTTGTTGCTAGAGGGAAAGTGCTAGTTCTGTCACCGGTACTAGCTGACTCATTAAAGGCAAGGTTTAGTAGGCTTTACAGGATTGAAAAGAAACTGAGTGAAGTAAATTATTTAATAAATACTCCAGTTGGAAGAAAGAAACAAAGGGTGTGTCATGTAAATATGCTTAAAATACTTTGATAGGGAAAAGGACCAAGTGGAGGTGTTAGTGGTAGTAGATAAAGAGAAAGAAGTGGAAATGCAGGATTCTGAAATTGAGTTTCCTCTAATCAAATTGGATAATTAGGGGGTACATGAAAATTTAAATATAATATTGAGTTACCTTCCAAGCAAGTGTCAAAGTGATTTGGAAAGGCTATTGCATTCACACAAAGCTATTTGTGGAAATAAGCTGGGAAGGACAAATATATCTATGCATGATGGATGTGTAGAAGTTGCATCTTTGGGAAGGCAACATTATTATAGATTAAATCCGACAAAGTTATCACAAATACAGAAAGAAATTGATCTCATGCTTCAAAATGATATCATAGAGCAATAACTGGAGTTCACCTATTGTTCTGGTACCAAAACCAGGTGGAAGACAAAGACTGTGTGTGGACTATTCAATGTAATGCAGTGACAAAAGCGGATACATATCCTACACCACGGTTGGAGGATGGTATTTAGAAAGTGGGACAATCAAAATTTGTCACAAACGTTGACTTGTTAAAAGGATATTGGCAAGTACCGTTATCGGAGAGAGCAAAGGCTTTTGTGACACCAAATGGACTATATCAGTTTAAAGTCATGCCATTTGGTATGAAGAATGCACCTGCGACATTTCAAAGACTGACAAACAAAGTCATTGCATGTCTAAGCAATTGTGCTGCTCATATTGATGACCTAATAGTTTTCAGTCAGACTTGCATGAGCATTTACAGCATCTGGAAGAACTATTTACTCGATTACAAGAAGCTAAATTGGTGACGAACTTGGCTAAATGTGAATTTGCAAAAGCACGAATTACGTATCTAGGCCATACCATTGGATGTGGTAAGGTGGCTCTGAAAGATGTGAAAGTCAAAGCTATCGTGGATTTCCCAGTGCCTACAACAAAACGAGAAGTTTTGAGATTTCTGGGCTTGAGTGGGTTTTATCGGAAATATGTACCAAATTTTAACAGTGTGATTGCTGCACTGACTGAACTATTAAAAAAGAACAAGAAGTTTCAGTGGAAGCAGGAGTGTCAGAGGCCTTTGATAATTTGAAAACTGTATTAACTACAACGCCAGTTTTGACAGTACCTAATTACACCATGCAATTTAAGTTGGCCATTGACGCAAGTGATATAGGCATTGGGGCTGTACTGTTACAAGAAGATGACACTGGAATTGAAAAACCGGTCGGGTATTTTCAAGGAGGTTGAATGCACAGAGAAGATATTCAATGATTGAAAAGGAGGCGTTGGGTTTGATGTTAGCATTGCAGCGTTTTGAAATTGATGTGGCAAACAATTTGTCAGAAACAATTGTTTATACAGACCACAATCATTTTAAGTTTCTGGACAAATTTCAAGACAGAAGTGCAAGGCTTTTCAGATAGAGTTTATTACTGCAACCATTTAGTCTGCAGATTATACATGTCGCTGGACGAGAAAATCTGATTACAGATGCTTTATCATGAGTTTGAAGCTTAAAGGGAAAATTGGACATTTAAAAACCTGGACTCTGAACGGGAATGATTTCTGTTGATGTGAAGGATTTGTATATATATTGTTATATTAATGCATGCATCTGGTAATATAATAGCGTAAGTATATAGATAAGTAAAGGAGGTAGTATAAGATGAGTTAATAAAAATAAGGCATCTTTTTAAATTATGACTGTTCATTTTTCAATACGGAGAGGGATGTCAAGAAGATAAAATAATTCTCAGAATGTTATTGGAATTTATTGTAAAATAGAGTAATAGTGGGATGTGTCTATGGGCAGAATTTTCAGGTCGGTGTACGAGGGTGGGCCCAACATGCTGACTCGTAAAATGACGCGCGATGACGTTGGGTGTGCATCCCAACATCATCGCGTGCCATCGCGATATTTCAGTAGGAGGGCACGCTATGAGTTCCGAGGCATGCTCGCCATTAATTAATGGGCCAAATAAGGCCCTTGAGGTAGCAATTGAAGACAATTTTTTGCAGCCCATGTGATTTTCAGTGCGTCGCACGGGCGCAACGGGCAGGTGGACAGGCCACATTTTAAAAAACCTCATCCACGGGTGGGATAAGAGGGGTGAGTGGGCTCACTAATGCAAGTAGTTAGAACTTTAGTTTCTAACTTACTGCTACTTGTTTGTATGAACAGGACAACTTCAATTCTCTCCAGAGCTGTTTTGACCGAAAGAATAGGATTTCAGTTCAGGACTCTGGAGGAATCATAACACTTGGGGCCTTCCAGGTATCAGACAGGCTTCCCTTACCCTGGGAATGGGGATTGTGCTCTCTGCTGGAGGTACCTCCTCTGAGGAAAAAGAGAGGGCCAGAAGGGGGAGGGGGCCAGGAGTCCATATTCAGCCTCCAGGAGAGCTACCAGTGGGAGGAGGGGCACAGGCACAAGGGGTGCAGGGCCAACAGGGAGTCCAAGGCAAAAGGGGCCACAGAAAACGTCACTATCTTGCTGCCAGGTTTTATAGGCGGCGAAGCAGCTACCTCAATATGTCTAAGGTGCAGTGCCGAAGGAGGGTATGTCTCTCAAGGGAGGCAATGACCTCCATCTGTCAGATGATCGGCCTTGAGATCAGCTCCAACTGTGTGGGTGGACACCCCATGCCAGTGGTGCTGAGGGTTATGGTTGCCCTCAACTTCTATGCCACCAGCACTTTCCAGGGGTCGGTGGGTGATCTTAGTGGAGTCTCCCAGTCAGCTGTCCACAGTTGTGTCAAGCAGGTGACAGGCGCTCTGTTCAGGCGTCCATTGAATTTCGTTCACTACTGCTTGGATGAAGCCAGCCAGGCAAAGTGAGTCAAAGGCTTTGCCACAATTGCTGGGGTCCCGCGTGTACAGGGTGCAATAGACTGTGCAAATGTGGCCATCAAGGCGCCAGCGGGTGAGCCCGGTGTGTTCGTCAACAGGAAGGGCTTCCACTCCATGAACGTGCAGATAGTGTGTGACCATAGGATGCACATCCTGCAAGTCGGTGCACGGTACCCAGGCAGCTCCCATGATACATACATCCTGAGACACTCCCAGGTGCTGAGGCTCTTTAGCGTTCCAGGCCAGCTGGATGGATGGCTGCTGGGTGACAAGGGCTAACCCCTCAAAAGGTGGCTTATGACGCCCCTCCGCCATCTAAGAACAGAGGCTGAGTAGCGGTACAATAGGAGCCACGCTTCCACAAGGGTCATGGTAGAGAGAACCATCGGTCTTCTCAAGATGAGCTTCTGATGCTTGGATCACTCAGGGGGCGCACTCCAATACCCCCAGATCGTGTGTCACGAGGTTGCATGCTGCGCTCTGCACAATCTGGCACTGGAAAGGGGAGACGCAGTGGAGGAGGAAGATGTAGAAGCAGATGCTCTGGCTGCAGATGATAAGTCCGATGATCAGCGTGCACAGGAGAACGCTCAGGGGATAGACGTCGATCTAGGAACCTTCAGGGAGGCAGGGACACCCGGGAGGCTTTGATCCAATGCTCCTTCAGCTAGCCTACCAAAGATGAACCACCAACACATGCCAGGGCTGCAGGCTCCATACTCGATACCTGAGAGCAACATTTGCCTGGTCAGCAACATTAACTATGTGCAATTTCAACAAAGCTCAATGACAAACAAATCATTCAGAACATCATGGGTTCCTCTTCACCTGCAGAACTAATGAAGCATCCAGAGGTTTGTTGAGAATCAAAACATTTAATGATTGCCAACTTGCACACAGAAATCAGAGAACATTAAAAGTGTTGAACAGCACAGCTACTTAAAAACAACTTAAACGCAGGGCAAAAGAAAACCACTAGTGATAAGCCCGTGTTGTGCCTAAGGTGATTTGCACTTACGCTGGCGGGTGCTACGTTTAGGTGCTCACCCCTCACTAGCACCGGCATTGGAGACAGCCTGCTCACTCTGCTGTCCTGTTGGCTTTGATGACCTTGGCGGATGTCCTTTGGCCTGCGGAGCCTGTGCTGGCTCCGACTGGGAGGGAGTGGCCAGTGGCACGGCTGGCATCTCCCCAGTCACTGCAGCCTCATCAGATGCCATGGTCACTGGCAGAGGGGCGGAGGAGCTGCTGCCATCATCCAGGGCGCTCTGAGAGCAGCCCGCAGCAACGACAGGCAGCTCCTATGCCAATGTGAGGTTGCTTTGGACCTCCCTGCTCACCATTGATGGATGGGTGCCTAGCTGGGATACTGGGTGCCTCATTCATCTCCCACACTAACCTGAGGTCATTGCCATTGTGAGGGCTTGCAGGTCCGAGTGCATCCCCAGGAAGCCCTGTTTGTTCTCCTGGAGGAGCCTCTCTATGAGATTTGCCACTCTCTCCATGGACGAGGCATTGCGCTCGGCCTTGAGGGTCATTGCATTGCTCATCCTCCGCATGCACTCCTCCATCACGGAGACCACGGAATGCATTCCTTCATGTATCTCCACCAGATCCTCCTGCACACCTGCTGGACTTCCAGCATCTGCTTCCTCAGGGACGATTCCAGAGGCACATCACCAGCCACAGACTGAGCATGTTCCTGGTTCCCAGCATTCCTCCGACTGCCAGCACCCTGGGCACTCTCTGTCTCCGCCTGCACCTCAAACGAGTGTGAAGTGCCCTCATTGCTGTGCACCGAGATACTAGCCGACGATCTTACTGGTGCTGGTATCTGCGCTGGCGCCTGCCTGGTTGAGAGGGTGTGTCACTGGTGTGTTTATATCTTCTGTGCCTTCGGGGTCAGCGGTGGCCCCTCTGCCTCCTGAGACTGGGCATGCTCTGGTGAGGCTGAAAGAAAGAACAAGAACATTTGATTAGTTGAAGTCATTACACTGTTAATGTGCATGCCTGGCACCCGGATCAGGATGCGCTCCTCCTTCCATTAGCAATGGGTAACTCATATTGGAGGCTGAAAGCAATATACAGTCAACAGTGGAATGTTTGCACTGACAGATATTGTGACCTCTCTTACCTCCCAGTGGCACCCGAACCTCACCGCGGCCGGTTGACCTGGCTGTATGGCGCCTCTCCATCTCCAGTGCCTCCTGCTCGTATCTGGTGATGATGAGAAGGTGGGGCTGCCCTCCACCAGTCCGCAGCCACTCTGCATTATTGTGAGCTGTCTTCTCCTGAAAGGATAGAGGAGCATTGATTAGTCCACCCTGTACCTGCATTGCCATTGCAGCCTGGCCAACTCCACCTGAGGAAAACCTTGCAGGGCTCATCCGATTCGTGACCCTGGAGCCGCCTTACACTCACCCCAACCTAGCTCTGTGCTAAGTGACCCACGCCAACACGGTACTCACCCTTCCCGATCGCAAGAGGTCATTAAATTGCTTGCAGCACTGCACCCAGCTGTGTCTCACCACATCGTGCGAGCTGACTCATTCTGCCACCTCTTTCCAGGCACGTTTTGTTATGTGGGGGGGCCTCCTCCTCCCCTCCCTTGGCATCAGGATCTCGCAGCATGCTGCCATCTCCTCGAAGAGGGCATCTAGGCACTCTTTCAAGAACCTCGGGGTCGACTGCCCTGCCTGGCCTGCTCTCTGAGGACGCTATCCAACCTCCTCCTGTCCGACAGCAGTGGCAGCCTAAGGACAGCTGCCTGCGTCATTTTTGAGTAGGCTGCTGGGTCACCATTGGACCTGATGGTCATTGGTCACCTGCCGCCACCCGCCCCTTCCCTCTGATCTCGGGAGCCATGATTTAGGTTGGGCGGGTCTTAAGTAGCAGGCTCGTGTAAAATGGCAGCGCGGAGCCGATTGTGGATAATGATCGGCTCCGCGCCCGCCCCCGCACAGCCCCCCGCACAGCCCACCTGCCACAGGGAAAATCCTGGCCTATGTGTCTACATGTGTCTTTGTGTGTGTGTGTGTGTGTGTGTGTGTGTGTGAGAGAGGTTCAATTGAATTAGTCTGGGTGCTTTGATCTAAGAAGAGAGGTTAGGTTTGAAATGTTAATTAGATAAACATGGGAAGTTTAGAAACATAGGTGTCAAGGGAACATTTGCGTTTTGAAATAAACCAAGCTAGATTGTTTTCAAAGGAGGAGTGAAATGTGTCACCTAGCCAGGTGAAGTTTAGGAACAGTGTGTTTATTTTTCCCAAAGATTATTGGTAAAACTTAGTGTTATGAGAGGGTTTTGTTATCAGGGAGATAAAGCCCAAAGACATAAAGAAACAATGGGTATTTGCATTCAAAGAGGAAGATATGTATAAAGAAGAAAAGACGGTTTATAAGGGCAGTAATTTTAAAGATCTTACATGTGTGAAAAAGCCTTCGGCATCTATGCCTCAAGCTCCTGTCTTCAAAGGACTGAAGTTAAGAAAACTCACTTGGAAATCCATTTGTTCAGGGTATCATGTTTCTTTGCCTGGGTCTTTTAAAATCTATGTGTCCTACTATTGCCTTAACAAAAGTGGGACTGGGAGTTAGAATGATTGGGGGATTTAGAAGTTATCATATTAATAATTACTAGACCTATATATGTATTTAAAATCATTTCTCTTATTAAGAAATGTTTAATCTAGTTTTGTAAAACACTATAAGACTTGGTGGTCTTATTACTACTGAATTCAAGGCATGCATCTTGAAATTTATACAAATTGAAAATTAGTTGTTTCAAGTTTCTCTCTGGGATTTGAACAGCTCAGCATTTACCATTGGTTGTGTCATAACACAGCACTCACTCACACCCTTCAGCAGTGTAGACACAAACACCTCAGTGGGACCAAGCTTCAACATAGTCTCAAGGTCACAGTCTGGTGAGCACATCGCAGTGTCTGATCTACAGCAGGTGGCGGCGGGGACTTCCAAGTTTTCAAGCACTTGGAGCACAGCTAGAGGCCAGAAACTTGCTGGGTCGAGTCAGATGAGGAATTTCTGGACTTGGTCATACCTCAGATGCTGGAGTTGCAAAGGCAAGCTTGGTGACATTAGGAAACGATGTCTGCTGCACTCCTTAGATTGCAAGGCACAATGGAGGAGTCCATCTGCCTTTAGTCTGAGATGATAGTGTTGGCATGCCAATGTGCCAAGGTCAACACTGGTAGGATGGCGGCTGCCATGGAGGCCTTCATCCAGTATATGAGTCCTGCACTGCTGCGTGGGCTGAACTCCATTGCTGATGCCATAGTTGGCCTCCAACAGTGTCAATGCGGGAGGGGTGCGGGACAGCTCGATCTCACTCTAGCTTCCTCTTCTCCTCAAGAGTCAGCCAGGGGCCCTCTGGCGCCCATAGGGTGGAGGATCAGTAGCTCAATACCCCGAAGCCATCCATCCACTTGACTCTGGGGGTATCCCATCCATTGGAATCCCCTCTTCCTGTGACCCCAGGAAACCCAGCTCCACAGGCCGAGGAGGGTACCACTGCAACACAGCAGAACCTGAAAGGAGGCCGAGGTCCTTCAGGTCTCAGCCCTCCAGAGCATGCCTGCAAAGCTCATCACAGACAGGGTGTAGCAGTCAGCAGGCTGCCTCCACCTCTGCTGTGGGGGTCAGGGGAACACCAAGATATAGCGGCAGGGTTAGGAAGGTTAAGAAGATGTAGTTTCACCGCGCGGGCACAGGCATTAATTACTTGTACATAATGTTGACTATTGTAACTAAACCCCCAGCAATGTCACCTTGTCCATGGCTCCTTGTTATGATGAACAGTGTTTGTGTCAGCCTGAAGTGAAAGCTTGGTCCCTGCACAAGATGAATACAGGTGTCTCAGTCCAGGGTCTCCTCCCTGTGTTTTGTGTAACCCTCCCAGCACATTGATGATATGCCTTCACAGTCACTAGACACATCAGTCATGCCTGCATCTCGATGGGGCTTTGCTGCCCGAATGTCCTGGGCTGGTGGCACAGTGTTCCATCATTCTCTCTGTGTGCTCTCAGCACCTTTGAGGTGCAGCTGGCATCCCCCATCTCATCAGTATCTGTGTCCGGTGACAGTGTGGTCCTGAAGGTTTCAGCTCACGAAGGATACCATAGCATCAGGAGAAGTTTAAGTTTCCCCACTTCATCTCCATGATATGACCGTGTTTACAGAGCACAGGCGAGCTGCCATCAGCCAGACAGGAGTCACACATTCACATAAGCTATAATGAGGATCTATGGAGTGTCTCCATTGCATGTTGTCATCATCTTCCTGGAATGTAGGGACTATGGGCATCTGCTGCATCTCCACGACAGGAGCCTTCTCAAAGAAGATGTGTGCACTGCCATCAGCCAGACAGGAGTCAAAAGTTCACAGATGCAAAGTGAGGATCTATGGAGTGTTGTCACTGCATGTTGTCATCCAGGAACCTAGTGGCTATGAGGGCCTCCTGATCATGCCTACCTCATCTGGACAGCACAATGGCCTCATCGCCATCATCCTTGCTTTCAAGGACCTCATTACCCTCACCCCCATCGACACCCTCCTCATTGGGGGAGATGTGCAGCTCCTCCATCTCCTCCTCAGACAGCTCCTCCCACCGTTGCAGCGCCAGGTTGAGAAGGGCGCAGCAGGTGGCAATGATGTATGACATAATTTGTGGACTATATTGCAGGGCTCCACCAGACTGGTCCAGGCACCGGAACCACATTTTCATCTTCCCATTGGTTTGCTCCACCAAATTGTGTGCTGCAGTATGAACGTCATTGTACCTTCGCTTGGCTGCAATCTGATGCACGGGCATCATCAGCCATGTCCTCTGCAGGTAGTTCCTGACCCTGAGGAGCCAATCCTTGCAGCCTCCATAGGCCCTGGAAGATATCTGATTTCTGAGATCTACTGAGAACGTAGGAGTCGTAGACACTCGCTGGAAATTGTGCGCAGGCCTGCAGGATGCATGTGCTGTGGCCGCAGACCAGCTGAACATTCAGTGACTGGAAGCCCTTGCGATTCACCAGCTGCAGTTTGTTGCCACAGAGATTTAAGTGCTGCATGGAGTACAGTCGATGGCACCCTGCATCTGTGGAAAACTGTGGAAATCTGCATAAATCCCAATGCTCTTGCTTCCTGGCTTGCCTGATCCCGCTTGAAATCCACGAAGTTGCATGCCTTTGCGAAAATGGTGTCTGTGACCTGCTGGATGCACTTGTGTGTGGAGGCTTGTGAGATCTCACAGAGGTCACCTGTGGAGCCCTGGAAGGAGCTACTGGCTTAAAAATTAAGCCCCATGGTCATTTTCACATCCACTGGCAGTAGATGCCCTCCGAGTCCCTGTGGCACCAAATCCTGCAGCATGTGGCATATGTGACCGACCTGTTCCCTGGACATGCACAGTCTTCAGTGACATGGTTCTTGATAATCTACTGCAATGACAAGTGCCACCTGTAGACCCTGGATCTAGCTAGGTGCCGACACACGGCGGCTTGTGTAGCTCTTCAGCGGCATGCACAGGAGACCCA
Source organism: Cetorhinus maximus (assembly GCF_964194155.1). NCBI lineage: Eukaryota > Metazoa > Chordata > Chondrichthyes > Lamniformes > Cetorhinidae > Cetorhinus > Cetorhinus maximus. The sequence continues at coordinate 51,118,020 of NC_135894.1, forward strand.
GCTGCCCCTTCCTCTTCAGGGTTCCGCTCCTCCTTCTGCCCAGCAAGGTGCCTCCATCACTTCTTCTCCTTTGTCTCCACTTTCTGTATGCCATGAGGTCTCAAGGCCCCTTAATGCATGCTGGAGAGTGCTGGCCACCACTTGGATGGCCAGAGATTAGTGTGCCGCATGGCTGCCCGAAACCCCACCCACCTCTGCCCCACTCTACCTGACTGATTGACCGCAGCTTCGCCCACTGGACTGCATGCTGTGCTATCAGCTCAGATGCAGGCATTCTCCTAGCCTGCACTGCAAGGTTGTACTGTTAGCTTGAGCCATGGGGGAGACTGGTCCAAACCTGCATCAAGACATTGCAAGGGGCTGTGATCGCCTCCACCAGTGACTGCCCCATGGTCAGCTTTAGCAAAGAGATTGTAAAACTTGTCCAGTTGTTCAATTGTTCTTCAGCCCCCTAAAACTCTCATTAACTTGCAGTCTGTGCCTGAGGGGCGAAAGGTTTAGGAGAACCTGGTGGCAATCGCGAGCGCTGTGCAACATTCATGTAAATTCACCTCTGGGTTTCCCTCGAAGTTCAACTCGGCTGGTGCATGCCTTTTAAATGCTGTGTTAATCATGTCATTCTGACAGTCATGCTGATGTAGGAGGTAAATTCGACATGGGGGGATGATTCTGGAGGGCAGGCAAGATGATGAGATTCAAATGCATTGAAATTACGTTCCCGATGTTGGACAGCGGGAAAAGCAGCCTGCCTTTGATGGGAGGAACGGACAATGGCTAACTGGTTTCACAATGACTTGAAACTGATTTTTGGCCTTCCTGTCATATCGTCCCCGTCTGCCAACCATGATGCCCCTAGTCTTGCCTATAATTAGCAGTAACTGGAAAGCGCTATGTAAATAAGTAGAGTATATTTCTGTCAGTCTTAGGCAGGGAAAACACAGTCTACTGAGAGAGCTGAGTAGTTAGTTAGCTAACTGCTTAAATCTGCTTTTTGTAACTGCAGTTCAGTTTGGCATAAATTCAGGGGTTTTTAGTGCAGCCTTGCAAATGAGTGCAGTTTGGAACTGAGTTAATACCTGGCAGTTTGGTGAGTGGGGGACTTTGATTAGGAGGGGAACACGGCATCCCTTTCCTTTCACTTTTGCTTCTTCTAACTTTTTCACCCTGTCGGAATTGGATGTGACCTAACTACAGGGAAAGAAGCTAGCTGTTTGGTGAGTATCTGGTGAGTATCTGGTAGGTGGTTAAAGTCTATTCTATTCCTAGGGTTTCAACTAGGACAGGAACTGGTGGCAAGGTTGATAAAGTATATAAAAAATGGAAAATAACTAACTGACCAATATAAATAAGTAGTCAATTAAAACGCATCAAGGATGGCAGGACAGGTGATGTGTCATGGCTGCAACATGTGGGTGCTCCTGCATGCCAGTGTGAGCCAGGGCAAACACATTATCAGTAAGTGTTTGTGCTTGAGCAGCTTCGGCTCAGGGTCATTGAGCTATAGGCCAAGCTGCAGAAGCTGCGTCACTTCAGGGAGGGGGGATGTTACCTGGGTACTTTGTACCAGGAGGCAGTCACACCCCTGAGGAAGGGGTCTTCTGATTTGGTCAGTGGTCAGGGACAGGAGGGTGTGACGGCGAGTGAGGCAGGTAAGGGGACCCAGGAGCAGGAGTGCAGGAGTTATAGCCTTTGCAATTGTCCAATAAGTTTGAGGTTATCTCAGTTTGTTTGAATGAGAGTGGGGGCTACAGGGTGGATGAGCTGACTGACCATGCACTGTGGTACAGGAAGCCGTTCAAGTGGGGGGGAGCAAAAAGGAATGTAGTGATAGTAGGGGACAGTATAGTGAGGGGAATTGAACTGTTCTCTGCAGCAAAGAGTGAGAGTCCAGAAGGCTGTGTTGCCTGTCCGGTTCCAGTGGTCAGGACATCTGCTCAGGGCTAGATAGGAACTTGCAGTGGGAGGGGGAGAATCCCAGCACTGTGGTCTATGTAGGTACCAACGACATAGGTAGAACATGGAAAGAGGTTCAAGAGATTTAAAAGAGTTCAAAAGAGATTTACGCGGCTGATTCCTGGGATGAAGGGGTTGATTCATCAAGAACAGCTAGACAGGTTAGGCTTTTATTCATTAGAGTTTCGAAGAATGAGGGGTGATCTTATTGAAACGTACAAGATTCTGAGGGGGCTTGACAGGTTAGATATTGAGAAGATGTTTTCATTAGTGGGGGAATCTCGAACTAGGGGACATAGTTACAGGATAAGGGGGCACTCATTTAAGACTGAAATGCAAAGGAATTTCTTCTCTCAGACAGTAGTGAATGTCTGGAATTCTCTACCTCAGAGAGTTGTGGAGGCTAGATCACTGAAAGTATTTAAAGAGGAGGTAGATAGATTTTTGAAGTATCAGGGAGTTGAGGGCTCTGAGGAGCTGTCACGAAAGAGGAGTTGAAGCCTGCAGCAGATCAGCCTTGATCTTATTGAATGGCGGGGCAGGCTTGAGGGGCTGAATGGCCTACTTCTGCTCCTATTTCTTATGTTCTTGAGTGGTTCTGCACAGTCAGTATGAGGAGCTAGACACTAAATTAAAATGCAGAACCTCAAAGGTTATAATCTCTGGATTATTACCTGCGCCACATTCAAATTGGCATAGGGTACATAAAATTAGAGAGATGAATGTGTTGCCCAAAGACTGGTGTGGGGAAAGTGGGCTCCGGTTCGTGGGGCACTGGAAACAGTACTGGGGAAAGTGGGGACTGTACCATTGGAACCAGTGCTCTAGCAAGCCACATAACTAGGGAAGTAGAGAGAGCTTTAAACTAAGTAGTGGGGCGAGGGATCAAATTTGGAAAGATGTGTTAAATCAAAGAGTAGAGACAAGGCAAGACAGAAAGGTAGTAATGTGGGAAATGATAAACAGACTGTGACTGGAAGGAACAGAGAGTACAAATCTAAGGGTAATTCAGCAGATAATGCTAGAGATTACAACACTAATAAAAGGAGAAAAAGACAGCCTCTCTATCTGAACATATGTAACATTTGAAACAAAATAGATGAATTGACAGTGCTAATAGAAATAAATAAGAAGCCATTAGAGAGACCTGGCTTCAGGGTGACATAGATTAGGAATTCACCAAGGCTCCTTAGACAGCACCTTCCACTACCACCTAGAAGGACAAGGGCAGCAGATAGATGGGAACACCACCACCTGGAAGTTCACTCACCATCCTGACTTGGAAATATATCGCTGTTCCTTCATTGTTGCTGGGTCAAAATCCTGGAACTCCCTTCCTAACAGTTCTATGGGTGTACCTACACCACATGGACTGAAGCGGTTCAAGAAGGCAGGTCACCAACACTTCCTCAAGGGCAACTAGGGATGGACAATAAATCCTGGCCCAGCCAGCAAAGCCCACATCCCATGAATGAACTTTTAAAAAGGACCTGAATATTGAAGGGTACATTTAGGAAGGACAGGAAGCTAGGAAAAGGTGGAAGGGTGGCTCTCTTAATTCAGGATGATATTAGTACAATAGAGTGAGATGGCCTAAGTTCAGGAAATCAGGATGTAGAAGCAGTTTGGGTAGAGATGAAAAATGATAAAGGATGAAGATTATAAATGATAAATGTGGCAAAAAGTCACTTGCGGGAGTAATGTACAAGGTTCCTATCAGTAACCATATGGTAGGACAGGGTATAAAGGAGGAAATAATGGGAGTTTGCTAGAAAGGTATGGCGATAATCATGGGGGATTTTAATCTACATATAGATTGGAAAAATCAGATGGGCAAAGGTAGCCTCGATGAGGAGCTCATAGAATGGTTTTGGGATAATTTTTAGAACAGCATCTTCTGGCACCAGGCAGAGAGCAGGCTATACTGGACCTGGTATTTTGCAACAAGATAGTTTTAATTAATGACTCCATAGTGAAGGCACCTCTAGGTAGCACCAAAAATAATATGATTGAGTTTTACCTTCAGTTTGAGAAAGAAAAGAATGGGTTAAGACTTGTACTTTAAACTTAAATAAGGGCAATTATAAGGGCATGAAAGCAGAGCTAGCTGAAGTGAACTGGCAAATTAGGTTAAGTGATCGTCTATAGAGATGCAGCGGCAGGCATTGAAGAGGATATTTCAGAATACACAAACCAGATACATCCCAACGAGAGGGAAAAATTCCAAGGGGAAGACCCACCATTCATGGTTAATTAAAAAAGTTTAAGATACTATCAAACTTAAAGAAAAAACATAATTGCGCAAAGATGGGTGGCAGGCCAAAAAATTGGATAGAATATGAAAAACAGCAAAGAATGACTAAAAGATTAATAAGGAGGGAACAATTAGAGTATGAGAGAAAGCCAGCTAGAGATGTAAAGACAGATAATAAGAGTTTCTAAATATATTTAAACAAGAAGTTTTAACAAAGTGAGCATTGATCCCATAGAAAATGACCCTGGGGAATTAATGATGGAAAATAAGGAAATGCCAGATGAATTAAACAGATATTTTGCATCAGTCTTAGAAATAGCTGAAAATCAGGAAATGGAAAGGAAGGAGGAACTCAGGAAAATAACAATCACCAGGGAAATGGTACTGAACAAATTGTTGAAGCTGCAGGCTGACAAGTCCCTGGGTCCTGATAGGCGTCACTCTAGGGTCTTAAGGGAAATGGCTAGAGAGATAGTTGATGCACTGGTTTTAATTTTCCAAAATTCCTTAGGGCAGAATTTTCTGGTCAGTGTGTGGGGGCGGCCCTGACACACTGATGCATAAAATGATGCGCGATGATGTTGGGCGTATGTCCCGACGTTATCGCGCTCAGTAGCGATGTTTCATTTGGCGCGCGCGTGCCAGAGTCAGCTGTGCGCCCGCTGATATGTAAACGGCTTATTAAGGCCATTAAGGGTCTAAATAAAGTTATTCTAAAAGCTGCCTGTCCAGCCTTATGGTTGGTGGGCAGGCGAAAAGGCCAAGAGGCCTTCGCGTTTTTAGGAAACCTCATCCATGAGCGGGATGAGGTTTCCTTAAGCATTTCTTAAATAAATAAAACACTTCATAAATTTAAAAATATGTCCCAGTCACATGAGTGGACATATTTAAATAAATTTTTAGACCTTTTATTTAATAACTTTAACATCGATTCAATCTCCCTGAGGCAGCTCTGTGCGTGCATGCGTGAAAGAGCGCTGGCCCCGACTCTCCCAAGTCCCCCTGCCCACACAGATAGAGCTGAGTACTACCGGCCGTGTATTATGCTGGGTGGGCCTTACTTGGCCTGCCAACGTAAAATGGCGGCGTGGAGACGATCACAGGCAGTGATCTGCTCCTCGTCCACCCCTGCCCTCTCTCGCCATTGGAAAAATCCTGGCCCTAGATTTGGGTAAGGCTCCGTTAAGTTTGAAAATAGCACAAATAACTCCTTTATTTATTAGGAAGGGAGATTCAAAGCAGAAAACTACAGGCCAGTTCACTTAACATCTGTCAGAGGGAAAATCTTAGAAGCTATTTTTGAAAACATTATAGCAGGGCACTTGGAAAAATTCAAAGTAATCAGGCAGAGTCAAAATGGTTTTCTGAAAGGGAAATCATGTTTGACCGATTTATTGGAGTTCTTTGAAGAGGTAACATATGCTGTGGATAAAGGGGAACCAGTGTATGTATTGTATTTAGATTTCCAGTAGGGATTTGATAAGGTGCCACGTCAAAGATTATTGTGAAAAATAAAAGCTTCTGGTGTAGGGTGTAATATATTGGCATGGTTAGAAGATTGGCTAGCTGATTGGAAACAAAGTAGGCATAAATGGGTCATTTTCAGGTTGGTAAGATATAATGAGTGATGTGCTACAGTGCTGGGGCCTTAACTTCTCACAATTTATATAAATGACTTGGATGAAGGGACTGAAGGTACGTTTGCTAAATTTGCTCATGACATAAAGATAGGGAGGAAAATAATATGTGAAGAGGACATAATGAGGCTAGAAAGGGACATGGATATGTTACATAAGTGGGCAAAGACCTGGCAAATGGAATATAATGTGGGGAAATGTGAAATTGTCCATTTTGGCAGGAAACGTAAAAATGAATCATATTATCTAAATGGTGAGAGTTTGCAGAGCTCTGAGATGCAGAGGGATCTAGGTGTCCTAGTGCATGAATCGCAAAAGGTTAGTATACAGGTACAGTAAGTAATTAGGAAAGCTAACAGAATGTTATCGTTTATTGCAAGGTGAACTGAATACAAGAGTAGGGAGGTTATGCTTCAGTTATATAGGGCATTGGTGAGACCACGTCTGAAGTACTATGTACACTATTAGTCTCCTTATTTAAGGAAGGATGGGTAAATGCGTTGGAAGCAGTTCAGAGAAGGTGTACTAGACAAATACTGGAACAGACGGGTCGTCTTATCAGGAAAGGCTAGACAGACCAGGCTTGAATCTGCTGAAGTATACAAGGGTAAGGGGCAACTTGATTGAAACATATAAGATCTTGAGGGGTCTTGACAAGGAGGGTGTGAATTTAATGTTTCCATTTATAGGAGAATCTAGAACTGGGAGTCACTGTTTAAAAATAAGGAGTCTCCCACTTAAGGCAGAGATGAGGAAAAATTTTTCGTCTCAGACGGTCGTAAGTCTTTGGAACTCTCTTCCTCAGAGGGCAGTGGAAGCAGAGTCTGAATATTTTTAAGGCAGAGGTAAATTCTTGATAAACAAGGGGGTGAAAGGTTACAGGAGATAGGTGTGAATATGCAGTTGAGGTTACAATCAGACCAGCCATGATCTTATTAAATGGTGGAGCAGGCTTGAGGGGCCAAGTGGCCTACTCCTGCTCTATTCCGTATGTTCATATGTTCATATGTCCTATTCTCCTCAATCAGGAGAAACAATCCCTCTATCTGTTGCCCTAAATATTTTGAAAACTTGGATCTAATCATGTATTAATCCTCTAAATTTGGGAAAATACAACCCGAGTTTTTATAATCTCTTCTTGTAATTTAACCCTTTTAGTCAAGGTATCATTCTGGTAAATCCATCCCTCCAAGGACAATATGTCTTTCTTAAGGTGTGGTGCCCAGGACTGCCACAATACTCGGTGTGTGTGGTCTAACCGATACATTGCGAATCTAAATCATGACGTCGAGGCCAGCATTCCATTAGTCTTTTTTGATTAATTTCTGTACATGTTCATGGCATTTAAATGATCTATAAACCTGGATGCACAACTCCTTTGGATCTCCACTGTTTCTAGCTTTTCACCATTTCATAAGGACCCCATTCTATCCTTTCAATAGGATCAAAGTTTGTGATGACCTCTGTGCTAGGAAAAGCCTGCATTTTCTTTTGTGCAATGTCATTTTAAGAACAAAATGTGCTGGAGAGTATTTTAAGAGGGTTAATTGGTTTTCTGATTATGACATTAGTAGGTTCCCAGAAATGCCCACATGACCCGGGGTTGCCATGGGGATGAACAGCTAACAAGAAGTGAGTAAATAGAAAGCTAATTGCAGTGGTGAAGTGTCAGTCTGAGTTTTTTGTTTTGCCAATTCAGGGCATTGAGAATTAGTGCAAAGCAAAGAAACAAGCAAGGCTCTCTCCAAATAGGGCAGTTTCAGTTTGGCAATCTTCGAACAGATCCTGCTGTTGAAGCAGGACTCTAAGAATAGAGCTGTAAGGACTGAACCCTGAAGACAGGAAGAGCGAGGGATTGTGGGTTGGATAATATCCATTTTGCTGTTGGTGCGAAAGCCCATCAGAATATTTAAAGGGATCAGAAAAGGTGGTCTCTTGGCATTCTGTGCCATCTGGACCATCATGACCCAAGCAAAAGGGGGTCTATAAGCATGCGCTTGGTTGGTGGCAACAGTGTTCAGGGTCTTTGGATGGATTATGGCTACTATTGAATGCTATGGCTGCTACTGAATGCTCCTCAAGACCTGAAATGATTGGATGGGAAGTGAGAAATCCTAAAAAATGGAGGCCGAGTTGGAAAGACTGGGAGTTGGAAGTTGTATGGGAAGTAATGCGAGTGCTTTTAACAACGAACGGGATTTTGCCGTCTTGCTCACTGCCGGGATCACCGCTAAAAGCCCTGCGGCGGGTCCCACGTCAGCGGGGCCGGAAAATCCTGTCCTGCACGAGGGATATCTTTGGTTGTATTGAGCGTTTAAAGCAAAATTTATCTTTTTATTTGAAATATCCTTCACCTGTTAAATAATGTTTGAGTTAAGAAGATTTTAATTGGTTTGTTAGAGTAAAAGTTTTAAAAACTGAAATCTTGTCTAGCAGTTTTCTTACCATTGGTGTCGTGGCAATTTCTTTCTTTTTAAAGGTCATCCATCTCTATGGGAATCATAACAAGTGAATGACCTAATATCTGCCTACATTGAAATTCATTTGCCATAATTTTCTCCATTCACTTAATTTGTATCTCTTTCTGATTTTAATCTTCTATTAACATAGCTTGCAATATTCTCTATCCTAGTGTCTTTGGCAAATTTGAGTATCTGACTTTCTATCCCATTATCCAAAGAGTTAATAAATATGGGGAATAGATGAGGCCCCAACACAGATCTTGTCATGTGTCATTTCTTGCCAATTAGATTACCTGCTCATTGCCCCTACTCTTTGCCTCCTTGCCCTTAGACAATTTTCTGATCAAGTCAATAATTTTTCTTCAATCCCATGAGCTTCAACTTTAGTTAAAAGTCTTTTTGGTGGGGGCATTATCAAATGCTTCCTGGTAGTCCATATAAATAACATCCATAATCATTCTTTTGTCCACTACCTCAGTCACCTCTTTAAAAAATTCAATTAGGTTTATCAGGCATGAATTATGCTTTACAGATCCATATTGGCTCTCTCTGATCAGCTGAAAAATTTCAAGCTCTCCAGTTACCTTATTCTTAATTGCAGACAATAGTAATTTTCCAACAAAAAATACTAGACTAACTGATCTATATTTTCCTGGTTTTCCTTTCGCACCTTTCTTAAATAGCAGAATGACATTCATAATTTTACAATTTAAAGGAATGATTCCCAAATTGAGAGAACTTTTGAAGATTATAGTTAGGGCATCTGTAATGTTCTCACCTACTTCCTTGAAAGTCCTAGGATGAAAATCACCTGGTCCTGGGAACTTGTCAATCTTTTAGTTCTATTATTTTCTTCATTACTATTATTTTGCCCATTTTTGAATCTCTGTCCTTGATTCAATATTTGTTTCCTTGGAATGTTTGGCATGTTAACTCCTTCCTCCATTATAAATGCTGATTTAGTGGGATGTGAGCATTGCTGGTAAGGCCAGCATTTGATGCCAAACTCCAATTTCCCTTGAAAATGTGGTGGTGAGCTGCCTTCTTGAAGCACTGCAGTCCATGTCGTGTAAGCACACTCACAGTGCTGTGAGGAAGGGAGTTCCAGGATTTTCATCCTTTGTCAGAGAAGAAATAGCAATATAGTTCCAAGTCAAGATGGTGTGTGGCTTAATTGGAGAGGTTCTTGCAGCTGGTGGTGTTTCCATGTTTCTGCTGCCTTTGTCTTTCTAGGTGGTAGAGGTCATGGATTTGGAGGGCGCTGTTGAAGGAGGCTTGGCAAATTACTGCAATGTATCTTGTGCATGGTACACACCACTGCGACTGTGCACTGATGGTGTAGGATGTGAATGTTTCAGGTGCTAGATGGGGTGGACAGGCTGTGGAAAATCAGGAGGTGAGTTATTTGCCACAGAATTCCCAACCTCTAATTTCTCTTGTAGCCGCAGTATTTATATGGCTGGTCCAGTTATGTTTCTGGTCAATGAAAACCCTGAGGATGTTGATGGTGGGAGATTCAGCAATGGTAATTCTATTGAACATCAACAGGAAATAGTTAGATTTTCGCGATTGGAAATAGTCATTGCCTGAACTTGCATGGCGCAAATGTTAGTTGCCACTTATCAGCCTAAGTCTGAATGTGGACCAAGTCTTGCTGCATGTGGGCATGGACTGCTTCAGTATCTGAGGAGTCACAAATGGTACTGAACACTGTGCAATCATCAGCAAACATTTCCACTTTTGACCTTATAATGGGGAAAAAATCTTTCATGAAGCAGCTGAAGATGGTTGGGTCTAGGGAACTCTCCTGAGGAACTCCTGCAGTGATCTCCATGAGATGATTGGCCTCCTACAACTTCATGATTCCCTAAAGCCTGTCCACAATGCACAAGTCAAGAGTTTTGATGAAATACTCTCCATGTGCCTGGATGAGTGCAGTTCCAACAATGCTCAGGAAGCTTGACAGCATCCAGGACAAAGCAGCCTGCATTATTGACAACTCATCTGCCACCTTGAACATTTATTCCCTCCAACCCTGATGCACAGTGGCAGCAATGAGTACCACCTACAAGATGCACTGCAGAAACTTACCAAGGCTCCTTCGACAGCATCTTCCAAACCTGTGACTTCTAACACCTAGAATGCCAAGAGCAGCAGATGCATGGGAACGGCACCACATGCAAGTTCCCCTCCAAGTCACACACCATCCTGACTTGGAACTATATCATAGTTCCTTCACCGTCACTGGGTCAAAATCTTGGAACTCACTTCCTAACAGCACTGTAGGTGTACCGACACCACATAGACTACAGCAGTTCAAGAAGGTGGCTCACCGCCACATTCTCAAGGGCAATTAGGGGTGGGTAATAAATGCTGGCCTTGTCAGTAGTGCCCACATCTCATGTAAGAATAAATTTTTTAAAAGGTATAACTTCAACCAGTGGAGAGCTTTTCCCCTGACACCTATTGACTTAAATTTTTTAAGGTCTCCTTGTTCCACACTTGGTCAAATGCTGCCTTGATGTCAAGGGCTGTTACTCTCATGTCACCTCTCGAATTCAGCTCTTTCTTCCTTGTTTGGACCAAGGCTGTAATGAGGTCTGGAGCCGAGTGGCCCTGATAGAACCCAACTTGAGCACCAGTGTATAAGTGTTGCTTGATAGCACTGCCGATGACACCTTCCATTATTTTGCTGATGATTAAGAGTTGGCTGATGGAGCGGTAATTGGTTTGGATCTGCCCCTCTTTTTGTGGGATAGTATATACCTGGGCAATTTTCCACATTATAATATTGGGCAGGATTTTCAGCTCGGCATGTGGGTGTGCACTTGACATGCATGAGTGTGAAATAGCCCACGATAACGTCGGGCAAGCGCCCCGATGACATCACACACTTATGCAATATTTTGGCTGGCAGGCACTCGTGAGAGTCGGCTGTGTGGCCGCCGGCAATTAATCAATTAATAAAATTGAATTTTTTGCTGCCCGTCCAACCTTATAGTTGCCGGGTTGCCGAATAGGCCAGGCGGCCTTTGCATTTTTTTCAAAACCTCATCCATGGGCGGAATGAGGTTTCCAACAGTGAGTAAAAAACAAAATTTTAAACTAATTTTTCACATGCCCCTGTTCATGTGACAGAATCACATGTGGGGACATGTTTTCCTTATTTTTAAAATCCTTAATTTTCATGTTAAAAGTCTTCAGCTCCCTGAGGCAGCTCTGTGCCTTGAGGGAGCTTTCACTGAGTGCGCCCCCGAGCATGTGCACACTTCAACGCTCCAGCTCCTTCCGCCCTAACCCGGCAGCATTGAGGTTATCAGCGCGCGTTTCTTGCTGACTGGCTGTTAAAAACAGAATGTGCTGGAAAAACTCAGCAGGTCTGGCAGCATCTGTGGAGAGAGAAACAGAGTTAACCTTTCAAGTCGAAAATGACTTGGTGAAGAAGACTCTGCCCATCAAATTATGATTTTCTAAGTGTTCTGTTACCACCTACCTAACAAAAGGTTCTATTACTTTCCTACTACTGATGTCAGGTTAACTGACCTATAGTTTCCTATTTTCTCTCTCCCTCCTCTCTTATTAATAAAAATAACCTTTGCTCCCTTCCAATCTATGGGGACTATTCTAGAATCTAGAGAATTCTGGAAGATTAAAACGAATGGATCCACTATTTCTGCAGCTACCTCTTTTGAAAACCAAGGGCACAGGCCATCAGGTCCAGGGAACTTGTCAACTTTTAGTCCCATTAATTTCTGCAGTACTGTTTCTTTATTAATAATACCATCCTAAATTCCTCATTTTCACTCACAAAAATGTTCCCATTATGCAAATAAACAAAACAAAAGCGCTAATAAATATGTTTATTTTTTGGGCAAAAAAGCACATGTGTAGTTTTACAGGGGACCTGTGGATATTTCATAACATTGGAAATGGGCCTCAGAATTTTAAAAAAGGTTGAGAGCCTCTGCTCTATACCATGTCCTCTTTCACTGCTGTTTCTTCTGCATCACTATGACTTTCCACCATTATCCGTTCCTGGTAACATATCTACAATCTATGAGCACAACATCCATTAGGCTGAAATTTGTTTGCCATCCTCACTCTGCCACGTTGTTGGAATCAAACTGGTATGTGATTTCTTTAAGATATGTTACAAAAACATTCGCAACGTAGCAGTAATTAGAATTATACTTCAGAATTTTGCAGTACATTTACTTTGCACAACAATAATGATTTTCTTCAGGTAAAGGCTGTTTTAGAGCATCTCTTCAATATGCACTTTACAGTTTGTGCTTTATTCAGCCACTGACAATAGAATTCTATATCACCATTATCAATATTTTTATCACTTTAAATACTCATAGGGAAAAACAGTATTAAACACAATGCTTCTTTATCATCAAAATCACGGGGGAACCGAAAAAAGCCACAGTGCACAATGTACAGGCACTTGCAGGATCTGGATTGGTGATAACCATATCTCATTCAAGCAGGTAATAGATGTAAACACTGTGTTTCCACCGTTACCCAGTTACGTTCTTGAAATATTGCATTTCATCAGTGGAACATTATTATGTTATATATTTGTATTAGGTTGCAGTAGCATTTGCTGTTGAACTTATATATAAAATGCTAATAAATATCGAGGTCTGCAGCTCTAATTTAACCCGATGTACAATGAGTTTAAGTATTTATAAGTAAATTATCTTGTCAATGAAAGCTTTTTTAGGAAAAGTGTATGTTTTGTAGTAATTATTTAAAAATTGAAACATAGAAAATATAGTGAAGAAAATATAATATTAATTTTATATTCATAGTTTAAAGAGGGGTGGGACTGCCAAGTCGTGCACACCACCTCCAATCCTGTTCCTCTCCTGGACATTTTGGGCCCACATTTCCTGCAATGAGGTGTGACAGTGCTATGATTTCCATTCTCAAGGACTATAATTTCTTCACACTTCCAAGCGCTGTGAGGAATGCATAGTTTGCGGAATGATTGGCAGACAATACACTGTGTATCATTTGCAATTCTAAACCACCTCCATCCCCCCACAGCTAGAACGACACCTTCACATAGGCATCAGGGCCATGAACAGTCATTTGTGCATAATGCTGCCATGGACTCCTGTTGTACTCACAAGGCATGACCCTTATTGAGCCTTCCCTTTACCTTCCGTGTATACATTATGTACAGAGTGGAGACTTACTCACTCTTGTAGATCTCAAAAGATTATTTAGCTTCTTCTGGCATTGCGTCCAGCTATGAGGCACCACACCAATGCTGCTGACCTCTGTGGCTACCTCCATCTAGACAGCTGTGGACATTGTGGGAGGTCTTCTTTTCCTGTCCGCTGGCATTAAAACCTCATGCCTGGTGGCCACAGCCTGGAGGAGGACTCGGAGGGAGTCATCATCAAAAGGTAGGGCAGCTCAGCACCTTCTTCCCTCCCTCTCTCGTCACTCCCTTCTCTTGACCACCTATGGGGGAATAAATGTTATAATGATTCAACTATTCCATTTTCACATCTTTCCATTATATTGATGCTTACAATGCATGCCATGTGTATTCCCGGTCAAAAGTACTTAATGCTGATGCTTTGTGGAATGTTACACATCATTAATATTAACAAAATTTACTTGAGCCAATGCATGTAATCTTGCAAAAGTCCAAACATTTCTGCTTCCATCCAACTTTAGTAAATCACAGCTGCACCTGACACTGTCCTGTGCCAGGCACCCCTTTAAATAATTGGCTGTGACCTCCTTCTGGCTCACAGCTTTCAAGTACAGACACCGGACATCCCGCCCTCCATCTTCGATTGGACAGGGAAACAACACGCAAGTAATGGAAACCCATGGCCATTAATTGGTTCATTGCCATGTTATACAGTGGGAGACAATGACATGGGCCACCCATGAGTCAACGAGCCATTCATTTCCAGGCATGGCTTCTGCCACTGAGATGCCGGGTAATATTCAGCCCCATGTGTCCCATCTTTCCTTTGACCTCCATATTGAATTTCCCTAATGTCATTACAATCTATACACTTTGACTATTTCTGCAGTTTTGCTGATCTGACTGCTTATAACACTCCCCCCTTCATTTTTCTCATCATCCCATAGACTACATTTTGATTTCAATGTGCACAATGACATGCATAGTGAATTGCATTTCTTTGCTCACACCTTTAGTGCTGTTCAGTCACGAGCATTGTTTTTGCATTTCTTCTCCACATCTGCCTGACCCCCCCCACTTAGCCTTTGTATTTCCAGTTCCAACTCAAACCATTGCACTTGAATCTATCCAACTCCTTACAATATTTCACACAAAATGCAGTTCCTGGATCAATATAGACCAGTCCAGCCTCATCCTATTTTCACTCCTTTATCCAAGTTTCTTGTGGTGTGGTACATTTTATAGACCGTTGTACCACAGTTGCCAATTTAAATTGGTTTCAACACAGCCCAATTAGAGTAATTTATCCAAACAGAACACATAATTCAGTTTTATTTTATAAGCACCCATGCACTCAGCCACAATAAAGGCTTTTTAAAAGAAATGGTAATTTCAGAGAAAAATCGAAAAGAAATGTACAAGTTTTTTTGTTGAAAACTCACAATAAGCTATTCTGCCAATTCTGAGCCTCAGCTGCAGCTCTGGCTCACTAGAACCTTTTCCTGTCATACCATGCTGACTCAGTCAATATTTTCAGATAAATAATTAAACTCTGTGCTTGCAAACGTTGCCCCTCCTCTGTAGCTCTGATTCTCTGTGCCACAGAAGAAAAAAAATTATTTTACATTCTAAATTGTTTGTGACATTTGGTCTTGGCCAAATTCCATAATGATGTGCAATGGTCAACTCAAAATAGCCATATCAGGAATGAAAACATCAGTTGGCCACTACTGGCTGTGTAAATACATGAAAAATGCAATATTTTCAGAGTCATTGGTTTTAAAACTATCTCTTAATTGCCATTTTCAACAGAGAACCATCATTTTAAATTCATGTCAGTAGGTGCAAGCCAATGACAATACTGCCTAAACAAGACTATATAGTATGGTTCAAAATACCAGAAAACCATTACTCTCCATTTCTGTTTCTGATGAGCTATGATCCACTGTTCCCAAAAGTGTGTCTTTTATTTCCAATAAATCAATTTCCAACGAATGTCTCCAGCATTGTACTGGTAAATTGAAAGGTAGGTCAATTTAAGTACATTCCTCTGGTTGTACCTCATAAGTAGTGTTACCAGGAGTGATTTACTGGGAGTCATGTATCAGTTTATTTTATTGGCTGAGTGACTGTTCTGGTCATTTATCCAGCTGCTGTACAATTATACTCAATAGTATGACATTAAAAATTGCCTTCTGGCACAATTATTTGAATAGCTCCTAAGGCAACAGAAGCCATTAGTTTTGAAAGTATGTTTTACAGGTATGAGTGAATAATTATTGTCTAATATTGTTCCTATTATTTTAAATGTGTCTAAACAAATAAGCTCAATGGAAGAGTGAAACAAGATAATGTAGATAAAGGTTAATGCAGTTAATGAGGCCAATCGTGGCCTCACTACCAAGTCTGGATTCCCCCCCAACCCCCCCACCCCACCCCCCACCTCCCCGCACTTCCCATGCTGGGACTGTAGCTGGCAATCTCTTTCCTACCTGCCACATGCACAAAAGCAAGTGCACAGGTGCCCAGCCCATGCCTTTCATTGCATCCCAGTTACTGCCACCTTCATGTGGTAGCTGGGGGTGGCCAGGGTTTCAGCAATATAGGCTCTGAGATCAGGAAATGGGAGAGGGAGTTTAACAGAGGCCTCTTCTTCATTTAGACCCGACCTAGGGGTCTCAGCTTATGCCATTTAACCGCATTTATTCTGAGGGCTCTTCCGCCTTTTAAATGCCCAGTCACTGCTACTAGCTCCAGGATGGCAGCCTAACCGGAGCACCTCCACAACTTTATGGGGAGAGATTTGTGGGCTCCCTCTTGTCAGCAGGAACCTTGCTATGAGCTCCTCATACATCTTCAATGATATCCAATGCATGACAATAACTTCGGGCTGGGCAATGTTGGAGCGGTGGATGAAAGCCCAAATTTGCTGTCACCATGCCTCAGGAGGAGAATTCTATCCATGGATATTTTAATTCATTCTTGGGGTGTAGTTATTGCAAGCAAGGCAAGCATTTTGTCACTAGTCCTAGCTGCCCTTGTGAAGTTGTATGTCTTCTGCTTGAACTGGTGTTGTCCATGGAGGTAATTTGCTTCCACAATGCTGTTAAATAGGGAGTTCCAGGAATTAATCTAGTAACAATGAAGGATCAGCAATCCAGGATGGTGTATAGCTTGGAGGGGAACCTTTGCGTGATCATGTTCCCATGCCCCTGCTGCCCTTGTCCTACACTATGTAGTGGTGGCTGCAGGTTTAGGAGGCATTGTTGAAGAAGCCCAGGTGAGTTACTGAAGTGAACTCTGTAGATACACCACACTGTAGGCACAATATTCTGGTGGTGGAGATGGTGGATGTTCAGACTAGTGGGTCAAATGGTGCTCAAGTGGACAGTTTTGTTTTTCTATGGTGTCTAGATTCTTCAGTGTTATTGCAGTTGCCAACCTCTGACCTGTTCTGGTAAGTGTTGCAGTTATGTGGTTGTTCCAGTTAAGTTTTTGGACAATGGTGATGACTCCCCCTCCCCCCACCCCCCCAGGATATCGATGGTGAGGGGTTTGAAGGGTGGAAGGAGTAAATAAACTCTGTGATGTTAATGCAGCTGATTGCCAAAGGGAGGTGGTAGTGTCATTGCCTGAATGTGTGTGGTGCAATTGTTACTCACCACTTATCAACACAAGCCTGGAAGTTGTCCATGTCTTGGTGCATGTGGGCATGGACTATTTTATTATCTGAGGAATTGTGAATGGTGCTTAGAGTTATGTAATCATCAAACAATCCCACCTTTGCAATAAAAGGATGATGGAGGGAAGGTCACTGATGAAGTAGCTGAGGAACTCTTGCAGAGGTGCCCTGCAGTGAAGACAATTGGTGTCCAACAACCACACCATCTGCCCTTGTGCCATGTATGACTCCAGCTGCAGAGGATTTTCCTCAGTTGGAGAGTATATTGGATTTTGATAATATTCAATTCTGCTGCTGTTAATAGCTCAAAAATAAACTCAAAGACCTCCAGTTTTGAGCTGCTAGGTTTGTTTTTAACTTAGTGGTAGTGGACCATTGCACAATGGAGGAAGTTCCCTGTGTGAAGACAGGATTTGATTTTCAGGAGACTTCTACTAAATTACTTTAACAAAGGCTGTCATGGAAAGATGCACCTGTGACAGGTAGATTAGCAAGGATGAAGTCAAGTAAGTTATCCCTACATGTAGATTTTCTTACCAGTTGCTGCAAGACTGGATGCTTTCCCAATGCAAAAATATCACTTCCAATAATGCATTGCATTGGCAGCCTTACGTCTCATGAGACAATGGCTTGTGCTTGGTGGTTAACCCTATGTTAGGTATCCCCAGGTGTGGCTGAGGAGCTCTGGCATGACAGTCTCCACCACATTTGCTGCAGAAGAAGACAGTGGGCTGCAAATGTGCAGGATTCACTGGCCTCTGTTTTTTCTTGGCCCTCTTCTCGGTCAGCTGAGCTTTCCATTTCCACTCACCTCTTCCAATGCCCCTTCAAACAGCCAGCCTCCAGTTGTCATGGCAGTCAGCAACTTTCTCCCAGTTGTTTGCGTCAATGTCTGCTATTTTCATATCCTGCTTTCAGGTGTCCTTGTAGTGAAGAAGGTCATGGCCCAGTGGCCAGTTGACCATACAGCTGGTCTTTGGTATACAGCTGTCGTCCATCCGGTGAATAAGGCTTAACCAACACAAACATCAATGGCTTAGCAATGAGTGTATGCTAATGGAATTAGCACACCCCAGGAGTTCTGAGTTGGTGACCTTTACCTGCCAAGGGATGCTGAGGATAGTCTGAAACAGCCAAGGTGTTCAGCCAGCTTCTACCTCCTCCCCAAAATCCACAAACAGGACTGTCCCAGTAGACCGATCATATCAGCCTGTTCCTGCCCCACGGAACTCATTTCTTCCTATCGTGACTCTGTTCTCTCTCCCCTTGTCCAGTCTCATCCCACCTACATCATATCAACAATTTCCAGTTCCTTGGCCCTAACTACCCCCTATTCACCATGGACTTCCAATCCCTCTACACCTCCATCCCCCACAGGATGGTCTGAGGGCTCTCCGCTTCTTTCTTGAGCAGAGGCCCGAACAATCCCCATCCACCACCACTCTCCTCCGTCTGGCTGAACTTGTTCTCTCACTGAACTATTTCTCCTTAACAAAAACAAAAGTAGCTGGAAAAACTCAACAGGTCTGACAGCATCTGTGGAGAGGAAGACAGAGCCAATGTTTTGAGTCCGAATGACTCTTCATCAGACTCTTCTGAGGAAGAGTTTCGGACTCGACACGTTAGCTCTGTCTTCCTATCCACAGATGCTGTCAGACATGCTGAGTTTTTCCAACTATTTTTGTTTTTGTTTCAGATTTCCAGCATCCACAGTATTATATCTTAATTTCTCCTTAAACTTGTCTCACTTCCTCCAAATAAAAGGTGTGGCTATGGGTACCCACATGGGCACCAGTTATGCCTATCTCTTTATGGGGTATGTGGAATATTCCTTGTTCAAGTCCTACTCAGGACCTCTCCCACAACTCCTTTTTTCGGTATATTGATGACTGTATTAGTGCTGCTTCATGCTCTTGTCTGGATCTGGAAAAAATTATCAATTTTGCTTCCAATTTCCACCCCTCCATCACTTTCACATGGTCCATCTCCGACACTTCCCTTCCCTTCCTTGCCCTCTCTGTCTCAATTTCTGGTGATAGACTGTCCACCAATATTCATTACAAGCCCACCGACTCCCACCACTACCTCAGCTACAGTTCCTCACACCCTGCTTCCTGTAAGGACTCCATCCCATTCTCTCAATTCCTTCACCTCCGTTGTATATGTTCTGATGATGCCACTTTCAAAAACAGTGCTTCTGACATGTCTTCCTCCTTCCTTATCCGAGGTTTCCCACCAAAGTGGTTGACAGGGTCTTCAACCGTGTCCGACCCATCTCCCGCGCATCCGCCCCCACACCTTCCTCTCCCTCCAGAACCATGATAGGGTCCCCCTCATCCTCACTTTTCAACCCACCAGCCTCCGCTTTCAAAGGATCTTCCTCTGCCATTTCCTCCAATCCTGCAAGATGCCACTGCCAAACACATCTTCCCTTCACCCCTCCCCAACCCCGTCGGCATTCCATAGGGACTGTTCCCTCTGGGATATCCTGGTCCAATCCTCCATCACCCCCAACACCTCAACCCCCTCCCATGGCATATTCCCATGCAATTATAGAAGGTGCAACACCTGCCCCTTTACTTCCCCCCTCCTCACCATCCAAGGACCCAAATACTCCTTTCAAGTGAAGCAGCGTTTCGCTTGCACTTCCCTCAATTTGGTCTACTGCATTTGCTGTTCCCAATGCGTCTCCTCTACATTAGAGAGACCGAATGCAGACTGGGTGACCACTTTGCAGAACACATTTGGTCTATTCGCAAGCATGACCCAGACCTTCCTGCCGCTTGCCATTTCAACACTCCACCCTGCTCTCATGCCCACATGTCCGTCCTTGGCCTGCTGCAATGTTCCAGTGAAGCCCAATGCAAACTGGAGGAACAGCACCTTATCTTCCGATTAGGCACTTTACAGCCTTCCGGACTTAACATTGAGTTCAACAACTTCAGACCATGAACTCTCTCCTCCATCCTCACCCCTTTTTGATCCCCTTTTTTCAATATTCATATTTATTTAAAAAAAAAATCACTTATTTTTATTATTATTATTTTTAAAATTTATTTCCATTTTTATTCATTGTTTTATCCCCAGCTTTTAGCCTTTTTGATCTTTTTTCCCACCACCGTCCCCTCCCCCCACCCCACCCTGACTAGGTCCATCTATCACTTGCTCATGTTGTTCTTTCCAGAGTGCTTACCCTGGTCTGGCCATTATCACATTCTGCTTTCTACTCTTATGTCACCATTAGCACCTCCTTTAGTCAGAACCACCACCCCTTTGACCTTTTGTTAAGGACATTTTTTGCCATCTCTCCTTTACTTCCACCTATCGCTGGCCTTCTATCCAGCTTCACCTGTTCCACCCCCCTTAAACAGTATATATTTCACAACATTTCTACTTCCCTTTAGCTCTGAAGAAGAGTCATATGGACTTGAAATGTTAACTCTGTCTTTCTCTCCACAGATGCTATCAGACCTGCTGAGTTTTTCCAGCATTTTTTTGTTTTTGTTTCAGATTTCCAGCATCCACAGTATTTTGCCTTTATCTTAGTGTTCAGCCTTTTCTCCTGCCTAGCATATGTTATTCAGGTCTCACACTATATAATAGTGCACTGGGGATCCAGACTTGTTCAACTCACAGCTTGGTGATTTCAGTCAGGTCGTTGTTCCACATTCTCTTACTCAGCTTGGACATAACAGCTGCAAATTTTGCTATGTTTATTTCAGCATCAAGTGACAGATTGTTGGTGATTGTTGAGCCTAGATATGTGAGGCTATCAATAACCTCCAGCACCACATTGCCAATGCTGATAGATGTCGGTATGATAACCTCCTGAATCATGATATTAGTCTCCCTGATGCTGATGGTCAAATCAAACTCTTCACAGGCTTGAAAGAGTCTGTCCATTTGCTGCTAAATGTGTTCCTTGCTTTGCAATGCTGATGCAAGATCATCAGCATAGAACAGCTCTCTGATGAGGACTTGGCACATCTTTGTCTTGGATCCCAGGTGAGCAAGGCTGAACAGCTTTCTGTCAGTTCTGATATGTAAATAGACACCCTCTGTAGATGAACTGAAGTCATATGACAGCAGCAAAGAGAAGAAAATGCCAAAGAGTGTCGGTGCCAGACCAGCAACCCTATTTGACCCTACTACGGATTTCAAAGGGTTCTGGCCTGTCGTAGCTGACCTTACTCATCATGTTGTCATGGAAAGAGGAGATCATATTGTGCAGCTTCAGAGTGCAGACAATTTCCTCCAGCAGGTTAGCAAACCACCTCTGTTGACATAGTTCAATGCTTTGGTGAGATTGATAAAGGCAATTGTATAGTAGTTTCCTTTGTTCATGGTATTTCTTTTGCAGCTGCTGGACTGAGAAGGTCATGTCAATTGTAGGTCTTCCAGTTGTGAAACCACACTGGGATTCAGCTTTCTTACATTCAGCCAGAACCTGTAGTCTGACAAGGGCAACACTGGCAAATACTTTTCCCATGATACTCAGCAGGAAGATGCCTTGATAATTGTTGCAATTACTTGGGTTGCCTTTGTTCTTGTACAGGGTCACAATCTTTGCATCAAACAAATCCTGGGGCACTGCCTCCACCCTCCAGTAGAGACAGATAAGTTTTTTGTAGATGCTGCAGGAATGCGGTTTCCCTTGCTGAATTAGTTCATATGGTATAGTATCAACACCTGGAGCTTTGCTTTGTCAAGCTAGTCAACAGCTTTGCTAAGTTCCTCCACTGTGGGTTCAATATCCAGCTCTGCTATGACAGGCAGGCTCTCTGTGATGCCTAAACTTTCTTTGGTGTACATGTTGAATGTAGTGTTCCGCCCACCTCTCCAACAGTTTATTGCAGTAGGTGTTGACCTCCCCTGCCTTTTTTTCAATGGAACTGTCTTCTTTGCTGATGGACCTGTTGCATTTTTGATCATTCCATACGTGCCCTTAGCATTCCCTGTGCCAAAGAACATCTGCATATTCTGACAAAGTTATAACCAGTAGTCATTGGTGCACTGCCTAGCTGCCTGTTGGACTTTACTTTGAGTGGGTCTTAGTGCATTCACAGATTCCTCCATTGATCTCTCGTCATTAATGAGAGCAGGTTATCTGGCTTCAATGACAGGTTCTATCACAGCAAGGTTAGCCTTGAACCAGTCAGCAATTTTCCATTTTTCTTCTCATAGTTTGAGAGTGCTGCTATGTAGATGGTGACTCAAAGCATGTTCTACTTTGCTTTTGCACTCTGTGTGGGAATGCCAGAGAGCATCTTTTCAATTAAGTCGAGGAACTGTTGCATAGTGGGGAAATTGCATTGCGTTGGCTTCTGTGGGGCATTATCCACGTGAGCCTGGGCGCTGGACCCTGTGGTCACTGTGATGGTAGTTGGCTGGGTCAAGTGCAGCCCCGGTGGCTGGTGGAGGTAGCGGTTGCGGGTGTGGGGTGAGTAGGCTGTGATTCCCTCAGGATTGGAGAGTGGTTTTGGTGGGCTCACGGGGTCAGATGCAAGCTCAGGCGCGAAGGACACGGCAGGCCTGTGCTCAACTGTTTGAATCGGGGGTGAGCTATCATCATGTTTTATTTTCATTGTTTCCTTAAAATAACCTTTTTTTACTGAAGATATTTGGTGCCAGTGGAATAAGGAGTCACTGACTGAAACCTATCATGTGTCCAGGGTGCTTTCTCCTGTGTTACATTTTTGGCGTAGTTGGCAGGATTCCACAACACAGGCAGCAAATCCTAACAAGTTTTTTTGTGACCAACAAGCCCCAGTGCAACCATTTCTACTCAGTGGATATCACAGGTGACACCATCATAGCTAAACACCTTGTGTAACTCTATGTCTTTAATCATGTCCGGTGAGATGGAAAAGCACTTGGCAGAAATGTAGTGTATGGTTGAGGAACTGAAACAGGCTGTGTAAATGAAGGGGGCCAAAGCGGCTTCAGCTCTAGTGGAGGCACAGGCTTTGAAGGATAGAGTTGAACGTTTAATCAGAGACAATGTAGAGAAATGCTAGGGAGAGGTACTGATGTCCAAAAGAGCCTGCAACTCTTCTTTGAAGACCTGACAATATTGTTAGGTGATAACAGTAGTGTGCTGCAGTGCAGATATAAGCATTCTAAAGGAGAGGACATGGTCTCAGCATCCCTGGAGCTTTTTGACTGAATTGTCCTCCTGTCTCCCTCCTTTAAACCAACAAGGGAAACTCAGTTGAAAATTTGCTACGCTGAAGCAGTAAGGGATTAAAAATTCCAGATGGAGTTAGGAAGACTATTCAGTGACAAGCTCCAACTGTTCTTCTTTGATGCGTATTATCACATTATCAAAATTACAGGAAAAGACAGGATTAGTAAGACCAGGAGGGAGGCTACCATCAAAGAGGTGACTGTTGGCACTGATGAAAATGTAAGTCATCATGCTGAGGAGGCAACAGAGCAGATTGCTACGCAGCAAGTGCTGCAATCTTTGCTGTCCTACCTCCAAAGCAAGCCTCAAGACTGATCATGCCCAAAAGATACCTCAAGAGGTGCTGGATTTGCAACGGTGTTGAGCACATGAAATAAGATTGCCCTCAGCAGCCACAGACCCCCAGAGGCAGCAAGAAGGGAAACCCTGGAATGCAACTGCATTTCCCCCACTTGTTCACCAGATGTTAAACTAATCAAAGCTTCTACAGAGACCCAGGTTGAGGGGGGTGGGGGGGTTGGTGGTGGAGGAAGGGTGACATGATTATTTTAGCAAAATGCTCAGTCTTATGTAAAGCAATAGGAGCTTGCTCATCAGTTGGTTGGGTAGAAACATTGTGTCTAATTCACACAGGGAGCAGGAGCAGAAGTATCAAACATTATCCACTAACCTTTCAGGGAGCACTTAACAAGAGTATGAGCTATTAAATGGCTCCTTATTCATCTGAATCTCTGCTTCATAAGGATCAGGCAGCCCTGAGCATAGCTATGCCGAGTTCTACATATCTTGTCCTTAATTACACCTTCCACAGCCTTGGATTTCTGGTGCTTCCTGGCCCAATAGACACTCCAGTAGGAGTAATGAAGTTAAGAATACCCATACTATTAGGCTATTAGGGTAATATTAGTACCAGGGTTCCAACAGCAGCATCCTCTTCCAAACCAACTTGCCCAGCATCGAGGCACTAATCACTCAAAACCAGCTTCATGGTTGGAGCCTATCATTCGTGTGCCTGACACGAGACTCCCAAAAGGTGCCACCCAAAAGGTTAGTACACAAGATGAAGGCTTATAGAGTTGGAGGTAATAGATTAGCCTAGTTAGAGAGTTGGTTACTGGACAGGAATCAAAGCGCAGGGATAAATGGACATTTTCAAGTTGGCAGTCTGCGACCACTGGAGTGCTGCAAGGAGCCGTGCTGAGGGCTCAGCTATTTCTAATCCATATCAATGACTTAGATCAAGGGACCAAGAGTAATGCATCTAAGTTTGCTGACTATACAAAGTTAGGTGGGAATCAAGTTGTGAGGAGGACAAAAAGAGGCTACAAGGAGATATAGACAGGTTGGGCGGAATTGTCCCCTCCTGCCATCAGCGGGTCTCATGGTGCATGATGGCAGAAGATATTGCAGGATGTAAAAATCAATTTTCCAACATCGGGAAATGAGGTCGGGATCTCCCTCTCCCGACTTTCATAGCAGATTGACGGCAGGTCGTCTTTCCTGCTGAAGCTGGACATGTCCAGGTTGACAGTGATAGGATCCAGGGTGACAAGGGAAGGTTCAAGGGTTACCGAGGGGAGAGTAAAGATAGACATTGAACAGGGGGTTGGCGGTGTTGGGGGGAGGTTGGTGGCTGACAGAAGGAGGGAGGTTGTGGAGATAGTTTGATATGTGACATGCTTAATCCTGAGACAGAGGCATCTCCAGACTGAGCCAACACCCTCGATATCCAACTGCAAAACATCAAGGTTGGGGTAGGGTCATCTCGGTTGGTGGAGCTGAAGGTTAGCACAACTGAATAACTCAAGGGAAACACTAATAATCAAACCGAGACTGTACGAGAGCTTTTTTGCTTTTCAAATTCTTACTGTCTGGTGAAGGCCACATGGCAACAGGTCTGGCCCAGAGGGTCACCACAACGAGATCCCAGCAAGGTGCAGAGCTGTTGTTCACTCTGAGCCACTTGCCATCAGCTCCAGTCAGAGTTACGGAAGAAGTGAGGGAGCGAGGGGGAGGGGGAGGGGGAGGGTGTACCTACAAGGGGCATGCAGGTGAATGGCAGCCAACTCACGGTTTCAAACCTCAATCCCCCTGGAGGAATGGACCTGCCTGACAGGTGCTTGTGTGGTTCGTCTGCCAAGGTGTATCTGTAGAGTCTCGTGGGCAGTGGAGGCGTGCAGTAGTGTGAATGGGAGGCCTCTTGCACATGGCTGTCATAACCCTTGCCAAAGAGTGAAGTCTCCATGCATAGCCATATACTAGGGGGAGGAACACCCATCCTTGGTTCCCCTGGAAGGAGTAGAGTCCATGCAACCATTAAAGCAACTAGCAGCAAGAATGAATCCAGGAGACTTCCAATCAATCCAAGCTAACATCATATATACAAGTGCCAGAACTATGTACAATGATTGTACACCCATGCCACTAGTGTAAATTCAAAACTTCTTATTCTCGTCACTCGACCAATTCACTTGGTTGCACTCCCAATGTCTGCAGCAGAGGTGAAGACAGCCTGCTGAATACCATGTCCTCTTGTCTGTGATGACTTTGACAGTATTCTCTGGAGGTTTGAGGCCTGGAGGGCCCTTGCCTTCTTTGAGTCTCCGCCTCAGGGGCAGGTCTATCCTCCGAGACCTCAGAAGCTGGAGCTGATAGGGTCACAGGCATAGGGGATTGGGAATGCCTGGACACCCTTAGAGTGTCCTGGGTGGATGGCCTTGGGGTACCTGCCTGACACTCCTCCTCCCTCTGGGTTCCTGAGGGTCCCTCCCTGACACCTTGAGGGGAAGGGGCACCTGGAGAGAGGTCGAGGAGCCCCGTCCCCCTCTCATGTAGCCACTACAGAATCTCATCCATGGCTAGAGCGGTGGAATGCAGGTTCCGAGCATATATCTGGCAAAAACTCTGCATTCTGCTGGGCCATGGTCTCGATGTCATCTGCCATCCTCCCCATGGAGACTTCCATGTGCTTGCATGCTGAAGCCACAACATCAGAGAGCACACAAATGCACTCCTCCGTCTCTTTTGCCACTCTGTTGAGGGCCTCTGACACCTCTGCCTGGTATTCCCCTGCAACTCACTGATACTCAAGCAAATTTTCCATGGCCGCTTCCAGAGGCATTTCATCTCTCTAGCAGGGGCATCTTCTCCAGCAATCTTCTGAGTGCCAGAGACCTTAGCCATCACTGCCTCCTCCTGCTGTGGACAACTGTCTATGAGTGTGAGCCCGAGCCTAAACTAAATATACGAGCCACCGAGGTGTGTGTCTCTGGGCTTGTAAAGGCTACAGGTGAACACTGTGATGGCTTTACAGGTGTGAAGTAGTCCTCATCTTCCTCCAAGGTGTTCTATAGGCTGGGGCTTACTTCTGGTGCGGGAGCTGGTCTCTCCCACTTCTTGCTGGTACCTAGTATTGAGGGAAGAGAGAATGTGTGGCTTCCTGGGCTGGCTAAAATGTTGCACTCATCAATCACCTCGATTTTCCAAGGTTCTCAGAATTATGCATGCTTCCTCACTAGATGCTTGGGGAAGGCTGACCTCACCACTAGCTCAGACATGGTCTTGATCCTCCTCTGTCAGCTCGGTAGCTTGCTGCATGAATTGAGTGAGGGGCCTGAGCTCAGGCATCCTCCCTCCTGTCTTCTCTCTCTCCCTCCTGTTGTGAGCTGTCTTCTCCTACATAAAGACAGATGGATGGATTAAGAGCATGCATGATAAAAAAGCAGGTCTAGGCTGCTAACTCTTTGACTAATGACTCGCGACTCCCAAAACCCGACCACCATGTGCATGGCACAAGTGAGGAGTGGTATGGAATGCTCTCCACTCGCCTGGATGAGTGCAACTCCAACAACACTCAAGAAGCTCGACACCATCCAGGACAAAGCAGCCCACTTCATTGACACCACACCCACCATCCTCAACATCTATTCCCTTCACCGCCAACGCACGGTGGCAACAGTGTGTACCATGTGCAAGGTGCACTGCAGCAACTCATCAAGGCCCCTTCAACTGCATCTTCCTACCACACAAACTACCAGCTGGAAGGGCAAGGGCAACAGATGCATGGAACAGACCCACCTGCAAGTTGTCCTCTACTTCATACCCAATGGCTGTGCCTTCACTGTGGCTGGGTCAAAATCCTGCTATTGCCTTGCTAACAGCACATTAGATGGACTGTAGCGGCTCAATAAGGCAGCAGCCTGCCATAGAAACACAAAATGAGTGGTGATGTGGGTTGTGAGAGTAGAGGGTTCAGTTACCCTAGCTGAGTGGATGAGATCATTCATCTGCTTCCTGCACTGCAGGACGGTCCTCCTCTGGGCCCCATGGGGCTGACCACCCTGGCAATCTCCTTCCCCGGATGGGCCTTCTACTGGCATCCCTTGGAAACAGAACCTTTCCTCAATGGCCTGGAGGAGATCCACCAGGGAGGCATCGCTAAACTCTGGGGCTGGAGCTTGCTGCTCATTTTTGTTCCAGGGTCCTGGTGCCATTAACAATTGGCTGTGTGGGTACCTTTTAAATATGGCACACGGGCATGATGGTGAGGCGGCCGATTCCCTGCCCGCCTCACCACGAGACTTGAAGTGAACCCCGCGCATGCATAAATAATGAGGTGTGGTGTGCACAGTTGCGCGTAACAGCCCGCCCTGTTCTGCAGCGGGAATCACTTTCACTTTCTCATCCCGCCATGGAACTTTGAGTCCAAGGGGATTATTCTGCCCGTTAAGTGAGTGGGCAACAAGGTGGTAGATGGAGTATTATGTGAAGAATTGTGAGTTAATTCACTTTGGTTGTTAGAATAGAAAAGCTGAATATTTTTCAAAGGTGTGAAACTTATAAATGTTGATATTCAGAGGATCGTGGGTGCACCCTTACAAGGAACTCAGAAAGTTAACATGCAGGTCAGTAAGTAATTAGGAAAGCAGATGACATGTTGGCCTTTATTGTAAGGGGATTGAAGTCTAAGAATACATACGCCTTGCTACAGTTGTGCAGGGCTTTAGTGAGACCACACCTGGAATACTATGTGCAGTTTTGGTCTCCATATATAAGGGAAGGATATATTTGTCTTAGAGATGGTACAGCAAAGGTTCACTAGGTTGGTTCTTGGGATGAGCAGCTTGTCTTATGATGAGAGATTGAGTAAATTGGGCCTATACTCTCTGGATTTTAGTAGAATGAGTGGTTATCATATTGAAACATACAAGATTCTGATGGAGCTTGATAAGGAAACTCTGAGACATTGTTGGCCCTGGTTGAGGAATCTAGAGCATGGGGGTATAGTCTCAGGATAAGTGGGCCTATCATTTTGGACTGAGATAAGGAAATATTTCTTCACTGAAAGGGTTTTGAATCTTCAGAGTTGGCTATGTCAGTAGAGGGTTGTGGATGCTCTATCACTAAATATATTTAAATATGATATAAACATATTTTTGGTCACTAAGGGAAGATGACACAAAGCTGGGTGGGAGGGTGAGCTGTGAGGACGATGCAGAGATGCTTCAGTGTGATTTGGACAAGCTGGGTGAGTGGGAAAATGCATGGTAGATGCAGCATAATGAGGATAAAGGTGAGGTTATCCACTTTGGTAGCAAAAACAGGAAGGCAGATTATTATCTGAATGGCTATAAATTGAGGGAGGGGAATGTGCAACGAGACCTGAGTGTCCTTGTACACCAGTTGCTGAAGGTAAGCATGTAGGTGCAGCAGGTGGTAAAGAAAGCAAATGGTATGCTGGGCTTCATAGCCAGAGGATTCAAGTACAGGAGCAGGGATGTCTTGCTGCAATTGTACAGGGCCTTGGTGAGACCACACCTAGAATACTGTGTGCAGTTTTGGTCTCCTTATCTGAGGAAGGATGTTCTTGCGATAGAGGGAGTGCAGCAAAGGTTTACCAGACTGATTCCTGGAATGGCAGGACTGACATATGAGGAGAGATTGAATCGGTTAGGATTATATTCGCTAGAGTTCAGAAGAATGAGGGGGGATCTCATAGAAACCTATAAAATTCTAACAGGACTAGACAGGGTAGATGCAGGAAGGATGTTCCCGATGGTGGGGGAGTCCAGAACCAGGGTTCATAGTCTGAGGATATGGGGTAGTCCATTTAGGACTGAGATGAGGGGAAACTTCTTCACCCAGAGAGTGGTGAGCCAGTGGAATTCACTACCACAGAAAGTAGTTGAGGCCAAAACATTGTATGTTTTCAAGAAGGAGTTGGATATAGCTCTTGGGGCAAAAGGGATCAAAGGATATGGGGAGAACGCAGGAGCAGGCTATTGAGTTGGATGATCATCCATGATCATAATGAATGGCAGAGCAGGCTCGAAGGGCCAAATGGCCTACTCCTGCTCCTATTTTCTATGTATGTTTCTATGTAAAGGATATGGGGAGGAGGAGGAAAATGGATTTAAGGCAGAAGATCAGCCATGATTGTATTGAATAGTAGAGAAGGCTCTAGGGGCTGGATGGTCCACTCCTGCTCCTATTGTTTATGTTCTTATGTTATTAGATTAGCTCCAGTAGATGGATGTGCTTCACATAGATGACCAGGATGCCATAACACCTCTAAATGGTGTTCAGGCACTCCCACGCCCAAATGAATGCTAAAAGAAAGTTTCAACCTTTTTCAGATAGATGCTTCCCGCACACATTTACCCCAGTCCCATAAATCAGGTAAACCCAATCATAAGAAAATCATAGCTGCCATATTTACAGCAAGATCTGTTCAACACAGGTCATTTTTTTTGTGAAAACATTTGAACTTGGTGTGAAAACTGATACCTATATCACATTATCAGAAGAATTGGCCACTTCATAGCAATAAAGAACTGTTCTTATTTACTCTCCCTCATAGAGAACAAAATGGGCCCCAAACAAATGTTGATTGACATAATTAAGCATTTCTGGTATTTCTGACAGGCAAGCAGAGGGAGCAGTTAGGTATTACTTGAAAATTAATACAATAAATAACAGCCAACCTATATTGTTGCGTGGAGCAGGGTTTATATTACATTAGATTGCAGCTGGTGAAATAAATATAACTGATTTCTTCAGTGCAATATTATTGTGACATAAATAATATTTTGCCCCACACGTGGTTTGGGCACTGTGCAGCTATGCTTTATACCTCCACACTTGTGATGACATAGATACACACATTTGTTCAAAACTAATACTTTATAATTGCAAGAAGAATAAAAAAAAACATGGCAGCAATGAGTTACACATATGTCCACTGGACCACTAGTGGACCATAACTCACCCATTGATTCATGGCTAAGTGAGCATTGCTTAGGGAGATATTGATTATTTTTAACTGCTGAACTGTATGTGAAGAACAACATTTAGCAGGGGTTATGGGCAAAGGGCTGGGAATTGAGTTCCTATAGTGTCATTGTACAGGTGCTACAGAAGCCCTGAGGCACTTCTCCCATCTCCACCTCACCCAGGAACGGTGCCTGAAATGACTCAGGTTCAATAAGGAGGCAGTGACAGAATCGTGGAGCCTCAAACCAGGGTGGTGATGTGCTTCCAGTAGCCTTATAGGTCACAATGGATTTGGACTTCTATGTGTTTGGGTCCTTTCAGGAGTGGGAGACATCTCAAACATCTCATAGAACATCACTCATCAGAACATCTAGGTCACAGAGGTTATCTATTCCAGATCAGAACAGCACATAGTCTTCTCTCTCAACAGGGATAAGCAGGATGAAAGGGCACATACGGTTTTTCAATTCTATCATGGGATGTGGACATCTCTGGCAAGGCCAACATTTGTTGTCTATCCATAATTCCCTTGAGAAGGTGATGGTGACCAGCCTTCTTGAACCACTGCAGTCAATCTGGTGCTGCTGGGAAGGGGATTCTAAGATTTTGACCCTGCAACTGTGAAGGAATTCCAAGTCAGGATGGTGTGTGGCTTGGAGGGGCCCTTGTAGGTCGTGGTGTTCCCATGTATCTGCCGCCTTTGTCCTTCTAGGTAGTAGAGGACCCGGGCTTGGAATAAAAACAGCGAGTGCTGAAAAAACTCAGCAGGTCTGGCAGCATCTGTGGAGAGAGAAACAGGGTTCATGTTTTGAGTCCAATATGACTCTTTTCTGGATAGTGTTCAGTGAGGTTACAGATTGTGGTTGAATACAATTCTGCTGCTGTTGATGGCTCAGTTGCATGCATGCCTAGTTTTGAGCTGCTAGATCTGTTCTGAATCTATCTCATTTAGCTCAGTGGTAGTGTCACACATGTTGGAGGATACACTCAGTATGAAGAAGGGATTTCGTCTTCATAAGGACTGTGCAACAGTCACTCCTACCTATATTGTCATGGACAGGTGCATCTCTGACAGGTAGATTGGTGTGGAGAAGGTCTAATAGGTTTTTCCACTTGGTTCTTTCACCACCTGCCGCAGGCCTAGTCTGACAGATATGATCTTCAGGATTTGGCCACTTCGGTCAGCACTGGAGCTACCGAGCCACTCTTGGCGATGGACTTTAAAGTCCCCTGTCCAAAGTTTATTCTGCACCATTGCCGCCCTCAGTGCTTCCTCCAAGTGGTGTTCAACATGGGGGAATACTGACTCATCAGCTGAGGGAGGGCCATCGGTGGTAATCAACAGGAGATTTCCTTGTCTGTGTTTGACCTGATGCCGTGAGACTTCATGGGGTATGGAGTCAATGTTGAGGACTTTCAGGGAAACTCCCACCCAACTCCATACCACTGTATCACTGCCTCTACTGGGTTTGTTCTGCTGGTGGGACAAGGCATACCTAGGAATGGCGATGG
This sequence comes from Cetorhinus maximus, assembly GCF_964194155.1. NCBI lineage: Eukaryota > Metazoa > Chordata > Chondrichthyes > Lamniformes > Cetorhinidae > Cetorhinus > Cetorhinus maximus. The sequence continues at coordinate 51,150,155 of NC_135894.1, forward strand.
TAGTGTCTGGGACATTAGCTGTAAGGTATGATTCTATGAGTATGACTATGTTAGGCTGTTGCTTGACTAATCTGTGAGACAGCTCTCCCAATTTTGGCACAGGCCCCCTGATGTTAATAAGGAGGTTTTGCCAATGCAGCAGGATTCCTAATGATACAGAGTAACACTGACTCAAAGCACGTAGTTCTGCAGGGCCCCCATGACAATGGGAAGAGGTGCAAGAATTGCAAATGCTTCTACTCTATAAATGTGCAGTTGGTATGTGACCATGCTGATGATATACCTGCTATCTTGGCAGCAGCTATAATGTATTCATCCTGCACCAGTCTGGCATAACCACCATATTTGGGCCACCACAGAGAAGCAGAGGCTGGCTGTTCAAGGCTAAAGGTTACCTTCTGCACACAAGGTCTATCATTCTCTCTGCCACTCAGCTATGCAAGAACATTGTGCATATAATGAGAGCCATGGAGCCATAAGAATTATCATGGAGCAGACAATTGGCCTGCTCAAATAACAGTTCGGCTGACTTGACCATTCGGGAGAAGCTCTGCAGTACATGCCAGAGTGAGCTTCCAAGTTCATGGTGGGCTATACTGTCCTCCATAACATGGTCTTCATGCAGACCAAGCCCTTGCCAGCAGGACATCTCAGGGGGAGTAGCAGTAAGGGATGAGAGGAAAATGATAGGAGGAGAAGGAAGAGCAGGAAAAAAAGAAGGCAGGGTGAATGCATCATGGACCCCTTCACTCCAGACAGGTCTGTCAGAGAGCAAATTCTCAGACTTCTTTTTAAATGAAACTGTACCTCTGACCTCTGTGAACCCACTGTCACATACATCTGAGACATCCCATCACAGCGCCCCTTTGGTCACCATTCAACAATAAAGCCACCCATGAAAACCTTCTCCTTAACATCTTTATCCAACGATACATCCAACTGTTCAACTATACAGAAAAGAACTTCTCCCCACTCTGCAATCCCTGTCTGCCTGCCTTGTGTGCAATTTACCTGTTCTAGTGTTCCTATAGTATCACCCCAGGAGAAGCATCCCAGATGGTGAAGGCACCTGACTTTCACTGAGGGGAGACCGAGGATAGCTTTGCTGGATGCCCTTCAGCAGCTTTGGGCCTTCAGGGCGCAGCTTTGGACTGCACTTCCTTGACATGGTTGCCTGGGCTGTCTGTCTGAGTGGGAACAGCAAGGTTACCGGCAGAGTGACAGTGGTGGGAGCACAAATGTTAAGAGAGGTCAGTAGGTTCTTGCACCATGGTGCCACTGCTGCTCGCACATGGTGGCACCTCCGCAATCCTAGGCATCTGTTGGAGGACAAGTCGCTGGTTTTCCATGAGTGCCTGCATTTTCCTTTGATCGCTGAGATCCGCAGTCATGATAGCGACCGCTTAAGACTGCATGGCAACAAGGATGGATTCATGATCTCCATCTGAGCTTTCACTGCAGCACTGAGATGATGGGTGGCTTTCGCCCATGCTGAACTGGAAGGCGAGACATCAGACACCAGACGCTGCACCATGGTTGAGTCTGCTAGTGCTGTCATTGAGTTGGCCACCACACTTCCCCTTCATTGTCTATCACCATTCACGACTGAATATGGCAGAAATCCAGAGCTTTGATCCAATCTGTTGCTTGTGAGATTGCTTAGCTCTGTCTGTAGCATGTTGCTGCCACTGTTCAGCCTGTACTCCTGTGTTGTAGTTCCACCAGGTTAGCACCTCATTCTTGTATTGCTCCTGGTGTCAGAGATTAATCACACTGAGGCATCATTTCGTACGTAGAAACCCCATTTATTACTTGTGCACAAGGGAGACAGCACAATGTGAGCTACTGTACAGTCTCGTAGCAGAATACACACAGACTTGTTAAAAGCATTTTTACAGCCAATCAGTAAGTTTTGCAACAAACCTATCCGCTTATTTGCATAAGTTAACTGACCAATCCATGTTCCAGTAAATTTCTATTTCCCTCACAACAGATGTTTGGTTACACAGTTGCTTATCACAACCCTGATTACATTCGGCCTGAGAAAGAACAAAATGGAATGTCTCAGGGCTCATCCTACAACTACGGTCAGACAAGATGGTACTGTTTCTCAAGGATGTAGTATTTTTTTCTTAGGCCTAGGCATACAATTCAACTTCTCATGAACCCTTCCAGCACCAAATGGGCTCCCTACAGTTTCCTAGGCCACCACACTTCCCCCCTTTTGTCCTAAAAGGACAATCCACCGCCCTTAGCCAAGTTCTATGTATCCTAGTCGCCGGGCTTCATCCTCAGTGGGACCTGATTCCTGATGAGAGGGAGGGAATAGATAGCTGGCTTGCCACCAAGACTCTGGAGGTTCTGTAGTCGGCAGACAGAGCGGATGCAACAGAGGACGAGCTGGATAACAACATACAGAACAATGAGTAGGGCAAGACCTATGACAAGGTATTTGAGGAGGGTTTTAAAAGGGCCCCCAAACCACCCGCCGATGTTAGGGAGCCACCCTCACCAGTCAAAGGATGGGAAAATGAGTACAAATCCAACATTTAGTTCGATTGCCTTGCGAGGCGATGGCCTGCATTCGTTGAACCGAGGAATTGGTAGTTCATGCCCCTGCAAGGGCTGCGCAGGACAAGATCCAGATCAGTGTCCACATTCTGACTGCTCAGTCAAGGTTCCTGCTCAAGCACTTTCGTTCGAGGCCAGCGTCCGCTTGACATGTGAGGCGTGGATCCACAAAGGTCGTCCTTCAACCTTCACGGCCGTATGGGTGGTGAGCAGGACTTGGAAAGGTCCTTCCCATCAAGGTTCCAAACAGTTCTTTCTCCTGAAGATCTTAACCAGGACTAGGTCTCCAGGCTGGTATTGATGGCAATCTTCAACTGTGGGCTTTTTCTGAGCTTTTTTGTCTTTCCACCGCCCCAGTAGACTGGGGGTGGTATGGGCAGGAAAGGTGATGGCTGCATTGTTAGGCCTTCAGCAGTTCCTTTATCACTTTCGCCATAAAATGAGGCCCATTATCACTTGATAAAATCTCTGGTATCCCAAACCTGGGTAAGTATTCACGCAACAACAATTTTGCAGCAATAACAGCATCATTTCGTCCGTTGGGATATGCCTCCACCCATCGCGAGAACAAACATACTATAACTAAAGCATAATTATATCCCATACATTTAGGTATTTGTATAAAGTCCATTTGTAGATGTACAAATGGGCCTCATGGCTGGGGTCCCATACCAGCAGTCACTGTGGGCGTCTTGCCTGGGTTATGTCGTTGACAAAGCAGACATTGTGAAGCTATTTTAGCTGCCACGGCGAAAAATCCAGGCGCAACCACATCTGTTGTGCCATTCTGTTCATCCCCCTCTTCTCCCCAATATTTTCTACTCTATATAATGTCCTGCTGGGTGTTGACATAGGTATGACAGGTATTACCAAAAAAGTGCCTATTAGCATATTACTATTCACTATACATTCAACATTCATTCTATATACGCGTGTCAAACCTCTGAGCTGGCAACCGGTCAAGTCATGATTCTTGTGTCGTGAGGGATTCAATAAATGCTCATTAGTTACCCATAAAGGGACTACCTCTTCATTAATCTGTCTTAAATTTTCTTGGGCTTGTTCCAGTGCCCAAGATCCATAGGTGCTGCATAATCATTTCTGCTCGCTTCGTCTGAAATATCTTTCTCTATTTCAATTAACTTATTGATCGTCCCCGCATGACTTTCGAGCATGGTAGCCAGACTTTGGATTAACTGTGTTATGTCCTGGTTTGTATTTAATTGGATGTTATGAATTCCCTGTCCCCGCTCTAGAATCTCCTTAAGCTTAAAGCTCAGGGTACAGACCTTCTGGTCAACAGTTGCCAGGTTCTGAATTAACCAATGATGTCCCTATATTGAATATTGTAGTGGCATCATTTATCAGGCTGCGCTTAACGCGGTTCCCTCCCAAGCCTGATCGCATCTCGCCATTGAACTGAACTGCTTCAGTCATCAATTGGTGCATCAGAGCCGTATAGAGTGCTTGGGTATGGGTTGAGCACCACTGGGGTGGGGCAATTCCGGATATGTTCAAGACTACGGGTACCAGCTCATGGTGTACATTATCATACAAAACTTCTGATTAACCAGTACCAAACCATTTGTCGGTCCTGGATGCATAGTCGGACAAGATGGGTCAGTTGGTGTGGATTGAGGGGCTTCAATTATCTCTACTCAGACTGTGGAAGTAGATGTGGAAGGTGGCTGGGTAGTGGCGGACCTCCCATGCCTGATCTGAAGCAAACCCTTACTGCAATTTGAAAGCACTTGTTCTCCTACTGTTACATTTATCATTCCCCGTTGCGTGTCGCATTCGGCACTGTCCGTGCTGTACCAAAGTTCCTCCTGCGGTGTGGGATGAGCAGTGATGATCCCTGACCTTGTTACCAGTACTGATACGCCCACGACCAGGATCATAGATCTGTGGAGACATTAACATCGGTTCCCGTTCTCCAGGTTACTGCTTGGTCAATTGTCATGTATCTTCAACTGTGTGTAATGCCTCCATTTACTTCCCGTTCTCATATCTACAAGTGCGCATGTATCACCTGTCATAATTACCTCGTATGGTCCATGCCTGTTCACTCTGAGCTCACCTTCACCATCACCTTATTCCCCACTTGGTCCATTGTTGCTCTTTGGATTTGCCTGTTTCCATACCCTTAATCACCTGTCGGTCTCTGACTTCCTTCCTTTTAGTGGTCCTACTTCTCCCACTCCTACTATGATTCCCTCAGGTAACTGCATTGCTCTCCTTGTCATTATTTCAGATGGGGTGAACCCGGCGGTCCTGCTTGGGGTAGCCCTAAGGCACATTAGAATATTGGGCTGTTCCCTGTCTCTTGAATTGCTTTTGTGATTGATGGTTTTTTTTAAGTTCAGTTCATCCTTTCCACCATCCCTGAGCTCTGTGGCTGGTAGGGAATGTGGAATTTCTGTTTAAATTTAAATTTATACATTTCTTAATGACTCTTCCTGTGAAATGAAATCCCTGATCTGAATCTATCTGGATAAGCACCCTCCACTCCTTCCAGTCTACTGTCTCTTGCTGCTGTCCCACTTCGGACCTTAATTCCTTAAACTGCCAACACAACTCTACCGTGCACCTTCTTATCCTATCTTTCAATGGCTCAGTATCTTCACTTACAGTGATGGTTCTCTCTGGGAGCCGCTTAGCTCTGTCTGTCATCATAGTGTTAATCCTGTGGTCTTACTTTTTGTAGCTCGCAGGCACATTAATACAATCAGTAATACATCTATTTAGCCTTTTTCCAGCTTTCCCTTTACCTGTACCCATCTTGTGGTAAATTGTTAAGTATTATTTCTCCTTACATTTCAATTCCTGAACTACAGATTCTACATAGTTTTACCTTTAAGTATTTTTTCCTGACCATGATCATCCTAAGATTCTCTTGAGTTCAGTTTCTCTATTGTCAATGAGTATCTCTGTCTCTAGATCTTTGCTTATCTCCCCCTGTGCGTTTCCAATGTCTCAGTTGATGGCCAGATTATCAAATTCACTTCCCTTAAAAAGTTTGTATATTGTGTCCTCTTTCCCTAACTCATTCTCCTACTTGCCTCATACCATTTTACACATGCAACAGCTACCATCTTATCTTGTTCAGATGGCCTGGAGAGACTTTAAAATAAATAAAATATTCTCATAACAGTTTTAAAAACAGAAATCAGGTATTGACATGTTTTGCTTCTTCATCTTCTTCTCAAACATTTTATTGTCTCAAAAGTAACCCACTAAATTGTGTCTGACCTGTTTCTTTTCGAATTATCCCAGATTCATTAACTCGGCCAAAAATTGGATTTCTGCCAAACTTTGTCAAGGTCTTGAGCTTAGCTTCATATTTTGGGAACAGACTTTACAAATACAAAAGCTTGCAACATTTGAATTAGTGCCAATTGTTGCCAAACTTTTTAAAATGAAAATTCCCTTTTGAGAAATTATCAAGAACCAAGCCTCAAATTTTAAATTTTGTAAGAACTGTAATTTACAGTATCAAAATTAAAACTACCTCTTTCTTATGTGTGTGGATTTGTATCCAAGTTATAATTTTCATATGTTTATTGACACATTCTTTATCTTAGATAGCATCTTAGTGATTCAAAAGTAGCCTGTTAAATTACACTGCACTTTACATCTCAAGATTGTCCCAAATTCAAAATACAGTGCTGTTGGGATGCAGATTTCCTTTAATATTTAATTCATCTCTTCAAAAGAAACCCCTTTTTATCAATTGGAACCATCTAGACCGTGTGTTTATGTCTTTTGGATTTCCTAGAATCCTTCTGAATTTCAAGTAATTTTTTTCCCTCAGAATTTTAGAATACTAACTCATATGTATTAATCCCAATCAGCTGGGAAGCTGATGATGAGGGTTATTCCCTACTAGTCTGCAAGGGGGTGGTACAAGGGTTGGTTCATCTCAAACAAAGGCAAGCCCTGTTTTATCTTTACACTACCTTCAAATTGCGATTTTGCCAGAAATCTCAACTCAAACCTTATACTCAAAACTTTGGAATGTTTGAATAAACTTTTCCTTTAATTTAATATGGGGCTTTTGACTCTAAAGTGCTCAACCACACACACAAAAGACAATTTAGGGACGAAAACACATTAAAGCTCACATACAAATGTTTCCTTGCACACAAACAAACATATATATAAAGGTATGTATTTATATTCCTATAATATTGAACTTAACTCTAAACGAAGCTTCAAGTAGCAGTGGGGGGAATAAAGGGATCTTGAAGGCTCCACCTATAGGGACAATCAAACTGACGAAAGCTCACATTTTCCCTGCTACTGCCTGTCAGTGCTTAATAACGCCCCTAGGGGTACCCCCCTTTTCTCTCTTTCTCTCTCTGTCTCTTCAGCTCAAACAGCTCTCGTAACTTAGATCAATTCATTTTTTAAGTTACAGAAAATTCAGTAGCGGACCTTTCGGGTCCCAATCATCCTTAAAACATATGCTAAGCGACATTTCTATCCTGATTAAAAGTTCCATCTGATGGGAAGCTCTCTCCCTTACCTTGGGTCCACTTAACCCATTCAGAAACATGTTGGACACTTTCAGGTCCATAATGGACAGATATATAAGCGTTTGGGGTTCCCTTTGGAGGGGGAACCTGGGGTTTCTTTGATGCCATATTACCCATTCTCCATCTAATAACTAAGAAAGGCCAGTCTTTGGCAGGTCCCCGACCCTCAATGTACTTTCATCAATTAGCCCACTCACATGCTTAAGGGGTCCCGGACCCCGAGCCACAATCACGAACACACACACTCAGTACCAACTCCAGGGGCTACCGACCCCGAGTATATCCTGGCCAGAGCGGTCTCAGACCGTGACAACTAATCTCCTAAATACTTAAACAGATGACTTACCCTAAGAGTCAGCCACAGGCAGGCAAAGACAGATCGTGGGTCAATGAACCCCAGAAGCCCAAAGCGGGCTGCTGCGGACTGAGGAGTCCTTGAACCATGAGGTCCTAACGCTGGCGCTCTGTGGCTCAACCCTAGAGGTTAGTCATCTCAGTGGGACCTCCAAGAAACTGTCGGAGATTAATCACACTGAGGCATCATTTTGTACGTAGAAACCCCATTTATTACTTGTGCACAAGGGAGACAGCACAATGAGAGCTACTGTACAGTCTCATAGCAGAATACACACAGACTTGTTAAAAGCATTTTTACAGCCAATTAGTAAGTTTTGCAACAAACCCATACGCTTATTTGCATAAGTTAACTGACCAATCCATGTTCCAGTAAATTTCCATTTCCCGCACAACAGATGTTTGGTTACGCAGTTGCTTATCACAACCCTGATTACATTCGGCTTGAGAAAGAACAAAATGGAATGTCTCAGGGCTCATCCTACAACTGTGGTCAGACAAGATGGTATTGTTTCTCAAGGATGCAGTATTTTTCTCTTAAGCCTAGGCATACAACTCAACTTCTCATGAACCCTTCCAGCATCAAATGGGCTCCCTGCAGTTGCCTAGGCCACCACACTGGCATACCGTCCGATTCTCCCCACTGAGCCAGGGTTGGTCTCCAGTCTTAATGGTCATGGTAGAGTGAGGGATATGCCAGGCCATGAGGTTACAGATTGTAGTTGAATACAATTCTGCTGCTGCTGAGGGTTTACAACACCTCACAGATGCCCAGTTTTGAGTTTGTAGACATATTCTGAAACTATCCCATTTAGCATGGTGGTAGTGTCCAAGACTTGATGGCCACAGAAAGTGTGTTAAAGGGTTAAAGGTAAGCAATGTGTGTCTGTAAAAGCATGACTTATCAATAATGTGGCTGAATTATACAAAGTGTCGAGTTCAATTGCTCAGTGTTTGATTATGTGTGTCTGGTGTCTGTTCTCTGTGTGTGATTAGCTAAGCCTGGGTATGGTTACTTAAGAAGAGTCACTGAACTGAGGCAAGCTGCTGTAAGCATGAGAGAGCAGACATTTTGAAAGAATTTCTATGGTACATGTGTGAAACTGGTGTATAATTTCTGCACATCTCCAAGGCATAAAACACAACAACTGGCAATGAGGATGATGGAGAATAGTTTACTGGCTTCTGCACCTGCCCTTTCTTCACTGGGAGATCCAGCTATGCCATGAGATTGATGGATTTCAAGAGCTAGTTGCTTGCTACAGGGATGGACAGTCCAGATGTGGCTGCAATCCATAAGAAGGCAATACTCGTACACTGCCTTGCAGCAGAAGGCAAACGAGTATTTGAGCAGCTCATGGAAGACACATCTACATTTGATACGGTGGCAAGTGCTCTCGAAAAATACCTCAGGCCAAATAAAAGTGTGATGATCAAATATGTACATTCTGCTAGAGATGCCAGGGAAATTGTGAGTCCATAAAACAATATGTGGGAGCAATTAGCTCCTACATTTAAATTTTTTACACTAACCAACTAACTAATGTGTGACCAATTAATTAAATAGACTTCAATTCCAAGAAATAGAGTAAGTCTCCTCATGGACGATAATAACCTTGAAAAAAGCTGGTCTTGGCAGTCCAAATCGAAGATGCCATGTTAGGTTCAAAGAGGTTACACAGAAATGCACCCTCAGACTGAAGGTTACAGACACAACCTGCCCAACCAGCTCAAGTGCATGGGTTACAGGCCAAGACGTCTCAGCAGACTTATCAACCTGTGCCCCATCACCGTCAGATACCCTCAGACATATGCTCATAATTCATGATTCAAAATGCCACGTCCAGCTCAAGGGGAAAAATGTGAAACTTACGTTTAAAGTGGGATCACTTCGCAAATGTGTGCAGGTTGAATTTGACACACGGTGGAGTCTCTTCCTGAGAGTGAGGTACAGCATATGTATACCATCTCGAACAGTAAAGCCCCAGGTCATTTTCTCTCATTCCTGCGACAGACACTCTTCAAGCTTATGGTAGCTCTGGTTCCAGTGTAGTACAAAAGCATCACCCTTGACAGGTTCACATTCCACGCAGCCAAAAGCAGATGTATGAGGAGGGTAAACATTTCCAATAGGCTTGGCTTTAAACTTGAAGACCCACCAGAGCACACATTAATGTCATCGATGAACGACTATACAGTCTGGTATCCTTCCTTATTTACCAGATTTGGGGAGATCAAGGAGTACCATCATGCTTTTTGTGTCAACACTTCAATTCCACCAGTTTTGCAAAATTTGAGACGGTTGCCATTACAATCTGTGCCGATGTGTGATAGAAACTGAAACGACTTGAAGCTGACAGTATTATTGAGTGAACCGACTCATTGCCATGTATATACAATTGTTCCCTGGTGCATTCCCCATGGCAACGCCATGACCATTCAGCGTCAACTTGCTTAGTTTGAATTTAGACAAAGCTTGGGGGTAACTCCCCCCTGTTGCATTCTCCATTGCAACGCCTCTATCAATACCTCTATCAATCAGAGACAACTTGCTAATTAATCAGCACTAAGGACTATAAATTGTTGTTCCCTTTGAAATTGGGTATTCTTGAAATTCTGTCCTGATTAATGCAAGACAAAAAGTTTTGGCAGATGTCTCTTCTTTCAGCAATACATTACAGACTGTGTGATCACAGTAATTTTGCACACAACCATGAATCTTGTTTTGCGAGAGGCTTTTAAGGCAGAATTTGGAAACAGACAGCATACTGCAGAAAATAAGCCAATACCTAAAAAAACCAAGTGGCCTCACGAAATAGAGGAAGAACTGGTCCCAGACTACAGCATATGCAATGAACTGTAAGAATTAGCTCAATGTACACATGCTTGTTGTTTAGGATGGTTTAATTTAAAATCTTTAGTTTTACAAGGGGGAAAAGATGTAGTGTTCAATTGTTCAGTGTTTTATGATGTGTGTTTGAAATACGTTCTCTGTGTGTGATTAGTTAAGCCTGGGTGTGGTTACTTAGAAAGAGGGACTGAACTGGGGAAGCTGTTATAAGCATGAGAGAGCAAACATTTTAAAAGGATTGTAAATAAATCTGATACACACACAGCAATTGTTGTATTGTTCCTACATATCTCCAAAGTATAAAACAAACACGAGGGGCTGAATTTTACGTGCCCCTGGTGGTGTATTTCCTGCAGAGGGGGCACTTAAATGGGGCAGTGGTCCACCTCACCATCTTCCTGCCCACCCCCGAGCTCACCCCCACAATAGCGGGGGTGGGCCAACGCTGAGGTATATTTAAATGAATAATCAAGGGAAAATTAGGCTCGTTATCAAGCCAATTGACTCAGCTAAAATGCTGTCCATGCCATAACGTTTAGCATGGGCAGCCAGGCGGGAGCGGGAAGCCATATGTTTCACTGAAATGCTTAAAGGGCAGGGATGAAGTGAGGGTTGGTCTTTGGGGGCTGTTCTTTAATGACCACGGAGTGGTCTACCACCTTAGATTGCCCCCTTCCTTCTTACCCGCTCCCTCCATTAAACCCACCCCTTCCCTAATCACCCCTCTCCCTAACCTGCCCAAACCCTCCTGGCCCAAGATCCCGGACCTAGCTGCTTTGGGAATCCATGGGTCTTGGTCTCCTTCTTCTTCTGCAGTCTCGGCAGCAGCCACTGACACCTTCCTGACACTGCTGGTACTGATGGAGCTCCCAGCCAATCTGATTGGCTGGCAGCTCCAGCGGGTAGGCTTCCTCCCCAATGAGGGGCGGAAGTCCCACTTGGCCCTCGTCAATCTGCCCCACAGAATTTTATGGCTGCACGGGGGGTCAGCTCCACAGTGATGCAGTTTCTGTTGGGGGGGAAGGCATGCCATGTGCCCCCCTGTTTTATTCTGCCCTTGGGGTCCGGAGAGGAGGTGCCACTTTGGATTCAGAATTGGTATGCCAGATGGCTGCACTGCCTCAGATTGACTGCTATGTGCCTAAATCAGTCGATTCCCCATCCCTGGCAGCTGTGTGGCTGCAGGCTCCCTTGCTATGGCAGATTCCTCTTCCTGCTCTTGCTCCTTCTGTTGCTCCTTCTCTTCCTCATCCTCATCTGAAGATGCAGAGTGCTCATCACCTTTGCCATCCTAAAACTCCATTTCTCGCTGCTGTGATATGTTCTGCGTGGCTTGGCACAAAGTTACCTTTCTGGAAACTCTTTTTGATGCATACTGAAGGCAGCACCAAGATCTGTCAAGCACCTGAATCACACCTTCAGCATTCCAATTGCTTCCTCAATGGCAATTCTGGTGCTCATGTGCCTTCTGTTGTACCCATACTGGGTATCAGTGCTTAGGCTCCTCACGGATATCATTAGCCATGCCTTTAGAGTGTAGCCCTTGCATCCAAAGAGCCATCCATTAACTCTGCTTCGAGGTGTGAATATCTGTGGGCAACTTTTTAAAAATTATTTCATAGTATGTGGGCGTGGCTGGCTGGGCCAGCGTTTATTGCCCATCCCCAATTGCCCTTGAGAAGGTGGCGGTGAGCTGCCTTCTTGAACTGCTGCAGTCCATGCAGTGTAGGTACTCCCACAGTGATGTTAGGCAGGGAATGCCAGGATTTTGACCCAGCGACAGTGAAGGAACGGCAATATATTTGCAGGTCAGGATGCTGAGTGGTTTGGAGAGGGACTTCCAGGTGATGGTGTTCTCATATGTCTTGTCGTTCCCTTGTCCCTCCAGGTGGTAGTAGTCATGAGTTTGGAAGGTGCTATCTGAGAAGCCTTGGTGAGCTCTTGCAGTGCATCTTGTAGATGATACACACTGCTGCCACTGTGTGTCGGTGGTGGAGGGAATGGATGTCGAAGGTGGTGGATGGGGTGCCAATCAAGCGGACTGCTTTGTCCTGGTTGCTGTTGAGCTTCTTCAGTGTTGTTGGAGCTGCACTCTTCCAGGCAAGTGGAGAGTATCCCATCACACTCCTGACCTGTAGGTGATCGACAGGCTTTGTGGGGTCAGGAGGTGAGTTACTCACTGCAGAATTCCTAGCCTCTGACCTGCTTTTGTAGCCAGAGTATTTATATGGCTGGAACAGTTCAGTTTCTGGTAATAGTAACCTCAGGATGTTGATAATGGGGGATTCAGCGATGGTAATGCCATTGAATGTTATGGGGTGATGGTTGGAGATGGTCATTGCCTGGCACTTGTGTGGCATGAATGTTACTTGCCACTTATCATCCTAAGCCTGAATGAAGCTATTAATGTATGTAATATTATTGGAAATTATTATTTTTTAAATAGAGGGTTAGTCTGTGGGTGTCTTAATTGGATTAAAGCCAGCTAGTCTAGTTACTAGTATACTAGTTTTGAGATGTAAGAGAGGTAGAGTGCATTTGCATTTTGTTGAATAGAGCATTCAAGAAGGGGAGTGAAATCTGGCACTTAGCTAGCAGAGACCAAGCAATGTTTATATTACTAATAAAATTGGTACTATGAAAGGGGTTTTATTGTTAGAAGTGGTGAAGTTCAAAGGGGCTGGTGATACAATTAGAATTTACATTCAAAGAGATGTGCTGGGTATAACAGACAGCAGTTTATGTGTGCAGAGCAGAGTCATGTAACATCAAAGTAGCTGTAAGCCTACAACTGTCTGCACAGGAACCAAGGTGAAAAGAACCTCACTTTGAATTTGTAAGGTGAGAATGCTTTGCCTAGCGTCTGCTTAAAGTCTATGGGTTGTTGTTGCATTAGTGGAGATTAGTTTGTGAATTTGTTAAAAGTTATGATCGTAATAATTGGTAGCCGTGCGTATATGTTTAACTTTTTAAATTAATAAATGTCTCATGTAATTTGTTATAAAAACATCTTAAACTGATGGTTTTATACCTGACTTCAGAGTTGCATCTCAAACATACCAAATGAAAATATAAGTTATGACAGTTGTTTAAAGTTTCCCTCTGGGATTTTAAATAACTGAACTTTACCAATTGCTGTGTCATAACAAGGTCGCAAATGTCAGCAACCACTTGATGAGTAAGCCTGAGCCTTCTGATCTATTGGTGCTCAGTCATGTCTCGGAAGCTGATCCTCATCTTGTCTTGGGGTATTGCCTCCGTTGAATTGGAGCTCTATGCTTATCCTCTCTGCCTCGCAGATTGGCGGGTAATTGAGAAGAAGATTTCTGCTGCTCCAGCTGCTGTTGGTTTTAGTGGTTCTGCTCCTCATATTCCTCATCAAAGGCCCAAGATAGAGCTGCATAAGTGGCTCCCATGCTGCTATAAAGGCTGACAGCTGGGAATTGCAGACTGGCAGCAAAAGACTCCAAGTTAGTACAAGTGACCTCCAAAGTATTAGAAATCACCTGCAAAGCAGTGAAAGCAGATTCTCAGTACCAAATCTATGAACAAATGCCTTTTATTTAGGCAAGGAAGCAACTGTCAGGTCTCAGTATTTAAAGCTTTCCGTACCCAGCCCTGTCAATTTGTCCTGTCCTCTGGCCTTGTTTAACCTGCCAAGAAGCCTGGGAAACCCTTGTGCACAGAATTACGGTCAGAATCTTAGGTTAACACAGTAATTAATGAGCATTTGACATATTTAAATGGTAGACCCATCTGTCCCATAGAATTTCCCATGAACTGAATGGCTTGGGTTCAAGGCGGAAGCCATGGGATCATGCTGGCTTTCTGACACACAGGCAGTTTCAGTTGTTTTAACCTCCCACTCACCTTGACAGGTTACAATTCCACTCTCACTACCCCCAATTTATGTTACTCCAGTCACAGTGTCACATTGTTAACTAATGCCTGAACTGATGCCTGTTCTGGTCAAAATGCCTTAAATTGTAATATGTTTCAAGGAACAATCAACATAGGGTTATTTTTCAAGATATATATTTATTTAAGGATAATATGTAGGTTCACTCCATGGGCTGAATTTTACAGGCTGCCCCACACCCCACTTCCCTTCCCCCCACCTCCACCATCTCCCCCGGTGCAAATGTAAAATAGAGTGTGATGATGTTGGGTCAGCAATATAATGTCATCACTCCAGTTTCCGAAATTACGGAAGGCAAGCAGGCATGGAAACCAGCAACCCACCTGGTATTTGGAAATTACTAATTAACAAGTTTTGAGCTTGTTAATGACCCAATCATCTTCAAAATTTCATTGCCTTTTGCATTTTTCAGGTATCAGACGTGAAAAAGTTTGGGAGTGCTTTGTGGCAGCTATGATGAAGCAGCACAATGGCTGAGTGTAGCAGGAGATTCTTCTGGTGAAGGTGGCAGTGTATGCATGTTTTTTTAAACACATTTCTGAGCTTCTGTGAGACTTTAATAAAAAAATAAAGAGAAATTCAGAGAGCAGTGGGCTTTTAAATTTGTAGCCATTACCAACTCCCTGTTTGCAGCATTATCCCTCTGCTGCATGACATCCTGGCCTACAGTCCCATTGAATGCAGAGTCCCCCTTTTGCACCTCTTCCTTCCTGCCGGATGGCCACTAATTGGCCATCCAATGCTTGATTTGATGAACTGAGAGGGCGAGGGCGGGGGAAGAAATGAGCAGACTACTCTGTTTCCGTTTCACTTCCCTCGCCCCACGGATAAATGTAAGATCCAGCACTGTGTGGTCAAAATGAAAGAAAAACACCTTGCTTTCTCCCCCATTCCAATTATTGCTGAACCTAATTGAAGCATTATTAGACTCTGAAAATAATCCAAAGTGAACATCAGAGAAGAATAGACAACAAAAGAAGAATGGGTGACTAAGGGGTACATGTCATTATATTTTCTCAGGAATAAACTTGAAAAGGTGAAAACCTACAGTAAGCATTCACTGAAATGTGACTTCATGTATTATAGTACTCACTGCGATTATGTACAGATGACAATCTGCTTTTGAAGAAAGAAAATTGCAAACATGAAGAATTGAATAAAAGCCTTTTCCACTACACTGTCCCAAAACCTTTCAGTGTGACTTTTCCTGAACTGGTCAGTGCAAAATATTGTTTATCAGATTACTTCACCCTAAAGAGATATTAAGATTGCCAAGTGCCCAGAAAGAGAACCATTCTTCTTCTTCTTCATCTTCTTTCAGCTTCTATCATTTTTCTTGGGGCTACCACAATACTGGGTGGTAACCCTTCTCCATCTCTTCTTGTCAGTCACCCATTCTTTTTCCAATCTCACTGCATTTCAAGTCTCTCGCCAGCGCATCTTTCTGTCTGGTCCTGGGTCTTCTTCTTCTTCTTCCTGACAGTCCCATCCCATCACTTGCCTCACCACATTTCATCTCTCTCTCTCTCTCTGCAACAGGTGACCATAGCATTTCAACCTCTTTTGGCTACTTTCTTTGATGCTCCCACAATGCAGCCACTGGTGCAGACAAGCCAGTGTGTATCAATACCAAGATCATCTAGCTGTAAAACCGCCTGCCAAATCCAAATGATGGTTGATATGAATCAAAATGGCACCCAAGTTAGGGCTTACCCTGCAAGCGATGTGCAGGGTCCCTGCCCAAATCTTGTAAGAAATGGGCAAGGTTACTGTCCAATGGACAAGGATGGTTCAAGAAGAAAGCCTGACAGGCAAAAGCAATGAAGTAACTGACCTGATGGTGAGAAAAGGAATACAAATCATGGGTCTACCGGAAACAAAGTGGAAAAGCATCAAAGTAAAAGAAATTGGTAGTGGATATAAACGGACAGGATGGGAGAAGAAATGGTGTTGGAATAGCACTAAGTGAGGAAATGAAGGACAAGGTGTTGGCAGTGGACAAAATCAGCTATAGAAGCATCAAAGTAAAGCTAGAAATCAGGGGTAATATATGGAATATGGTCAGTTGTTTACGCACCCTAATGCGGCTGTGGACTGGAGAATTCTTGGAACAGATGGACAATGCAATTCAAACAATACCAAGCAGTGACAGGACGGTAGTGGCAGGTGACCTAAATGGACTTGTGGGGTGAGAAAGAGCAGGATCCAAGGTGGGCATGGTTTTGGAGAAGCAAATGAAGAAGGAGCCAAGATGCAGGAGTTTGCTGTGTCATATCAACTGGTAATACTAAACACCTGGGTGCATATAGGGAACAACTATTATGGATTAATTGCCTTTCTTTTTGGCAATATTCCAGTGCATCCATTCATTACATTGGCATATTTAAATGAAAAAAATAGAAAGAGACAAAAACTGAAAATGAAAGAGAAAAGTGAGTGGGATAAAGTGGGTATTATAATCCACACAGGATTGTAGCTATTGCATGTCTTTGGTTAGAAGATCAATAAGGGCAAAGTATTCCTTTCCCATAAATGGATCTGAGTTATATATCTGTCAGCTAAAGGACTAACAGTTGAATTCTGGTTCAGTAAAATTATTATTTTTACCTACTAAAGCCAGCAGCACAAATTCAATCCTCATAAAGGTTATACAGAATGATAGATTACATCTGTCCATCAGATTTTGTGCAGTAGTGTAGGTTGCTGTCACTAGGAATTCCTGCAGGTACATTGTTTTGTCTTTCATGTAGAAGTAAGTGAAGTGTTAGTGTGAATGGAAAGTATTTATATTGTTTAAATTATATTAGAGTGAACTTGCCAGTTTTCATTCTATGCTGTTTCACACCAGAAATGTGATTGTACCTCACCCATTTTCCAAGAGTTACATAGATGCATAAACCTCCAATATGGAGGGTCTCATATCAGACTGGAAGTGCGCTCCCACAATATTGAACCAGACAGCAAAAGCGCACACCAGAACTAAGAGAAACACTAATTCACTTAGTCAAATTTGGATCCTGGTTGGAGAACCCTTTTTTGATTTTAGACTGCTCCAGTGCCTGACTCACAATGTGCTTATCTCAGCAAGAATCTCATGGTGCTAACAGGTAGAACGGACCCATCACCAGCGCTATTAAAGGGTTCATGTTATATTTACAGGTTGGTTGCTGATATGTCATTTCAGTATATTAGTTGACCTCTGGAGATTTTTGGTCTGTTTTCTGACTCTGGAAAGCTGAGTTTGACTGCTGAGAAGAAGCTTTTGCTGGTGTAATACTGTACTTTCAAATAGTATTTTGCAGCTGTGGGTGGTCTGGTAGGGCTGTCTTCAGAACTGTAGAATGCAACAAAAGAGGAGAGCAGGAGCAGCTTCCAAGAGAGAGAGAGAGATTGAAATGGGCACGGCAATGGAGGCCAAATCCACAGCAGCTATTCAGGAGTATTTTTATAACCTCAGTGTTACTGATGAGCAATGCATAAGGTGCTTTCATTTCATTGAAGAGTCTGTCTTTGAGCTATACTTTCTGTTACAGTCATAGCCTCAACCTTTCACTAGATCATGGACAGAGATGTCTGTTGGGGGCCTAAGTCATAGGTTCCTTTCAGGTTGCAGCAAATGATATCAGCAATGAATCCCAGTTTGTAGCCTACCAATGTATCACAATGGTTGCTGAGGGTCTCTATGCCAGGAGGAACATCTACATCTCCTTTGCTATAAACAGAGCAAAGCAGGATGAGAGAGCCAAACTGCAGGATTCCACAGGGTGCAAGAGGCCATAGACTATATACACATTGGCCTGTGTATTCCCTATCACCAGACTGGTATCTTTATCAAAAGACAGGGATTCCATTCCCTCAACATACAGCTGATTTGTGACCACAGGCAGCACATCATGCAGGTCTGTTCATAGTATCCTGCTGCCAGTCTTAACTCTTTTTTTTATCCTGCATCAGTCCTCTTTGCTCCGACTAGGATGTTAAGTTATAGGCTGGCTAATGAGTGATAAAGGATATTCCCTTCCAACATGAATCATGACTCCTATGTGGAAGATGGACATAGCTGCAGAGCTGGCCTACAATGAGAGCTTACAATGAGAGCCATTCCGCCATAAGAAAGAGATCAAACAAACAATCAGTGCATTTCAGTAACTCTTTTGCTGCCTTGACTGTTCAATAGAGCGTTGAAGTACATAAGCTGAACACTTATCCAGATTTGTGGTTATCTGCTGCACACTGTGTAGACTTCCGTCATGCAAGAGCAGCACTTCTCATCATTTGGGCACAAGCAGTATAGCAGAAGCAGGAGGAACAAGGGAACGAAGGGGAGGAAGAGGAGCAAGAAGAGATGGAGATGAGGCATTAACCACCAGTGCCCCTAGATGACAGAGCTCTCACAAAGCAACTCATTGAAGGCTGCTTCACCTGAAGTAAAAAAGGAAATAAGGAAATCAAAGAGAGGGCATAAAAAAAGATTAGCAAGTAAAGTTAGAGATAACCCAAAGATGTTTTACCAATGCTAAAAGGTTAATTAAGGAAAAAGTGGGACCTATCAGAGATGAAGATGGAAACTTGTGTGTAGATGCAGAGGCTGTGGGAAGGGTTTTGAATGAATATTTTTGTGGGAGGGGGTTGAGGTGTAGGGGGTGATGGAGGAGTGGACCAGGGTGTCCCGGAGGGAACGACCAAACACATCTTCCCTTCACACCCCTGGTGGCATTCTGCAGGGATCGTTCCCTCCGGGACACCCTGGTCCACTCCTCCATCATCCCCTACACCTCAAACCCCTCCCATGGCACCTTCCCATGCAAGCGCAGAAGGTGCAACACCTGCCCCTTTACTTCCCCCCTCCTCACTGTCCAAGGGCCCAAACACTCTTTTCAAGTGAAGCAGCATTTCACTTGCACTTCCCTCAATTTAGTCTACTGCATTCGCTGCTCCCAATGCATTTTCCTCTACATTGGAGAGACCAAACGCAGACTGGGTGACCGCTTTGAGGAACACCTTTGGTCTATCTGCAAGCATGACCCAGACCTCCCTGTCGCTTGCCATTTCAACACACCACCCTGCTCTCATGCCCACATGTCCGCCCATGGCCTGCTGCAATGTTCCAGTGAAGCTCAACGCAAACTGGAGGAACAGCACCTCATCTTCCGACTAGGCACTTTACAGCCTTCTGGACTGAATATTGAGTTCAACAACTTTAGATCATGAACTCTCTCCTCCAACCCCACCCCCTTTCCGATCCCTCTTTTTCCAATAATTTATATATATTTTTCTTTTCCCACCTATTTCCATTATTTTTAAATGTATTTCCATCCATTGTTTTATCTCTACCTTTTAGCCTATTTCGATCCCTTTCCCCCAACCCACCCCCACTAGGGCTATCTGTACGTTGCCCATCCTGCTTTCTACCCTTAATGTCATCATTAGCACATTTCTTAGATAATATCACCACCGTCAACACCTCTTTGGCCTTTTGTCTATGACATCTTTTGGCAATCTCCACCTATCACTGGCCCTCTATCCAGCTCTACCTGTCCGCCCCCCCCCCTTAAACCAGCTTATATTTCACGTCTTTTCTATTTTTCCTTAGTTCTGATGAAGGGTCATTTGGACTCGAAACGTTAACTGCATTCCTCTCCGCAGATGCTGCCAGACCTGCTGAGTTTTTCCAGGTATTTTTGTTTTTGACATAGATTCAAGATAAGTGGCAGAAGGTGTAGGGGGGATATGAGGAAGAACTTTTTTACGCAGAGGGTAGTGGGTGTCTGGAATTCGCTGCCCAAGTTGGTGGTAGAGGCAGAAACTTTAAACTCTTTTAAAAAGTACCTGGATCTGCACCTAAAGTGCTGTAAGCTGCAGGGCTATGAGCCGGGTGCAGGGAGGTGGGATTAGAAAGGGCACCTGGGTGTCCTTGGGCTGGCATGTACAAGATGGGCCAAATGGCCTCCCTGTGTGCTGTAACTTTTCTATGGTTCTAAGCACCCCTTCTATCTCCAGTGCATCAACACTCCCACAATCCTTATTACACTGTCCTTACTATCATTGATCATTTGCCACAGATTTATTTCACTACAAACATAAACACCAACAAACACTGTTGGTGTATTGGAGATGGAAGGGGTGCTTCAGTTGAAGCAGCTTTCAATGAGTTGCTTTGTGAGAGCTCTGTCATCTAGAGGCACTGGTGGTTAATGCCTCATCTCCATCTCTTCATGCTCCTCTTCCTCCCCTTCGTACCCTTGGCAGTCCTGCTTCTGCTACACTCCTTGTGCCCAAATGATGAGAAGTGCTGCTCTTGCGTAATGGAAATCTATATAGCACGCAACAGATAACCATCAATCTGGATAAGTTTATAAGGGAAACAGAAGGTACGGAATGAAGAACTGTTGCAGGTCCTCTCCTCCAGAATTGTCAATTGCTGTAGTAGCTTCTCATTGCTTGTTGAAGCCAATTGTATTTTGAGAAGTGTTTCTTTTATTCTGCAACAAGAGTGCACTTCCCCTTTAAGTGGTGCTGACAGACTTTAAGTAGCGTCAGAAACCTAGGCCCCAAATAGACATGCAGCCAAAAGCAAGATTAGCATTTGCTGCATGCCTGAGTAATGATGATAAACAGACAGCCTAAATGATATGTACTGCTGCAATAATACCAAGAGGCATTTACCCTTTTTTAAACACAATGAAATTTGTAAGCCTATGGGCAGAATCATCCCAGATTTGTACTGTGCGGTAGCAGGCAGGAAAAAGGATGTTTTATCTACTGGCCGCAATGACAGGTTTTCGTGCCGTATTGTCCCAATCCCACCTCATAAATCACGCATTCCTGAGAAACATGTCGTTGCTGGTGAGCGGCCTCCAAATCGCCCTCCACTCTGTCACGTCACTGCTTCCTCACACTGGACCTCACATTTAAAGTGCAGCCTCACACACACCTCTCAGTGCTTCCAGCCCAGGACTGCTGCAGAGATGGCCCCGAAAAGCAAGAAGACTGCAGCCTCCTGATTCAGTAACGTGTCCCTGGAATGCCTTTTGGATGCTGTGGAGGCCTGCCGTGATGTCCTGAACCCCAGCTCTGGGCAAAGACCAGCAAACAAGGTCACCAATCCAACATTGGAGACGGAGGCAGCCGTGGTCAGCACCAATACCCTGCAAAAGGGGACAGCCACCAGTGCAGAAGGAGTATGAATGGCCTCAGCCATTCTGCCAGAGTAACTCACTCTTTTTATCATTCTCAACTCACACACTCACAAACCCATCGTACATCGACAGGGATCTCACACCTCACGGTACAACACCACTAACTCTCTAACACACCCTCACATCTCCATCAGGCTCATATCCTCTGGATATGTCCTCATCCCGTCCATGGCTTCGGTCACCACACAACATTCCATGCAGTGCCATGTGTGCTGCCCACACTCTCTCCATCTGCTTTCATGCAGGAGAAGCTGGCTCACAGCAGGAGGGAGAGATTCCAGACCAGGGGTGGAATGGACCATATTAGGCCCCTCACTCACTTTGAGGAGTGTGTCATCATGCTGATTGGTGAGAACATGGACCATGCCTGCGGCAACGGCGAAGTCGGTGGTGAACACCCACGTGAAGATCCAGCACCACATCATCCCTCTCTCAATGCAACTGTGAGTGCTCTCTCTCCTGCTTTGACTCTGCTATGCACTAATTATCTCTACTTAGGTTCACGGGGAACTCTGCCAAGTGACCGTTACCCACAGCCAGCCAGTCCCTCAGCTCCATCCAGATCCACACCTCCAGCCAAGAAAGCACCTCCTCCATTGAAGAGCTGGAAATAAGTAGCATGGAAGACCCATCACAGTGCTTACCCACACCCTCCACCAGCCCAGAGGCACATACCTCGGCGGGACCTAGATATAGAGCAGGCTCGGGTTCACAATCTGGTGGTCACTGCATGGACAGGCACCTGCAGCAGGAGGAGGCAGGTTCAGCTGAGCTCCCTGGCTCTCCTCGGAAGACTGCTGGGGAAGAGGCATCTGTGAGGTCGAGTCAGATGACAAACCTCTGAATTTGGCCGACCAAGTCATTGTGGAGAGTCAGCAGAAGGCGGGAGAACATCAAGCAAAGCTGTTGGAAGCCCTCAAAAGAGCGGCAGGTGAGCCGGAGGTGCGCGTCCATCTGCTTTCTGATGAAGCAGTGCCCACACGTCTCCATGGGGAGGATGGCAGACACCATGGAGACTTCATTCTAGCAGAATGCAGAGATTCGCTCAGACCTGCACTCTATCGCGGTAGCCATAGATGAGTTCCTGCAGTGGCAACATGAGGTGGAAATGGGGTACCTCAATGTCCCTCCAGGTGCTCCTTCACTTCAAGGAGTCAGGCTGGGGCTCTCAGGCACCTGAAGGAAGGAGGAGTGGCAGTTGGACACCTCTGGGTCATCCACTCAGGAATCTCAGTGGCTGTCCACTCCCTCTGAGTCCCCTTTGCTTGTGACCCCCTCAATCTCATTCTCTGTCATCATAGGGAGCAGCTAACCCACAGGAGGCAGCCAAAGCAAGCCAGGGTCCCCAAAGCCTAAGCTCTCCAGAGGATTTATGCCAAAATCATCAAAGGCAACAGGGTCACCCATTGCTTAGGCTGACTTCACCCCTGCTGCTGATGTCAGGGCAGCACCTCGAAGAAGTAGTAGCCTAGAAAAGTTAATTTCTGATCACAAGTGGTTGCACAAGTGAACACATTTTGTTACTTTATAGTCTGAAAATATATATACTTTCACTGAATAACGTGTAGTGTCTTTCAGCTTCATTTACAGGCTTCGCGAGACCTCCTCCTGCATTTCCCCCCCTACCTCCCCCCCCACCCCCCCGGTCACTAGCAGTTCAGCTGCATGCAGCTAGACCATGAGTGATTCGTGATTCTGGAGGGAGAAGTGTGTGTGTGGCAGGGCCTTTTGGACCCTCGTGCGAGCACTCTCCCACACCTCCATCACACTCATCTCAATGTTCTGGGGTTCTCTTTCAGTTGTTTGTTGCTGTAGTCGTCTCGCACCTTCTGCTCCTCAGGTGTCCGTGATGTGGCCCTGATGGTTAGTCCCAACTTTTGCATAGTCACACTTGTCAAGATATGTTCTGCATTGGCATGTTTTCCCGCTGATGTGGTCAGTAAATTTGATGTGGGGGATTATTCTGGTGAGCTGGGCTTATAATTATATGCAGATGTATTAAAATGAGGCTCCTGACGCCCGGCGATGGGAACAGTGGCCCACCATTGACAGGCAGAGCAGACAACCGCAACCTGGTTTCACGATGGCGTGAATCCGATTTTTGGCCTTTCTGTCATATTGTCCATTCGCACCTGCCATGATGCCCAATGCCAACGGGCATGGAAAATTCCACCCAATGTCATTACATATTTTAAAAATTTTGATGATTTAGTCAATGTAATACTGTGTTTATGGGGATCTTGTCGTGCAGTGGGTAGCGTCCCTAATTCTGGGCTAGAAGCTCCAGGCCTGAGTCCCACTCTAGGATTTGATGGCCATGGAAGGTGTGTTCATAACAGGGCTTGTATATGCTTCCAATATGCCTAATGGCAAGTAGTAAGAGTGAGGGAGTTTCCTAGTCAGCCATACTGCAGAAGACAATGGTAAACCACTGCAGTACTTTGCCAAGCATAAACATGGAGCAATCCAATGGAAGTCCATGGTCACCAATGGTCTCTTAAGACATGGTACCTGGAGGAGCTTTATCCACTTTTAAAAAAAAATTTAACCTGGCTCTCTCTATTTTGTTTCTCTTGTTATGTTTCTTTAAATGTTCTCTCTTTTCATATTGAACTATTGAACTGTCATTTCTACTCACCAGATTACTTGAATGATTAACCCTTCGGGTTTGAATGACCTTTGCATCTTTCCTAATACAAATTTGTTATTGCTTAACATCTATAAATGTGTCATTTTATACAGTTTTTAATACACAGTACATGCTATTGGACATACAGCAAGGTTATTGGAACATGTCAAATTTCCAGCCTGTATAACGTGTGAATGATGAAAACGCCAGTGGGTTATACCATGTGTTAAACATTTATGGTGTGTAAAGATGCATTATTGATACATTTATACCATGAAGGTAATGGAAAATGTAAGAAAAAATACTGTATTTTATGAAACAAAATATATAACCTGCAGCCATCCCTTATTTTCCATTGTGCGCAAGTAAGGATATAGAAAATCGGAAGAATACTGATTGCCGTAAAAAAAATGGGAGCCCTAAGGCCATTACAATGTTAGAGATTGCTTCAATAAGTCCAATATGAAATTCATCCTAAATATAGGAGAAAAGTATCAACTCTCACCTTCATGGTTGCACATAGGTTTACAATGCAAAAGACCATTCCCAAGTTTGCCTATACACTATGAGTAGGTCACCACATTTCACAACAAGATTAACACTTTATCAAATCACGGCTCATGGTCGATGGGTTGAGAAGTGCCCTGAATATACAACGTAAACCCAATAAGGTTTAGTAACCACTGCAATTTTAAATGATGAAGAGCTTTTTTCCCCCCAAATTTTTCAGCAATACCACTACTTTTGTATTACTTCCTAAGGATTGATAAGGCACGAAGGAACACTTTATTGAGAAACCTATGGAAAGGGACAAGACCTACAGTGCAAGGGATCACTATAAGTTGTGAAGACTAGAAGATCAGGTAAATTAAAAAGTGGAAAAGAGATAAATCACCATTCCAGAGACATGAGCCAGGATTGTACCGGGCCCCAGATGGTGGACTAGGTCTAGGAGCCGGGTGGACGGAGGGGTGGAGAAGGGACAGTAAAATAAGGTCTCATGGAGTTGCGGGTAATATATTGGCATGGATGGAAGATTGGTTAATGGACAGGAAGCTGAAAATAGAGGCAAACAGGGCATTTTCAAGTTGGAAGTGGAGTGCCACAAGGAACAATGCCAGTACCTCAGATGTTAACAATCTATATTAATGACTTAGATGAAAAGACCGAGAGTAATGTGTCTAAGTTTTCTGATGGGACAAAGCTAAGTGGGAATTAAATCTATGAGGAGGACACGAAGAGATTGCAAAACAATATAGACAGATTGGGCAGAATTTTGCCCTTGGTTGGAGGGCGGGCCCCACTGGCTCGGCGGCGGGCGGACAGCTGACACCCGCCACTGAAATGGGGCCCGCTGCCATTTTGAGTGGGCGGGCCAGTTAAGGCCTGCCCAGCGGCCTGCCCGACAGGAAGCGCTATGTGTGAAAGAGCGCACTGCTCCCTGAGGCAAAGTGCTGTCTCAGGGAGATTCATGAGAGGTAAGTAAACTCTAAAAATAGATAAATATTAAAATTGTTAACATGTCCCCCTCATGTGACAATGTCACACAAGATGGGACATGTTAATAATAAACACATAAAATTTCTTAAATTTTTAATAAACGGACATGAAACTTCATCCCGACAGTGGATGAAGTTTCATTAATAATCTGCAGCCCACTGGGGCTTCTGGCCTGCCCGTCAGCCTTAAGGTTGGTCGGGCAGGGTGTTTAATAAGGTTAATTAGCTTGTCAAAAACAGAAATACCTGGAAAAACTCAGCAGGTCTGGCAGCATTGGCGGAGAAGAGCAACGTTGACGTTTCGAGTCCTCATGGCCCTTCAACAGAACTAGGTAAAAATAGGAAAGGGGTGAAGTATAAGTTGGTTTAAGAGGGATGGGGGGGGAGAAGGGTGGGGGGGGAGGTTGTTGGGACAAGCAAGCAGTGATAGGAGAAGATAACCAAAAGATGTCACAGACAAAAGAATAAAGAGGTGTTGAAGGTGGTGATATTATCTAAAAGAATGTGGTAATTAAGAGTGGAGAGCAGGACAAGCAAGGTATCTCTAGTGGGGGTGGGGGAAATAAACTATTGGTGGGATACGTTTAAAAATAATGGAAATAGGTGGGAAAAGAAAAATCTATATAAATTATTGGAAAAAACAAAAAGGAGGGGGAAGAAACGGAAAGGGGGTGGGGTTGGAGGATGGAGTTCAAGATCTAAAATTGTTGAACTCAATATTCAGTCCGGAAGGCTGTTAAGTGCTTAGTCGGAAGATGAGCTGCTGTTCCTCCAGTTTGTGTTGAGCTTCACTGGAACAATGCAGCAAGCCAAGGACAGACATGTGGGCAAGAGAGCAGGGTGGAGTGTTAAAATGGCGAGCGACAGGGAGGTCTGGGTAATGCTTCTGGACAGACCGAAGGTGTTCTGCAAAGCGGTCACCCAGTCTGCGTTTGGTCGCTCCAATGTAGCGGAAACCGCATTGGGAGCAACGAATGCAGTAGACTAAGTTGATGGAAGTGCAAGCGAAATGCTGCTTCACTTGAAAGGAATGTTTGGGCCCTTGGATGGTGAGGAGAGAGGAAGTGAAGGGGCAGGTGTTGCGTATTCTGCGTTCGCATGGGGAGGTGCCGTAGGAGGGGGTTGAAGAGTAGGGGGTGATGGAGGAGTGGACCAGGGTGTCACGGAGGGAACGCTCCCTACAGAATGCCACCAGGGGAGTGAAGGGAAGATGTGTTTGGTGGTGGCATCATGCTGGAGTTGGCGGAAATGGCGGAGGATGATCCTTTGAATGCGGAGGCCGGTGGGGTGATAAGTGAGGACAAGGGGGACCCTATCATGTTTCTGGGAGGGAGGAGAAGACGTGAGGGCGGATGCGCAGGAGATGGGCTGGACACGGTTGAGGGCCCTGTCTACTACCGTGGGTGGAAAACCTCGGTTAAGGAAGAAGGAGGACATGCCAGAGGAATTGTTTTTGAAGGTAGCATCATCATCACACATCTCCCCTTCCGCCCTCCGGCGGCATCCCATAGGGATCGTTCCCTCCGTGACACCCTGGTCCACTCCTCCATCACCCCCTACTCCTCAACCCCCTCCTACGGCACCTCCCCATGCGAACGCAGAATATGCAACACCTGCCCCTTCACTTCCTCTCTCCTCACCGTCCAAGGGCCCAAACACTCCTTTCAATTGAAGCAGCATTTCACTTGCACTTCCCTCAACTTAGTCTACTGCATTCGTTGCTACCAATGCAGTTTCCTCTACATTGGAGAGACCAAACGCAGACTGGGTGACCGCTTTGCAGAACACCTTTGGTCTGTCCGCAAGCATTACCCAGGCCTCCCTGTCGCTTGCCATTTTAACACTCCATCCTGCTCTCTTGCCCACATGTCTGTCCTTGGCTTGCTGCATTGTTCTCGTGAAGCTCAACGCAAACTGGAGGAACAGCACCTCATCTTCCAACTAGGCACTTTACAGCCTTCTGGACTGAATATTGAGTTCAACAATTTTAGATCTTGAACTCCCTCCTCCATCCCCACCCCCTTTCCATTTCTTCCTCCTCCTTTTTGTTTTTTCCAATAATTTACATAGATTTTTCTTTTCTCACCTATTTCCATTATTTTTAAATGTATTCCACCCATCGTTTATTTCACCCCACCCCCACTAGAGCTACCTTGCTTGTTCTGTGCACAGTACTGTGCACGGTTTTGGTCTCCATATCTAAGGAAGGATCTCCTTATTTTAGAGGCAGCACAACAAATGTTCACTGGATTAATTCTTAGAATGAGCGGGTTGACTTATGATGAGAGGCTGAGTAAATTGGGCCTATAATTTCGGCAGTATAGAAGAATGAGAGATGATCTTACTGAAACATACGAGATTCTGAAGGGTTTGACATGATAGACACTGAGGGCTAAATTTCCGCCAAGGAGATGGGAAACAGGCTTGTTTCCAGGCCAGGAACCCGCTTCCGGTGGGGTTGGGGGGTTGTGGGGTTGGGGTGGTGGTGGCAAGGGGAACTGATTAAAGTTAAAGTTTTCTAGTGTATAAGCCCTTAATTGACAGGGAAATGAGTTTCCTGTCCATTTTAGATTGGTGGACAGTTTCTTGAAGCTAGAGGGCCAATCAGAGGCTTTCCAGCTGCAAAGAGACACTCAGCTGCAGCAGAAGATAAGTAACTGAAAAGATGCCTCAGCAAGAAGGTGCCCTCTCACTCGCTTGTAAAAAAAAAACTAAAAGCAGCCAGACCACAACTGTAGGGGAGGGGAAGCCCCGCTATAGAATGGTCTATGACTGAACCATGACAAAGGCAGTCAGGGAAGGCCTGTATGTTTTCCAGGAGAGCTAGCATCTTAGCCTGCTACTGGGAGAGCTAGCATCTTAGCCTACCTCCAGGTAGTTGAACAGCTGCCCACCAACAACCGCACCGCCATCAACCCCACAACCCCCCAACCCCACGATGGGCAGCCTTCCCAATTCCCGAGCTCATCTCGAAAATGTCCACTGCATCTGACACGTTGCTGACACAAGTATTTTTGGTGTCCCGCGCCTCAGTCCTGCCCTTGGAGACACTGAAATTCAACACTGAGAGTTTGTTTTCTCAAGCTGGGGAATCGAGAACGTGGTGGTAACGTCTCAGGATAAGGGATCACTCATTTCAAACTGAGGTGGGGAGAAGTTTCTTCATTCAGAGGGTTGTTAATCTTCGCTATTCTGTCCCCGAAGTGTTGTGGATGCTCCATTGTTGAGTAAATTCAAGGCTAGGAGAGATAGACTTGGATATCTCAGGGAATTAAGGAATGTAGGGAACAGATGGGAAAGTAGAGAGGCGGCAGATCGGTCATCGAACTGAATAGCAGAGCAGGATCAAGGGGCCGTGTGGTCTACACTGTTCCCATTTCTTGTGTTCTTATGTTCTTAAGTCAACCTGATCGACAGACTTGGGTCCAGGTTGGATGGGGAGCACTCCAGGTAGTGAGCCTTGCAGCAGCTAGTGGGATTGTGAAGGGAGAAAGGTGAAGGGAGAGCTCTCTAATCCCAATCCCTGGGATGTCTGACATGGGTGCTGATCTGGTCTCGAGGAGGGTATCTTAACTTTGACCTTTGTGGCGTTTATCGATCAGGAGCTGGGAGATAAGGGGGTTGTGGAATGGGGGGGAGTAGCTGTGGGGTGGCCTGATGGCGAGAGTAAAGGAGACAGATAGTTTGGCGGGCCTGGAAAAAGTACTCAAACTCCTTCTGGTCTACAAGCAGCACGGTAAAGGCACTTAACCTTTTCCCCAAAGCTATCTTAGTCTCCTTTGAGTTAATGGGTCACCCGAGGTCTGGGGATCTCAACTGGCCAGTGTTAAGCTCATAAGACAGCTTCAATATGAGGCTTTGAACCTCATTATAATATTTAAATGGCCAACCCACTTCTTGAGGCTAATTTGGCTGCCTGACCCATGTCACCTCCATTAACTCTGGACGTGTGCAGGTTGGAAGCAGATTGGTCAGTTTGAAATTTTAAAAAATGTTTACATCTCTCCCTATCCTATTCTGGCTGCTTTTGGGATTAAAATTATGCTCCTTTTGATCAGAGTTATTCTGGAATAGGTTTTGTTAATGTAACTATTGAAAAACCCAATAAGCATGTGGGCATCCTTGTCTAATCTTCCTTCTGGTGGTTATGGATCGAGAAAGATTATCTACTTAACTTTTGAAATGGAATTTTACACTGGAGGCAGTGTCTCCAGTGTAAAAAATCGGTGGGGGAGGGGGATGGTGGGTGCACGAGCCCGCCCCAGTTGTTCAGCTTGCCCCGAAGCCATTTAATGGCTGTTGGGTTGTTTACTGGTTGGGGGCGAGACTTCCTCCCCCAATGGGGAGGAGATCCCACCTCAGAGAGCTGCTGGCCAATCAAATGGCTGGAAGCACTCTGGTCCCAGCAGCACCAGCAGGAGAGATGGCTACTGCAGAAAGTGTATTGAGTCCTCAATGGCGATCGTCAATGGAGAGGATCTGAATGTAAGTGGGAGCGTATCGCCAGGCCCAACCGGCAAGGGGGTTGGAGGGCTGGGATGGATAGGGCAATGAGGAGGGGAAACACGGGTGTGGGAAGACCTGGGGTGGGGATCTCCAGTAGGCACAGGATGAAGCAGTTCCCACCCTCTTGACCTGATGCCAGCCTGAGCAGCGCAAGTTGCCATGCTGCATACTTGGCACCCGCCTCCTCCCGCTGAGGATAAGATCCCAGTAGCAGCAGGAGGAGGCCTGAAGGAAGTTGAGCTTCCCAATTCCTCACCCGCCACAGTTAAAATTGCAGCAGGGAAGGGGCAAGTAGATCGGCGTCAAGAATGACACTCAATTTTATGACCCTCCTTCACTTGCCAATCCAACCCCGGAAGCCTGTAAAATCCAGGCCTGGGAGTCGTCGAGCCAAAATAACACGATGATCCGTTTGTAGTACTCCAGTTAGTGAATCAAACCATTGATGGATGGTAAATTGTCAGCTGATGAGAAGTTATAATGGGCATTGTTAAATAACGACATTAGACTTTGAAGGCTGCCAATTGTTGTGGTTGGGTGAGTCCATATTTTGGCACTGTATGGCAGTGTTGGTAGTACAGCACCATAAAAGGTTTAAGCTTTGTTTTTCACTGGTACATTCTCCTCTACCACATGTGCTTATCACAGTGGCATTGATAAAATAACTAGAGACAAGAAGAACCATATGGAGAGAGAGCAAGCTTGGAGCTGAGATATGAGGAAAAGATCACCAACCAAATGACAAACTTTTTAAAGGAAGTCCCTTCTTAACACCGAGCTAAGGTGTCAGCTTGCCTTAGTCGGTCGCATTTGACTCACTGTCAGAAGGTTGTGGATTTAAGCTCAGTTTAGTTGTTCAGAATTTAATTTAGGCTGATACATAAATGCAACACTGAGGGAGTGCTGTGTTGCTGCAGGTGCCATTCTTTGAATGAGAATTAAAACTCTAGCCTTTTCTGCCTGTTCTGGATCAGGTGCCTATTAAAAATCCCATTGCACTACTTTAAGAACAAGATTTTCTTGGTGTTTCAGCATCATTTCTCCTTCATTCAATAATACTAGAAACAGATTAGTTGGTCATTTGACTCATTATTACTTATTGGATTTTGCTATGTGAAAGATGGTTGTCCACACAACAACAGTCACGGCATGCTTTGTACAAATGTCTGAGAGATGATGTAGGTTGTTATTTAAATGTAATTGTTTATTTGCTTTGCTTTCTCTCAACTCTCTTCCATGCATCACAATTTCATTACAGTTTTAAAACAAGAAAGATTAACTTAAGAAGTTACTACCAAAACAGATGCACATTTTTCCATTTGCAATCATAAAAAGTGCTGTATTCAATACATTTCCCAGAGGAAATTTTGTTTCTATTGTTATTATGCTGTAGATATGCAGAAGATATTTACGTCTCATTTCATTTCTAGTGCAAACTTACTGAAGCACTTTCGCAAATTATCATTTACCACCAATGGATCTCATAATAGTGCTATTGACAGACTTGTTGAAAATCAGGACTCCTGCTAAGAAAAGAAATGAACTGGGCTCGGTCTGGACAGGGAAATTATAATTACCATGTCAAAGTTCCAATAAAGAATACAATGGTTAGATTTTCATTTCAAAAGCCTCCCATTTGCAGCAGTCAGTGTTGAAAATGGGTGTTGTGAATTACTGCCTCAATCTTGCCTCAAAAATGATCCTGAAATTCTCATTTCTAAATGTTTACACTCTGGAAAACTTGCAGCCTGGAGCCCTCACAACCACATGTAAATTAGGGTGAATGGGTGGAGCCTAGATAAGTGACCCACATGCACCACCCCCCCCGCCCCCAATTATTACCACAGACTTGACCTCTGAGAAAACTGCCACTATATAAGTGGTGGTATGAACAGCACAACTGAATCCTTCCTGATGACGATATCTTTGTTGTGACATCTAAAATTTTGTGGAAATTTATCTGGACATTAAACTTTCTGTTTGGAGTTTTTCAAAAGATGTCTCCTGCACAAAGCGAGTCATGGAGAAAGTTACGTTTTTAGACTCAAGAAATGGATTTCCTAATAGGAATACTTATATTCCTACGTGTTGAAGAAAATAACATGAGGAAAGTTCAAAGAATTAAAGGGCTTGATTCCTTGCTGATTGTGTATTATAATGGTGGGAAGAAAATGGTACAGGAAATCTGCAGTCAAGTTAGACAGCTGAGCAGATATAATAGGTGTATTGGTCTGCAAGATTTTAATTATCTACTTATTGATTGTGACAGAAAGGAAGTAAGTGGAGAAATGAAGAAGTCCCTAAAATTTTTAGTGCCTGCTTCCTCAAGCTTAGCATTAGATTAGGTAAATGAGCTATATGATACAATATGCTCAGGTTTAAGATCAAACAAGAAAGGAAAAATGTCAGGTGAAAAATCTCAGGATCGGATTAGGACAGATTTTAGAAAGGTGATGCGTTTGCCAGCTAACATAGAATGAAAGGAGAACTTAGCACACATGCTTGTAGAGCAACTATGGATTTTTATTTTATAAAAAGGGATTCCAAAGATACAAGATTTGTAATTATCTTATGATGTTGTTTGTAATGATGCTGTGACTGATAAATTGCTTCGTGAGGGGTTGTGAGGTATGATACAACACACTGACCCTTTGTATAACCTACTGCATGATTGCTTGTTAAGCAAAGATCAAATACTCTTGCTTAAAATTACTTTGTCTAGACATAATTCACACTCATTGCCTAAAAGTAAACTTGGAGCACTGTACAAGTTTTGTTCTAATATGATTCTGGAGCACTGCCCCTGCTGACTTTGACATGCACCTTTGGAGAGCAGACAGAACTGCAGGAAAGGCAAACCTGAGAAAATAAAAGTCTCTGGTCTAGACTTTCAGGTGTGCCTAGTTTTGGATGCATTATACCAGCACAGCGTTAACAGCCCACACTCAAGTGGGGAGGTCTGAGGTGCCCTTGATTTGGACCTCATCATAATGTAGACAGCACCAGGAGCCCACACAGGTTCATGCTCCAAATTCCAGATTGAATGAGTGATTGGGTTGGATCATGGGGATCTTGAGGAGGAACAGTTGGAGTCCATGAACAGGGGTTCATCGTAGGGTTGCGTAAGATGATCACAGACCTCAGGATTACTGTTGGAGGGTCAGGAGTGTTTTCAGGGATTGGGTCAGAAGGTTGCAGACCATTGGAGTACTGTTGGGTGGTCGGGAGAGTTGTAGGGAGAACTAGGGGCTTGGTGCTGGAGGTGCCTGCAGAGCTGTTAGAGGTCAGGGGGATGGTAGGTACCTGGAGGTCAGAGTCAGAGAGGGAGAAGATCTTGGGGCTGTGCACTGCAATGATTATGGTAAATAATTACCTTATTCTATTTATGTGGTGCTTAGCAATGGATTTCTGCAGGCAATCTGCACTGGCATCGACTGACTCAGGCCAAGACAAAGTGGCAGCAGGCATTATGCTCCTTATTTGTATATGCAAATGGCCTAATACCTACTTCAGATATGGGAAGATGCTGCTGCTTGCTTGTCCTTTAACAGCGTGGCATCGTATGGAAATAGTGGCCTAACTGCGCTGGCTCACTGAACAACAGTTTGGCTGCCAAATGGCACCCGTAGCACCCAAATGACAGATGCTCCTGTGATTTCAGTTTTGCATTATCCATAGTTCAAAAACGGATGGAAAGGACAAACTTTATTTATGATTTTAAAGCAACTTCCAGAGTGTTGCCAAAAAGCCACCATCTATCAAACTCCATTATCTCTGCTTAAAGCAATCTGTATTACATTGGTTGGCTAATTGATACAATGCCAGATACTGATTGTTAGTGAGTGTCTGAATAATTAAATTGGCATGTAATACTGAGAGGAGAAACTTCTGCTTGTTACTATTGGAGGAGAAGAAATGGAAGAAAAACTGTTTTCCTTTACATGCAAGAAAAGCTAGAGAGGAAGAACAAAGATAGAAGATCAGTGAACATCTTTTTAGTTTCAAAATCTGAGACTGTTAACATTATCCAGAAAAAAGCTGTTAGGGTGGTAGAGTGCCTCACAGTTTGGATCTGTGGAACAGCACTTCACAATAATTATTTTTATAATAGGCAGGGAAGTGTGTGAAGAGCGGGAGACAGAAGCACTTTTATCCCTCATTTTACAACAAAGGCTGCATCAGAGGGATAGAAATAGGATGCAGAATGTTTAAGTTTGTCTGCTAAACACTATACTGGGCAGAATTTTGCCGTTAGCGAGCAGGGGGCAGGGCCTGCTCGCCAACACGTAAAATGATGCGGGATGATGTTGGACGGAACCCCCGACGTCATCCTGGCCCACTTAAATTTTCAGGAAGGCGGGCCCGCAGCAAAATCAGCTGTGGGCCAGTTGACCTGTAAATGGCCAATTGAGGGGGACATGTTAGGGAAATTTTTTTTTCTATTTTTCATACTTGTAAAAGTGTAAGCGATCTCCCTGAGGCAGCACATTTCCTCAGGGAGATGCGCATGTGCGAAACAGCGCACTCTCGCTTTTGGAGAATCCCCCCCCCCAGCCCGCACATGAAGCGCACAGCGCTTCCCGCCGGATGTCACGCTGGGCGGGCCTTAATTGGCCTGCCCACGTAAAATGGCAGCAGGGCCCGCTTCTCCGGTGGGGATTGTCTCCCCGCCCACCGGAGATTGGGTCGGGCCTGCCTGCCCGACAGGCAGAAAATTCTGCTCACTGTGCCTGGGACAATTGAACTGTCAAAGTGAAGCAGAAAAACCTTTTAGGACTCCTGAACTGCCCAGGATAGATAAATTACCTCAGCGTAGACTGTCATGTTACCATATCAGCACCTTCCTCCTGCAAACTAGCATGTTTAACAAAGACAAGGAGGAACCATCTCAATCCATGCTACAAATTATCAGAAACTGCTGCCATTGTAGGAGAAGGAGGAAGCTAGATTGAAAGGCTACATTGCATTGGTGCTGTGATATTTCTTTAAGAAAGAATATGCTAATAAGTAAGTAGCCAAATGTAAAGCATGTGACCAACAGACATTGTTCAGAGGAGCTTTCAGTTTAACTAGTAGCATGTGGCATGAAGGAGTTGCAACTGTATTTTCGTGTTAACAATAGCTGTTGAATCTTTATAGCAATATTGTCTGATGAGCAATCCTGTTTTACGTCTTCAAATAAACTGAATCTATGTTTAGTTTACCAGTCCCTAGTGAGTTTGGTAAGTTTGTATTAAGCAAATGTATAACAAGCAAAAATATAACAGTAGGTACCAATAACAATAGGATGCATTGTGCCCTTAATAGCTCTGACAGTTATCAGATTAATTGTCAAGAAAAATAAACACTGGCTGGTTGAATTTTGCTGAACTCCTTAAACCTTACCTTTTAAATGACTGGACACTCCTGCTCTCTCCAGCTCCATATGAAGATAAGTTTAAAAGAAAAAAATACCTTTTTGGCGGCAGACTCCATTGGTTGTTTTAAGGACACTGAAGCACCCACAAAACTAAATACAACAGTCCAACAACTCTTCAACATTCCCTGCAACAACTAATCTGGTAATTACCATATTGCTTAGGTACACAAAGCCTCCCATTGGTATTTGGAACAATGTGGTCTTTCAATCCAGTTTCTACTTTGTTCAATGCTGACAGATGTACAGGAAAGGACCTGAAACAGTAGTTGGATCCCGTATTCAGATATGCAAGTCAAGAACATATGAAATTAATGTCAGATGTATTTCAGGCATCCTTGGGGTGGGAGACAGTACTATGAAATTGCTACTCTAAACTGCCTTGAAAGGTTTCGGATTTTTGATTTGATCTGAAAAGTGAGTTGTGAATTGAAATAACCATGCAATTCAAAAGGAGGTAGCGGTGAGGCAACTATTTGAAAAAGTTACACAATATGGCATGATATTAACACCATTTGTTTGCAAGAAATTGGGCAGATAAAATGCCTGGACCAGTTCTCCACTGTAAATTGTCACCTGGATCCTGTGGTTTCCTATTTCATAGATGCAGGAAGTTGAGCTTAAGTGTGCAGGGTTCATTGTGCAAATCTGGCTGCAACAATGATATCATTTTAGCCTGAGCTGAGAAGCCAGAATGAAGAGAATCAGGAAGCTAAAGGGGCACTGTAGGCAAGCTTTTTGTTCATCTTTGTGGGAAGAGGAAAAATAGATGGTCCCTTTCAGGTCCACAAAGAAAGTTTAGACTTTCCCTGTGCCAGAGTCACCCTGCCCCACCATGAGAACACCACCCCCCTCCTCAAACATCCCCCCATCTCACACTTACTGAATGCCGGTGGGCAGCTAATCCCAATGTTCAGGTAGAAGATGAACCAGCAGCATAGTAAGGAAGCCTGGCAAACAAAATACTGCTGCAAGCAGGCAGGAAGCAAACTGAAAGCAATGGTTTCCTGCTGGAAATCCATTGGCAGTTAAAATCCTTTCCATGCTTGTACTCAAATTGTGTTGTTTGGCTCCTTCATCCGGCAAGCTGCCTATGGAGACAAATGATAGTTGATGAAACATAAGATCGAGTTAAATTGAAGCATAATTCCTGTGATTGAAACTGATTTCTAATTCCTTACTTAATGTGATTAATTAAATAAATCAATACCAAGGTAAAACTTAGTCAAAGAAGATCAATTTTTGTCACACTCCTGTAGTGTCTGTAATTGAGCTGCCACTAAAATCAGGATTAAATTCATTGTAACTGGTTTGTTATAATGGAATTTACAATAATGAAGTTGCAGGAATGCAACTTGTAAAATTTCTCATTGTCATGTATTCTTTAGTATTAATTTATGAGCAAGACATTGACTTATGCATTCCTATAACTTAGACACCCTACCAATCTTGCATATATGTCAAGAGCAGATGTTTGACAAATTCACATGATAATGACAACATTGGATATTAAGTCTCTTTCTTTGTAATTTAATAAGAGAAACCTTTACATGAGGGTTTTAAAATCCCCATTGTTTACATGCCAAAGGCAGACGAAGAACCTTCAGCACATATAAAAATGAAACAGATCTACTTAAGCATGATATTAAATATTGAAAGATTTCTGATGACTGTTCTGATTTTCATTACAAATGCATGGTTGAATATATTAGAATATATGTTCTTAAAATAGTCATTGTAGAACCTTTCGCAAGCAATTAAAAATGATAATTCAAGTGACCCAGTATAATGCATCAAAACACATAAATCTTTAATACCAATTATAAATGTATACAGACCTCATTGTTAACCTCTGTGAACATTTACCCAGGAAAGTTTTATCTTCCCAAGTGCATGTCTTAACTGCCTAAATTATTAATGAGTGGATACCCCTGTGCCCTTATTTAATTCTTTCCAATTAATTAAATCCAAAAATTTAAGGGTAGCCTCTTTTTACAGTGTTATTTAGTGCAAATGGAGGTGGCATAGTTACAGGAGGTACAACTCTTTGCTCTTTGAAAAGTTTAATATAAAATGGCACTTCTCCCTTCTATTTGTTCCAACCTTGCCTCTTTTCTTCTTT
Source organism: Cetorhinus maximus (assembly GCF_964194155.1). Classification (NCBI taxonomy): domain Eukaryota; kingdom Metazoa; phylum Chordata; class Chondrichthyes; order Lamniformes; family Cetorhinidae; genus Cetorhinus; species Cetorhinus maximus. The sequence goes on from NC_135894.1 coordinate 51,187,759, forward strand.
TTATCCTCTGGTGACACTCATAGCCTGATGATACTTATGCTTTCATGTCTCATTAGGCTCCGTCCTAACTGTTCCAAATGTATTGAACTCTTCAGGTTGCTTCTTGTTTCCCTTTTTTGACATGAGATTATGTCCCTTGACTCCATTATTCAGGTTTTTATTACAAAGTTTCACTCTGCTCCACTCCTTTAGTAAAAGGCAGAATTCTAAACATTATTGAGCCTGTTCAAGTCTCTTTTTTTCCTCTGAAACTAGCCCATCAACATGTGCTATTGCCAGTTCCCTTTTACAGGAACATTATAAAGTAACATTAAAACATTCACTTCCTCCACCTCCGACGCATAGTGACACCACTGTGTACCATCTACATGATACACTGCAGCAACTCACCAAGGCTTCTTCAAAAGGACTTTCCAATCTTGTGACCTCTTCTGCCTGGAAAATGAGGATAGCAGGTGCATAGGCACCTGCAAGTTCCCTTCCAAGTTACACACCACCCTGATTTGGAAAATATCACCTTCCTCCATCATCGTTGGGCCAAAATCCTTGAATTCCCCACCTGACAACATTATGCATGTACCTACACTGCATGAATTGCAGTGGTTCAAGAAGGCTGCTCACACCGGCCTTCTCGAGAAAAATTAGAGATGGGCAATAAATGCTGGCCTTGCCAGCAATGCCCACAACTCATGAATGATTATCTTTCCAACTATGGTCCCCTCTTTCCCAGTGCTGCCAAACCCAAGGCACTCTTTTACAAATCCTGGAAAATAAATAATTTTCCTTGCCATTGCAGCTATAAAAGCAAATCCATTAGGGTACCGCTAAAGCACAGGACCTCCTGTGGTTCCAAACCCAAAGACCTCACCTTGAATACTGCCAAATGTGCTAAATAGTATCATTTCACAACTGTTAAATCTCTCACCATCTCTTCTCCCCATGGTGGTAAATCCTAATATACCACCCTGTTGGTAAAAGTTAGGATCCATATTAGTGATGCTGAATTCCGGGATGCCACTCCCCAAATGCTATAATACATATTTTTCAATAATTTCAGGTAAATGCTTTTATTTATTCTTTCATGGGGTGTGGGCATTGCTGGCAAGGCAAACATTTGTTTCCCATCCCTAATTGCCCTTGAACTGAGTGGCTTGCTAGTCCATTGTAGATGGTAGAGGGTAGTTAAGAGTCAACCACATTACTGTAGATCTGGAGTCACATGTAGGTAATGATAGCAGATATCCTTCCCAAGGTTATTAGTAAACTAGATGTTGCATTTTTTTTTGACAATTGAAGATAGTTCCAGTGACTGAGACTAGCTTTCAATTCTAAATTGATTAATTGAGTTTAAGTTCCACAAGCTGCCAGGGTGGGATTTGAACCTGTGTAGCCAGAGCATTAACCTGAGCCTTAGGATTACGACACCACCATCTCCACTTGCCAAATTCAGGTAAATATGCTTCTGATAGTAAGTTAAGTATGAATGGACTTAGATCCTGAGGACTGACACAATCTCCACGGTATTCACTGGTTTGGTCTAGAAGGACTAAAGGGCAATGAAAATTTGGAATATGTGCAGGGTTATGCCTCACAGGCCATTTTTCCTCCAGAATGGACCTGCCAGAGTTAGATAGAATTTTTTTACTACAGGTGGCACTATTGTGGGCCAGTCTCAAAGCCTCCTCCTACTTAGTGTAGCAATTTAGGTGCTGCATAGATTTTCAGTGCTGTCTGGTGTAGCAGTGGATGGACAGGATTGAGTAGAGAACTGAGATGTCCCTGTGAGGTTACTTTATGTTGCAGAAAACCAACGGAAATAATTTGTATTGGATTTTAATAAGCACACTAAGATTGTGGACAAAATGGTGGACCAGAAGGTAGCAAAGTGCAGTCATGTTGGGTGAAATAAAATGGTCAGCCAGCTATTGGAAAAACATGATTTGACCATGGTGGAGTTGGTTGCCCAAACCAGCGATACACTTTTTATTACAGGGTGGGCCAACAACCTTTAAATCACTTGCATGGAGATCTTCAAGAAGGCTGCTGCTGCGGAGAAATGGTCAACAGGATCCTCAGTTTGACATTGATATCCCTCCTCATTGTCATGGGTAGGAGATGCACTGAATATAATGTTTGGCTCAATGCCAAGCAAGAGGTCTGGGGAAAAGCCTTACTCCAGGCAATGATACTTTAGAACATAAGATAAGAGGAGCAGATGTAGGCTATTTGGCTCCTCAAAAGAACTCTGCCATGCTGAAATAATTTGTCTGATCTGGTTGTGGCCTCAATTCCGTTTTCCTGCCTATCCCACATGCATAACCAGTGACTCCCTTGATAAAAACCTGCCTAACTTAGCCTTAAAAATATTCAATGAACCAGCCTCCACTGCTCTCTCTGGGGTAGAGAATTACAAAGATGAATCGCCTCTGGGAGAAGGAATTCCTCCTCAACTCCATCTTAAATGGGAGACCCGTTGTGCTGAAACTGTTTCCCCTCATCTTAGATTCTCCTACGAGGGGAAACATTGGCCTGAATTTTTGTAAAGACAGAGTGCCTCTCTGTTATTCTGGATCAGGAAGTCCCGCCCCCGAACATGGCACTTATCGTTTTTGCAGAGGAAGGTAATAGGGATAGGTTCCAAATTGAATATCAGTGGTTCACGGAGGCAGCTGCTCATAGGAAACAGCAGTAGCCTCCGGTGATGTTGGATTTTCATCAGCTAGAAGTGTGAAACATATGGGTGGAATCATTCTAGATCTGCATTAAGTATGGTAACGGGCGGGAAAAATAACGTTTTACCCACTGGCCGCCATGGTGGCTTCTCACGCCATATCATCCCAATCCCACTTTATTAATCATGCATTCCCAGGAAACATGCTGTTTTGATAGCAGACAGGCTCTCATTGCCTGCCACACCACCACCTTGCCACTTCCTCACACCAGGTACCATATTTAAAGTGTAGCCACATGCACACCTCTCAGTGCTTCCAGCCCAGGACTGCTGCACAGAAGACATGGCCCTGAAAGGCAAGAATGCTGCATCCCCCCAATTCAGTAATGCGTCCCTGGATGGCCAGCCATGATGTCCTCTACCCCCACTTTGGCTGCAAGCAGGAGGGGCAGTAACATCACCAATCCGGCTTGGGAGGTGGTGGCAGCGGTGGTCAGTGCCAACGTCCTGAAAAAGAGGACAGCCACCCAGTGCCAAAAGAGGATGAATGACCTCCTCTGTTCAGCCAGGGTAATTCACTCTTCTCATCACTCTTAACACACACACTCACAAACCCATCACACATCCACAGGGAACTCACTCACTGCCAGTTCAAGGGACATCACCATTCACTCTCTCACACACACCTTCATTGTCCTCATCCTGTCGATGACATTGATCACCACACAGACACATGCCAGGCATCCTTATCATCTGGCCTAGGAGGCACCCTGCTTATACTCTCTCTATTTACATTCAAGCAGGACAAGCTGGCACACTACAAGAAGAAGAGGCTGTAGACTGGTGGAGGAATGCCTGATATCAAGGTTCTACCAGACTTTGAAAATAGACTCATACAGCTGGCTGGCAAAGATCTGGACCGTTTCAATTCAGGCCATCCTCTCAGCATCTACCTGTCAAGCCCCCTCAGAATCTTATACTTTCTACATGATCACTTCTCATTTTTATAAACTCTAATGAAAATAGGTGCAATATTCTCAACCTTTCCTCATAAGACACTCGGTCAACCTAATGAGCCTTCTCTGAATTGCCCCCAATGCAAGTTTATCCATCCTTAAATAAGGAGACCCAAAACTCTACGCAGTACTCTAGGTGCAATTTCACAAATGCCCTGTACAGTTGTAGCAAAACTTCCCTACTTTTATATTCCATCCCCCTTGCAATAAAGGCCTGAAAACAATGTATGAACTCATCCTCAAGGCTACCTATGCCAAGGTTATTCGTCCAATCTATACGAAGATTAAAATTTCCCACAATTATTACAGTACCTTTCTTACAGGCCCCCAATATTTCTTGATTTGTAATCTGTCCTAAAGTGTAGCTACTGTCAGGGGACCTAAAACTATTCCCACCAATGCCTTCTTTCCATTGCTATTTCTTATCTCTATCTGAACTGATTCTACCTCTTGATCTTCTGAGCCAAAATCATTTCTCACTACTGTCGTGATCTCACACTTAATTAACAGAGGTACCCCACTTCCTTTATTTTACTATCCTTCTGAAATGTCAAATACCCTTGTATGTTCTGTTCCCAGCCTTGGTAACTTTGTAACCATCTCTCTGTAATGGCTATTATATAATATTGATTTATTTCTATTTATACTCTTAATTCATCCATCTTGTGATGAATACTGCAAGCATTCAAATAAAGAACCCTTAACACTGTCTTACCAGTTTTCCCTACTTTGCCAGTGAACTTTTATGTTTGTATGCTCTGTACCTTATGTCACACTCTGGTTATCATTGCCTGTTTTGTTACCCTGCACCCTGTTGTCCTTTCTTGTTAACTTTGTAAATCTCTCCTCATGTGAACCCTTACCCTCTCACCATTTAGTTTAAAGCCCTCTGCACAGCCCCAGTTATTCAATTCACTGGTTCCAGTGTGGTTCAAGTGAAGCCCATCACATCAGAACAGTTCCCTCTTTCCTCTGTACTGGTATGCGTTGGGATGTCCAGTAGTATCACTTAAGGTTTGGGAGTCTCAGCATGCTGCATTGTTTTTTAATGGGATTGAAGTCTTTGGCTGCTTTCTTGCCCAAAGTAACCTGGTCATATATTTTAGAAGTCCTGGAACTGCTGTGCAGGCCATGAGTGGGCAACATTTGGAACATGGTGAAATAATTAATTTATCTTTATGGTATTTGTGCTCCTAAGGAATGAGTGAGGAAGGTTGTTCAGCTCATAGCATATGATAGAAAGGACAGTGGGGGTTTGGGTGAGCAGAGAGTTTAAACAATATTAACCTGCCTGGGTAATATTGTCTTCATCCAGGAATAAACTGTCTGCTTGTACATGCGAACATACAACTGGAAACAACCAGCTGTCCATTGAATGCACTTAAGCATTATGAGCCTCAGTGTTCCCAGGTAACCTCATGGGAAAGGGCAAAAATATTAAAATACCCAAGACCATGTCAGTGGGAAAATTATTCTGGGAAATTCCTCCCTGATCTCAGAATTTTGAGCAAAATGAGTACGCAAGACTACAATAACCATGAGGCATATTAGCCAACAACCTGTATATATTTTGAACACATTGATATTGGCCTCAACTAAGAACTCGACCATAACCCTCCTGAATTGTTGACAGTGCACTCCCACACACTGTATACGCTTCTTGAGGTCACAACCATGTTTGAAAAGAAAAGCTTCTTGACATCTAACCTTGTTCTATGTTCATGTCCTCAGCTTCTTCCCGAGCTACCTGTTTCAAACCGTCTTCCTACTCAAACAGCCTAATCACCTCACTACTTTAAATATCTCTACCAAATTTTGCCAAATTCCATTCTTTTCCAGAGTAAGAAGACAATGCTTTCTCTGCTTATCATGATAAATAAGGGTTTAAATTTGATTTTAATGGGGTTTTATTCTCACTCATGGTCAAGTTCGTATGCTGATAGCTAGCCACACTTGGAATGGACAGATACTACTTGAACTCTGCTGCTACCAAGAGCTATGAGTAACTAAAACTATCTTTCGGAACAAACTATGCCTTAATGTATCCTGGAGACATCCAAGATCAGGGTGTTGGCACAAGCTGTACCAGATCAACACCAGTAATGACTCTCTGAACAACATTCTCAACACTTTCAGCTACGGCAGTGCTGACTGTGATGCAGATCACTCCCTCATGTGCACTAGGGTTAGGATGCAACACTGAAAGCATTTTCATTCAAAACAGCAATGCTGTCTCATATCAACATCAGCCATACTGCCTACCCAGATAAGAACCAATAGATCCTCGATTGAACAAGTGCAGCAGAAGTACAGAAGCAAAATGGAACATACTTCAAGACACCATTAAAAATATCGCACTCTCCGTGTTTGGAAAGCAAGAGTGGAAAAATGCTGACTATGGGACATTACCTTGCGGTGTACTTTAGGGAGATCAATGTCAGCGTGGAAGCTCTATATACCATAGAGTGTCTGCCTGTTGTGGCAGAGCAGCATATCAAACCCACAGTGCAGGAGCTTAGCAAAGCTATTGACTTGCTTGCCAAAGGCAATGTTCTGGGTGCTGATACTATAACACCTGAACTGATCCAGCATGAGAGACCAGCACCCCTGCAGAATCTGCATGAATTTCTTTGTCTCTGGTGCAGGGAGAGGGCAGTGCCCAGGATATGCTTGATGCAAAGATTGTGACACTGTGCAAGAAGAAGGGCGACCCCAGCGATTGCAGCACTTATCAAAATAGCACAAGACTGGTCTTAGTTGCGGGTCATGTGTTCTCTTGCATCACTGTGTGGGTGGTACTGTACTCAATCCCACATTAACCCTATATGTGCCAGACACTTGTACATTTTAAAAAATCATTTACGGGATGTGGGCGTCACTGGCTAGGCCAGTGATTATTGCCCATCCCTAGTTGCCCTTGAGATGGTGGTGATGAGCTGCCTTCTTGAACTGCTGCCATGTGGTGTAGGAACACCCACAGTGCTGTTAGGGAGGGAGTTCCAGGATTTTGACCCAGCAACAGTGAAGGAACGGCGATATATTTCCAAGTCAGGATGGTGAGTGGCTTGGAGGGAAACTTCCAGGTGGTGGTGTTCCCATCTATCTGCTGCCCTTGTCCTTCTAGATGGTAGTGGACATGGGTTTGGAAGATGCTGCCTAAGGAGACTTGGTGAATTCCTGCGGTGCATCTTGTAGATGGTACACACCTCTGCTACTGCCATAATTTTAGGCTAAGGGGTGGTAGATTTATATCAGAGGTGAGGAGGAATTACTTTTCTCAAAGGGTCATGTTTCTGTGGAATTCACTACCTCGGAGTGCAGTGGATGGCAGGACGCTGAATAAATTTAAGGAGGAGATACACAGATTTTTAATTAGAAATAGGTTGAAAGGTTATGGGGAGAGGGTGGGAAATTGGAGTTGAGGCTGAAATGAGATCAGCCATGATCGTAATGAATGGTGGGGCAGGCTCGAGGGGCTGAATTGCCTACTCCTGCTCCTAGTTCTTATGTTCATATGTTCTTATGTACTGTGCATCAGCGGTGGAGGGAGTGGAACTTTGTGGAAGAGATGCCAATCAAGCTGGCTGCTTTGTTGCGGATGATGTCAAGCTTTTTCAGTGTTGTTGGAGCTGCACTCATCCAGGCAAGCGGAAAATATTTCATCACCCTCCTGACTTGTGCCTTGTTGATAGTGGACAGGCTTTGGGGAGTCAGGAGGTGAGCTACTCGCCGCAGGATTCCTAGCCTCTGACCTGCTCTTGTAGCCACAGTATTTATATGGCTAGTCCAGTTCAGTTTCTGGTCAATGGTAACCCCCAGGATGTTGATAGTAGGGGATTCAGCGATGGTAATGCCATTGAACGTCAAGGGGTGATGGTTAGATTCTCTCTTGTTGGGGATGGTCATTGCCTGGCACTTGTGAAGATCGAATGTTACTTGCCACTTGTCAGCCCAACCCTGGATATTGTCCAGGTCTTGCTGCATTTGGACATGGGCTGCTTCAGTATCTGAGGAGTTGCAAATGGTGCTGAACATTGTGCAATCATCAGTGAACATCCCCACTTCTGACCTTATGACGGAAGGAAGGCCATTGATGAAGCAACTGAAGATGGCTGCGCTGAGAATACTATTCTGAGGAAGTCCTGCAGTGATGTCCTGGAGCTGAGATGACTGACCTCCAACAACCACAACCATCTTCCTTTGTGCGAGGTATGACTCCAACCAGCGGAGAATTTTCCCTCTGATTCCCATTGACTCCAGTTTTGCTAGGGCTCCTTTTTGCCATACTCTGTCAAGTGCTGCCTTGATGTCAAGGGCAGTCACTCTCACCTCACCTCTGAAGTTCAGCTCTTTTGTCCATGTTTGAACTAAGGCTGTAATGAGGTCAGAAGCTGAGTGACCCTGGTGTTAGCTGAATTGAGTGTGAGTGAGCATGTTATTGCTGAGCAAGTGCCGCTTGATAGCACTGTTGATGACCCATTTCATCACTTTACTGATTCTGGAGAGTAGACTGATGAGGCACCAATTGGCCAGGTTGGATTTGTCCTGCTTTTTGTGTACAGGACATACCTGGGAAATTTTCCACATAGACAGTTAGGTGCCAGTGTTGTAGCTGTACTGGAACAGCTTTGCTAAGGGGCACAGCAAGTTCTGGAACTGAAAATAGTGCCTCCAGCACTATTGCTGGAATATTGTCAGGGCCCATAGCCTTTGCAGTATCCAATGCCTTCAGCCATTTCTTGATACCACATGGAGTGAATCGAATTAGCTGAAGACTGGCATCTGTGATACTAGGGATCTTTGGAGGAGGCTGAGATGAATCATCCAGTTGGCACTTCTGGCTGAAGATTGTTGCGAATGCTTTAGCCTTATCTTTTGCACTGATGTGTTGGGCTCCTTCATCATTGAGGATGGGGATATTTGTGGAGACTGCTCTTCCAGTGAGTTGTTTAATTGTCCACACCATTCACGACTGGGTGTGACAGGACTGCAGAGCTTAGATCTGATCCATTGGTTGTGGGATTGCTTAGCTCTGTCTATCAATTGCTGCTTATGCTGTGTGGTATGCAAATAGTCCTGTGTTGTAGCTTCACTAGGTTGACACCTCACTTTTAGATATGCCTGGCGCTGCTCCTGGCATGCCCTCCTGCACTCTTCATTGAACCAGGGTTGATCCCCTGGCATGGTGGTAATGGTAGAGTGGGGGATTGTGGTTGAGTGCAATTCTGCCGCTGCTGATGGCCCACAGCACCTCATGGATGCCCAGTCTAGAATTGCTAGATCTGTTCATAATCTATTTCATTTAGCATGGAACACGATGGAGGGTATCCTCAATGTGAAGACAGGACTTCGTCTCCATGAGGACTGGCGGTGGTCAGTCCTACTGATACTGTCATGGACAGTTGCATCTGCGGCAGGCAGGTTGGTGAGGATGAGGTCAAGTATGTTTTTCCTTCTTGTTGGTTCCCACACCATTTGCCGCAGACCCAACCTGGCAACTATGTCCTTTAGGACTCGGCTAGCTCCATCTGTGGTGGTGCAACCGAGCCACTCCTGGTGATGGACATTGAAGTCCCTCACCCATAGTGCATTCTGCACCCTTGCCACCCTCAGTGCTCCCTCCAACTGGTGTTCAACATGGAGTTCTTCTTCATCAGATGAGACAGAATGGGGGGCTGCAGTACGTGGTAATCAGCAGGAGGTTTCCTTGTCCATGTTTGATCTGATGCCATGAGGCTTCATGGGGGCCGGAGTCAATGTCGAGCACTCCCAGGGCAACTCCATCCCGATTGTATACTACTGTGCCGCCACCTCTGCTGGGTCTGCCCTACCAGTGGGCAGGACATACCCAGGGATGGTGATGATGGTGTCTGAGACATTATCTGTAAGGTAAGGTTCTGTGAGTATGACTAGGTCAGGCTGTTGCTTGACAAGCCTGTGAGACAGCTCTCCCCAAGTCTTTATCCAATGTATTTCATGTTATTCTAGTTTACCCCATGTATTTAAATTGTTATTACTACCCCATCTCCCTATTTCAAGTCTCTAAGTTCAGGTGGCCTGGAGACCTTATAACCCTTCCATACCTCATTCATGCTACTGTCAGAAGAGTGGTAGGCTCTGTCGCCACAGGTAAACTCAGAAGCACGGAATTGTTACTGTGCAGAAGGAGGTCATTCAACCTATTGTGTCTGTACCGGCTCTCTGAATGAGCATAAAATAAAAGCAAAATACTGAGGACGCTGGTAATTTTTAAACTTTTTTTTATTCATTCATGGGATGTGGGCATTTCTGACTAGGCCAGCATTTATTGTCCATCCCTAATTGCCCTTGTTCAGAGGGCAGTTAAAAGTCAACCACATTGCTGTGGGTCTGGAGCCACATGAAGGCCAGACCAGGTAAGAATGGTAGATTTCCTTCCCAAAGGATGTTAGTGAACCAGATGGGTTTTTATGACAATTGCCAATGGTTTCATGATCATTATCAGACTTTTAATTCCAGATTTTTATTGAATTTGAATCCAGGTCCCCAGAGCATTACCCTGGGTCTCTGGAATACTAGTCAATGACAATACCACTATGCCATCACTTCTTCATATGGGCTTGAAATGTTAACTCTGTTTCTCTCTCCATATGTGCTACCAGACCTGCTGAGTTTTACCAGCATTTTCTGTTTTCATCTCCGAATGAGCATTATGGTTCATTGCCACTCTCCTGTCTTTTCCCTATAACCCTGCACATTTTTTCTATTTAAATAATCATCTAATGCCCTCATGATAGCCTCGATTGAACCTGCCTCCACCACACTTACAGACCCGAACTACTCACTGTGTGAAAATGTTTTTTCTCACATTGCATTTGCTTCTTTTGTAAATCACTTTAAATCTGTAGCCTCTCATTCTTGATCCTTTTATGAGCAGGAACAGTTTCTCACTATCTATTCTTTCCAGGCCCCTCATGATTTTGAACACCTCAATCAAATCTCCTCTTCGCCTCCTCCTCTCCAAGGAGAACAGTCCCAACTTCTCCAATCTATCTTCATACCTGAAGTTTCTCATCCCCGGAACCATTTTTGTCACCCCCTTCTGCACTCTCTCCAATGTGTTCACATTGTTCCTAAAATGTGGCACCAAGAACTGTACACAATACTCCAGATGAGGTTTAACTAGTGCCCTATACAAGTTCAGCATAACCTCCTTGCTCTTGTACTCTATGCCCCTAGTAATAAAATCTAGGATACTGTGTGCTTTATTAACTGCTGTCTCCACCTGTCCTGCCACCTTTAATAACATGTACATATACACTGTTATGATGCTGCAGATGATGTGTGCCAGGTGGATCAAAGTCATGCAGGGAACTTGATCATACGGTCACAATGATTTTGCAGCTTGTATTTTACTTTGAGATGCGTGCCCTGAACTCAGTAGTAATAAGTCCACCAAGACTCTAGAGATTTTTTACAAAACTAAATTGAACATTTATTAGCAAAAGAAAAGGTTTACAAGTTACTACTGTAATAACTCTTAAAACCCCTAATTAATCTGGCTTCCAGTTACACTTCCGTTAAGGCAACAGTAAAAAAAATAGATTTAAACAGATTCGGGCAAGTCAAACACAATACCCTGGGTGGTAGAATTAAAGTGTTTTTTCCCAGCTTCAGTTTCTGTCAACAGCAGCTTAATGCACAAATACTGAAGGCTTTTTACACTTCAGGTAGATGTTACAATGCCTTCCTCTCTGGCACATAACCTCTTCTCCTTTATACATATTTCTCCCTTTTAATGCAAATTCCATTGTTCCCTTATGTCTTTGGAACTTTAATTTTTAATAATATGAATCATTTCATGGTGCTAATATTGTCAGTAACCTTTGGTAAAAATAAACACACTGCCTGGCCTAGCTTCTGTGGCTAGGTATAACATACTGCCATCTCTTTGAAATTCAAACTACCCTGATTTATCTAAAAATGCAAATTCTCCTCACCTCACATTCTAAAACTTCAGCCATGTTTATGTATTTAGCATTTCAAACCTAGCTTCCTTTTATAAGTCAAAGCCTCCAGACTAGCTGTCTCCAATTCAATTAAATCCCACACAGACACACAGAGAAACTATCCAAACCCCACTATTAACCTTCTTGTACAATAAGTCACAATAATATTATGAGAATTATTATTCTTTCGTGATAACACCCAGGTCCCTCTGCTCCTGCATACCCTTTAGAGTTGTATCCCTTATTTTATATTGCCTCTACATGTTCACCCGACCAAAATGAATCACCTCACACTCCTCTGCGTTGAACTTCATCTGCCACCTTTGTTCCCACTCCACCAACTTGTCTGTGTCCTTTTGAAGCTCTACAATATCCTCCTCACAGTTTACAATGCTTCCAAGATTGGTATCATCCACAAACTTTGAAATTGTCCCCTGCTCACTAAGATCTAGATTATTAATATAAATCAGGAAAAGCAAGGGTCCCAATCTGTTGATTTGGAGTTTGTTCTGGCAGCTGGATATCTTTTCATCTTCTTTTTCCATTCCTTGGTATTAAACCAGGACAAAGCAGCATGCTCGGCTGGCACACCATCCACAAACATTCATGCCACCCACCCCTGATGCACAGTGGTAGCCATCTGTACCACCTACAAGATGCACTGAAGGAACTCACCAAGGATCCTTAGGCAGCACTTTCCAAACCCACGACCACTATCATCTAGAAGGAAAAGGACAGCAGATAATGGGAATATCACAACCTGAAAGTTCAAGTCACTCACCATCCTGACTTGGAAATATATCGCTGTTCCTTCACTGTTGCTGGGTCAAAATCCTGGAACTCCCTTCCTAACAGCACTGTGGGTGTACCTACACCACATGGACTGCAGCGGTCCAAGAAGGCAGCTCACCACCACCTTCTTGAGGGCACTTAGGGGTGGGCAATAAATGCTGGCCTAGCCAGCGATGCCCACATCTCATGAATGATTTTTTTAAAAAATGCTCTTTGCCAATTCAGGAGTTGTGATGATAAGTAGTTGTTGTTCTATCTTATTTCTGGTGGGGTGGACGAACGTTGTGCTCATCTTAGTGTCTCTTATTCCTCTTCTTCTTTCATCGTGTGGGTCATTGTGATGTCCTCTGTGATGGCAGATGGCGATTCCTGTTATGAGCATGTGGTTTTTAAACTAAGCTCACTTTTGCATTTGGCTGTGTGGTGTGCTGTCAGCAATGGACGGCTGCTTCTTGGTTCCAGCATTGACTGTGGTACTGTCATGCTGGCCAGGAGTTGCAGCATTTGCTCTGTGGTTGCAGTGTTGGTCTCATCAACAGTCATCGGAGCTGGAAGTTGAGGCTCTTCTGCTTGTTGGTTGCACTCTTATCTATCATCCACTGGAGGCGTCATGGTAACCATCTGAGTGGCTGGGGGTCTGATCAACGCGGGCTTTCTGGCACCTGTAACAAAAATGGAAAAGCCTGTTCTGCAAAGAGAGAAGACAGTTCAGAGCTGAAGTCCCAATCAGGGTACTCTCCCTTGTTTGAGTTCTCAGGAACTTGCAGTGCTGTATAATTTATGACAGTGGTTGTCTTGACAACTTCTGCTGCTTTGAGGAGATTCAGGGCTCCACAGGCATACTCTGCTCACGAGAGAAAAAGACTGGTTACTGATACCGTATATCAGCTCAAAAATTTGTTTGGTGCCATACCTTCATGGTTCCAGAATCATGCCTATGACCGGAAGTCGGATTCCTCCTGGCCTATTGAGTGATGTGTCTGTTGTGAGAATCCAGAGGTTTCTCCTGCATGGGTTTTCTTTCTAACAGGACCATAACACTGGTTCCTGTGACCAATCTAAAGTTTGTGAGATGGCTGTTAACTGAAATGTCCACATTCCAAAATGAAAACGCAGAGATCTTTAACCTCACCCAAAAAGCATGGCTATGTGTTCTCTTGGTGTGCAGTCTGGACTGCATGAATCATCTTTGGGTCTTCTGTGCATTTAGATGTTTTGTCCTTGTACAGTTTGCTGAAGTGTGCAATTATGTTACATTGAAAGCATTGGGCTGAAATTACCGGACATTGATCTCACCTGTCAGGGCGCTTTTCTCCTCAGTGCTGGTATGGTCACTGTACTGGTCAGTTAGGGTTTTGCTTCCCTTGGCATGGAGTGTCCCTGTTTCTGTGATTTTTGACTATCTAGACTGTGGGGTTTCCATTGTGGCATGGCTTACTTTCCCCTCCTAAAATGGCCCTGTGCTACGCACGGAGTCCAGACTGCCAAACAATTTGGATAGCTTTCTCAAGGGTTAGATCATCTTTCATTTGAAGCATGTCTGAGAGTACGTCATTCGCTCCTCCAACAACTATTCTATCCCTGATAAGTTCAGATTTTAGGCCTCTGTATTCACAGCTTTCAGCCACCCTGTGCAGATCATTACTGAATGAGTTGACAGGTGCTCCTGGCTGCTGGAAACACTTACTAAATTTAGCCCTTTGTTTTTTGTTAGTTCTTAGGCTAAAGTAATCATGGAATAATTTTAGTACTTCTTCAAATTTAGTTGATTTTTTGATTCCTTTTCAAGTAATGTTGTCTGCTATCGGGCCTACTGTATAAAGCAGTGTGTTAACTTGTGCAGCTTCTGTCTTTTTATCCAGACCTGAAGCAATTGTGCATCTAAGGAATCTTTTCCTCCAAAGTCCCCAGTAATATTATTGATCTGAGACCTTGGATAGGTCCAAATTGCTCTGGAAGGGTAGATTTCTGATCCATGGTTAAAACATTTTAAAGTGTAGGCTCAGCTTCAAGAAATTCCTGAAATTCAAGATGGCACCACCGAATGTTTGAAGACAAGGGGCGGAATTTTCCGTGCCCACTGGCATTGGGCGTGTTTGGTGGCGGGAACGGACAATATGGCGAGGAGGCCAAAAATCGGTTTCAGGATATTGTGAAACCAGTTTGTGATCCTCCACTCAGCCTGTTGATGGCGGGCTCCATTCCCTGCCATCAGACGTCGGGAACCTCATTGTAATACATCAGCATATCCTTATAAGGCCAGCCCGCCGGACTCATCGTGCCCCCCCATTCCACCACCCCACCCCCCCCTCCCCCCCCCCGACCCCCCACCCCCGGCCCCACTGGATCATCTGCCTATGTTAGCGGGAAAACATGCCGGTATAGAACACGTCTTGACAATTGGGATGTGCAGAAGTCAGGACTTACCGGCAGGGCCTTGCTCACATTGCGGACGTCCAAGGAGCAGAAGATGCTGGAGCCCAACAGCAACGGAACCCTGGAGGAATGTCCATGGCATGCTGGGTGGATTCTCATGGACATGGCTCTTCTGTGAAGCAGCTCACAGAAGTTGGAAAATCACCGTTGATGCTCACGCGTGGCGGCCGAGGGGGTGGGAGAGGAAAATCTAGGATTGACTGAGAGAGGAAGAGGTGTCGGGGGGTGAGGTTGGGACAGAGGCATGTAGGTGTCGGGAGGGTGAGGTTGGGAGGGGGGGAATGAGGGTGGCAACCGGGAAGTTGTAATAAGGGGTGGGGGGGGTGGATGGTATAGTGGAAGGAGTGCGAAGAGGGGAAGGAATCTAGGGAGACAATGGAGTGTGGAGAGGAGAGGGAGTTTGGGAGGGGGGAAGGAGTACGGAGAAGGGAGGGAGTCCAAGGAGAGGAAGGAGTGCGGCGAGGGGAGGGAGTAAGGGTGGAGGAAGAAGTAAGGGTTGAGGAAGGAATCAGGAAGGGGGAAGGAGTAAAGCTGGAGGAAGAAGTGAGGGTGTCTGAGGGAGTCGGGAAGGGGGATGGACTAAGCAGCAGGTGGGTGGGGGGTCTAAGGGAGGGGAAGGGGTTGTGTCGGGGAGGAGAAAGGGTTCTGGGTGGGGGAAGCGGTCCGGAGGGGGAATGTCCACGTGAGAGGCAGCAGGATGGGCAGAATGAGGTTTCTTCAGTAGCGGTAGAAGGGACGAGTGGTGGTTGGTGGGGACTCGGAGCCAGACACGGACCCTGGGGATGGGAATCAGGAAGTCGGGGAAGTGAATGTGGATGGGGTAGGATTTTCAGGAGGGAAGGGAACGTGCACCTTCATCTGGACATCCCTGAAGGCTCAGGGTTGTGGCTGGTAGGTCATGGAGGGGAGGTGGGAAGTGATGCCAGGGGATCAACTGTGATAGGGGAAAAGAAATGGGAGGGGAGAATTCACAGAAGCACAGGAAAAACCAAATCCAGACCACGCTGTCCAAATTGAAAGTGAAGTAAGAGTTGTGGTGGGTGAGATCAGGTGCTGCATGGGAGTGTGATTATTGGGTGGGCGGAGAGGCGGGTCAGCTCAGATGGACAACTGAAAGTGACCCCAGGAGGCAGAATTCAAAATGCTCAGGACATTGAGGTATGATACTTGAAAGATCTGCGTGCATGGGAGAGTGCTTGCATGAGTCTCTGAAAGGTCCTCTCTCTCACACACCCTTCTCCCTCCAGAATCACTTATTCACCAGCTGCTCCCTCTACAGTGACAGAGGATAAGGTTGAGGGGCTCATAGGCAAAGGGGACTCGAAAAGAGAGGACAGCCTCTGAGATTCCTGAGTGGATGACCCAGGGGTGTCCACTTGCTGCTCCTCCTTTTGGGTGCACAGGGGCCCGGCCTGACTCCTCGAGGAGAAAGAGAACCTGGAGGGAAGTCACCTGAAGGCCCATTTCCCTCTCGCATTGCCTCTGCGTTCTGCTGGACCAGGGTCTCCATGGTGCCCACCATCCTCCTCATAGAGACCTCCATACACGCACATGTGAGTAACACTTCACCAGGGACGCAGTCTTCTGACTCGTGTGCCACTCTGTTGAGGCTTCCAACAGTTCTGCATGATGTTCCCGTGCCTTCTGCTGACTCTCCAGGATGAGTTAGAAGGCCAAATCTAGAGGCTCGTCATCTGACTCAGACTTCAAAAATGCCTGATTCCCAGCAATCCTCTGAGTCCTGGGGAGCTCACATGAATCTGCCTCCTGCTGCTGCGGACACGTGTCCATGCGGTGACCACCAGATTGTGAACCTGAGCCTGCTCTAGATTTAGGCCCCACAGAGGTGTGTGTGTCTGTGCTGGTGGAGGGTGTGGGTAAATGCTGATACAGGTCTTCCAGGCTGCTTATTTCCAGCTCTTCAATGGAGGAGGAATCCTCTTGTCTGGAGGTAAGGACGTGGATGGGGCTGAGGGACTGGCAGGCTGAGGGCATTGGTTGCTTGGCAGAGCTCCCTGTGAACCAAAATAGTGATAATTAGTGTATGGGAGCAGAGTCAAAAGCAGAAGAGAGCGCTCACAGGTGTATTGAGAGAAGTATAATGTGATGCACAATTCTCACAAGGGTGGTCGCTGCTTACCTCACCTTCACCGCAGGCACCGTCCACGTCTGCACCAGTCAGCACGACGGCATTCCCCTCAAAGTGAGTGAGGGGCCTAATATGGGCCACTCCACCCCCCCAGTCTGGGACCTCTCCCTGCTGATGTGAGCAGGCTTCTCCTGCATGAAAGCAGATGTAGAAAGTGTAAGCAGGACACATGGCACTGCATGGAATGTTTGTGTGGTGAGCGGAGACACGGGCAGGATGAGAACACGAGCTTGAGTGGGTATGAGTCTGATGGAGATGTGAGGGTGAGTGAGAGTCAGTGGCGTTATCCCTTGAGGTGTGAAATCCCTGGGGATATGTGATGGATTTGTGAGTGTGTGAGTTGAGAGTGATGAGGAGAGTGAATTATCCTGGCAGAAAGAATGAGACCATTCATCCTCTTTCTGCACTTGGTGGCTGTCCTCTTTTGCAGGACAATGGCACTGACCACTGCTGCCACAACCTCCCAAGCTGGATTGGTGATGTCCATCCTGCAGTCAGAGTGGGGGTAGAGGACATCACGGCGAGCATCCATGGTGTCCAAAAGGGTCTCGCGGGATGCATCACTAAACCTGGGGACTGCAGTCTTTTTGCCTTTCGGGGTCATCCTGTCTTCCGCACAGCAGTCGTGGGCTGGAAGCACTGAGAGGTGAGTGCGCACCTAGGCTTTAAATGTGGTGCCCGGCGTGCTGAAGCGGTGAGGTGATGGCATGGTCGGTGAATGAGAGCCCGCCCACCATGGAAACTGTATGTTTCCCAGGAATGCAAAATTAATGCGGTGGGTTTGGGATGATGCGGTGTAAAAAGTGGCCATTGCGGCCGATGGGTAAATGTCGTTTTACCCGCCTGTTATGGCACTTAGTGTAAATCCGGGATGATTCTGCTCGAAGAGTTTACCTATGCTTCCTGGTTTAGGCAGGCTCCTGCTGCAATGGCGCTTACACTCAACCATGAAAAAAGTTTAAACAATGGCTGCCTGTATCGACTGGCTACAGACTTCTCTGTTTCAGCACAATGCTTTAGGGCCGCAAAAGCGTTGAATCCTGGCATTTGCTGGTCTTTAAAGCTGACTCTTTTGTTGCAATTCTTCTGAATTAATTGATTTTTTTATTTCTCTTTTTGAGGCAAGCATGGGCACCATGTTTTCAGGTGCCAACTTGGGAATCTGGTTTTTCCGATGAAGTTTTTAAATGGCAATTTCTGACCACTGCACTATTTAAAAGTTTCTCAGGACTTGCTTTGTCCTGGAATTTAAAAGCTTTCGCTCACCTCTGTTAGGTTTGCTGACTCTGCACTCTGGGAATTGAAGGTGGACTTCCAAGAGACCCTATGGAGTCTTCTGCTGCAGTGAGGAATTTTAAATTTCTGTCTTCAGCTTCCAAGCCTCTCTTTGGAACTTTTCCCTGGTGATTTTCTTCTGTGTGTCTGCTTCTTGAATTTTTCTTGAGGTCAGAATGCTTCTTCAAATTTTTCTTTAGCCTTGCAGGATTTTAGTTTTTCTCTGCATTTTTTATGATGTTTTGGGTTTTTCCATTCGCTGCTGCCATGTTGTATATGGATACTGTTTGGTAGGTCTTAATGAAGTCTTCATAATCTCAAGTAGGTTAACTGCATATATTTATTAACTACAAGGACTATGTACATATATACAGTAAAGGGTTCAAGCTAGCAGCTGTCTCTATGCTTGCTTGTGCACATGGCTCTGTCCAATACCGGACTGACCCCTAGGTGTGGGTCATGTGTTCTCTTACATCACTGTGTGGGTGATGCTGTCACTTTTAGTCCCATGTTAACCCTGTATGTGCCAGACCCATATTAGACACTGAATTCCAGTGTCGTTTCAAAACTGGAAGATCCACAATTGACATGACTTTCTAGTCCGGCAGCTACAAGAGAAATGACAAGGCATTCAACCATGTGAGCAGAGGTGTCTATTGCAGCTGCTAGAGAAAATTGGCTGCTTGCCTGCCAAAGCAGCTCAATGTGATCTCCTCTTTCCATGACAACATGATGGGTCAGGTCAGCCATGATGGGACAACATTGGAAGCCTTTGAGACCCACAGTGGGATCAAACAGGGTTGTGTCCTGGCACCAACAGCCTTTGGCAAATTCTCTTTGGCATATTGCTGCCATTATATGCCTTCAGTTCATCTACAGAGAGTGTCTATATTTATACCAGGACTGATAGAAAGCTGTTCAGCCTTGCCTGACAGATCCAAGACAAAAGTGTGCCAAGTTCTTATCAGAGAGTTGTTCTACGCTAATGATGCTGCACTTGCATTCCATACCAAGCAACACTTTCAGTGATGACTTGGACCTTTTCATGCCTGTAAAGAGTTTGGTTTGACCATTAGCATCGGGAAGACAAATGCCATGGTGCAGGACATTACAGTACCGCCATTTATCAGCATTGACAATGTGAGACTGGAGGCTGTTGATAGCTTCACATATCTAGGCTCTACAATCATCAGAAATCTGTCATTTGATGCTGAAATCAACAGACACATTGCAAAAGCTGCAGCTGTTATGTCCAAGCTGAGTATGAGACTGTGGAACAACAGTAACATGAATGAGAATGTCAAACTGCGAGTCTACCAAACCTGTATCTTCAGCACACACTTCTGCAGTAGTGTAACCTGGATAATATATACTCAGCAGGAGGAAAGCTGAGCAGTTTCCACCTTCACTGTTTCAGGTGTATCCTTAGCATCTCTTGGCAGGACAAGGTCACTAACTCAGAGGTCCTAGAGTGTGTTTATTCCATCAGCATACACTCATTGCTAAGCCAATGATGTCTGTGCTGGCTCAGCCATGTTCATTGAATGGATGATGGCTGTATATCCAAAGACATTTTGTATGGTGAACTGGCCACTGGATCATGACTTCCTGTGCGTCCATGCCTCCTCTACAAGGACACATGAAATTGAGATATGATGAAGTTGGGCATTGAAACAGACAACTGGGAGACACTGACGATCATGATCTCTGGAGAATGACTGTTTGGAGGGACATTGGAAGGGGCGAGCAGAAGCAAAAATCTCCACAACAGAGAAAACAGAGGCCAGTGAATCCTGTACCTTCACTGTCTTCACCTGTAGCAAATATGATATCGAGACTATCATGGCAGAGTCCTTGGCACTATTGAACCACACTAAATTGGTCCCTAGGATGAGACAGTTGTCTTATGATGAGAGGCTGAGTAAATTGGGCCTATATAATCTGGATTTTAGAAGAATAAGAGTTTATTGCATTGAAACAAACAAGAATTTGAAGGTCTTGACAGGGTAAACTCTGAGAGGTTGTTTCCGCTCTTTGTGCACTCGAAAATACAGAGCCATAGGGGTCTGCCCTGTGAAAGCTGCCAGCAGGTTGGATGACCCCGCCTTCCCCCGCAGATCAAGACATTTTAATGGAGGTGGAATGAGGCCCTGAAATGGCAGTTAATTGTCCACTTAAGGGCCTCAATAGACCTAAGTCAGGCAGACTGCCTGACACTCTACCCACCTCTGTAACATGGAGGATATATTGGGGATGGTTTGCAACCTGCTTTATTTGACATGCCCCTGCCTTCAAAAACCTTCGGCAAGGGCGAGGCCAATGAAATTTACCCCGCAGTCTCAGGATAAGGGAGGTATCGTTTAGGACTAGGCTAAGGAGAAATGTCTTCACTCAAAGGCTAATGAATCTTTGGTAATTCTCTGCCCCAGAGGGTTGTGAATGGCCCATTGTTGAATATACTCAAGGCTGAGATAGACAGATTTTTGGCCTCTCAGGGAATCAATAGGTGTGGAGGGGCAGTTGAAGTGAAAGATCAGCCATGATCATTTATGGGGGAGACAATGGTATAGTGGTAATGTTAGTGGACTAGTAATCCAGATGTTAATACCCTTGGGACACGGGTTCAAATTCCAACAAGGCATCAGGGTGGAATTTAAATTTGATTATTTTTTTTAGAAATCTGGAATACAAAGCTAGTCTCAGTAATGGTGCCATGGCTTTCATCAATTGTTGCAAAAACTTCAATGCCCTTTCGGGAAGGAAATCCACCACCCTTACCTGGTCTGGCCTACATGT
The DNA here is from genome assembly GCF_964194155.1 of Cetorhinus maximus. Lineage (NCBI taxonomy): Eukaryota > Metazoa > Chordata > Chondrichthyes > Lamniformes > Cetorhinidae > Cetorhinus > Cetorhinus maximus. The sequence continues at coordinate 51,208,882 of NC_135894.1, forward strand.
GACTTCAGATCCACAGCAATGTGGTTGACTCTTAAATGCCCCCTGAAATGGCCTAGCCAGCCACTCAGTTCAAGGGCAATTAGGGGTTGGCAACAAATACTGGCCTTGCCAGCGATGCCCACATCCCATGAAAGAAATTTTAAAAGTTGAATGACGGAGCAGGCCCGATGGGCAATATTGTCTACTCCGACTGCTACCTCTTGTGTTCTTGCAATGTTCAACAGAGTTAACAACCACAGCTGGACCATTGTCTCATGATATTGAATTAAGGCTGCCAAGGTGGCTGAGCTCAAAGACTGGTAGTGAGCCACATTTATTTGGTGACCTGAAAGATACTGTAAATGGTATTGAAGATTGGTGATATCCAGAGGGATGTTTTGTGCTCCATTTTACTGGCCTGCATTCATTGCATGGAGGGGCTTATTCTTACAGGTGGAGTGTGAGGATCTGTCATCAGTGCCGAGAGGAGGAGGAGGGACAGTTGCTGATTTAAACAAAAGATTGGAAGTTGCAAGGTTAGGTTGGAAAGGCTGGGGTTGTTCTGGGAGATTTGGTAGAGATGTACAGGATTCTGACAAGCTTAGATAAGGCAGACATGGAAAAACTCTTCCCATTGGCTGATAGTGCAAGGACTAGAGGGCACAGATTTAGGAATTTGGTAAAGGATTCAGGAGAAATGTGAGGAAGAACTTTTTTACACAGAGAATGGTAATTACCTTGAATTCACAACCCACAAAGGTGGTGAAAGTAGAAACAGTTGATGATATCAAAAGGAAATTGGATTGGCGTTGGACAGAAATTAAGTTACAGGGTTATTCAAATCAAGCTGAGGAGTGGGACTGATTGGATTGCTCTCCGGGCACCCGGTATGGACTTGCTGGGCTGAATGGCCTTCTTCCGTGCTGTAAATGATTCTATGGCTCTATGACCTCTCCTCACAGACTTTGGCACTCCTCATTCTGTTATACCATGGTTGTTAAGTGCTTTTTCACAATTTACCATGAGCAAAGCCAACAGAAATCCACTAGTATGTGTGTACGTGTGTATATTGCCACGGACAGAATTCACGTGTTTTATTATTGTCCCATGATCAAAGTGTTTTAATGTATGAGTTTTGTGTGTATTCCCTTCCCCTCAGAGTGGTTGTCCCAGTTTAAAAAACTTTCAGCAGCAAGCTTTTGTGAATTTTCAAAATAAAGAAAATTATTTATTGTCACACACTTGCCTGGAGATTTTAACACGGTGTCCCACACATATTACCACACACACAAGGATAAAATACAGACAAAGAAGAAAACAATACAATTACAAATTGCAATGATTTCAGTCTCTTTCATAGAAGGCCTGTAGTTTCTCAGTTTAGTTGGAGTGGAGGTCTTAAAAATCAAAGGAATCTCAATAATCTGTGATGCTTCTTGTAATTGAATTTTCAGGAAGTTGGTTCTCCTTGAAGTCGGAACAGACTGGGTGGGGGGGGGTGGGGGGGTGCGGATTCCATCCCCCTCTTTCAAGGTATACCTGTTTTACCTTGGCTGTGTTGTCTTTTAGCTGGTTTGATGGCTTTTCATATGATGTTTCTGATGTTTCTCATCTGAACAGCTTCTGCAGTTATTTTTTAAAGGAACAGATAATAAGCATAGCTGCCTTAAATCATGTGACCAATTATGAGTTTTCTAAGTTCTTCCAAAAAAGAGTATTGGGTTGTTTTTCTTCACATCCTGTGTTTTTAGCCTTTCCCATGTTGCAGGCTTTTGAGACAGCCAAGAATGTCTTAAATGAGTGACCCATTCAATTCACATTACCCTTTGAATACCTTTCATGAATAGGAAAATGAGCTTCAATGGCTCTTTGGCCCAGGACGATGAGTTGACTGATATGTGATAGTCTTGTTCTGTTTATAGTTGATGCTTAATAAAAGGACTTGTGAGTTTCACAAGTGGCTCGGATTGTTCATATTTTAATGAGGTTTTTGCTTTAGTTTCAGTTCTGTCTGGAGTTGATAATGCCAAAATCATATGATATTTTGTCAGCCATCTTAAAAACTGTTGTGTCCATTTAAAAAAAATATTGTTTTTAAATTTGTAACATGAAGATGATGCCTGTATTGGCCATGACAAGATATATGATGGATCTTGATGGTAGAAAATGTGATCAGCTAGCACTCCAACTTATCTAAGCCTACATTGCTAGTATCATACTAGCTGCTTTCAGTGCCTAATGGAACTAAAGATATAAATATCCATCGTACATGTTATCCTTTAGATTGCCAGGTCTCTCATGTAGCTTACATATAAAATCATAACAATGGGATAAAAACATTCTTTTCAGCAATAGCATTCAAGAAACTGTATGTACCACTGCAGGCATTTAGAAGAAAAAAAACCTTCAAAATACTTTTGAATATGTTTCTGTGGCCCTTTTATATTTTGATGACTGCAGCACTTATGGGGTCTTGGTCCCTTTCAATTTAATTTATAGGAAGTTCTAAAGGTTATGAGTCCAATTAGTTCATGGATGCTTTTCATTTTTTTATAGGTGGGAGATGACCTTTTCTATAATACTAGGGTCAGAAAGCTTAACTAAAGTGATAGATTACATACAATCTTCCAAACCAAAAGGAATAAAATATAACAATTCAGGCTCCTTATATTTACTGCAAAACTGGTTGAAATGGACAGTTTCTACACTTATAACCACAAAACATAATTGGAATTCAAAAAAAGGTTTTCAGAAAATGCAGGATAGATGCATGCAGTTTACAGCAAAATTATGTTTGCTCCACTGGACATGAATAGAAGCTAAATATAATGGCAGAGTGACCTTTCAGCTAATCAAGATCTGTAATTACAACAGAAGTGTCCTTTCAAAGAGCATTAGGATATCCTCTTGCTTTCTGAAACCTCTCAGCCACATGATTTTTTTCAAAATGCTGAATGGAGTAGATAATGCGGATGCTAGAAGGTGATTCAACTTAGACTGAGTGCAGAACTAGATTCAGAAGTGTAAAATTAATAAGCCTCAAGTGTTTTGAGTAAAAGGATTTTTCTCCTGCATGGTGATAAATATGGAAATAGATTTCTTGGTAAAGCAGTTAATACTATGTTGATTGGCAGATAATATATTTATGTTACTGGTGCTGGTCATTTACGTCATGATTCTCCAGATCACAAACGCTATGATGGCTTGGTCACTACAATAGAAATTGGGTCATGCTGCAGACATAAAATGAGCATAACAGGGCCTAAATTTGGGGACCAGCATTCTGTGCCTCGAGGACACCCAAAAAACATCTGTCCCAAAATTGGCCACTTCAGAAAGGCATCATCTCCCCTCATTGAAATTAGGCAATGATGAAGGCAGAAGTGTCAGGCTTAGGCTGCTTAGGATTCTTCAGTGACTGTATTGGCCTAAGCAGAGGTTGCCAATGAAAGATATGTTTTTTCAAAAAAATTTAAGGAAGTAATCCTCTTGTGGAATTGGAAGGAGCAGAAGTGATACCCAACTCCAATTAACATGATCACCCCCTACTCCACTACCACCTCCCTGCCCAAAATCTTCCATTGGCCTCTCCACCTTCCAAACGGTCCAATGTTTATACTGTTTAGATGTTCCAATGGAAAAGCTGCAGGGACAGACACCAGTAGCTGCCACACAAAGTTTTGGTGAGGCCCAAGGACCAATTTCAGTTTTCTTCCTGGTCATATTTACCAAATAACATATTCTCAGATTACTTTTTCATAGAAACAACTTCTGTAAGACAAACCACCAAAGCACTTTACTGAGTTTGAGACTCAGATGAATGATTTTGTAATAATATGCCATTAAATGCTTATGAATGCTAAAATGAATGGATCAGCATCTGTTCTTAGGAATAAAATTAGAAAAAAATGCTTCCAAGAACCTGCAACTTCATTTATAACAAGTTAGTGTAGAGTGTCTGTGCTTTTGTGCCCATTAAGGAGCCAACACCTAGCACCGATCTTCACTCATTTTCCATTCCCAGGCTCAATTGTGTTTCTCTTCCATGCCTGCACATGCTGTACTTCCAAGCTTAATGTTACTTTTATTTATTTTTCTTCATTTTGTATATCAATCCACTGCCCAAACCAAACTTGCAAGTTGCATACCCAAAACATAACATTGTACCTTTCCCCTGCCAAACCGCAGCCCCACCACTCACACTCCACACTAATCCTCACCAGTAGCATATAAATTCTACTGAAGGTCTCTTCCCCGGCTAATGGCTCCATGTGATAAGGATCACAAACCCTCCGCAGCCGTAGGAGATCTCTCAATATCATTCAGTAGTGTTAATATAACACCTTATCACAAGAGAAGATAAACTGAAGTAGGCCCTTTAGCCCTCTTAATCTCATTTTCCAAACTAACAGCCCTATAATGAAACATCTTAAAGGACTTCACACTCAAGTACTTTTGAAGACCAATGCTGGTTAATATGATGGCTCCTGATCTACTTGGAAATGAAAGGCAACTGGTGCAGAGTGAATAACATTGATTGTGAGGTGAGGTATTCTGAATTTTGCTTGACTTAGCTTTGAGGCAGCAAAAAAAAAATACAGAGCTTTTCTTCAGCAGATTTACAGGACTGGGTAAACTTATCATTTTTTTTTAATTTTTAGATGCTTTAATTCCTTTTTGAGTTCACCCTCCAGTCCTGAATTCGCCTTCCAGAGCCAAGGGGACGGAGAGGAGGGAGAGAAATTTCATCAGCATACCTGAGTAACAGACTGTCTTACAGATTCACTTCTGTAAGTATATACAGATTTCCATCTAATAACCAAGAGGAAGGGACATATACCCACTGCTCCGTTGCTGACTGATCCTTCTGATTGCAATGGGGAGACAAGCTTTCCCTTCCCTCACTGTCAGTCTGACCCAGTAAAATAACTTGATTGCTCTTAACCCAAGACCAAATATCTACTTCACTTAGAGCCTGTACCAAGCAGTACTTTCCAAAGAAAGGGAAGGGAAATACTCTGGTACTGAACCCCCTCTGCATTGCATACACATGTTTCAAAACAGTATAACTGCTCACATTTTACAGCTCTTTGCAGTAACATCAATTGAATATAACTAAAAAACATACATTTGCAATCAACAGTATTCAACAGAAACAGCACTGAATAACATATATTTAAATATTAATTCAAAATGCTTTTAATTTTGACTTCAAATTTGGAATGTCAAATATATCAATAAGAAAGCTTAAACTTATAAATTGTTTAATATGGGAAAGAAATTGGAAGTGTTTGTCTTTGTGTGAGGCTAATAAAATAAGGCAATTTGAAAGCTTCAATGTAGCTTTAGTATCACTGAAATAATGCTAAATTATTTTGTGCAGAATATATATATATATATACACCACACAATTTGGTAAATTAGCTAGATTGGTAAAATAAAGTTAATGTTTATTCTGAATCCTGACATGGGCTCTGATAATCCTTTTTCCATTCCCAATGTTGTCAGGTTCAAACTTATTTTTCAGCAACTCCATTTGTCTTCTTCTCCAATAAACTTCTTCATTTCTACTATTTAAGCAAAAATCCCTTTCCACTACTTCTTTTGGCGCAAATCTTCATGAAGCCGTCATCGTTGAAAAGAATAACTCGCTAGGAGGAATCAGAGAAATTGAAGAAAAGTGGTAACAGGAGCGCATTTATTTTTTGTTTAGTGTTATAATTTATGTTTGCAGGTAAATTGCCTGCAGCATTGCACACAGCCAAATGAACCTGAAAAAAGAATAGCAACAGTGAAAATATCAGGGTCAGACTGATATTCAGTTATTTGTCTTTTAGGTTGCCACACTGGGGAAAGCAGAGCAGGATTGGAGCCTGAAGCTCAAAGTTGAAACTTATGTTGATGTGGGCAGGTCACAGAGGGAGCAGAGGAGAACAGGATAGTTTAATAAATATGTACAAAATGTACAATTTTCATCAAATGCAGAAAGTATAGTTCTTTTTTTACAAATTTACCTCAACTTATACCGGGAGGCTAAAGTGTTGTGGTTGCTTCCTTGAGCAACATGGAAGCTCCATGGGCAGAATTTTCTGCTCCAGAGACTAAGACTGGGTTGTACTGGCCCCGCCAGCCTCCAGAATCCTCCGGTCCGGCCGAAAGACAATGGACTTTTGGCTGGCCCGCTGCATCCCCTGTGGTGGGTCCCACCATGGCAGGGCTGGAAAATCCCAGCCTAAGTGCAGTGGTGGGCAGGGTTAGTGACGGGTTTCCTGTTGATCAGCAGGTCGGGTTCTCATGCCTGACCTTCTGCTTAAAAGCTCATTAATTATGCATAGGCAAGCTGCTTGCTGAATCATGTGGCACGGTACTGATTCAGCCACCCACCGTTACCTCATGGGGCCGAAGTTCCTGGTGCCATATTTATATGCCACTCAAGCACACACATTACTCTCTGCAGCCCAGCTGGGTGGCCAGAAGTTCCAGTGATGGCCCCAAGGAACAGGAAGAGTGCGCCAAGGTTTAGCCACAGCTCCCTGGAGGCTTTAATTAGAGATGTCTGCCAGCACCAGGAGGTTCTTTTTCATAGGAATGGATCCAGGAGGTCCACAACCTCACCTCGCTTGTCTATCATCCTGCACAAGCAACATCTTCAGCCCTTACTGACAGGGGTGCGGGGGACACTCAGCACACACATGCATGCTTCCCAACCTCTGCTCCATCCCTCTCATGACATCCCATCTATTTGTCTTCATGCAGGCCAAGCTTGTCCTCAACAAGACTGGAGGAAAGGTGCCCAATATTCAGGAGCTCTCCAAATTCGAGGAGGATGCCGCCAACTTGGCAGGAGAGGACAGGGATTGCTCCTGTGGTGAAGGCAAGATTGGCCTGCCCAGCAAGCCAGTATGGGTGAGCCCTCCATGAATTGATCACATCCTGACATTCACAGTGAGAGATATACAATGTTGTTTTCAGCCTGTTCATGAACTAAATCTATCTTCTCTCTCTTACGGGCAGCCCCAGGTCCAAGCAGACTTGCACAGGCAACGTAAGCCCCAGCTTCCAAGCCACCTCAGAGGAGGATGCTGAGAGGAGCCATTTGAAGAAGACCCATTACAGCATTTGCCTGCACCCTCCACCAGCACAGTGACACCACACCCCAGTGGGTTAAAGTTCTAGATTAGGCTTGGGGTCACATTGTGGGGAACAGCTCATTGACACATCTCTGAAGCAGTCAGAGACAGTGGCAGCCCAAGCATCTGGCACTCGGAGGACTGCTGCAGAACAGCCGCCCATTGTGTCCAAGTCAGATAATGAACTGTTGCAAACATGCTGGAGATGCAAAGACAGGTGGCGAACATCAGGCAGAGTTGTGAGAGACAGTCAACAGACAAGGGCAAAGGATGGAGGAGTTTGCCCACGTTCTGTCTGATGTCATGGCTTTGGCAAGCGAGCACCTAGAGGGCTCCATGGGAAGGGTGGCAGCCACCTTGGAGACCTTGGGTCAGCAGGTTCTGCTGGATTTGAGCTCGGACCTGCACCCCATCGCTACAGACATTGGTGGGATCCATCACTGGCTAGGTGAGATGGGGGCGGGGCACCTAGACCTCCCTCCAGGTGGCCATTCTCTTGAAGGTGTCAGGCACAGGCCCTCGGCCATCCACAGGGAGGAGGACCAACAGCTGGACACCCAGGGTCATCATCGGGTGACTTTACAAGTGTTCAGCCAATCCCAATCCCCCCTATCTGTGACCCTATCACCTCCAGCTGCACAGGCCGAGGAAGTTGCATGTTCCTCACAGTAGGAAACTCAAAGCAGGCTGGAAGTCCTGGGCCTCAGCCCTCCAGAGGATGCCAGCCAAATTCATCAAAGACAACACGGCATAGCAGTGAGCGGGTGCGGGCTGCCTCCACCTCTGCTGCAGATATTGGGGATCCACCAAGATAGAGCAGTGGGTTTAGCGTCATGAAGCTATTAATGTATAAAATATTATTGGAAATTATTTTCTTTTCAAATAGAGGGTTAGTCTGTGAGTGTGTCTTAACTGGATTAAAGCCAGCTAGTCTGGGTGCTTTAATGTACACTAGTTTTGAGATGTAAGAGAGGTAGAGTGTATTTGCATTTTGTTGAATAGAGCATTCAAGAAGGGGAGTGAAATCTGGCACTTAGCTAGCAAAGACCAAGCAATGTTTATATTACTAATAAAAATGGTACTATGAAAGGGGTTTTATTGTTAGAAGAGGTGGAGTTTGAAGGGGCTAATAATACAATGAGAACTTACATTCAAATAGATGTGCTGGGTATAACAGATAGTAGTTTCATGTGTGCAGAGCAGAGTCATGTAACATCAAAGCCTGTAATCCTACCACTGTGTCTGCAAAGGAACCAAAGTGAAAGGAACCTCATTTTGAATTTGTAAGGTGAAAATACTTTGCCTGGTGTCTGCTTAAAGTCTATGGGTTGTTGATACCTTAATGGATATTAGTTTGGGAATTAGTTAAAAATTATGATGTTAGTAATTTGTAGCCATGTGTATATATTTAACTTGTGTAAATGAATAAATGTCTCAAGTATTTTGATATAAAACCTCTCAAGAACTGATGGCCTTATTCCTAAGCTTAGATTTGCATCTCAAACATACCAAAAAAATATATAAGTTATGACAGTTGTTTAAAGTTTCCCTCTGGGGTTTTAAATAACTCAGCTTTACCAACTGCTGTGTCATAACATTAGAAATTTTAAGAAACCTTGATATCACTTTTGTGTCACAGGTGTTCACTTACCTTCGTAAATACATTTGCTGTTCATGACAATGGTCTTGTCATTTGAATGTGTCGTGCATATGCGTCAATGTGGCCTCTTATTGTGAGGGTGACCTAAGCTTCCACTCTGTTTTCACATGAATGTGATGTCTAGTTGACTCATGTTATTTACACACCCCTTGTATAATGTCAGGGAGATGTGTCACCCTCTTTCTTGAAAGTGACTACAAATTTCATTAGGCAGCAATATTCATTAAAATACACCATGGAGTTATGCGTGCTCAATTGCATTGGAGGGTTACCACTCAAGTTGTCTCATTATCAAATAACTATCTTCATTGTTTGTGCCAAGGCACAAGGCCTACAGCCATGATGGTCTCTCCAGCCATGAACATGGCAGTAAGGAGCGTGTGATTCAGGAGGCCAAGACTTATCAAGTTTCACTTCCCAGAGTGCCTACATACAGCTCTGACCTTTCTAAAGATTAGGGCCTGGTGAAACATGAGGGTTGGAGATCCAAGCCCAATGCTGACCTTGCTCTCACTGTTAGTGATTGTAAAAGCCTTTCAGATCACTGCATGCCACTAAGGGACAGGAGAAATGCGCTTTACTCCCCCGGAATATTGTGGCTTTGAATATGTCACGGGCACATCTTCCGCATCTTGCAACTTCGATCACATCCTCACATGGAAGTTCCCTATCACCACCCTCTTCAGGTTCCTGCCCTTCCAGTTCTTCATCAACCAAGGAATTCTCAGTCTCCTGCATATCTCCCTCTGACAAGTGATCTCCCCTTTGAAGCACCAGGTTGTGCAGGTCGCAACAGACCATGATGATGTAGGACACCCTCTGTGGGGAGTACTGCAGAGCCCCACCTGAGCGGTCCAAGCATCAGAAGTGCATCTTCAGGATGATCTGCTCTACTTTGGATTTGTCAAACTGTGCGCCACGTTGTAACCTTCCTTTGAAGGTTTGAGGATACTGCATGGGTGTCATAAGCCATCATTTCAGTGGGTACCCCTTATCACCAAACAGCCATCCCTGTAAGCACCATGGCCCTTTGAATATCTGAGGCACCTGGGAGTGCCTCAGAATGAATGAGTGATGGGAATTCCCAGGGTACCTGGCATAAACATGCATGATGTGCTTCTGATGGTCACGCATCAGCTGAACGTTTAGTGGGTGGAACCTTTTGCTATTAGTGAATATCAGGGGCTTCTGCCATGGAGATCTTAAAGCCACATGTGCCTAATCGATCGCACCCTGTACTCTACGGAAGCCAGAGATTTCCGCTAAACCCAGGAATCTAGCAGCCTGGCTAACCTCGTCCAGTGTGACCTTTACATAATGATGAGCCTTACTGTCGAGGGCATCATAGAACCATAGAAAATAGGATCTGAAGTAGGCCATTCGGCCCTTCGAGCCTGCTCCGCCATTCATTATGATCATGGATGATCAACCAACTCAATAGCCTGCTCCTGCTTTCTCCCCATATCCTTTGATCCCTTTCGCCTCAAGAGCTATATCTAACTCCTTCTTGAAAACATACAATGTTTTGGCCTCAACTACTTTCTGTGGTAGCGAATTCCACAGGCTCATCACTCTCTGGGTGAAGAAATTCATCTTCATCTCAGTCCTAAATGGTCTACCTCCTATCCTCAGACTGTGACCCCTGGTTCTGGACTCCCCCACCATCGGGAACATCATCCTGCATCTACTCCGTCTAGTCCTGTTAGAATTTTATAGGTTTCTATGAGATACCCCCCTCATTCTTCTGAACTCCAGCGAATATAATACTAACCGACTCAATCTTTCCTCATATGTCAATCACGCCATCCCAGGTATCAGTCTGGTAAACCTTCGCTGCACGCCCTCTATAGCAAGAACATCGTCCCTCAGATAAGGAGACCAAAACTACACACAATATTCTAGGTGTGGTCTCACCAAGGCCCTGTATAATTGCAGCATGACACCCCTGCTCCTGTTCACGAATCCTCTGTCGATGAAGGCCAACACACCATTTGTCTTCATTACCACCTACTGCACCTGCATGCTTACCTTCAGTGACTGGTGTACGAGGACACCCAGGTCTCATTGCACATTCCCCTCTCTCAATTTATAGCCATTCAGATAATAATCTGCCTTCCTGTTTTGCTACCAAAGTAGATAACCTTACATTTATCCACATTATACTGCATCTGTCATGCATTTGCCCACTCACTCAGCTTGGCCAAATCACACTGAAGCATCTCTGCATCCTCCTCATAGCTCACCCTCCCACCCAGCTTTGTGTCATCTGCAAAGTTGGAGATATTACATTTAATTCCCTCATCTAAATCATTAATACATATTGTGAATAGCTGGGGTCCCAGCTCCGATCCCTGTGGTACCCCACTAGTCACTGCCTGCCATTCGGAAAAAAGACCTGTTTATTCCTACTCTTTGTTTCCTGCCTGCCAACCAGTTTTCTATCCATCTCAATACATTACTCCCAATCCCATGTGCTTTAATTTTACACGTTAATCTCTTATGTGGGACTTTGTCGGAAGCCTTCTGAAAGTCCAAATAAACCACATCCACTGGCTCCCCCTCATCAACTTTACTAGTTACATCCTCGAAAAATTCCAGTAATTTGTCAGGCATGATTTCCCTTTCATAAATCCATGCTGACTCTATCCGATTCTGCTACTGTTTTCCAAGTGCTCAGCTATTAAATCTTTTATAATGGACTCTAGAATTTTCCCCACTACCGACGTCAGGCTGATTGGTCTATAAATCCCCGTTCTCTCTCTACCTCCCTTTTTAAATAGTGGGGTTACATTAGCTACCCTCCAATCTGTAGGAACTGTTCCAGAGTCTATAGAATCTCAGAAGATGACCACCAATGCATCCACTATTTCTAGGGCCACTTCCTTAAGTACTCTGGGATGTAGATTATCAGGCCCTGGGGATTTATCGGCCTTCAATCCCATCAATTTCCCAACACCATTTCCCTACTAATACTGATTTCTTTCAGTTCCTCCCTCTCACTAAACCCTGTGTTCCCCAACATTCCTGGTATGTTATTAGTGTCCTCCTTTGTGAAGACAGAACCAAAGTATGTATTTAGTTGGTCAGCCATTTCTTTGTTCCCCATTATAAATTCCCCTGTTTCTGACTGGAAGGGACCTACATTTGTCTTCACCAATCTTTTTCCCTTCACATAACCATTAAAACTTTTGCAGTCAGTTTTTATGTTCCCCGCAAGCTTACTCTTGTACTCTATTTTCCCCTTCTTAATTAATCCCTTGGTCCTCCTTTGCTGAATTCTAAAGTGCTTACAATCCTCAGGTCTGTTGTTTTTTCTGGCCAATTTGTATGCCTCTTCCTTGGATCTAATACTATCTCTAATTTCCCTTGTAAGCCATGTTTTGGCCATCTTTCCTGTTTTACTTTTGCACCAGACAGGAATAAACAATTGTTGCAGTTCACCCATGCGCTCTTTGAATGTTTGCCATTGCCTATCCACCGTTATCCCTTTAAGTAACGTTTCCTAATTCATCATAGCCATCTTACGCCTCATACCATTGTAGTTTCCTTTATTAAGATTCAGGACCCTAGTCTCAGAATCAATTACGTCACTCTCCATCTTGATGAAGAATTCTATCATATTATGGTTGCTCATCCTTAAGGAGCCTCGCACAACTAGATTGTCAATTATTCCTTTCTCATTATACAATACCCAGTCTAGGATGGCCTGTTCTCTAGTTGGTTCCTCAACATATTGGTCCAGAAAACCATCCCGTATACACTTCAGGAATTCCTCCTCTACAGTATTGTTACTAATTTGATTTGCCCAAACTATATGCAGATTAAAGTCATCCATAATTACAGATGTTCCTTTATTGCATGCGTCTCTAATTTCCTGTTTAATGCCATTCCCAACATCACCACTACAGCTTGGGGATCTATATACAAACCCCACTAACGTTTTTTGCCCCTTAGTGTTTCTCAGCTCTACCCATACAGATTCCACATTGTCAGAGCGAATATCTTTCCTCACTATTGCGTTAAATGCCTCTTTAACCAGCAATGCAACTCCACCGCCTTTTCCTTTTTGTCTGTCCTTCCTAAATACTGAATAACCCTGGATGGTCCGTTCCTATCCCTGGTCATCCTGCAGCCATGTCTCTGTAATCCCGACTATATCATACCTGTTTACATCTATTTGCGCGGTGAATTCATCCACTTTATTGCGAATGCCCCTCACATTAAGGCACAAAGCATTAAGGCTTGTCTTTTTAACATTACTTGTCCCGTTCCCACTATTTTTCACTGAGGCCCTGTTTGATTCTTGCCCTTGATTTCTCTGCCTATCACTTTTCTTATTCCCCTTTCTGTCTTTTGTTCTTGCCCTTGATTCCCCCTCCTCTGACTCCTTGCATAGGTTCCCATCCCCCTGTCATTTTAGGTTAAACCCTCCCCAACCACTCTAGCAAATATTCCCCCTTGGACATTAGTCCCAGTCTTACCCAGGTGTAACCCGTCCCAACTCCCCAGAACCGGTCCCAATGTCCCAGGAATCTGAAACCTCTCCCTCACACCATCTCTTCAGCCACATATTCATCTGATATATCCTGCTATTTCTACTCTGACTAGCATGTGGCACTGGTAATAATCCTGAAATCACTACCTTTGAAGTCCTACTTTTCAACTTACTTTCTAACTCCCTATATTCTGCTTTTAGGACCTCATCCCTTTTTTTACCTATGTCGTTTGAACCAATGTATACCACACCCACTGGCTGTTCATCCATCACCTCCCTGATACATTTATGTGTTGTGGACTGAGAGATGCCACATAGGTCCCCTGTGGATCCCTCGGATGATCTGCTGGCAAAAAGAATTGAGCACAGCAGTGACCTTCAGGGGCACTGGCAGGGTATGTTCTCTCAGCCCATATAGAGCTAGCTTCTCCCGCAGAATGTGGCAGATATGAGCCATCACATCTTGTGACAAGCGTAGATGTGTGAGGCATTGTCTCGTTCATTTCCAAATAGGAATGACATCTTTGGTATATCCTTGGTTGTGTGAGTTGCCTTTGTGGGATAGGTCTGACCTCCTCATCCGCTGGGTCTTACTGGGGCTTCCCTGGTCCATGGTCCTCAGGCCGAGCCTCTTCTCGAAGTTATGTTAGGCGGAACCGGGCCCTTCTTCTCCTCCTCAATTGGATCACTGCCATCAAGAAGGCAGCATTAAGTACAGGTTCCATTATTCAATCCTCCTCCTCATTGTGGACAGATTGATCCAACAGCTTAAAGAGTAATGGGCAACTATAGTATCGCTCCCAATCGCTACCAGAAAGCCACTGTCATGCCCTAGAGCTGCATCTGTGCTACTCTCCTTTCCCTGATCCGGTGTTTCAGCTGAGGCACTACCTCACAGCTCTAGGTGACCAAGATGCCACCCCATTTTAATCCCAGAAAGATTGGAAGAGGCTTGAGTATATCCAGGATATATTTAACCTTACCAAAGGTACTCCTCCTACTATGTCTGGTCTGGTATGCTGATTATGCCTAACCTGCACTTTTGAAATGACTGGATGCCCTTAGCCATGCCAGTTACAGAAAGCACCTTAGAGGCTTTCATTAATCATCTTGCAGATATCCAGCAGTTTTGCTCACTTCATGGTTGGCTGCATCTTCCATTCTCACACTTCTCTCAGTTCATGCTCAAATTGATCAACTTCATTGTGAACCCAGTGACTCCTGCAGTCTCACGTTAAAGCGCTCCAAATGTCAGTGGCTCCAATTGCACCCTCTCAATAAACTCTTCCTAAGTTCTATCAGCTCAGTCTCCATTTCCATATTGTTACTCTAAGCCCTGTTAGGGCCCCTGAGTCCAGCCTTGGGCTCCTTACACACTGCCTCAGCCCCCTCCCTTGTAGACTCTTTTCCAGTTTTGATTTTAAACTGCGCCATAACTTTGGGGTCCCAAGATGGTGGTGCTGTATTTTTACTTTGAGACCAGCTTTGACCCTCCCCCTATCAGAGTTTGCGCCCCCCCCCCCCCCCCCCCCCCCCACCCCGCACCCAGATCTTCCTGGAGCCACACGCATGTGATTTTCCAGCGTCCCCCAGTAACTCTGAATCCCATTGTCATTGTTGTGGACATTCCTGCCCTCCTCCCTGAACCCATCACTCTTGATGTCCCTACCCCATGTGTGTCTCACCCCTCCCCATCTTGGGGCTGTGTGCCCAGTCACATATAGAGGTAACACCACAACCCCACACCCCCAGGAGAGTTTCAAGCACCCGCCGTCACCCCCCCCTTAATTACATTTTCCCCATTTACAGAGTGCCGGTGCCTCCCCTGACCATGACCATCCCATCTGCAAGCCAGTGCCGGACATCCCCATCACCACCGACTGTGAGACTATGACCACACCCTGCACATGAAGCTGTGCCTGATCCTTATTGAATGCACAGGCCTTGCCCCTCCCTGGATTGGGAGCACAACATGCGCGCCATGCATAGCTGTGTAGCATAGCCCACAGAGCCCCAGGACTTCCTTTAATCTCTCACCCTGACATCTTGGCATCCAGGGACTATGACTGTCTTTCGCTCAGTTCTCCGGCTTGTCTATGAATGACCACAATACTGTTTCCCTTCCCCCTGCTCCATGAGTCTCTGTGCAACCCTTCCCGCTTGTGCAAGTCTTCCACTCCTATCCCACTCATGAGCCTCTGTGCAACCCTTCCCTCTGCCACTCCACCCCCCTCCTTTTTGTACTCTGGAGTCTGTGTGCATCCCATCCCCTTCATGCAAATTGAACCCCATCCACTCCCTCTTGTGTCTGCTGTTCCATGTTGGGGTCCAGCTTCCCCATCCCCAGTTTTCCCTCTGCCTGCCATCATTCCATTAGCCCCCAATCCTAACAAGCCCCCTCACCCTCAGCTGTCTGTCATCTCTCCCCTCAACCCTACCAAGCCCCCTTCAACCTCAAGTCTTTGACATCTGCCCCCCTCCAACACTAGCAAGCCCCCTTCACCCTCATGTCTCTGTCATCTACTTCCCCTCCCCCAGCTCTCTGTCATCTCTCCCCTCCAACCCTACCAAGCCCCCTTCAACCTCAAGTCTTTGACATCTCCCCCCTCCAACACTAGCAAGCCTCCTTCACCCTCATGTCTCTGTCATCTACTCCCCCTCCCCCAGCCACCCCCCAGCACCCCCCACAACACGCAGTCACCATGCTGGTCTTTGTTCTAGAGTACTGCCCTGCCTGAGACTTGCTGCACACTGTGCTGTCCTGCTAGAGTAGCGCTGCAACCATGTTGAGCAGCCCAGCTCAGTACCCGAGGCAACCACGGTGAGCAGCCCCACCGCACACCCCCACCAGTGTGGGCTGACACTGGCATTGCCGAGGAACTGAGGAATGTTGCACTGACCTCGAAGTCACTGGTGAAGTAAGTGAGAGTGGACAGCTGCATGCCATTTATATCCAGTCGTGATTTAGACTGGTCTAATTTCCCGTTGGCATGGCATGTTATTGGGAGGGGAAAAGTGATTCCGGCAAGCTGCATTTTAAATGAGTATTCATGACATGCTAATGCATACAGATTCCCAACATGGATCAGCAGGAAAGCCAACCCGCCATCATCCCACCATGAGAGTGGCGAGGGAAACTTCTGACTTGTTTTTCCACTGGCAGGAATCCAACTTTTGGCCTTACACCAAATTTTCCGCTCCTGCCTGCCTTGAATCCTACTGCTGGCAGGACTGGAAAATTCCGCCCTTTAGCTCCATATGGTGGTATATCTCTACTGAGGGTGGCACTGAAAGATGGAAGGCTTTTCAACTCCATACAATTAAACAGCTAGACCTACTAATATGACAGAGGTCCATCAAGCCTCACTGCTTAATTTTGAATTGAGAATCTTATTAAATTGCAACCTCACTGCCATGATAGAACCAGGCACTCTGCAGTATACAGATGTATGATGAAAACCACATGTCCAAATTTGCCATTGGCACAAAGATTGGCTGCATTGCATCAGTGTAAATTGTATTGATATGGAAGAAATATTGATGGATTAAGCGAGTAGGCAAAACTGTGGTGAATGGATTTTGACATAAACAAACTGAAGTCATGCACGTTGGACCTAGAAGAACTTCCTAAATGTACTTCCTAAATGATGAAAAACTATAAATAGTGGAGATCCAAAGAGATTTGGGGATCCAAGTACACAGATCATTAAAATGCCATGAACAGTTACAGAAAATAATCAAAATATGATTGGAATGCTGGCCTTTATATCCAGAGGATATAATGGGGTATCGGTCATATACTAAAAGCAAAATACTGCAGATGCTGGAGATCTGAATTGAAAGCAGAAAGTGCTGGAAAAACTCAGCCAGCCTGGCAGCGTCTGTGGAGAGAGAAGCAGAATTAACATTTTGAGTCCAATATGACTCTTCTTCAGAACTGAGAAGAGGTAGGGTTATGATGAGTTTTATGCTATTGAAAAAGGGGGAGGGGCATTTGGAGCAAAGGAGGTCGGGAAT
Organism: Cetorhinus maximus; assembly: GCF_964194155.1. Classification (NCBI taxonomy): domain Eukaryota; kingdom Metazoa; phylum Chordata; class Chondrichthyes; order Lamniformes; family Cetorhinidae; genus Cetorhinus; species Cetorhinus maximus. The sequence continues at coordinate 51,226,163 of NC_135894.1, forward strand.
AGGTTAGAGGGCAAGGGAGATTAAATGACAAATATGTCATGGAACACAAAGCAATTGGAGTAGTAATGATAGTATTAAAGACACAAAGCATTCATCCAGAATCGGTGTTAATAGCTGTCTGAAAGCGAGAACATGAGAACAAGATACAAGCTGGCACTCGGGGAAAAAATAAAAATAAAATGGAGGGCAGAGTTCATGGTCTGAAGTTGTTGAACTCAATGTTGAGTCCAAAAAGCTGTATAAGTTTCTAATCGGAAGATTAAGTGCTGTTCCTCCAGCTTGCGTTGGGCTTCACTGGAACATTTTAGCAGGCCAAGGGCAGAAATGTGAGCATGAGAGCTAGGTGGTAAATTGAAATGACAAGCGACTGGAAGGCCAGGGTCATGCTTGCGGATTGAGCGAATGTGTTCCGCAAAGCGATCACCCAGCCTACGCTTAGTCTCCCCAGTGTAGAGGAGACTGCATTGTGAGCAGCAAATACATTAAACTAAATTGAATGAAGTACAAGCAAATCACGGCTTCACCTGGGAGAAGTGTTTGGGGCCTTGGAAAGTGAGGAGGGAGGAGGTAAAGAGGTGGGTGATACACCTCCTGTGATTGCATGGGAAGGTGGCATGGGAAGGGGATGAGGTGTTGGGGGTGATAGAGGAGCGGACCAGAGTTTCACAGAGGGAATGGTCCCTTTAAAATGCTGACAGGGGTAGGGGGGAAGATGTGTTTGATGGTGGCACCATGCCGGAGCTGTCATAAATGGCAAAAGATAATCCTTTGAATACGGAGGCTAGTATGGTGGAAAGTGAGGAAAAGAGGAACTCTACTGTGATGATGGGAGGGAGGGGAAGGGGTGAGGACAGAAGTGTGAGAGGTGGGTCAAACATGGTTGAGGGCCCTGTCAACCAGTGTCGGGTGGGGTTGCGGGTGTGGTGGGATCATTGGCTGAAGGAAAAGGAAGACGTCTCAGGAACGTTGTTGTGGAAGGTAGGATCATCAGAACAGATGCGACGGAGATGGAGAAAGAGAAACAGGAAGAATTGAAGTAACAGTCATGTTTCAGCGGTACAAAGCCCTGTTTCAACCACACCAGGAGAACTGTGAGTGGTTTTGGCCACCAAATTATATATTGGTAGGATATATTGGTCTTGGAGTGAGTGCAACATAGATTTACTAGAATGACATCTGAACACCAAGAGTTAATCTATGAGGAGAGATTAAACAAACTGGGTTACATACCCTGGAATTTAAATGGTTAAGGTGTGATTTTATCAAAGTTTTCAAGATATTAAGGGAAACAAATAAAAGGTAAATTGAGAGAAACTATTTCAGCTAGTTGGAAGTCTAGAACTAGGAGGCATGATCTAAATGCTAGGGCCAGATGGTTCAGGAGTGAAATTAGGGGCTTGATTTTTAGCCCCAGTTGGGGCTGGGAACGTAAGAACTAGGAGCAGGAGTAGGTAATTCAGCCCCTCGAGCCTGCCCCGCCATTTAATATGATCACAGCTGATCTAATTTCGGCCTCAACTCCAATTTCCTGCCTTCTCCCCATAACCTTTCAACCCACTGCTAATTAAAAATCTGTCTATCTCCTCCTTAAATTTATACAGCATCCCAGCATCCACTGCACTCTGAAGTAGTGCATTCCACAGATTCACGGCCCTTTGAGAAAAGTAATTCCTTCTTATTTGTGATTTAAATCTACCACCCCTTAGCCCAAAACTATGGCCTTCATTCTAGAATACCCCACAAGGTGAAACATCTGCTCTGCATCTACTTTGTCTATCCCCTTTAGCATCTTATATATCTCAATTAGATCTCCTCTCATCTAGCGAGTATAGGCCTAAACTGCTCAATCTCAATCTCTCCTCTTAAGACAAGTTGCACATCTCTGGAATCAATCTAGTGAACCTCCTCTGAACCGCCTCCAATACAACTACATCCTTCCTCAAGTAAGGGGACAAAAACTGTGTACAGTACTCCAGGTGCGGTCTCACCAATGCCTTGTACAGTTGCAACAACACTTCCCTATTTTTATACTCTATTCCTTTAGCAATAAATGCCAAAATTCCATTTGCCTTCCTTATTACCTGCTATATCTGCATACTAGCTTTCAGTGATTCATGCACAAGGACACCCAGATCCCTCTGCACTGAAGCATTCTGAAGTTTCTCTCCACTTAAATAATAAGTTGCCTTTTTATTCTTCTGACCGAAATGGATAAGGAGCTCAAAATGGCATTGCTGGGCTGCATGCTGGTTCCTCAACATAGCATTTTTGCAGAGGCAGGAAGGTGGGGCCTACATATGGTGGGCAGCCAATAAAGCTTGTTAGCAGCCACTTAAGGCCAATAAAGGAGATCGATTGGAATTTCCCAATATCCTTCCAGGTTCCCGCAGGTGGCAGGGACAAGTATATCTGCCTGGAGGTGGCCACCCAGCAGCAGACCTGGGTGCCAGTGTTCTAAGAAGGCCGTGAGGTCCTTCCTACCTGCATAGATGCAATTGTAGCCACTGACTGCCCTATACAGGGACAAACCTACAGCCCACCTCCCCCACCCCCTTCAATCCACCTGGTTGCGATTTGACCTTCTAAAATGGGCAAGTGGTAAGGATACACTCCAAAGCAGATGGGATTCTTTCAAACATAAGCATGCTAGATCCCGGTTATGTCATTGGAGTCTGACTGCAATTTCCATGCAGTGGCTTGAGTGGGAAGTGACAGTGCATTTCCTATCAAGCCAATCAAACAGCAACTCCAACGGATCGTGTCAGGAAAGGTCCAAAAAGCTATGGCTTTTAATTTCTTTTTGTTTCTCTTGTGGGGCCAAGAGAAGCAGAAGCAAGAAGGGTGCAACACTAAGTAAGACAATTTTATGGTTACATCATCTGAAAAGAGCAGTTGTTATCTCAAAAGAGTTCCTTAGAAGAACTGTTATGCATTGACCTGTCAGGCAGCCTGCTCCATCTATCGTCTGATGGAATGACAATGGAGGATGGGAATATGGGTGGGATTTTACTGCTGATTAGTCAGGCTGCTGTGTTTGTAATAAGTCGACTATGTAGAATGGATGGGTGGCCAGATATCACTGACGAGAAGGTTGCTACCTTGGGGTGTGGTGTGGTGTTGGTAAATCACCATGGCTTCCCTGACACGTGATGGATGAGATAAATCTAGAGTTGGACCATTGGAGGTGGTGGATATTAAGTTGAGTGTGTTTACCAATAGCTGATTTGTCCCATTTATTGAGTTTGAAACAGAATTGATCTTCCTTGAGTCTAGTGTGTTGGATGTGGTCTGTTTCCCTAATGTAGGCAAGGCTGCAATTGCCTCGTATGCTGTAAATTCCTGGTTTATTGTGAGACAATTTCTTGTCTTTGTGGTGTGAACGATGGAGTGGAGCTTCTTAGATAACGTGGGTTGGATTTCAATGTCTACTGTCTAGACTATATATTATAGCCTGTGCAAAGTAGAGCTGATGTGTGGGAGGCTGACTCTTGTCTTTTGGAAGTAGCTGTTTTGGAATGAATAACAGGTGGCTGTGTGTTAATCTTGTGAGACTATAATCTACTGGGTTAAAACGTAGATTTAATATAGCAAAGCTTTTGTTGTAAGTGTTTGTCACTGATAGTGTAGCCTCTTCTAATGAGGGTGTTGGAAACCAACTGGAGGATGGAAGGATGTTGGAAAGATTGGTATTTCAGGTGCTAATGTGAGTGGGTTTATGCTAGACATGATGTGTTGTTGTGCTGCTGTGAGACTAGGTGATGAGAACACCAAGAAATGGTTTGGAAAGTAGTTGTTTTGTCTCCATGATAAAATTAATACTCAAATTTTAACTGTTAAGGTATTGTAGTAAACTATGAAGTTCTCTCCCTATCATGTTGTCATATGTCAGAAGTTTTGATGACATTGTGAACTCAAGAGACTCAGTTGAAGATTAGCTGATTGAAGTGCTGCTTGTTTGAACTCTTTTGTAAAGATATTAGTGACAATTGGTGACCATGGAGATCCCATGGCAGCACCATTATTTTGTTTGAAATAGGAATCTCTCCATTAGAATGAAACGGTGAGGCCTACAAGTTCTTCTAAGGAACTCTTTTAAGGGAACAGCTGCTCTTTTCAGAGCTAATTTTACATGTTGTAACTGTTAAAGCATCTTACTCAATGTTACTGCTTTCACCATGGAAACCTTCAGACAACTGTTCAAACAACAAAGAGGGTTGGACTCTCACCCGAATGTTGGTGGGATACACAAGGGACAGCCTATCAACTATTCCAACCACTTGGAGAGAAACCTTTTTTCGCAGCAGTTATTAAAGTGCTATAGCAATTATAAAAATAATGTAGAACGTGGATCCAATGCTTAGTACTTACCAACAAATACTGTTTTTCACCAATAAATAGCTTTATGTTTCTCTTTTAACGATAACTGCAAGAAAACTGTATCTGTAAGTCTACTGTAATGCACTGTGAGGAAAGGAGATTTTCTTTAAACATAGGAACAATTTCAAATTTGAAATATGTATCTTATTATGGATTTAATGGTCTATATAAGAGTATCCATGTGCAATAATTGTTCTTGACCTTACTGCAATTTCTGCCAAGAACTATCAATATTGACTCTTAAATAAAGGGAAGAGGAAGGCAATTCTCTGTAGTTTAGTTATTTTTCATTGAAGCATTGTATTATGATTTAAAAATACAAGTATAGACTGCACAAATGAGGATAACATTTTACAATTCAGTTGTTGGTGGAAGTGAACGAAGAATTTTTGTCCTCTGGGAGATAAGGTAATTTTGTTTGACATTGAACTTACATTTCAGCTATGATTTAAACTCAGAAAGAACATCGTTCTTACTGCTTTACCCTGCGGACTTGTTGCACTGACTGCTGCTTTGAAATAAAATGCAGACTCTGCTTCCTTTGTGACTGAGTGAAACCAGACTGCTAAAATTGTTTTTGGGGGGGCGGGGGGGGGCTCACCATTTAATGGTCCATGGTCTTCTCACAGACTACAATTTTAACTTGTTCTTCTGAACATACGTGAAGTGCACTCACTGGCGGGGTCCTGTTTTAGATATGTAGCTTAGGCTCTGGTGATGTCATGTGGGCCCAACTGCTATTTTAACCATTGGCCTCAGCAGGAATCTGTTGTGGCTTTCCTGCCAGGTCAACCTAGTAGGCAGAGGAGGCGAGAAGAGATCCAAAGAGGTAAGTTTTTAATTTCCTTTGTGTTTACTTTCCACTGGCACCAGAACACAGGAATACTCCTTCAGGCCCAACAGGGTAGGTTTAGGCCTCCAAAAACAAAGTCCTCCCGAACCTCTTTCAGTGACTTACATGAATGTCGGGTGTTGTACCTTTGATGGTTGCTTTCCTATTGCCTGACATTGCACTCTCACCTACCAAAATGTGGCAAAGTTTTAATTTGAACTATATCATTTGTACTGTATGAATCTAATATATTGATAAACCATTGGTATATTTGGGAAACATTGAAGAGAAACAGGGCTGTGGTGAGACAGCAGGGTAGTAGGAGTGGTTTTAGATTAGTCAAACAAAGAGCCAACACAACACAAAGCTGTTATTAAGTGTAAATTCAGTGTACAAATGGAATAGGTCATGTTTTTGGTAATAAAATGGGGAAACTATCTATGTTGGTTTTTGACTCAAAGTTATAGATTTCCCTGTGGTTTTTCACTTTCTGGAATCTGCCAGACAAATTCTGAGTCAGCTGATTTACATATATTATAATAAAGACTAGTGTTCCTGCCACTCTGATATTTTTTGTATTCATTCATGGGATATGAACATCACTGGAAAGGCCAATATTTATTGCCCATCCTTAATTGCACTTGGGGAACTGGTGGTGAGCTGCTTTCTTGAACTGCTGCAGGCCATGTGGTTTAGGGGCACCCAGAGTGTTGTTAAGGAGTGAATAAAGGATTTTGGCACAGCAACAGTGAATATTGATATTCTTTCAAATCAGGATATTGTGGTTTGGAGGGGAACTTGCAGGTGTTGGTGTTCCCATGCGTTTGCTGCCCTAGTCCTTCTAGATGGTAGTGGTTGTGGGTTTGGAAGGTGCTGTCGAAGGAGCTTTGGTGAGTTGCTTGTAGATGGTACACGCTACTGCCACTGTGTGATGGTGGTGGAGGGAGTGAATGTTTAAGATGGCAAACGGGGTGCTTTGGCCTAGAAGGTGTCAAGCTTCTTGAGTGCTGTTGGAGCTGCACTCTTCCAGGCAAGTGGTGAGTATCCCATCACACCCCTGATGTGTAGGTGATCGAGAGGCTTTATGGATTCAGGAGGTGAGTTACTTTCTACAGAATTCACAGCCTTTGACCTGCTTTTGTATCCACAGTATTTATATGGCTGGTCCAGTTCAGTTTCTGGTCAATGGTAACCCCCAGGATGTTGATGGTGGGGGAATTCCATGATGATAATCCCATTGAACATCAAGAGAAAATGGTTAGATTCTCCCTTGTTGAAGGTGGACATTGACTGGCAGTTATGTGGCGCAAATTTTACTTGCCACTTATCAGCCAAAGCCTGAATTTTGTCCAAGTCTTGCTGCATGCGGGCATAGACTGCTTCAGTATCTGAGGAGTTACAAATGGTACTGAACACAGAAATGGTCAACGAACATCCACACTTCTGACCTTATGATAGACAGCAAGTTTCCTTCCTAAAGTGAATCAGCTGGGTTTTTGCAACAATGCAATAGTCTCATGGTCACCATTACTAAGACCTTTTAATTCATGACTCATTAATCAAATTTAAATTCCCCCAGTGGCTGTGGTGGGATTTCAACTCATATCTCCGGAGCATTAATCCAGGTATTTTTTATTCATTTATGGGACGTGGGTGTCGCTGGTTAGGCCAGCATTTATTGCCCTCTCCTAATTGCCCTTGAGAAGGTGGTGGTGAGCTGCCCTCTTGAACCACTGCAGTCCCTGTGGTATAGGTTTCTGGATTACTAGTCCAGTGATAATTGCTATTACATTAACCTTCTCCTTTTTGCACTTACTGTCAAAATTTACACTTGCAAAGGCATTTGAAGTAAGTCAGACTGAGGAATCAGACTAAATAAGGTGCAGAAGCAAGAATTATGTGGGGAGTGTTTCAATAGCGATTCGTGTAATCGGGACTGCTTTTTTTACAGAGGGCAGAATCGTCCCAGATTTGCACTAAGTGCAGTAGCCGTTTTACCGGCTGGCTGCAATGGCAGCTTTTCACGCTGTATCGCCCCAAACCCACCGCATTAGTTATGCATTCCTGGGAAACATGCTGTTTCCATGATGGGCAGGCTTTCATTCACCCACCATGCCATCACCTCGCCGCTTTAGCACGCTGGCCGCCATATTTAAAGTACAACCGCATACACACCTCTCAGTGCACCCAGCCCACGACTGCTGCAAAAAAGACGTGGCCCTGAAAGGCAAAAAGACTGCAGCCCCCATGTTCAGTGACGTGTCCCTCGAGCCACTTTTGGCGGTGATGTCCTCTACCCTGGCTCTGGCTGCAGGAAGTGCAGCAACGTCATTAATCCAGCTGGGAAGGCAGTGGCAGCAACAGTCAGCGCCAATGCCCTGCAACAGAGGACAGCTACCCAGTGCAGAAAGAGGATGAATAGTCTCATCAATTCCACCAAGGACATTCATTCTTCTCATCACTCTCAACTCTCACGCTTACAAACCCATCACACATCCACAGGGATCTCACACCTCAAGCGACGACATATTTTCCTGACACTCCAACTGTTTTCATGCAGGAGAAGCCTGCTCACATCAGCCGGAAGAGGTCCCAGACCGGGGGTGGAGTGGCCCACATTAGGCCCCTCACTCACTTTAAGGAGTGTGCCATTGCGCTGACAGGTGAGGACATGGGCTGTGCCTGCGGTGATGGTGAGGTCGGCGGCGACCACCCTCTTAAGAATTCTGCACCACATCATCCCTCTCTCAATGCAAATTTGAGTGCTCCTGCTCCTGTTTTTGACTCTGCTACCATGCACTACTGATCTTTATTTGGTTCATAGGGACCTCTGCCAAGTGACTGACAACCTCAGCCAGCCGTTTCCTTAGCTTCACCCACGTTCTCACCTCCAGCCAAGAGGACATGCCCTCCACTGAAGAGCTGGAAATAAGCAGCCTGGAAGACCTGTCACAGCGCTTACCCACACTCTACACCAGCGCAGATACACACACCTTGGTGGTAGATCTAGCGCAGGCTCGGGTTCACAATCTGGTGGTCACTGCATGGACACATGTCCGCAGCAGCAGGAGGCAGGTTCGGCAGAGCTCCCCGGCCTATGGAGGACTGCTGAGGATCAGGCATCTGTGAGGTCCGAGTCAGAAGATGAGCCTCTGGGTTTGGCCTCTCATCCTGGAGAGTCAGCAGAAGGCATGGGAACAGCACGGAGAGTTGTTGGAAGCCCTCAGCAGAGCGGCACACAAGTCAGAGGAGTGCATCTGCCTACTCTCTAATGAAGTGGTGCCCACATGTGTGTGTCTGGAGGTTTCCATGGGGAGGATGGTGGTTACCATGGAGACCCTGGTCCAGCAGAATGCAGAGATGTGTGCACACCTGCACTCTATTGCAGGAGCCATGGGTGAGTTCCTCAGTGGTGATGTGAGAGGGAAACGGGGCACCTCGACGCCCCTCCAGGTGCTCCTTCCCCTCAACGAGTCAGGCCGGGGCACATGGGGATCTGGTGGGAGGAGGAGCGGCAGCTGGACACCCCTGGGTCATCCACTCAGGAATCTGAGAGGCTGCCTTCTCCCTCTGAGTCCCCTTTGCCTGTGAGCCCCTCAACCTCGTCCTCTGTCACCGCAGAGGGAGCAGCCGGCCAATGAGTGTGTCTGGAGGGAGACCTGTGTGTGTGTGGCAGAGCCCTTTGGAGACTCGTGCAAGCACTCTCCCATGCACGCAGATCCTTCCCATATGTCATTTACCTGAATGTCCTGAGCATTTTGAATGCTGCCTCCTGGGATCACTTTCTGTTGTCCACCTAAGCTGACCTACATCTCCGCCCACCCAACGATCACACTCCCATGCAGCACCTGATCTCACCCACCACAACTCTTATTTCACTTTCAATTTGGACAGCGTGGTCTGGATTCAGTTTTGCGTGCGCTCTTCCGTCTTTTCCCCTCACCCAGTCAACCATTTCCTTTCCCCCATCACAGTTGCTCCCTCTAGCACCACCTTTCATCTCCCTTTCATTACCTACCAGTCACAACCCTTTTCCTTCGGGGATGTCCAGGTGAACATGCACGTTCCCTTCCTTCCCGAAAAACCCACCCCCATCCACATTCATCTCCCTGACCTCCTGCTTCCTACCCCCAGGGCCCGTGTCTGCCTCTGAGTCCCCACCAACAACCTCGCCGTCCCTTCTACAGCTGCTATCGACCCCTCACCCTCCCACCCCACCACCTCACTCTGCCCTCGGCCATTCTCACCATTCCCTCATGCCATGCCCAGCCTCAATTTACTCCCCAGGAGACCGCCATGGACCCATCAGATCCCTCCCTTGCACGTTCACATGGACATCCCCTCCTCTGGACCCCTTCCTCTCCTTCCCACCTGGTATGCTTTCCCCCACGGAACTCATCCCCGTCTCCCCACCGGAACCCCTTCCCCCCTCCTGAATCCCTTCCCCTTCCGGAACCCATTGCCCCTCTGGAACCCTTTCCCCTTCTGGAACCTCTTCGCTGCCTGGAATCCCTTCCCCCTCCAGAAGTCCTTCCTCCACCTTAATACTCCCACACCACTGGACTCCCCCTTCTGACAACCTGCCCCCGCTTAGTCCCTCCGCCTTCCTGACTCCCTCAGACAGCTTTACTTCTTCTGCCATCCTTAGCCCTTCCCCACCGACTCCTTCCTCCAGCCTTGCCTCTTCCACAAGTCTCACTTCTTCCTCCAGCTTTACTCCTTCCCCCTTCCCAACTCCTTCCTCCAGCCTTACTTCTTCCTCCACCCTTACTCCCTCCCCTCTTCGCACTCCTTCATCCCCCAGACTCTTTCCACTTGCTGCCCTGCTTCCCTGCTCCAAACTCCTTCCCTTGCATCTTCCACTTCTCCCCCTTACCCCTACCTCCCCATTTGCCATCTTCTCCCCCATTACCCCCTCCTCCCCTGGACTCCCTCTCCTCTCCCAAGCCCATCCCCCTGAGACCTTCATTACCCCCTCCCATCCTCACCCCCCCCGACACCTTCATTTCCCCCCCACCCTCAACCTACAACCCCCCTCCATCCCGTCGCCTTTTCCACGCCCAGCCGATCCTAGGCCTTCCTCTCCCACCCCCTTGACCAACATCCGTAGTGAGCAGCAGCGGTGACTTTCCAACTTCCGGGAGCTGCTTTGCAGCAGAGCCATGTCCATGAGAATCCACCCAGCATGCCATGGACATTCCTCCAGGATCCCGTTGCTGTTGGGCTCCAACATCTTCTGCTCCTCGGATGTCCTCAATCCTGAGCAAGGCCCTGGCGGTAAAGTCCCAATTTTTGCACGTCCCAGTTGTCAAGACGTGTTCTGTACCGGCGTGTTTTGCTGCTGACGTGGGCGGACGATCCAATGGGGTGGAATGAGTCCGTCGGACTGGCCTTATAATGATAAGCTGACATACTACAATGAGGTTCCTGATGCCCGAGGGCGGGGAACACAGGCTGCCATCAGTGGGCTGAGCGGATGATCGCAAACCGGTTTCATGATGTCGCAAAACCGATTCTTGAAATTCTTGCCAAATTGTCTGCTCACGCCACTGAACACGCTCGATGGCAGTGGGCACGGAAAATCCTGGCCAGAGTCTTAAAGCATTCTTCCTAACAGACTTGGGCTTGGAATTTAACTGCTTCTGGTGAGGAATAGCATGGGTTCATTTAAATTCCGTTGGCTGACATCTTACCTGGAATGGGTCAGACTTGGCAGAAAACTTGGTGATTTGGAGACTGCAAGCTAATGTCATGCTCATGTTATATGCCCGTGAACATGTGAAGACAACGGACATTTTTACTTCTTTGAAAGCAGCATGGAATATGAACAATTTACCTTAACCCAAGGAGGTTCTGGTGAATTTTTTTTTATTCATTCACGGGATGTGGGCTTTGCTGGCTGGGCCAGCATTTATTGCCCATCGCTAGAGGCCGTTGAGAAGGTGGTGGTGAGCTGCCTTCTTGAACCGCTGCAGTCCATGTTGTGTAGGTACACCCATAGTGCTGTTAGGAAGGGAGTTCCAGGATTTTGACCCAGTGACAGTGAAGGAACAGTGATATATTTCCAAGTCAAGTTATTGAGTGACTTGGAGGGGAACTTCCTGGTGGTGATGTTCCCATCTATCTGCTGTCCTTGCTCTTCTAGATGGGTAGTGGTCATGGGTTTGGAAGGTGCTGTCGAAGGAGCCTTGGTGAATTCCTGCAGTGCACCTTGTTGATGGTAAACACTGCTGCTACTGTGCGTAGATGGTGGAGGGAGTGATTGTTTGCGGATGTGGTGCCAGTCAAATGAGCTGCTTTGTCCTGGGCTGTGTCAAGCTTCTTGAGTGTTGTGGGAGCTTCACTCATCCAGGCAAGTGGGGAGTATTCCATCACACTCCTGACTTGTGCCTTGTAGATGGTGGACAGGCTTTGGGCAGTCTTTTCGCAGGGTTTCTAGCCTCTGACCTGCTCTTGTAGCCACAGTATTTATGTGGCTAGTTCAGTTCAGTTTCTGGCCAATGGTTACTCCCATGATGTTGATAGTGGGGGATTCAGTGATGGTATTGCCATTGAACATCAAGGGGTGATGTTAGATTCTATCTTGTTGGAGATGGACATTGCCTGGCACTTGTGTGGCGTGAATGTTACTTGCCACTTGTCAGCCCAAGCCTGGATGTTGTCCATGTCTTGCTGCATTTGGACATGCACTGCTTCAGTATCTGAGGAGTCAAGAATGGTGCTGAACATTGTGCAATCATCAGTGAACATCCCCACTTCTGACCTTATGTTGGATGGAAGGTCATTGATGAAGCACTTGAAAATGACGGCCTAGGACACTACCTTGAGGAACTCCTGCAGTGATGTCTTGGAGCTGAGATGACTGACCTCCAACAACCACAACCATCTTCCTTTGTGCTAGGTATGACTCCAACCAGTGGGGAGTTTTCTCCCTGATTCCCATTGACTCCAGTTTTGCTCGGGCTCCTTGATGCCATGCTCGGTCAAATGTGGCCTTGGTGTCAAGGGCAGTCACTCTCACCTCGCCGAGAGAGTTCAGCTCTTTTGTCCGTGTTTGAACCAAGGCTGTACTGAGGTCAGGAGCTGAGTGGCCCTGGCGGGACCCAAACTGGGCATCAGTGAGCAGGTTATTGCTAAGCAAGTGCTGTTTGATAGCACTGTTGATGACCCCTTCCATTACTTTACTGATGATTGAGAGTAGACTAATAGGGCGATAATTGGTTGGGTTGGATTTGTCCTGCTTTTTGTATACAGGACATATCTGGGCAATTTTCCACATAGCCGTGTACATGCCAGTGTTAAAAGCAAAATACTGTGGATGCTGGAAATCTGAAACAAAAGCAAAAATTGCTGGTAAAACTTAACAGGTCTGACAGCATCTGTGGAGAGAAAGACAGAGTTAACATTTCAAGTCCGTATGACTCCTTGAGTTTTGAAGAAGAGTCATACCGACTCAAAATGTTAACTCTGTCCTCTCCACAGATTATGTCAGACCTGCTGAGTTTGTCCAGCAATTTCTGTAAATGCCAGTGTTGTAGCTTTATTGGAACAGTGTGTCTAGGGGCGTGGCAAGTTCTGGAGCACAAGTCTTCAGTACTATTGCTGGAATATTGTCACAACCCTTAGCCTTTGCATTATCCAGTGCCTTTAGCAGGTTCTTGATATCACGTGGAGTGAATCAAATTTGCTGAAGAGTGGCACCTGTCATGCTGGGGACACCTGGAAGAGGCCAAGATGGATCATCCACTCGGCACCTCTGGCTGAAGGTTGTAGCCAATGCTTCAGCCTTATCTTTTGCACTGATGTGCTGGGCTCCTCCAGCATTGAGGATGGGTACATTGTGGTGCCTCAACCTCTAGTGAGTTGTTTAATTGTCCATCACCATGAGCTTAGATCTGATCTGTTGGTTGTGGAATCTCTTAGCTCTGTCTATCACTTGCTGCTTTTGCTGTTTGGCACACAAGTAGTCCTATGTTATTATTTCACAAGATTGACATCTCATTTTTTTTTAGGCATGCCTGGTGCTGCTCCTGGCATGCCCTCCTGCACTCTTCACTGAACCACCCTGGTTTGATTGTAATGGTAGAATGGGGGATATGGCGGGCCATGAGGTTACAGATTATGTTTGAGTACAATTTTGCTGCTGCTGATGGCCCACAATGCCTCACGGATTCCCAGTCTTGAGTTGCTAGATCTATCCCATTTAGCACGATGGTAGTGCCACACAACATGATGGAGTGTATCCTCAAAGTGAAGGTGGGACTTCGTCTCCACAATGACTGTGCGGTGGTCACTCCTACTGTCTCCTACATGATACTGTCATGCACAGATGCATCTGCGGCAGGCAGGTTGGTGAGGATGAGGTCAGGTATGTTTTTCCCTCTTGTTGGTTCCCTCACCACCTGCCGCAGGCCCAGTCCAGCAGTTATGTCCTTTAGGAGTCAGCCAGCTCGGTCAATAGTGGTTCTACCGAACCACTCTTGGTGATGGACATTTAAGTCCCCCAACCAGTGTACTTTCTGCACCCTTGCCACCCTCAGTACTTCCTCCCAAGTAATGTTCAACATGGAGGAGCACTTATCAGCTGAGGGAGGGCAGTACGTAGTAATCTGTAGGAGGTTTCCTTGCTCATTTTTAGCCTAATGCCATGAGACTTCATGGGGTCTGTAGTCGATGTTGAGGACTCCCAGGGCAACTCCATCCCACCTGTATACCACTGTGCCACCAACTCTGCTGGGCATGTCCTGCCAGTGGATCAGGACATACCCAGGGATGGTGATGGTGGTGTCTGGGACATTATCTGTAAGATATGATCTCATGAGGATGACTATGTCAGGCTGTTGCTTGACTAGTTTGTGAGACAGCTCTCCCAATTTTGGCACCTACTTCAAGATATTAATAAGGAGGACTTTGCAGGGTTGACAGGGCTAAGTTTGCCATTGTAATTTCCGGTGCCTAGGTTGATGCTGGGTGGTCTGTCCAGTTTCATTCCTTTTTTGAGACTTTGTAGCAGTTTTGATATGACTGAGTAGCTTGTTGGGACAATTCAGAGGACATTTAAGAGTCAACCACATTGCTGTGGGTCTGGAGTCACATGCAGGCCAGATCAGGTAAGGATGACAGATTTCCTCCCATAAAGGACATTGGTGAATTGTGTGATTTCTGTACTCACACCGACTGACTCATGTCTCTGGAATATTATTAATATGTAAATGTCCATGTGGAGGAGCCTGTCTTGAAAAGACATTCAGAATGTATGATAACTTGTAGAATTTTACAGCTCTTATTGTCTGGATATTCTACAGAAACTCAAATATAATGGTTGTACCACTCTGTGTGTACAAACTCAAAAACTAACAAAGAGAGGTGAGGCAAAACTACTTTACCACAAACAAATATGAATGACCACCATTCATTCCCCATTGTGTGGTAATGGCTTATGACTTTGGATCACTTGTGTGGATAGTAGAAGTATTGATTCTATGGTCACATGATCGAAACTGGCTTGAGATAACAAATCTTATTATTCCAAGGAGAGGCCACAGCAAGTCAGCCTGCGGTCATTCAGTGTAGATGGATCATCATACTCCCAGCAAGAAGAAAAGAACACTGCCTAAACAGACAGTCAATGCAAGAGGTGAGCATAGGGGCTAATTTACTTCTACCACCAAGATTCTTCTCTACAGATGTACGGTCACAATTTCCTATGAAAACCTAAAAACTGCCATCCTCCATTTATCTTCAGGCCTGCAATGTTTTCATCATAAAGGACTGATTGAGGACATGTGATTTGTTTTTTTATATTCTATTAATAATCTAAGTGCATGTGTCATCTCTAAAACTTATCTTTTCTTGTGTGTGTGTGCGTGTGCGTGTCTGTGTATTTGAAGGAGTGAGTGTTTTTTCACGTTCACATTTCAGGTGTTATGTAAATAAATGTTTATTCTTTCCTTTGATTTAAACTTATGAGAAAACCTGCTTTCTGTCTACTCTTTAAGGTCACTATACTCAAAAAATGTTTTAAAAATATTCCTCATAAAAATGTATCTTCTTGTGAACAAGAGGTGAGGAAAAAGGGGAAAAGTTATCCCACCACCAGCCCCCATCTGTAACACTGACACAAGATTAGTGAAAAATGGAAAATTGAGAATGGGGAGCATTAATCTATTTTGAATGGGGGGTAGGCGGGAGACAGAGAGTGGTCTGGAAGCTTGTTTATGTGTAGCAAGAGTGATGATGCAGACATTCTCGTTAAAGAGGAGGAATGTGAAACATTAGATACAATAAGCATAATGAAAGAGGAAGTACTGGAGCGACTGGCATCCTTGAAGGTGGATAAATCACCAGGTCTGGATGGATTGTATCCTGGGCAGTAAAAAGAAGCCAGGGAGGAAATAACGGATGCTCTGAGGATCATTTTCTAATCCTCACTAGATACAAACGAGGTCCCAGAGGGTTCGAGGTCTGCAAATGTTGTACCATTATTTTAAAAGGGTACGAGGAATAGGCCAGAAAATTATAGGCCAGTCAGTCTGACTTCAGTGGTGGGAAAATTATTGGAAACAATTCTGAGAGACAGGATAAACTGTCACTTAGAAAGGCACAGATTGATCAGGGATAGTCAGCGTGGTTTTGTTAGGGGAAGATCATGTCTTACTAACTTAATAGAATTTTTGAAGTAACAAGGAGGATTGATGAGGGTAGTGCAGTGGACGTTGTCTACATGGATTTCAGTAAGGCATTTGACAAGGTCCAGAGTAGTCAGGAAAGTGAGATCTCATGGAATACAGGGGAAAGTGGCAGGTTGGATCCAAAATTGGCTCAGTGACAGGAAACAAAGGGTACTGGTTGATGGATATTTTTGCGAATGGAAAACAGTTTACAATGGTATTCCACAGGGCTCAGTGTTGGGACCCTTGCTGTTTGTTGTACATATTAATGATTTAGACTTAAATGTGGGAGGCATGATTGGGAAATTTGCAGATGACTCAAAAATTGGCCATGTAGTTGATAGTGAAGAGAATAGCTGTTTACTCCAGAATGATAGCAATGGTTTGGTTGAGTGGGCAGGGAAGTGGCAAACGGACTTCAATCCAGAAAAGTTTAAGGTAATGCTTTTGGGGTAGGTAAACAAAGCCGGGGAATACTCAGTAAATGGGAAGTTATGGTGAGGGATTGAGGAAGTGAAAGCCCTTGGAGTGCATGTCCACAGGTCCTTGAAGGTGGCAGGTCAGGTGGACACAGTGGTCAAGAAAGCATATGGAATGCTTTCCTTTATTGAGCAAAGTATTGAATACAAAAGCAGGGGTGTAAAAATGGAATGGTATAAAACACTGGTTAGGCCACAGTTGGAATTTTGTGTGTAGCTTTGGTCACCACATTACAGGAAGGACATAATTGCTCTGGAAAGAGTGCAGAGGAGATTTACAAGAATGTTGCCAGGGCTTGAAAATTGCAGCTATGAAGAGAGGTTGGATAGGCTAGCGTTATTTTCCTTAGAACAGAGGAGGCTAGGCGGTGACCTAATTGAGGTGTACAAAATTATGAGGGGCTTAGATAGGGTAGACAGTAAAGACTTGTTTCCCCTAGCTGAGGGGTCAATTATCAGAGGTCATAAATTTAAGGTGATTGGTAGAAGGATTAGAGGGGACATTAGAGAAAACTTTTTCACCCAGAGGGTGTTGGGCATCTGGAATGCATTGCCTAAGTTGGTGCCTGAGGCTGAAATGCTCAACTCATTTAAAAGGTACCTGGACCTGTATCTGAAGTGCTGTTACCTGCAAGGCTATGGACCAGGTGCTGGAAAGTGGGATTCAAATGAGCGGCTAGTTTCTTTTTTTCTCTTTTTTGGCCGGCAGACACGATGAATGGTCTCTTTCTGCAACATAACTTTTCTATGGTTCTGTGATTCGATTCATGCTGAACCACATTTTTTCTGGAACTTTTATGCCTCCTGTCAATACCCATGTCAAAACTATACAAAATTGATTATCATAGTTCTGCCCCCCATCTCTACCTTCATTCAAGTTAATGACAAGTGCAGATTTCCTGGAGTTATGCCAGTTTTCTCGCTACTACAACTTCCACAGAGAAATAATGATTCAGGTGAATATAGTTACCTTCATGAGTTAAAATAATTGATTATAGTGAGGTAAAAGCTTTATTCTTTGTTGATAGTTTTGTACTTAGCTAAAACCCACTAATCACTTCTTCATTATAAACAAAAGCAAAAGACAACAGATGCTGGAAATCTGAAATGAAAACAGAACATACAGATTGAATGTTCTAGGAAATTCTGAGCTAGTATCCCTTGTTTAAAATGTACAAGTTTCTAGGGAGCGAGAATTCCATTTTATAAGCGTTTCTTAGCTATTATATCTGACCTGATTTGAAAATAACCACAGACATGAATCATAATGCATACAGTGAAGGCGTATTCCCAGAAACTTTATTATCTGTGAATATTTCAATCATGCTTAAAACATATTTAAGCTCTCTCAACTGTGCCTCACTGCCTTACTTCATTTCTTAATGACTTCCACATTCTGCTTAAACAAAACTAGGTAAGATTGTTTTTGACATCTATCTGCCATAAACATTTTTTTTTTCCTTCTATTAGCATGAACAACTGTGCTGGTCAGAATCAGGATTTATTTATGGTCTATCGTGCCCAAAGGATTGGTTGTTAAGTGTAGGAATTTGCAAGTACTTAGGGCATGCTTTCCATTGTTCACGTACAAAAAACAGGCATTGTGCCTATATTTTTTCAACAAATTGAAGGTTCTGGACTGGTCAAGAGTGTCACCATAAATTTTATTTGTGTTTTAATAGCGTAGCATGTTAATGATTTTACTGAGTTCATCAAATACATAAGATATAATATTATTTCCTAAAATACATGTAGTATGTACCTCCTCCCAATAAAACCCATTGTCGGATACCAATCCTAGAATGCAAAAATATACCAGCTACTGTCATGAGTTATTTTTTTCTTCTTTGTTCCTGACTCATGAACACAGCTTTTAAAAGCAGCCTTTGTCCTTCATTTTAAATCTCTGTCCCCTTGACTAATTGATGCTATTAATTAAAGGTGTTAAATTATTGGCCATTAAGGGTTTGGAGATACCAAGGGATGCCATGTTCCCTCATTCGACAATCAGTGGGCCACTTAAAAGCCTTGCTTGGTCATCTGCCAAATATTAATTCAGGGCAAATGTACCAGCAGTCCTCACCAGCTGTGGCTGTTTGCCCCTTCTTTCTTTGTCGAGTGCATTTCTATAGGGCATGAGCAAATAGGACAGACTGAGCTCACCAGAAAGGACCGCTGAGGCTGAATTGGGCTTTGTTCCTTAACTGACAAAATTGTTCAGTTGATAGGATGAGTGACCTGTGCAGCTGATCAGAGTATATTTGTGGAAAGGCTGGGATTTGACATCAATCTGGTGCTTTTAGAGTCAAAGGTATCTGGAAACAATTGACAAAATTAGGTCAGTTATTTGGGCCTGTGGATCTATTTTTTATTTAAATTTCTGGACTCATTTTATAAAATTAAAAAAAATCAGCAAACTCTTTCGCTTGGGTTAAATATAACACGATTAGTAATATTAATAGCATTATCTGAGTTAGCAAAAAACTTGCAATGAAATCCTTCTTTTCCTTATGTTAGCAGAGGTATTAACCCTTTATAAGCATTGTTATTTTTATTATTAATATGGTGATCTTGATTTGAACTCTAAGAGCACAGGATGTGCTTTATCATACTTGCAAGCTACAGTTTTCCTTCTGTTATTCAATTAAGTAACTTGTGAAATTACTGCTTGATGAACAATAGTGTACAATATAACTAGATTATTACATCTTGTGGTCTAACAAGTTGCATTTCTAAAAGCATCTTTAAAACAGAAAATAATGTTCCAATGTACTATGCAGAAGCATAATCTGACAAAAATTAACATTTGCCAAAGAGAAGATATTAGAAGCGGGTGACAAAAACTTGCTCAAATAGGTTGGTTTTAAGGGGGCCTTGAAGGAGGAGAGAAAGGTGGAGAGACAGAGAGGTTTAGGGGATGATTTCCAGAACGTAGGGTCTAAATGACTCTCAAACAGGAGTTGGTGTTTTTCAACTGTGATGTTCGTGCCTACTAACAAATTTATCTCCAATTTAATAACTGTGACAGTAATATATTCAAAAGGTGAGTCCATTGTAAAGAACACACTTAAAAACTAGCTCAAGGCAGTAATAAGCCTCAGTGGCTCAGATAACTGTTACGTTCTTGGGTATATCGAACATATTCTGCCATTCAGTATCACTGACCTAGCTTACCCTACAAAAAAAATCTCATACCCTTAAGAATTGAAGCATGCCTTTATCTGCCTGATATCTAGGAAATAGCAAGCCCCTGGAATAAATCAGAGAACCCTAGCCACTATAAACTGTTTTATTTGAATATATTTTCTGCAGCTACATGATTCTCCTTGTTGCAATTAGCTGATTAAATATTAAACATTGGCATGGTTGGATGTGTTTGTGTCTATGGTGAGATGTCCGATGCCTTTGCGGTAACCAACTGCGTATAAACTGTTGTAGCTGTTCAACTCTTCAATCTCTTTGTTGTAATGCTTAAGGAAACCACCAGAAATATGCCTGCAGGAATCAACATTAAGTTCCATTCATGAATGCTTTTCATTCTCTCCAGACTGCATGCCTCCAACAAAGTCACAGAAGTGGTAGTCAGAGAGGTTCTGTATGCAGATGACTATGGCCTAGTTACCCACAACAAGGAAGACATCCAGATAATGGCAAACAAATTCTCAAGTGCTGCCAAAAGCTTTGGCCTCAAAATCAGTGTCTCCAAGACTGAGATTATGTTTCAGCCAGCTACAAAGCATGAGGCATAACCAATAATGGCACCATTCTCAAGGCTGAAGAAAAATTCTCATACCTTGACAGTGTGATATCTAGAGATGTCATTATTGATGAAGATATTCGTGCATACATCCAGAAAGTAAGTCTGCCTATGGTGACTCCATGATCATGTCCGGAAGCTGCATGACATTGTTGTGATATCACTTTAAGGGAATATGCAAATAGGTAAGTAGCCAAGATGTAGAGCAGCATGTGACCAGCAGCAAATAGTTGTTTGTAGTGTCTGTGTAGGTATCGCAGTTGTGCTATCCTTATGAGCAATAGTTGATGAAGCCATAAAATAGATTTGTCTTCCGAGCCATCCTACACTGTATCTTCAAATAAATTGATCCTATATCTTGTTTACCAGTAATATGTGTGAAATTGGTAAGTTTGTGTGAAGCAGACATAGAAACACAACATGGTGGTCGCAATGGGAATTTGAAGACCACAGAATGAACCACAGACAAGACAGAAGTACGTACACTGAAACCCAAGGAGGCAGAGTCCCTCTACAGATAGTGCTTCGCAGAACAGTGAGTATCAGATTTGTGCTCTAGCCTGATCAGTGGTTAAAGGGAGCAGCAAGTTGGTTCAGTCATGCTGTGCAGTCGGCTTTGAATCAGGCAGGAAAAGTTGCAGGGCCATTGTGACTTCCTCAGATGCCATTCCTGTGCAAAAGAAAAAAGTGCATAAAATAGAAATAACCTCAACTGCAGCCACAGAACAAGAGGGGAGAGAAAAAAAAAGCAAAGCATCTGCACCGGTGAATCTTTCCACAAAGTAAAGAGGTTACAAATCCCCTACACATCAGGAGATTGACCACCAAATTCCCTCAGCATGAATTGTAAAGCCACAGATGTCTATCCACGTTTAGATTTTCAAAGGATGGAACTATGCTTTTTAGGTTTATTCACCATAGAACTGGATAAATAAGTGATGAAAATAAAGACAATGATGAGGGGTTGCATAGAGTTAACGCGTTGGGCCTCTGTCTGTGGAAGATCAGAAGGACCCTGTTAAGCAATGGAACATTCTGGAGGGGCGGCTTCATTTAAAAAAAATCTTTCATGGGCTGTGGGCATCGCTGACAAGGCCAGCATTTGTTGCCCATCTTTAATTGCCCTTGAACTTAGTGGCCATTTCAGTGGGCAGTTAAGAGTCAACCACATTGTTGGGTGCCTGGAGTCATATGCATGCCAGGACAGTAGATTTCCTCCCCTAAAGGGCATTAGTAAACCAGATGGGTTCTTACAACAATTGATCATTTCATGGTCACCATTACTGAAACTAGCATTCAATTCCAGAACTATTAAATGAATTTAAACTCCAGCAGCTGCTATGATGGAATTTGAACCCATGTCACCAGAACATTAACCTCAGCCTTTGGATTACTAGGCCAGTGACATTACCACTACACCACCATCTCCCATGTGAAAGTGAACTTCAGGAATCACCATTTGGAGCTGATGTCCTACAGACAGCAGCTACAAGAATCAATTATTCAGTTCATCGCCAGGTGCAGGACAAGGGTAACTCATCTCCTGACTCCCCAAAGCCTGTCCACCTTTTACAAGTGTTATGTTCCTTCTCTGCTGGGTTGTTTTGCTCAGCAAACATGGTTGCATGCCTATCTACTGGTGACTGAGTTGGTCAACAAGATACTGCAGACGTAGAGACCAATGGAAGATGAAGCACATGCTGTTTATTGACACAAGTAACAGAGCGCTAACATGTGTGCTTCTCAAACCAGACCCTATTCTAAACTACTGATTGACATTGTAGTCTGCGCTACACAGCAATTAGGTAATACAGTCACATGGTCAATCTGCTCACATTCTCCTAAAGGTATATTGCACCTCAGATTACCACATCCCCTTACGCAAAAGTACAATTTACAATCTTTACAATATATCAACTATCTACATAAATAAATTATTTACAAATTCAGTCTCTCTGGAGGCTTCTTCAAATGTGTCGAACGTCATAGTTCTGACTTCGGATGGTTTATCCGAGGCCTCTCTCCCAGGAGTCATCTGTCCACTAGGCTCTTCGAGTGAGCATCTATAATCAAAAAACATTGTGCCCAAAAAAGGCCCCATGGAGGCGGACCCATGGCCTTCCTTGCCATTCCCAGGGATGCAATGGAGCAGAAGGGGGCAATTTCTGTAGCTGTTGGCACTGTATGCAGCTCTTGACTAAGTTTTTGATTTCTGTATCCATCCCTGGCCACTATAAGCAGCTGCACGCCAACATTTTCATTCTAGAGATGCCAGAGTGAGCACTATGCAATTCGGTCAATAATGGCTGTCTTCCTCTTGGAGGCACAATGATCGTCGCTCCCCACAGCAAGATGCCATCTTGGAAGTTGAGCTAATATCTCCTATTAAAATAGGGCTTCATTTCGTCAGACTTTGACTCATTAAACCATCCCTGTAAAACTTGTTCTCCTACATGAGACGAAACTGGATCGCGGTTTGCCTGCTCTCTTATTTGTTTGGCATCTACTGGTGATGAATCCAGAAAGTTTAATAACAAGGCAAGGTCTTGAGGAATTGAGACTTTCACATTGCTGTTGCTTAGAGGTAATCAGCTCAGTGCGTCGGCATTTGCAATCTGGCTTCCCCTTCGTAAGTAGCTAAAATCAGTGCCCACCTTTGGATGTATGCAAAGGCAATTGGGGGTATTGCCTTACCTTCCCCAAGCAAGCCTAGTAGTGGCTTGTGATCAGATACAATGGTGAATTGGTGACCATGGATGTATTGGTGGAACTTCTTAATGCTAAATACAATGGGTAAGCCTTCTTTCTCTATTTGTGAGTACCTTCGTTCTGCAACACTGAGTGTTCTTGAAATGTAACCAATGGGCTGTTTGGAGCCATCTGCCATCTGATGGGAGAGTACTGCCCCTACTCCGTAAGGGGACGCATCGCAGGTCAAAATGAATTATTTATTTGTGTCGAAATGTACCAATAGGGCTAGCGAATGTAGTAACTGCTTTACTGTTGTAAAAGCCTGCTGTTGTGGAGCTTGCCAAGTCCATCTGTGGATTTTCTTGAGCAAACCGTATAATGGAGCTGGTACTGTTGACAAATTTGGGAGAAAACAGCCATAATAGTTAATCATTCCCAAGAAGGGCTTGAGTTCTGTGACGTTTTTCAGTGCTGGCGCCTCACGAATAGCTCTCATTTGTCTTCCACTGGGTGAAGGCCATGCGAGTCGACCCTATGACCCAGGTAAACCACTTAATTTGCTTGGAAGATACATTTTTCTCTTTTCAAACATATTCTGGCTTGTGAGAAACGCTTCAATACCTCTTCCAGGTTAGTCAGGTGTTCTACATCAGTTAGTCCTGTAAATTTTCCATTGCCCATTGGAAAATGGCACAAGCCGATGAGAATCTGAAGGGTAACCTGGTATATTGGTATAACCCACTATGTGTGTTGATAATCACAAAATCCCGAGAGGCCTTTTCTAGCTCAATTTGCTGGTAAGTGTGTTGTGTTTCGTATATTCCGGTTTCCTCTGCCAGCTTGGAGTACAATTCGTCAATTTTCGGTATAGGATGCCTGTCAAGTCTGGTCACTTTGTTAACGGTCAACTTGTAGTCCCCACATATTCGTACACACTGGTCAGGCTTTAGTACTGGAACTACGGGTGCTGCCCATTCACAAAATTGTACAGGTTTTAAGACTCCCAACCTTTCCAGTCTGTCTAATTCAACATCAACCTTTCCCTGTAATGCATAGAGGACTGGCCTCGCCTTCAAGAATCTGGGTGTTGTCGCAGGATCCACGTGGATTTTAGCTTACAGCTACTGAATCTTCCCGAGCTCTTCCCTGAAAATGGAAGCATATTTCTGTAATAATTCTTGCAGGTCTTTCATTCTGAGTTGAAACTTTTTGGTCCACTCCAACTTTATTTCCTTAAGCCAGTTCCAACCAAGTAGACTTGGGCCCACCCCTGCTACCACTATCAGGGGTAAATTAACAGACTGATTTCCATACTGTACCGGAACCTTCATATACCTTTTACTCGTATGTCTTCACCAGTATACATCTTTAATTTAGCATCTGAATTTTCCAGATTTAATGAGTGGTCTCTTCCATTCAGATATTTGAATGTATGTTCCCCTATAACTGTTGTGGATGCCCCTGTATCCACCTCCATTCGGGTGGGTTTCCCATTGACTTTCACTGTCACGTAGATGGGCTCTGTTTTACCCATTTTTAAGTTGTGTAGTGAGTAAATATCTGACACTGTTTCTTCTGGTCCCTCTGTTATGTGGATTTCATGGTTTCTACCTTTTAGCTTAAAGTTTTGTCTTAATAATAGTTGTCTTTATAATACCACATAATGTGCCCATTATGCTGGCAGTAGAAACACTTGATTCTTTTAAATTGTCGTTCACTTGCAGGCTGTCTGGTTCCATTTCTGCCATTATTATTGTGGGTTTTCTCTGTTAAACCTTTGCTTTTTGCTGGTCTGTTCATGGTGGCTGTTTCCTGCCTTTCCGCGGAGCCCAGCGCTTCCGCGTTATTTCTAACCAGTGCTTCCCTCCCGATGTGAAGAATGGTGCCATTTTGTGCTCCCTTGATTTCTTCTGAATACCTGACTATGTCTCCATTGCGAGCACCAACTCCAGCGCCTTGCTGAAGTCTAAATTAATTTCTGACAACAACCTTTTTTGAATGGAGTCTTCATTAATCTCACATACTAATCAGTCTCTTAACAAGTCATTAATCGATGTCCCGAACTCACAGTGCTCTGTCAATTGTTTCAAGGCTGCTACATAGCAAGCGACTGTCTCTCCAGGGATGCAACACCTCAAATTAAATTTAAAACGCTGCGTTATTACTGAGACTTGTCACAAGATTTACCAACTCATCAAAGCTCTTGGAATCTGGGGCATTGGGTGCCATTAGACTACAAATTAGGCTGTATGCTTTACTGCCACGCATCGATAAGAGGATCACTTGCCTCTTCTCCTCCCCCAATATGTTGTTGGCCAAAAGGAAGAATGCAAGGCATTCAATATAATGTGACCAGTCATTGGTGGTCTGATCATGTGATTCGATATGGCCAAGCTGTGGCATACTGAAGGAAGATAACTTTGACAACTATGATGAAAACTGTACTTATAATCGCAGAAGACATGGCTCTAAAAGGCAAGAAGACTGCAGGCTCCCGATTCAGTGATGCATCCCTGGAATGCCTTTTGGATGCCATGGAGGCCCGTCGTGATGCCTTCTACCCCAGCTCTGGCCCCAGGAGGTCCAGCAATCTCACCATTCTGGCTTGGTAGGCAATGGCAGTGGGGATCAGTGTCAATGCTGCAAAGAAGAGGTTGGCCATCCAATGCAGAAAGAGGATGAATGATCTCATCCATGTCGCCAGGTTAAGGCGGTAATCTCATCACTGTAAACTCACATATTCAAGCCAGTCAGAATTTTAAAGGATATGCATTTGGTTCATTGGATGCTAATGATATAACCTATGACAGCCAAACTAACTATGTTCAATGGGTCACCCATTAATTGCAGAGGTATATTGACATTGAAATGCTGCTATGGTAAGTCTGCATGGAAACCACAAATATTTTACCTGGTGGACACACCTGGACCAGCAATAGTTGACTTACCGATGTGTACAGAGCTCAACATTGTGACTTTACATGAGATCACCAATATACCAAGCATGGCAGAAGAGGCCAAGAACAATCACATTTTGTCAGTCCATGACCTAAAGCGGATGTACCCAGACAAACTTGATGACATAGGAACCTTTGGAGGTGAAGCTGTACTGCACCTGAGAGAAGATGCAATTCCGTCAATCGACCCTCCTAGAAAGTACAGAGTGCACATACAGGAGAAACTTAAGAGTGAGTTGGATGACATGGAGCATACAGTGCATCAGCACACTGACTGGTGCAGTTCTATCACATGAATACTGGAAAAATATGGCACAATGTGTGGGAATGCTTGTACCCAAGATGTCTAACTCTTGTTCTAAAGAGATGGCCACACAAGATTCCAACATTAGAGGAATTGAATCCCAAATTCACAGGAGCAAAGTTTTTCTTCAAGTTGGATGCCAAACATGGATATTGGTTGGTTCATTTGGTCAGTATGGCACCCAGACTACAGTGACTTCTGATAAAAATACAGCGATACAACTTTGATGTCTGTTACAAGCCGAGGAGAAAAATGGTTACTTCAGACACACTGAGCAGGTTACCAAATTCGAAAAAGACTGTGGATATTTTGTAGACGGCATAGACATGGAGGTGGAAGATGCACTCAATGTTGATCTGATGAACTTCGGTCAACACAAATGCAACCAACTTCAGAAACTTATCCATGACTGAAGGGGCTATGGAGAGTTATTGTAGAAGGTTGGCCTGATACAAGGTACAGAGATGAACTACGTATTTCAAGGAAAACAGGTGCTTGTATCTGAAGCTCTTCGCTAGGACGTATTGGCACAGTTACACCAGGGTCATATGGGTATAAAGCGAACACAGCCCTGGCAAGGGAAACTATGTAATGGCCAGGGATCAACAACGATATTGAGAAGGTAGTGAGGATGTGCTATAGGGGGTGGTGGTGTGTGTCAGCTTCACCTCTGACTTCTGAGCGGTTCAAATCGCTCCCACTCCCTGGGTTCTAGACCTTGGACTTATTTGGGGGTTGTGACAAAGTGCAGCAGACAACTGGTTTTGGTAAAAGAAAAAACTGGGTTTATTTAAGTCACAAATGAACTTATAACATTAGGATTACACTGAGAGTATTCAGACCTACAAAGTACACTTAGTTAAGAATGGGGAACACACGGCATAATGAGGGAAAATCACGCTACTAATCCCCTTACCCTTGTCCCACCCCCAAAACCTAACTAAATTGAACTAGGAGAGGTCAGGTATCATGCTCACCAACCAGGGTTCCTTGACAGTTTGAAATCCAGCCAGGTAAGCCAGTTGCAGTTTGGGGTACGCTCTTTGTGTCCTCTGGGGCCTGCTGTCCCCACGTGGTCCTGGTCTGTGGAATCTGCAAAGGTTCTTCGGTTGGGTGGAGGGCGCGGTTGTGGGTGGTCGATCTTCGTGGAGGGCTGCGGTTGTGGCCTTGTTGTCTTCGGTTGAGCTTGCCACCCCGTGCCCCTCGCCGTGATGTTGCCTGCGGGCCTACAAACCTCCAGATCTCCTTCCTCCGCTTGGCTCAGCTCCTTGCTTAAAGTCTGCTTAAACCGCTCCAAAAACTGCTCACCCCTCAGATCTCCTCCCTTTCATAACTGATGGCCTAGTTATACTGTTTTTTCGAATTTCTTATCTGAAACCAAATCAAGGTTAGTTCTTGGTCTGATTTGGGCTTCTTCAGGTGGTTGTTGTCTCGTTGTTTTTAATGGGCTCGCATGATGTTTATCGTTGTCTTCCTGCCCCCGTAACTAGTCTTGAACTGCAAGCCATTGTTTGTGTGGAGTATTGATGGATTTGCAGAATTGCATTGATGGCGGCCTTCCTGCCTTAGTAGTTAGTAGCGATTATTTATGCAAGATTTTGGTGGGCTTTAGTTTCGTGTAAGATTAAGTCTTTCTCTGGGCTGATTGTTTTAAAGGGAAGAATGCGTATTCTGTCTCCTCTCGTCCTAGCCTCCTGACTGCAGGGTTCTACACTTAACCCAGTAGTTGGGTCCTCTGCCATAAAAGTCCAAAATCCTTGTTGATGATATGAAAAATGTGGGAATTTTGAGAACCCTTCAGCCCTCCCCTGTGATACTTAAACCTCGCTTCAAGTATCATACGGGAAAAAAAAACATTCCCAACCCTCCATAGTCAATCTTCCCCTGTAATTACCTATCTAAGATCTCATGACACATACATTCTCCATTCTCTAAAATGTGGTGTACGTAAGCATGCATAGGCAAAATACAGTTATTTATATACATCTAAACATTTAGGGGGTCCAACAGCCCGCTTGGTGCACATACATCTTTATTAAAAGAAAACAACACGTAAAAGTCTTTCTTAAATATAACTGAACACAAAAAAAAACAACAATCTTTATTCAGGAACACAAAAGAAAATATATGAAAGG
Organism: Cetorhinus maximus; assembly: GCF_964194155.1. Taxonomy (NCBI): domain Eukaryota; kingdom Metazoa; phylum Chordata; class Chondrichthyes; order Lamniformes; family Cetorhinidae; genus Cetorhinus; species Cetorhinus maximus. The sequence goes on from NC_135894.1 coordinate 51,254,365, forward strand.
TTGAAACAGGTGTATCTCTCTCCACCTTAGCATAATGCTTCTTCCAGGTCCTTTCGGTTTGGAACTCTAGGATTTTGCCTTTTCCCTTGCACTGAGAGCACAACAGGTACAACACTATTCCCAGCTGCCAAACAATGAGGATGTGGGAAGGCATTCTGACCCATGAAGGGACCTCTATGTTTTCGAAAATGTCCCACCAGGGTGGGACTGTGATACCTTAAATCTCTCCCTCTATCTCGTGTGTTTTCTGTTCCAAAGTATAGAAATACTTTTGTGATAACTCTTAGTAAAATGTTCTGGTAGAGGGGGAATTTCGTAACCAAAATGTGTGACAGAGCTCTGCAGGTTGGTAATGTTTTCCCTAACAGTGAGGTGAACAGTGGAGGGTTCAGGAATGGGGACAATCCGCTCCTGGGCCACTTGAACTTCTGTCTCGGGTTTAAAACAAAAACTGCTGTCACTTATCGGACACTGGATGTGCTGTCCAAGCTGGAGTGGGGCGCACACAATATGTCCCACCCCTATATATACTACCTGTGGGGAAACATGGCCTTGTGCCATTACGTCCATGGTACAGTTTATAGGCCGTGCACCAGCAGTTTTAAACCCGCACAGTGGTCTGGAATAGGCGTTCAAGTGCTGGGGACACAGTACTACATGTGCACCCCGGCTCCGGCACCCAGAGAGGTCTGTACCTGTCATCATGTGTTCCTATTTTATGATGTAAGGTGGGACCGCTGCGAAATGGATGTGTGCACCCCCATGAATGACTGCAAAGTTCTCCACCCTATATACCGGTGCAGGTTGGGTTGTCCAACCCGCAACAGGCATCCTCACTACTATATCCATGATGGTGTGGTTGGAGAGCCCACAAACTACTGGGACAGGGTAGGCTTCAGAGGCTAGGCGGAACTGACACGGGTTTAGTGAATTCTCAAATGGGTGGAGGGCTGCGAGGTGCTTGTTGCTGATCCAGGAGGGGACTAACCCTTGCTTTAAATCCTCCAGGTTGCTGCGGCCCTCGCCCAGCAACAATGCCCCGTACAGCACGCACACCTCATTCTGTGCAGCCTGGTCTGATGCATTCCTATCCTCTCAAATGAGTGCATTCACTGTTTTGGCGTGCCTTTCCAACGCAGCAATAATCTCCTTTAAATGGACTGTCATGGCCTGGTCCTCGTGTAGCCCTGAGCCTATCACTGTGTTCTCCTCTGTTAAGATTTTTCGTAATTGTTTTTTTTTAAACCGTTTATTTGTGTCTGCAATTCTATGTCATCCAGACTGTTTATCACAGAGGATCCTGTATTATATGCTGTGAAAACATCATTCCAGGTTCCCCTCCTTTGTCTCCCCGTATTGCTAAAGTACTCAGTGTGGGTAGTGTACAGTTCTGTTTTGTCTACATTGGTAAAATCGAACTTGTAGAATTTCCTGACCATTTCTTTTAACAGGGCTCGGTATAGCTGTTCTGTCTCCTTGGGGCACCACTCAGGTAAGTGTACCTCTGTGAGGTTTAGAATCACGGAAGCTACCGTGTAGTGTACCCCCTGCTTTGGTACCTTTTCGGTTGGCACTAGTACCAGCCCATTCCCTGGTCCCGTGGTGGTGTCAGGGCACTTCTCCATATGTGTCCTTACTGTCGGGGCCGTGGGCAGGGGCTTTTGGACGTGTGCCACGAGTTCAGTGGCCTTAACTGAGGCTGGAGAGAATGGGGTTATGCAAGTGTGTAGGTGGGAATCCCATTCCACCCCCTTCCCCTTGACCAGCCATGCTGCGGAAAAGGTAATGGATACGCCCATGGGGCAGGTCTTCCGTGATCCCCACATGCAGACATAGATTCCCTGTCCGATTTCCACCTCTTGTCCCAGCACACGCTCAACCCCCATGGTTTCCAGTAATGGTCCAATAGGTGTCGTTCCCCAGTTGCTCCCAGTCAGCTGTACCATCCCCCATGTCTCTGCTCAGCTTCCTGAGCCACCATCACCTTCTCAGGGGAACCTGTCCTCTGCAGGTCAGGCACACGCATTTCCCCTCAGTAACCCTGACCTGTGTGGCCACAACCTGTATGCTGGGGCAGGGGAGGGAGGCCTCTCCGTAGGTGAGCCCGGTCTGACTGGAGTAGCGGGTGGAGTTGGGTCTCAGCCACCCTGGCCATCTTCCCACATGGGAATAGGTAGTGATCTCCTCCACGTTACCTTCGCTGCCCCTCGCAGTCACAACCGGTGCTCTCTCCCCTGAGCACCCAAAAATGTGGGAGTCCTCCACGTCACCTCGCCTCCCAGTGGCCATTCCTATCAGGGCAAGAAGGAATATGCCCCCCCATCCTATCGAAATCCTTTCTGTAGGGAGACATAAGAGCATATAGCCAGGTCCCGAACAGATTCGCTGGTTTGGGTAAAGCATAGTCTTATTTAAAATTTAACTAAAACACCCAAACTTAACAATCTCAAAATTAAATAACAGAAGCTATGTACATCTGCCCCCCGTCCCTGGGCGGCCAGGTTAATCCCTGTTCGGGCTACAGCACACTACTCCTTTGGTGTGGCCACCCTGTCCTGTACCTTTGGTCCCTGGCAGCCTGGGGCTGCTGGCTGGGGACCTCTGTCCTCAGATCGATCCCTGACTTGAGGGGCTGCCCTTTTAAACTGGGGAGCTGGTGACCACGGTTTCTTTGGCCGTGGCGTTCGTGGTGACCTTCTAGGGACTCTGGCAGGTGGGGGTTTTCTGGCTGGTGGGTCTTCAACCCGAGCCACTGTCCCCTATTGTGTGGTCTGTGGAATCTCCACTGCCGCTGGCTGGGGATTTCTATCCTCAGGCTGTACCTCTTCTAAACCTGTGCAGGGGCAGGTAACTCTCTGCCCTCATGTCCCACCTCATCTGAGTCCCAGATGAGCAGGGGAGTGTCCCAAACGGTGGGTGGGATGGCCCTTCCCTTAAAACAAGCCACTACACCTGCTTGTGCAGTCTGTGAGTTTGCTCCTGCTGCAGGCTGAGGATTTTTATCCTCAGACCTTGCCCCAACTGGCTGTTCCCTTCTCTCGGATTTAAACAACTTACATTGGTTAATGTGGAACCATTTGGTGCCCTGAGGCAGCTTTATGGCGTATACCACGGGGCTTGCCTTATCTACAATGCTGTAGGGCCCCATGTAGTTCTAGACTGCCTACCCGAGCAAAATTCCTAACCATAACCTGACCCCCTATCTCCCACTCATGGTGCGTATGGGGTTCTAGCAGCAGTCGGTTACTCCGATGCTGTTTTCCCATGTTGCTAGCAGCATGCCAGTGAACCTGTTTAAGGTGTTCAAACAGATTCCTGACAAAGCTGTCCCAGTTCACCTCTCTGAGCTGACCCTCCATGAGCACCGGGGCTAGCACATGGGTGGGGGTCCGCATAACCCTACCAGTCATGAGCTCGTGTGGAGAATACCCCGTGCTTTTTGACTGGCTGGCTCGGATCCCCATTAGGACCAATGGTAAGACTTCTACCTACTTTCTAGGTGAGTCTACCGTCTCTTTCCTCAGCCTTTCTCTCAAGGTTCTGTTCATCCTCTCTACAATCCCTGAGGACTGTGGGTTGTGTGCAATGTGCCATTCCCCCTCTATGCTGAGTACCATAAGGGTATTCTGCATGACCTGCCCAGTAAAGTGGCTCCCTTGGTTGGACTCCACATACTGTGGTAGCCCCCATCATGAGAACACCTCCCTGACCAGGATCCTGACTGTACTCAGAGCCGTGGCTGTTTGGGAACCCTTCAGTGCAAAGCATGTCAGCGTCACCAACCACATCATCACAAAGACCCTCTATACCCACATGAGATTCCATTGTAGCTTTGGTCTAAAATCGCAACAGATTTATTCACTATCTGTGGGAATTCTCCTAGTCACTGATTACTTTTCCAAGTTTCCAATCATCAGACAATTGAAGGACACCTCAAGTTCATGGCAGACAGAATGTGTGCAATAGTCAGTTTGTTTGGTACACCTAAAGAAATTATATTGCACAATTGGCCACAATATACTGGCAGATTCTTGATCAACAAGGGAGTCAAGGGGTATAAGGGGTAGGAACAGAAGTGGAGTTGAGGCCACGATCAGATCAGCTATGATCTTATTGAATGGCAAAGCAGGCTTGAGGGGCTGAATGGCCTACTCCAGTTCCAAATTCATATGTTTGTATACCTTTTAGGGACAGGTGTGCAAAAAGGGGCATAAACCATTGTCTTAGACCCAATGGTCTGCTGAACAAATGTTTTGCACAATTAAGTTTGAAAAGGTTACGGAGAGGGGACGAGACTTCAATTCCAAAAGGACACGGAGAGTGGTGGGGACTTCAGTTTGAAAAGGGCGCAGAGAGCAGAGGGGACTTCAGTTTGAAAAGGGCACAGAGAGCGGGAGAGACTTCAATTTGAAAAGGACGTGGAGAGCGGGAGAGTCTTCGGTTTAAAAAGGATGCAGAGAGCGGGAGAGACTTCTGTTTGAAAAGGACGTGGAGAGTGGAGTGGACTTCAGTTTAAAAAGGACATGGAGAGTGGCGGGGACTTCAGTTTGGGAACCTTGCGTACTTTGCTGGGAGTCAGAGCAGAGCAACCTGCGGGAGACAGTCAGGAACTGAGCAGCACCTATAAATACAGACTAGGGATTTGAGTGAGGAGTGGAGCAGAGCAGCGCCTACAAATACTGACCGGGGATTGCAGAACAGCCTATCTTGCTGGGAGCTGGAGTGCAGCTGAGGCGTGTACTGTTTCCTTGTTTCAGCTGCTGTGAGGCTGCAGTCTGGGAAAAAGATAAAAAGCAACTGTGACGTCACAGGAAGCTAGTAAGTTGATTGACCCGGTAAGTGCTCAGTCAGTGTGTGAGAAACCAACTTAGGACAGGCGAGTTCAGGTAGATCTATAAATAAAAATAACTAAACCTTAAAAATAATAAACCAAAATTTGAAATCTTTAAAATTAAAATCAAACAATAAAGATTAAAAAGCTATAAAAATAAATCATTTAAACAAACATCTAAAACACATACCTTGTAGTTAAGAAGCATATAACCTTTAGTTGTCAGTGGTACTAGCGTTCAATAAACACAGTAAATTGTAGCATACATAGGAAGAATGTAATTAAAGTAAATTAACTAAATAACATAAGTTAGAATGGCGGGACAGGTGCTATGTTGCAGCTGTGGGATGTGGAAGCTTTTGGACGTCAAGGCGATCCATGAGAAACACGTCTGCAGGAAATGTAAGCAGCTTGAGGAGTTCTGGATCAGGATTATTGATCTGGATGCTGAAATGCAGACACTGCGCAACATAAGGGAGGGGGAAAAGTACCTGGACACTTTGTTCCAGAAGACAGTCACACCTCTTAGAAGAGGGTCATCTGTTTTGGTCAGCAGTGAGGGACAGGAGGGTGTGATTGTCAGTGAGGCAGGTAATATGACCGAGCAGATAGTAGGGGAAGGGGCCTCAGGATTTGCAATTGTCAAACAGGTTTGAGGTGTTCACAACCTTTGTGAATGAAAGCGAAGACTGCAAGGTGGATGAGCTGGCTGGCCATGGCACTGTGGTACAGGAAGCCGTTCAAGCGAGGGGAGCAAAAAGGAAGGTAGTGGTAGTGGATAGTATAGTGAGGGGGATTGACACTGTCCTGTGCAGCAAAGAGCAAGAGTCCAGATGGCTGTATTGCCTGCCCGGTGCCAGGGTTTGGGACATCTGTTCAGGGCTGGAGAGGAACTTGCAGTGAGAGGAGGAGGATCCAGTTGTTGTGGTCCATGTAGGTACCAATAACATTGGCAGAACTAGGAAAGAGGTTCTGCAAAGTCAGTATGAGGACCTAGGTATCAAATTAAGAAGCAGAACCTCAAAGGTAAAAATCCCTGGATTATTACCTGAGCCAAGTGCAAATTGGCATAGGGCAAATTAGATTAGAGAGATAAATGCGTGGCTCAAAGACTGGTGTGGGAGAAGTGGGTTCCAGTTTGTGGGGCACTGGCATCAGTACTGGGGAAAGTGGGGGCTGTACCATTGGGACAGTTTACACCTGAACCATGCTGGGACGAACGTCCTCGCAAATCGTATTACTAGGGAGGTAGAGAGGGCTTTAAACTAAACACGAGGCGTGAGGAATCAAGCTTGGATAGGGGTAACAATTCAAGGTGTAGAGTCAAGACAGGGGAGCAAAATAGTAATATGAGAAATGAGGGTCAGAGAATGGCAGGGAGGGACAGAGAAAAAAAACTAAGAATACATCAACAGTCAAGACTAGATGTTACAAAGGTAACGAAAAGGCAAAACTGAAGGCTGTCTATCTGAATGCACATAGCATTCAGAACAAAGTAAATGAATTGATGGCCCACAATGACGTAAATAAATATGATCTGATAGCAATTATGGAGACGTGGCTGCAGGATGGCAATGATTGGGTCCTTAATATTGAAGGGTACATTACATTCAAGAAGAATAGGAAGCTAGGTAAAGGTGGAGGGGTAGCACTGTTATTCAAAGAAGGCATTGATGCAATAGTTAGATGTGACCTTGCTTCAGGAGATCAGGATGTAGAATCAGTTTGGGTGGAGATGAGGAATAGTAGGAGAGAAAAGTCATTAGTGGGAGTGGTCTACAGGATCCCTAACAGCAGCCACAATGTAGGACAAAGTATTCAAGAGAAAATATTGTGTAAATGTGATAAAGGGACGGCAATAATCATGGGTGATTCTAATCTACACATAAACTGGAAAAATCAGATTGGCAGCAGTAGCCTGGATGAGGAGTTCTTCGAATGCTTTTGGATAGTTTCTTAGAGCAGTATGCTCTGGAACCAACCAGAGAGCAGGTTATATTAGATTTGGTATTATGTAACGTGACAGGGTTAACTAATGACCTCATAGGTCAAAGGTACCCTTAGGTAGCAGCAACTACAATATGATTGAATGTTACATCCAGTTGGAAAGGGAGAAGAGTGGGTCTAAGACTTGTTTCTTAAACTTAAATAAGGGCAACTATGTGGGGATGAAAGCTGAATTAGCTGAAATGAATTGGGAAACTAGGCTAGAGGATAGAGTAGCAGTGGCAAACATTTAAGGGAATATTTCAGAGTATTCAGAATAAGTACATTCCTACTACAAATAAAAATTCCAAGGGGAGGACCCACCATCCGTGGTTAACTAGAGATGTTCAGGAAAGCATCAAACTTAAGGAAAAAGCATACAATGCTGCAAAGATGAGTGGCAGGACAGATGATTGGACAGAATATAAAGAACAGCAAATAATGACAAAGGTTAACAGGAGAAAGAAATTCGAGTATGAGAGGAAGCTAGCTAGAAATGTAAAAATAGATAGCAAGAGTTTCTACAGGTACTTAAAAAGGGAAAAGAATAATAAAGTGAGTATTGGTCCACTAGAGAGTGACGGTGAGGAGTTAGTAGTAGATAATAAGGAAATGGCGGAAGAAATGAACAAGTATCTTGCTTCCGTGTTCACTATAGAGGATACAAAAAACATTCCAGTAATAGCTGCAAATCAGGAGGTGAACGGAGAAGGGACTTGGTGAAATTGAAATCACTAGGGAAATGGTACTGAGAAAATTGATGGAGCTGCAGGTTGGCAAGTCTCTGGGTCCTGATAGACTACATCCTAGGGTCTTAAAAGATGTGGCTAATGAGGTAGTGGATACGCGGGTGTTAATTTTCTGAAATTCACTAGGCTCTGGAAAGGTTCCATCAGATTGGAAAGTAGCAAATATAACCCCTCTATTCAAGAAGGGAGGGAGGCAGAAAATAGGGAACTATAGGCCAGTTAGTTTGACGTCTGTCATGGGAAAGTTATTAGAATCGATCATTAAGGAGGTTATAGCTGGCTACTTAGAAGAGCTCAAGGACATTGGGAAGAGTCAGTATGGTTTTGTGAAAGGAAAATCATGTTTAACCAATGTACTGAAGTTTTTTGAAGGAGTATCATGTGCAGTGGATAAAGGGGAGCCTATAGAGGTACTGTACTTGGATTTCCAGAGGGCATTTGATAAGGTGCCACATCAAAGATTATTATGGAAAATTAAAGCACATGGTGTAGGGGGTAACATATTAGCATGGATAGGAGATTGGCTAGCTGGAAGAAAGCAGAGAGTATGCATAAATAGGTCTTTTTCTGGTTAGTAGGATGTGACGAGTGGCATCCCACAGGGGTCTGCGCTGGGGCCTCAACTTTTTATGATTTACATCAATGACTTAGATGAGGGGAGTGAAGACATGGTAGCTAAATTTGCAGATGACAGAAAGATAGGTAGGAAAGTATGTTGTGAAGAGGACATGAGGAGGTTGCAGATGGACATAGATAGGTTCAGTGAGTGGGTAAAAATCTGGCAAATGGAGTTTAATGTGGGAAAATGTGAAGTTGTTCACTTTGGCAGGAAGAACAACAAAGCAGAGTACTACTTAAATGCAGAACGGCTGCATAATTCTGAGGTGTAGAGGGATCTAGGTGTTCTAGTACATGAATCACAAAAAGTTAGTATGCAGGTACAGCAAGTAATTAAGAAGGCTAATGGAATGCTATCCTTTTTTATGAGAGGGATTGAACATAAGAATAAGGATGTTATGCTTCAGTTATAAAGGGCATTGGTGAGACTGCACCTTGAATACTGTGTGCAGTTTTGGTCTCCTTATTTAAGGAAGGATGTAAATGTATTGGAGGTGGTTCAAAGGACGTTTACTAGATTGATACCTGGTATGAGTGAGTTGTCTTATGAGGAAAGGTTGGACAGGCTGGGATTGTTTGCACTGGAGTTTGGAAGAGTGAGAGGTGATTTGATTGAAGTATACATGATCCTGAACGGCCTTGACAAGGTGGACGTCGAAAGGATGTTTCCCCTTGTGGGTGAGTCCAGTATTGGGGGGCACTGTTTTAAAATTAGGGGCTGCCCTTTTAGGACAGAGATGAGGAGAATTTTTTTCTCTCAGATGGTTGTGTGACTTTGGAATTCTCTGCCCTAGAAGGTGGTGGAGGTGAGGGTCATTGAATATTTTTAAGTCAGTGGTAGGTAGATTTTTGTTAGGCAAGGGAATTAAAGGTTATCAGGGTTAGATGGGGATGTGGAAATCGAAACACAAGACGATCAGCCATGATCTTATTAAATGGTGGAGCAGGCTCGAGGGGCCGAATGATCCATTCCTGTTCCTATTTCTTATATTCTTATGTTCTTATGTAAGGTATTGATCGTGAAGTGCAGGGAAACAAGATCTCTGCGTTACCATGTTACACTTGAGAGCAACACCTTTAGATATGGGTTTCCTGTCACCAGCAGAAATCATGTTCAGAAGGCAGGTTAGGACAACCTTCCCAAGCCATCCCCTGTCGCAGTTCTCAGAGATACAGTAGAAACTTCTCAAAAAACAAGGGAGTATGAAAACGCACATGAGTGACATGCAGGTGCAGAACTGTCTCATCTGTATGTAGGACAGAAGATTCAAGTCAGGTATCTTACCCAGGGAACCTGGTCACCCGCCGAAGTATCCATAGTGTGCAGTGAGGCTAGATCCTATGAGGACACAACACCAAATGGAGTAACTTTAAAGAGAAACAGAAACCAACTAAGGGAATTGTACAACTGTATAACATGCAGCACTCTAATTGCATTTAAAACACATCCAAAGGTGACCTCAAAAAGTGAAATTGTGGAAGGCCACCATAGAACACTGCGATAACACACAGGATGCCTACAAGTCAAGAACACCAAAATTAGAAGTCTAGATCTCAGGAAATTCATACCATCTTGAGATCCAGGAGGATGAGCAAGCCACCCATACTGTTTGGATTTTGAAATGCAATCATTACTACATGTCCTTTCTGGCTTGCTGTAGTCATGTGACCTCTGCCATGAGGGACTGCCTGCAGGCAGCCATCTTGCATTCAGCTCAATAAAGATAACATACTAGAAAGACTGTAGTCTTTGAGTTCCTAACATGGTGTCAGGAGTGAAGCTGAGATTGAAGTTTGAAAATCTGGAAGAGAAGCCACAGCTACTGAAAGAGGAACAGTGAAATGCTCCAACCTGCTAAAAGCTGCTGAAAAAAATACAGACAAGGAAAAGCTAACACAAGCTGAAGGCTGCAAGTAAAATACTTGGTGAGACATAAATGGCTGCAAATTTTCTACTCCCAGCTCTTGTTGAAATGAAAGGAGGTATGCAACAGAACTGGCAATTTTTCTACTTGCAATGGAAAAACTACGAGATTGCAACAGATTTAGTTAACAAGTTGGAGCTAATATGAGTAGCAACACTTTTAACACTGTGGAAGAGAGACTGCTCCAAATTGTATCCCACCCTAAATCTATCTGAAGAACAGAAAAAACAGACTGCAGAAATTTTGAAAGCCTTGAAAGCACACTTTGAATCCCAAGTGAACATAATCTATGAACAGTATGTGTTCAACATTAGGGCTCAAGGTGAAAAAGTGACTGCAGTAACACAGGTTGTAGAATCATATGAATTTGGGCAACTAAAAGACAGTCTCATTAAAGACAGAATTGTTTGAGGCATCAGAGAGCTGATAGTGAGAACAAGTCTATTGAGAGATGAGAAACTTACTCTCAAGTGAGAAATAGACGTGTGTAGAAATGCAGGGGTTATAAAATGTCAGTTGGAGCACATGTATGGCAGACATTCCAGGTGGAAAGTGCAGAACAATTGCAGATAAAGAGCAGGATGCAACTACTGCAGAAGAAATTATACAAAGGAAAAGAAGGATTGCCCAGCGAAGAGAAGCCAAATCATTTCACACAAGTATTTGGCTAGAAAAAAGCAAAACAAGTCCATACAGATGGCCACTGGACAGATATCAGCAGAAGAGTCTGATAAACCATACAACAGGTTGGTTCTGTTAAGTCTATAGGTGGTAAATAGTTTGTGATTGTTAGAATGATGACCACAGAAGGAGAGCATCAAGTGAACAAGAAGCGTCAGATAGACACTGGTGCTTCCTGCAACATTACAGACCTTTGTGAAGTCGCTCAACATGGCAATCTAAAAATGAAGCCCTCAAAAGTGAGGTTGAGGCTGTGTGATGGCATGATACTCATACCGAGAGGACAAATTAGTCTGAGAGCCCAATGTAATAGCAAGAATGATGATCTGGAGTTCCAGATCATAGACGATATGCAACAGCCACTCATCTCAGCTGCAGCAAGTATAAAACTTGGACTGGTAACCCCAAACGTGCCATCAGAAATTTACAACAAGTTGTAGCACACAAAGCCATTGAACAGATTCTAGAGGAGTACAAAGATGTTTCACAGGGTTTGGATATCTACCTGAAGAACATCATCTTGAAGTAGATGAGAGTGTAAGTCCAATTCAGCATCTGCCAAGAAGAGTTCCAGCTGCCCTCAAGCCAAGCTTTAAAATCAAGATAAAAGAGCTGGATTAGAAAGGAATAACCAAGCAAGTGACAATTCCAAGCTAATCCGGCTACATGGTAGCAGTGAAACAACCTGGAAAGCTGAGAGTATGCTTAGACCCAAAGGATCTAAATAAAGTGCTGAAGAGATCTCACTACCCCATGCCAAGCATCGAAGGGGTTTTGCCATAACTTGCCTAGATGCGAAGGATGGTTACTACGAGAGAAGCTGGATGAAAGCAACAGCTTTCTCACAATATTCTGGATGCCAATCAGGAGATACAGATGGTTCAGCATGCCATTAGGTATTTCCATGGCTCCAGAAGATTGTCAGTGCAGACACAGTGAGATAGTCAGTGACATTCCTGGAGTGGAAGCCATAGTGCATGGTCTACTAGTCTATGGATATGGATATACAATGGAAGAAGCCATAACTGATCATGATCAGAATTCAATACGGCTGCTAGAGAGAGCTTGCCAGATGAACCTGAGGCTGAACAAGCAAAAATTGCAATTGAAGATGCCTAAAAACAGGTACATAGGCCATGTACTGACAACAAAAGGTCTTCACCCAGATCCTGAAAAGGTGAGAGCTGCAGCAACCAACAGGAGTGAAAGCAGTGCATTGATTTGTTGGATTTGTGAGGTATTTAGCAAAATTTTTGCCTAATTTGTTGTCACAGTGTGAACCATTACACAAGGTCGCTCCCAAGGATTTGCAGTGGTATTGGGGCCTAGAACAAGAAGCAATGTACATTAAAATCAAACAACTAGTGATAACAACTCCAGTGCTGAAGTACTATCATGTCAATGATGAAGTCACCTTGCAGTGTGACACCAGCGAGACAGGTCTTGGAGCAACCTTAATGCAGCAAGGAAAACTGGTCGTATTTGCAACCAGGGCATTAACACAAACTGAACGACGCTATGCTCAGATCGAGAAAGAGTGCCTGGCTATTGTTTTTGCTTCTGAGCACTTTCATCAATACCTGCTTGGGAGAGACAAAGTAACAATGGAGTCTGACCACAAGCCACTTCAAAGCATTTTTCTCAACCTGCTACTATCTGTTCCAAAGCCTCTGCAAAGAATGTTATTTCGTTTATGGAGATATCATCTGGGCATGACATACAAGCTAGGGAAACAGATGTACATCGCTGACATGCTTCGAGAGCAGCACTTCCCATGAAGAAAGTTGAGGATGCTACAACAGAATGTGAAATCTTCCAGATTCAACATGAAGCAGCAGCTTGACGTGTTCTGGAAGTCATCAACCCAGTAGAGACATTGAATCTGACAGACAGGTACCGTGCTCAAATCAAGTGAACTACCCAACAAGATGCAGCTCTCCAAGTGCTGCAAGAAGTGGTGAGGAAAGAAGGGCCTGAGAGCATCAAGGACACACCTGTGGCCACAAGAACATATTGGGCATACCGAGATGAATTGACAGCCAAGATGGCATCTTGTACAAAGGAAATAGAGTCATCATCCCAAGGAGATGAGAAGAAAGATGCCGAAGCACATCCATGCAAGCCACCAAAGAATTGAATCAAGCCTGAGGAAGGCAAAAGGAGTGCTCTACTGGCCAAACATGAGCATTGAAATTAAAGACCACATCAGCCAGTGTAGTGTTTATAACGAGTACCAAGCTAAACAAGCTGTAGAGCCATCGATGACACATGACATCCCAGACAGACCATGGATGAAGATGGGAGTAGACCTCTTCACTATCGCAGGAACTGATTATCTTGTCACTGTAGAGTCTAATGTTGTGACTACTGGGCGGCAGACTTCAATGACGACAAGAAAGATAGTAGAATGTTTGAAAGCACACTTCAGTAGTTACGGCTTTCCAGGCATTGTGATGAGTGACAATGGCCCTCAGTTCATGAGCGAAGAATTCAACCACTTTACAAAGGATTGGGAAATTATACACTATACATCATCTCCACACTACCCCCAGTCAAATGGAGAGTGAGGTGGAAGTGAAAATTGCCAAAGGAATCCTCAAGAAATTGAGCAAATCTAGCAAAAATGTATATAAGGAAATCTTCAAGTGGAGAAACACATCGACTGAAGGCATGGAAAGTAGCCCAGACCAAAGACTAATGTCACGCTGCATCCAAACAAGACTCCCAAACCATTACTGGAGTTGAGCATTGGAGAGCCAGTCAGGGTACAAACCCTCAAAGCTCTCGACAAGAGTCAGCCCATGTAGCAACTTGGGACATCTGTAAAGCAGTTGTCACCTTGATCGTACACGGTGGAAGTGACCAACCAAAGATACCAGTACAATTGCAGGCACATACGAACTACTAGAGGTGTTCCTTCACTGCAGGTGCCTGATCAGGAAGATGGGATCTCACCAGCTGCACAGTGTACAGAACACCATCAATCCCAGCAGTCCACCGATCCCCAAAAATGGAAATGGAACAACAGCAACAATTACCATGACATATCCAAGTGCCACAGAAATGATACTCCCTGGAGAGGGAACATCACCCAGAGGAACAGCCAATGACAATGCGCACACGTACCATTAAGAGATGGTTTAATGACTATGTATGCAATGCATGTGCATGACGAGAATAGCAAACAGTTTGTTAACATATGAGAACAGCTGTGGTATAGTAAGTGACTTGGATAACTCACAGTTACACATGATAGTGTATGCAAATTCTTCTTTTGTTCATTATGAAAAAAGGAATGTTAAGAAAAGGGAGATGTTTGGGTTTTAAAATGCAAATTTTACTGCATGTCCTATCTGGCATGCTATAGTCATGTGGCCTCTGCCATGAGGGACTCCCTGCAGGCAGCCACCTTACATTCAGTTCAATAAAGACCCTACATGAGAAAGACTGTGGTCTTTGAGCTCATAACACATACATTATTGACTCTTAAATTCTCAAACTCTTTCGTGTAAATGGTTTTTGCAACTACCCTACTTTACTCTTAATGTATGTAATGTTATCTTGAGAATAAAAGGGAATGTTGTGATATCACTTTAAGGGAACATGCAAACAAGCAAGTCGCCAGAATGTAGAATGTTATGTGATCAGTAGTTGTGTGTGATGTGTGTGTAGGAGTTGCAGCTGTGCTGTCCTGTTAGCAATAGTTGCTGAAGCTGTAAAGTAAATCTGTCTGCTGAGCCTTCCTGTATTGTATCTTCAAATAAACAAAACCTATGTCTAATTTACTAGTCCTGTGTGCGCGATTTATAAGTTTGTTGAAAGAAAAGATAGAAATGCAACAGACATTAAACTGAAGACTAAAATAAAACTCTGCCAGGCCATTGTCCTTACCACCCTGGGTATGGCACAGAATCCTGCGTATGCTCTAAATGCCACATCAAAGCTTTGGAACGCTTCCATGAAAGGCACCTGAGATCCATCTTGAGAATTTGATGGCAGGACAAAATCACAAACAACAAAGTCCTTCATCGTGCTGGACTCAATAACATGGAGGCCACCCTCCAGAAAATTAAACTTATACGGGCAGGCCACACCTCCTACATGGATAACTACAGAATCCCTAAGCAGATCTTCTATGGGGAACAATCTCAGGGAAAACAACATCAAGGACATCTGCGCAAACAACACAAGGACACCCTTAAATAGAGCCTACAAACTTCTGCATTCCAGACCACCTCTCTTGGAAAAACACTGCAGCTGATTGTCCCAAAAAAAGGCAGCATAGAAACTTGGTTCAGAATGCTTCGAGGACCATCTACACCAGACTCAGCATCCGACATGCCCAAAGGAGGGCCAGAGCAGATGCAGCTGCAGAAGTCCCCTCTAACACCAACAAAGACATTGTGAAATTCCAGTTCTGTGCGTGTCCATGCCAATCCCCCACTGGACTCTTCAGTTATGAGAGGACCCATAGAAGACGATGAAATAATTTATAAATCGGACATACTTAAACAATAAGGAGAAAACCACAATGATTAAATATCAGATTAAGAATCAGGCTATGAACCAACAGGCAATTTGTTTAACAATGAATAGGTAAATGAATAGTGTTGGGAATAAAATAGGTCATGTTACAATCCTAATAAAATTTCTGTTCACTTCATACATATATCAAAAACATTAAGGATGGTTTCCTTGAGCTGTTTTTCATCAAAACTAGCTGATGAAAACAGTTGGTCACATTTTGAAACATGTTCTTGGAGTCAAAACTATCCAAGCTAGTTTGTTCATTGTAAACTGTTTATAGATTACCAATCAAAACTCAGGTAGCACAATGTAAGAGCAGGACTCAAACAATTGGCTAGGGTTATCCATCAAAAGGAATTGTAAAAAAAACTATTGGTTATGCCCCTACCTGCAGGCCTGACTCAGTCTTTATCCCAAACACAGCTGTCAATCAAGAACCAACCTCCAGGCTGGCCTAAATCATTTATCCAGATTTCTAGATTTCGATTAGGCTGGGAACGGTGGTGAACAAGGACAAAAACGCTGATGCCAGCAGGCGTGCTGATTTCCCAATGACATTACCTTTAGGGGAGTTGATAGCGTAGTGGTATCGTGCTGGGCTAATAATTCAGAGGCCCAGGGTAATGCTCTGGGGACCTGGGTTCAAATCCTGCCATGGCAGATGGAATTTGAATACAATGAAAAGATCTGGAATTAAAAGTCTGATGACAACCATGAATCCACTGCTGATTGTTGTAAAAACCCATCTGGTTCACTAATGTCTTTTGGGGAAGGCAATGTGGTCTGGCCTACATATGACTCCAGACCCACAGCAATGTGGTTGACTCTTAAATGCCCTCTGAACAAAAGCAACTAGGGATCGGCAATAAATGCTAGCCTAGTCAGTGATGCCCACATCGTATGAATGAATAATTTTTAAAAATCACCATGGAGTTTGGCCAGGGAGGGGAGAAGGCAGCCCTGAGATCCTGCCTGATCCATTAAGGCCACTTAACATTGGTTTTTCTTTTAGCTTTGTCAAACATCTGTTTTAAAATGCTTTATTTTCTATCTTTGTTAATATACTGATAAGTTTAAGATCTTGGTCTCTCCTTCTTGCCTTTGTACAGGGCCAACAGAGATGCATTGGCTACTTTCATCACCTTGAAATGGAAAACAGGAATATCGCCAACAGCATAACCCTTATGACCAAAACCAGCGACTAGAACTTCATCATTTTCCTCAATGAAATTCAAGCAACCATCATTTGGAACAAAAGCCATGATTTTCTTGCCATTCTTAATAAGCTGGACTCGAACACATTTTCTGATAGCAGAATTGAGCTGATTAGCCTCAACACCAACTTTATG
The DNA here is from genome assembly GCF_964194155.1 of Cetorhinus maximus. Taxonomy (NCBI): domain Eukaryota; kingdom Metazoa; phylum Chordata; class Chondrichthyes; order Lamniformes; family Cetorhinidae; genus Cetorhinus; species Cetorhinus maximus. The sequence continues at coordinate 51,271,031 of NC_135894.1, forward strand.
CAAGACTATTCCTTTGGCATGGGAGGAGGCACCACCAACTGGTTTGGCCTTCAGGGCTGTCCCCAAGTGGGCCTTCTTGTATTGCTTATCATGCCATTTCTGATCATACCAAAGGTTACTCAACTTTCGGGCTGTACAAAGACCACGGCATTTAGCCATGGTAACAGACTTGGCCTCTCATTGTTAAAAAGCTCATTGAGAACTCATTAAAGGGCATGTACTGATTTTGATGTTGTCCAGTCCGCTTCAGTGAACTGCTCACCCTCGGGTTCTAGCTGTGGCTCTCCTTAAGCATTTCAAGTTTCTCTGAATGTGTAATACTGCAAATGGACGGTACAGCAGTGAAATGGCAGCCATCATATTTAAATCAGGCCTGCACTTGAGCAGTCCCATCTCTGTTCCAACTCCCATAGCCACTAATTGACCGCCAGACCTGTCTCCATGCAAATTAAGGGACTGCCCTGCATGAAACTCAAGGCTGTTTTCCCCACCCCCTCCCACCCCCCTTACGGGGTGGGATCAGGAACGGCAAATGGTCCCTACTTGTATTTTCCATGCCCAAAGGGAAAATTTTGCCCATGGAATCAATTTAAGCTTCATGATCTTGGTTTAGCTGTTGTTTATGACCTGACCATTGCTGTGTGAATTTTGGTTTTTAACATTTCAACTGCTGCAACTAGTGATACATGTTCTAAATCAGAAATCTAATAAAGACAAATGTATAATTGTGTTACAATAATACTAATTACTCTCTCAAGCCTTGCTTTGATAATTTTATAGCATCATCTCTGTTGCTCAATGCCCTACCAATTTGAAGGGCACACCAGACTTCTTAATGCTACACATAATACATAAAATCTACTTTTATTTTGAAATAATTTTACTCATTCAGGCGCATGAATATTAAGAAGATAAAAGTTGGCAACTAAAATATCTATCTTCTAAAGTTAATTTATATTTGAAAATCAGTTTTTTGTTTGCTCATTTGTTTTGATAAGCTGATTTTAGAGATTCTCGAGGCACCACCCTGTTGTCTTTTCTCCCTGTTGCATTAATTCTCTGGAATAATTTGGTAGGAAAACAAAATTTATTTGTAAACCAAATGCATTTTTGCTCAGATTACTTAACGTATGAAAATGTTAACTAAATGTAATAAACTTTACGAAAGTGTATTAGAATATGCAACACAAATGCTGTATTTTTGTATGATGATTCAACATCAGCTTTAATTTAACAGTTATAGCTAGAGTCCTGTAGTTGGCTGAATCTTTTACATGCTGTACCAACATACTGTGGGGCAGAATGACAAAGCATAGGTCTGTACCTTCAGGTCTTTGCAATAATGAAACATCTGTTTTAACTACATTGTAATGTGGAAGTCAGGTTTTGCCTCAGAAAATCGAGACAAAATCAGGCAAAGTTATCTTGGTTCATTTTGGTGCAGTGCTGATGGTTAGTTTTGGGATGGCATTAGTGCAGATCCGATGAACATTGTCTATCCTCCTCCTTTGCCAATCGTGGTGTCTAGCCCAAAGGTACTCAAGAAGGAATTAGATGATAACTCAAAAGCAACTAATCTCACTGACAACCTCACCCAAAAAACAGAAATACAAATTTGAGGATGTTGACACAAATTGTACAAAGCTGTATGAAGTAAAATGTCTTCAGTTTATTAAACAATCAAGAACATCCCATTCTTATCTCCCATGTTTTCCATAAAGGCGATTACCAGCTCTGTTCAAGCTTGTCCTCCAAGTGTGCCATCTCCTCAACTAAAAGTCAGCAGCCTTTCTCCAGCCTCACTGCAACCAATTGGAATTGTGCCAGACAGGCTAAAGCATGTGGAAGACAGGTACTAATTGAATACATGGAAGTAATTTTTACATTTCTATGCAATATAGCATAAATTTCATGTATAGATTTGGTAGCAATTGGAATTTGGTAGGAATTGGAAGGATTTGGGCTTGTGTTCACAGTTTTCCACATTTTTTTTCTAATTTTGGTGATGGAAAAAGGGGAGAGTGAATTGAAACATCTTTCTGGACATGCTCATCACAGATTAGAGCATCCAAAACCGACAACAGCATTATCAGAGTTTGCCTGTGCGTACTTTTAACAATACGCATGACCTGGGAGTGTGCATTGAGGATGATATGGTGGTCAGTGACAGAAGGAAGGTAAGGAGTGTGGAACAGTTGATGAATGGGAAATTGAGTTATTAGTCTTATACTCGAGTGTGTTCTTGGTGCTGTCTAGGCTGCTACCTCCCTTCTGGCAACTGGCAGACTGTGGGCTGGAGTGGGAACCCTAATGATTGGGTGCTCTGTGCCCAAAGGAGGGCCTCGCAGGTGGCCAGATCTGCCCCCTCAGTAAGACCTCTACCCTGCCCTTGTAGTGACACTCCCCTGTCACCAGGGCCTGCTTCACTGGTCCTGGTGAGGCCACCCACCTACCTCTCCTCCGAGACCTCCATCTCTGTTCTTCATTCTGGCTTCATGCAGTACCAACAATGGCCACCACTCCTGGTAGCACATTTGGGTCTGAACAGCCGCCAGTCTCTGATTGGCCAGCAGCTCTTGGAGGTGGGATTCTTGTACTGAAGTCCCCAGGAACTTTGGCAGCAGAGATGTAAGTGCCTGAGTTTCATTTAAACTCATTAGGGCTCCTGGACATAGCCACAGCAGGCTTGCTAGTGGCTCTCTGGCTGGTGGACGGGGTCATTGACATGGCCATTAAATTCAACCTAAGGTCTCTATAATTTCTGAAACCCAGAATTGAAAAGCAAAATGTGAAAAATGAAAGTTGTATTTGTCTTTGTATTATGCTGTAACAATAGGTAGTTGAAAGCTTTGAACTTCACAACCTACATCCATATCTACTAAATTGTGGAAATATATTTTGAGCAATACTATACTGCACATGTCAGGCTGTGAAAAGCCATAGTTATGATGTGCAGACAGTATATCTGTTGATAAGCAGATTATTCAAATTGATGTATTTAGTCCTTCTGCACAAAATAGTGTTGCACAGCTCTTGGGCCTGAACTTCCTCAGAGTGGCAATCAGAGTAGGATTGCCATTCCGCTCCTAGTTTTTTACCTGAATTGTTTTTCCATCCTGTCTCACCTGACCTCCTGACTCCTAGCTACGCGAGACCCGGGCAGTGTAGCAGATCCCCAGGGCTGAGCATTGAGGGCTGCTGTGTTGAATGTAAAGAGGCCATACCCCCTTTTTTAATGGCACTAGTTGCCGTAAGCCAGATAAGTTAAAGGTCCAGCCAAGTTTAAAGGTCCTTGACACGCGTAAAGAACGTGTATTTTTATTTCTGTTGGACTGTTGTAAAGAATGTATCTTTTTATTTTCTGTTGGACTGTGCATTAAATTACAATGGCTGCAATTTGAAAGACGTGTCCACTGGAACAGAATAAGAGATATATACAATGTTGCAGTCCTGGAACAGAGTGTGCCATGAAAGACAGGATGGTGCTGGAAAAGAGTCCTGGACCAAGGGAGCTGCTTGGCAACAATTTTTTAATTGGTTCCTGGCTAGGTGACCAGGTTTTATGTGAGGGCAGTGCAGCAGAATAGCTCCTAGCCCGAAAGGAACAAGCCCTAAAACATCTTTCACCTGTGTGTGGAAGATTCCAGTAATTCCAAAATAATAGCTAGCTGGCTTTTTCTCCTCATATCTCTATAACCTGCTCCCTCTCTCTGAAAACCCCCGTCAAGAGGCAAAGGGGAAAATCACGGTTAGAGGCATTGAAAGGCAAGTGGTCAACCAGTGAACTGATTACTGGAAGTGCTGGAAGACTACCTCGTGTCATCAACGAGAACTGAAAGGAATTTGGAAGGTATCAATCAAAATCAACCCATCAAAACCTGTACTTCGGAATTGGAGCTATTGAACTGTTTTATCCCACTCTTAAAATTCATGTTTTTGTGTGTCTTATTTGTCTTGTATGTGTGTGTATAGAGATTTAAGAAGGGGTAGAGTTTAGATTATAGAGTTAGAAATTAGCAGTTCATATTTCTTGCTTTTGCCACTCGTTAATGACAGTTTGTTCAATAAATAGTTATTTACTTACTAAGTTTACAAACCTGGTGCTTGTATACTGTTAACCTAAATTAAACAGGTAGAATTGGGGCAATCTGGTGGTTTGGTTGAATGTTTCCCCAGCTCAGGGAACAGTGGGGCTTCATATTACAGCGCACTATCCCCAGTGAGTTATGACACAGGCCAGGGAGAAGGTAAGTGTATAAAGTAAGTGAGTGGGATTTGATGGGTGGAGGGGGGTTGGGTCGAGTTGTGTCTGGGGGGGGGGGGCGGGGGGGGAGGTGGGGAGGGGTCAGGAGTATGATTGGGCCTTTGGGGGTGGGGGGTTCGGATCGGGCCTCGGGGGGATGGGGTGTTGAGGCAGACCTCTGGGGAAGGGGGGTCAGGTCGGGCCTCATTGGTTGGGAGGGGGTGTCAGATTGGGTCGGGCCTTGAGGAGAGTGGGGGTGAGAGCTGAGCCTGGCCGGGAGGGGGAGTGGTGTGTTGGGTTGGGGGGGAGGGCGAGGGGGTGGGAGTCGAGCATGGCAGGTTTTGGGGGAGAATCCCTGTGGGAGTGGGGGGAATCCTGTGGATTGGGGAGTTCCCATCGGGCCGTGAATGCTCTTGGAGGTGGGGGGAGGTCTCATGAAGGGGCTAGCTGGAAGGTGGGGGGTGGGGGGGAGACTCTGGGGAGTTGGAGGGGGTGGGGGATTGCCTTTGGGGGTCAGGGGCATGGGGGGGGGGGTGTCTCGTGGGTGTGTCAGTGTGGGGCTGTGCACTAGTTACCAAATGTTAGAAAAGGTTTTAATTCTTCTAACTTTTTCTGGGCAACTATCTATGTAATCCAGTTGGAACCATCCGAAGTTTGTGATTTAAATCATGTTTTCGGATGGTCCCCATGCAGGGCAATTGACCAGGGGAACTTTGCTCTTGCAGGCAATTGCCATACAAACCTTACCTGTGAACTTTCAGAAGGAGTGGGAGTTCCCAAGCGCATCTTTAGGGTAGGCCCCCACCCCCCGCCCCCCCGCCTCCACACCCCCCACCCCCCACTCTCCCAATATGATACCCTGAAGATCGGAAGCTACAGCCCAAAATATTTCACAAAGATACTTTGATATATTCACAAACCCTGTGCTGCAGGGTTTTGTTCCTGTTGTGCAATCACGAGCCCTGACAATTCAAATGTTTTTTGTGTATCTCAGCAGCTGTAACTTTTAGCTTTGCTAACACCTCTCACTGCCAGATATCACTTTCACAAATGCTACTTATAAAATAATGTTGGTAGAATAGGAGGGCTTCTGAAGCCCCCCACTCTTTTAATACAGAGTTCCTAACCCTACAACGCAAAAGACAGTTTCAGACATGGATTACCAGGGCTAATTAATTTGGCCAAGACAGAATGTTCAAATCCTTTGAGCAGCTCAACTCAGTATAATTGAATTGGATTAGATTTCTATAGAAATTTATAGATTTTACACTTTATATCAGCACAGTGACTTCCATAAATAAAGATTAAGTTTCGTCAAAGTATCAGCTTTTTTTATTGATTTGGGATCAATTTCAGAGAAAGTCCAGAAGAATTCAATAGGTAATCAAATTAAAGGGAGTTTAATTGTAAGTGATCCATAGATGTCCACATAGCCCCTACAAAATAAGTGAGTTAAACTGCACAGTACAGTGCACAATGCAGAATTTACTTCATTGCACTGCTTCCTGATTTGGCACAAATCTAGTTACTTTTGGAAGATTATTCAGTTGGAATCCATCTTCGGGCTTAAGTATTGAATGTCATCACAAACTATTGTTAGGTTTTATGAATACTGTGCCTTACAGCAACAACATTCTCCATCTTGATTCAATTTCCTACCCAATGAAAATAATATTCAAAAGAAGTATCTATCTTTAAAATATGGCTTTACAACTATTAAAAATGTTATGAAGCTGATAATTTCTGTGGAACAGCTGCGGGTTTGGCTTCAGATTACCATGCTCAATTTCCTAAGAGGAAGACAACTCAATTATATAGGAATAGGTAAATTTGATTTACTAACCTCTCCACCCAGACACATTAATACAAATTGAAACTGCAGGATAATCTGATACCATAATCTGGAATGGTAGGTATTATATATATTTATATTATATTACTCTGTAGCAAATTAAACTATAGGCATTAATTTTAAGTCACACCAGCGGATGTATACTGTGTGGTAACAGCCCAAAAATCACTGTGCTACACGTACTGCCATGATTCCACCTGCTGCCATTTTTTGAGGGCCTCTGCTTGGGCAGCCTAGATGCCTGCCCATTTCCAGTGGCTACCTCATTCGAATATGCTAATCAGGGCCCAATGAGGTACTTTCGCTATATTAGGTATCAATAGCCATCAGCATGTTCTTGCTATTGGTGCCAGGGTGGCATAAAAAACAGTCCTTAAATGACCCATATCTTCCTTGACCAGGGATTGGGCGGTAAGAATATTCCTCCCACTGATTACCTGAAATCTGCCCATAATTAGAATCCACCTCATAAAATCAGAGGATCTTACAGCTAAGAAGGAGACAATTTGGACCGACATTCCATAAAAGAACAATCCAATTATGTTACATTCCTCGTCCTTTCACCATTCCCATTTATTTTTTTAAATATTTATTTGCTTTCCTGAAACGGTAGTATTCTGGATTCTACTTCAGCTGCTGTTTTTCATGTTATTCCATTTAATAAAAATAGGTTTTCTCTTAACCTGCTTTGTTCAGTTTCTTTAGTTTCTCAATAACTAAAGTAACTCAATCGTGTTTAATCCTATGAATTTCTTATAAATCCATTCTATGGCACAACTTAGTTATTAATGGCACATAAAACACAGTATTAGAGACTATGGCTGAACCAATATGGGTAAGTCAACTCCTGATATTACATTTAGCACGTTATGCTGCGTACGCGCTGTTACAAGGATAAATGCAAATTTATTGAATCTTTTTTGAGAACTTTGAGGATTCGTTCACTTAAGCTCCGAAACGGGCCTAAATGAGTTGCACTCAGCTGGTGATGATGTGCTCGGGAATTTCCTGCTTTTATGACATTACTGCACACTGAGGACATTAGACCAGTGTGAAACTGGTGCAGCTCCTCCCCAGTCAACTGGTACAGTATAGCCAGAACAGAGGAGGTTTGAGAACTTTGAAGAGTTTCGAAACACTCTATGCTGATTAAAAGCAAAATACTGCGGATGCTGGATATCTGAAATAAAAACAGAAAATTCTGGAAGAACTCAGCAAGTCTGGCAGCATCTGTGGAGAGAGAAACAGAGTTAACGTTTCAAGTCCAATATGAAGTCATCAAGATAGTGGATGATGGAAAACCAGTAGAAGTTGTCCACCTGGACTTCCAAAAGACTTTTGATAAAGTATGCCATCAGCGATTTCTATACGAGATCAAAGCCTTAGATATTAGTGGCAGTCTACAGTGCTAGATTGAGAATTGGCTGAGAGCTAGTAAGCAGAAAATGACTGTAGATGGATTTAGATCTGCTTCGAGGTTGGCCAGCAGTGGTGTTCCACAGGGATTGCTGTTGCAATTTAGTACACTATTTTAATTAATAATCCACAACAATAGCAATTTAATTTAACATACCAATGACACTTCACAGGAGCATTATCAATCAAGTTTTGATAAAATTAGATGTAATTAGAGTAATCTTCAAGTTTTCAAATGGTATTAAGATAAGTGTAAGGACAGGATTTTATGCGTCGGCGAGAGGGGGTGGGGCCCGCTCGCCGACATGTAAAATGAGGTGCGGTGACGTTGGGGGGAACACCCGACATTACTGTGCCCCATTAAAATTTTCAGGAAGGCGGGGGCGCAGCGAAATCAATTGAGCCATTGACAGAGGCAATTAAGTAATTAAAGGTCCTGCCCATCCAACCTAAAGATTGGCGGGCAGGCCAGGAGCCCCGGCGTGAATTAGAAAAAACACAAAACCTCATCCATGGGCAGGATGATGTTTCATGTATGTTTTAAAAAATTTTAATAAAGTTTTTGTGAAAATTATGGACATGTCCCAACTCACGTGTCATTGTCACATGAGGGGACATGTTAGGGAAATTTTATTTTTCTATTTTTAGGTTTTTTACATTTACAGCTGATCTCCTTGAGGCTGCACTTAGCCTCAGGGAGATGAGCGTGCTATTTCGTGCAAATGCACGAAAGAGCGCACTCTCGATTTTGGGACCCCCCCCGCCCGCACAGGAAGCGCATAGCGCTTCTGGGCGGACATCACGCTGGGCGGGCCTTAATTGGCATGCCCACGTAAAATGGCGCTCCAATTGGAAGTGCGCTTGTGCGCGCCTGCCATTTAACTTCGCCCCGACCGGGGGAAAATTCAGCCCCAAGAGTCAGGACTGTGAACGTTACTCAACTTCTACAGACAGATGTAGATGCCCTGGGGAATTGGGCTCATGACTGACAAATTATGTTTAAAGTGGAGAAGTCCAGTGTTATGCATCGGGATAGTAGAATGCTGAACATGTGTACACATTTCAAGGAAATGTTAGTGGAAAAATAAAGAGATTTGGCTGTTCAGGTGTATAGATCTTGAAAGGCTCATGGTCAATGGCATGAAGGAATAGTTGGAGCAAACATGGTGCTAGGGTATATTATAGGACAATGCATTATGAGATCAAGCATGCTATTTTGTCCTTGTCAAGAGATTGGTCCAGCCTCTTTTCAAACACTGTGTCCTGGTTTGATGTCCTCAAAAGGTGGGTGATATCAAGGCTTTGGAAAGGGTGAAGTGGTGATCCATACAATTAATTCCCAGTTTGTAAATCCTACTTACTGAGAGAATCTTAAAGAGATGGAAGTCTAGACTTTAGAGATACATGGGGCTGGAATTTCAAATGGATTGGGGCCAAGATCAGAGGCGGGCAGGAGCACAATTTCACATCACTAATTCCCTACCACCATCCTGATCCTGAGCCATTTTCAATGAGGGTGGCTTGGAGTCAGATCAGCTGCCCATCGCTTCCTGGTGGGCAACCAATGCAGGCCAACTAATATCAATCACAGGGCTTATTAAGGCGTTGTTCCCATGCCAGACGGAAATTTTCAGATGGCAATGTGGGTGGCCTACATCGAGCTGGACCACGTCCAAGCTAACGTTGTGGACTAAGGTGGGAAGTGAGGGGGAGGGTTGTTGGGAACTGGGTCACACAAGGGACCCTCCGCACCACACCCCCCAACTCATACAACTACAGTGTAACAGCTCCTGCCACTGGCCATTCTGTGGTGGGGTTGTCCTTCCATGATCACAACAAGACAGTTAAATTCATAAGAGACTGACCTCTCCTTCAGATGGTACGTCCTTGTTGAGGTGCCCTATCTCTCCCCGTTACAAATCTGCAGCTCCAATCTCAGCCAGTTGGGATACCAATGTGTCAGTGCTGGAGGGCCTGCATTGGCACTCCAGCCTCCAGACTCTGCCCACCATTAGTTCTTAATTGAATGGCAAGCCCGCACTCTGCCATTAGTTGGCCTGCCCTTTTAATAATCCGAGTGGGCATATCTGGAACATACCGAAAAGGCTCAGGATCCAGATCTGAATTGGTGACCGGGTTCTGGACCCAGAATTGAAAATCCAGGCCAAGGTCTTAGGGTTGTGTAAATGGAGATTTATAATGTTCAAAAGAATAATTTGTGTTCATGCAGACAATTTGTTCTTGACCAATAGGTTCAGCTAAATTCCGTTGACTTGAATGGAAATAAAAATTGGGTGAGATGTAAAACAGGCTGCAGACTGTTACCCATTTTAAACTATTGCACAGAGGTACAACCTCCCCCACCTTGATTTTGTTTCCTTTCTTATGTACAGCTCCAAACAGTAGTCTAGATTTTCTGATATGGTTGCAATGCTCAGAAATTTTGCACTGATGTACACAAATATAACTGCACCATTTGTGTCCAATATTATGAAGTCAATTCATTACCAGAATCATGTATAATTCGTGTTGTAGATTTGAATTAATGTACAGAACAACCTAATAATGGGACCAGAAATATTTATGTAACTGAACTTTTAAGGGATGGGAACAATTAAAGAGGTGTGTCAAAATAAGCAGACAAAAATCCTGAAGGCCTTTAGAAAGGTCCAAAGGCATCTCAACTAATTATCAGCCTTTTTCTGGACTGATGGTAACGCAGACTAAGAAATTACAGAATAAATGAAAGGAAAGCCAACCCAAAGTGCAGGAATGCAAGCAACTGATTGAGCCATTCATCATCCACTACACGTTTAATGACTGAAAATGTCCAGAAATGGCTGAAATAAATCCTCATATTAACATCATTGAGCCCTTAAAATAAACCTCTGTATACATAGAACTGCCTAGCAACCCTGGATGCTCAGTTCACATGAGAATAATTATAAATGAAAGCCCTATATACCAGAACGTTGAGAAATGATATGGATGAGACCTACACTCGCACATTAATATTGAAATGAATCTCCTGCCTCCTGCCTTTATTTGGTGCTTGTCATACATGAAGTTAAGGAACATAGCAAGTATGTGATTTACATTGTTGTGCAGTGCATTCTGGAAATCTGTGACTGATTGTGGTTTTATCTTGCATAGCCTTGTGAGGGCCTTAAACTCTTCCATGAATTGCATAGATGCCCAGGGAGGTCACGGTGGTACACTTACTGACCATGTCACTCTCTCTAATGTGGTGCACCTGTTACTCTAGATGCCCTTCGGCTGTATACTTCAGACAGATCAACAGGTCATCCCTTCTCTGCCTTAAGCCCTGTAGGCAAACCTCTCACTCCCTGTTCATGAAACTGCATCTCCAATGGGGTCGTACTGCTATTCTGACCTCCAGAATCAGTTTAAGTCAGATAGGATAGGTAGAGATTTCTGACATTTCACTGTTTTTCTTGTTACATTTGAGATGGCTATTTTCCCAGACTATGTATTCTTCATAAAAATTCAGTCAGTGTAAGAATAATCTATTTGAAGTCACTGTGCAGTGCTGATTGTAGGATAATTGTCCATGTTTTTGAAGCACATTTGAAGCTATGAAACCACATTAATGTCAGTAAATCAAGTTTAATAGGGTCAACGTATCTGTTTCTTGGCAAAGAATAAGCAACAGGATGGCTTGCTTTGAACAATGCGTGACCAATTAAAAAGTCAGGAAATCTGAAAATATATCAGAGAAAATCAGAAATGGAAAAATTAGCACAATATAACTAAGATAGTGGCACAGTCAAGTGTGCTGCAGAGATAGAAATCTATAACAATGTAATAGTATATCAACATGTTCTTGAGTATTTTCCAAACATTTCAAGTATTTTGTTTTCAGTTTTCTGCACTTTGCTGTTTCATTTATCACTTTGTTTTTCATAGTTATCACCTTAACACATCTTTCTCCCACGGGTAGAATAGAAGACTGAGTCATATGTAAGACAGAGTACACACCCCCGGAAAATGCAAAATCTGACATCTCCAGAGCTTCCGTTGCCAAATAATAATTCTGGTAATTAAGCCACGCAATATCTTGAAAAATAAGAAGGAAAGAAAGCCTGAAAGGTGCATTATATCTTGAGAGAGCCATCAGAAAATGACTGCCATGTAAAAAAAATGTCCCTTTAAAGATGAAATAAGACAATTAAGAATTATCAGAGATCCAGGCAATCAAGAAATGTTAATCTGACTGGATCTGCTTCAGCCTGTAAACGTTCCCCTATGAAGCTGGTTGAAAATAACAAATGCTTCGTTATCTTGAAATTTCACGTTAGTGGTTTAATGAGCTATTTCACTCATAAAACCTACAAATGCAGAAGCAAGACTATTCAGCTTCTCTGACTCACACAATCATTCAGGACAGCACAGGCTATTTGTAGTTCATTTGAGGCATCTTCTGAATTAGGGAGGAGTAATTTTGACTTTGGTGATAGTGTAAAATAGGTGACATTGAATTGGCAGCTCTTTTTACATCTATCCTGATTTTTATTTTCATTAACTTCAATGATGGTTTGCTCTGACCCATTTTACGGGATAATGGTTTGTTGTGACTTGAAATATTCATTTACTGGGAAAAATTTGCACCACTGAATGTACAAACTGGAGAAAATGTTAAGTATTAAAATAAAATAATATCAAACTGATCATGATTAGAACTAACAAATGATCTGAAAGTGATTGAGAAAAAAGAATGGAGCAAATAAGAAAGAAATAGTACATAATAAAGATGTGAGTAAATCAGCACTCAAATGAGTAATATTTTTCAAAAATCAATACTCTTTGTGCATTTCAACCTGCTGTCATGGGAATGATAGATTGAATAGCAACTCCAATGAATCTTCTATTTTATATCTTTATCCCTGTGACTCAGAACAAATTGATTTACTGCAAAAACAAAAAAAAAAAAACCCACGTGTTCATTATGGAGATTGAGAATGTTTTTGAACTTTCTAATGTTGCTGATAACTTTGATGCTATGGCCAGGATTTTCTGGCCCCATCATGGCGGGACCCTCCACGGGAGATTCGGGGGCCCAGCCAAAACTCCATTGACTTTCGGTGGGACCAGACAATCCTGGCGGTGGACGGGGATGGAAAATCCCGCCCTATCTTACATGAGAACTTATATCAATGATTGTTTTCTTTTAGCAGTTTAAGACACAAAAATGTACGAAGAATTGGCACCTGTAATGTACTGAAAACACAATATACTGCACATCATTACTGTTGACATGAAAGCTTAACACAATTGCATGACATCTTTCTGCCCATTGTTTAAATGTCTTATAGAGGAATATTGCACCAATATGGTAAGCATTTGCTATGTTCACTGAATAATTTCTGGCTTTTAACCACAGACAATTATTTAAATATATAGGTATAATTTTGATTTTATGCAATATTGTAAAATGGGAGATAATTAATCAGCAACTGTTTGCTCATCCCTCCCAATTTTTATTTTCATTGATGTTTTTTGAAAGCTGGTCTTCAGGTGGGTTTCAGTTCACTCAAGGGGAAGAATATTTTGCTCATCGAGTGGGCATGCACCTGATCCGACTGAGCATAAAATGATGCACGATGATGTCAGGCAAGCGTCTCCATGTCATCCCGCACTCGCCCGATATTTCAGTCGGCGGACGTGCACGGGAGTCAGCAGCGCACCCGCCGACAATTGAGCGGCCTATAAGGCCATTAAAGTCATAATTAAAAGAAATTTTTCACTGCCTGGCTAACCTTACAGTTGGCAGGCAGGCGAATCGGCCAGGCTACCTTTGGATTTTTTGCGAAACCTCATCCACAGAGTCACATGAGCAGGGATATGTTTTTAACATTTTTAAATTCTTTATTTTTTATTTTAAAAATCTTCAGCTCCCTGAGGCAGCTCTGTGTCTCAGGGAGCTTTTATGATGTGCACCCACGCGCATGTGTGAACTTCCAGGCTCGCCCTTCTCCTCCGCTCCCCCACCCACCCCACCACCCCGCCCAACCACGGCAGTGCTGAGTGCTGCAGTGCGCGATTCACACTGGCTAGCCAGTGTGAAATCACGGTCGGGGCCCGATTATAAGCGGCTATCCGTTTCATGGGTGCACCTGCCCACCTTGTCTAGTCCACCCGACATCCGAAAAATCCTGGCTAAGGAGTCTGAGTTTCTATGGCAGCATGCACTTTTTACAAGCTTGTTCCATGTGGTCCAGAGCTATGGATCATGATGGTAGAGACTCCAACGTTCTTTGCATCACATGGCTGACCAGGAATCCCTCCCACTCTTACCAGCTGCATGTGTTGGCATGATTTGCAGGTTGACCCTCAACCTGTCTGGCCACATTATGAACACACCTTCTTTGGCCATCAAGTCCTAGGGTAGACTCAAACATGGAGCTTCTGGCTCAGAGGAAGGGACACTACCCATGCGCCACAAGACCTCCTCAGACTCTTCAAAAACAAAGCAATTTATGAGGCTAATAGAAATTGTCTTTATTTGAAGGAGGTTGGAATACATAGGCAAAGAAGGTACACTTAAGTTCTATAGAACCTCGGTCGGACCCTATCTGGATACAATGTTCAGATTTGGGCACTATACATCAAGAAGAACATAAATATATATATCTCCTTAGACAGTATGCAGCGCAACTACCCTTGACATCAAGGCAGCATTTGATCAAGTGTGGCATCAAGGAGCTCTAGCAAAATTGAAGTCAATGGTTACCAGATGAAAAACTCTCCACTGGTTAAAGAGATACCTAGCACAAAGGGAGATGATTGTGGCTGTTGGAGGACAATCATTTCAGTCCCAGCATATTGTTGCAGGAATTCCTCAGGGTAGTGTCCTAGGCCTAAACACCTTCATCTGCTTCATCAATGACCTTCCCTCCATCATAAGTTTAGAAGAGGGGATGCTCAGTAACAATTTCACAATGTTCAGTACCATTCACAACTCCTCAGATACTGAAGTAGTCCGTGTCTGTATGCAGCATGACCTGGATAATGTTTAGGCTTGGATTGATAAGTGGCAAGTAACATTGATGCCACACAATTGACAGGCATTGATCATCTCCAAGAAGAGAGAATTTAATCATCTCTCCTTGCCATTCAAAACATTACCATCGCTGAAGGTGCCATCATGAACATCCTGGGGGTTACCATTGACTAGAAACTTAATTTGACCAGCCATATAAGCACTCTGGTTGCCAGATCAGAGTTTAGGAATTCTGCAGTGAATAGCTTACTTCCTGAATCACCAAAGCCTGTCCACCATAAACAAGGCAGGAGTGTGATGGAATACTCTCCACTTTCCTGGATAAATGCAGCTCCAACAGCACTCAAGTAGCTAAACAAAATCGAGGACAAAGCAGCCTGCTTGATTGGCATTCCATCCACCATCTTAAACATTCATTCTCTCCATTACCAACACACAGTGGCAACAGTATATACCATTTACAAGATGTACTGCAGCAACTAACCAAAACTCTTTTGATATTACCATACCTCCAATCTCAACCATCTATATGCATGGGAACACCACCACCCACAAGTGCCCCTCCAAGCCACACACCATCCTGACTTGGAACCATAATCGCCATTCTTTCACTGTCACTGGGTCAAAATGCTGGATCTCTCTTCTTCACAGCGCTTTCGATGTCCATGGCCCTGGACCAGACCCCCAGGTTTTTGGTGAGATCCGGTTAGGTACCAATCACTTTTTGTTTAAAGTAGACAAAGTTTGTGATTCATGAGACTTGCTAAGAGAATTAAGCCACAAGGTTCCATGGGTTTTGACAAAATAAAAATAAACTTTACTACACAAGGTTAGAAAGATAAAAAAAATTTGCAATATGTATCATATTCAAAGTTAGTATAAGGTATATGTGAGTTAACAGGCAAACTGTGGTCAAACACACCACATTGCGCAATAAATGCCAGATGCGACCAAGACAGATTCCACAGGTTTCTCAACAACCCACAAAAATTTCAGTAACACTGTGAATCAATCAACTTCATTGAAATTCTGTCTCTCTCACGAGGGATTCCAGTTTTCACCTTCGAAGATCTCGCTTTGAAATTCTCTTCGAAAATTGCTCCAACTTGGATGGCCTCAATGACACCCCCCTCATAGGGTTTCAGTCTTGTCTCCTGAGACTCAATTCCCCTGGACCCTTGATTCTGTACTCCAGCACCAACTCACAAGCACAAGTACAGCTCCGAGTGGAATAATATTGCTTGAAATGTGTGCCTTTGTACCATGTGTGCCCATAGCACAAAATCATCAACCTTCTGCTGCCTTCTAAAATCTTCAGGGCTCCTCCTGAGGCCTCTCCACTTAAGGTCTGCCAACCACAGCCCTTTTTCTGCTTGGAACCTCTTGCTTTGCTCCTCTTCTTGTTACCTGGGACATCCCCCTGTCTCCTCTCTCTGTCTCCTCTCTGTGACGCTTTCTGATTATGGCGCTCCACTCCTGGGTCACATGATCCAGTTTTTGTACCGATTCTTTTTTTTCTCTTCACACAGGTGCCATGAGTTCTCCAAAATGCTGTGCTGCACATGCACAGCCCACTCTGCGCATGTGCAGATGCTCCCAAGGTATGCTGGGAGTTTTAATCTCCAGCCTCCCAATGACGAGGTATGCCTGGATCTCATAACAGTACCTACACCAAGCGGACTGCAGCGGTTCAAGGAAATGGCTCACTGCCATCTTCTCAAGGGAAAGCAGAGATGAGTAACAAAAGCTCAACTTGCCAGAAACACTCACATCCCATGAAAAAGTAAAAAATAATCACCAGAATGATACTGAGGCCTAGAAGGTTAACTTATAAGGTACACTGGATAAACCTGCAGTTTTTTCAATTTAGAAGATTAAGGGATGACCTGATCAAAGTACTTAAAATATTAATAGGTAGGTAGGATAGATATTGAGAAACAATTTCCTCTGTTGGGGGAAATCAAGGTTAAGGGGACATAATCTTAAAGTGAGAACCAGGTCATTCAGCAGTGAAATCAGGAAGCACTTCTACACACAAATAGAAAACTATATCTGTAGCCTAACAGGCTGTGGATGTTGGGCAATTTGATCTTTCAAGACTGAAATTCATAGATTTTTGTTGTTTTTGTATGAAAAGATATGGAGCAAAGGGAAGAAATTTGAGCTGAGCTGCAGATCAGCCATGATTCAGATAAAAAGCTTGGGGGCCTGAATGGTTTACTCCTGTTGATAATGTTCCTATGTTGCTAAATTACTGTAAATATCATCTGGTGACATCCAAACAGGCGATGATTTTTTTTTAAAAGAAAGAATGTCATTTTTTCCCTTACAATCACAGACAACAAGCAAATTACAGTCCCAGAGCAACACATTTTTTTGACAGGTTATTACGAAGGCAAACAAACATTTTCTGACTTTTGTTAAAAGAAGAATTTTAACCCAACAATGTTAGGGCAGAATTTTCCGTGCCTACACCAGGTGGACTGCAGCGGTTCAAGGAAGCAGCTCCCCGCCATCTTCTCAAGGGAAACTGGAGATGAGTAAGAAAAGCTCAACCTGCCAGAAACACTCACATCCCATGTTGTCATGGTGGGCATGAATGGACAATATGGCAGGAAGTCCAAAAATCGGTTTCATGCATCGTGAAACCAGAAGATGTCATGGGGGTGAGGTTGGGAGGAGGGGGAGGAAGTACAGGGGAGGAGGGTGTAACGGGTGAGAATGTGGTATCTGGGGAGGAAGGTGCAAAAGAAGGAGCCCAAGGGGATGAAGGAGTTCGGAGTGGGGAAGGGGTCCAGGTGGGGGAAGGAGTTTAGAGGGGGTAGGAGTCCAGGGGACAGAGGGGTTCAGAGGGAAGGAGTTCGGGGGAGGAAGTAATTTGGAGGAGGGGAAGGAGTGCAGATGGGGGAGGAGTTTGGAGGGGGGAGGAGTCTGGGGGAGGAAGGAGTCCAAGGGGAGGAGGGCGTAAGGGTGGAGGAGGGAGTAAAGGTGGAGGTAGGAGTAAAGGTGAAGGAGTGATTAAGATTCGGGATGTCCAGGTGAATGTACAACGGAGGGGTCTGTGGAGTTGGTGACTGCTTCCTGGGGAGTGAAATGAGGGTGGGCATAGTAGGAGTGAATGGTCAGAACGACAGAGGGCAGAGCGAGCAGGTAGGCTGGGAAGGCAAGGATGCAATGGTAGCAGTGGAAGGGATGCTGAGGGTGGTTGGTGGGGATTCATAGACAGGCCCAGACCCTGATGGTGGGAAGGATGAGGTCGGGGAGGTCAATGTGGATGGGGGTGGGATTCTCAGGAAGGTAGGGACGTGCACCTTCACCTAGACTTCCCAAAAAGGAAAGGGCTCTGGCTGGTAGGTGACGGGGGAGGTGGAAAGTGATGCCGGGGTGTCAACAGTGATGGGGGAAAGGACATGGGTGACTGGGGGAGGGGAAGGATGGGGGAGCTAAAGACATACTTCACCAGTATGATTTTGCAAAATTGAAAGTGAAAGGAGCCTCACGTTGGGTGGGAACAGGTGCTGCATGGGAGTGCGATCAGTGGGTGGGCAGAGATGCAGGTCAGCTCAGATGGACAACTGAAAGAGAACCTCAGCAGGCAGCATTGAAAATGCTCAGGACATTGAGATGAGTGTGATGGAAGAAGGATCTGCGTGAGTGGGAAAATACTTGCACGAGGCTCCAAAAGACCCTGCCACACACACACATTTCTCCTCCAGAATCACTCGTGGGCTGGCTGTGTACAGCTGAACTGCTAGTGGGGGTCGGGAGGAGGGGGATTGCAGCAGGAGGATTCACAAAGCCTGGAAATGAAGCTGAAAGACACCATTACACATTATTCAGTGGAAAGAATAAATGTTCAGATTATAAAGTGACTAAATGTGTTCACCTGTGCAGCCACTTGTGATCAGAAATTCTTAACTTTTCTAGGCGTACCACTTCTTCTAGGTGCTACCCTGACATCCGCAACAGGGGTGGGGTCAGCCTGTGCAATGGTTGACCCTGTCGGCTAAGAATTTAGTTCTCTCTTTCTGAGACTCTTCCATTTTGTGCTGGAGACAAATGCCCTCCAACATATCTTCAAAACAATTGCAATCAGATTCATGCATTAAAAAAAGAGTTTAGCAGTATATACTGCACCTATGTAAAAATCCTGAATACTGGCTACGAATGTTAGTCAAGATTCTGGCTCTCAAGCTATATGCAGCCACCCTAAAATAGGCTTCTTACTTAGGTGTGTATTCAATGTGATACCCAATAATGATAACACTGAGACTTTTTATAGAGAATTCATTTGACTAGGTATACTGGAAAATCCTTCTTGCAACACTTAAGAAAGTGATAATTTGCAACACGTTCAGGACGTTAACTAAAATCTTCTACTTACATCACAATTCCACAGCATGTGCTGATGGTCATAATTTCCTTGTACTTCCACTCTAAGGACTAGGCAAGCATATTTCCCATCTTTCCTCCTGTTTATGGGGCATAAAAGCCTTAAGGACTACAGGCATGATGGATGAAATATCAAATACCTGTGTATATCATTAATGTACTTAACCAAACTAAAGTTTAAACTTCACTGCTGGTCAGATCCAAGTGATTGTCATATACATACTCACAGGGCTGGGAATGAAACTTACCAACCAGTCTCCTGAATAGTTTACCGTGCATTTATCTTCAGAGGAAGACAAATAAAACCACAAATGGCAATTGTTCCTGTATTTCTGGAGGGAGACCTGGAATTTCTGGAAGATTTCTCTGGGTCTCTAAGTCCCCTTCTTAGTATGAAGCAAAAATGAGCTTCCTCCATGAGCAGGCGATTTCAAAAGATGTTCTTAGGATGTGGGCAAAGTTAGAAAGGCTCTAGTGATTGATTATTCCTATTTGGCCTGCAAAGAGGGTGCCAGGTCTCTTTCATTAATTGCTGCAATCATTACTGTTATGGCGATCTCAGAATGGTTTGGGGTAGTCAATTCTAAGGTTTTGGCCCACAATAGTAAAGGAACAGTGATCTATGTCTAGTGATATATATCCAATCAGGATGAGTGTGACTTGGAGGGAAACTTGCAGATGATGGCCAATACTGAAGAAAATTGAAGTAAAATAGGATATCAATTCACTATCACCTGTTTTTCACTGCTGCTAAAACCAGTTTCACCCTTTACATCTTCAACAAATGTAATAACTATTCTCACTATTTTAATCTGTGCATTGCATTTTGTTTCTTTTCTTATATAAAGTGTTGTGTGTATGTATCTCTCATTTAACATTCATCTAAATGTGTTAGAGTGACACAACATTATTCTACTTCACATTTTTTGGCTACCAAATACAATAATAAACTTGGCCCAATGAATAAAATATTAAAACTTCAATTATCCTTAGACCATATGCTCAGAAATGGTGCTCAATGATTTAATGTTATTTTTGCAATGAGATATTGTTACTGTGGTAATGTCTACCAAGAGAGCTATTATTTGAAACAGAGAAATAATATTCAATATTAGACAAGGAATCTTTTTAAACAGGGCTGAGGGCTTTTGTTCCCGTCAATCAATTATTTATGCAGACATTGCTAACTGCTATGGAGATGTGCAATATTAGCAGAAGATTGTCTGTCAAGTGTATCTGGTACTGTATCTCCTACAGCTTGGTACTGTACCTCCTAGTGCTAAACTCAGTTTATTCTGAGCAGTGTACAAAATTGCCTAGCAGATCTATAATGGAATAAAGTCAGATTCTGTTTTGTTTTCATGCTCAGAAAGACAATTTGCAGGTGACAGTTCAGTATACTTTATCACAGTTTTACTAATCATAAAAAAGTTGAAGGACACAATGAGCATATCGTAAACACAATAAAGTTGCACTCAAAATTGAAATGAAAATATCACAACTTTGGTGATGAGTCTGCCATTTCTAGGCTGGTTATCTGTGTCTTACAGCACCACTTGCCTGTTCCATAGCAATCTCTATTTTGTGAAGAATAAATCTCCCCTGCGCAAGTAATAAATTATTCACAAAAGTATAGCAACATTAGAGGTATATTTTGTAGTTTCATAATAAAAGTTTCACTTCTTGATAGAAATTTTACCTTCAAGATGCATTTTAAAGTGTTGACAAGTCAACATTATTTTGGGTAAGCCAATCAGAGAAATGCCAGGGGTGAAGAAAAAATCCTGGGATAAGAAACTGCTGAGGGGTAGTAAGTACATACTCATTAGAGCAGAGTGAGATACTTCAAGGCTCAGTGTTGAGGTCGCTACTGTTTCTCATTATAAATTATCAGAAACATATTGCAAATTGGTCTATTTTGTAACTGTGACCAAGCTTTGAGGTCAGAGTAATCAGGGAAAGCAGCTAGAAAGGTAAATTGGACAAAATAAGTGTGTACAAATCAACGTGGAATGAAATTAATGTGGACATTAAGTGCTGACACTTATGTTTACACATTGAAAGGGTAAAAAACAGCATTCTTGTACCATGAATGATGTATACCATTATAGTGTGGAAATGATTAAGGCTGAAGTTAAAAGTGACCTTCAATCAAATGAAGAACAAAAAAATACTAGAAATATTCAGCAGGTCAGGCAGTATCTGTGGAGAGTGTTTTATATTTTATATATCTGAGAGCAATGCTGACACAAGTTTCTATGCATGTAACAGGTTTTATATAGTGCATTAAAATATTGACTCCATGCTACAGCTCTGGCTTCCAGCTCTTTCTACAACTTGTTTACTTTTCCCTGGGTCAACACCCAGGCTTAGCCAATCAAGCTCAGTGAACATCAATAGTAAACAGACTCACATAATGAAACACAGGACAACTGAACCATTGAACATTACATCTTTTCCCCCTTGTAAAACTAAAGTCCCTAGTTTAAATTAAACTATCCTAAACAACAAACATATGTACATCAGGTTCCTTCTTAGGGTTCAGCTTGTTCATTTTCTCTAATTACAGAAGTAGTCATCAATGTTTCAAGTAGCTTCACTATCACTAATGCTGTCTGTGATAGTAGTATGGTTAAGCATGTCAGTTACTCGATTGTGTGAACCTTGGAGAAACTCAACCTCAGAATTATACTGATGAAGAAGATCTTGCCATCTGCAGATGCATAGAGGTCATAGGCCAGATCCTAATGTGGGTAACAATGTAGTCAGCGCTTGATGATTAGTTCGGAGAGTGAATCTACCACAGAGATATATGTGCCAATGCTCACATGCGTAGATGCAGGCCTGTGCTTCTCGCTTTCTAGTAGAGTGTTAGGGGTCAGTTTATGACAATGGCCTGACGCATAAGTGATTGGTTGTTTGCTTGCTTCAATGTACTTCCTGACACATCCATCGTGACATGAGTTTCCATTTGAAATGCATGAGGACGAGTGGAGATGCTATCTTCATCTTTAACATATTAAATGCTGTTTGCTTTGCGATTGTCCATTCCCATGTGCATATTTCCACAGCATCTTTCAAAGACACTTTGCAACCTCTGCATACTTAGGAATGAATTTGTGATAAAAGTTGATAATTCCAAGGAACAATGTCAACTCTTTCATGTTAGACAGGGTCAGAATCACATAAATGGCTTTGATGTTGTGTGTAGGCTTTTCCCCATCTCCTGTCACTCTGTACCCTAGAAAGTCAACCTCGGGTGCCGTGAACGTGCATTTGTCCTTGTTGAGCATCAAATCCTGTTGTGCGACTTGAGTGAGCACCACTGATAACCACTGATCATGTACTGCCTTGTCCCTTCCAAGGACAATAACATTGTCAAGTAGGTTGAGCATACACCCTCAATGTCTGACAAGACTGAAGAAATGATCTTCTGGAATGAGCTGGGTGCTGAATTTAGTCTAGAGGGCACTCTGCCATGCAGAAATACACCTTCATGAGTAAACAAATGTGCAAGATATCAGCTTTTCTCTGCTAGTGGTTACTGAAGATAGCTCCATCACATGTCAAACATCATGAAGACTGTGGAGTCATGAAATTATGCTAATTATTTATTGGATTGTAACAAGTAAATACTTACCTGGGACAATAGCTTTGTTGACTGCCTTAAGGCAGTCCTAAGTTTGACCTAAGTTTGCCATTTTTGCGTTGTGCAATGACTAAATTTGATATCCATTGTGATGAGTCAATTTGCTCAATGATACCGTCTGCTTCTAGTCATTTCAGTTTCTAAGACACTTCGGCATGGATTGCAAACGGCAACCCTCTCGAGCACCATAACAATACCCCTTGACCTCCCCAAATCTGATAAATAAGGAAGGTTACTGGAGTGTATAGCCTGTTCATTGATCACATTAATGTGTGCTCCAATGGGGTCTTCAAGTTTGAATTCAAGTCTATTGAACAGGTTTACCCTCATAAGGCTTCCACTTTTAGCTACATAGAACATGAACCTTTGTAGGGTGATGTTTTTGAAGCATGGAACTGTGATTGTTTTCAAATCCATAATAATAATAATAATAATCACCATCATCATCTCCGCATGTGCAGCAAGTTCCTGGTCATTGCCACTAGTTACATGAAAAAAGGTTCTTCCTCACATCCCCTCTGTATCTCTTGGTCAAAACCTTAAAACTGTGAACCATAGTACTTGCACCATCAACTAATGGGAACTACTTTTCTTTGTCTACCTTATCTAAACCTGTCATAATCTTGTACACCTCTATCAAATTACCCCTCAAACTACTTTGTCCCCAGGAGAACAACCCTAGCTTCTCCAATCTAACTTTGTGGCTAAGATCTCTCATCACCTGAATCATTCTGACAAATCTCCTCTGCACCCACTGAAAGACCCTCACATCTTTCATAAAGTGTGCTAACAAAAGCTGGATGTGATACACCAGTTGTGGCCTAGCCAGAGGTTGATAAAGATCCAGCATAACTTGCCTACTTTTTTACTTAATATCTCAATTTATGAAGCCTTAGATCCCATATGCATTGCTAATTACTTTAATATGTCCTGACACCTTCAAAGTTCTATGCATATGAACCCCCAGGTATCCCTGTTCCTGCACACTCTTTAGAACTATGCCATTAAGTCTATGTTGCCTCTTTATATTCCTCCTGCCAAATTATATTGTCTCATGCCTCTCTGCATTAAATTCCATATGCCATTTTTTTGCCCTTTGTGCTAGCCAATCTATATCCTATTGCAGTTGATTGGTATCATCCTCATTGTCTACCATACTGCCTATTTTGGTATCATTGGCAAATTTTGAAAATTTACTCTGTATTTCAATATCCAAGCCATGATCCTCTGTTTTCTGTCCTGAAGTAAACTTTTTATCCAAAGTGACATTGATCCTCCTACTCAAAAAGCTTCAGTTTTGATAACCAGCCTTTTATGCAGTACTTTATCAAAATGCTTTCTTAAAATCCATATAGATAACATTGCATTCCCTTCATTGACCTTCTCCGTTACTTCATCAAAAAATCCAATTAGGTTAGTCAAACACAATCTACCTTTTACACATCTGGGCTGGTTCCCCTTTAATTAACTCAAACTTCTCCAAGTGCATATTATCATTTTCCCTGATTATTGTTTGTAAAACCTTACCCACCACTGATGTTAAACTATCTGACCTGTAGTTATTAGCAATGTCCTTATACCCTTTCTTAAATTAGGGTGTCATATATGTCACTGTCCAATCTTCTCCCCTATCTAGGTAGATTGGAGGGTTATGGCAACCCTTTTGCTATCTCTACCGCCAATTCCTTTAGCAAACTAAGATGCAAGCCATCCAGACCAGGCAACTTATCCACTTTAAGTATAGCCAGCCTTTCCAGTACATCTTGCCTATCAATTTTCATCCCATCCATTACCTCTACCATCTCTGCTTTTTCCGATATTTTGGTAGCATCCTCTTACTCAGTAAGTACAGATACAAAGTTCTCATTAATTATTCTAGCTTTGCCTTGTGCCTCGAAGCATAAATTACCTTCTTTGTCTCTATTAGGCCCCATCCCACCTCTTACCACCAGCTTACTATTTCCATGATGGTAGGCCATTTTTGGCTTCCGTTTTAGATTAATTGCCATTCTATTCACATATTTTCTTTTTGCTGGACTTAATGTACTCTTCACTTCCTCTCTCAACTTATTATACTTGGTCTGGTTCTCAACCTAGTTATTGGCAGGATCATCATTTGCTTTCAGCTTCTATGCTTGTGGAATATTCCTGACAAGGAAATCTTATTGATGTAATTGGGACACAACTTTGGCTTTTAGATTAGACCTCCACTCCTAGGCAGGCAGCCTTCCTGTGCCTGATTTGAGGTATGATGGTGCAAAGGGTAATAATACATTTGAAACGTGGTGGGATCCTCCCTGCAATTTTAATTCCTCTGTATGTACAGTTCTTGCTGGGAAGCGGGAGTGTGTCTTGGCAATTGTGCTCTTTGCTTGCTTTTGGCTTGTCAGTTTTTGCATCCATCCCCATACAACCTATAATTCTTGATAACAATATATTAAAAAAATACAGTTTTTAAGCTTTAACTGACCATATACTTTCAATAGATACAGGATGGCCTTATGCAAGCTACTGATTCCCCTAAAGTGCCTTAGCCTGCAACAATAACTGTTTCTGCTTTTCAGCAAAAGATGCTGCACCATAAAAATTAGTAAGTGATCCCTTAGGCATATACCATATACACAGATCTCCATGGAAATGAGCGGCCTCATAAGGCAATCTTTTTGTCGTCCAGGCGGCTGCATCAGAGCAATTATACTAAGTCTGGAGGAGGGGCTTTATATCTATTTGGAGTATCTGACCTGTTGCCTCTACAAGTGTCAGGTCTAGCCAACATTGCTCTCTGTGCTCCTTCTTTACCATATCCCATGTCTTGCTGCATCAGCTCATTCTAGTCAGTGAACCAGTAACATGGGCTGTTAGCTTTAGATACACCATTAGAAAACTCTGGCAATTTCAGCTCTCTGCATAACTTAAATGATAACCTTGTCTGCTTTTCTGAATTAGAATCTCCTCAGGAATACTAATTCTGCTGTTGTTGCTTTTCATCCTTTCAGTGAGTTTCATATTATTAGATTGAAAGAAATCCATTGCAGTTCTTAACAAGCTTGAAATAAGCAGAATTTATGTTTTGGTCAACCTGATTTTTTCAATGATAGACATTCACCACTTTACTCGGTTGAGCACTAAAGGCTCAATTTTACATATACAGCATGTAATGAAAGAATTTCTACACCAGTCAATACGTAAAGATATTTGCTTCATATTTTAAGCCCTGAAGAAAATACAGGCAATGCGATCTCCATTACAAAACAACTAATTTTTATTTCAGAAAAAAATATAATTCTCAACTGCTGTGGCAAAAATATTTATCAATATAAGCAAGGGAAGGGAGGTAACCCAGGTGTGTGGGGGCACATATTGATCTGTAGAAGAGGCCTCAATATGGTGAGGGCTGAGGAGGCAGTCTCCAGAGGAGATGAGGCCAGATAGAGCTATGAGGGTGTGTGAGAGAATGAATGGTGATACCCCTTGAGCTGGCAGTGAGTGAGATGTCAGTGAATGTGCGATCGACTTGTGAGTGTGAGTTTAGAGTGATGAGATGGTTGCCTTATCCTGGCAGCACGGATGAGATCATTCATCCTCTTTCTGCACTGAATGGCCAACCTCTTCTGTGCAGCATTGGCACTGACTACCTCTGCCACCGCCTTTCAAGCCGAAGTGGTGAGATTGCTGGACCTCCTATCACCAGAACGGGGGAAAAGGACATCACAGCGGGTCTCCAAAAGGCATTCCAGTGACGAGTCACTGAATTATAGCTTTCGGGGCCATGTCTTCACTAGAGCAGTCCTGGGCTGCAAACATTGAGAATGTGTGGGAGGCTGCAGTTTAGGTATGGCATCGGGAGTGAGGAAACGGCAAAGTAATGGCGTGCGGGAAATTCAGAGGCCACCTGCCAATGATAGGGCATATTTCCTGTGGCTGCATAATCAATGAGACGGGAAGCGGATAATATGGCACAAAAACCCACCCTTGCGGCTGGCGGGAGAAACGTTTTTTTTCACGCCCTCCACCACATTTAGTGCAATTCATGGAAATTCCACTCATAGTGTTTAATTGTTCTGTGTTTGATTATGTGAGTTTGTCTACTATTGATGCTCACTATGCTCGATTAGTTAAGCCTGGATGTGCAGGGATTATTCAGGGCAAAGTGGAAGGTTGTCTTTGAGCCCAGAGGGAGGAAGATGAGTTGAAGTTCTCCTCAGAGTGTAAGTAAAGGTCACCTTTGTCCCCATTGGGTGGAAGAGCAGTCATGTCCTTTTTTGGGGATAGCAGGAGTTTTAATATTTTCAGTAGGAGCCATGGAAGACGAAAGTTACAATCAGTGTATGATAGGAGGTTTGTTATTTTGTTTGTGTTCGGGGCAGAGGTTGATGGATTAGTTGGTGGAGGGGAGGTTAACTTCAATGATTATGGAGCCTGGAGAGTAAGGAATGCTCCTCCTGACCCCACAATAAAGTATTTGATGGCCACTTTTGTTGCCAGACCACCCCCTTTTCCACACTGCTGTCCCTCTTGACACCAATCCTTGTTCTCCCAGCCCCACTACCTCCTTTGTCCCTGACCCCTTTGATTCTAGACACTGACCCTGATCAAATTATGTTAGCAGTGACCCAATTTCCATTGTTCTTCGCCGGTGGGTGGGCTGCTGCACAATTCTCCTTCTATTTTGACTGTGGAGAGCCTGAGACCTCACTACTGCATTTGGATTATGCAGTTTGAACAAATAAATCCCATGGTGCTTCAGTTCTGTTCAGTGCAGATGCCTCAAGACTCTTAAATTGTGTACCGTTGATTTATTTTCCCATGCAATAAAATTGATTGAATATTCATTATCCTTGTAGATTCAATTATGACTAGCCTGCTTAACAATGCATTTACAGTTTAACTCCTTTGGATTGATTTTGGGTGCCTGCCTACTGCCTTCCTATCATTGCTACGCTAAGGCAGGAGGCATTTTGAAGACCAAGCCTCGTCTCCATTGATTCAGCAGCATGAACCAGTTTGGTATTCTGATGCAGTTAACTGACTGGGGAGGTGCTGGGAGGAGGAGCGAGTCCCGGGGGAGCCAAACATGAGCTGACAGTTGGCAGAGTATTTTTGTAGGGTAACAAAATTAAAGGTGAGAAAGATCTTGGGCCACTTTGTGAGCAGCTGTCAATGGTCCCTTTATGCTCCACCGATTTGTACCTTGATATTGTATTTGAAATCCCATGTGCATCATAGGACCATGGTTTACACATTAAAATTGACCTTATACCTGAATCAGGTGGGCAATCCAGCCACTGAAAGGCCTCTACCAAGATGGCAGCAGCTAAAAAAACCATCTATTTGAGGTGGTAAGTGACCCACAGCTGTTTTCAGGCCTCTATTGATCTGTTTACACTGGACAGTTTCAGTTAAATTTGGTCCCTTGCCTCATACGTTGTCAAGCCTGCTTCAAAGGTACCTGTTTTTGAATGGTTGTGCCAGCTTCTTTGAAGCTATTGATTGAGTTTGCTATTTTTCCAGATTGCCAGATTAGAAATATATTGGTTACGTAAGTTTGAGTTAACATGGGAATGCACACTGCTCATTAGTAGGTCTGACAGCATTAATGCACTGAGCTTTCACTCAGCTTAGCAAAGAAATGTTCCCTGGACACCCAAGACACAATTAGACATAGCAGGATTGATAACATTAGTGGACTGAAAAGCCTTACTTTGGTATACTTCTTCGTTGCCAAGCAAGTGACTGTAACCAAGATAGAATTTAGGTTACAGAAGCAGCACCCTCTAGTGACTGCTGTAGTACAGCAGTCTCTGCAATATCCCCACTAAGATGTATAATGCACCAATAATGTTTGAAAGGTTTTACAAAATTCCTTAACACTACAAGAAAATGTGTCCACTGGACCTGGACATTTCCTCCAACTTTTTAGCAACTACCTGATGCTACTTGGGACGTTAGTCACAAATTTGGGTGTTAACCTCTATAAATCATTTGAAGCCAGTGATCTCCTCAAGAACATCTGTCTGTTTCACATATATAGCTTAGGCTATAAAGCACCTGGAAGATTAGGTTCATCAGCATCTGAGGATACTTGAGACAATCACGTGACAGGTAATTTGCCAATTCAACTACTTGTATCTGTTTTTCAAATCTGTGATCAGATATGTGTCATTTTGGAAAATTTCAACAGTTAGAAAGTCACTGTTGAACTGAATTGGTCAATTGTTGGGTCTTTGTTGGCTGCTCACTGTGCTGTGTGTTATTAGTCAAGCCTGTGGGTGTGGTGACAAGAAAATTGAAAACAAACCATAAGCATGAGAAAGCAGACATTTTAAAAGCATTGTAATAAACCTGCTGTTCACACATAGAAACTGGTGTATGTCATCTCTACATAATGATGTGCATATATCTGAGGGGCTGTATCTTAAATTGCTGTCAATCATTACACACCTCGATGGATTATGATGTATTAGTCCCATGACTTGTCTGTAAGCAGCAGTGGTAGAGATTAGATATACCATACTTAGTCTCCAAGTTAAATCTATCTGTATATAGTCTTATCTTCAGATAAAGAACCCACATTATTGTTTCACCAATCCTTGTGTGTGATTGGTCGAAGAGAAGCAGAAAGTAACATGGTGGCAGGCTGGCAGCATGTCTTTTGAAGATTTGACCAAGCAGAATACCAGTATCAAACCTTCAAACACAGCAAAAGAAAAAGAGAAAACTGGTGGAAAGTGAAACAACTATCAAAATGCACCATGTGCAAGTCCTTCTGCAGCTTTGTAAGAATCCTACATCTACCATCTCTTTGTTCTGGGATTGTACCTCGCTCTAGGCAGTAGGCACCAGGTCCTGGTAAGATCGTTCAAATTTGGGAGCTCTTACTAGATAAAGTCTATCTCCTGCAAAGCTTAAGCAGGAACAGAAAGTAAACAGCATACTCCAGGTAGTTTTGCTTTCCGCAGAACTCTGCAGACAGGAGAAACTCCATTACTGCTAAGCTAATAATGTAGACTAGGCAGGGAAGAAGGAACTATCCAGTAACAGCTCCTAACAGTTAAAAGAAGCCTGCCAAAAAAGCTTTTTACCCATGTTTCCTTTCATCTTTGAAGCCTTGCAGTCATTTTCCTGCCAAATCACTGCTTCATGGATGGAGCTTAAGAAAACCCTAGAAGAATCAGAAAGAGCTCAACAGTGCCACCATTGCAGTCAAGCAGTAACCTATGAGCCAAGGCAGTTGCACTAAAGGTGCTACAACTCAGAGCTAAATTAATCCTAAAAGAGCTGGATGAAATCTGCATAGCTGTCAGAAGCTCCAGATAGCACTAAAAATCCTGAAAAAAGCTAAAAGATTACCACAAAATTTTCAACACTCAACTGGTAGGATTTTCTACCTGAATTTACTCTTTTCCAACAACACCTCGCACTGTGCTTTCTATACTTAAATATTTCTGAACCAGAGAAACAAGCTATTAAAATTAAAATCGCTGTAGGCAGTAAAGGCCTCCATGGACTGAACTGTCCGAAGATCATCTTAAACTTCCAGAAAGCATATGGTTAACACTTGAAGATCAATTACAAGTAAAGCTCATCTTCAGAATACTCTGTCTGAAATTCATGTATTTCAGACAACAACTGACAGAGATCATTGACCACCTCATAAGCAGATGCAGAGTCGAGAGACATGATTGTGACTTTATGACAGCAGAGCTAGCTGACAGAATAATCAAGCTTATGATAGCATCTAATGGAAGCATTCCAAAAAGACATCTTGGAGCCACCCGAAGAATACACCATGGATGTATTACTACAAAGTGGAGGCAAGTATAAAGCCATACTAATGGGTAGACAGAGTCTACAGGCTATGTGCAATTCATCCACCATTGGCACAATAGCCATTACAAGCAAGCCTAGTATGCAATACATGCACCCAGAAATTGCCCAGCTTTTAGCATTGTATGCAAGGCATGTGGCACCACAGGACATTGGAAGCACCAATGCAGAACACAATGGCTGGAACAAGTGGTTCGACATCAAGAGAAGCCACAACCAAAGGCCGGGCAAGTACAGCATTCTAAACAACCTGTAACAGGTATCATCAAGGCATGATTCGTGAAACGTCTAGCCAAGCTAAGTGGTCAAATGATGAGGATGACCAGCACGTCAATACACAGAGTGAGTCAACATTGCATGGTGAACATCAAACAATGTATTGGCAGAGTGGTACCAACAGAAACTTTTGCCACCATCCAGATTATATGCCCACAGGTGCAGGGTCAGCATAATCTATATGAAAAAGTGGATACTGATGCAAGTACAAATATCATTTCACTTCATACACTGAAATGTACATATCCACAAAAATGGCATGTGACGATTCGACCAACCAATGCCAAACTGACCCTGTACAATGGCTTGGAGATTCCATCCCTGGAATCCTTTACACTCAAGTGTTGCTACAAAAACTCACCCTGACACACCAGATATTTTATTCTGGACACTGCGGGTCCAGTGATTGCAGGCACTCTGCCAATACATTCTTTTATGTTAAACTTGATGGCTTAAGAATGGTCAGCAGCATGTGACAGTTACGACCCATCATAAGTTCAGCTGGTGTCTTTCTGCTCAGAGAGTGAGAAGTGGATCAGTTTTACGCTCCTATTAGCGTCAAGGTCATGGTGGGCAGTGTGATGCTGGGGGTGGGGGTACAATATGGTGAGAAGGCCAAAAATTCAAAAATTGGTTTGACGCTGTTGTGAAACCAGTTTGCGATCATCCGCTCCACCCATCAATGGTGGGCCTCGTTCCCCATGGCTGCACGTTGGGAACTTAATTTCGATATTTTAGCATCCGATTATAAGCCCTGGTCGGTGGAATCATTCCCCCATACTGGATCATCTGGGCATGTCGGTGTGATTACATGCCAATATGTTTCGCAACGGTACATAAGTAATATGCACCTGGCGAGCTGCACTTCACTCGAGACTTCAAGGTTTGTTTGCCTACCTTGCTTCAGGCAGCATGCACAGTCATCAGCGCCAGGCTTCACAGAGAGCACTACATCACTTTTAGGGGAGCTCACAGGAAGATCTCTACCTACCAGATCAGCCATTAGGCGGGGATGGCTTTTCAATGGCTGCAGGGCTAGGGGAAGGGGGAGAAGTGGTCTCAGGCAAGGGAAGATGCTGCAGGGTGAGGGCTGTACTGGGGAAAGAGGGTATCCCAGGGTGTGTGTGGGGGCACACATCGATCTGTGCAAGTGGCCTCAAGATGGTGAGGGCTAAGGAGGCAGTCTCCAGAGGAGATAAAGCCAGGTGGAGATGTGAAGGTGTGTATGAGAGAGTGAGTGGTGATGTCCCTTAAGCTGACAGTGAGTGAGATGTCAGTGAATATGTAATGAGCTTGAATGTGTGAGTTTATTGTGATGAGATGGTTGCCTTATCCTGGCAACATGGATGAGGTCATTCATCCTCTTTTTGCATTGGGTGGCCAAGCTCTTCTGTGCAGCATTGGCACTAATCACCGCTGCCATCGCCTCCCAAGCTGGAGTGGTGAGATTACTGGACCTCCTGCAGCCAGAGTGGGGGTGGAGGACTTCACAGGGGGCCTCCAAAAGGCATTCCGATGACGGGTCACTGTACTCTTCTTGGCTTTCCAGGCCATGTCTTCACTGGAGCAGTCCTGGACTGCAAACATTGAGAACTGTGTGCACGGCTGCAGTTTGGACATGACACCCGGCGTGAGGAACCAGTGAGGTAATGGTGTGGCGGGTGACTCAGAGGCCACCCGCCAGCGAAATGGCATGTTTCCTGTTGCTGCATAATTAATGAGGCAGGAAGGGAATGAAATGGCGCTAAAATCCACCATTGCGGCCGGCGGGTAAAATGTCTTTTTCGCGCTCACTACCAAACTTAGCGCAAATCTGGGATGATTCCAACCATTATTGTTTCACCAATCCTTGTGAATGATTAGCATGTTTACGTCGAAGAAAAGCAGAATGCACCACATATCACTGAGGCATAAACCACAATATCTAGTAACAAAGATGGATAATAGTTTAAACTTATCGCTCCAGCATATTTCCTTTCAGGAGATCCACCCATGCCATGGGATTGATGGATTTCAGAGTTGCGATGAGTGTGGACAGTGCACAAGTATTAGCGGCCCACAAGAAGGTGTTACTCATCCATTACCTTGGAGCACAAAGCCAGAGAACATTTGAGCAGCTCACAAAAGACACATTGCTTTTTGATACGGCTGCAAGTGCTCTTGAAACATACTTTGGGCCAAAGAAAAGTATGATGATTGAACGATATCCGTTCCTCCAGAATTGCCAGGGAAATGTTGAGCCCATAAAACGATACATGACAATGTTGGGGCAGTTGGCCTCCACATGTAATTAACAAACTAATTCATGACTAATTGATTGGAAAAACTTTAATTCCACAAATTAGGGAACGCCTACTCATGGAGGATGATGATTTAACTTTGGAAAAAACCACGGCCTTGCCAGTCCAAATCAAATTTGTTATTAAAGCAAAATACTGCGGATGCTAGAAGTCTGAAATAAAAACAGAAAATGCTGGAAAAGCTCAGCAGGTCTGGCAGCATTTGTGGAGAGCGAAACAGAGGAAACATTTTGAATCCTTATAAATCTGAAGAAGAGTCATATGGACTTGAAACGTTAACTCTGTTTCTCTCTCCATAGATGCTTCCAGACCTGCTGCGTTTTGCCAGCATTTTCTGTTTTTATTTTTAATTTGTTATGTTTGATTTGAAAAGGTTACACTGAAATGCACCCTTAAAAGCACATCGGAGGGGAATATGTCTGATCAATCCATGCATATCCTACTTTGCACATATTGATCCATCCCTCACTCTCTGAGCAGAAAGACACCAGCCAAACTTATGATGGGCCGTAACTGTCACATGCTGCTGACCATTCTTAAGCCATCATGCTATCCAAGGAGAATGACAAAGCGAAAGCAGGGGAAAGCGTAAGACAACAAAGTAAAGCAAAAGCGTACTTCAACAAGTGAACATGTTCAAGGAATCCATGATTTGAAGTTGGACATTGGATTTACATCAAACGGCAAAATCATGAGCACAAACTTGGATCCTCGTTATCAGAAACAAAGCAGATCAAGTGGTTGCTCGGTACCAATGCTTATCTGTCAGATGACAACACAAAGTGAAGTGTGAGGCACCTGATAGCAAGCAGACCAGGTTATTTCAAGGACAGTGATTATGAGGATGAAATTTACTTTCCGATGAGCGATGCTGACATTGATCATACACCTCATCGAAGTAATCACATGGAACCAAAACTTCAAGCTCATAGATCTTAGCAACATCATCTGCGATCATCATATCTCAAAAACTCTTTCTATACCTAGAGAAAATGGACACTCTGAACTCTAAGTTCTAACTCTATCTCAGTATACACACATTTGTTGCTTAGGGTGGTTTAATTTAAAATAAGGTCCTTTAGTTTTACGAGAATGAAAATATGTTATGTTCAATTGTTCGGTGTTTGATTGTGTGTGTCTGTTGACTGCTCACTGTATTGTTTGTCAAGCCTGTGGGCGTGGTAACAGAGAAACTGAAGCCAAGCATTAGGCATGAGAAAGCAGACACTTTAAAAGCATTGTAATAAACCCCCTGTTCACACGCAGACCTGTTGTGCATCTTCTTTGCATACCTCCAAGGCATAAAACATATTTGCCACATCTAAGGCTACGCTAGTAACTGATGGATGCAGTTCTATATTATAACCAATGAAACTAAATTGGCAGCCTCTTGGAATAAAGTGCTAGTCTACAAAGGTATGAAAGAACTAGAAGCCACACTTCAGTCACTAGTCCTCAGTCTTGTATTGGTTTGAGGATGCTTTGGCATTGTCAATGACCGCCCAAGAAGAAATGGACTGGATTGACTATTCATAGCCAACTTGGAAACTGTTAATTGTCACTAGTGGTGCATTTCAGATGTCTGACTATCCCGACTGTAAGAAGTGAAGTTTGCAGTTGAGATTTGTGAAAGCTATTCGACCCAGGGGAGCATCAATAGTTTAAATCAAATGCTGGATTCTGTTTGCTGTGGACAGGTGTACAGAAATTGGTTGAATCTTACTAGCATGCATTGCGAAGGCCAAAAGACTTTTTGAACTAAAGTAAATGGCTAACAGCTGCCGGCCGATTTTTTTTCCTACAGATAAACAGAGTCACTGGCCTCTGGCAGGAAAAAGCATTTTCAAGACAATGCAATGTTTCCCAAAAGACCACATTCATAAAATCAGGTTGAAACCAATAAACAGACATACTTCGAAGTCATGTTTTGCTTTGATGCTGCATCATTTTGGTGAAAATTCATATAGACAAATAACACAGAACCAAAATGTCTGTTTAGCTAACTTAAGCGTTTTGAAAGCTGCAGAAACTGACATTGATTGTTGATGTTAGAGTTTGTCTTCTTTTGGAATGCAGCAAAACTAACTCCACAAGAAGGCTTTTTATATGCTTTATCAGATAAACTCTGCCTTTAATTCTCCAAGCAACAACTTGTAAGAGGTCAGTAATCTGATGGATTCTGAATAAACTTCTTGTGATTTTGAAACCTGTACAACGAGGAAAGGAAGCTGCTGCTGTGTTTGCTAATAATGATCTTCAGAACAGCTGCAGCTTCACGTGATGTAATTACTAGTGGAAGTGTCAAACATATGCACAACATCAAAGCAGTCTCTAATATCATAGTATGAACAAACTCATTGGATACTGTCTTGTGCTGACGGTTTAGTTAGAAGGATGTGGCATTTGAAATGCATTCACTAACCACAATCAATCATTGGAAAATTGTAGCTTAAGGTGGATTTTGTTGGGACAGTATGAAGCTGTCAACAAAATGTCCCGGCCACCTTGAAAAAAGGGCATAAAATTTATTGCAAGAGAATACAGGTGTATTGTTAATGGGTGTTTTTAAAGCAATGCATAATTGCATTGTTAATTGGTAGCACTACCAAACCTAATAAATACATTAGTGTTTAATTTGGGCTTTGAGAGTTGTCTCATTATTTCTCATAATTCCCATGTCCGAACAGTGGAATAACACATCAGGGGTAGAAGCGCACATCTTACACTACAGGTCTTCATAGGCTATATAACACATCTTGCACAACCTTCCTAGTGAGCCTAAGCCTTCCTATTCACTGCTTTTCCAACAATGCCAGGTAGCTGACTCCATTGCTGTAGATCTATTAACTGTAGTAATTACCTCACTGAGTTGCGTGCCTCCTATACCCTCTGTACTCCATGTATACCCTCTGCTCATTTTTGTCCTTTACCACTGTAACATACATTGAGGGAGAAAATTGATAAAACCTGAAAACAGGTGCAGGGATTGTGTGACATAAGTAGCCTGCCCCCATTCCTTCTGATGCAAGCATCATGCAAACTTCTGGTGACTGCTAATTTAAATGATCAGAACATTCATCCCAGTGTGGAACATGCTATTGAATGGTTGTACACAGCTCAGGAAGGGGCTCAAATTTGTGCAAGGCTAGCATCACTCAAACTTAGCCTGCACTATTTAAAGCCAACCTACACCTCTTAAAAGGGAGGTATTTTCTGATTGCAGCAGGTGCTGGATATTGCTGGGAAAGTGTATTTTGCCTGCAAGAAGAGTAAATATGGTGAAACAGGTCAGAGTATGCCCCAAGCAAGGAGGAGATTCTCAGCTGTAGCAATGAATACGTTGGTGCTGGACGTAGACAGGAGGAGAGAGGCCCTCTATCCACAGGGGGCCAGAAGGCCTGCCAGACTGACACTGCGAAGGCAGTGGGATCAGGTAGCCATTCTAGTCAATGCCAGCAAGCTAGTCCCAAGGGTCTGGATGCAGTGCCGAAAGATGTTCAGTGAAATCACATGATTGATTGTGGTTAGTGAATGCATTTCAAATGCCACATCCTTCTAACTAAACCATCAGCACAAGACAGTATCCAATTCATAGTCCTTTCCTTGCACTTCATCACCTCCCAACAATCTCTATTAACTGCGACTCATACCTCACATTCATAGCTTCACCTCAACCTCAGGCACATAACACTACTGCAAGCCTCATATCCATAATTTACAACTTGCACACACTGCCAGCTATTCAACTATGACAGGCATGTCGCACAAACAGATTTCACCACACACACACTTTCCTTTCTCTTGTAGGAAAAGATGGTTCATAACTGCAGGCAGCAGTACCAAACGGCAGAAGGTAGGCATAAATGCATGTCCTCAACACCATAGCAGTGACCACGTTCACCATCATTGGAGTGGCCATGATTGAGGCTATGGCCAATGTTGGGCTGAAAACATTGGTGATGATGATATACTCCTCCCTAATCCTCTTTCTCACATCCCACTTACCTCTCATCTCATAATCTCTTCTAATTTATAAGATGCAGATGGTGTAAGCATGCTCCTCTTGCTTTC
This sequence comes from Cetorhinus maximus, assembly GCF_964194155.1. Classification (NCBI taxonomy): domain Eukaryota; kingdom Metazoa; phylum Chordata; class Chondrichthyes; order Lamniformes; family Cetorhinidae; genus Cetorhinus; species Cetorhinus maximus. The sequence goes on from NC_135894.1 coordinate 51,308,078, forward strand.
TCTCCTTTTCCTCATCACAACCCTGGTGCCTTTCTCCTTTCAGATAACCAAGAACTGCAACCAAGCCAGGCAATTGTGCAAGAGAAAGAGGTGCAAGAGCAGCAAGACAATGATAATGAACTAACAAAGTCACTCACTCTCACATTTGCAGCCAGGAGCTCAGATACTGACACTGCGTGTCTTTTGGGGGGTAATAAAGAGGTGGGATTTGCTGATGGTTAAAACATTAGGCACAAGTTGCCTGCAGCCAGGCAGAAGGAAAGAGTAACACAGGTGCCAGTCTGCTGGATGCAAAGTCGCACATGGGTTCTGCTGCAGAAAACTCAAATGAGAACATCAGTGGGGTGTTGTACAGAAAAAGGCTCATGAGCATGCACATTTAATTGCTTAGTTCATTGGCAGGCCTGCAAGAAAACCTGCAATCAATGTCAAGGAGCCTGTGTCAATAGCCTTCAATCAGCTATGCTGCACAGTACTTTGCAAAGAGATTGGAGCCCACGCTTTCCAATGTTCAAAAGGTGCCCACATCCATGAGAACATTTGAAGACCCAACCATGATACATCATTGTATGGCCATTGTTTTATCTTCCATGGCAGTGCAAGCAGCATCCAACCAACATCCGAGTGATGAGTGGAATCACAAACTCAGCTTTGCAGCCTTGCAGGCACAGATTGTGCATCATGGTGACAGATATCAGTGTTCAAACAAACATGTAGGCTCTCAGAGCAATCCAACAATCTGTCATCCAACACATTACTAGGCTTACTGAGGCGCTGCCCTGGGGGAGTGGCAATGACAGACCTGCTGTCCTCTCTCAGGTTGACAGCATTTCTCCTCACAGCCCTGTGACTCTGCCAGAGTCCTACTGTTCCCTGTCAACCAGCTGGCCCAGATTGCTGCTGCCCATGTCGAGATGGCGAAGTTCAAGCCATGCTTTCTCTGGAGAGAGCTGCATGAGGGCGTCCTCCAAGACCATCTGGGGCTTCCCCCACTGAAAGTCAGTTATGGCGGGTGGTAACCACAGCACTCATGACTGGGGACAAGTGATCTGACCAAAATCTTCAAGTCAGAACTAAGGCCTTCACCATCTGCAACATCTTGTCATCTTTACCAACTTCATTTGTGTAAATGGAATACACACAGTATTTCTATAAACTCAGACACAGCCAACAAAAATCAATCAACAACTAACCTGAAAGTAGCTGATGACCCTTTTAACTAACGCTGGTGAGAGGGTCCAAGCTGCTGCTGTACGTGTTTAAATGAGGTTGTTAGCCGGAGAGCTGAGCTCAAAAATGGCCCTGCTGGCATCAAATCAACATTATACGCTGGTTGACACCACAATCTATTTACTCTGGTGCATACTCTGAGTGCCTACATACTCTCACCAAAATGGCGCCTGGCAGGATAGTGTTGGAAGTGTGTGTGCAGTTTGGATATCATTTTGCAACCAAAACAGCCCTGATAGCACTGGAAATACAAGCACTACAGAGCCGAATTTTGCGACCCCTGTCTCTGAGAAAGTCTCCTGCCTACCATTAACTGCTTTAGTGATAATTTGAAATGAAACCCAACTGTTCATTAAAATAACTAATACCAGGACTAATGTGCAGTAAAATACCCCAGTCCAGAAATTCGAAAAATAATTTTTTGGACATATAGTGGAGATTCTCTTTGGTGGTGGGGGGAGTTGGGGGGTGGGGGGGGGTGGGGGGTGGCGTGTGGGAGGAATCGGTGGGGTTTGAAGATGCAGGATACTTTCTAAATCTTGGAGAAGGGGCCTCAAAGAGGTAGTAGGTACCATATTTGTATATATAAAGGACACAATGCCTGTTTCAGGTAACAGGTGTTTATTCTTTGTTTCTCCCCAATATGGCAGGCGGTGCATTTTCAGAGGGAAATGTGCACACATTTCCCGCCCACAATATTGGGGTCTTAGTTGTCCGAGTAGTTGTCGAAAAACATGCCCTGCAAAGACCACTTTCTATGCCTCACCTTTTAATTTGACTATGCACTTGTAGAATACGGAACAAGTTCATCGATATGACTGTAATAAGTGATGGATTTCTCTCCCACTTTTTGCTAATGTCTGCTGATCTATGCGAAGGCCTTAACATGGACAATGATGCACTTAGAATGAGGGAGTCCATATGAATTTCTAGGAGGGAGCCTTGCCTAGCAATTTTATTGGCATTTCTTTTGGAAATGACAGACCTCAGGAATTTTGCAGCTGTGATGCAATTCAATTCAATTACAGCCAAGCTTTTCATACCGAGCCACAAAGAAATTAATCCATGAGATAGGAAGGCATGGAATTGAAGACAAGGATTGGAAGTAGACTAAAAATTTACTGAACCAGAGAAGGAAAAGATAAAATAAAAACAAAAAAAAAGCTCAAAATACATAAACTGCAGAAAAAAATAATGGTAGGTTAACATTTCAGGTGTGTTCCTTCAAGAAGACTGACAGGTTAGAAAGCATTTTAATGACTTCGCAAAAAATGGAGAGAAAAATGGGTGAAGAAAAAGATGGGGAATCAAAAATATACACCAATCACTGAGAGGCAGTGAGGGAGGGCAAATGATGTACAAACTAGTTGTTCCTGATAACCTGCAGGCCCTTGATGCAGCACAACTATGAGGACCCACCATCAGTAACCTCTGATATTGATGTCACCAAAATTAACAGGATCAGCAGAAGGTCATTGAATTAATATAATCTGGTCAGTTGCCTGTTGATCCTAGACCTCGCCAAAGTGAAGAAGCCATGAATTCCAGTGGAGGGTGTTGCATCCAAAGGAATGCACCACCCAGCTGCCCTCCCCCACATGATCATGTCCCTTCACCCCACCTCTGCTTCCACCAACACCATCCAGAAACATTTCAGTACGGTTCCCATTCACCCCCATGAGCAAAAGTGAAAAAATTCAAGTCACTTTGGCATTGAGACATGACCTTGACCCCAAAGTGGACTCTACACTAGTGTCATTCAGTGTACCAGTATGCTTACTTTTACTCTGCATAATGGTCTGCTGATGTCCCACCAGACCAAGGATGACAATAGCACTGACCTGTTTACCTTGCCTCTAGCTAAGCTCTCCTTAACCTTTGACCTTGTTTGGGGCAGGTGAAGGTTCCACTCCAAGAAGGTCATGCAGAAACTGCCAGGGAAGACTGAGATTCTGTGTATCTAGGTCCTAGCTAAATACACACCCATTCCAGGTGGTTAAGAAATAACAAAGGAGTAAGTGAATAAAGTGGTTAAGAAGGCATAAGGGACACTTCCCGTTATTAATCGAGGCATAGAAAAGAAGCAGCAAAGTTATGCCAGAACTGTATAAAACCCTAGTTAGGCCATAACTTGAGTGCTGTGTGCACCTCTGGTCATGACATTAGAGGAATGAAGGAATCTCACTAGAGAAGGTATGGAGGAAATTTACAAGGATGTTGTCAGAACTGGAATGTTTTAGCTACAATGGGAATATTAGATGGGCTGTTGTTGTTTTATTTGAAACAGAAGAGGCTGTGGGGAGGTTTACTGAGCTGTATAAAACACAAGAAGACAAGAAATAGGAGCAGAAGTAGACCATATGGTCCATCAAGCAGCAGATGCATTGTGAGGTTTGGTTGCATGTGGGCGAAAAGTTACAGGCTCTTGCTTCCATCATTGTACAAGTGGCACAAGTGGGAGTGTGAGGCCCCATTATCTGTCAAAGGACTGCATGCTGATAAGGGAATTAGTTGTCCATTGAGTGGAAGCTCATTCTCCCTTTTGTCTGCAGGAGAAAACAACACACAACAGCAGAGAACAGGCAAAAACAGTTGGAGGTGTACCCAATGTTAGGACACTCACACCTGCAGAGGAAGAGGCAGTAGAACAAAGTGGAGAGCAATCGGGCAATCACAGACAGTGTAGCAGGAATGCAGAGAGAAGAGAGTGAGGAGGTCTTGAGCTTGGTGTTGATCACTGGGCAGAAAGGAGATGGGCATAACAGAAAGATGGGAAGAGAGATTGTGAATAATGTGAACCTAATTCTTTGTGTTCTCCAATGCAAGTCTTTACATTCTGGAGGGCCGGCCTGCCCCATCATCTGGGATCCTGCAGTCCACCTCTGAAGAGGAGGGTGTGAAGCTTTAGAGGATGCAGCATCACATCTTTCCCCCACCTCTCCACCACCACAGATACAGCCGCATTGGTTGGTTTGTGATTGCATTTAGAGTTGGGGTCACAATCTGGCTAGCACATCATAGACATGCCTCAGCAACTGATGAAGACTTTGAAAGCCAAGGGACCTGACAGTCAAAGGACAGCTGGAGGCTAGGCCTAAACTGAGCCCCAGGTTAATGATGGGCCTCTGGTCATGGCCACATAAAACCTTCTGGAGGTGCAGAGACAGGCATGGGAACATCTGGCAGAGGTGCCAGAAGCTATGTGCAGCTATGCGCAGGTGATGGAGGAGTCCATCCAGGCTATGGGTTCCACCATGTCTTAGGTGTGCGAGTGCATAGTTTCCTCCATAGAGAGGCTTGCAACTGTCATGGAAAGCCAGCTTCAGCAAATCACTAGATGGCTGTTAGATATGTGCTTGGACCTGCATACCATGGATCTAGCCATGGGCTGTATACATTGGTGGCAAGGCAAGAGGAGGATGTGCAGCTGGATATTCGTCCTCCTGCTCTGGTATTCAGAAAGGTGTTACATTGCGCACTGAGAGGGAAGAGGTGTGCCAGGCTGCCTCTTCTGGGGGCCTCCTCTTGTGGCGCTCAGAATGTCAGCAGCCATTCCTCAGCCCCTCTGAGTGACCCCAATTCCTACAGTAATCACAGACAAATAGGATGCACCTATACCCATGCAGGAGCCCCTCAGCATGCTGGGGCCTTCTCGGCCTTGAGCAACCAGAGGACAGTCACCATGGTAATCACAGGTGACAAGGCATTGCACTCAGCAGCCTGCCTCCACCTCAGCTGCAGATATTTGTGTTGCACCAATTCATAGTAATCATAAACCTAAAGAGAAAGAGTATGTAGGCACACTAGGGCAGCATGGGTTTTCATACTTTATATGACACTCTATGTTAGTGTATGATTAAATAGTCTTGTTTATTTTATTCATACATGCTAGGTGGTCTTATTATTGTCACCTAGTTAGCAATGCCAGCACTTGTAGAATCTAGCAGGCCTGTATGGGTGAAGATGGAGTAGTAACCACTCCATTTTGGGATGGCAAGATTGAAGTGATTTGTTGATGGACAATGGTGAATTGCTCTCAGGAGGAGATACAGATGTCCTTTGGGTTTAAGGTCTTGTCAAAGGCTTCATGGCTGTTGGAATTTTGTGTGAATGAGGGACTTAGAGACCTTCCTTGTGCATCTTTCCATTTCCCTTGCATCTGCTGCAGGAGCTCCAACCTGCTGTCCTGCCTGCTCTGGTCCCTCCTCCCTATCCTCCTTGTCAGAAGAGGAGTATTGCTCTTCCAGGTCAGTAGCCAGCAAGACCTCCCTCACTGTTGCGTAATGCACAGCAAACGATGTTAATCTGGAGACCCTCTGAGGCACATATTGAAGAGCTCTGCCAGAGTGCTCCAGGCAGTGGAATCTCATTTTCAACAGCTAATGGTCTGCTTGATCGTCGCCCTTGTTGATTTATATGGCGTTCATTATAACGCTACTCTGCTGAGGTTGAGGGTACCTTACCGTTGTCATTAGTCAGGTTTTCAATGGATAATCCCCTGTTATCCGGAATCCATCCATACAGGTGTGCAGGCGCCTCAAACAGCTGTGGATTGGTGTACAATGTATGCATCATGAAGGCTCCCTGGGAACCAAGCACACACTTGGAGAATATGCCTCTTTTGGCTGCACATCAATTGCACTTAAATGGAGAGGAACCCCTTTTCTGTTGATAAATGATGCAGGTTAGTCCCAGGGACCCCAATGCTATGTGTACAATAAATAACCTTCTGTACTTGTGGGAAGCCTGCGATGGACCTGAAGCCCACAAATCTTTCAGCCTGGCTCTCTGGGTTATTTCTGTATCGCACAAACTCTCTGGCTCTTTTAAACAGGATATTTGTCACTTCTTTAATTCAGCATTGAGTGGCAGCCTAAGTGGCGTACACATGTCCCCAGTGGAGCCCTGGAAAGAGCTGCTGGGGTAGATGTTTATTTCTGCCTTTGCTTTCAAAGTGACAGGCATTAAGTTCTCTCTGAATCCCAGGGGCTGCAGGTTAGACCATAAGATGTAGGAGCAGAAATTAGGCCAATGAGCCCATCGAGTCTGCTCTGCCATTCAATCATGGCTGATAAGTTTCTCAACCCCATTCTCCCGCCTTCTCCCCGTAACCTTTGATCCCCTTACCAATCAAGAACCTATCTATCTCAGTTATCCTGTAGCACAGCACACAGGTCAGTGATGGCCTCCCAAGACATCCACAATTGTCGTTAGCATTAGCTTTCAGATATTTGGAGGTAGTTGAGTTGAGACCTATATACTTTGGAATGCAGCAATGATCTTTGTCTGACTGGCCCCTAGTTGGCTCCATCTTGAACATCCTCAGCATTTGGAGGAGTCACAGGCTGAGTCCTCTGATGGTTTCCTTCCATTTGTGCATCTGTACTTAGTTCCAGACCCCCTCTGCACTGCTATTCCTCCACCTGGGGCTCCAGGAAGACTGGGTGGACAAGATCCATGTTGGCTGCAGGAGCTCTACAGATGTCAAGACCCTGGCAAGAGTATGCCCTCCAATAGGTCCCTGGCGTTCAGGAAAAACCTGGCACCCACGGTCGCTAGCCAGTTAAATCTGACCTTGTCCTCCATGATATGAGCCTTGACTTCCCCAAGATCACCCAAGACCTCCCCAAGATCACCCTGTCTTCCAGGCACTGACCATTGTCCTCTTTAAGGTCACCTTGCCATCCCCACAGTGACCTTCGACATACCCGCAATGACCCTTGTCCTCCCTGAGATCACCCTGTCTTCCATGCCGTGAACCTTGTCCTCTCTGCAGTGATCTTTGACCTCCCTGCATTGACTTTTGTCCTCCTCACGATGATTCACAGCCTCCTCTCCCCTCTTTGACGAAAGTGGATGAGTTGTGGCAGGCAGCTCCAAATGGCTCACCTTCCCCTAATAGGCTGACCCGCCTGCTCACTGCCAGCATTAAATGGCTGGAAAACCGAAGACCCATGATCCCCATGTGTCTCAAACTTAATAAAAAAAAGGTAACAATTGATTGTCAAAAGTTCCATGGTAATGAGTTATAATGATGTGCAAAGCCTTGAAATTACTTCCCCACCATATGATGTGAGTATTGCCCTCCCACTTCGTTCCCGCTGCCAGGATCATTTGGGACTTTTAGTCCAATGTTCGACAACTGACACAGCACCTCCTGCATGATTCAACACTCTCTCCTCTCCCCATCATACCCTGCTCCCTCAACGAGCATTAAACTGTGCCCAGAGTTAAAACATTAACTCTGTTTTGCTCTCCACAAATGCTGCCTGACCTGCTGTGTATTTCTAGCATTTTCTCTTTTTATTTACACCATTATACAATCCTTATTTTCTGATACTTCCTGCAGTGCTAACTTCTCATGGTCCTTGTGAAAGAGAATCAGAAAAGAAATTCCTCATCAAACAGCTTCCCTTTCTCACTCCCGTGTTAGCTGATATTTCCCAAATAAAAATTCTGTTTTGTTAACAGATCTCTTAATTCAGTTACTATCCCTCTTTCCTTCTGTCATCACCCCCTCAAAAAAAACATTTGATCCCTTCATCCTTGCAAAGGTCTCCAATCCTTTTCCTCTCCAAAGTGCTAAAATGTGTTTTGCCTCCCAAATCTGTGTCCATCTTTCCTGGAACTCCATGCTTGAATCCCTCCAGTCAGGTTTCTGCTCCTGGCACAGTATTGAAAAGGCTCTTATCAGAGACACAAGTTGTATCTGATATAACTGTGACAAAAGTAAACCATACCTCCTCATCCTTCTCAACATATCTGCAGTCTTTGACATAGTTGACCACAACATCCTTCTCCAATGCCTCTCCTTTGTGATCCAGCTAGGTGAGACTGCATAGCCTAATTCCATTCATATCTACCTAATTGGGAAAACTGAAGCCATTGCTTTCTGATCCACCACAAACTCCCAATCCCAGCCACTGATTCTAATCATCTCCCTGGCAATGGTCTGAAGTTGAACTAGACTGTTTGCAACCTTGGTGTCATATTTGACACCGAGATGAACTTCTGACTGCCTATTCCTATCTTTGAAACATGTTCCAACTGTCCCTATCTTGGTTCAGCTGCTCATGAATCCCTCATCCATGACTTTGTTATCCCTATACTTGACTATTCCAACATGATTCTGCTGGCATCCTATCTATAAAATTGATGCCAACCCAACCCTCACCAAGTCCCATTCAGCCATCACTCCTGTGCTCACTAACCTACATTGGTTCCTAGTTAGGCAACTCCTCCATTTTAAAATTTTTATCCTTGTTTTCAAATCCTTCCATGGCCTCACCCCTCCCTACCTCTGTAATTTCCTCCAGCCCCACAACCCTCCGAGAAATATATGTTCCTCTAGTCCCACCTCTTGAATATCCACATTTTTAATCGCTCCACCATTTGTGGCCATGTCTTCATGGTCCCTAAACTCTGAAATAATTTCCCTAAACCCCTCTGCCTCTCTACCTTGCCTTTCTCCCTTAAGGTGCTCTTTAAAATCTACCTCTTTAATATCACCTCTGGGGACTTGATGATATATCTGTAGCTCCTGTGAACTGTCTTGGGACATTTATTTAGCTTAAATGCACTATATAATAAGAGTTTTTGTTGGTGGTGTTAAAGAGTAATCTAAGCCATAGTACAGTCCTTTAAGAAACTTACAGAACTCTTTCACTTGACAGAAAGAAGCAAAATGTATTTATTTGAACTCCCAATCTTAACCACAAAAGCACTAAAAATGAAATTTATCTTGTCTGTCAAACAACTAATTAAAACCCTATTGCCTCACTGTGCTATGTGACTTCTGAATTTAATTTCATAATAGATCATAAATGGCAAAGACTGCTGCATTTTTGATCAAAGTAAGACCTGTCTCAAAACCAATAAAACTGCTGCCATGGAAAATGTCAAGCTGACAATGCATTCTCTTTGAAATAGGCAATAAATTAATATTATAGCTGCCATTTACCTTTTGCTGTTAATTCCAGTTTTTCTTAGCAATTAAGGCCAATTAGTGAGAATATTGAGGGCCTCATGGGATGACATACATTGTGAAGTTCAAATCCCATTGAGATCTGTGATTGAACCTTTTTTCTTGAACTTCAATAAAAAAATATCCTTTTTCAGAACATTTTGACTGGAAAAGTTCTGTTTAAGTGTTTTATTCACTTGAGATATTTTATTTTAAAACACCGAAGCATTTAATGGAAGCACAGTTGAAGAGTTTTTGTAGCACCACTATGTTTTTATCAAGGTCAAGTGCCAACAACTATACCTAGTGACTTTTGAATTCTGTATAAATGCAGATAAATAAATATTATTAATTTAGTGTTTTGTAATTATTTTAATTTGGAGAAAATTACAGTTACAATTAAAATTTCCATTATTTAAATAGGATCCCATATAAAATAATATTTTAAAACAAATGTAAAATGACTCAATATATAAGGCAATTTTTAAAAAAAATATTCTTGGGATGTGGGCAAGGCCAGCATTTATTGTCCATCCCTACTTACCCTTGAGAAGGTGGTGAGTTATGGGCCTTTTTCTTGAACTGTTGCATCCAGTGATTTGGAGGTAATATCACAATGCTCTTAGGTGGTGAATTCCTGAAATTTGATCTAGCGGGAGTGAATGAACAGCGATGGATCAGGATTGGGTGAAACTTGAAGGCGATAATGTTTCCATGTGCCTGCTGCCATGTCCTTCTAGGGTATGGAGGTGGTGTCTGCCAATGAAGCCTTGGTTAGTTGCCACAATGCATCCTGTACATAGTACACAATGCAGTCATGGTATGCCAATGATGGAGAGGGTGTTTACTCAGGCTAGTTGATAACGTCTATCAAGCAGACTGCTATTTTCCTGGACAGCATTAAGCTTATTCAGTATTGTTGCAGCTGTACTTACAGAGACAAGTGGAGAACATTCAACCACAGCCGCTGACATGGCTGTAGTAACCATAGCATTTATGTGTTTGATTATGTTCTTGGTCAATAGTGACTCCTATGATGTTGATTGTAAAGTACTCAGGAATTTTAATGCCACTGTGTGTCAAGGGGAGGTAGTAATGCTCTGTCTTGTTGGAGATGGTCATTGTCTCGCACTTGTGTGGTGCAACTGTTATTTGCTACTATTAGCCCAAGCTTGGATATTGTCTAGATCTTGCTACATATTGGCATGGACTCATTCTTACCTAAGTTATTGTAAAGCTAAGCAATCGGCAAACAGCCCCTTCTTCATGAAGCAGCTAAAGATGGTTGAACCTACAACAAAGTAGTTAATAGTGCAGTTCAAATGATAAGATGACTAAGAAAAGCAAAGTGAAAATAGCAGATGGAGAGAGGCGAGAAGCAGAAAATAAAGGGGAGGAAGAGGGATTGGTGTAGTGGAAATGGGGGTAGTAGAGAGGAAGGGGGAGGAAAAGAATAAAGAGCGGGAAGAAAGACGATGGGGACTTTGGAGAGGATGCATCTCTCCTCATAAGGAGGGAAGGGAAAAGGGTGCAGAGAATGGGAAAAGGAGGATAAGCAGGTTTGGTCCAATCATCTAAGTAACATTTAGTGAGAAGGGAAGTTGCAAGTGCTTTAGTGAGAAGCTGTATCTCCATCACCAGCTGATCAATAAACCGATGGTCAGTTGGAGAAGGATACTGTGTGGCTGAGGAGATGGATTCCATTCGAATAATCAGAGGGGGCATTTTTAGGTGTTTTTTTTTAATTGAATCACGGCATTTTTGTGCAATGCTGAAAGCGCAACTGAAAATTCAATTACCTTAAATTCTGTGAATCTAACTAGAAGACTTTCTCCAGAAGATCAAATCTCTCCCTGTCCTTATCCAGTTTTCAAGGTCTTTCTATAATGTGGCAATTGGAACAGTTCAGGCTTTGTATTAACAACAAACTGCATTAGTCTCAGACCATTGCTTTTAAAGGGGATGCATTCAGGGTGGTAGGAAGTCATCATGTTTTATTGAGTGCTTTCAAAAGAGTGCTGCCTTTCAAAGCCACACTGCAAACATTGCAGTAACTCCCCAGTTGATTTACTGTTTAAAGAAACTTGCCAAGTGATTATTACCAGCTAACGGTACACTGAGCCCTACAATAAATGCCATAGAATTTATTGCTTCTATAGAAAAACAAAAGAATGTTAATCGAATGGAAACAAAGCACTCAAGTTGCTTTTGGGTCTCTATCTTTCGTTTCACTGTTGTCTTAATAAAAATCTAAGCCTCTTTAGTGCTTAATTTACCAGTGTTAATTTTAAATCACACAATTTAGGCCATTTTTTACATTCTTCAAGAGGCTTGCAATGAAGTAAAAATCTGAGTAAAAGCTAATGTTGGTAATAAGCACCAATATACTGTTCTTCCATTTTTCTTTCAGGATTCCTTACTTTTAAAATAGCTTCACAAACATTGATAAACAGTGGAAAGAAATAAAATTACTTGCCAGAGCCTTATTAAAGCCAACTCATGTTAAACTCATGCAGTGTTATGCAGCTGTAAGGATCCTAAACTGTGAGCATTAGATATCTCACAGTACAATCCAGCTCTCAACCACACAATACCCCTCTCCATACTGACCATCATTTTAGTACAACAGCTGAAGGAACAGAGGTCACTGTAGCAGTCCAAGTGACAAGGCAAGCACATGACCCTCATTAGCATCTACCTGGAAGATACCTTTCTTTACGTTCTATCTGGCATATGACTCTCATTCAGTTCTACATAAGCAGTTGCTTTAGCACAACTGAGTCAGCCACCTAGGCTTAAAAGGATAGGTCAATGCTCAGCAGAGTGGCTGTGATTGAGATGTGCTGCTGGTAGCCTCAACTTTTATGTCACAGGGCCTTTCAAGTTCTCCAAGGGACATCTCAGGAGTCAGTCATTTTTCTATTCATCCATTAAAGAGGCTACTGAAACCTGACTACACACACTTAAATAGTGTTTCACAACAGCTAAATAATGACTTACCCAGATATAGGGTATAATTAACGATACATACATTCCTACCAACAATTGTGTGGCATACCTATATTAGCACTATTACTCCGTCAATGACATTTGATCTAAGCAGGAATTTGAGATATCTCAATGAACATTTCCCAGAAGAAATGTATGATACTTTCATTCTGAGGCAATCAATTGTGGTATAGCATTTTGAAGGAGAAAGACAAATGGAGGTTCTCAAGATATGGGCTCTGGACTGTTTGCACGACAGCTGATGATCCGGCACAGCTCTTTTATTCCAGGAGAAAACAGGCATAGCAAGAGATATGGGCAAACTAAGCCTTCATTTTGGTGCTAATGCAATGCTTTTAATGTTTAGAAAGAACATGGGGAACCTAACAATTACACCAGAAATGGTTGATTCTATTTAGCCATTTTTCAACATACTGAGCAATATTATATGGATAAAACACTTGCCATGGAGTTAGCTGAGGAGCTGCTGCATGCTATGAAAAAACAGGACAATAACGTAAAACAACCACCCATTTCAAGAAGAAGGATGGGAACATGAAGATTTTTTTGTCCTATTTTTCAAATGCAATTGTTCACCTTTACTTTCTGCTTAACATAAGGAGTACTTTCTGCGCAATAAAATGACAGAAGACAAGATACATTAAAAGGGAATACATTTGACCATGGCTTGTTGTGTATTTGTTTTGCTGGTTAATTTGCCTTTCAAGTGCCTTGAATGTTTGTGTGTTCATTGTTGATATAAACCCCAGTTCAGGGAAGAACAGTGTTTGGTGTCTGCATAGTATACTGCCAACTGAATGAGATGCAGAAGTTCCTTCTGGATCACTGGCTTACGTTGATGTATCCAAAACAGTACTAAGTGTTTCCTGCTTTCAGAGACAGTATCTACATGTGACATTGATTTGCTGCTGCTAATCAATGCATGCCTCTGCTGGAGAGATCTTGTCAAATGGTCAATTGACCTATGAGAGCACAGAATACTCAGGCCAGCATTTTCTGTGCCCGCCGGCATCGGGTGTGTTCAGTGGCATGAGGAGGCCAAAAATCGCTTTCGCAATGTTGTGAAACCAGTTTACGATCGTCTGCTCCGCCCACCAACAGTGGGCCACGTTCCCCACCATCGGACGTCAGGAACCTCATTGTAATGCATCAGCATATCATTATAAGGCCAGCCTGCCGGACTCATCCCCCCCACTGGATCGGCCACCCACGTCGGCAGGAAAACACGCCATGTTTCACAACAGCATATATAAGGCATGCACTTGGTGGGCTGCACTTCACTTGGGACTTCAAGGTTTGTTTGCCTACCTTGCTTTGGTCAGCACTCAAAGTCATCAGCGCCAGGCTTCACAGACAGCACCACGTCACTTTTAGGGGGGCTCACAGGTAGGTCTTTACCCACCAGATCTGCCATATGTGGGTGGCTTGTCAATGACTGCAGGGCTAGGGCTTGCTTAGGGAAGGGGGAGAAGTTGCCTCAGGCGAGGGAAGAGGCTGCAGGACAAGAGCTGTGCTGGGGAAGGAGGGTATCCCAGGGCATGTGTGGGGGCACATGTTGATCTGTGCAATTGACCTCAAGGTAGTGAGGGCTGAGGAGGCAGTCTCTAGAGGAGATGAGGCCAGATGGACAGGGTGGGTATGTGTGTGAGAATGAGTGGTGATGCCCCTTGAGCTGGCAGAGAGTAAGATGCCAGTGGATATGTGATGGGCTTGAATGTGTGCGTTTAGAGTGATGAGATGGTTGCCATACCCTTGCTGCACAGATAAGATCATTTATCCTCTATCTACATTGGATGGCCAAACTCTTCTCTGCAACATTGGCACCTATCGCCACTGCCTACCAAGCCACAGTGGTAATGTAGCTGCTCCCCTGTGGCCAGCGACGGGTAGGGGACATCACAGCGGACCTCCAAGGCATCCAAAAAGTGCTCGAGGGCTGCAGTCTTCTTGCCTTTCAGGGGCCATGTCTTCTTTGCTGCAGTCCTGGGCTGGAAGCACTGAGCACGGCTGTACTTTAAGTGTGGTGCCTGGTGATGAAGCAGCGAGGTGATGGCATGGCCGGGGAATCGGAGCCTGCCCACCATGGAAATGGCGTATTTCCTGGGAATGCAGAAGTAATGTGATGGGTATAGGATGATGTGGCGTGAAAAGCTGTCATCAACCGCCCTCTAGTGCACTTAGTGCAAATCTGGGATGATTCTACCCTCAGCATCTGTCAGATCTTTGAGCATTTCCCTCATTATTACCTGCAAGCATTCTGCAAGTGAGTCAAAACTGCCATGACTGCAGTTTGGAGTTTGGACCTTTTGAGGCATACATTGCAAATGCCACTAATGTACACAATTGCAGAGTACAGCTTTGACAACTTATGGTCAAAACTAACCTTATCGCCTTTGACTGCCATGTGTATGATGATAAATGATTGTTCAATAAGGACAATTACTACATTCTCCATTGAAAATTTGTCACCAAATAATGCAGGAATGATTACACAATATGCTTGGCTTGCACCCTGCACCCTGTACCAGCTGACCCCTCACCAGCTCCCACCAATGCTATCTTCTCATCACCATGTATCTTTGTCTCTTTTTATGTTAGCCATCAGCCTCACTATAATCTTCTTCCTGAGTTGTTGTCTGATTCAAGCGGATTGAGAATTATTAGTGATGTGAGCAGTGCTCTTCAGATATGTTTTTCAGGCCATTGGTTTATTCTTGGTCTATGAAAAGAGCATGTGGGACACACACTACTCACGAAAATTCCTTCCTGCAGGACGTTTTTATAGTCAACATATCATATTAGTGGCAGACCACCACCTCCTCCAAGGGCAATTAGGGATCATGGGCAACAAATGCTGGCCTTGTTAGCAACACACCGCATCCCATGAAAGAATTAGAAAATACAATGCAGTTTTCATTTTATTATTTTTGCATCATACTGTTTTACTCTAAATGTCCTTGCTAAAATTTCCCTGCATCAGCAGGTTTCCTTTAACTAATATATTTTCCTTCATGTCCATGTATGTCCTATGTGGCCATGTGAAGAATAATGTTGTCTTTGAGGTCTTCATTTGGCCATGAAACATCCTCCAGACTCTTGATAGCTCTCTAGGGTTGTTGACACAGAGGTCACACTGTTTGTAATCTACTGTCATTTTGTTTCCAAATCATGTTTAATTGTTGTCCTCCCACATTGCAAGTATAATTAATTTTTCTCGATTAGAAATTCACAAACACATTCAGTTCTTGGTCACTAGATATGGCTTCATTTCTCTGTGGGTCTTGAACCACCCTTCAAATTACTTGCACATTTTTAATTTTTAAGGGGGTCACCATAATGTTGATTTTGGAGTGAGCCATCAAACATTCTGAATTTCCTAATACCGCAAAGGCCCTGTAGTTGCCATTAGTGGCATAGGTGCTTGGCGATGATCCCAGAAGGTCTGCTGTAGTCACCAGCTAATGTCTGTGGTGCATATAATCCTGGTGTTATTATCAGGATTGCTGGCCTATGGATTTCCAGGGCCAGCAGGTTTATGGTAATTACAAACTTTACTAATCTTGAAACGTCAATAACAGTACATTTGCTTCTCCTCTAATAACTCTTAACATTAAACTTACCCTTGAGACATGGTTTCTTTACTTCTCCATCCAAGGACACAGCATCAATTAATCCACCTGTATCAAGGCCTTTGGCATATCAAACTGCAACATACATTTTTTGCAGCCTGCAGAAACAGCTTAGATTTTATTCCTAGGTGCGCTATCATCAGCAAGGAAGAATGCTATAAATAATCCATCATACATAAAAGTGTTTCATTTTTGTCACATCACTTCCCCTCGCTTTTGAAAAGTTTCCTCATTCTTATCTGACATCTTGCCTACGAGGACTTTGTGCATTGAATTTGGCACAGCACCATGGTCTGCTGAACCTTTTGGGTCTCAGAAGCCCATAGGCTGTATGGAAACTTGTCCAATACAGACATGCCACTCGACACCTAACACCTCTGGCACTTGAAGTGTCTCATGCATTTCGAGCAGCTGTCTTTTCTGTTATTTATATTCAGCCAAAGATAAACAAAGCAACTTACTTTTGTCAGTGAAAAGCCCCGATGCTCTTCATTAATGCATCACTTTAATTAAGAATCTCTGTTTTCAGTTAAATGAACACAGTATTATAAGATAAAATACATGGTGGATTTGAGCCGGGAGCAGGTTTTGGGCAGACAGGGTGTTTGTCAAACGTGTACGATGTCATTGGTTTGAGGCCAGGGCTATTTTCACTCCCAGGTGTCAACATTCTGCTGGCCAGCTGCCAAAATGGGCGGAAAGAGCTTTGGCATTGGAGGACCCTAGGGTAACAGAGATCCAGATGTTCCTCCTCCTCCTGTCCCCACTTAACTCCTTCCCTGCCAGGGAGAATGCAATTAGCTTTGCAGGATTTCATTGAACATCTCTGTCTTGTGGGTCCACCTTCAGTTCCCCATTCCGCATGGATAGCAGCAGTTTGGGTTGGCTGGCTGATAGGCAACATCAAGGGCATGGCAGAGTGACAGTGGTCGGAGGATGAGTGCTATCATCCTGAGAGAGGACAGCAGGTTTGTGCTCCATGGTGCCACTGCCACTCCCCAGGGGTGGCATCTCAGCAATCTTTGTGATCTGTTGAAGGACAGATTTCTGGTCTGCTGTAATAACCTGAAGCTTCTTTGAGCACTAATTACTATAGCCATGATGGCAGCAAGCATGGATCTCATGACCTCAATCTGAGTTTCCGCACCAGCACTGAGACATTGGGTGAGTTCTGCCACAGCTGCAATGGAAGCTGAGAAATCAACAACCAGACGGTGCATAATTGGAACCAACAGTGCTGTCATGGAGTTGACTACCACTTCCACACTAAAATTTATGGATCCCAAGTTCTGCGTGAAGCCCTGTGTCAAGTTGCAGCTGGAGTCAATGTATATGGATGTGCATGACCATTAACATTCTCGTATTTCGCCCCAGCAAAGACCTCTTCTAAGTCCTCTGTATCGAAACTCATTTGCGGCCTTGCCCTCTGGGGAGCCTGCACATGCATTATCCTTGCTCCCTGGACTGGCTGCAGATCACTTGTGCTGAGTCACTGTCACTGTGCAGATCCTGACTCCATAGTTATGCACAATACCTCTATCTGATGGCTGCAAGCATGGAGCTACATCTTCATCAGAGCTCAGATGTAGCTTTCACGTTTCCTCAAGAGGCTGCAGTGGCAGGCCAGACAGCAGTTCTTGGGTATCTGAGAGCAGAAATGCAGGACAGGCG
Source organism: Cetorhinus maximus (assembly GCF_964194155.1). Classification (NCBI taxonomy): domain Eukaryota; kingdom Metazoa; phylum Chordata; class Chondrichthyes; order Lamniformes; family Cetorhinidae; genus Cetorhinus; species Cetorhinus maximus. The sequence goes on from NC_135894.1 coordinate 51,325,580, forward strand.
GGTTGGAGCAAGGGAAGGGTGATGCGGTGAAAAGAAAGAGAACAATGGTTACAACGTCCGGAGTTTATGTTTCATGCCAGTTTCGGGATGAGGGTGGGGTAGGATTTGAGAAAGGGTTTAAAGCAGGAGCATACCATCATCCTCAGTGTACTCAGCAATTACGCGTTGTGCTGTCTCCCCCTCAAATGCTGTGCTTGTTCTGCTCCAGCTCTGCTCTGCTCACTCCTGTATTGGGCCAACTTGTCCTGCAAGAGATAGGGAAGAATGTCAGTGAGTGTGTTGTACTATGTTTGGATGTTGTGCTTTCCATAGCTGAATAGCTGGCCATATGTGGAGAAAGTGAGAGATGGGTATGAGGCTGGCAACATTGGTAGGTTGGTGAGGGTGAGGTTGAGTACCTGGATAGTAGGCCTGAGTCCTGATTGCTAGAGATTGCTGAAGGGTGAATAATTAAGCATTAGCAGCTTTGTGGAATGGCAGGTCATAGATCACATATGAAGATACATTCACTGACCTAGACCACCTGTGTGAGGTCATTGGTCTTCTTGCAGCTCTCTTGCCATGTCTTCAAGCCAGACTCCAGGAACTGACCTCCCTGATCATCTGCTCCTATTTGCTTCTCAGCAGAAACATTGCACCTCTCCTCCTGTACTAATGTCTTCAGCACCACATCAGAAAACCCAGGAATGCTCTCTCTTGCCTGTTGCTCCATTTTCTGTGCTTTTGCTTCCTCCCAAGTTTTCCATAGGCACTCTGCAACAACTTCTGTTCAATGAGTGTAGCACCCCTTTAAGAAGGGCAAGCTGCCTTTGACATGTGCAGGTTAACGAAACACACATTGACCACACATGCAGTTGTCAGCAGTATGTTCTGCTCTGGGTTACATGCTGAAATCATCACAAATTATCAGCAGGACTGGGCATGTGGTGATTGCATATCGCAATTCACCTCCCTGAAAAAGGAACTTAATTAGTTTATCTCCCAGGTACCCCAATTTATATCTATACCAGTTTTTCATATGTGAGCAGCAATGTGAGCTGCCCTGTAAATGAGACCAGGGACATTTTAACTCCCAACTATTAATAACAAGTAATTGTTGGGATTGATTGTCATGGCCATCCCAAGAGAGTGGAGCAATCCAGGCTGGAGGTGGTTTCAGGACAGCATAGGCCTAAGCTTTCCTTGCAGGCACAGAGGAACACTTCTGTTGAAACATATAAGATTCTGAAGGGTCTTGGCAGGGTGGACATGGAGAGGTTGTTTTCTCTTGTGAGAATATCTAGAACTAGGGGGTCACTGTTTAAAAATAAGGCGTTGCCCATTTAAGACAGAGATGAGGAGAATATTTATCTCTCAAAGGGTTGTGAGTCTTTGGAACTCTCTTCCTCAAAAGGTGATGGAAGCAGATTCTTTTAATATTTTTAAGGCAGAGGTAAATAGATTCTTAATAAGCAAGGGGGTGAAAGATTATCAGAGGTAGACAGGAATGTGGAATTAAGGTTACAATCAAATCAGCCATGATCTTATTGAATGGCGGAGCAGGCTCGAGGGGCCGAGTGGCCTACTCCTGCTCCTAATTCGAATGTTTATATGTTTGGATGCTTCTCCTGGGCCTCCCCAAGGAAAATAAAAATAAAACATATTTGTGTCTCTTCTGGCCAAATTCGCTTCTGGTCTGATTCTCCTGTCACGATTCTCTTCTTATCGCGATTCTCTTCTGGTCCCAATGCTATTCGGGCATCAATCCTCTTTTGAGCTGAATCCTCTTCTGGCCCCAGTCCTCTTCACTGTTGGGTTGGCAGCTTGCTGCTGGTTTCCACTCAGGGTGCCGAGTTAAAATTTCAGTCAAGTCCTGATGACATAGTCTGGGTCCAACATGCATATGCTATAAAGGGCTAGTATCTTGAATGGTTGCTCAGGAGAGTAGATAAATGTCCATACCAAGCAGCTTTTGTTGGCTTAAGGATGGGAAAACAAGATGAGTAATCTTAACTGCCCGTTTAATCAGTTTTCACTCACCAAGTGTGAGATAAGGGAGTGTGTATGAGATAGAGACAGAGGCTAAGAAGGACCTAAAGGAAAGAGACAAAGATTTGGGATAGGAATAAGTAGCACATAAAAAAAAATGACTGCACCAGTTGAGATTCTGAAGTTGACTGAAAGTGAAATATTTTGTGGTAAATGAAAGGGAACAAATGATAAGCAGTCACCTCGCTTACAGATGCCACTAGCCTTTTGTTACCTCTAAAGTTGTTAGCTCTTGTCATTACACTGATTTCCAATACCTCCTGCTCAAGTTTGGTGAGAACTATGCATGTCCCTCCCACCATCTCACTTCTTTCCTAGCTGCCGTGCATTATCTTCTCCTGTAAAAGGAGAAAGGAAACCTTTAGTGTCTACAATGTTGACACAAAAAAAGAATTCCAGCCAGCTATAAAGAATATAGGGATAATACAAAATTGAATATTTGAAAGCCGAAGAGTAGGAGAGAAAATGACAACAGAAAAGCATTCTAAATACTAATAAATTAACACTATTACATTTATAGTAAATGCACAGTGAAGGTTTGGTTGGTTGCTAAGATAAACAAAGCTAGTTTGTTGTGAAGAGTGAGGAACTGAAAACATTTTAAATAATATTGCATTAATTTTCATAGAAAGACTGTGGACAATAAAATTGTCACACCATCAGAGGAGGGTGTAGAACAGGTTATAGGGATTTGATGAATGATTTCCAATAACCATAAGTGTCTTTCTCTGTGTCACATGGGACTCCAGTCACTATTGGCATTAACCCCATTGATCACAGTTTTTCTAGGGTTTCTTGGTACCATAATCAATTGAGTGCCAAGTTAAGGTCGATAGCTATTCTTATCTCTCCTGATATTCAGTAGCCTTCAAAATGCTGGATAGTTGTCAAAACCTAATTCTCTGGGAGAAACATAGCCCTGGCTCTGGTTGCCCATAATGCTGTCGGAGGAAATTGGGCAGAACAAGGTCATTAAAAATGAACTATGTCATTCCAAATTGTAGTTTTGGAGATTCTGTAAAGAAAACATGATGTCATACCAAGTTAATTAACAATAAATCTTATTAATCACATGGCTGAAATAAATTGCAGAATACATGAAAGTACTGCCCACAATTGAAATAGTACAAATGGACACTGGGCTGGAAACTTTTTTTTAAGTTCTCACCTCGCTGTCAATTGACCCAGAGATTTACAGGTTTGTCAGCATAGCGGTGGAAGGTCTTGAATATGAGGAGAAAGAATTACACCAGAGTGCATAAGGAGTGTGAAAGGCACAGCAGGTTGGCATGGGGGATGGTGGGAAAAACTGGAAGGAATGTACTGAACCATCTCCTGACAACAAAAGTTTGAGAGAGCTCTAATAGAGCAATCCCTATTTCACCCTGAATCTGAAGGAACTTGGCAGTGTGGAAGCTGAGAGGATGTTTCCCATTGGAGAGTCTAGAACAAAGGTACACAGCTAAAAATTAGGGATCTCCCATTTAAGACAAAGATGGGGAGATTTTCTTTTCACTCAGACGTTCGTTAGTCTGTGGAATTCTCTTTCCCAAAGAGCAGTGGAAGCTGGGTCAATGAATATATTCAAGGCTGAGTTAGACAGATACTTGATAGACAGAAGAGTTAAAGGTTATGGGGGATAGACAAGAAATTGAAGTTGAGGCCATAATCAAATCAGCCATGATCTTATTGAAAGGTGGAGCAGGCTCGAGGGGCTGATGATCCTACATTTGCTCCCAATTCTTGTGTTATTTTCTTGTATTCACATGAATATGCTTCCCTGTTACGAGAGATGTGGGTGGAAGGACCATTTTTGCTTTTGCCAGCATCTGAATGTATTAGCTTCTGTTTGCGAGCTTGACAATGTGGAGGAAAAAAATGCAGAGCAGTCTCAATAGGTTAGATGGCCTACTCCTGCTCCTGTTTCCTATTATTTCCCCTAATATGGTGTCAGTTTCAACACAGTACCCTCTCCAGGAGATCAGTGACACATGTGAGCAGAGCATGAAACAGTGAGGCTCTTTAACTGCTCAGATTAAAGAATCTTCAATGAGACATGCTTGATCCAAACCAGGAAGTAGAAAGCAAGAAATATAAATTAGTGTTAAATGATGTAGAGAAAACAAAATAAAGATTGGGAAATACAAATGGGTTTAAGGGAGAGAAATAAACAAAACAGACAGAAAAATTTAAAAAAAACATTTTTATTTTTTTAAAATCTCCAACGTTAATTTTATTCCAAGGAATGCAACTCCATACTTGTAAATTACTTCTTCAGAGCCAGAAAAGTTGTGATAATTACTGCTGAACTTTTCATGTTGTTAAAAACTCAAATACCAGAAATGTATAGGTATATGTATCAGGTTTGAGGTGGTGGCTTAATAGTATTGTCAGTAGATTAGTAATCCAGAGACCCAGGATAATGCTCTGGGGACCTGGGTTTGACTCCCACCACAGCAAATGGTGGAACTTGAATTCAATACAAAATCTAGAATTAAAAATCTAATGATTACCATGAAACCATTGTTGATTGTCGTAAAACCCATCTGGTTCACTAATGTTCTTTAGGGAAGGAAATCTGCTGTCCTTACCTGTTCTGGCCTACATGTGACTCCAGAACCACAGAAATGTGGTTGACTCTTAAATGCCCGCTGAAATGCCCTAGCAACTCACTCAGTTCTCAAGGGTAATTAGGGCTGAGCAATAAATGCTGGTCTAGCTAGCAACGCTCTTATCCCATGAATGCTGGAATCATAAAAAAAGGAAAGTATTAAAAGGCTGGGGCTCTTTTCTCCTGTAAAAAGAAGGCTCAGGGAGACCTAATAGTGGCCTTATGAAAGGTTTTGATAGAGTGGATACAGAGAGAATGTTTTCCCTTACGGTAAAGAGCATACCAGATATCAATATAAAATAGTCACCAAAATATCCAATAGGGAATTTAGAAAAAACTTCTTTACCCAAAATGTGCTGAGAATGTGGAACTTGCTATACAGGCGGTGGTCAAAGCCAAGGCTATAAATGTATTTGAGAGGAAGATAGACAACCATATGAGGGAGAAGTGAATAGAGGGTCATGATGGTAAATTTAGGGAAGATGAGGGCAGCTTGAGTGGAGCAAAAACACCAGCATGGACTGGTTGGGCCAAATGGCCTGATTCCGTGCCATATATCCTACTATGTATGTAATTACTCCTCATTGCACTAGTGTTAACTTTCTCAGCTGTTCTTAGTGCAGAACCAGTGGGCAAGTTTCTCAAGTGCCCACCATTGCAGTTATTTCAATGCCAAGTCTATTAGTGAGGAGTAAAACCACGAACCCATGAAGGAGCAACGAACCTCATTAAGCAATTTATAGATTTTTGTTTAACTGCACATGTGTGTACTCCAGAAGTCTTCTTCCATTATAGTGGTGAACATTGATAGCCTCACTATTATTCTTATCACACTATCTGGGCCAATGGCTGGAATTTTCCAGCCCTGATGGTGCGGCTCCATGGTAGGTATGAGTGGACAATATAGTGAGAAAGCCAAATATTGGTTTCATGCCGGTGTGAAACCAGTTTACGATCGTTTGCTTCACCTGTCAATGGCAGGCCGCCTTTCCCACTGCCAGATGTCAGGAACCTAATTTCTAAGCATTTGCATCTCATCAACTTGCTTGCTCGCTGGAATCATCCCCACACGTCAAAGTTACCACCCACATCAGTCAGAAAGCACGCTGGCACAAAACACGTCTTGACAAGTGTGACATGCAGAAGTCAGGACTTACTGTTAGGGCCTTGCTCACATCATAGACATCCGAGAAGCAGAAGATGCTGGATCTCTACAGCAACTGATGATCGTCGAGGCTGGGGAGAGGAAGGACCAGCTGTGAGTGGGATAGGGGGGGGCGGGGGGGGCATGGCGGGAGAGGAAAGTCTAGGTTTGACTGGGAAAGGTGTACCAGGGCGTTGAGGTTGCGGGGGTTGGAGGGAGTGCGGGGGAAGGAGGGTATAGTGGAGGAGAATGCAACAACTGGGGAGGTAGGTGTAAGGGGGAGTAAGGTGTAAGGGAAGGAATCCAGGTGGAGGATGGGGTTTTGAAGGGGGAAGAAGTCCGGTGGGGGAAGGAGTTCGGAGGGGAGGAAGGACTGGAGAGGGAGGAAGGAGTCTGGGGGGAGGAGGGAGTAAGGGTGGGGGAAGGAGTAAAGCTGGAGGATGGAGTAAGTGGGGGATGTCCAGGTGAAAATGCAAGCGAGGGGTTTGTGAAGTCAATGACTGCCTTCTGGGGAGCGAACTGAGGGTAGGTGTGGTATGAGGGAATGTTAAATATGAGAGGGGGCAGAACAGGTTGGAAAGGTATGAGGGTGAGGATGCGACGGTAGCGGTAGAAAGGGTGGCGAGGGTGGTTGGTGGGGATGAAGAGGCAGACACGGATCCTGGGATGGGAAGGAGGTCGGGGAGGTCAATGTGGATGGGGTGGGATTCTCAGGAAGGTAGGGAATGTACACGTTCATCTGGACATCCTGGAAAGAAAAGGGTTCGGGTTGGTAGGTGACAGTGGGAAGGTGGAAGGTGATGCCGGGGCCAGGGGGTTCAACAGTGATGGGGGAAAGGAAATTGGTGACTGGGAGGAAAAGATGGGGGAGCTGAGAAGAAACCTTACTACAACCATGTTTTTAAAATCAAAAGTGTGAGGAGTCTCCTGTTGGGATGGCACAGGTGCCGCATGGGAGTTCGGTCAGTGGGTGGGCGGAGCTGCAGGTCAGCTCAGGTGGGAAACTGAAAGAGAACCCCAGCGAGCAGCATTGAAAATACTCAGGACATTGAGATGAGTGTGATGGGGAAGGCATTGTGTGCGTGGGAGAGTGCTTGCAAGAGGCTCCGAAAGGCCCTGCCACACACACACACACTTCTCCCTCCAGAATCACTCATGATTTGGCTGTGTGCCGATGCTGCCCTGACATCTGCAGGAGGTGTGGAGAGAGCCTGTGCAATGGTTGGCCCTGTTGCCTCTGATGATTTTGGCATGGGTCCTCTGGAGAGCCGAGGCCTTGAGGGCCCCGGCTTGCTTTGGCTGTCCTGTGGGCCAGCTGCTCCCTCTGCAGTGACAGAGGATGAGTTTGAGGGGGCCACAGGCAAAAGGGACTCGGAGAGAGAGGACAGCCTCTGAGATTCCTGAATGGATGACATGGGGGTGTCCAGCTGCCGCTCCTCCTCCCTTCGGGTGACCAAGCCCCAGCCTGACTCCATGAAGGGAAGGTACACCAGGAGGGAAGTCGAGCTGCCCGTTTCCCTCTCGCGTTGCCATTGCAGGAACTCACTGATGGCTACCTCGATGAGTGCAGTCTGCGCGCATCTCCATTTTCTGCTGGACCAGGGTCCTCATGGCATCTGCCATCCTTCCCATGGAGACCTCAATGCACGCACATTTGGGCACCACTTCATCAGACAACAGGTGAATGCACTCCTCCGGCTCACGTGCCACTTTGTTGAGGGCTTCCAACAGCTCTGCTTGATGTTCCTCCGCCTTCTGCTGACTCTCCACGATGAGTTGGAAGGCTGAATCCAGAGGCTCATCACCTGACTCGGACCTCACAGATACCTTTTCCCCGGCACTCCTCCTAGAGCCGAGGAGCTCAGCTGAACCTGCCTCCTCCTACTACAGATATGTCCTCGTGCGCTGACCACCAGATTGTGAACCCGAGCCTGCTCTAGATCTAGGCCCCACCGAGGTGTGTCACTGAGCTGGCAGAGGGCGTGGGTAAGCAGTGTGACAGGTCTTCCAGGCTGCTTATTTCCAGCTCTTCAATGGAGGATGTGTCCTCTTGGCTGGAGGTGATGACCTGGATGGAGCTGAGGGAACGAACGGCTGGCTGAGGGTGTTGGTCACTTGGCAGAGCTCCCTGTCAACCAAAGTGGAGATAATTAGTGCATGGCAGCAGAGTCAAAAGCAGGAGAGAGAGCACTCACAGTTGCATTGACAGAGGGATAATGTAGTGCAGGATCCTCAGGAGGGTGTTGGCCACCGACCTCACCGTCGCCACAGGCATGGTCCTCACCCTCACCATTCAGTGCAATGTTACGCCCCTCAAAGTGAGTGAGGGGCCTAATGTGGGCCACTCCACCCCCAACCTGGGACCTCTTCCTACTGATGTAAGCCAGCTTCTCCTGTATGAAGAGAGATGGAGAGAATGTGAGCGGGAATTATGGCACTGTGTGGGATGTTTGTGTGGTGGGCGGAGCCATGGATGGGATGAGGAACGGAGCTCCAGAGGGTATGAGTCTGATGGAGAAGTGAGGGTGTGTGTGAGAGTTAGTTTGAGGTGTGAGATCCCTGTGGATTTGTAATGAGTTTAAGAGTGTGTGAGTTGAGAGTGATGAGAAGAGTGACTCACCCTGGTGGAATGGTGAGAGCACTCACCCTCTTCCTGAACTGGGTGGCTGTCTTCTTTTGCAGGGTGTTGGTGCTGACTACTGCTGCCATTGCCTCCCATGCTGGATTGGTGACCTTGCTGCGCCCAAAGTGGAGGCAGCGGGCCTCCACTATCTCCAGTAGGCGGTCGAGCGAGGCATCACTAAATTTTTGGGTCAGCATGTTTCCTCCCTTTGGCAGCCACCAGTTCCCAGCAGCTTCCTTTCCCTTGAAGAGTGCTAGCTCTGTGCAGGGGTGCCCTTTAAAAATGGTGCCTTGAGTGAGGAAGTGGCATGGTAAACGCATGGCAGGAAAATCGGAGGCCGCCTGCCAATGCAATGGCATGTTTCCTGTGACTGCATAATTAATGAGGTGGAAATGGGATGATACAGCGCAAAAAGCCATTACTGTGGCCGGCAGCTAAAACGTCATTTTTCCCGCCTGCTACCACACTTAGTGCAAATCTGGGGCTATTCTGTCCAATGTCTTATGATAGCAACCAAATTATATTAGCATATTTTGTCTCAGTGTGTTTCACTAGTGTTTGACAAACTGTCAAATTTGAACTGTCTCTAGAAAGAAGTATTATATTGCCATGATTTGGTACATTTGCTCCCAGAGGACCTAACATTTAGCATCATGTCATGAAGCAGCTGAAGTTTTTGATATATAATAATGATCAAGACTTGGGGATAAAGGCATAATTTCAAAGTTTGCAGATCACATAAAACTTGGAAATGTAATAAACAGCAAACAAAATTGTACCAGACATCAGGATGACATTGGCAAACTGGAGAAAATGGGCTGACACATGCACATGAAATTTATTGCAGAGAAATGTCAGGTGATACATTTTGGTTGGAAGGATGAACAGAGATAAGACAAACTAAATGATACAACTTTAAAGGGGGTGCAGGAACAGAAAACTGTGAGGTGTCAGTATGCAAATCTTTGAAGGTGGGGGACAAGATGAGAAGGTTGTTAAAAAAAGCATACAAGGGGAAAGAAGCCTTGGAGGATCTTGGGCACCACACTTGAGGAAGGATGTCAAGCCCTCTTTTGTGCTTTTGGTTATCGAGTTCGCGTTGTCCTGCAAACGCTAGCTGCACCCTTGATACTAATACATTCGTTGGTGCTTGAAACAATACAGCCAGAGAGTCCGATTAACTGAACAAACACTGGCGGTCTATTAGAACTAAGAACAGAGCACTAACACCATGTATGCTTCTTCAATCATCTCCACCTCTAGACTTATAGTTACCCAAGGAGCCTGCGCTGTGTAGCGATTGATCAATACAGTCACATGGTCAACTAACTACATTCTCTTAAAGGTACATAGCACTCCACTTTACCACAGCCTCAGAGAGGATGCAGAAGATTTACAGAACATTACCAAGGACATCAGCTATGTGGAGATACTGGAGAAGCAGGGTTGTTCTCCACTTGGAGCAGAGAGAAAAGGTTAAGAGGAGGTTTAATAGAGATGTTCAAAATCATGGACATTTTTGATACCGTCACTAAAGAGGTTTGATAAATACTTGAAGAGAAAATACTCATAAGGGCTGTGGGGACAGGCCTGTGAGTCAGACTAATTAGATAGCTTTTTCAAATGCTTAATGGGCTGAATGGCTATGTTGTGCCATTGTGTGATTTTAGGGCCCGAATTTTCAGGCCCTGCAGAACCTGGATACAGTGTTGGAAAAGGTCCAATGACCTTCTGCACTCTGCCAGGGTGAGTACTGATACCAGTTGGAACCTTGAGTAGATGTCTTCGTTGGTGGCAGCACATGTTGGCACTCAGGGGTGTGAAATGCAGAGCGCAATGTGGCACATAATCATGTGCCCTGATAGACCATGGCTGGCATGTGTGATGTGTGACAATGTGATGGGCAACTGTACCTATGTCTTTGGAGAGGTGGGGGTGAGGTGGGATGCTGAAATGTCCCGCCATGTAGTGGGGGCTAATGAAAGCACTTTATCCCTTACAGGAGAAGAGGAGTTACAATGCACTGGAGCAAGGATGGACGGGTGGGGGGTCCAAAACTTTCTCATCCTTAGTCAGGCAGAAGAGTAGGCATTGGAAATGACCTGCAAGTGTGGATATTGAAGTAAATGCCCTGAGCGGTCCAGGCAGCAGAACCTCATCTTGAGCAGGCCTACTGGTCCTCTCAATTACTGCCCTTGTGGAGGCATGGCTGCAATTGTAGCTCTCCTCGGCTACAGTCCTTGGGTATCTCAGTGGTGTCCACAGCCACCTTTTCAGCAGATAGACTTTGTTCTGCAGGAGCCAACTATCCAAGCGAGCTGGAGCAATGAAGAGCTTTGGCACCTGGGAATGACAGAGGATGTAGGCATCATGGCGGCTTCCTGGGTACCTGGAACAAACCTACAGTACCCGACTCTTGTGGTCACACACAATCTGGACATTAAGGGAGTGGACGCCCTTTCTATTGATGAAGGGACCCAGCTCCCCTGCTGGCGCCTTTATGGGCACATGATTGCAGTCAGTAGTTCCCTGGATGTGGGGAAATCCTGCAATTGCAGCGAAGCCTCTGGCTCACTCAGCCTGGCTGACCTCATTAGTCCCGAAGTAAATGAAGGTACTTCGGAACGGCGGGTGGAATTGTCTAAGATTTGCACCAAGTACAGTAGCAGGTGGGAAAAAGGACGTTTTACCCACTGGTCGCAATGGCAGCTTTTCACATCATCGTCCAAATCCTGCCTCATTAACAATGCATCCCCAGGAAACACACCATTTCAATGGTGGGCAGGTTCTCATTCACCTGCCACACAATTACCTTGCTGCTTCATCATGCCGGGTGCCATATTTAAAGTGCAGCCGCACACACATCTCAGTGCTTCCGGACAAGGACTGCTGCAAAGAAGACATGGTCCTGAAAGGCAAGAAGACTGCAGCACCCCACCCCGGTTTAATGATACCTCCCTCGAGTGCCTTTTGGACACAGTGGAGGCTCGCCATGATGTCCTCTAATCCTCCCCGGATGCACGAGAGGCAGCAACATCACCAACCTGGCTTGGGAGGCGGTGGCAGCTGTGGTCAGCGCCAACATCCTGCAAAAGTGAACAGCCACCCAGTGCCAAAAAAGGATGAATGATCTCCTTCATTCCACCAGGGTAAGCCACTCCTCATCACTCTCAACTCACACACTCACAAACTCATCACATATCCACAGGGCCCTCACTCACTGCCAGTTCAAGGGATATCACCATTCACTCTCTCACACACACCTTCATTGTCCTCGTCCCGTCCATGGGACCACTCACCACCCACACATGCCAGGCATACTTATCACCTGGCCTGGCAGGCATCCTGCTTACACTCTCTCCATCTCTATTCATGCAGAACAAGTTGTTCCATGAGGCTTGTTATACCTTTGCTCTGCTGCAGTCTGAGGCTGCTGCACGAGTATCATCAGCTGAATCCTTTGCGGGTAGCCCTTGTCCCCAAGGAGCTATCACTGCAGCCTCTGTGAAACCTGGAAGATGTCAGGGATCTGAGACCCACTGAGAATGTAGGAGTCGTGGACACTTGTTGGGAAACCTGCGTAGACCTGCAGGATGCGTTTGGTGTGGTTGCACACCAGCCGAACAGTCAGGGAATGGAAGCCCTTGCGGTTGACATAGTTGATTGCTTGTTACCACGGGTAGCTGAGCACCACATGTGTGCAGTTGAAGGCACCCTGCACCTGTGGAAAACTTGTGATCTGGGCAAATCCCAGCGCTCTTGCATCCTAGGTTTATTGGTCCTTGGCAAAATGCACAAAGTTGTGCATCTTCGTGAAGTTGGCATCCATAACCTCATGGATGCATTTGTGGGTAGAGGCTTGCGATATTGCACAGAGATCACCTGTGGAGCACTGACAGGAGCCACTGGCATAAAAATTGAGTGCCGTGGTCACTTTCACGGCCATTGGCAGTGGATGCCCTCCATGTCCCCGTGGTGCCAAACCCTGTAGCAGCTGACAAATGTGTCCGACATGATCCCTAGATATGCGGAGTCTTTGGCGACACTGGCTCCCAGTCACCTGCAGGAATGAAAGGCAGCATCTATAGACCCTGGGTTTAGCTAGGTGCCAAACAGCGATGGCTCACTCTGGCTCTTCAGCAGCGTGTGCGGGAGCCCCGGCTGCCCCTTCTTCCTGAGGGGGCTGCTTCTCCTTCTGCCCAACCAAGCACCTCCATCGCTATCTTCTCCTTCATCTCCGCTGTCTGCACACCACGAGGCATACAGCTAGTTCACCAGGCTCCATGTTCCTGATGTACTCCTGCAGGATGAAAAAGAGCAAAGCGTGTGTTAGCTTGGATGTTCTAAGTACTTTTCTTGGTTAAGTCTGAAGGCTCCCTAACACATCCCAGAGAGTGCTGACCACCACTTGGCTGGCCAGAGTTTAGTGCACTGCATGGCTGCCCAAGACCCCACCCGCCTCTGCCCCACTCCACCTGACCGACTGGTGGCAGCTTTGCCCAGTGGACTGCATGCTGTGCTCTCAGCTCAGGCACAGGCATTCTCCTAACCCACACTGCAAGGCTGCACTGTTATCTTGAACCTGGGGAAGACTGGTCCAAACATGAATGGAGACATTGCAAGGGGCTGTGAGTGTCTCCAACAGTGACTGCTCCATGGCCAGATTTCGCAAGAAGATTGTACAACGTGCCCAGTCGCCCAACTGTTCTGCAGTCCATTAAAGTGCTCATTAGCTTTCAGTGTGTGCCCGAGGGGTGGAAAGTGCGGGAGCATTTGGTGACAAATTCATGCCTCTGCGTTGCTTGAGTGGGCAAAAAAGCTTGAGGCCTAACTCCACGCATGTCAATCTCTGAATTGCCTCAGCTGCAGAGGAATGGTCATTTTATATAGGGTTTCCCTAATGCATGGCCACTTCCCTCCCCAATATCCCACACGTGCTTGTGCACTACAATCAACTGCAGGGAAGTCCTTGCCCTGGCACGGCACTGTCAGCCAGCTGGGAAAAAACCACTTCCTGTGCCCTAACCTGAATGTGCAGTGCCTCAACCTTGAAGTCCAACAGGCAAGCCTGGTGAGCGCTGCGCAATGTTACTGTGTACTCACCTCCGAGCTCCCCTCAAAGTGCAGCTCGCCATGTGCACACCTTATGTATACTGTTGTGGAGCACATCAGCATGCAACCACACCGATCTGCTCAGATGATCCAGCGTGGGGGGATGATTCCAGGGAGCTGGGCTTATAAAGATATGCAGATGTATTACAACGAGGTTCCTGATGTATGATGGCAGGAAACACACCCCGCCATTGAAGGGCTGAGCAGACGATTGCAAACTGGTTTCACAACGTCTTGAAACCGATTTTTGGCCTTCTTACCATCTTGTCCGCTCACACCGCCAAACACTCCCAGCACCAACAAGCACCGAAAATTCTACCCAGTGCATCAGTGACCAACTTGATGCAGCTGTGGGCAGTCAATTAAGAGACAGCACTTAGATCTCCCACTGACCCCTGGAAAGAACCAGAGGCTTAAAAGTTCAGGGCACCTTTAACCTTAAGAGCCATTTGCATAGGGTGGCCACCTACACAGTTCGAGGTGATTTTGGGACAAGTCATTTCACATATGAAGGTGACAGTCTCCCTGGAGAGGTGGAGCCTTCTTCGGCACTGAACCTCAGACATGTCCAGGTAGCATGACCGCTGCTGGTCCACTCTGCCTGCTGGGTAATGGCCCCTTCTCCAGACCCTTCTGCCTTGCACTTCCTGCTGGCGTTGCAACCCATCTGGCTGCACCTCTCATTCCACAGACCCCACTCTGGGAGGCTGCCTGTGGGCAGCTGGCCTCCCCTCCTTTCTGGCCCTCTCCTCCTGTTCTGAGGCGGTCTCTCCAGCCGAGTACACAATCCTCATTTTTGAGCAGATGGCTGCACAGGTTTCTGCACTGAAGGGGCTTATTGGCAGAAGGCCTCCACAAATCCTAAGAAATCAGAGAGTTCTCCAGAACAATAAAAAAAAATGCTAGAAACTATCTATAAACCACCTCCAAGCCAGTGCACCCATTGCGCCCCATTTCGCGATCGATCATGTCTGCAGTGCTCCTGTTCAGCAAGTGCAAAATTCTTGCCTATGTCACCAAATGGCACGTGTCAAGCAGTAGCTAAGTCCAGAGGATGTTAGAGGTCAGGAAGAAGCAAGGGTTGGGTGTCTGATGGGGGAAGAGATACGGCTGAGGCCAGTTGGGTTGATAGGGGTAGATCAGGATTTGGATAGGTTGTGATGCACTTTCAACATTGTTCTTGTCCATTGAACAAAGACACTAGTGCTCTTGAATGGTCAAAAGTCATTATCTTCTTGAATTTTTCCATTTTTATCTTTCTTGTTACAAAAACATTGCACTCTGCCAATATTATTTTGGATTAACTTTCATTATTTTTTCCATTTGCTATGATTAATAATTGTCTCCAAATTTTCTCAACCATTTATTAGTTACTGGAAGCATCAATCAATATCATGGGCTGAATTTTTTGACACAGCTGATATCAGGAACGTAGGTAGTTGGGGCCCAAAAATTATGAGACCACTGGCAATCCAACTTCTGAATCCTATTCCCAACATCGGCCATTTCGACCAAGTTCGGGGCCTGCACTAGATGGCTGCAATTAAGCTTGGTAAGAGCCTTGTTGAGCAAGGCTTAAGGGGGCCAACTGGGATTTCCCAGTCGCCCTCCAGTTTCCTGACATGATGGAGACAGTTCTGGGGAGATGGTGCCTTGGTGGTAATGTCACTGGACTAGTAATCCAGAGGCCCAGACTAATGCTCTGGGTTCATGGGTTCAAATCTGGTGGAACTTAAATTCAATTAATAAATTTCAGAATAGAAAGCTAGTCTCAGTAATGGTGACCATGAAACTATCATCGATTGTTGTAAAAACCCATCTGGCTCACTAATGTCCCTTAGGGATGGAAATCTGTCATCCTTACCTGATCTGGCCTACATGTGACTCCAGACCTACTGCAATGTGGTTGACTCTTAACTGCCCTCTGAGATGGCCTAATAAGCCACTCAGTTCAAGGGCAATTAGGGATGGGCCTAATTGCTAGAGACGCCCACATCCCATGGATGGATTAAAAAAACGATCAACTGCCTGGAGCACCCAGTGCCAGACTGGGATGCCAGTGCTCCAAGCAGGCCTACTGGCCCTCCCTGCCTGCTTGGGTGAGTGGGGGTGCAGCCAAAGGCCGCTCCATTGAGAGGCCCCCTCCAACCCCACCACCACCCACAGCCCTCCACACAACTCGACCCCCACCCCCAACCCACCACCACAACCCTCAGTGGTGGTCTGGCTGCTTTTCTTTTTTTTATTACATTTTTAAAAATGTAGTTAGGAGGACACCATCTTGTTGAACACCTAGTTACCTACCTTTACTGGTGCTAGCTGGAAGGCTTCTAATTTGCCCACCAGCTTTGTGAGCCCACACACCGTTAAAGTCACCGTAGTCCCAGAGGACCATAGGCTACTTTCTCATTAGAGAGAGATGACTGGTGATGAGTTTAACCTGAGGGTCACCATACCTCAGGCGAGGGGCGATGTTGAGACGGCAGGGCCTTCATGGATGACCTCAGCTGGTACAGGAATTGAACCCATTCTGTTGGCATTACCCTGCATCCAAAACCAGCCATCCAGCCCTTAACTGTATAGGGAGTCTGTCACCAATCCAGTTACATGGGTGCCCCAATCAAAACGTCAGGTCAGTGCCTGATTCCCCTAGAGGGTGGTCCTGGCTTCTGTTTCCCACCCCCCAAGGTGAAAGTTCAACCCCACGAGTCAATCACAGTGGAGATTTTCGGTCAGAAAAGCAGGCCAGATAACAATGTTGAATGAAATTCCGACTGCCAATGTAAAACATGCATTGCTTTCATGTTTGCTGGCTACATATTCTTTACAGCTCCAGATACTTGACAGGTTTTCTGTTTGAATGGCTCTCTCAGGTGCAGCCAGAACAACCAGATGTTTAATTACTGTAAATATGTAAAGGTTTCCAGACAGTAAACTTGATCTCTTCTAACATTTATTGCAAGTTTGTTTGCCTCAAAATTAAAATTAAATTATTTACCTAGTCCCTCCTGCTTGACTCAATTTGATTCTTTCCAATATTTCTAACAAATGCCAACACGATAAGAAAAATAAATTAATGACAAGTTAGAACCTAGGTAAGAAATTTGTTCAATATTCAATCTTTTTCACAATATGTTGTTCTCTTCCCTTTTCCCCATTGTTATGATGGAATAAATACCTGCATTGTTACATTAATGATTTTATTTCTAGAGTCTCGAAAACATTTACATCAAAGAATAACAAGAGAGATCATGGAATATAATTGCTACAATGTGCTTATTCTTATCAGGGTGCAATCTACTGTTCAGTGCAACAAAATGCATTTGCCATACATGTCAGCAGCTGCAATGGCTTCCAAAATAAAATTTATTCAGTGATAAGATGAGCTGTAATTGCAACATATTCCATTTAAACGTCTTGTTCTTGTGTTCCAATTGCTCCATGGCCTTACTTGAATCCAGCCTGTAACCTCTTCCTGCCTTATCGTTCACTGCAACCTCAGACCATCGTCCTCTCCCACCACCCTAGTATTGGTGACATAATCTTCTGGGTTGGCCCCACAGTATACAACTTCCTTCCTGAATTTCTTCGCCTTTCCTATCTCTCTTCACCGTTAAGGGCCTTCAGAGCTCATATTTGTACCAGATGTTAGATAATTCCCCCAAGTCTCTTCCTCCATGGTGCACTACGCATTTCCTGATTTATTTCCGACTGCGAAGCATCTTGTTTTTTTAATATTACAGACACTGTATAATACAAGTTGTTGTTGTAACAAGTGTATGTTCTCTTGTAGGTTTTTATGGGATGGTACACTGATCTCTATTTCAATAAATCAATATGATTAAATTGTTTATTTGAGCCAATGAGAAAAGCATAACATTTAATTTCTCCTTCCACAGATAGCTTTAATGTGCCAATCTACACAGTTTAATGTGATTCACTATTTAGAAGACTTAATTGTACAGATTATGTCTTGAGAATGTAGCATTGTTTCTGTGTGCTAATATGACACACACTCATTTCGGTAAAACAAATGATGAAACCTCTCACTCTGCTTCAGTCCTTGATATCCCTCACAATTTGTCAAATAAAAGTGTTTTTTTAAGAAAGCTGTGATAAATGTTGTAAAAAGCGATAATATTGTTGTGGTCATCATTATTTTGATCCACTGCCTGTGGTGTAGTTTTCAATGTAAAGAATAGAACAGCTGCTTTGTCAAATATAAATAGTAGACTTGCAGCACTGATGAAGGAGCATCAGCACAACTAGTATCTTCTGCTGAAATCACAGTGACCTGCATTTGTCAACTACATTGAAGAAAAGAGAAATGGACAGATGTGTGGAAAGACATACAGGGCTTAAAAAATATTCATAAGAAATAGAAGGTGAGATAGTGTGGCAGAAATGAGCGCATGTATCTTCTTTTATTCACTCATGGGATGTGGGCTTCGCTGGCTGGGCCAGCATTTATTGCCCATTCCTAGTTGCCCTTGAGAAGGTGGTGATGAGCTGCCTTCTTAAACCATTGCAGTCCATGCGGTGTAGGTACACCCATAGTGCTTTGAGGAAGGGAGTTCCAGGCTTTTGACCCACCGAAAGCGAAGGAATGGCGATATATTTCCAAGTCAGGATGGCGAGTGACTTGGAGGGAAATTTCCAAGTGGCAGTGTTCCCATCTATCTGCTGCCCTTGTCCTTCTAGATGGTGGTGGTCATGGGTTTGGAAGGTGCTGTTTAAGGAGCCTTGGTGAATTCCTGCAGTGCATCTTGTAGATGATACACACTGCTGCTACCGTGGGTCAGTGGCGGAGGGAGTGAATGTTTGTGGATGTGGTGCCAATCAAGTGGGCTGCCTTGTCCTGGACGATGTCAAGCTTCTTGGGTGTTGTGGGAGCTGCACTTATCCAGACAAGTGGGGAGTATTCCATCACACACCTGACTTGTGCCTTGTAGATGGCGGACAGGCTTTGGGGAGTCAGGAGTTGAGTTACTTGTCACAAGATTCCTAGCCCCTGACGTACTCTTGTAGCCACAGTGTTTTTTATGGCTAGCCCAGTTCAGTTTATGGTCAATAGTAACCCCCAGCATGTTGATAGTGGGGGATTCAGTGATGGTAATGCCATTGAACATCAAAGGGCAATGGTTGGATTCTCTCTTGTTGGGGATGGTCATTGCCTGACACTTGTGTGGCGCGAATGTTACTTACCACTTTTCATCCCAAGCTTGGATATTGTCCAAGTCTTGCTGCATTTGGACATGGACTGCTTTAGTATCTGAGGAGTCATGAATGGTGCTGAACATTGTGCAATCATCAGCAAACATCCCCACTCCTGACCTTATGATGGAAGGAAGGTCATTGATGAAGCAGTTGAAGATGGTTGGGCCTAGGACACTCCCCTGAGGAACTCCTTCAGTGATGTCCTGAAGCTTAGATGACTGACTTCCAACAACCACAGCCATCTTCCTTTGTGCCAGGTATGACTCCAATCACACGGAGAGTTTTCCCCCGATTCCCATTGACTCCAGTTTTGCTAGGGCTCCTTGATGCCACACTTGGTCAAATGTGGCCCTGATGTCAAGGGCAGTCAATCTCACCTCACCTCGGGAGTTCAGCTCTTTTGTCCATAGTTTGAACCAAGGCTGTACTGAGGTCAGGAGCTGAGTGGCCCTGGCGGAACCCAAACTGGACATCAGTGAGCAGGTTATTGCTAAGCAAGTGTCACTTGATAGCACTGTTGATGACCCATACGATCACTTTACTGATGATCGAGAGTAGACTGATGGGCCGATAATTGACTGGGTTTGATTTGTCCTGCTTTTTGTATGCAGTATATTCCTGGGCAATTTTCCACATAGCCAGGTAGATGCCAGTGTTGTAGCTGTACTAGAACAGCTTGGCTAGATGCACGGCAAATACTGGAGTCGAAGTCTTCAGTACTATATTGTCAGGGCCCATTGTCTTTGCAGTATCCAGTGCCTTCAGCCGTTTCTTGATAATATGAGGAGTGAATTGAATTCGCTGAAGGCTGCCATCTGTGATGCTCTGGACCTCTGGAGGAGGCCGAGATGGATCATCTACTTGGCATTTCTGGCTGAAGATTGTAGCAAATGCTTCAGCCTTTCTTTTGCACTGATGTGCTGGGCTCTCCCATCATTGAGGATGGGGATATTTGTGGAGCCTCCTCCTCCAGTGAGTTGTTTAATTGTCCACCACCATTCATGACTGAATGTGGCAGGACTGCAGAGCTTAGATCTGATCCTTTGGTTATGGGAACACTTACCTCTGTCTATCACTTGCTGTTTATGTCGTTCGACCTGCATGTAGTCCTGTGTTACAGCTTCACCAGGTTGACACCTCATTTATAGGTATAACTGGCGCTATTCCTGGCACGCCCTCCTGCACTCATCATTGAACCAGGGTTGGTCGCCTGGCTTGATGGTAATGGTCTGTTTGAAATCTATCCCACTTAGCCCAGTGATAGTGCCACACAACATGATGGAGGGTATTCTCAATGTGAAGGGGGGACTTCATCTCCACAATGACTATGCAGTCGTCACTCCTACCAATACTGTCATGGACAGATGCATCTGCGGCAAGTTGGTGAGGTTGAGGTCAAGTATACTTTTCCATTTTGTTAGAACCCTCACCACTTGTCGCAGATCCAGTCCAGCAGCTATGTCCTTTAGGGCTCGGCCAGTAGTGGTGTTCCCAAGCCATGCTTGGTGATGGACATTGAAGTCCCCAACCCAGAGTACATTCTGCCCCTTGCCACCCTCCAAATGGTGTTCAACATGGAGGAGCACTGATTCACCAGCTGGGGGAGGGCAGTACGTGGTAATCAACAGAAGGTTTCCTTGCCCACGTTTGGCCTGATGTCATGAGACTTCCTGGGGTCCGGAGTCCAGAGTTGATGTTGAGTGCAACTCCCGCCCAACTGTATACCACTGTGCCGCCACCTCTGCTGGGTCTGTCCTGCCTGTGGGACAGGTCATACCCGGGGATGGTGATGGTGGTGCCTGGGACATTATCTGTAAGATTATGATTCTGTGAAGATGACTATGTCAGGCTTTACTAGTCTGTGGGACACCCAATTTTGGCACTAGCCCCCCAGATGTTAGTAAGGAGGGTGGACAGGGCTGAGATTGCCCTTGTCGTTTTCCAATGTCTGCCCGGTTTCATTCCTTTTTTGTGTCTTTGTAGTGGTTTGATACAACTGAGTGGCTTGCTACAACATTCAGAGGGCATTTGAGAGTCAACCACCTTGCTGTGAGTCTGGAGTCATATGTAATGTCAGCCAGGCCAGGTAAGGACGGCAGATTTCCTTCTGCTATAAGGACATCAGTGAACCAGAAGGATTTTTACAACAATTGACAATTTTCAAACTTTAATTCCAGATTTTTAATGAATTCAAATTCCATCATCTTCTGTGGTGGGATTCAAACCTCGGTCCCCAGAGCATTATCCTGGGTCTCTGGATTACTAGTCCAGCGACAATACCACTACGCCATCACTTCCCCAAGCAAGGCACACTAGGCACTGCCAGACTTGAATTTGATTGAATCCAATTTCTCATTTACATCAGAACTCATCCCTAATATGTAGTGCACTTAATAACTGTATCACAGTGTAACTACTTGATTTGTGGCCAAATATAGTTAGCTTAACCTCAGCATAGTACAATAGGTAAGTGATCAAGTAAAATGAACCTTTTTTACCTTATCACAGTGAAAGTATGAGGTAAGTGATCAAATATTGTTTCATTACAGCAAAAATAGTAGGCAAGTGACCATTCACAGTTCATAAATTTAGGGAAAACATTTTCAAAGTTGTTATTTTATTTGATCTGAAACCCAAATATGTAGCCTGAATTTTAAAACAGTGCTAAAAACCTGAAAGAACCCATTGACACTCTTCTCTTTGTCTCTCAGAGGGTGTGTGACATATTTTGTGGAGATCAGCATACTATAATAAACTGACAACCAGAACACAACAGAGACTCTTCCTGGAAGCTAATTGGAATACCAATCAAATGCTAAAGAAACCCCATAGCAGTCACAGTACGCCAGAGACTTAAACATGATAAATTAAACTTAACATAAAATAATGAGAAGACAAATGGAAGATCTCGGATTAGATTTTAGTTTCACAACCTGGTCGATTTCTTTATATAAAAGGAACAGAATAGTATCGTGGAATTCTGCACAGTCATTAGGAAGGTAAAGTACTTAATGGAAGCATAGTTGAGAGTGCAAAACAGATAGAAAGCAAATATGAATGTTTGCCTGGCTTGCATCTCTATGTGTTCACTAAATGTAATGAATTATTGAAAATAATAATTATTTTTCTTAATATGGTAACCCAGGGTAGTGTCCTCGGCCCAAACATCTTCAGCTGCTTCATCAATGACCTTCCCTCTGTCCTAAGATCAGAAGTGGGGATGTTTGCAGATGATTGCACAATGTTCATTATCATTTACAACTCCTCAGATACTGAAGCAGTCCGTGTTCGTATGCAGCAAGACCTGGACAACATTGATGTGTGTGCTGATAAGTAGCAAGTAACATTCATGCCAGGCAATGGCCATTTGCAACAAATGAGAATCTAAGCAACTCCCCTTAACATTCAATGGCAATACAATCGCTGAATCCTTTACCATCAACATCCTTGGAGTTACCATTCACCAGAAACTGAACTGGACTAGCCATATAAATACTGTGGCTACAAGAACAGGCCAGAGGCTGAAAATCCTCTGAGTAACTCATCTCCTGACTCCCCAAAGTCCATCCACCATCTACAAGGCACAAGTTAGCAATATGATGAAATACTCCCCACTTGCCTGGATGAGTGTGCCTCAAACAACATGATTGATTGGCACCCCATCCAACACCGTAAATATTCACTCCCTTCACCTCCAACGCACAGTGGTAACAATGTATACCATATACAAGGTGGACTGCAGCAACTCAGCAATGTTCCTTCAACAGCACTTTCCAAACCCACAACCTATACCACCTAAGAGGACAAGGGAGCAGACGCATGAGAACACCACCACCTGCAACTTCCCATCTAAACTACAAACCACCATGATTTGGAACTATTTTGTCATTCCTTCACTGTCACTGGATCAAAATCCTGCAACTTCCTTCCTAACAGCACTGTGGGTGTACCTAACCATATAGACTGCAGCAGTTCAAGAGGTCAGCTAACCATCACCTTCTCAATGGCAATTAGGTGATGGGCAACAAATGTTCACCTTGCCAGTGATGCCCACATGCCATGAAAGAATTTTAAAAATGGATTAATAAATCAATCATTGAGCTGCTGAAATTGATTAGTTTATAGGGAGGGGTCACTCAGTATGTACTCCAGTTTCTTCTTAACAGCTATCTTCCTAGCTAAGTAGAATGGATGGAAGGTCAGAGAGTGTCATTCAGAAAACCTCCTGTGAAATATTTACAAGCCTTGCAAATGGGAGCTATGAAAAAGTTAGATTTTAACCATTCCTTAGGAAAAAGAAATAGTTGTATCCTGACTTGCAAGTGCTGCAGATGCAAGAGAAGCTGATGTACAGGGAATACAGAAGTATGCATAAATTCTAACTCACCACATTTGTAACTAGCTGTTGCTGGTTTCTGGTTGTAGAGTTTTGTTCCTCTAAAGTAAAGTAAATGCAGATGATGAGCAAAAAGAAAAAAAGCTTTGAAAAATATATTCTTGCAGTGAGTAAAAATGCTTAATTATGTTTTTTAAAACTTTTTATTATGAAGGTTATGCAGCTGTATTATCTCCATATTCCAAAATAATGAACCAGATATTGTCACTTGTGTGAATTACCTTCTTTTATTTAACCATAAGGCATTTTTAATAGCACATTTATTTTGAGTTAAGGTACCGCAGACAGCTAGAAATAAATGGAATTATGGAAACATGCCTACTTTCCATCTACAGATCACTGTAAATATATCAGTACAAGTAAACCTGACCATTGAATTTACTCAAATAAGAACAGAAAGTCCTGGAAAAACTCAGTAGGTCTGGCAGCATCTGTGGAGAGAGAAACAGAGTTAATGTTTTCAGTCCAACATGACTCTTCTTTGGAACCGGAAAGAGGTGGAAATGAGATTTTATGCTCTTGAAAAAGAGAGAAGGGGGCAGGTGGAGCAAAATAGAAGGTCGAGGATAGGTTGGAGGGCAGGAGAGATTAAATGAAAAGATGTCATGGAACACAAGACAAAGGGAGTGGTAATGATAGTATTAAAGATGAAAGCTTTGCTCCAGAGTAGATGCTGATAGCAGAACAAAGGTCAGCACTGTCTGAAAGTAAAATAGCAGAATGTGTTAATAGCTAAAAAAAAAGAGGTCAGCGCTGCCTGAAAGCAAAAGCATGAGAAGAAGATACAGGCTGGCATTTGGGGGAGGAAATTCAAAATGGAGGACAGAGCTCAGGATCTGAAGTTATTTGACTCAATGTTGAGTTCAGAAGGCTGTGAAGTGCCTAATCAGAAGGGCTTCACTGGAACATTGTAGCAAGCTGAGGACAGAAATGTGAGCATAAGAGAAAGATGGTAAGTTGAAATGGCAAGCTGCTGGGAGATCAGGGTCATGCTTGTGGATTGAGCAAAGGTGTTCCACAAAGCAGTCACCTGGTCTGTGTTTAGTCTCCCCAGTGTAGAGGAGACTGCACTGTGAGCAGCAAATACAGTAGGCTAAATTGAAAGAAGTGCAAGTAAATTGCTACTTCGCCTGGAAGGAGTGTTTGGGGCCTTGGATGGTGAGGAAGGAGCAGGTAACGGGGCAGGTGTTATACCTCCTGTGATTGCATTGAATTAACTCTCTTGCTTATGTATTGATGAAAAAGAGACATGCTGCTAAAGTTTTTCATCTTGCACTTATCAGGGCAGATGCAAGAATATCATATTTCAATGGGACCAACAGTTTATATTGCATAAGAAAAATGGTGCTGACTGATTGGCAAGTGGACTCAGATTGTTGAGGTGTTGCCAATCAGAGTCAACTTGCTTTTCTGAATTTAAACAAAAGCTTGCAGGATAACTGCTCCCTGGTGCATTCTCCATGGCAATACCCCAACCAATCAGAGTGTACTTGCCCAACCAATCAGCACCCCTTTTCTCATGCAGTATAAATTGTGGTTCCCTTTAAAATTTACTATTCTTTTGTCTATACTGATGAATGCAAAATGAGAAGCTTTGACAGCATGTCTCTTTTCTCAGCAATATTCCAGTTATTTCCTGCCAAGTGATTATTTATCTTGCTTAGTTTTCGACAGTGCCTTCCTTTGCCTCTTTTGTTTATTTATAGCTGCATTATGAAAATCAGATCCTCATTACTGCCTCACCATGCTGGCACTGTTTTTGGCAAGAATCACTCAATGAGAAGGTTAGCTGTTTGGTACCTCTTAAGGAGCTTAACGGTACTTATTAATTAACTAAAACAGCTACCAGCCAGTAACCTGAACTTGGAAAATTGGCCCCCAGAAGCTTTATCAAGGGAAGGAAAGGAAAACATACATGGAAACTGCAGTTTACAGAGCATGTTATGTTTAAGCTCACGAACACTGCTACAGGAGAAACAGGCAAACTAAGCCATATACAACAACCCATGACCACTCATTGTGAAGAAATCACCCAGCAAATTAGTAGAATGCCCTTGACCAAACATATTGTGAAGATGAGGCAAAAAATAGATTTGGTGACATCGAGAAAACTAGTTAATTGAGTACAACTAGTACCCTCACTACTGCTACTTAATGAAGAGGAACATAATGGCCAATCAAAAAAACCTCCCTGTACACCTTCAAGAGAAAAACAAATAAGTGAAGCTTACATTTTAAAATTATACATTATAAAAAGAAGTGTCTTTTTAAGTTTAAATGAATATGCACATAAGCTCTAAAAACCTGTTGGAAGGAAGAACTTAGAACTTTTGCACATACAAGAGCATAAAAACTGGATGAAATGGCCCAGTGGTCATGGGTCTTGACTAACAACCCAGAGACCAAACTTTCAAATGCATAGAAGTTGTGAAATAGAACTCAAAAAATCTTGCTAGGATTTCACATTTGTGACTGTTTAGATGAAAGGTCCCAAACCTGAAATGCTAGCTTTGTTTTGCACTCTGAAAATGCTGCCAGGTCTGCTAAGTATTTCCAGCGTTTTCTGTTGTTATTTCAGATTTCCAGCCATTTGCAGCATTTTACTTTTATGTCAAAAAATCTTGTGATTTGTG
The DNA here is from genome assembly GCF_964194155.1 of Cetorhinus maximus. NCBI lineage: Eukaryota > Metazoa > Chordata > Chondrichthyes > Lamniformes > Cetorhinidae > Cetorhinus > Cetorhinus maximus. Next base: position 51,351,344 of record NC_135894.1, read on the forward strand.
GGTTAGCACTAAAAAAAAAATCACAAAAACTTCTGGATTGGCAGCAAAAGTACAACTGTTCCATTGAGACTTTTCAAGGAAGGGAAGTTGCGCCTCCTACCTGGTCCAGACTACATGTGACTCCAGTCCCACACACTGTTGTTGTCTTCGAATGCCTTCAGGGCAAACAGGTATGGGGAATACACACTGCCTTGCTGGTGTTGCCTACATTGGTGCACATGTCCATAGACCCTTGAAGGTAACAGGAGAGGTAGATAAGATAAGATAAGATAAGATAAGATAAGATAAGAAAAAGGCACGTGGGATACTTGCCTTTATTAGTCGAGGCATTAAATACAAGAGCAGAGGGGTTATGATGGAGCTGTATAAAGTGTTAGTTAGGCCACATCTGGAGTACTTTGTGCAGTTCTGGTCGCCACACTATAGGAAGAATGTGATTGCATTGGAGAGGGTGCAGAGGAGATTCACCAAGACAAAAGCAAAAACTGCGGATGCTGGAAATCTGAAACAGAAACAAAAATTGCTGGAAAAACTCAGCAGGTCTGACAGCATCTGTGGAGAGGAAGACAGAGTTAATGTTTCAAGACCATATGACTCTTCATCAGAACTAAAGAGAAATAGAAATGTGGTGAAATATAAGCTGTTTAAGGGGGGTGGGACAGGTGGAGCTGGATAGAGGGCCAGTGATAGGCGGAGGCAAGGGAGAGATTGCCAAAGATGTCATAAACATAAGATCAAAGGGGTATTGACAGTGGTGATATTAGCTAAAGGATGTGCTAATGGTGACATTAAGGGTTGAAAGCAGGATGGGCAAGTGACAGATGGCCCTACTGGGGGTGGGTTGGGGGGAAGGGATTGAAATAGGCTAAAGGGTGGAGATAAAACAATGGAAGGAAATAAATTTAAAAAATAATAATAGAAATAGGTGGGAAAAGAAAAATATATATATAAAAAAATATGTAATAATTATTAGAAAAAAGGGGATCAAAAAAGGGGGTGAGGATGGAGGAGACAGTTCATGATCTGAAGTTGTTTAACTCAATGTTAAGTCCGGAAGGCTGTAAAGTGCCTAATCGGAAGATGAGGTGCTGTTCCTCCGGTTTGCATTGAGCTTCACTGGAACATTGCAGCAGGCCAAGGACGGACATGTGGGCATGAGAGCAGGGTGGTGTGTTAAAATGGCAAGCGACAGGAAGGTCTGGGTCATGCTTGCAGACAGACTGAAGATGTTCTGCAAAGCGGTCACCCAGTCTGCGTTTGGTCTCTCCAAAGTAGAGGAAACTGCAGTGGGAGCAGCAAATGCAGTAGACTAAATTGAGGAAAGTGCAAGTGAAGTGCTGCTTCACTTGAAAGGAGTGTTTGGGCTCTTGGACGGTGAGGAGAGGGGAAGTAAAGGGGCAGGTGTTGCACCTTCTGCGGTTGCATGGGAAGGTGCCGTGGGAGGGGGTTGAGGTGTAGGGGGTGATGGAGGAGTGGACCAGGGTGTCCCAGAGGGAATGGTCCCTACGGAATGCCGACGGAGGGTGAAGGGAAGATGTGTTTAGTGGTGGCATCATGCTGGAGTTGGCAGAAATGGCGGAGGATGATCTTTTGAATGCGGAGGCTGGTGGGGTGTGGCCCTCCATCCCTCCATCACTTTCACATGGTCCATCACTGACACTGCCCTTCCCTTCCTTGACTTCTCTGTCTCAATTTCTGGTGATAGACTATCCACCAATATTCATTACAAGCCCACCGACTCCCATAGCTACCTCAACTACTGCTCCTCACACCCTGCTTCCTGTAAGGACTCCATCCCATTCTCTCAGTTCCTTCGCCTCCGTCGCATCTGTTCTGATGATGCCACTTTCCAAAACAGTCCTTCTGACATATCTTCCTTCTTCCTTAACCGAGGTTTTCCACCCACGGTGGTTGACAGGGCCCTCAACCGTGTCCGGCCCATCTCCCACGCATCCACGCTTACACCTTCCTCTCCCTCCCAGAACCATGATAGCGTTTCCCTTGTTCTCACTTATCACCCCACCAGCCTTCACATTCAAAGGATCATCCTCTGCCATTTCCGCCAACTCCAGCATGATGCCACCACCAAACATATCTTCCCTTACCCCACCTGTCAGAATTCCATAGGGACTGTTCCCTCCGGGACACCCTGGTCCACTCCTTCATCACCCCCAACACCGCAACCCCCTCCCCTGGCACCTTCCCATGAAACCACAGAAGGTGCAACACCTGCCCCTTTACTTCCCCCCTCCTCACCATCCAAGAGCCCAAACACTCCTTTCAAGTGAAGCAGCACTTCACTTGCACTTTCCTCAATTTAGTCTACTGCATTTGCTGCTCCCACTGCGGTTTCCTCTACATTGGAGAGACCAAACACAGACTGGGTGACCACTTTGCGAAATACCTTCGGTCTGTCCGCAAGCATGACCCAGACCTTCCTGTCACTTGCCATTTCAACACACCACCCTGCTCTCATGCCCACATGTCTGTTCTTGGCCTGCTGCAATGCTCCAGTGAAGCAAACTGGAGGAACAGCACCTCATCTTCCGATTAGGCACTTTACAGCCTTCCGGACTTAACATTGAGTTCAACAACTTCAGATCATGAACTCTCTCCTCCATCCTCACCCCTTTTGTTTTTATCCCCTTTTTTCTTATAATTATTACATTTTTTTTATATATATATTTTTCTTTTCCCACCTATTTCTCTTATTATTTTCAAAATTTATTTCCATCCATTGTTTTATCTCTACCCTTTAGCCTATTTCGATCCCTTCCCCCCATCCCACCCCCAATAGGGCCATCTATCACTTGTTCATCCTGCTTCCTACCCTTAATGTCACCATTAGCACATCCTTTAGCTAATATCACCACCGTTAACACCCCTTTGACCTTTTGTCTATGACATCTTTGGCAATCTCTCCTTTGCCTCCACCTATCACTGGCCCTCTATCCAGCTCCGCCTGTCCCACCCCCCTTAAACAGCTTATAATTCACCACATTTCTATTCTCTTCAGTTCTGATGAAGAGTTATATGGACTTGAAATGTTAACTTCACCAAGATGTTGCCTGGGCTGGAGTGTTTCAGCTATGAAGGGAGACTAGATAGGCTGGGGTTGTTCTCCTTCCAGCAGAGAAGTCAGCCTTCTCTGCTGGAAGGGGGGACCTGATAGAGGTATACAAAATTATGAGGGGCATAGATAGGGTAGATAGGAAGAAACTTTTCCCCATCATGGAGGGGTCAATAACCAAGGGGCATAGATTTACGGTAAGGGGCAGGAGGTTTAGAGGGGATTTGAGGAAACATTTTTTCACCCAGAGGGTGAGGGGGTATCTGGAACTCATTGTCTGAGGATTTTTTGAGTTCTATTTCACAACTTTTTATGCATTTGAATGTATGATCTCCTGGTTGTTAGTCAAGACCCATGACCACTGGGCCATTTCATCCAATTTTTATGCTCCTGTATGTGCAAAAGTTCTAAGTGCTTCCTTCCAGGAACCTTCAACACATTTAAGAGGTATTTAGATGAAACGGCATAGCATACAAAGTTACGGGTCAAGTGCCAGAAGATATGATTAGTGTAGATAGGGGCTTGATGACCTGTGCTACACGATGGGCCAAAGGGCCTCTTACCCTGCCGTAAAACTCTATGACTCTATCCCAGGAGCTAGAAATACCTGGCTAAGGCAGCTATTCTTTGCACTACTGCATGTAACATTGAGAGCAATGAATAGCAAGATGGAACAATGTCCCAGAGTTTGCACAGGGTGTTGACAGTGAACCATCAGCGTTCACCGTCATTACCTCTCTGAAACTGACCGCAACTTCAGGGTGTCAGGCACGTGCAGATTAACGCAGAAATCCTGATGTTGCGGTGTGCCACTCAATGCTCCACCGCAGGTTGCACTATAGTCTCCTCAGAGCCATAAATAATGAAATCAGCGATGGCTTCACCGTTAGTGCCCTATAAAAAATGACAACTTGTTTATTCAGGTATAACTGGTTTTTAACAATGATGTGATTGTTAAAATTTGACAATGTCTATTGGCTGTTGCTACGATTGTACAAGTGTTTTCAATTCCATTACATTTGGTAAAGTCTACAGGGGGTGATGAGACAGGTGCTTAAGGACTTGGTCCTGACTTCAAGACTTCTGCACAAACCAGTTGCTCCCAAACACCAGTAGGAATGTAGGGATTTCCCCTGGAACACCACATGAAAGGGCGGATAAGCAGGGAATGCACAGAGCAGGACAAGCTACTGGAAGAGGAAGTAGGGGGAGGAAGGGGAGAAAGGCTCGAGTCAGGAGGCTATCTTGCCCCATGTGTGCTCATGGAGCAGTGGCACAGTGGTATTGTCACTGGACTTGTATTCCAGAGACCCAGGGTAAAACTGTGGGGACCTGGGTTCGAATCCCACCACAGCAGATGGTGAAGTTTGAAGTCAATAAAAATCTGGAATTATGAGTTTCATGATGACCATGAAACCATTGCTGATTGTCATAGAAACACATCTGGTACACTAATGTCCTTTAGGGAAGGAAACCTGCCATCCTTATCTGGTCTGGCCTACATGTGACTCCAGACCCACATGCAATGTGGTTGACTCTTAAGTGACCTCTGGACAAAGGCAATTCAGGATGGGCAATAAATGCTGGCCTACCCAGTGACACCCACATCCCATGAATGATAAAAAAAAAACCTGAACCTCTGTGAGAAACAATCTGTGATCTACAATTCAAAAGGATGTCCACATTGAAATCTGTCGTCTGCTGCAGCCACAACTGCAATGTCAGAATAGGGTGAAGACCACATTGCCAGTGCAATGAAGGTGACCATGGTGAGGAACTCTAATGCATCATGATTTATGTAGGCTTGAGCAAACTGTTGTGATCTGGTTAGGGGCTAGTAACTTCTTGTTTAAAGTAAACAAAGTTTGAAATCCCAGCTACCCACTAGGAGAATAAATCCACAATAATCCACAGTTTAAACAAACAAAATAAACTTTACTATACAAAGTCAGAGAAGTAAAACATTTTACAATATCTACCTTATACCTTAACATTCATAATTAACATGAGGTAAATATGAATTAATAGGCAAACTTTAGCCGAACACACCACATTGCACATTATATGGTAGATGCAACCAAGACAGATCCCATCGATTTCTCAGCAACTGACCCGGATGTCAGTGACCACTGTGAGTCACAAAATCTCATTAAGAGTCTGTCTGTCTCTCGAGGGATTTCAACCTTCTCTTTCAAAGATCTAGGGCCAAATTTTCAGTGCCCGCTGGCTTCGGGTGTGTTTGATGGCGTGAGTGGATAATATGGCAAGAAGGCCAAAAATAGGCTTCATGACGTTGTGAAACCAGTTTGAGATTGCCCACTCAGCCCATCGATGGTGGCCCGCTTTTCCCGCCATTGGACATCGGGAACCTCATTGTAATATATCTATATATCATTATAAAGCTAGCCCGCCTTCCTCATCCCCCCACACTGGATCACCTGTCCACGTCAGCAGGCAAACACAACGTGTTTCACAACAGCACATAAGTGACATGCACCTGGTGAGCTGCACTTCACTTGGAAATTTGAGGTTTGTTTGCCTATCTTGCTTCGGGCAGCACTCGCAGTCATCAGCACAAGGCTTTGCAGACAGCACCACAGCATTTTTACTGGGGGATCAGAGGCAGGTCTCTACCTACCAGACCAGCCATAAGGCAGGGGTGGCTTTGTACAGCTGCAGGGCTAAAGCTTGCTTGGGGAAGGAGACGACTGCCCTCAGGCAAGGGAAGAGGCAGCAGGGTGAGGATTGTATTGTGGGAGGGCATGTTCCCAGGGTTTGTGTGGGGGCACAAGTTGATCTGTGCAAGCGGTGTCAAGATGGTGAGAGCTGAGAAGGCAGTCTCCAGAGCAGATGAGGCCAGATGGAGCTGTGAGGGTCTGTGTGAAAGAATGTGTGATGACGTCCCTTGAGCTGGCAGTGAGTGAGATGTCGATGCATGTGTGATGGGCTTGAGTGTGTGAGTTCAGAGCGATGAGATGGTTGCCTTACCCTGGTGGCACAGGTGAGATCATTCGTCCTGTATCTGCATTGGATGGCCAACCTCTTCTGTGCAGCATTGGCACTGATCACCCCAACCATCGCCTACCAAGCCGGAGTGGTAATGTTACTGCCCCTCCTGCAGCCAAAGCAGGAGTAGAGGACATCATGACAGGCCTCCACGGCATCCAAAAGGTGCTCGAGGGATGTGTCATTAAACCTGGTGTCTGCAGTCTGCTTGCCTTTTGGGGCCATATCTTATTTGCAGCAGTTCTGGCCTGGAAGCACTGAGAGGTGTGCCCGTCCCTAGTTGCCCTTGAGAAGATGGTCGTGAGCTGCCTTCTTGAACTCCTGCAGCCCATGTGGCATAGGCACACCTACAATGCTGTTAAGAAGGGAGTTCCAGGATTTTGACCCAGCAACAGTGAAGGAATGGCGATATATTTCCAAGTCAGGATGGTGAGTGACTTGGAGGAGAACTTCCAGATGGTGGTGTTCCCATCTATCTGCTGCCCTTGTCCTTCTAGATGGTAGTGGTCGTGGATTTGGAAGGTGCTGATGAAGGAGCCTTGGTGAACCCCTGCAGTGCATCTTGTAGATGGCACACACTGCTGCTACTGTGCATCGCTGGTGGAGGGAGTGAATATTTGTGGATGTGGTGCCAATCTAGTCTGCTGTTTTGTCCTGGATGGTGTCAAGCTTCTTGAGTGTTTTGGGAGCTTCACTCATCCAGGCAAATGGAAAGTATTCCGTCACACTCCTGACTTGTGCCTTGTATATGGTGGACAGGCTTTGGGGAGTCAGGAGGTGGGTTACTTGTCTCACGATTCTTGCCTCTGACCTGCTCTTGTAGCCACAGTATTTATATGGCCAGTCCAGTTCAGTTTCTGGTCAATGGTAACCCCCAGGATGTTGATAATGGGGGATTCAGTGATGGTAATGCCATTGAACATCAAGGGGCGATGGTTGGATTCTCTCTTGTTGGAGATGGTCATTGCCTGATACTTGTGTGGTACGAATGCTACTTGCCATTTGTCAGCCCAAGCCTGGATTGTCCAGGTCTTGCTGCATTTGGACATGGACTGCTTTAGTATCTGAGGAGTCACGAATGGTGCTGAACATTGTGCAGTCATCAGCGAACATCCCCACTCTTGACCTTATGATGGAAGGAAGGTCATTGATGAAGCAGCTGAAGATGGTTGGGCCTACGACACTACCCTGAGGAACTCCTGCAGTGATGTCCTGGAGCTGAGATGATTGACTTCCAACAACCGTAACCATCTTCCTTTGTGCTAGGTGTGACTCCAACCAGTGGAGAGTTTTCCCCCTGATTCCCATTGACTCCAGTTTTGCTTGGGATCCTTGATGCCACATTCAGTCAAATGCGGCCTTGATGTCAAGGGCAGTTAAGGGCACTCTGGGAGATTTGCTCAGGTACGGCCAGGGAGAAGAAGAATCATCAGAACAGGCTTTACTGATGGTGGAGGATTTAAGAAACTCTCCAAAAACCGAGCCTGGAGATGGTTACTCACAGTTACTATTCCTCGAAGCGGGGATATGGGAACCCATTGGAAGCTGGGAGCAATTATGGACTGTTTTCTATAAGAACTGTAAATTCCATGAAATTGAGATGATTGATAAGTATAAAAGGGGAATGTTTGTCTCCTTAGTTTAAAATATACCTTGCCTACAAAAGGAAAATAGTGTTTAGTTGGTAGTGTTTTTAACTTTTAAGTTGTGAAATCCTGACGTGTCATTCTTTCAGCTGTTTGCTGGAAGTTTGAATTTTAGTTTAAACATTATCACTCTCTACAGAGATCATAACAGTATGGTTCCACTTGACAAATCAATGAGTAAATATACAATCTGGCCAGTTTGTGCAAATTCAGCTGATCCCAAATATGATGGGCAGTACAGGCAACTATTGGATTCAAGAACCTGTAACGGTTCAATAAGGTGGCTCACCATCACCTCTTCAAGGGTATTCAGAGAAGGGCAATAAAAATGCTGGTCTTGCTGGCAACACCCAAATCCCAAGAATGGAATATCACATATGAAGATACATTCATTGATCATGACCATATGTGTGTGTGTGTGTGTGTGCGTGTGTGGTCATTGAATATATAGCGCTACTGCATCCAAGTCTTTGGGGCTTGACTCCTGCCATTAACCTCTATGTCTATATGTTCCCACTGCCTTTTGAACATGTGTCTGGAGGATCATCTGGCCCCTCTACGATTACTAGACATCTCCTTTCCTCCTTCTCCACCAAAGTCTCCTGTGCAGAGGTGTAAATTCTTGGAGCATGTGCCCTCACATGTTATGTCATTCTTCTATCTTTCCCAGGTCAGAATTGGTTGTAAAATTACTTCCAGCACCTGCTCTATCCAGAATTCACCTTCCCTTTAAGTAGTAAAGACTGGCTTTAAGTAGTGTAGATTAGCTTTAATTGGCTCACTTCTCATAATTTCTGGGCTCCTGCTGGGATCTGCAACCACTCAACACTGTGGTTAGCCCATCCTGTTTGCTGCAGTCATGTTAATTAATAGGTGGCATGAAATTGGCATTCTGCCTGCACTAGAAGCGATCGGCGTGATTTAATCCCGTATTGCAATCCAATCACCCCCTTTCAAGATGTATCAAATTTAGCTCTCTCATAATTTATTTAATGTTTGATGCACTTTTACTTTGCTACTGTAGCAGAAAAAAAATAACTCTTGTTTTGAATTAGTATAATTTTACATTCCTATTAATAACTGACCAAAAACAGATACCTGTAAGAATCTGGAGGATGTTATGCAAATGAACTAAATATGTCAACTACAGTAATTTCAATACACCAGATATGTCAGCTGGGCCATAAACTTTTCACCTACATCTCAAGGCCGGCAAGTTCAACCTCAATGAAATGTGGAAAGTATAATTGTTAAGCTAATTAGAAATGACCTAACAACCTATTAAGGAGTTATGTTAATCCTTCCGAAATGACAATGCTTACAAAATTGACCTGGCTCACCATGTGAAAAAACAAATATAAATTTCATAAACTTTGGGTGGTATAATCATTACACTGTTAACGACAGCCAATTAATTAATTCTGTGAATTAGATTCACTTCACTTATCTGAATTAAATTATTTAGGAAAAAATAAGTGGTGAAATTGCCTGTGCCAACTGTGCTAAGGTAAATTGGGTTCACAGCAAATCGGCAGCTTATTTTACACGACTGATTTCCCCAAATTGACTTTACTTGCCAAGAGCCCTTTCCATGCAACTCATGCAAACCACTTTCACCCACTAAAACTCATCAAAATAGCTAAAATAACTAAAATACAGAAGATTTAGTTAAGGTCTGCAGTGACCTTCCCTATAATCAGAAAATACGTGTATTTTATCAGTCTTGTTCAAATTTTAAAGTAACTTGGCCTCATACAATGAAACAGGGGCCTAGTATACAAGCAAAGCATTGTACTATAATTAGGTTTGGTTTTATTTCTAACTTTAGTTTTAGATTATTTGTAATGATTGCAGGATGTTATAACTCTGACTGCTAAATAAAGCACACGAGCACTCATAATGTACTATGTACTATATACCAATAGAATATGGATTGCTTAGCTAAAATTTATGAAGATTTCCTTTGAGAACTTAACATCTCATTCATGGGCATTGAATGGGTATTTATGATCCCAAATAGCTTAATGTGTGTTTCTTTCAAGATATATTCAAATAGACAGGCCTCCATAATGAAAATATGCCAGCCAAATGTCGGATCCAGTGTTGAAATTATGGCAAGTAGAAATATCACCTTATGTGTTATTGCCATGGGAGTTCAACATATCCTGCCCCAAAGTATGTCTGACCTAGAATTGTTTGGTAGTGTTGCTGGAACACACTATTCTCCACTACTGCCATCCCTCACTTTTAATGAGCAGCAAAACAGGTTCTGTACAAGACACTGACTAGTTGATTAACGATACTTTGGAACCAGAAGACTGATTTTTTTTCAAGAATTTGTTGCAACAGTATGGAATATTAAAGGTGTGGGTGTGAAGAGCTGACATTTAAAAAGTTCCAAAGAAGCATTAGATATCATGTCAATAAATGTACTGTCTCATAAAAGATGAACTTGGTCTGACAGTGGAATGTAAAACCTGCCTAGCTTCAGCAGAACCTTGCATTTGTAAAACCAAAGTGTCAGCCCCAGTAAGTCTGCAATTATTCAAGTCTATATTACCAGCAGTTGGTCCAGTGGACCAAAGATAGCTCCCTTAAAGGCAGGTCTGTCACAACCTTCCTTGCATCTGTGTGCTTGTGAGTAATTATAGCTGCATTGTAATGTCACTTGGTAGTTAATTAAAAATATGTGTGCATGAATAGCAGATCCTCCCAGTTCAACAAATCTCATTTGTCAACTGAACCGATAAAGAAAAACTTAGTCTCTCATTTCTGGCAAGTGAGACAAAATCCAAATTCCCTTCAGTCATCAAAAGATCTGTGGGTGGGTTAAATGTTGCAATTGCAAAAGAGAGAAAGCTGTTTTTGTGAGTAGGTTTGGTGTATATATTTTTCACTCCTGTACACTGTCATATCCTATAGCATTTCCATATTCTGTGCTTGAGGAGGAAAGATAAGAAATACCAAGTTAATTGTTCATACCATTCAAGAATAGAATTGTTGATGCAATATCTGAATCACCTTCAAATTACTCAGCAACAGAGTAATTTGACGCCAATATTCATCCCACAGCCCTTGCCACAGGCAGTGCGCATCATAGTTTGCTCAGTCCATCCAAACCACAGTGTTTCCTATTTTGGTTTAATTAGCTGGATCTGGTTGCATTGGTACAGTACCCACCTTATGGATGGGCCTTGGGCTTGGAATCTGGACAACAGCTCCATGTCTGACAGAGAGAATGCTGACCTCATGATCTCCTGCTGGTGTTGTGGTGTCACAGCTATAAAACCTCGAGGCTCTAAGATCCAATGGAGATCAATCCGATTTATTTTAATGGTTCCCTTTGTCTTGTTTCCAGGTCCACTTAGACCTCTCACTCTGAAAGATCCCTAGCATGAAGTCCTGCACCAACTTCCTGGGACAACACTGGCAATGAACTCTTCTTGATCATAGAGCAAGGAAAATGAATAAATGTGATGTAAGGATAATAGTGGGCTTGGCTGTGATGTCTCTGGGATTAATTAATCAACACACACTGCCTAGTTCCACAAATGAAGAATGGCCACCTCAATGAGATAACTAGGCTTCAACTTTAACTCAGAGTGGGCTCAGTACATGCAGGGGCTGAAGCCAGAGACAAGTTTGCATGCAAAATATTCGCTCCCCAGTCTCATTTCCATATCATATCGGGAGCCACTGTCTGGCTGACGGATGCCGCTTCCATGGCCCATGGGAACGTGGGGTCACGATTGGGAAATTTGCAGATGACACAAAGATTGGCCGAGTAGTGGATAGTGTAGAGGGTAGCCATAATCTCCAAAACAATATAGATGGGTTGGTGGATTGGGCGGTAAAGTGGCAGATGGATTTTAACATAGAGAAGTGTGAGGTCATACATTTAGGGAGGTCAAACAGTTACAGGGATTACACAATAAATGGGAATATACTAAGAGGGGTAGATGAAGTGAGAGATCTTGGCGTACAAGTACACAGGTCCCTGAAGGCAGCAGTTCAAGTAGACAAGGTTGTAAAGAAGGCATATGGAATGCTCTCCTTCATTGGCAGAGGTATAGAATATAAAAGTAGGGATATAATGTTGGAATTGCATAAAACACTGGTGAGGCCACAACTGGAGTATTGTGTGCAGTTCTGGTCACCACATTACAGGAAGGACGTAATAGCTCTGAAGAGAGTGCAGAGGTGGTTTACACGAATGTTGCCAGGGTTAGAAAAGTGTAGCTACGAGGAGAGATTGGATAGGTTGGGGTTATTTTCCTTAGAATAAAGAAGGCTGAGAGGTGACTTGATTGAGGTGTACAAAATTATGAGGGGAATAGATAGAGTGGACAGGATAAAATTGTTTCCCTTGATGGAGAATTCTAGAACCAGGGGACTGGATTCAAGATAAGTGGCAGAAGGTGTAGGGGGAACATGAGGAAGAATATTTTTACGCAGAGGGTAGTGGGTGTCTGGAATTGCCTGCCCAAGTTGGTGGTAGAGGCAGAAACTTGAAACTCTTTTAAAAAGTACCTGGATTTGCTCTTAAAGTGCTGTAAGCTGCAGGGCTATGGGCCGGGTGCAGGAAAGTAGGATTAGAAAGGGCACCTGGGTGTCCTCGGGCTGACATGGACAGGATGGGCCGAATGGCCTCCTTCTGTGCTGTAACTTTTCTATGGTTTCTATGGTTTCTAATGGCTGCCAGCAGTCAGTTATATTTCTGACACGGAAACTCCTATTAGGATAGGAGGGAAGCTGAGTCAAAAGAGGCCCAAGGTTAATTTTGATGTTTGGAGGAGCAGATACAGATACAACATTTCTTCTTGTGGGGAAGAACAGAATTTGAGGCTGTCATTTTAGATAGTCACCAAATGATTAGAGGGTAGAACTCGTTATCACAGAGAACAGTTGAAATGAATAGTATACAGGGAAACTAGACAAGCATTTGAATGAGAAGGAAATAGGTTATTTCGATGGTAGATTTGGTTATGAAAGGATAGAAAGAGACTGGAGTGGAGCATAAACATTGACATGGGCTGGTTGGGCTAAATAGACTACATCTGTGCTGTATATCCTAAGTAATCCTGAGGAATCCTAGGTACTGCTCCTTCTGGCATACAAGCAACAGGGGGAAATAAAATACTAAAACTTACCTTTCTGGCTTCTTCTGGCCTGGACAGATTTTGTTCCTGGTGGGAGAGTTACTAATGTTTCCCCCACCCAGGTCTCAGGTTAGTGTTGAGTCTTCAGACATGCTTATATAAATATGACGTTCAAGGGCATTACCATCGCTAAATCCCCCATTATCAACATCCTGAGGGTTACCATTGACCAGAAACTGAACTGGACTAGCCATATAAATACTGTGGCTACAAGAGCAGGTCAGAGGCTAGGAATCCTGAGGCGAGTAACTCACCTCTTGACTCCCCAAAGCCTGTCCACCATATACAAGGCACAAGTCAGGAGTGTGACGGAATACTTTCCATTTGCCTGGATGAGTGCAGCTCCAACAACACTCAAGAAGCTTGACACCATCCAGGACAAAGCAGCCTGCTTGATTGGCACCACATCCACAAACATCCACTCCCTCCACCACCAATGCACAGTGGCAGCAGTGTGTACCATCTACAAGATGCACTGCAGGAATTCACCAATGCCCCTTAGACAGCACCTTTCAAACTCACAACCGCTAGCATCTAGAAGGACAAGGGCAGCAGATACATGGGAACACCACCATTTGGAAGTTCCCCTCCAGTTCACTCACCATCCTGACTTGGAAATATATCGCTGTTCATTCACTGTCACTGTTCCTTCACTGGGTCAAAATCTGGAACTCCCTCCCTAAAAGCACTGTGGGTGTGACTATACCACATGGACTGCAGCGGTTCAAGAAGGCAGTTCACCCCACCTTCTCAAGGGCAATTAGGGATGGACAATAAATGCTGGACTAGCCAGCAACACCCACATCCCATGAATGAATAAAAAATAAATAGGATTCCATGACTTGGGTACTAAGTCCTTGCTGCCTTCAAAAACTATAGTCAGCTAAATCAGGAAGAGAAAGGATAGGATAATTGCACCTCCTATCTGGTTTCCACACCAGGGTGGTGATGGAGGGTGGGGAATTAAAATTGAGACCAAAATCTTTGAAGTTATTTTTGTTCCCAAAAACAATCTCAATGAGATATTGAAAACAATTGTTCATTAGCACCGGTTAGGAAATGCCAGCACAAGTGATTACTTGAGGCAGAGGATTTTAATATTTATTGTAATTGTCACTCTTCAGATTATTGTAAAACAATTCAAAATATCAAAACAAATGGGAGGTCTTGTCCAAGAAAGTGAATATTTTCCAGATATCATTTGTTCTGCATTCTCTACTTGTTCTGGAGACTACTGATTTAAATCCTTGATTTCAGTTGCTGGCAGTGAAAAATATCATATCAGAACTCAAAAATGCATTTCATTGTATCTTAATAATACAAGCATTAGGAAAAAAAAAATCAGTCCATCCAGTTTGCTGTGTATCTAGAGCCTATTTTTAGAATCTGATCTATTTCCTACCAAGCCTATATATCCCTTTTCTCCTGACTTATTCAGTTGTCTAATTCCTGGCAATTGTATTTACTGTGGTATGTGGCAGTTTACACAGCAATGCTTAAGAAGTTATTTCTTAAATTTAAATTGTAGTCTTTTTTAGCACCATGTCTTTGGTTCTTCTGCTAGGAATGATCACAAACCATCTCTTTATATTCACATTGTTGATTCAGTTGATTTGTTTTCGCAATTTTGATTGAGGATTGAATGTTAACCAGGATACATACCTAGAGAATTCCACTTCTCTTCTTCAAATATTGCCTTGGGATCTCTGAAATGTACACAAGAGGGTAGACAGGACATCAGTTTAATGTCTCATCTGAAGGATAAAACTTCAAGCAGTGCAGTACTCCATCAGTACTGCACTGAAGTGAGAGCCTAGATTACGTTCTCAAGTCTCTGGTGCAGGGCTTGAACCCACAACTTTCTCGCATGCAGTTGCTAGTTCTACTACCTGTACTGAGAAATGATTGGAATTTTTCTTGTCCTTTTCTAAAATCTTTCTGTTACCTCTGTATCTTTTTGCGGGTTTGATGTTCGCAGAACATTATATTCTATATATTGTCTCAACAACACTTTATCAATAACAATCCTTGGTCTTATAATGTCCCTCTGTAAAGCCAATGAGATTGATGCTCTTCAGCCACTGCTTAGCGTGCAATGAGCTGACCTTCATCTTATCATGGATCAAGATTACCTCAGTCATATATATTTCTAGCAGTCTTTGTGCTAATACAAAGATGGAAAGTTGGTGTGGTGGGGTGGTGGAGGTGGGTGGTTGATATCCTGTACTAATAGGCATTAAAGGACCTCCTGGTCAGTTTTAAAGCTGTCTTCTGAACAGGGGTTAAATAGCTGGAGCAAGGACAAAGTCACAAATGCTTAATTAATGAAATAGCATTGGAATATAAGAACATAAGAAATAGATGCAGGGGTGGGCTATTTGGCCCTTCGAGCCTGCTCTGCCATTCAATAAGATCATGGCTGATTTTCTACCTTAGTTCCATCTTCCTGCACTATCCCCATAATCCCTTAATTCCACTAGCACTCAAAAATCTATTGATTTATTGAATATACCCAACAACTGAGTATCCACAGCTCTCTTGGATAGAGAATTCCAAAGATTGACTACCATTCAAGTGAAGAAATTTCTCTTCATCTCAGTGCTAAAAACCAACCTTTTATTCTGAGATTGTGATCCCATGTTCTAGATTCCCCAGCTAGGAGAAAGATTTTCTCAGCACCAACCTGTCAAGTCCCTTAAGGATTTTATATGATCAATTAGATCAACTCTCATTCTTCTAAATTCCAGGGAATGTAGGCCTAGTCTACTCAATCTCTCCTCTTAGGAAAAGCCCTTCTTTCCAAGAACAAGTCTAGTGAACCTTTATTGCACTAATTTTAGGACAAGTGTGTCCTTTCTTAGGTCAGGAGACTAAAACTGCACACAGTGCTCAAGGCCTCATCACTGCCCTGTATAATTTTACTAAGACTCATTTGCTCTTACAACAAAAGTGAACACGCCATTTGCTTTTTTAATTGCTTGCTGTACCTGCCTGTTAACTTTCTGTGATTCATGTACCCCAAAATGAAACAAAGGCCTAACTAAATTACATTTAAATATTTAAAAAGTCTCAACTGAGAGAAGATCACCAGCTAGCTGATAACCAACCATAACTGCAGATATTGTTAAATCAAACTTGTGGGGACCACTGTCTTCAGATGGTACAAATCAGCAGGAGCAAAGTGCCAAGTTGTGCCATCTTATTTTAAAGATACCTGCTACTGGGATGTAATTTAGGGCTGGCACAGCTAATGGCAATACCACTAAGTGTGGCTTGAAGCTTGCCTTCACCTCTCTTCAAAAATGCTGCAGTGATGACCTAAATGAATGATATAATGGAGTGGAAAATCATGCCAGCCTGTTTACATGAGGAACTACCACCACTTCAACAATTGTCAAAAGGGTGGCTGGGTGCTGAGTTGCTAAGTCACTTGTCTGCAGGCTTCTATCTACATCCTTGGATGCCCTTTTCCAGCAGATTTGCCAGTCAAATCTATGCCCTCCCCCTCCTTGCCGAGAGCTTACAACGGGTTCAGATGCCTTTGAGTCTTTCCAAAAGCTGGAAGATTGATTGTACATCTATTCTCAAGCTACCTTTAATTGTCGGCATTCCTTTAAATTTCACCTGTGTGCAATTTACTGCCCCCACCATCTATGTGTTCTCTGTGCACCCACAAATCTGCACCTAGAACTGTGAATAATTATACAGACAATGTTGGGGTCCTGAAACCCGTGGCAAAATCCAGCCCCTAGTCTTTATGCGCTTACAAGATTTTATTTACAGAGACACATAAAGCATATTTTGCACCTCCATCCCAACAACCAGTTTTTAACTAGCTCCTATGCATATGAGCTCAGGTGAATCTCCAGTTAATGCCCACCACTTGAACATAATGAAACATATAATTAATGTACAATTAACACTCAAGGAGGTGGCAGCTTCCACATGGTTTGGGGGGGAGGGGGGGTGGGAGTGAGGGGGGTCGCACTCCGCCACCAGCAAAATGCCAGCAAGGTGCAAAATCCCCCCTAACTGAGCCTTAACAATACAAATTGGCTGCCTGCCTCTGTGAAGCTTCTCTGGGAATGTTTAACATTGGTGGGAATGCATGGGGAGTCATCATGATCTGACTCCTTCCTATCTTCCTGGCTCTCCCACTTGCAAGCCCTCCACTATGAGGCTGGGAAAATTTAGCCCTTGGTTCCAGTTCTATCCTTCACTGCCTGGTTACTTGAATTGTATTGCAGAACCCAGCAGGATATATAAAAATGTATTTTGTAGGGCCAGGAAGAACAGGAGTAGTCCAGCATATCACACAAAATTACTTTGAGCATTGGTTCTGCTGTTCTTCGAAACACTCCCTCATACCCCCTCCCCTGCCTCCTCCGCTGGTGAGCTATCATACTGTTGACTAGACATGTGGCTTCTGGACTGAGAAATCAACCAAATCCGGGAAGCTCCTTCAGGGAACTGATTTTGGGGTGGGTAGCTCAACTTCTCTATTTAGATGAGACCCAATTGTTAAGATAGCCCTTATCCATCTCCTGGACAGTTTGAGCATGCATTTCACTAGGTAACTCCATCTTACCATTCTGCAAAGATTTGCATTAGCTTTTAACCACTTAAAACTGAAATAAACCTGGAGACAAAAATAAACAGTAGCATATTTTTTATTACGAGAGGTTAGCCTTGTATGAGTAGAAATTAAACACTGACACAGCTTTATTTCCCTCAATGCATTTTTATAACCGAAATATAAGCCCAATGTGTATCCTAATATAGTATCAATGTCACAATCGATTGCTAAAATGTTTAATTGATTATTATGCAGATGATTAATGTGGAAGCAGGAAGTGTTTTTTTTATTCTGATGACTATGAATAGATCAAACTAGAAAAATGCAACTCATTGGCAACTGTGTGGATGACCATCAAGCTGCATGCAAAATGCTTGTTTATTCCTTAGTTAATTAGGCCCACACAGCTTGAGAAGCAGCAGTTTAAAGTTGGTATAAGTGGTAGCAGATGTTCTTTAAGATGTTTAATGTCCTCAATATGAAGCATTCATAGATTTAAACTCTGACAGGGATTTGTGAACAGTTGACAGTTGTGAGGATAATGTTTCAGGGAATCAGTCACATTTGTCCATGTATCTTTTGAAATGAGATGTATTTGAGTGCAGAATAAAAAAAAACCAGAAATGTGCTGACATAAGCATATTTGTTACTCCCTGATGTTCAGTGTATTTTTATGCTCGCTCTTTGAGGTTAATGAGATGTTAAGAGGAAATAAATAATTTAAAGCCTTTGGGGTGAAATTATCTAACCCCCAAAAACAAGCGTGGTGATCTTGTTTCATGATTAACCCGTGTCCTTTCATTGCATTGCAAGTAGCATGTCTAAATTAATATTGCCTGCTGCTTTACATGATTGCTGCATGCAGCTAGCACTACTCTCACTGTTCATTAACTGCATGCATCAGCAGGTGGCTCAATAGCAGCTGCTTAAAGGTAGACTGTAACTCTTAAAGAGATGCTACACTGTGGCTTCAGTGGTAGGGTAGGGTTCATTTGAAAACTAAGCCTGTGCTGTGATTCTTTGAGCAGTAGCTGAACATCTGAAAGACCATGCACCAAGGTTTTTAGATATTACATCAGAAGTCTTGGTAGAAGAAGTGGAAAGAAGGAAAGACATCCTATATCCACAGTGGGGGCAGGCCCCCAGACACATGTTCAGGAGGCAGTGGGAAAAAGTAGTAACAGAGGTCATTGTCAGGCATCTCATGTTTATCCCATTGTTTGTCTAGCAAGGGGGAATGAATGAGGCTGTCTCTCTGTATTGAGAGCCACCCTAATTCAGCAGAGCAATGTAAAATGTGAGATGTTGCTCATATCTTCAGCAGCAGCCTGGAAAAAACCAGGCACATATAAATTTTGCGCCAATATCACCTTGACAGCTACAAACAATGCAGTTATTGTCATACTATGAAGCTACCATTGTGGCTGCGGTAGTTTTCAGATTTCAGTCATAACCTCATTAGTGAAGGCATCTCAAACATTGATTATTGCTGAGGTTGAGGTAAGAGAATTGACCCCTAAAATCTCTCAGGGGTATGGCCTCTATTGAGAGCCTTTCTCCCTTCCTCCTCCCCACTCTTTTAGTAGCATGTCTTGCTCTATGTGACCTCTATTCATTCTGCAAGTCATATTCAACTCCAAGAGAAAGGCCCCCCAGGTCACCCATGACTGTATGTAACTTGCTTTAGCACAAACTCTTACATGAACAATAATTAACTCAGCACCAGCCAAACCACTCCCTGCAGACTACTGAAACTTTAGGCGATTAAAGGAAAACTGCAAATGTATGTACAATTGCATCAGCAGCCAGAAGAAATAATCCACTGGCTAACCTGTAAGTAGTTCATGATTCCTTTAACTAGTACTGGTATCCTTAATTCCATATAAGATTGTGTTCAGCTGTGCAGGGCATTGGCTGGAGTGTGGCATTTAAAAATATCAGCACCGGTGTTGAATCACTGTTGCATAGTGTTGTCATAATCTTCCCGCTCTGCATGCTGCCTGTGATCAGTCGGTGCATGTGCAAACTCTTTTACCAAGATGGCATCCTGCACAATTTCCTCGGAAATGTGCATGCATAACTTGGATCCCATTTTTAAGTATTAGGAGGCCATGTAGTGCCTAGAAGACTGGTGGTACAGAGCCCAATTTTAGGCATCCAGGAACTTCCAAACATTTATTAACTATATACAACTATTACTGGGATAGATAAGCAGGACGTTCCTTCCAGAAGCATCTCTCTCTCAGTTCCAGTGACACGTGATCTGACATCACTGATGATGTATATTAGCTATTAGCATAATAGCTAATAACCCTTTTACATCTCTCCCCAAGTCTTTCATTCTACACATCCTACTTTCCCCCTCCCCCACCCTTTCCAAGTCACTGTCACCATCCTTGACTCATCGGAAAAGGTTTGAAAAAAACAGGTGTTTGACTAATCTGCCATATCGTGTGGGCTAGGGTCACAGTCTTCTTGTGAAGGGGCCTACAAACCATCTAGTAAGTTGGTCAGGTTGTCTTCTCAGTCACCCAGGTAGTCAATCCAGTCCTGCATAGGCCGTCTGCTGGTGGACGCTAGTGCAGATCAGTTCTGCCTGAGGACACTGTGGTCAGTGTGCACAAGATAGAAGTGTGGATGAATGGACTAATTCAAAACCTGGCCAGGTCAGTTCTGGTCTCAGACCCAGACAGACTGCCCTTACAAGTGTTCTGATAAATCTGGTGTTTTGCTGTGACGGTTGTATGCCATAGTCTGTGCATATGGTAGTGGTCCTCTTTTTCCCACACCTTTACTATCTCTGTCACCATGAGACATGGTGAAAGGGCATGTGGAAAACTAGGGAGCTGAGTGCGTAATCTCTCACACATGCGTGGCAAAAATTTCCTTGAGCATGACAATAATTGCCGCTATGGTGGGCCTATGTATCATTTTGACCTTGATCCACTGAAAGTAATAATCCACGATGAAAAGAAATGTTTTTTTCTTGAAAGAAAAAGATCCATCCCGAGGTCCTCCCATAGTCACGGTTGAAGGAGGACGCCATCAGTGGTTCCTTGCGGTCTTGTCTATGTATTAATGGCACAAGTAGTATAATTGGAAATCATGGGGAGAATATCCTTCCCGTTGTGGGGGGTTGGGTGGGAGCGGGTGTGGGCGGGTGGGTGTGCAGCCGGTCGCCACCTGCGATCGGTTGGGCGGTGCCATTTTATGTGGGTGGGCCAATTAAGGCCTGCCCAGCGTGACACGTGCCCAGAAGCGCATGCACGTGAAAGAGCGCAGAAACCTCCCTGAAGCAAAGAGTTGCCTCAGGGAGATTAGTTGAAGTTCTGAAAATTTTAATAAAGGAAAAGAAAAAAAATTAAGACATATCCACTCGTGTGAAAATGTCACATGAGTTGGGACATGCCTATGAATGTTATTAAAATTTTTCATAAATCTTTAAATGCCTTCATGAAACCTCATCCCGCCCATGGATGAGGTTCCATGATAAATGCGAAGGCCGCCTGGGCTCTTTGCCTGCCCGGTAATCTTAAGGTTGGACGGGCAGCTCTGGTAAATGTTTCAATTGATACTTAAATGGCCTTAATAGGCCTTTGACTGTTCAGTGGGCATGCAGCCGACTCGGGTCCGCGCCCACCAAACTGAAAATCTGAATGGCGCCCGGTGACGTCGGGACACACACCCAACATCACCACGCGTCATTTTACGCATCAGTGAGCGGGCCCCACCCCCGCTTGCCGACCCAAAAATTCTGGCCCATGTCTTCAGCAGCTTTGGAGATACGTGGCCACCAGACTGAATTCCAAATCCAAGCCCTGCACTCGGTGATATCTAGATGTCCCAACTGTAACCGTTGAAGAATGTCTAGCCTGAGGACTCTGAGCATGACAATTCATTCATAATAGACTAACAAGTCATCCATAAAACTAAGGTGACGGCGTTGTTCAAAGTATTGATTCAGAGTAGAAATTCTAGGAACATATGCAGGCCATCCAGTAACACAGTACTGCCATATCTGAGCACACTCGGTATAAGCTTTCTGACTTGCTTGAATTCCTTCTAGTTTCTGGGAGGTCGCCAGGGGAAACTTGACAGGCAAGGAGATGTAAAGCAACGTGTACATTGTTTGGCACAGGCTTCCCCACAGGAATGCAGAACAAAACATCAGCTGTGGCTTGGTGTTTACATTGGATGTATTCTGTAGTGGAGTCAAACCTCATGAGCTATATTTGAGATCTTTGAATTCAGGATGGCATCTTCGCTAATCCTGTGGTGTTAAGCAGGGTGACTAATGGCTTATGATCGATCTGGATAGTGAAGTTGAGTCCCAGAGCATAATCTGAAAACTTTTCACAAGCTCATGTGACTGCCAGGACCTTCTTTCCAATGACAGCATACCGTTGCTCTGTTTCTGTCAGTCCTCTGGAGGCTTAATACTCCAATCTGCAAGAGCCATCTCACTGAATTTGGAAAAATATAGCTCCTAGGCCAATGGCGATGTGCAACGGTAACTATGGTGGGTAGATTTGGGTCATAATGTGTCAGTGTGTCTGTGGACATAAGCATGTCTTTGATTCTGTCAAATGCTCTCTGCTGGTTTTTCAGGAGCTGCCATAGTAGTTCTTTGATATGTGCAAGATTGGGAAGGAACTTAAGGAACTTACCCAGCTGATTAACCATGCCCATAAAACATTGAAGAGTGGTGGGAAATCCTTGATGGCTGTGGTTTTCTGGGGATCTGCTTGGATGGCAGATGTATGAACAATATGGCCTAAGAAGTTGATAGTGGGTTTAGAGAACTTGTATTTATGATTAAGTGTAAGGCCCGTGGCCTGGAAGCATTGTGACACTTTTTGCATCCAGGCATTGTGCTCCAAAGGTGGATCCAGGAATGAGAACGTCATCCATATGGCAGATGACTCCCTCCAGCCCTCCCAAAGTGCCAGTCATGGAACGTTGAAAGATCTCAGACACTGAAGCAATTCTGAATGGTAGGCAATTGAAGCAGTACCGGGTGAAGGGCGTGACAAATGTTGTTAGCAATTTGGACTCCTCGTCTAATGGAAGCTGCCAGATGTCACTGTTGGCATCTAGGTTAGTGAAAGCAGAACTCCTCACAAGCTTTGCCAAGCTTTCGTCAACAGATGCCATGAGGTGGATCTCTCTTTCTACAGCCTAGTTCAAATGTGTGAGGTCCACACAAATGCAAGAAGGGAGCATTAAGCTTGGGTACAGGCACCATGCCTGAGCACCAAGAAGTGGGTTGTGTTACCAGTGATATCACCCCTTGTGTAGCATGGAGTCAATTTCTTGCCTCACCTTTTTCAAGAGAGAATGTGGAACCTTTCGTGGGGTAAACAAACACACTGGCATGACATTTGGCTTTAAAGTAATAAGGTACGATATTTGGAGCTTCCCCAGATCTGTGAATAGTTTTAGAAATTCTTGAATTTATCCCGTTTGTCCTGGCTGTTCCGCTCGTCCATCATGTGAAAATCTAAGCAGGCTCTCTGGTTCAATATTGAGCACTCCTGATTTTGGAGAACAAATAATTTCTGTAATTTCTCTCCCCTTCTAATGAAGTGTGATAGTCATCTGCCCTTGGACCTTCAGTGTAATGTCCCTTGGACCATGGAGCCAAATGGTAGATGGCTGGAGAAACTCAGACTTCAGCCACTGTACCGTATCAGAAAGAATTGACACTCCTGTCCCTGTGTCTAATTGGTTTTGTGGCCATTGGCTATGCTATCCGCACTCCAAAAAGGTAACCTAAGATTTTGCAAGTCCACCTAAGAAAGGCACTTTGCATTCCTCTGCATCTTCAGTTTCCTGGATACTGTTTGATCTGATTGGTCTCCCTTTAAATTTTGGAGCAGGAGGCTTTCTGTTGCAGCATACTGCTTTAAAATGGGCCTGCCTATTGCAGGAATGACATTCTACATTTATGGCAGGACATTCTTCACGCCTATGGGTTTTTTTTTGCACCACAACGGGAGCACTGGATAATGGCAGCAAATGTCATTCTGGGTCTGTTTTTTTAGTGGTGGCGCTGGTACCTCTATTGCTCATAAACTGGACTGAGTCTGACTCCACAAAGCTTCTCTATCACCCTGGATTAAAATTTGTTTCTGCTTCGGTAGCTCAGCCTGTCTCACTAATTGAACTGCCTTGGATAATGTTAGCTCTTCCCAGCACTGCAGAAGATCAGATAAGGCTTCACCTAGCATGTCCACCACAATGCAGTCACGGATGTGTTCCTCCTTTAGAGCCCCCTATTCGCAACTATCAGCCAAATGATAGAGGTCATTAATCTAAAAAATTACTTTCTCCAGATTCCTGAGCGCACCTGTTAAACCTCGCCTAGTCCAAATAATGTTCCTCCAAAGACTGAAAAACAAATCAAAGACGTTAATAACCTCTTCATTGCTTGCTATGTCTTCATTCATACCCTGTCTTACTAAAATATCGTCTGCAATGCTGCCGATGGAATAGAGGAATGTACTGACCTATTCTTTATCTGTCTTCTGTGCTAACACTGAAGTAGTGCAATACCTGTTAAATGTGCGATGTCAGTTTTGCCAGTGTGCTGCTTGGTCGGGGCCTTCCATGTGGCCAAAGAAATCGGGTAGAGGTAGGACTCTTTGCATGATTGACTGCTCCTTTAATCAACTGTCTTGGGACTCAGTTGGCGCTTTCCCTTCCAATTCTTTGCCGAAGTTTTTCCCTTGCTGCTTTATTTTCGATGGCTTTCACTTTCTTGCCACCAGCAGTTTCATCAGGATTCCTTGCTATTCAGTAAATTTACTGCTGCCACCATGAAGTATCATCATAAATGGTCCAGGGTGTGTTTAACAGAGACTACTGGAAATGAGGCATGCAGGAACTTCCAAACATTTATTAACCATATGCAATTATTTACAGGGACAGATATCACAAGGCTCCTTCCAGAAGCATTGCTCACTGAGTTCCAGTGACATGTGATCTGACATCACTGATGATGTATATTGGCTATTAGCATAATAGCTACAAACCCTTTAGTATGCAAACAAACTTTATGGTTGCCGCTCTGTTGGGATCATATGAATGTCATTTTTGAATTCATGGCCAGGTGTTGATAATGTAGATAACGTATCCGATGAATGCCTTGAAGTTCTTATTTAATTACTTTCAAGGGTTAGGAAATGCTTTCACAGAGAACCCACTTCATGGAAGTGTTGCCTGTTGTTACTCTCCCACTGGAGATTAAATAAACTCCATTTTGCCACGATAATGTAATTCATCCAACAGCTGTCAGAAGGAATAATTCAATCAGCTTATTGGCCTTTCCTATTTTCATGCTTTTTTAAAATACCTCTTTGCCATTTTTTCTTCACTCAGCAAAATTTGCAGGGAATTTTCTGACACAAAATGATGTTTCCTCAGTAAATCACATGAAAATCAACTTATCACATTTTCTCCAAGTACATAACACTGTTACAGCAATTATTATGCTAAGTATTCAACAAACTGAAGTTCAAAAGTTGCAATTTGGAAAAATTCACATTATGCTGTTTTAAATTTACCCCTTCAATTATCTGAAAGAAAGCTTTGGACTGGAAAAAAGCCAATGTTGAAAATGAGGTGAGTGTATGAATGATTAAAACCCTGGAAAAAAATAACTGCAAAACAAAGCTTATTTAAAGTAATGCCTCACTTTAATGAGTTGTTGCTGGAAAATTAACACTTTGTGTTCAAAACTGTCAAATTCTTAGATAATTTCATGGATTAGTGAAACCTTTTGCAGTTAATTGCCTCTCCTTTTCTCCACTCCACTTTCTGCTTCTCTTGAAGGTATTAATTATCCACTGTACTGCTATTTGGTTCTCTCAGTAACATATCCAAATGACTATTCTTCATGTGAGTATAGACAGAGTGTCAATATATTCTGCAGTACATTGTCCAAATATTAATTATCGATGTGTGTTACCTGACAGCAGAGGCTACAATATTATGAGGGTGCCATAGCTAAATCCGACTCTGCTCTCACCTGACACCCGTACGCAGACACATCCAGCAGTCGTACGTATAATACACATTACACATTAACGGTATAGACTATATTTTTATTAACTAAGTAACACCTTAAATGTTTATAGCATATGTCATTCTTTTTTTATTGGCTTAAATAACTCCTATCATCATAACCCATTTTGAGGAATTGACACCCCAAATTCCAAAAGTGCCTGAAAATCATCCAACCTAAAATTGGGTTGGGTCTATTGTTAGACATCTGGGGTGGCCAACCCAAACTGGTGTTAGGCCCTTTTCATGTATAGGGCCTAACACTAGCTTTATGTCCCCTCTAAGAAATTGGGCCTCTCCATCAGTCTGGCCCTCTGCAGCATTTCCATTGGTTTCACAGTTAGACTCCATTGGAGTGATTCACAATTTCCCACTCTCCTGCTTTGGGAACCCATCCATTCTTAGTTGGACAGTGAACACAGAAGTGGCCTCTTAATTAGCCACTTCCTGGAAGACTCCTCCTGTCAGCAACCCATACAGTTTGATAAAGATATCCTTGCTGTGTTTTCTGAGTAATTCTTTACACGTTAATCTAGTAAGTTGCACTGTTTTTTTTTCTATATTGCTACTGTAGTAGTTGCTACTGTACTGAACTTTACCTTCCATTGCAAAACCAGTCTCCCTATTGGTCACTGGTGCAGCAGGTGTCCCCTTAGCTTTTAGTCTTCATTGCTTCTTTCAGTTTTAGTATCAGAGTTCATTATTTAACCTGTCACTCCATGACTATCACTAAACTTCAGTTAAGAACTTTGTATTGCTGTTGTGTTGGCTTTATACTCGAGACAAAAATCTGCATTCCTCTACCATTCAATTTCTCTGCAACCTGTGTTCTATATGTTTTGATACAATGACACAGCCCCAATATCTCACTGAACGTTTAGTGTGGTATCTTTTGTATGAGAAGCATGGGTAACTATGATAGTCATTGTTGCAGTCACACTTTACCTCCCCTCTTGACACCCATTGATGCACATCTCCTCATAGATTTCTTATTCAAATCAATTAACCATATTATTATAACTGAACAACATTAATTTCACACTGTCAGACCTGCTAATACATGACATGTCACCCAGGCTTTTGATAAAACTATTTTCATCAGAAGTTAAGCCCATATTATCATATCAGGATGTAACCTAGGCCAGAAGAAAGCTTCATCATAATGAGTTGTTAACCAAAGAAAGTTTATTGAAATCAAGTTAATACCAACCAAAAAAAAAAGCCAAATACTTCACTACTACATAAATCCTGGGGTAAACTTGTGAAAATATGTAAGCCATATAAGAGGCAGTTGGTTGACAGTTTGTTGCACCCTGATGGTTTTAATTTCTGGCATTCAATATTCAAACTCTCAGAGCAAGGCAGCAGTGGTTCAAAAACTCTATGGTACAAGCAAATAGTAATCTTTGTTAACAAAAAATCAACCCTGGTAAAAGAAAAACATCTACAAATAGGTACAAAGTCTAAATAAATTATTATTTGCAAAACTAGAGCAGGTGAATTTCCTTGGGTGTTCTCTTGCCCTACTGCCATTACTCTGGTGGAAGTGCATCCAAAACACCATTTACATGCTAGAGTGCGAGAAACTCCTAAGGATATTCACCCCCATAATAACGTTTCCTGATGAAAAAAATTAAGCCATTGGCTATGACAATATTTCTCACTTTTATCCCAAAACACATCCCTGAGACTTCACTGCACCAGCTGAAAAAAACTGAGCTCATCTCTAAGCCATGATGTCAGTAATCATGATTTATCAGATCTTTCCCATTCTCAAAGAATATATATTTATATGAAATAACAATGAAGCATTACTCTGAATCCTCTACACATAACTTTTAAAAGAAATATGATAGTACAGCATTCTGAAATCACAAGGAAATAAGCTGAGTATTGCTATATTTGATTGAATTATGTGCATCAACAGTTTACAATTTGACACTGCTGATTCCTAAACCATTGGACCAAACCAAAGGAAATATGCTTAATGACAAATTTTGTACAAAGGCAACAAAGTTCTTTGTGGAAGTAAGATCTAAATGTGTTAAAGCAAAATGTTTAATGGCATGCATATTTGGTATTTTGTAAGGAAATTGGTGCAGCAAGCAGAGTGTATAAGTGGCAATGCCATTTTGTCGTGTTTCTAAATAGTGGCACGCTGTATAAGTACAATGAGGTAAAAAATATATTTGCAGATGGCAGTGGTTAGCCAGTTAAAGTATTGCATCTAGTTTTAGGTTCCCCATTATAGAAAGATCATTAAAACTATACATAGCATTCGATGTCGATGCATCAGAATGATACCAAGAATGGGAACTTATAGATAGGAGGGCAGGTCGAGAAGATTTAATAGCGGTTTTAAAAATGCTGAAGAGCTATCATGGAATGTACAGGGAAAATCATTTTCCTCTGGTTGGGAATTCAGTGATACAGGGCCATTAATTTAAAATTGTCATAAGGGAGTAAGCAGAGAGGTTTACAAGAAATTGCATCTTTTAAGGGAAAATGAAATAGGGATGATAAGAGATGGGGGAACGCAAAGCAATGGGATTAGTTTTAGATTACTCTAGCAATACCCAACAGACAAGATGCTTGAATGGTTTCTTTCCGTGCTGTAAAATACTATGGTTCCAGTTAAGCATTGCAAGAACCAAAACAATCATCTTCAGCTCCCATACAAATTCCATACAAATTGTCACTGATTCCATCGCTACCACTATCTTAGGCTGAACCAGATGGCCTGTTCAACCAATATTCTATTCAACCAGCAACTGACCTTCCACCCCTTTATCCTTTCCATCACAAAGGCCCCTACTTTCATCTTCACAATATTGTGTGCCTCTGTCCCAAACGTTGTCCATTTGTTGCTGAAACCCTTCTCCATAACTTTGTTACCTTCAGACTCAATTATTCCAATATTTTTCGGGCTGACTTCCTATGTTGCACCCTCTGTAAACTTCAGCTCATCCAAAGGTTTGTTGCCATTACCCTGTCCCCACCAATGCTGCTCATTCATCACTCCTATCCTCCCTGGTCTCAATATTCCCTGTAAGGAAAAGGTAAGTATGTAAGGTAAGTATGTAAGGACTAGCTAGAAGTTCAGAGCAGCATTTGTTATGTGGAACCAGATAGGCATAAATACTTGTAAATTGCGGTGATACTTCTGAATTGAATAGAATAATTTGAATTGAATGGAATTGTTAATTGCAAAAAACTGGTTGAAATCAGCAGAAGCTGATCAAAACCAGGCAGGTAATCACAGATAACCATAGCAGGACAGGAAGACGTCCTTATATGGCTTAACTGATGGGTGACAACTTGGAAATATTCTAACCAACCAACAGCCAATCACACACCCAACTAACCAATTCAGATTCAGAAGAGGATTGTCCAAGAGCTCTTTCATAAACTGTATTCTGTTTGTAAACCCCTGAAGATACATATTGGTGGTGAGCGATCAAAGAAAGAAGACAGAAGTTACAAATCGATGGAAGAGTCCTTCCAAGCAGGAAGATTTCAGTCAAAGATCACTCCTCAGTGACCTACAGTCATCTCAGCTCAATTACTTGAGGGGTAACTGTATAATTTAATCATAAACTATATATGTATGGAAGGTTTATAGTGGCGATCTGCAGGGGTCAGTGTTGGGACCCTTGCTTTTACTGATAATTATTAATGAGAAAGACCTTGGTGTACAAGGCACAATTTCAAAGTTTGCGGATGATACAAAACTTGGAAGCATTGTGAACTGTGAGGAAGATAGTGGAGAACTTCAAAGGGACTCGACAAGTTGGTGGAATAGGTGGACAGGTGGCAGATGAAGTTCAATGTGAGGTGATTCATTTTGGTGGGAAGAACATGGAGACACAATAGAAAATAAAGGGTGCAATTCTAAAGGGGACACAGGAGTAGAGGGACCTGGGTTTATATGTTCATAAGTCATTGAAGGTGGCAATACAGGTTCAGAGACCAGTTAATAAAGTACACAGTATCCTACGCTTTATTAACAGGGCATAGAGTACAAGAGCAATGAGGTTATGTTAAACTCATCTAAGACACGAGTTTGGCCTCAGCTGGATTATTGTGACCAGTTTTGCGCACCACACTTTAGGAAGGATGTGAAGGTATTGGAGAGAATGCAGAAAAGATTCATGCAAATGGTTCCAGAGATGGAGATCTTTTTTTAATTCGTTCATGGGATGTGGGCGTTGCTGACCAGGCCAGCATTTATTACCCATCCCTAGTTGCCCTAGTTCAGAGGGCATTTAAGAGTCAACCACATTGCTGTGGGTCTGGAGCCATATGTAGGCCAGACCGGGTAAGGAAGACAGATTTCCTTCCCTAGAGTCTATAAAGATAGATAGGAGAAGTTAGGACTGTTTTCCTTAGAGGAAAGAAGGCTGAGACAAGATTTGATAGAGGTATTCAACATTATGAGGGGTCCGGAGAGAGTAGATAGGGAGAAACTGTTCCCACTCATGAAAGGATCAAGAAAGAGAAGGCACAGATTTAAGATAATTGGCAAAAGAAGCCAAGTGATATGAGAAAAAACCTTTTTGTTCAGGGAGTAATTAAGGGCTGGAATGCACTGCCTGAGAGTTGGTGGAGGCAGGTTCAATCAAAGCATTCGTAAAGGAACTAGACGGTTATCTGAAAAGGAAGAATATGCAGGGTTACGGGGTGGAGTCAGGAGACTAGCACTAAGAGAATTGCTCATTTGGAGAGCTGATGGAGACATGATGGGCTAAATGGTCTCCTCTCACACTGTAACAATCCTGTGATTCTGTATTGATGAGAAGAGTCCTGGTGAACCAAGCAGGTGTTGTTATAATGATGTAAGTCCTTGGGCTTATTTGTTGCATAAGGCACAAAGCACCAATCACTCATAAGGGATTGGGTTAACACATTGTGGGTTCAATTATTAAGGCAAGGTACATGAGAACAGTTGTACAGAGATATAAAGCTTGAAGACATCAAAGCTGTGTGTGTGTGCTCTGCTCAAAGCAAAAGTGAAACTAAGACCAGATCACATGACACATGGCTTCTAGTGATGTCATGCTTATATACCTTAAAGGCATATTACAAAGGAAGGTCTCGGTCAATGATAACTCCTAAGTGATTTACAATCATCTCAGTTTTTTGAGGGTTACCTATATGATTTTAACTGAGATTGTATCAGTCATAATTCTCAGTCTCTGAATTTAAGAGATAAAATCCAATTTACATGAGCCAGCCAGGAGTTCTAACTGAAGGCTCTAACCAGAGGTGAGGAGCTGGTGGAAAAGGCTGGCGAATGGATGGAGGTTCTCTTGCCAGGTCACATTTATGAAAGCTATATGCCTCTGGCATATAAGAAGCAAGTCCAGGGACAAGAGGAGAAAAGAAGACAACTAAAGTTAGAGAAAAATTGAACTCCGGAGGAAGGCTCGTGACAGAGAAGTGAGAGTGAATAGGTTAATGAGGAATCTCACGAAGGAACACGAGAAGTCAGAAAGTGAAAGGGATGAACAGGAGTGTGTAGAATCATGGTATCGATATCAGTTTACAGAATGCAAGCAGAAGTGTAATGAATGGGAAGAGGAGAATAAGCTTAATGTTGAGGGGGCAGAGAGAGCAGGGAAATAGTAGGAGATGTAAAAGCTGCCTTTGATGTGTTGCAAAGTGAGTCACACAGTAAACTAAACCATCGGCAGTGTGACGCCCAAATTTGGGAATTGAGGCAACAGTTGAGTACAGCACCGAGGGCTTCGTTTTTAATGAGTCAAGGGGATAGTGTGCAGATGATAGACCCCAGCATAGTGGCTGCAGACCCCAGCTGCATGCCCCCAGCTGCATGCCCCTCAGCCCCCAGATTGAAATGGGCTGGGACTGATGGCCCCAATGAAACAACAAAATACCACTGTAGATGCACAAGGGACCGGAGCATTACATACTGATTACGAGGTCCCTCGTGCCTAAGCTTAACTGATAGAATTAGTAAGAGATAGGCCTAAGTTGGGGGCAGGAAATGATCCCACCCTCATATTAGCGGCCGGAGAACAGCTAGTTGGCTTCAATGAATGCAGTGATTTTTATTTATTCTTTCATGGGATGTCGGTGTTGCTGGCCAGACCAGCATTTATTGCCCATCCCTAATTGCCCTTGAGAAAGTGTTGGTGAGCCGCCTTCTTGAACTGCTGCAGTCCATTTAGTGTAGGTACACCCACAGTGCTGGTAGGAAGAGAGCTCCAGGATTTTGACCCAGCGACAGTGAAGGAACAGAGATATATTTCCAAGTCAGGATGGTGAGTGGCTTGGAGGGGAACTTCCAGGTGGTGGTGTTCCCATCTATCTGCTGCCCTTGCCCTTCTAGGCAGTAGAGGTCATGGGTTTGGAAGGTGCTGTCAAATGAGCGTAGAAGAGTTGCTGTAGTGCATCTTGTAAATGGTACACACTGCTGCCACTGTGTGTCAGTGGTGGGGGGATTGGATGTTGAAGGTAGTGGATGGGGTGCCAATCAAGTGAGCCAATTTGTCCTGAATGGTGTCAAGCTTCTTGAGTGTTGTTGAAGTTGCGCACATCCAGGCAAATGGAGAGTATTCCATCACACTCCTCACCTGTGCTTTGTCGATGGTAGACAGGCTTTGGGGAATCAGGAGGTGAGACACTGTCTGCAGAATTCCCAGCCTCTGACCTGCACTTGTAGCCACAGTATTGATATAGCTGGTCTAGTTCAGTTTCTGGTCAATGGTAACCCTCAGGATGATGATAGTGGCGGGGCTCAGTGATCGTCATGCCATTGATTGTCAAGGGAAATGGTTGGATTCTCTCTTGTTGCAGATGGTCATTACCTAGTACTTGTGTGGCACGAACGTTACTTGCCACTTACCAGCCCAAACCTGAATGTCGTCCAGTCCTTGCTGCATATTAGCACCGAATGCTTCAGCATCTGAGGAGTTGCGAATGGTGCGGAACATTGTGCACTCATCATCAAACATCCCCACTTTTGATCTTATGATGGAAGGAAGGTCATTGATGGAGCAGCTGAAGATGGTTGGGCCTAGGATACTACCATGAGGAACTCCATCAGCAATGCCCCTGGATTGAGATGGCTGACCTCCAACAAACACAGCCATCTTCCTTTGTGTTAGGTATGACACCAACCAGTAGAGAGTTTTCCCCGATTCCCATTAACTCCAGTTTTGCTGGGGCTCCATAATACCACACTCAGTCAAATGCTGCCTTGGTCTCAAGAATAGTCAGTCTCATCTCACCTCTGTTTCAACAACACTCAAGAAGCTTGACACCGCTCAGGACAAAGTGGCTCACTTGATTGGCACCCCATCCACTACCTTCAACATCCAATCCCTCCACCACCAACACACAGTGGCAGCAGCGTGTACCATTACTTTACTGATGATCAGGAGTAGGCTGATAGGGTGGTAATTGGCCAGGTTGGATTTGTCCTGCACTTTGTGGACAAGATACATCTCGGTAATTTTCCTCATTGCTGGGTTGATGCCAGTGTTGTAGTTGTACTGGGACAGCTTGGCTAGGGGCACAGCTAGACCTGGATCATAAGTCTTCAGTACTATTGCTGGAATGTTGTCAGGGCCCATAGCCTTTGCATTATCCAGTGCGTTCAGCCATTCCTTGATATCACGTGGAGTGAATCGAATTGGCTGAAGACTGGCCCCTGTGATGCTGAGGACCTCAGGAGGAGGCTGAAATGGATCATCCACTCAGCACTTCTGGCTGAAGATTGTTGCAAATAGTTCAGCCTTGTCTTTTGCACTGATGTGTTGGGCTCCCTCATCATTGTAGATGGGGATATTTGTGGAACTTCCTCCTCCAGTGAGCTGTTTAATTGTCCACCAACTTTCACGACTGGATGTGGTAGGACTGCAGAGTTTAGACCTGATCCATTGGTAGTGGGAACGCTTATCTCTGTCTAACACTTGCTGCTTTCATTGTTTGGCATGCAACTAGTCCTGTGATGTAGCTTATTTTTAAGTATTGCTGGTGTTGCTTCTGGCATGCCTTCCTGCACTGTTCATTGAACTAGGATTTGTTCCCTGGCTAGGTGGTAATGGTAGAGTGGGGGGTTATGCCCGGCCATGAGGTTACGTATTGTGGTTGAGTATAATTCTCCTGCTGCTGATGGCCCACATGTGCCTCATGGTTGCCCAGTCTTGAGTTGCTAGATCTATTCGAAATCTATCCCATTTAGCGCGGTGGTAGCACCACACAGCACGATGGAGGGAATCCTCAACGTGAAGATGGGATTTCATCTCCACAAGGACTGTACAGTTGTCCCTCCTGCTGATACTGTCATGGACAGATACATCTGCAAAAGGTAGATTGGTGAGGATGAGGTCAAGTAGGTTTATCCTTCTTGTTGGTTCCCTCACCATTTGCCGCAGACCCGGTCTAATAGCTATGTACTTTAGGACTCAGCCAACCTAGTCAATAAGTATTGCTACTGGGCCACTCTTGATGATGGACATTGAAGTCCTCCACCCAGAGTACATTCTGTGCCCTTGCCACCCTCAATGCTTCCGTCAAGTGGTGTTCAATATGGAGGAGTACTGATTCACCAGCTAAGGGAGTGGCAGTAGGTGGTAACCAGCAGGAGATTTCCTTGTCCATGTATGACCTGATGCCATGAGACTTGATGGGGTCCAGAGTGGATGTCGAGGACTCCCAGGGAATCTCCCCCCTGACTGTATTCCACTGCCCCTGTTGGTGGGACAGAACATACCCAGGGAAGGGATGGTGATGGTGGTGTCTCAACATTGTCTAAAGTATGCTTCTGTGAGTATGACTATGTCAGGCTGTTGACTGACTAGCCTGTGAGACAACTCTCCCAACTTTGACACATGTTGGTAAGGAGGATTGTGCAGTGTCGACAGAGCTGGGTTTGCCATTGTCGTTTCTGGTGGCTAGGTCGATGCCTAGTGATCCGTCTGGTTTAATTATTTTTTGTAGACTTTGTGGCACTTTCAATATAACTGAGTGGCTTGCTGGCCATTTAGAGTGATAGAGTCACAGAGTCATAGAGGTCTACAGCACAGAAAAATGCCCTTCGTCCCATCGAGTCTGCGCCTGGCAAATAAGTACCTAACTATTCAAATCCCATTTTCCAGCACTAGGCCCATAGCCTTGTATGCCATGGCATCGCAAGTGCACATCCAAATACCTCTTCAATGTTATGAGGGTTTCTGCCTCTATCACCCTTTCAGGCTGTGAGTTCCAGATTCCCACCACCTT
Source organism: Cetorhinus maximus (assembly GCF_964194155.1). Classification (NCBI taxonomy): domain Eukaryota; kingdom Metazoa; phylum Chordata; class Chondrichthyes; order Lamniformes; family Cetorhinidae; genus Cetorhinus; species Cetorhinus maximus. The sequence goes on from NC_135894.1 coordinate 51,386,114, forward strand.
CTAGGTGAAGAAATTCTTCCTCACATTCCCTCTAAACCTTCTGTCCCTTACCTTAATTCTATGCCCCCTGGTTATTGATTCCTCCAACAAGGGGAAAAGTTCCTTCCTGTCTACCCTGTCTATGCCCCTCATAATTTCATACACTCAATCATGTCCCCCCTCAATCTCCTCTGCTCCAGGAAAAATAACCCCAGTCTATCCAATCTCTCCTCATAACTAAAACTCTCCAGCCCAGGCAACATCCTGGTAATTCTCTGCACTCTCTCTAGTGCAATCACATCCTTCCTATAATGTGGATTCCAGAACTGCACGCAATACTCTAGCTGTGGCCTAACCAGCGTTTTATACAGTTCCAGCATAACCTCCCTGTTATTATATTCTGTGTCTCGGCTAATAAAGGCATGTATCCCATATGCCTTCTTAACCACCTTATCTACCTGTCCTGCTACCTTAAGGGACCGGTGGACATGCACACCAAGGTCCCACTGATGCTCCATGCTTCCCAGGGTCCTACCATTCATCATGTATTCCCATGCCTTGTTTGTCCTGCCCAGGTGCATCACATATCCGGATTAAATTCCATTTGCCACTGATCAGTCCATCTGACCAGCCCGTCTATATCCTCCTGTAATCTAAGGCTATCCTCCTCACTATTTACCACTGCACCAATTGTGGTGTCATCCACAAACTTACTGATCAACCCTCCTACATTCAAGTCTAAATCGTTTATATATACCACAAACAGCAAGGGACCCAACTCTGACCCCTGTGGAACCCCACTGGACACAGGCATCCAGTCACAAAAAAAACCCTCAACCATCATCCTCAGCTTCCTGCCACTCAGCCAATTCTGGATCCAATTTGCCAAATTGCCTTGGATCCCATGGACTCTTACCTTCGTTATCAGTCTCCCATGCAGGACATTATCAAAAGCCTTCTTGAAGTCCAAGTAGACTATGTCAAATGTATTGCCCTCATCTACACACCTGGTCATCTCTTCGAAAAATTCAAAATTGGTCAGACATGACCTACCCTTAACAAAGCCATGCTGACTGTCCTTGATTAATCCCTGCCTCTCCAAGTGTAGATTAATTCTGTCCCTCAGAGTTGCTTCCAATAGTTTCCCCACTACTGAGGTTAGACTGACTGGCCAGTAGTTCCCTGGTTTATCTCATCCTCCCTTCTTGAATAACGGTACCACACTGGCTGTCCTCCAGTCCTCTGGCACCTCTCCTGTGGCCAGAGAGGTATTGAAAATTATTGCCAGTGCCCCTGCTATCTCCTCCCTTGCCTCACTCAACAGCCTGGGATACATTTCATCCGGGCCTGGAGATTTATTTACTTTTAAGCCTGCCAGACCACTTAGAACCTCCTCCCTTTCTATGATAATTTCTTTAATTATATCACAGTTCTTCTGCCTGATTTCCATACCCACGTCGTCCCTCTCACTTGTGAACACTGACACAAAGTATTCATTTAGAACCCTACCTATGTCTCTGGCTCCACACACAAATTAACACCATGGTCCTTAATGGGCCCTACTCTTTCCCGAGTGATCCTCTTACTCTTAATGTACTTGTAAAATAACTTTGGATTTTCCTTTATTTTACCCGTTAATGTTTTTTCATGCCCCCTTTTTGCTCTCCTAATTTCCTTTTTTAAGTACCCCCTACACAATCTAAAACCTCTGGGGCTTCCGCTATTTTGAGCCCTAGGTATCTGCCATAAGCTTCCCTTTTTCTCTTAATCCAATCCTGTATATCCCTCGACATCCAGGGTTCCCTGGATTTGTTGGCCCCACCCTTTATCTTTACTGGAATATGTTGACCCTGTACTCTCCTTATTTCCTTCTTGAATGAGTCCCACTGCTCTGACGCAGAATTACCTAAAAGTAGCTACTCCCAGTCCACTCTGGCCAAATCATATCTGATCTTATTAAAATTGGCCTTCCCCCAATTTAGAACCCTGATTTCAGGCCCATCCTTGTCCTTTATCTATCTGCAAAATGCTCCCCCACTGATACCTCTACCAGTTTCCTGGCTTCATTCCCTAAAATTAAGCCCAGGACCACCCACTCTCTTGTAGGACCTTCTACGTACTGGCTTAAAAAGCTCTCCTGGATGCATTTTAAGAGTTCTACTCCCTCTTAACCTATCACACTATGACTAACCCAGTTAATGTTGGGGAAGTTGAAATCCCCCACTATTACTACCCTATTATTTTTACACTTCTCTGAAATTTGCCGAAATATCTGCCCTTTTACTTCTCCCTGACTGTTTGAGGGCCTATCATACACTCCTAGCAATGTGATTGCTCATTTTTCATTTTTCAGTTCTATCCATATAGCTTCATTTGACTAGCCTTCCAAGATGTCATCCCTCCTTACTGCTGTAATTGATTCCTTGATCAATATTGCGATACCCACTCCTCCTTTACCTCCTTCCCTGTCTCGTTTGAAGACCCTATATCCTGGAATATTGAGCTGCCAATCCTGTCCCTCTCTCAACCATGTCTCTCTGGCAGCAATTACATCATACTTCCATGTGTTAATTTGTGCCCTCAATTCATCTGCCTTATTCGTCAGACTCCTTGCATTAACATAAATACCATCCAACCTTGCCAAACTTCCTTGTACCTTAACTGTCCTCTAATTTCTATGCCTTTCAGACTCACTTGCTCTCTCTTCTAATTTTGGCTGTGCATCCCTCCCTGCTGAACCTCCTCTGAGGATCCCATCCCCTTGTCAAGTTAGTTTAAATCCTCCCCAACAAGACTAGCAAACCTTCTCGCAAGGATGTTGGTCCTATTCTGGTTCAGGTGCAACCCGTCCGCCTTGTACAGGTCCCACCGTCCCCAGAAATGATCCCTATGTCCCAGAAATCTAAAGCCCTTCCTCCTGCACCATCTCTCCAGCCACGCATTCATCTGGACTAACCTCCTATTTCTATACTCACTAATGCGTGGCACCGGAAGTAATCCAGAAATTACTACATTTGAGGTCCTGTTTTTTAATCTGCTTCCTAGCTCCCTAAATTCTGTTTGCAGTGCCTTATCCCTCTTTCTATGTATGTCATTGGTACCAATATGTACCACGATCTTTGTCTGTTTGTCCTCCCCCTTTAGAATGCCCAGCAGCCGTTTAGTGATATCCTTGACCCTGGCACCAGGGAGGCAACATACCATCCTGGAGTCATGTCTACGGCCGCAGAAACGCCTGTCTGTTACTCTTACTATCGAGTCTCCTACCACTATCACTCTTCCCCTCTTTTTCCTCCCACCCTGTGCAGCTGAGCATGGCTGCACTCCCCAGAGGAACCGTCACTCTCACCGTTTTCCAACACAGAAAAACAGTTCTGGAGTGAGATGCACTCTGGGGATTTCCTGATTACCTGCTTGACACCTTTCTTCTGACTGATGGTCACTCATTCCCTCTTTGTCTGCACTTCCGTAAGCTGTGGGGTGACCACGTCTAAAAACATGCTATCCACGAAACTCTCAGCCTCACGGATGTACCTCAGTGCCTCCAGCTGCCACTCAAGCTCTGAAACCCGGAGCTCAAGTAGCTGCAGCTAGTGGCACTAACTGCACATGTGGTAGGTCAGAGCACAAGGAATGTCTCGGACTTCCCACATGTTGCAGGCGGTACATAACATAGGACTTAGCTGCCCTGCCATGCCTCTAGTTGAAAAAAAACCCTTTAAACTAAATGCAGTAAAAAAAAAATGTTTTCAGAGTTAACTACATTGCTGTGGGTCTGGAGTCAAATGTAGGCCAGACCAGGTAAGGACAGCAGATGTCCTTCCCTGAAGGACATGAGTGAACCAGATGTTTTTTTACAATAATTGATGATGATTTCATGGTCACTATTACTGAGGCCAGCTTTTCATTCCAGATTTATTAATTGAATTTAAATTCCACCAGCTGCCAGGGTGGGATTTGAACCCAGAGCATTAGCCTGGCTCTCTGGATTACTAGTCCAGTGACATTACCACTACGCCACTGCCTCCCCCTAAATGCAGAATATATTAATTTACTGCTGTTGGCATTGAAATCAGAGGTTTAAAATGGTATACCCAGAGTAGCAAGAATAGGTGAGAGTACCCTGGCAGGCACAAAAAATCAAATCCTCAGGGCCATGGGATACAGGACTGGGGAACTTCATGAGTAGGTAATAAGTATCAAACAGAAGCTGGGTGAGCCCCCAGAGGTATTCACCGATTGCCTCTGGCCAGTTTATGGCAGCGCCAACAGTGGAATCTGGGTTAGAAATCCCCTTGATGGGGAACCCCGTCAGCATTGGTTAAGTGCCCTGATTGCGAGAAGTCTCCTGTTATTAAAGCCCAAGCTGGTGTGTGGTGTGACCTGCAAGGAGATATGACAGAGGAGGTCGTTTGATGAAAATGAAAGCTGACGAGAGAGGGCCATAACCATACATAACCATAATTACAGCAACAGAACTCCATGCAAGTACCGTTAATAAGTTAATTAAATGGGTCTTTTTCCAAATGGCAGGCAGTGACTAGTGGGGTGCCGCAGGGATCGGTGCTGGGACCCCAGCTATTCACAATGTATATTAATGATTGAGATGAGGGAACTAAATGTAATATCTCCAAATTTGCAGATGACACAAAGCTGGGTGGGAGGGTGAGCTGTGTGGAGGATACAGAGATGCTTCAGTGTGATTTGGACAAGCTGAGTGAGTGGGCAAATGCATGACAGATGCAGTATAATGTGGATAAATGTGAGGTTATCCACTTTGGTAGCAAAAACAGGAAGGCAGATTATTATCTGAATGGCTATAAATTGAGAGAGGGGAATGTGTCCTCGTACACCAGTCGCTGAAGGTAAGCATGCAGGTGCAGCAGGTGGTAAAGAAGGCAAATGGTATGTTGGCCTTCATAGACAGAGGATTCGAGTACAGGAACAGGGATGTCTTGCTGCACTTATACAGGGCCTTGGTGAGACCACACCTGAAATATTGTGTGCAGTTTTGGTCTCCTTAACTGAGGAAGGATGTTTTTGCTATAGAGGAGTGCAGCAAAGGTTTACCAGACTAATTCCTGGGATGGCGGGACTGACATCTGAGGAGAGATTGAGTCAGTTAGGATTATATTCGCTGGAGTTCAGAAGAATGAGGGGGGATCTCATAGAAACCTATAAAATTCTAACAGGACTAGACAGGGTAAATGAAGGAAGGAGGTTCCCGATGGTGGAGGAGTCCAGAATCAGGGGTCACAGTCTGAGGGTATGGTGTAGGCCACTTAGGACTGAGATGAGGAGAAATTTCTTCACCCAGGGAGTGGTGAGCCTGTGGAATTTGCTACCACAAAAAGTAGTTGAGACCAAAACATTGTATGTTTTCAAGGAGGAGCTAGATATAGCTCTTGGGGTGAAAGGGATCAAAGGATATGGGGAGAAAGCGGGAGCAGTCTATTGAGTTGGATGATCATCCATAATCATAATGAACGGTGGAGCAGGCTCAAAGAGCTGAATGGCCTATTCCTGCTCCTATTTTCTATGTATGTTTCTATGTAAGGAAGATCATAATGCCTTTGATGAGGCAGCCCAAAATGATGTATGTGTAATGTATGGGTCAAGGTTAATTGAACAAGCCAAGGGTTACTTGTAAGAGATTGTGAGGGGAGAGCTCCCTCATGATTAATGGATTAACATTTAGGCCTGAATTTTTGCTCCCGGGTCGGGTGAGCAGAGTTGAGACATTTCCTGGCTCTGTGTACCCGATCTGGGGGAAAGAGGCCTGGAAGTTGGAATTTTCATTCCAGGGGCTGTGGGCAGCTGGGTTAGAAGTTGGACCTGCCTCCCGGAATGAATGCGGCGGCTGTTGGGTGAGGAAGCAGCCTGACCGGAAGGCTTGCCTCTGTGCTCTTAGCACTGTGTGAAAGATTGAGAAAAAACACAGCTTCACAATTTCAGACTTTAAACTTTGTCCTGCCCCAGCACACCCAATTCCCCACCAACACCATTTTGTTTCCCTTTGCATGTTTCAGTTTTTCTCTTATTTTTGCTTTCAGACAGCAGCACACCTGCACTAGGCACATCTTTTGTTTCAATGTTTCTTATGCCCCACCCTTTGGTCCTGTAAGATTAACTCTTCTGACATTCATTCTCTCCTGCCTTCCATTCGCAGACCTTCCTTTGTTCTTGTCCCTCGCTCAAAACTCCTTGCTCAAAACCTATTACGTCTTTAACATTTCCCAATTTGGATGAAAGGGCATTGACCTGAAATGTTAACTCTCTTTCCACAGATGCTGCCAGACCTGTTGAGTATTTTCCAGCATTTGCTGTTTTTATTTCAGATTTCCAGCATCTGCAGTATTCTGCTTTTCCACTGTATTTGGCTGGATACATACATATATTTCATCACATCACAACCAGTCACTCTATCCCTATTCAGCACCAGTTTAGACACATCTACTCCATGATATTTAGACGGCACAAGAGTAGAAGAGATATGTCAGGATGAGCAGAAGCAGGTGGTATTGGCACTGGAGATGGAGGACTTATGTAGGGCAAGCTTGCACATCAACATAGCTGATAAACGTAGAGATCAGGACCTCATGGGTATTTTCATTATAGAAATATAGTTTTTGAATATTCAGCTCAGAAGGCTAAAATAAAAATGAGGTTAGAAAGTAGAGATTATTAAAGATGTCCTATAAATATATCCATGACAACCAGCTGATAAAAGTAAGGGTGACATGATATCAAATGTTAAAGGATGCCAAATATACTGAATTAATTCTCCGTTTTTGTGTTCTTGGAGCAGTTTCCACAGAATGAAAGCTGAATTTCTGGGGGGATTGACGAAAGATTAAAAGATATGGAAATGTCAGTTAAACTAGTTATTGGTAGGCTAAGGGAGAAAGCTTGGTTGGACATAATGTGAGAGTTCTTTAGCAATTGCTAGCAAAGTAGGTTGAGTCTTTATATCACTAATTTTAGGGAATCATTAAAGCTGTGTGAGGATTGGAAAAGAAGCATATACCCATCTTTGAAATGGCCACAGAGATGGTCTATGGAACTAAAGGCCAGTGAGGCCATCACCAGTTGTGGTAGCGTATTAGAAGTTTATCTAAAAGAGTGAAAGAGGGATAATGAAACATTTAAATAGGTATGGGATGGTGGAATGAAATAAACATGGATTTATGGGGCGATGGTTAGAGGGGAGGGTGACGGTGGGAGACGGGGGTGATGGTTGTTGTGAAGCCTTCCTTGACAAATTTTCTGCAATTTTTTCAATCAAATACAGACCTTATTAAATTAACAATAGAAACTCTGTGATGTGACATGTCCTGTTCAGTAGGACATTTCATATTTTGTGATACTTCAGCATATAGTTTGCAGAAGACACAAAACTTGGAGAAATAGTATACAGTGACTGGTAAAATGGGCAGGCACTATCGCTGGGTTAAAATCCTGGGACCCCATCCCTACCTACACCACATGGGCTGCAGCGGTTCAAAAAGGCAGCTCATCACCACCTTCTCAAGGGCAATTAAGGATAGGCAATAAATGCTGGCCTAGCCAACGAAGCCCACATCACTTAAATTAATAAAAAAATATGGCAGATAAAATGAATGAATTAAACAGCCTTCTCACTTGTCCTGGCATCTTTAAAAATGTGAGTATACACATTAAGGGCCATTTCACACTCGGTCTCAATTTTGAGGCTGGCAGGAGAGGTTCCTGCTCAGGCATGAAGGTGGGGTTGCCTCCCTCAAGAGCCCCCTTTCCACATCGGACGCCGCACCCCCAAAGTCTGCCCCATGCAGGCCAGCAGCTCTCTGAGGGGGAACATCCTCAGAGTATTAAATGGCTGCGGGGCCTCTCTGATTGGTGGATATGCATTCCCCACTGACTCTTTAGGTGCTAGGGTGAGAAACCCACCATCTGAAAAATCCTGACCAAAGATGAAGGAACCGAACGTATCCAAATTTTCTAACAATACTAAACTAGATGGAACAGTAAACTAGAAGGGAAATGCAAAGATGCTACAGAGGGATATAGACAAGGTAAGTGGGTGGGCAATAAGGGAAATGGAGTATACTGTGAGGTAATGTGAGGTTATTCACATTGGTAGGAAGAATAGAAATAAATGGTAAGAATCTTCTAAATGTTGTTCAAAGAGATTTGGATGTATTGTACAAGAAACACAGAAAGATAATATGCAGACATGGAAAGGCAAATGAAATGCTGGCCTTATTTGCAAAGGGATTGCAGTGCAAGCATAAGGAAGTCTTCCATAATTATATAGGGCTTTGGTGAGACCAGAGGTGGAGTACATGCACTATTTAGTATCCTTATCAAAGGAAGGATGTACTTGCCTTGGAGGCAAAACAGCAAAGTTTCACTGATTCCTGGGAGGAGGATGGGAGGAGAGAGTTTCCCCTGATGAAAGAATTTGAGCAAATTGGATCTATAGTCTCCAAAGTCTAGAATTAAAGTGACTATAATGAAAAGAATGTGTGATGGGGTAGGAATGAGGTATGGATTGGCACTGTTGGCATTGGGCCTCCAAGTGCAAGCATAACTAATACAGATGATGTTGGCCCTTCCACCCCAACAATGTTTCTGCAAAGAGACATGTAAACTGTTCTCCAATATCAGCCAGCAGGTCTTGATTAATAGCAACTATCTTTTTTATCCCACTTCCAACTGTATGGGTGAATTTGCACTGAGGGCACAAGTGGGTGACAATGACCAAAACATTTGGGTATTCTAAGTCCTGGACAAGGGTATTGCACTTTGACTGTGTTGCATCTGTCCAGTACCTAGACAAAGGACACCTAGGAAAATCAGCCCCATTATTTATATTTGACTTTTTCCTGTTCATTTTGCTTCACAAGGTAATCTATGTGTAATGTTTATTCATTTCATGGTGATCCCCCATCCCTGCTCCTTAACCATGAATGCAACCTATATGTCAACTGTGTGGCTCTTGCAAGATTCTGGAATTTGTACAGTGCTCCTTTATTCTCCAGACCCTGGATTCATTGATATACACTTGGTGAAGATGTACCATTTGAAACATCAGTTTATTTTTTCTACAAAAATATCGCAATTTGCAAACATTGTTTTAAAAAAGCACAGATTAACTAGGTTCTCATCTCATCCTTATTCATAGGAGATTTCTGCTGCAAAATGTTTGCCTAAAATGGCAGTGACTAAATGATAGAAAGCAATTCAGCATGTGAAGCATTTTGAGACATTTCAATGATATAATAAGGTGCTGTAGAATGGTAACTACTAATGTTTATTTAATTACACATTCAGAACATAGCAGTATTACAATATAATGCAAATGAATTTTTTGCACTTATTGGGCAAAGCTGCAATGTTGGAAAAATATTAATATGGTTTCATGTAGCAGCATAACACATCAGTAAAATCAGAACAGTCATTTTATATTGGAAATTTTATCATGTATAACAAAAGAGATCAAACAGTTATGTCTTACCTGTGGGAAAGCTTAATTTTTGGCAGATAACACTGCTATAAAGAGTTTAAATATCAGAATAAGTCATTCCTTAAATTAATTAAATCCACCACAACCTCCTCCAAATAATTGTCTGAAAAAATGTTTTAAATTCAATAGCACTTTTTTTGCTGTGTTAAGCACATATTACAATATGTGGAGTTGATTAAATGCTGCTAAAAGTTTTCAATATGTATATGGTATTTTTCTTTGCAAGTACCCTTGTCAGGTCAGTGACCTCCATTAGCCATCCTGCTGCTGATTTCTGCTTGAGGGCTTTCAGGTTTACAACAAACTTTAAAAATCTTGTGTTAGGTGATTAGTGCCCTTAACCTGACTATCTTGTAATTTTATTTTATTTGAACAAATAGTGTGTCATAAACAGCACAAGCAGTGCTCACAAACTTGATTACATATTCAATACAATATCCTTAAAAGAAAGCCTGAATACAGTAATAACTAACTGTACACACAGCTATTTAGCAGCAAAGAATGCAATGCTGGATTGGGTGATCTGTTTTAAAATATACCATTGGATTTTTGTTCTCATCAAGGTGAGGAATGTCTCCACTGTGGAAATGAAGGTATGTCAGTATTTTGGTGCTACAAGAGGGATTCGGGAACACTACTTCAAATACAGAGCCTTGATGGATAAAAATGAAGATCACAGAACTGGCTTGTAGTATTATATGTTCATGCCTTCATCCAACTCCAAGTCAGGAGCTTCACTTCAGAAAATAACACCTTGGATGTAAGCATCAAGTGCTTCCATCTTAAATATTGGATGTGAGTGAAATGTGCAGAGTGAAGCCTTTTCCACTCCACATCGACTACACAACTTAATTCTGACCCTCAGGAACATACTACCTACTTCATCAGTTTTATGATGAGAGCCCATTCCTTCAAAGAATTTAAGGGTAGCTAATACTCTGCAGCATAGTTAAGGTGAACAACTCAAATATAATCATAAATGAAAAAAATCCAACCACTTTGGCCAATTTATTTGGAATTGGATGTTCAGAAATTTCTATATTTCAAACTTGAACCACTGAATTTCACATAGAATAACAACTGGCAAATAAGGTATTGAGTAGAAATTGTTATATGTTCCATCTATTTACTGGGTGACAAATGGCATAAAGCATGCCAACATCGCAGTGGACTGCTAACGCCCAATCTGCATAGGCATTGGTTTCACTACTAAATTTTAAGACCCATGAATATGATAATTAGGGCCTTATGACCTGTTGAAGGGCCCCTTTACAAAATTAGTCACCAAGGATTGTTCAGCAACCACCATGGTCATAAATAATAGATAGGTTTAATTTTTTTTTAAACTCCCTGTGAAGTCAGGGGAAACAGGAGTCCTCCATAGTCTTCACAATCGTCCCTTTGCCCAGTTGCAAATTTGAGAAAGAAGTACATTCTGCCAAACTAGAAAATTAACAGATACTAACTGGCAGGTTGAAAAAAATTGCTGACACAGGCACCAAATATCCATTTAGAATCTATTGTACTTCTGTCTTTCAAGAAAACAATGAGTTATCATGAAAGAGTTATAGATATTTAAAAATGGAAATAGAAATAGTTTTGGGAACTTCAGAACAACTTTTCAGTGTCCAGTGATTCTGGCAATCATGTTAATTTGTCTGTTGAATTTTTTTACAATATGTGCTGACTCTAACCGCCTTGTGTCTGGTGAAACTGCAGGACCATTTCAGATCCCAAACCTGACCTCTGGATTAGTAGGCCTTCCAGTTGCTCTTTGCCAGAGCAAACCAAATAAAAACCTGCCTTCTCCAGGCTTCCTGACATTTATATTTCTATGTTTATATTTTCATATTTCAAATATCTTTAACTCTTTCAATTGGGGAAGGTGGTCAAAATGGCATGGCCATCTTGTCAAAGGAAACACTTTCTGCCTAGAGGGACTATGGCACGTTTCAAAGAAGCTCATCGGAACTTGGAATTTTCAGGCTGCAGCACCCATAGGGATAGTGAGGAGACCTGGTTATGCTGGTCTCTGGGTCTCCCACTCCTACCTGGAGGTCCAGCTAAGACACCTGAGGAGCTCCAATGAGGTGAGTTCTTCCAAGAAAGGGACGAAAAAGACAGCCTACCCAACCAAGCAGGCATGGATGGAAGTAGGCGAGGGAGTCAGCAGCAGGGATCTGGTTCCTCCAACCTGGAGACTGTGTACCAAGAGGATCCAGGACCTCAGGAGGGCATATGGGTGAGTGGTATAATATTTTCTCACTTGTCCAGCACTCTCTTGCACAACATGGCTCAGGTCAACACACCTGGCAGCTCCATTCATTCTTCTCACATCCCCAACTGAGCAGTCAACACTCACTCTTGCCGTCAGCCTACTTTCCTCTCACACCCATGTCTCTCACAGCCACCCTCCACAGTGTGGTGTCCTTCCCTCCTGTACATCAAGCCATTATGGGCACCCACAATTCCCTGTTTTCTCTCCTTGTGGATGAAGAGACCAGAAAATTTGGAGGGAGGCAGTGGTGCTGGATGGGAGGAGGCAAAGTGGGGGGTCATCCTGTGACAGGTACTTTGTTCGCCATTGGCAATGCATGCCCACCTGGTCCACTGGCAAGGCAATCTTGTTTCATGAGGATAAACGTGATAGCAGTGATCTGCCATGGGAGCCGGAGTCTGCTGAGGCACTGGTGCTCAGCCATGTGAAGAGAGCTGATCCTCTGCCCATGGACCCTGTGTTGGGGGTCTTGTTTCCTCCCTGCTGGGTTACAGGGGCTACCCCCTCAGCCTTGTAGAAGGACATTTGACTGAGGAGAAGATAACTGGTGCTGGTGTTCCTTCTGCTACTGCTGCTAGAACAGTTAGTAATGGTACACCCCTTGCCCTTGACTCTCAGCAGAGGCAGACAGTGCAGCTGTGTAATGTGCCCCCATGTGCTCCGAAGGGTGGCAGCAACAAAGTGCAGCTAAAGGTGAGTGAACTGCTGGACAGAGGAAGTTACTTACAAGAATTTGGCAATCGCCTGTAAAGCAGTGATAGCATTCTCTGTTAGAAGGAGTGCTTCGCACAGAAGTTTTTTTACCTGGCCAAGGCTGGAGCTCTTCGGGGTAACTGGTTAAATTCTTCCCAGCTCATTAGTTTCACTGACAAAGGTTTTCCTGCTGCACACTCACCATTTCCAACTTATCAGGTTGCAGGTATAGCGTGACTGATCCCTTGTTGGGAAAGAGAGAATCCACGTGTAAAACTGCTCTTAATCACCTTCTTAAGTACTTGATCAATTGGCTACCTGTGTCAGCTGCATGGTGGTTTCGGACTTCATGGTGAACCTGCTCCTGGCAGGTAGGAATGGGAGACCCAGAGACCAGCATAACCAGATCTCCTCACTATCCCTATGGGTGCTGCAGCCTGAAAATTCCAAGTGCCGATGAGCTTCTTTGAAACATGCCATAGTCCCTCTAGGCAGAAAGCGTTTCCTTTGACAAAATGGCCACGCCATTTTGACCACCTTCCCCAATTGAAAGAGTTAAAGATATTTGAAATATGAAAATATAAACATAGATGAATGGTCGTGGGAAAATGTCAGGATAGCGACCCGACTGCATTTTCTGCAATTTTCCCCAGCTCCCCCAACGCCACCCCAGCTCACCCCTGCTCCCAATACTGCCTTCCACGGCCTAGGAACCTGTGGGCAGAATGTTACGCTGATCGGGCGGGCACGCCCCCGATCAGACGTGAAATCACGCGGGGTGACGCCGGGGGAGCATTTCGACGTCATCATGCGCTCACGTGATATTTCGGTCAGTGGGCTCGTGTGAGTGTTGGAGTTGCACGCACCATCACTTAAGAAGCCAGTTAAGGCAATTAAAAAGGTAATCCACCACGATTTCACGCTGCCCATGCGATTTCGCACTCGTCGCACAGGCAAAACGGGCAGGCGGCCAGCTGGCACTTTGCATAACCTCATCCAAGGGTGGGATAAAAAGGGTCAGCAGCATTGCCAGTGCGAATAGTGAGGAGTTTTGGAGATAGTTTGCTGCTGGTTGCTTATTGGTACTTGACAGCTTCATCTCTGTTCAGTGCTTCATTCTTAGCATTTCCAGGCTTCATTTCAGAATTCATTGGTGTCTCCAAGGCCTCCGGAGGATTCAGACAGTGTGGACTCTTCCAGGTATCAGACAGCCTTCCCTTACCTTGGTAACAGGGATTGTGGTATCTGCTGGTGGCACCTCCTCTGAGGAGGAAGGGAAGAGCAGAAGGGAGAGGAGGCCAGGTATCCCAATGCAGCTTCCAGGGGAGCGACCTGTGGGAGGAGGGGCACAGGCACAAGGGGCACTGGGCCAGCAGGTAGTCCAATGTGTTAGGGGCCGCAGAAGATGCCACTCTCCTGCTGCCAGGGTTTACAGGCGGCGATGCAGTTACCTCAATATGTCTGAAGTGCAATGCCGAAGGAGGCTCCGCCTCTCAAGGGAGACGGTGATCGCTATCTGTCAGGTGATTGGGCCTGAGATCAGCTTTGACTATGTGGATGGACACCCCATGCAAGTGGTTCTGAAGGTCACAGTGGCCCTCAACTTCTATGCATCCAGCACTTTCCAGGGGTCAGTGGGTGATCTGTGTGGAGTCTCCGAATCAGCTGTCCATAGTTGCATCAAACTAGTGACAGAAGCTCTGGTCAAGTGGGTATTGACCATTATTCTTTACTGTACAGGCAAGGACAGCCAAGCTGAGTGAGCCAGAGGCTTTGCAGCAATTGCTGGCTTCCCCCGTGTCCAGGGTACAATGGACTGCACACATGTGGCCATCAAGGCGCCAGCAGGTGAGCCCGGTGCCTTCGTCAACAGGAAGGGCTTCCACCCCATGAACGTGCAGATAGTGTGTGATCACAGGATGCTGATTCTGCAAGTCTGTGCAAGGTACCCTGGCAGCTCCCACAACGTCTACATCCTCAGGCACTCCCGGGTGCCGAGACTCTTCAGTGCTCTGGCTCGGCTGGATGGATGGCTGCTGAGTGACCAGGGCTATCCGTTGAAAAGGTGGCTTATGACGCCTCTCTGCCACCCAAGAACAGAGGCAGAGCAGTGTCATAATAGGACTCATTCCTCCACAAGAGCAGTGATGGAGAGAACCATAGGTCTTCTGAAGATGTACTTCTAATGCCTGGACCATTCAGGGGGAGCACTACAATACCCTTCAGAGCAGGTGTCACTGATAGTGGTTTTATGCTGCACTCTCCACAGTCTGGCACTGGCAAGGGGGGACCTACTGGAGGAAGAAGATCTTGGTGGAGCTCCACAGGCCACAGAGGATGAATCCAGTAGTAATTCAGAAGGGGAGCATGGTGAGGAGAATGCTGAGGGCATGGAGGCAGACCTCGGTAACCTCCAGGGAGGCAGGGACACCAGGGGGGCTTTGATCCAACACTCCTTCAGCTAGGCTACCAAAGATCTGCTGCCACCTCATGCCAGGGCTACCGCCTCCATCCAGGATGTCAGAAATGCCCCTGTCATGTGAACCCAAAGTCCACTCAGTGACTGTGCAATAAAGTTTAGAGCCACTCACGTCCAGCGTTATATACTGTCACACCCTGCACCAAAAATAAAAGTTGAAGCATACTCAGGCTATCAGAACAAAAGCAAATTTAATGTTATTGTCACATTGAAATCACATGGACATGACCATTACTGGTGTTGATATCCAGTAGACATATAAAGCAAACATAATTGAACAGAAGATCACCCATGAACAGTCCCTCTTGTGCTCATGGTGCCTTAAAATTATGTTTGTGAGTGCTATATCTTGGTGGCCCCCTTTTCGCTGGCAGCAGCATTGGAGACAGTCTGGTGACTCTGCTGTCTTGTTGGCCTTGATAACCTTGGTGGGCGCCCTCTGGCTAGTGGATCCTGTGATGGCCCTGCCAAGGAGGAAGTGGCTAGTGGCATGGCTGGCATCTCCATAGCCATTGCAGCCTCATCAGATGCCATGGTCACTGGCGGAAGGGCGGAGGAGCTGCTGCCATCATCCAGACTGCCCTGAAAGGAGCCTGCTGAGATGACAAGCGTGAGGTTTCTCTGGGTCTCCCTGCTTGCCATTGATGGACGGGCAGCTAGCTGGGATACTGGGTGCCTCATCCATCTCCCATGCTGACACTGACCACCTGAGGTCATTGCCTGTGTGAAGGCTTGCAGGCCTGAGTGCAACACCAGGAACCCCTCATTCTGTCCCTGGAGCTGCCTCTCCATTAGAGTCGCCGCTCTCTCAATGCTGGACGTCCAGCATCTGCCGCCAAATGAATGATTCCAGAGGTTCTTCATCTGCCTTCGAATGGGCATCGTCCTGGTCTCCAGCAGTCCTCCGACTGCTGGCACCCTGGCCACTCTCTGCCTCTGCCTGCACCTCAAACGGGTGGTAAGTGCCCTCACCAAGCTGCGCTGACAATGTATTCGATGATCTAATGCCCACCGAGGTGCTGGTATCTGCGCTGGTGCCTGGTTCAGAATGCGGGTGTGATGCAGGTGCAGATGCAGTCCTCTGGCATCAGGGGTGGTCCTTCTGGGTCCTAACAGCGACTGCGTGCTGGCGAATCTAAGGGAGATCAAGGACACATCATTAGTTAAAGTTGTCACACTGTCACTGTGCATGCCAGGCACCTGGTGAGACAATGGAGATCTGCATCACGGTGCCATCTTCTTTCAATGATCAATGGAGACTCCAGGTTTGAGGCTCCCATCAATTAAGAGATTACACAATCCAAACTCCCACCTCTGTGCACTGCACTCTTACATTCATCTGACACCCCTGCCTCTCCAGGGCTGGTTGCATGGGGAGTGTGCTGGTTCTACATCTCCAGGGCGCCCTGCTCGAACTTGGTGAGCAGCAGCAAGTAGGGCGGGCCTTCGCCCATCCGTGACCTCTCCAATTGTTTATGGCTTTTCTTCTCCTGTAAGGACAGAGGAGCATTCTCTAGAATAGAGAGTCCACTCTCTACCTGCAGCACCATTGCAGTCTGGCCAGCCCGATCTGAGGAACACCTTGCAGGTCTTATCCAAGTCATGGCCCTTGTGCCACAAGGCAGTCCAAACTGCCAGGGCTCACTCCCTTGGCCATCTCTGGCATCATTATCAGCTGGCACTCAGACTCTAACACCCCTGAGCTCCACGGGGGGATGTCCAGCCCTTAACACTTCTGGACACTGATCCATGCCAACATGGTACTCACCCTTCCTGAGCACAGCAGGTCATTGAACCTCTTGTGGCACTGAACCCATATGCAGTGCACCACGTCATGGCTGCTGATCTGCGCCTCCACCTCCTCCCAGGCTTTCTTCGTGAGATGCGGTGGCCTCCTCTTCCCATCTCTGAGGACAAGGGTGTCCCTCCTGGCAGCCGCCTCCTCCAGGAGCATGGCGAGGCACTCATCCGAAAAGCGGGGGGGGCCGAGTGCCGACCCGACCTGCCCTCCCACCTGGCGTCTCCAGCCGCACTTGATTCTATAACTTTGCTGTTGAAAACGCAGAAGGTACGTTTTTCCATGACAGCCTTCTGGGGGTTGCCTGGGCCACCTTTAAACCAGCCGCCAGGTCGCCATTGGACCCAGCGGCCGACAGGCCAACACCCCCGCCCCCGCACGCCCCATCCCGACCATTGGGAAGCCTCATTTCATGCTGGGCGGGCCTTAATTGGCCAGCCAGCGTGAAATCGCAGTCAGGGGCCGCGATTGTGGGCAGCGACCTATTTCCCAGCCGATCCCAGGCCCACTGGTCACACCCGCCCGCCAACCTGAAAATTCTGCCCCATGTATTTACAATAATTCCAAGCAGTAGTGCATTCTAGATGTACAAAATAAAAGCAAATCATTATAACTTCTGTAACTGTCTTCTACTCCATGGCAACCTGAAAGCAGAATTTCATAAATTGAGGGGATGCTGAATGAAACAAGTCATTGCTATCTTCAAGTACAACAGCAGGATACTGTGAATGCTGGAAATCTGAAGTGAGAACAGAAAATTCTGGAAATACTTAACAGGTCAGGCAGAAGCCATGGAGCGAGAAACAAAAATGATTTCGGATTTTGATGAATGGCCAATGAGCTGAAAGATTGGCCGGGTTTTGCAGAGGTAGCAAACTTTCATTCGCTGTCATTACTCCGCTGACAGAATTTTTGTGAATCTGGGTATGCACAAAATACTGCTGAAATCCAGAGATTACTGTTGGTGATACTGCACTGCTGCAGAAAGTGCATTGTCGACATCTCCGGTTTCCAATCCCTCAGCAATCAGCGAATTGACAAAAACGTCCACTTGTACACTGTTAGCCTCAGTGTAAAAACGCTTGAAAAAAATACACCGTGTAGAATGTGGTGTAACTAAGTTTTTAACGGTGTACTAAGTTCATAATTACAACTAAAGACCCTGACTGGCCCTGAAGAGTTACTTTTATATTTGAGGAAAGCCAAATTTTTTCATTATTTTTAAAAAACCCATGGCCTGAATTTTTAGGATGGCGGGGTCTTGTTTCCCGCCATCCAAAGAGTTGATGGGGAGCACATCCTCGCCAACTCCGCCTGCTCTGCAGCCAATTTTAGGTCCATAAAATGCCCCTCAGTCAGGAGGAAGTCCCGCCTTAGAGAGCTGCCAGCCAACCTGATTGGCGGGAAGCTCTCCAGTCCCTGCAGAGACAGCACTGCAGTAGACAGAAGAGGAAGTTCAAGATGTCACGTAAACTAAGGGCAAATCATCCCAGATTTGCACTAAGTGCAGTAGCGGGCGAGAAAAGGAATGTTTCTCCCACTGGCCGCAATGGTAGGTTTTTGCACCTTATCATCCCAATCCCACCTCATTAATCATGCATTCCGGAAACATGCTATTTCAATGGCTCTCATTTGTCCCTGTGCTGACGGTGAGGTCGGTGCTGCTCTATCAAGTGAGGATCCAGCAGTGTAACATCCATCAGACAACCATGCTGTAAGTCACTTCCCCTGCCATGCACTAATTATCTATCCTTGCTTTCACAGGACATCTGGGAGACAGCCAAGGGAGTCCACAGCCCAGGACATCCAATCAAGCCCTGAAGAAACCTCTGAAGAGGAATCTGAAGGCACCTTCGCTGAAGACCTGTCACAGTGCTCACACACACCCTGCACCAGCGCAGAGACAGACACCTCAGTGTGACCTACCTTTAGAGTAGTTCGGGATCACAGTCTGGTGAGGGTGTTGCACTGTCTGATCCACAGCAGGCGGTGGCAGGGACTTCCCAGGTGTCACGCACTCAGAGGACTGCTGGAGGCCAGATTTCTACAGAGACCAAGTCAGATGACGAGCCTCTGGACTCGGTCATGTCTCAGTTGCTGGAGCTGCAAAGGCAAGCTCGGGAACATCAGGAAGTGATGTCCGCTGCACTCCTCACCTTGCAAGGCATGATGGAGGAGTCCGTCTGCCTTCAGCCTGAGGTGATAGCGCCAGCATGCCAACGCACTGAGGTCAACACTGGTAGAATGGCGGACGCGATGGAGGCCTTGGTCCAGGACATCGGTCCTGCACTACTGCGCGAGATGAACTCTATCGTGGACGCCATACTTGGCCTCCAACAGTGTGTACGTGACAGGATTGCGGGGCAGCTTAAACTCACTCCAGCTACTTCTTCTCTTCAAGGAGTCAGCCTGGGGCCCTCAGGTATCCATGGGGAGGAGGATCAGCAGGTGCACAGCCTGGGGCCATCCACCCAGATGACTCCAGGAGTATCTGGCTCATCCAAATCCTGCATTTCTGTGACCCCAGCAGCTCCAGCTCCACAGGCTGAGGAGGGTGCCCCTGTCACACAGCAGGACCCCAAAAGCAGGCTGGGGCCCTCCAAGTCTCGGCCCTTCAGACGACGTCTGTCAAGGTCATCACAGACAGGTTGCAGGAGTTAGCAGGCTGCCTCCACGTCTGCTATGGATGTTAGGGGAGCACCAAGACATAGCGGCAGGGTTAGGAAAGTTAAGAAGATGTAGTTGCATGGCATGGGTGTTAATCACTTATACATAATGTTCACTATTGTAAATAAACTCCCAAGAATATCTCCTCGTGTGTGGCTCCTTGTTCTGGTGAGCAGTGTTCTTGTCACTTAGATGTGAAATCTTGGTTCCTGCACAGGATAAAGGCAGGTGTCTCAGTCCAAGGCCTTGTTCCTGTGCTTTGTGCAGCCTTCAGACCAAAGTGATGGTCCGGCTTCACCTCACTGGCCATATTACTGATGTCTGCATCTCAACAATGCTTGTCATTGCTGCAGAATGGTCTTGGCAGGCGTCAAAAGAGTTCCATCATTCTTTCTGTGTGCTCTCAGCATGTTTAAGGTGGGGTTGGTCCCCATCTCACCAGCATCTGTGACCAGTGATGATGTGGTCCTGAAGGGGTCAGCTGCTAAAGGAGGACAAAGGAGCAGGTGCATTTAAAGTTTCATGACTGCATCTCTATGATGTGACCCTGACCATAGAGCGCAAGCAAGCTGCTCTCAACCAGACAGGAGTTAGACATTCACAGAGTCTATGTGAAGATCTATGGAGTTTCCTCACTGCATGTTTCCATCATCCTTCTGGAATCGAGTGACTATTAGGGCTTCCACTGCAGCTCCATGACAGGAGAGTTCTCACAGAGGTTATTTGCGCTGCCATAAGTCAGACTGGAGTGAAACGTTCACAAATGCAGTGTGTGGATCTCTGGTGTGTCCTTACTGCATGTCGTCATCATCCTCCAAATCTAGCAGCTATGAGGGCCTCCCAAGCCCGCCTACCTTGCATGGCCAGTGTGTTGGGCTCATTGCCTCATTGTCGCCTTCAAGGACCTCCTCACCCTCAACCCCATCGACATCTTCCTTATTGGAGGAGACGTGCAGCTCCTCAATCTCCTCCTCAGCCAGCTGCTCTCCCTGTGGCAGCGCCAGGTTGTAAAGAGTGCAACAGGCCTTGATGATGCGTGACACCCTCTGTGGACTATATTGCAGGGCTCCACCAGACCGGTCCAGGTGCCAGAAATTCATCTTCAGCATTTCGATGGTCTGCTCCACCAAGTTGTGAGTTGCAGCATGAGCCTCATTATAGCATCGCTCTGCTGCAGTCTGAGGCCGTTGCACGGGCATCATCAGCCACATCCTCTGAGGGTAGCCCTTGTTCCTGAGGATGCAGCCCTGCAGCTTCTGTGGACCCTGGAAGATGTCAGGGATATGACACCTGCAAAAGATGTAGGATTCATGGACACCCCTGGGAACTGTGGGCAAACTTGTAGGATGTGTTTGTGATGGTCGCACACCAGCTGAACATTCCATCAATGGAAGCCCTTGCACTTGACCGCTTGTTGCCACGGAGATCTGAGTACCATGTGAGTGCAGTCGATGGCACCTGTGGGAAGCCTGAGATCTGGGCAAGTCCAATTGCTCTTGCATCCTGGCTTTCCTGGTCCCAGGCAAAATGCACAAAGTTCCGTGCCTTCGCGAATACGCCATCCATGAACTCATGGATGCATTTGTGGGTGGACACTTGCGATATCTCACAGAAGTCACTTGTGGAGCCCTGAAGGGAGCCACTGGCAGAAAAATTGAGCGCCGCGGTCACTTTCACAGCCACAAGTAGTGGACACCCTTGATGTCCCCGTGGCGCCAAATCCTGCAGAAGGTGGCAGATGTAACTGACCAGTTCCCTAGGCATGCGCAGTCTTCAGCGAAACTCGCTCTTGGTCATTTGCAGGAATGAAAGGTGGCAATTATAGACCCTGGGTCTAGCTAGGCTCCAAACAAAGACAGCACTCTGTCGCTCTTCAGTGGCGTGTGCAGGAGCCCCAGTCGCTGCATCTTCCTGAGTGTGCTGCTCCTGCCTCTGCCAGCCAGGCACTTCTGTCACTCACTTCTCCTTCGTCTCTGCTCTCTGTACGCCACGAGGCATACAGCTAGGTGACCAGGCTCCATGCTCCTGATGTACTCCTCCTGCAGGATGAAAGAGAGAGGTGCGTGGGTTAGCTTGGGTGTACTAAGGACCTCTCCTGGTTAAGTCTGAAGACACCTTAATGCATGCCGGAGAGTGCTGGCTACCACTTGGATGCCCAGAGTGTAGATCGCTACTTGGCTGCCCAAAACCCCATCCACATCCACTAACCGATTGACGGCAGCTTTGCCCATTGGACTACATGCTGTGCTCTCTGATCAGGTGCAGGCATTCTCCTAACCTGCACTGCAAGGCTGCACTGTTAGCTTGAACCATGGGGGAGACTGGTCCAAACCTGAATGATGACATTGCAAGAGGTTGTGAGCACCTCCACCAGTGACTGCTCCATGGCCAGCTTTAGCAAGGAGATTGTACAATGTGCCCTGTCGTCCGACTGTTCTGCAGTCCAATAAACCACTCATTAGTTTGTAGTCCGTGCTTAAGACATGAAATGTTCAGGAGCATTTGGTTACAATTTTAGGTCTCTGCATTGCTTTAGTGGGCAGGTAAGCTCGAGGCCCGGCTTCAAGAATGTCAATATGGCTCCATCTGAACTGTCTCAGCTGCAGAGGAATGGTCACTTTATACAAGGTTTCCCTAATGTGTGCCCGCTTCTCTCCCCACATCCCCGCACATGCTTGTGCACGACCATCAACTGCAGTTCAGCCCCTGCCCCCTCCAACTCGTCTGGATCACAGTGCAGCCCTTGTTCCCCCTCCAACTCGTCTGGACCACAGTGCAGCCCTTGGTCATGAGGACTCGAAACGTCAACTGTACTCTTCTCCGCCAATGCTGCCAGACTTGCTGAGTTTTTACAGGTATTTTTTATTTTTTGTTTTGCTCCCTACAAGTCACCTCAACCTTGAAGTCCGACAGGTGACTCTGGCGAGAGCTGTGCAATGTTACTGTGCATTCACCTCCGAGATCCCCTCAAAGCGCAGCCCATAAGTGGACGCTTTATATGTGCTCTTGTGAAACACGCCGGTGTGCTCGGATGATCCAGCATCGTGGGATGATTCCTGCGAGCCGGGCTTATAATGACATGCAGATGTATTACAATGAAGTTCCCGACGTCCGACAGTGGGGAATGTGGCCCGCCATTGACAGGCAGAGCGGACGATTGCAAACTGCTTTCACAAAATTGTGAAACCGATTTTTGGCCTTCTTGCCATATTGTCCACTCACGCCGCCAAGCACACCTGACGCCAGCAGACACGGAAATTTCTTCCCTAAGTCGGGGAACTGGGGGCCCAGGTAAGTTCAGGGAATCCCAGGGCCGGAGAGTAGGGAAGGCCAGGGGGTGCACGAGTGCAATGTTCGGGGTCTCGGAGGAGAGGCCAGGGGGTGGGAGGGTTGGTGTGGAGAGGTCTGGAGGCCACTGGACCTTCTGATGGAGGCACCCCCCCTTCCTGCCTTGGATGTAACTTTGATGTATTTCAGCCTTCCTGTCAGCCTAAAAATTGAAGCTGAGCAGGAAATGGCCCTTATGAGCTTCAACTGGGGCAAGGGCAGGCTTCCTGTCCAAGGCCTTGCCTGCCCCAGAGCAAAATCGCTGTTTGGTCGGGGCAGGCGGGAATCCCATTGATTCAATTTCACACACCCCGGCTAAAAACCAACGAGAGGGGAGGCGTAAAATTCAGGCCCATATATATTTAAAATAATAATTTAAAAGCGTGTTGATCTTTATTATAGATTCTACCTTAATCTGAAGATAAAATCATTTATTTTCCTGTCTGAAACCTTAAATTAAAAGTGAAATGATTGAGTGTTTTTAATTCCTGGTTTGCTGTCTGAAAATTCTTCAATGTGATTGACTGTCTGCCCTGCTTGCTGACCTCATTCTTGTTGAATGCCTGGAAACCCACTTGATTTGGCACCAGATTTAAAAGGCTGCCAGGAAAAGGGAAATCTGCACCATAAGATCACTACATCTTTATGAATGGCTTCGAAGTGGTAAGTGCCATTGATCATATTTCTGCATTAATGTTGGCTGCCTTAGTATGGATGGTGCAGGCTCACTAGCCTCTTACCACACAGTAAAAAAGGGACCAGCAAAGTTGTTTTAACAAACTGAAAACTACTTTCAAAGTTACAGATATAGAGGTGCACTGCTACTCACCACAAACAGGTGTCTGTGATATATATTGCCATGGCAACCCGTTGTAAATTTTGAAATGTAAAGATCCCAGTGTAATCCTTTAAATTAAATTAATAATTTTTCAATTTTCACTTTTCATTGGTCAATAAAGAGTAAACTAAGGTTGTTTACTCAGTAAGTCTAAAGCTAGAAGAAATTTGAGATTCTGAAGGAGAACAAGGCTTTGAGAGAGCTGCAACTTTAGCCAAAAGTGAGCGGTACAAACAAATCTTGGACTCTGAGCTTGTGGGATTTGTTCTTGCTGGAAGCCACATGTTTGTTTACCAGGTTGATGCAGCAAATCCTTCCTTTATCCCATAAGCAGTTGGAGTAGCTGTTGTTTTAAGAATTTGCACTTACTAAGGTCAAGAATTCATTGGGGTTGGGTGTTATGTAAATAATGACGTCAAGAATCTAGAGCTGCATGAAAATCTTCCTTTGAAACCAGATTTCTTTAAACCTCAGCAAAGCATTTTGGACATCCAACCAAGGTTTGCTATTAAAAATTAATCACTGGTTTCATAACCTGCAAGTTTATGTTTTTTTTAAAGCTAGAAGAATGTGCATTTATATAGTGCCTTTCAGAACTTTAGGACATCCCAAAACGTTCTAAAGCCAATGAGTGCTTTTAAGTGTGGTCACTCTTTCAACATTGGAAACGTGACAGCCACTTTGCATTTAGCAAGAATGCACAAACAGTATGAGATAATTATCAGATAATCTGTTTTAGGGATATTGGTTGAGGGTTAAATATTGGCCAATAATCCTTTGTCCTTCTGCAAATAGTATTTTGGGGATTTTTGCATCCACTTGTGAAGGCAGACATAAACTCAGATCTTTGCCATGATGGAGAGCCTCACCATTGTGGCAAAAATGGTGGAACTACCTGAAAACCGTAAGTGCCGCTGCCGAACACCCCCATTTTCGTGGGGGGCGGGGATGGGGTGGTTCATGTTTCACGAATGTGCGGTTTATTGAGGCAGCTGGCCATTTAAATCATCACCTGCCTCCATTGAAGTTGGATTTTGGTAGCCCAGGAGGGTGAAACCCCAAGTGTGCAGAATGGAGCTGGTAAATGCACATTAGAACCTTGCAGATTTGTTGGATAGCCAGGGTTCCAATTTGGAGAGGTCCCTTTGGAGCTGAACCTGGGACACCTTTGGAGGAGGTCAGGTGCCCTTTGGGGGAGTTAAGGAATTGTTAAACTAGGCATGAATGCGCATAAAAAGTGTATAACCTCATTAGCTGTCAAGCTCATTGAAACTGTCAACAGACCTGTCAAAACTATCAATAGCACCTGTCAACAGGACCTGTCAAAAGTGTTAAGAAGACCTGTCAAAATCACATGTCAAAGGGAGCTGTTCAAGTCCTGCTCTTTCAATCTTTGGAAAAAATTGTCTGCTGCGTTTGAAAAGTATCATTGCTTGATTTTCCACTCTATCCGTTGACATAAACCTGACAGTTTCCATTATTGAATTAATGATGCATGACTGACTTCACAACCACCCATTATCGCAGTAGGGTGCCTGCCATTTCACAGTTTGATTGACAGCTACAAGTGGGACCATAGATTTCAATGCTTGTCGTTATACGGGACTCTGCACTTGAATGGAATATTTGTTGTTAAAGGCTTTATGCAATTGAAGGAATGCAAATGTAAGCCTTTCTTTAGGAATTAAAGTGTTTTTTATTCAAATATAGTGGTCCGCAATAGATACTAAGAACTTTATTTTGCTTCATCTCCCCATGGGTCCTGAGGTCTGCCTGGTGGATACTGTGTGAGTTGGTATGGTGGTTATAAGTGTAGTGGATGGGAGGGCTTGGATTGGCATGATTTGGCACTAAGTTGGCATAGGGGATATAAAGGACCACAGGGGTGGGTACAGGGGCATAAATTGGCTTAGGAGCTATACAGGGCCATAGGGATGGATACAGGGGCATAGGTTGGCATGGGGGTATGAGGAACCATGGGGATGGGTACAGGGTTTGAGGTGGCATAAGTGGGGCATGGGGATGTGAGGACTGGAAGGGTGTTTTATGTTTTATTGGGTTTTTTTTGTACAAAGTGCTGGAGCCCTGACGCAGGCCTTCTGCCCAGCCTGCCTCTGCAGCCGGCAGCCTTCTCATTTCGTCCGCGGTCACTCACCCCAACTTCTAGTCTAGCCCACTGCAGGACTGAAAATCCAACATCCAGGTAGCCATTTTTAAAGGTCTGGTTTGCAAAGCCAGGAATTCTCCCACCCCTGCCGACCCGACATAAGAGCGAAAATTCAGGCCTTAGTCTCAGCTTATTGTCTCATTTGAAAGACCCGCACCCCTGCCAGCACTCTCCTCAATATTGCATGGACATATCTGTCTGCATTGTAAAGCAATTCAGCAAATATTGCGCCCAATACTAAATCAGGTTTGAAAGAAATTTGCAGCCTGTGAAAAAGGCCACAATATATTTTCTTGACAAGTGCTCCTGTTTAGTTGACATTTGCCAAACCGCTCTTATCTCAAAAGATGAGCTGTCATCGGAACTAGACTACAGCACTATTAATAAAAAACAGTTGCAGATTATCGTTCTTGAAAACTACACTTTGCAGGACAATTTGGTGCAGAATGTAATAAATATTGATAATTTTGCAGATGGACTTCATACTCTAAAGGTCATACAAGCCAAAGTGCAGAATTGTCATAATAAATATAGAGCTGTACTAACCTTAGCCAAATAGAAAAGAGAATGGAAATAAATAATTGTTTAGAAGCAAAATAAATTGCTCTCATGAACTCCTATTAGTCATGATAGGGATTTCGGTTGTGGCGTTCTAATGCCATATTTTCATGATTGAAGCTTTGATTACAGATTTAAAATAGAATGAAATAAGGAGCCCTGAAGGACATACACATTTACATCTATTTCGCCAGAGCTAAGTGGCAAGTGCTGTCATCTGGCCTAATGAGACAACTTGGAAATAAATTAAGCATTAATTAGTAATTGTCCTGTCTAGTCTGCCACTTAAAAAAAACACAGATTTTACTAGTTCTATCACATGACTGGCTATCTATATAAAATTATGGACTGCATAAATATTTAACAATAATGCGGTGTACAGTTGGGTAATATATGAGCAGAGTCACTTGGAGCATGCAGTATCATCATTTTCCCTAAGCACATCATAGCTCTTGTTGCAAATTATATAAAAAGTACATCCTTCTTTTGTATAATGTACTAGAATTTTTAAGCAGTGCACAGTACATTCTAAATGTCATTGAAAGGTAATTTTATTGACAATACATCTTCTTGAACAAGAATTTTTTAAAAAAATCAACAAAATGCAAAAGTCCCCAGGTTCTGTGTAGCTTTGATGTTTCTGTAATATTTTTACTTTTGTTTGTGCCTCTAGTTATCCTGTAATGGGGTAGATCTGAATTCTTTAAGGGAGCACGAGTTACATTTGGCTCCCTTCTCACTATACACAAACACACACAGTCCAAGATGACTTGAAAATAGCCTGGATGAACATTGTAAATAAAAAATGAATCTTCCTTGTTCCACTACTGAACTCTATGATCCATAATGGAAATTTGGCAGTCTTATGGTGCTAATAACATGCATCAAAACACAACAAAATTTAAGAGATTGAAGACCCCCTTATGAAATTGGGCTGTTCTGAATGGCACTGGGCTGTTTCAGGGTAATCAGGATATTTCAGGCTTTTCAAGATAATCAAGTCGACATGAAAGTTAATCAGTGGTCCTGAAAGGTTTGATCCCATTTCACCAAAGTGCATTGTGAAAGGTAGTTGGCAGCCTTCAATATTAGGAGAAAAATGTTCTAGGGCCCAAGGAGAAAAAGGGAGTGTGACCTAACACATTACCATGCTTGGAATGGTGAGGTGACTGAACTTCTTGCAGCAATGGTCTACTAGTCTAAGTGTCTGAGAGTTGGCACACAGTGCCAGTTTCACCACCCGACACATGGTACCAGAGATATATTTTGGAGGCTGCCCCCACAGACACCTGGCAGTGTGTCCTCTTCTCTACTCAATTTTATCAAGAAGTACTTCTCCAATTTTTGTCTACATTACAACTGTGACTACAATTCTAAAACACTTTGTTAACTGTTAAGCATTTTATTGTCTTAAAGTCTTGAAAACCTTCCGCTGTACCTTTGAAGGGAGTACACTAGAATGTCCAGAGACTAAGCCGCAACCAAGATATCCCATGGCCCATTTTGATGCCAGTTTTCCTGATGGCTCATCAAGCACAGAGCCTCTCACTGCCTTGGTTGAGTTTTAGGGTGTGAACATTGGGGTTCCCTTGCCCAAGGTGTGCACTGAGGCTGTTATGCGGGCGATACGGTTGATGGGATCAGGAATAGATGGGATCATCAATCAATGATGGATGTTGGGATCACCTGACCAGGGTCAAGGTTTGAACCACCAAAGATTCTAGAGGCATTTTAAAAAAAAATAAAGTGACCACAATGGGTTTAAGCAAGTGAATTATTTCAGGATGGAGAACCTGACAATAACCCCTCAAGCTCACCAGCTCTGCCAGGCTTCAGCCTTGCCCAAATGCTGGGAGTCCCAGGTGTGACCAAATGTTTTGGGTGCTGTCGATGATGAGTAAATGGAGGGTTTTCCTGCTGACGTTGCCATCTTTGGCAGGTCAGCCGTGGTGGTCTGGGGAGGGCACAACCTAACAATTATGCCATGACATACCACTATGTAGATTTTTTGGGGTAGAACATTTTTTTTGATTTAAGATGTAGTTTATAGCTGTAAAGGTCACTCGTGCATATTCCATAGCATTAGATCATGGCGAGTGAAGATTTCCTCTATCATTGACCATATCAAACTTTTCAAGGTCAGAAACAGGGTCCAAGAGAAGCAGATTTTTGCTACACCTATAGCACTGCTTTCTGAAGACCCCCAAAACAAAACACTATCCGTTTTCTTGATGGGAGAGGTGGGCGTCAGGGAGAGGTGCGTGTCAGGGAGTCAGATCGCTTTGATAAACATTCTGACTGCCTTTACAAGAGGAGAAAATTAATATACCTTTGTTCTTTATTTTCAATGATCCGGGACAGGATCCAAACTTGGGCCCCACCACTACCTCTTACATCCAGATGTGCCCTGTGAGAGAGCCATAGCCTGGGTTCCGACTGTAGGCCTATTACAAGAATTCCTAACTTAACAAGTACACAAAACTGTTCTCCCTTCCCCAATTTTAGATTTATGGCCTAGTAGGGTGGGTGGAGGTTTTGCCCCCACAGGACTATCCCAGAAACATTAGTGGAAGCAGTGGCTTCACTGAAAATGCAAATCAGTCATGGTGTAAACAGGCTGCCATATTTGCCTGCTTTGTGCTAGTGCCGCTGGCCAGTTTCACCGCCTCCATACTTTCTATTTAATAAACTGGTCATCCAATACAGTTAACTGGTCAGATGTAAGGAGTTTACCCTTAGATTAGTCTCTCCTATTTTCAGCAAGCAATCTTTATAGATTCATCTGAAAACATAGAAACTCTTGTTCCTTCTGCTCCTCCTCCTGTCCCAACCCCACATGGTTGGACAATAATCCCACCCTACCACTAACCCGCCAGCAAGAGAATTCAGTCCCCACAGCTGGTTCAATTTACATCAGTTAAGTGCAACAAATGTAACTGTTATTTTTTTGTGATGATTAAGCCTGCAATTAGTGTAAATCCACAATGTGTCATTGCATCTGATTACATCCCATTTTATTGGTTTCTAATCTTGTTTGACAATTTATTCTTGAGCTGTAGTCTAATAAAGGCAATGACAATTACGAGGCGGTATGATATAACCAGTAACCAAGTTACACTAACGATTATTTGATTCCTGGGCTCACTAGAAAGCAGCTAGGTATTGAGCGTGTAAAGAAATTCTCTGGGTCAGAAGTACAGAAAGCTCTCCTAATGGGGTGTTCTGGGAGGCTGAACCTTAAAAAATCATTTTGAGTAAAAAAATGTAAGTGAGACCATCTTGCCCCAGGATTGGACTCTTGTGGCATGTGAGCTGTGTAGGAGTTGCCTGAGGTGCTGAGCATGAGAAGAATATCCAGAGTAAAAATCAAAATGAATGACAGCCATGCATGTCTTCTGATTTTGTGATAGAGTCATAGAGTTATATAGCACAGAGACAGGCCCTTCAGCCCATTGAGTCCATGCGGGCCATCAAGCACCTATTTATTCTAATCCCATTTTCCAGCAATTGGCCCATCGCCCTGTATGCTATGGTATTTCAAATACTGATCTAAATACTTTTTAAATGTTGTGAGGGTTTCTGCCCCTAGCACTCCCTCAGGCAGTGTGTTCCAGATTCTAGCCACCCTCTGGGTGAAAGAATTATTCCTCACATCCCCTCTAAACCTCCTGCCCCATACCTTTAAATCTATGCCCCCAGGTTATTGACACCTCTGCTAAGGGGAAAAGTTTCTTCCTATCTACCCAGCAATCCCCTCATAATTTTGTATACCTCAATCAGGTCGGGCCTCAGCTTTCTCTGCTCTAAGGAAAACAACCCTAGCCTATCCAGTCTCTCTTCATAGCTGAAACGCTCCAGCCCAGGCAACATCCTTGTGAATCTCTTCTGCACCCTCTCCAATGCAATCCCATCCTTCCTATAGTGTGGCGACCAGAACTGCGCAGCACTCCAGCTGTAGCCTAACTAGCGTTTTATACAGCTCCAACATAACCTCCCTGCTCTTTTATTCTATGTCTTGGCTAATAAAGGCAAGTATCCCATATGCCTTCTTAACCACTTTATCTACCTGTGCTGCTGCTTTCAGGGATCTATGGATATGTCCACCAAGGTCCCTCTGATCCTCTGCACTTCCTAGAGTCCATTGTGTATTCCCTTGCTGTGTTAGTCCTCCCAAAATGCATCACCTCATACTTCTCAGGATTTAATTCCATTTGCCACTGCTCTGCCCATCTTACCAGCCCATCTAAATCATCCTGTAATCTAAGGCTCTCCTCCTTACTATTTAAAACACCACCAATTTTAGTGTCATCTGCAAACTTACTGATTATACCTCCTATATTAATGTCTAAATCATTACAAACATCAAGAGTCCCAACACCAATCCCTGTGGTACATCAGTCGTCACAGGCTTCCAATCACCACTTACATTTTGATCTTGCAAGCATTGCACTCAAACGCTTTCTGTGGTCTCTCTGGTGTCTACACCAGACTGCGCTTGAAGAAAACAGAACAATGTAAATGTTATGCAAATAACTATCAGGAGGATTTGCTGTAATATCACTGGATGTCATTCAGTCACATAAGGACCTGGTGCTACTCATTTCTAAACTGCTATTTAAGTGCAATAGTGGAGTTTGGGCCTGAGGAGGTGACATGATAACTTTCCGCGTGAAGCATAAATTGTGAAGGCAGGTTTCTTCAGACTCCCAGGACTTGATTTTCAATTCAGAGTCAGGAAGCAGATGCCATAATTTCCAGGTCCCAACCTTGCATCTGCATTACTTACGCAGTTAAATCTTCTAATTGGTCAGCGGTGAACTCAGCCCCCAATTAGTGGTGCTGAGCCCTGCCAGGAGGTGGGGGCAGCTTGCAGAGCATGGTCATCAAAGGCTGCCACAATGAGGCCTGCCACTGTTTTGCAGAAGGGAGGAGGCAGGACATTGGAGGGCCAGCAGCCTCATGACATAGAGAAGTGGCCAAATGACCAACTAAAAAGTACAGCACCCGATCTCACAGAAAAATCCCTAGTGGTAAAAAACTTTCTCATATAAAAAATTACTTAATTGCACCCTGTATTGAACCCGACAGCCGTGCATTAATGTGCACCAGACTGTTTGAGTTTGGTGATTTGTAAATTGTGGATTTGTCCCTCTCCACCCCATTAACAAGCTGTCAAGGAGCTTAACAGGGCATTACTTGAAGGTGAGTGGATTACTGGCTGCTTCAACCTCACTTTGAAAATACCAGTGTGTCCCAGAGGCGCCAGGACACTGACACATTTTCAAAACGCTCCCAATTCTATTCTCACCCGTAAGGCAATGCTGTGAGAAAATGTAACTTCAAAAGAAATCTTGCAATGCAGAAATGCAAGAGTAAACATTAGCAGCAGGCAGTGAACCAAAGATATGTGCATATGAAAAGCAAAAAGAAACAAAGCTAAGAGAAAGCATACAATGTGGCGAAGAAGATTGTAAGAGTTTTTTTTAGATATATAAAAGGTAAGAGAGAGGCAAAAGTGGACATTGGGCCGCTGCAAAATGACGCTGGAGAAGTAGTAGTGGGGAACAAAGAAATGTCGGAGGAACTGAATAGGTACTTTGCGTCAATCTTCACGGTGGAAGACACAAGTAACATCCCCAAAGTTCAAGAGAGTCGGGGGGGAAGAGGTGAGTATGGTGGCCATTACCAAGGAGAAGGTGCTAGGAAAGCTGAAAGGTCTGAAGGTGGATAAATCACCTGGGCCAGATGGATTACACCCCAGAGTTCTGAAGGAGATAGCTGAAGAGATAGTGGAGGCGATAGTGGTGATCTTTCAGGAATCACTGGAGTCAGGGAGGGTCCCAGAGGACTGGAAAATGGCTAATGTAACCCCCCTGTTTAAGAAGGGAGTGAGGCAAAAGACAGGAAATTACAGGCCGATTAGCCTGACCTCGGTCGTTGGTAAGATTTTAGAGTCCATTATTAAGGATGAGATTTCAGAATACTTGGACGTGCATGATAAAATAGGGCAAAGTCAGCATGGTTTCATCAAGGGGAGGTCATGCCTGACAAATCTGTTAGAATTCTTTGAGGAGGTAATGAGTAGGTTAGACAAAGGAGAGCCAATGGATGTTATCTACTTGGACTTCCAGAAGGCCTTTGACAAGGTGCCGCACAGGAGGCTGCTCAGTAAGATAAGAGCCCATGGTGTTAGAGGCAAAGTACTAGCATGGATAGAAGATTGGCTTTCTGGCAGGAGGCAGAGAGTGGGGACAAGGGGGTCCTTCTCAGGATGGTGGCCGTTGACTAGTAGAGTTCCACAGGGGTCAGTGTTGGGATCACAACTTTTCACTTTATACATTAATGATCTAGATGAAGGAACTGAGGGCATCCTGGCTAAGTTTGCAGATGATACAAAGATAGGTGGTGGGACAGGCAGTATTGAGGAGGCGAGGAGGCTGCAGAAGGATTTGGACAGGTTAGGAGAATGGGCAAAGAAGTGGCAGATGGAATATAACATGGGGAAGTGTGAGGTCATGCACTTTGGTAGGAAGAATAGAGGCATAGACTATTTTTTAAATGGGGAGAGAATTCAGAAATCTGCAGTGCAAAGGGACTTGGGAGTCTTAGTCCAGGATTCTCTTAAGGTTAACTTGCAGGTTGAGTTGGTAGTTAGGAAGGCAAATGCAATGTTGGCATTTATTTCGAGAGGACTAGAATATAAAAGCAGGGATGTGCTGCTGAGGCTTTATAAGGCTCTGGTCAGACCACATTTAGAATATTGTGAGCAATTTTGGGCCCCGTACTTCAGGAAGGATGTTTTGGCCCTGCAGAGGGTCCAGAGGAGGTTCACGAGAACGATCCCAGGAATGAAAGGCTTAACATATGAGGAACGTTTGAGGACTCTGGGTCTATACTTGATGGAGTTTAGAAGGATGAGGGGGGATCTGATTGAAACTTACAGAATACTGCAAGTCCTGGATAGAGTGGATATGGGGAAGATGTTTCCATTAGTAGGAGAGACTAGGACCCGAGGGCACAGCCTCAGAGTAAAGGGAAGACCTTTTAGAACAGAGATGAGGAGAAACTTCTTTAGCCAGAGAGTGGTGAATCTATGGAATTCATTGCCACAGAAGGCTGTGGAGGCCAGGTCATTGAGTGTATTTAAGACCGAGATAGATAGGTTCTTGATTGGTAAGGGGATCAAAGATTATGGGGAGAAGGCGGGAGAATGGGGTTGAAAAATTTATCAGCCTTGATTGAATGGCGGAGCAGACTCGATGGGCCGAATGGCCTAATTTCTGCTCCTATGTCTTATGGTCTAAACAGCAATTTGAATGCAATACTATACTGTCACAAACATTTTTAAGAATAACATTTTGAAAAATCAGAGCACAAAGTTCCAGCAGCTCCATTTTATATAATGATGAGCAGTGGTTACGCCAATTGTGGCGTAAGACCAACTTACCCAAGTTATTTGCTGAAGAATCCCAATCACACATATTCAGTGTGAGAACTCCAGAAATTTGTGTTTCCCCAGTTTGGCACCCCATGAGTAAGGCTCAGTACGGTGTACTCTCAGTATTCAGGGATATACTATCCCATAAAGACCTGATGCTGCGCTGCTGTTTAGATGCTACAAGTCCTAAAGGTTTGACTGATGTTAAAATGGGGGTTTTATTTTCAGACTTTTTGAATAAAAATAATTTTGCTGTTTCAGATTTTACCACAGGATGCTGTTAATACTCTATATTTAGTACTGTGCCACACTTTATTTTGTGACTTGGCGTATTTGGAGGCAGCTGAAGGAAAACTACTACAAGCTCCCTAGGCAGCTGGTCCTCTTCTCAACCACTAAAAGCTGCTTGCCCTCCACAGAATAAGAATTCCTTCTATCCCTGACCATATACATTCTCCATACCGTTTGGAATTAACCAAGTCTCATGGTACCATCTTCCCATTCCCACACTGCCATTCTTCATACACATGTAGATTCCCTTACTCCATCACCTACTGCTTGACACCAGAGTGCTGCTCTTCACATCAAGCCTAACTGCAGGGGTGAGCATTGAGGGCTGCTTCCACCAATGTCACGGCACAGCAGTGCAAACTCACTCACAGGGGCAAGCAAGTAGCGGATAGCCAATTAAGACCTATTTTCAGAAGCCGATTGGAATTTTCCAGTCAGCATGAGGACCCCTGGAGATGTCAGGGACTAGACCAGCTGCATGGAGGTGCTCTCCCAACGGCAGACCAGAGAGCCAGCCCGCAGACAAATTTTGGGACATGTTTCTGATGCCTGGCTTCAGTTGCAGGCACAGACTGTTCTTTGGAGGGGATCTTCTCATTAATTGTGGTTTGGTTGCTGAGCCTATTTATATTTAAATGTTTAAAAAGTCAGAGGGATGGCTCCCTCTCTCTCTCTCTTACCTGTAACAATTGCCGCCTTCTTCTTCTGTGCTAGAGGGCCTCCTACTGACCCCCCCAGCTTTAACAGCCAGCACACCATCCTTAATTGGATGGCAAGCCCGCTCTCTGGTCACTAATTGGCCAATTCAGGAAAAATCTCTGCCAGCTGACAGTGCCGGGTTGTGACCCCTATTTGAACCTGACATCAGGATCCTGACCCAAAGGGCAAATTTCTGCCCCTGAGATTAAGTACAATTGATGTAATCTTCCATCGACTATTTCCCTTACATATCAATATATCATTTGTACTTTTTCTAATATATGCACAGTAGTAGAATGTAAACTGTATAAATGTAGCATGGGGATAAGCTATGAAGGAAAACATTTGCATGATGAATGCTGAATGTGA
This sequence comes from Cetorhinus maximus, assembly GCF_964194155.1. Classification (NCBI taxonomy): domain Eukaryota; kingdom Metazoa; phylum Chordata; class Chondrichthyes; order Lamniformes; family Cetorhinidae; genus Cetorhinus; species Cetorhinus maximus. Next base: position 51,421,203 of record NC_135894.1, read on the forward strand.
GTGGAAATATTACTTAAATTCATGCAGGAATATAAATGTATACAAGCATACATATTATACACTTTATGAAAAATCATGTAGCTGAATAGTAGTAGCATTTCATTGCTAAAACCTCTCTGTAGATAAGGACCTGCCACATATAGGGTTAATGTGGGTCGAGTACAGTATTGCCCACACATTGATGTCAGAGAACACGACCCACACCTAGGGGTCAGTCTAGTGTTTGACAGCCGTGTGCACAAGCAAGCAAGCTCCTAGCTTGAACCCCTTACTGTATATTGTTCTTATAGTTAATAAGTACATACAGTTTACTTACTTAAGACTATGAAGGCGTCAATAAGACCTACCAAATGGTATCCAACACCATACAACACTCTTGTTGTTTTCTTTTAACCTATGATGCAATTGACACCTGCCTTTACGACGGAAGATTTGGTAAATTGGTCCTGTGTGTTACTTTTCATGTATTCCCACTTCTAAGCAAGAAATTGAATGGTCCAATGGCCAATTTCCTATCATGCATTCCATCCAATATCTATCTTAACGCTAACTCACGATCACATACCTACTAATGTCATGTGAGTCATAAAGTAACCCATCTACATGGCCATATTTTTTTGCACAAAACTATATATCCTAAGGTAATATCTATTCTCTTTAGGATGATGGCAACTCTTAAAGCAAGACCTGTCGTTCCTCTGTCAGTTAAAGGCACATGTCCCATGAGACAATGAAACTGAATATCTATCCATTGGCAATCCATTTACAGAGACACATTATTATTTCTTCTGGTCTAGAGTCTCTGTTGTTCAAACCTTAGTTAAAAAAGGCCATGAAATGATCAAATAATTTATTGATTGTAAGCAATTAATAAGGAGGTTTAACTGTATCTAAAAACATGGCATTAAATGCACAATCTATTAATTCATATTTTAACAACTCTGGTTATTTAGTCTATTTATATGCACACCTTTATATTTATATATATATGTATATATATAGATCTGTGCATATAGAAAATGGAACTTTTAGAAATAACTGTAAACCTACATTTGAATTCCACTTATAAAGAACTTACGAAAATATCAATGCTTATTGTGCTTCTCTTATTGAGCTTCTAAACGTTTATATTGTATCATAAATATCATACACTCATCCTGTATTTCCAAGACCCCGACTGGCAATTTACAGGGATGCCCAATTAACATCAACACTTCATAAATATTCTGTAGATGAGGCCTGAGGCCCAATTTCGAGGGATCTTGGGCCTTCATCATTGGGTGTATGTTGCAGTCCTGCCATCCATTTCAAGTAAATTATTCAGTGTGAAACTAATTTCCCATCCTGTGTGTCAAACTGAGGCAAAACTGCTATGCTTCAATCAAAATGTACAATATTTCTACCCTGTAAAACCAACCTGTAAAATTAGCAGCGAATTAAAGAATAATAGATACCAGTGAGTAATTTCAAGCCAGTAATTTCATCTTGTGTTTCAAATGGCAGCAGTAAACCTTTCAAATTCTATTGTTGCAGCTTATAATACCATTTGAATGCCTTGATTATTGTCTCATTCTAATTCCCATGTATCCATTAGTTTATGTAATCATACCAGCCTGGAAATGATCCTAATGTGTATTTGAAAAATCTACTGCTTCTGTTATTGTCTTTGTCTTTCTTTTCAATCAGAAGTATGTAAGAAAGACAAATTTCTCAGCTGATTACTGTTACTTCTGTGTACAATGCTGAATTTAATATGCATGGTTTTCATAAAATAGTATGCAAATTGGATACAATGTACAATTTAACAAATAACAAAACCTACCCCAGACTGAGCACTTTGGCCTCTAAATCTGATGGCATTGTGCACATTTTACAGGTACTAAATGAGCACCTAAGCTTCCAATATAGTGGGCAAGAAGAACATGTTCATTATGAGCTGGAAGTGTGCCTACCACCGTATTGCTATTGGCAAAAGAATAAGTGTCCAGGGCTAGTGCCTAAAACAGGCATGGGAGTCTTATTTTGTACCTAGAGACAAATGCCTGCTTGAGATCCCCTGTGCAAAACTGATTACTCTGATTTCTGGGCTGACTTCAAGAAAACCAGATCTACAAGCAGCTTAACCAGTGGTCCTTAAAGGGACAGCTGCAGGTTACTACCAGAAATGTATGACTTTTTTAAAAATATGGTCATCAATAAAAGACTTAACAGTAATCATCAGACTAAGGTGCCATTTTATGTCTCTTGCTGTTGGAATAGAGAAAAACTGAATTAGTGGGTTTTTCGAATAGGATTACGAGAGTTCTACAATGGCCCTATAATGAAATATTGGATGGAACACCCTCTGGCACAGCTTCTTTATGTGGAAAGTGTTGGAGAATCATCCTCCCCCTGTCCCCACTTAGAATGTGATGACCTTTCAGAGATGAGGCAGAATCCCAGAAGATGAAGGTTCCAACACAAACTCCAGCCACCAGCATTCAGTCTGCCCACTCTCTATTCTTGGCCCAAACATTAATTTCAGGGCGTTTGACTTTTTGATGTCGGATGTGAACACAATTTGATAGCAACATGATAATGCATAGGCATCTGATTGACTTTTGCTGGCAATGTGTTGAGGTTCCTATGATTTTCCTGGAGGCTGGCTACATGTCTACACATTAAGCTCAGTTGCATACTAGATTTGAACTATTTACATTTTGGATGCTCAGAATCCCAATCTTATCTCAGCCCTATCCTAATAAAACAACAATATGTTATTTGAAGTGCTGTAGTGTTCTACAGTATTTGGTCAACAAAAAGTGACTTATACGCTTGGATCCTCTTCTAATCAGTGTCCAATTGCAATAAGGCAACAGCAATAGATTTCCACATAGAATAGTGTAAACTTTGTGTACGTTGTAAATAATCAGTTTCACAGTACATTTCAATAAATGTATTTCAAGTGGTTATAGAGGGGAAGATGTCATTGTTGGCTGCATAGCTGTATTTGTAATGTGTTAATTAGAAATTAGCTCAAAAAATTTCTGGCCAGACACTCAATCTTCAAAGTTGGGAGCCGAGTAATTTCCAAACAGAAAATTTGTAGTTTTCTCCTCGGGTTTTAAAATGAGGGACAATTTACATTCTAAGAAGTAAGTGTCAGTATTGAAAAATGTTCTAATTTAATCTCTAATGGATTTGGGAAGATGATATTTATTCCTTGACATTGCATTGTTGGTTTTGAAAGACGTCTATTCTTTGAAATATAATCAAATATTTGCTCATTTCTTTTCCAAAGCAGAAATGGTTTCAATGAACCAAAAAAAAAATCACCCAGGGTTATCTGGAAATTTCTTTTTAACTTAATTCGCTCTTTATTCTTCATTTCCTGCAGGAACACATTTATAAACAGTACTGAGTCTGACAGCTATAGTGGCCAGAAGTAGAAATAAATAATTGAAAAGCACAAAAAGGTTTGACAGCCAAGCCAAAAAAGTGACTATCTGACATATTGGCCAGGATTTTACAGCCCTGCCGCAGCGTGTCTCCCCCCAGTGGATGCGGCGAGCCATTTAAATCTCCATTCAGTTTGGCGGGACCGTAATATTCCGCCGTGCGGGAGGGCCCTTAAAACCCTGGCCATTAGGTTTATGACATTGAAAAAATGGCCGGGGTTTTCCTCAGGTGGGAGCAGAAAATATCACGAGAAGGCCAAAAATCGGTTTTACATCATTGTGAAACCAGTTTGCGTTCGTCCACTCCACCTGTCAATGGTGGGCCGTGTTTCCTGCTATGGCACATTGGGAGCGTCATTTTAATACATTAGCATCTCATTATAAGCCCTGCTCGCTGGAATCACCCCCCATGCTGTATCACGTCAGTGCGAAATTAGAACGACGTGTTTCACAACAGGATATAAGTCACGTGCACATAGAGACCTGAATCTTTCCCATCACTTTGAGGTTAGTTCGCCTATCTTGCATCACACAGGGCTTGCAGAAATCAGCATCAGTCTTCGCAGGCAGCACCACATTGCTTTCAGGGGGGTGTCACAGGCAAATATCTACTTACCAGACCAGCGGTAAGGTGGGGTGGCTTTTAATGGGCTGCAGGGTTAGAACTGCAGTGTGAAAGGGAGGAAACTGGACTGAGGCATGGGAAGGGGCTGCAGAGATAGGTCTGTACTAGGGAAGGAGGGCAAGCGGCCTCAGGCAGGAGAAGGGGTTCAGGGCTAGTCCTGTGCTGGTGGTCACGAGTGGGGAAGTTTGCACTCAGACACGTGACTGGTGAGAGGATGCAGTGTTGGGGGGGGGGGGGGGGGGCGGGGTGGATGCGGATCTACATTGAACAGTGTAAGTGGCGTCAAGATGAGAGGTTCACACGCGACATAAGCACATCCACTTCAAAATGTTCAGGGGCTAACAAATGGACATGCAGAAGCACGGTGGGATCAAGGGCAACAGGGGGTGGATGGGGAAACCTGAACATGAAGCTCCTCCGGGACAATGGGAGGGGTTTCCATACTCACATGGGGGGGGTGGGGCCCAAGCTGGACTGGCAGTGAAAGTTCTGCACCACCATCTTCCAACCTGCAGTGATGGCGCAGAGCAAAATTAAAATGAGGAGAAACTCTGCTGGTGAGGGCTCTGCGGGTGGATTGGAGGGCACTGGGTGTGTGGGGGAGAGGTGGTGCTGGTTACATTGGCGAACAACTGAACTGTGCATCCCCAAATGAGAGAGGCACAGGTGAGACGTGTTAGGAACTTTCAATGACAATGCAGGGAATAAGGAAAGTAAAGTAATGATCCCCGTTCCTGCGAGACTAAACCTGAAAAGTGGGACTAATCGACCTCCTTATTTTAACCCCTTATTTGCTGTATGGAAATTCCCCAGAGTAATAACGAACTCCATAGCAATTGGGCAAATTGACAATCTCTAGAAGCCTGTTAGAAAGTTGGCACTGATAAGAACCTCAGGCCACCCTCAAATATTCTCATTTCCTGAATGAACATTTACCCTCATGTTTATTCCAAAGAGTGTAGTGTTACAGTGCAGTGAGTGAGGCTCCCAGTGCCTGGGCTGGAAGCAGAACATCCAAGCGCCTGGTCAAAGCAATGTCATGACAATCGGTCATGTTGGGAGGAGGGGGAATCATGAGAGAGAATCACACTGGCCACCATTTCAGGGGTGAGTACTCTCGACACAGGAACAAAGCCCTTGAACCCACATTCACTGATGAGTCATTGACAGAAAGAGGACCCTTGGAGACTAATGCTGACACTTGTCTCTATCTTATTGATACTGCAGAGAGGAGACCATCAGGAAAATGGAGGCTGGATTTATTGCTGCCTGCATAATCGCTCATAGGCAGGAGAAGATTGCGATGGAAGCACTTGGATCGCTGAAGGGAGAAGCAAGACCCTCAAGACCAAGGGCTAGCAGGCCTCCTCTGAATGCAGGAGATGAGGCTCACAGACAAGTCATGTGTAGATGGCGCGCAAGACCCAGGGTCTACAGAACTCGCATGTCTTATCTGCAGATGAGCAAGAATCAGTGTCACTGACAGCTTTGCACGTCCAGGGATCTGGTGACTCACATTTGCCACATTCTCCAGGAATTGGCATCACAGAGACTGGGAAGACATCCATTACCAGTGGCTTGCCAGATGATGAGATGGAGGAACTACACACGTCTTCATATGAGGAGGGCCTTGGAGGGGGTGAGGGTGATGAGTTTGAGGAAGATGAGGCTGCAGAGGAAGAGGCCACAGCACAGCCAGACGAGGCAGGTGTACGTGTGAGGCCCTGATAACCACCAGATTCCACCAGAAGGATGATGAGTTGTAATGAGTAACCTCTTGGAGAAGAGCCAGTATAAGCTCCAGTATTGCAATTCCTCTCATTTCGCCCATGCACTTCAATTTGAGAGTGAATGGTTACACATCAGGCTCACATTGTCCTGATCCTTTCAAGGAAGATGAACCCTCGACAGCGTGTGTCCTTGCTGAGATGAGGTGCTAATTTGCGGGTGGTGTCCCAGCATCAGACGTCAAAAGGTACTGCCCCTTCAAGCATCTCTCCATTAAGAACCAGGAGCTGTCAGTCGATCCTCAGTGGTCTCGTAGCTGTATGCCTTCAATGTGACAACACTTCTCAAGGAGATCCATCTGAAGCAATGGAAATATGCACTCTGTAACATTGATGGTGAATCAGATAATTCATACTTGGGAAAAAGCAGCTGATGACATCCCACCGCTGTGAATCCACTTAGAAATGACTCAGTCGTCTGTAGTGCATTCTTCCAAATTACACTGATGCCTGGCACTCTCAATTAGGGATCTTGGGCTGCATTTATCATCAGCTTGATATGGATGCAGACCACCTGAGCATGACAACGTCAAATACTTGCCTGCCAGACACTAAAATGCCTCTTTTTTAACACAGACATTATATCCTCATGGCTAGCCCTTGCCAAGTCCAAAATGCACACAAACCAAGAAGCCCTCAAGGGCATAGATCATTGCTAATAAAAAGCACAATTCAACTTCAGTACATCCTTGCTCCTAACCCATTGCTCCCCTACATAGAGCCTGCTCAAAGCCTCTATTGCCTACTAGAAATGACTATTTGGAATTAGCATTAGTGACCTCAGCGAGTGCTCAGGTGAGGGGTTGCACAGCGCTGCATTCCTAGTTTGTGATAAGAGCCTTGTCCCTGTAAGACACACAACCACAGGGTGAGAGACGCTCAAGATTGGACGCTCGAGCGCCAGGACAACACAATAATTAGCTGAGAGGGGCCGAGCTTCGCCACCTTGAGGTTGCAAGGTGCCCCACTTACTGGTGAGTTTAGTAGATTGTTACAATCCCCAGCTGAGGTTACCACTGGACAAGCCTGGTCCCAGGGTGGAACCCAGTTTGATAGATCCTAACTTTTATTTGTTTGTTTAGGTACGTGGAGAGTAGCTACTGAACTGAGTCACAGGGGTCAGCTGATGAACTTTTAACAAAATAATAAAACATTTATTAAATAGGAAAAGATTAATGATATTACAATACTCCTTCACCCACAGCCATACCTTTACACATATATACAGATTTGTAAGGATAGCACAAGTTATCTAATTACAAAATTATCTAATACTCTAATGTTCACAGTAAATACAAAGTCCATGCGAACCAATTGGTGGCCTGTAGTCAGACACACCATACTCTGAAACCAAATGACAGATACCACCTCAACCAGATGCTATGGATCTCTCCTCAACTCCCCCCAGGTGAGCCAATCAGTCTCAATGAACTCCGTGTTTCACATGATGGTTTACAATCTCACTCTCCCAGAACTCGCTTTGTAACCTTCTCCCGATACTTTCTTTCAGACTCCTTCCATAAGGGTTCACCTCCAGGATTTTGAACTCTCCTTCCGATGTTCCTCTCCCCGAGCCACCACATGCATTCAAGCTTTCTTCCTCGTACTCTCTCACCGGCTCAGCCATGAACAGTACACCACTGCTTCACATGCCCATAGTAAAAGTTACAGACCTTCAGTTGTCTCTTTGGACCTTCTGGCCTCTCACTTTAAATCTGCTTCCTTTAAGCTTGAAACTTGGAGTCTTCCTCTCTGCACCTTACTTTCACTTCCACAGAACAGGACCTTTCCCAGGTTCCTATCCTTGCTTTGACTAGAAGATCTGCTTGGAACTTTCTCTTGTTCCACTCCCCTTGGTTCTTGGGGACTTTCTTCTTTAGCTTGGGAGGCTGGCTATCATCTGTTCCCTTTGCTCCAGTCTCTCTCTGGCAGCTGTTTTCAACCAACCTTAGCTTGGAACTGGCTTTTAGGTTGCTTCTGCTTGGCAGCTGTCTTCAAAATCAACTGAACTCAAACAGCTTCCAAATCAAACTGCTCTTTCTAGTTTCTTCTGTGTGTGTCTGTGGGAGGGACCTGCCTCTCTGGACCCCCGTTGCTAAGTAACAGCCCAGTTTTTCTACTCTTGTGTTTGCTTAACTTCTCTTACAGTCATAAAACTCATTAGAAATGCAGACACCATTCAAAGTGAAACTAAAACTCAATGTGACCTTTTCCTAACAGATACAGAAATACAAATCGAACTTAAACATTAAAGCTAAAACTCATTTCTTATACCCACAAATACCAATGTAACTTACTTAAACTATCTATTTCCTAACAAGATGTATACTCTGAAAGTCAAAAACGTGGTTGGTTGACAGCAGCGCACACGAGCAGTGCGTATGGGCTCATAGCATGAAAACCCTGCCGAGAGAGAGAGCACATGGAGTTGCATGATATGTGACCCTTCTCCATGCATAAACACATCTCTCCTTGTCTACTGCACCTTTGCCTTTCAAGAATGCAGATGAGATAGGAAAACACCTCTGCCTAAATCCTTACACAGCCAAGAATAAACATGGCATGCCCTGCAAAACATGTGAATGAGGTTCATTCCACAAGCACAATTAACATTAAGGTCAAGACAACACTGATGTCAAAAGTGATCTGAAGAAAATGGCACACACTGTGGTGATATGGAAGCATACTACTTTGATGAAAGGCCCATGATAGCGACATCTGCAATAAGTGGACCCATGATATCACACCTGATTGACAACAACACAGCTCATCATAGAAAGGAGGCATACACAAGGGATGTGAAACAGTTGTGATTCTATTTACATTTGTGTACATTATATACATATTGTGAACACCCATGCTACCATTGTGCTCCTAGAACTTTGTAACTTTCCTAACCCTACTGCTACGTCTTGGTGCTTGCCTGACATCCACAGTGGAGGTGGAGGCAGCCTGCTGACTGCTATGCCGTGTTGTCTGTGATGATCTTAGCGGGCGTCCCCTGGAGGGCCGAGACCTGGTGGGCCCTGACCTACTTTGGGTGTCCTGCCATGGGACAGGTGCATCCTCCTCAGCCTGTGGAGCTGGAGGTGATAGCGTCACAAGAAGAAGGGATGTGGATGGGTCAGAGAGCCCCAGTGTTACCTGGGTGGATGGCCCCAGGGTGTTCAGCTGCTGGTCCTCCTCCCTATGGATGCCCAAGGGCCCCTGGCTGACTTCTTGAGGATAAGAGGCAGATGTAGTGAGATAAAGGTACCTCACACCCCTCTCATATTGACATTGTTAGATGCCATGAAGGACTACAGCGATGGAATGCAGCTCCTGCAGTAGTGCAGGACCAATGTACTGGATCAAGGTCTCCATGGCAGCAGCTATCCTGCCAGTGTTGACCTCGGTGCACTGGCATGCCAGCATTATAACCTCAGACTGAATGAAGAAGGGCTCCTCCATTGCCCGCTGTAAGCTGAGAAATGCAGCTGACATCTCCCTGATGTTCTCATAATTATTGCTGCAGCTCCATCAACTGATTTAGGACCAAGCCTTGAGGCTCATCATCTGACTTGGACTCAGCAGAATCGTACCCTCCAGTAGCCCTCTGAGCGCTGGCGACATGGGATGTTCCTGCATCCGCCTGCTGTCGAGCAGATTGTGCGCTGTGGTTACCAGATTGTGACCTAGAGGCTGCTCTAGAACTGAGGTGTGTGCCTCTGCACTGGTGTGGGTGAGGGTGTGGGTGAACGCTGTGACAGGTCTTCAAAGATGCTGTCCTCAGGTTCCTCATCTGAGGTGTCCCTGGGGCTAGAGCTAAGGGGCTGGCTGGTTGAGGGCTTCAGGCGCTAGGCAGAGGTAGCTATGAAAGAAAGATAATTAGTGCATGGCAGCTGAATAAAAAACAGGGCAATGCACTCACATTAGCATTGGTGAAGGATGCACTGGTGCAGGATCCTCACATGGACGTTTGCCGTTGACCTCACTGTCGCCGCAGGCAAGGTCCACGTCCTCTCCGGCCAGTTCAATAGTGCAATTTTCAAATGGAGTGCGGGCCTTGAGTTCCGGCTCTCCATCCCTTTTCTGGGACCTCTCCCTGCGATTGTGTGCGAGCTTGTCCTGCACATAAACAGATGGAGAGCGTATGAGCAAGACACATGCAAGGGCAGATGATAAGGATGCCTGGGTGGGTGATGGGTGGAGCTATGGACGCGATAAGGATGCAGTCTCCAGAAGAGATGAGGCCAGATGGAGATGTGAGGGTGTGTGTGAGAGTAAGTGGTGATGTCCCTTGAGCTGGCAGTGTGTGAGAGCCATGTGATTGTGTGATGGGCTTGTGAGTGTGTGAGTTTAGAATGATGAGATGGTTGACTTACCTTGGTGGCATGGATGAGGTCATTCATCCTCTTTCTGCACTTGGTGGCTGACCTCTTTTGGGCAGCGTTAGCACTGACCACAGCTGCCACCACCTCCCAATCTGGAGTGATGAGATTGGTGGGCCTCCTGTGGTCATCACAAGGGTAGACGACATGGCAGCAGGCCTCCACGGTGTCCAGGATGTGTTCGAGGGAGGCATCACTGAACTTGGGGGCTGCTGTCTTCTTCCCTATGCTATATGTAGCAGTCCTGGGCTGAAGAGATTGAGAAAGCTGTGCACAGATGTAAATTAAATATGGTTCCCAGAGCAAGGAACCAGTGACCTGATGGCGGAATGGGTGAATCAAAGACTGCCAGCCAGTGACATGGCATGTTTCCCCTGCGTGCACAATTAATGAGGTGGGAAGTGGTCAACCCAGTGCAAAAACTTGCCACTGCGGCCAGCGAGAAAAACGCCATTTTTCACACCTGCTTCCACACTTAGGGCAGGATTTTACCGTCGGCGAGCGGGAACAGGGCCCGCCCGCTCACCGACGCGTAAAATGATGCAGGATGACATCAGGTGGAACTCCCGATGTCACCGCGCCCCATTTAAATTTTCAGTAAGGCGAGGGCACAGCAAAATCAGCTGGGTGCCCGCCGACCTGTCAATGGCCAATTGAGGCCATTGACAGATCAATTAAAGTACTTAGTGGACCTGCCCGTCCAACCTTAAGGTTGGTGAGTCGGCCAGGAGCCCCGGCGCGAACTAGAAAAAACATGAAACCTCATCCAGTAGCAGGATGAGGTTTCATGTAGGGTTTTAAAAATTTTAATAAAGTTGTTATGGAAATTATGAACATGTCCCAGCTCATGTGACATTGTCACGTGAGGGGACATGTAAGGGCAGATTTTTTTCTATTTTTAATATTGTTGACAGTAGAGGTGATCTCCCTGAGGCAGCACTGAGCCTCAGGGGGATGAGTACGCTCTTCCATGCGCATGTGCGAAAGAGCGCACTCTCGATTTTAGGGATTCTCCCCCCTGCCCGCACAGGGAGCGCACAGCACTTCCGTGTAGACATCACGCTGGGCGGGCCTTAATTGGCCCGCCCATGTAAAATGGCGCCGCGCCTCCAATCGGGGGTGCCAATCGGAAGCGCGCCTGCAGACGCACACCCATCAACGTCCGCCCCCCCAGTGTGGGGAAAATTCCGCCCTATATCTTTTTTGTAATCTACAACCTTTAAGTGCATTGTCAAGGTATGACTACCAGTTTTATAATTTACATTCTGTTAACTTTTTGAATTATTTAATGAGAAAATAATTAGGGGTAATAACATACTTTGGGCGGGATCTACATTATTTTCAACATGGCTGAGTGCCTGCTTTAGTGGAGAGGGAGCACAACAGTGTGGGCTGGGAGCAGTATCAATGTAGCACCCTACCGCAGCATAGGTAAAAATCTATGAAAAAGACATGAAAAATGTAACTTTGATACTTCTACCTTCCCAGTGGCAATCACTCATTCACCCCAAATTCCTGCCAGCCTGTCTAGATTGATACAATTTTGATAAGGAAAAAAATTCAAATTTCAACACCTTCATTTGAAGTTATAGTTGAACTGGGTTGATCCATTACTCTAGTCGACTTCAGAGTTAATAGTAGACTCATTGCTGTTGATGGGAACTTCCTCACTAGCTATGAGCACATTTATCTTGGAAGGTTGGAGGGCCAGAGGAGATTACAGAAAAGGAGGGGTGAGGCCACAGACCAGTGTTAAAACAAGCATGAGAATTTTAAAATTGAAGTGTTGCTTAACTTGGAACCAATGTAGGTCACTGAGCACAGGGGTAATGGATGAAAAAGTCTTGATGTGAGTTGGGACTTGGCAACAGAGTTATGGAGCGTACAACATGGGGGTCCTACAGGAGTGCATTAGAATTGGCAAACCTAAAAGTAACAAAGCCATGATTGAGGGTTTCAGCAGCATTTATTGCCCATCCCTAGTTGCCCTTGAGAAGTTGGTGGTAAGCAGCCTTCTTCAACTGCTGCAGTCCGTGCTGTGTAGGTACACCCACAGTGCTGTTAGGAAGGGAGTTCTGGGATTTTGACCCAGTGACAGTGAAGGAATGGTGATATATTTCCAAGTCAGGATGGTGAGTCATTTGTAGGAGAACTTCCAGGTGGTGGTGTTCCCAACAATCTGCTGCCCTTGTCCTTCTAGATGGTTGTGGTCGTGGGTTTGGAAGGCGCTGTCGAAGGAGCCTTGGTGAATTCCTGCAATGCATCTTGTAGATGGTGCACGCTGCTGCTATTGTGCATCGGTGCTGGAGGGAGTGAATGTTTGTGGATGTGGTGCCAATCAAGCAGACTGCTTTGTCCTAGACGGTGTCAAGCTTCTGGAGTGTTGTGGGAGCTGTACTCATCCAAGCAAGTGGGGAGTATTCCATCACACTCCTGACTTGTGCCGTGTAGATGGTAGACAGGCTTTGGGCAGTCAGGAGGTGACTTACCCGTCACACGATTCCTAGCATTATTAGGAGCTGCCATTTTTTCATGCTATAAACTGAGCTGTATCAGTCTGTTTTCTCCATGGGATTTCTTTCTCGCCTCAAAAAAACTTTTGTTTTGCTTTCTCTCTTCTGCCTCCCTCACTATCTGTACTGCTTTCCATGGAGTCAAATCTTCCCGCGACTGCAAAATAATTAGAGTGTCTCATCCAAGACTCACATGACACTGCGATCCCTAACTAATTCATCTTTCGAGACTCCACGTTCATAATTTTCTGCTAATCGATATAGGTCATTAATAAAGGAATCTACGCTCTCTCCCAGTGTTCGGGAGTGCCTATTAAATTTTGCTCACTCTATAATGGTGTTTTTCTAAAGATTAAAATAAATATCGAAGGCTTTAATAACTTCTTCATTTGATGCTGTATCTTCGTTTATGTCCTGTCTGACCATAACATAGTCTGCATGGCTGCCTATGGTGTATAGTAAGGTACTGACCTGTTCCTTGCTAGTCTTTTCTACTAGCCCTGATGCTGTTCTGTACCTGGTAAACATGCAATGCCTGTTCTGCTACTTCTCGGCCTGATTCAGGCCTTCCATGTGGTCGAAGCACTCAGGTGAAGGTATGACCTTTTCCATCTCTTCTTTTTACTGTTGCTTCTTCTGGAGTACAGATGAAGATTTTCTCGTGTTGTCATTGTCCTGCAATTGTTTCCCTCACTGCTCCTTCCAGTCACTGGGCTCTTTACTGGTTGCTTCTTTTGTTATTTTTAATCATCGCCACCATCTGCTGTTGTTATTTATCTGGTATGAAGTCATCATGGCCCTTAGAAAGCTCTCTCTTTCATTGAACATTATGGTGGCTATTTACTATTTTGCACATCTACCATTTACTACTTATGTATCTACATAAAACTCTATATAAAATCATTTCTTGCCATGCTCTGTTATCTTGTGATCTTATGTTACTGATGATGTAGATTATATATTTACATATTCAATATTAACCCTTTATACTACAGTAAGAATTTTGTCTCCAAGGTTGAGGACAGCCTGGTTTAACCTCAGATGGAGAGGAATGGAGTCAGCTCTAGGGAACAGTGTTTACAGGGTTTGCGGCATGGACCAAAGACAATAACCCGGTATATCACAGAGTCAGACTTATTCTGGGGCCTTTTTAAAATGGCTGGTGGGACCCAATTTTGGACTCCTTCTCTCCATTCCCAGCGCTGATGTGGGGTACACCCGATGCAGCCAGCACCTTTGCTGGGGTAGGCATGTCGTAGGCCCATGTAATTTTCATGGAGTCAGACCAGCTTCTCTATGACTTCATAGCCTCTCAGAGGAATCATGAACCATAGTATGGATTTGGGAACCTTTTGAAAGATAAGTTCAAAAGGTCTGGGGCATGCCCCCCACCACCTCCCCATGGCCTTTCCAGGATCCCATACCCCTTCCATGCCACCTCAATGGCCTCCATTCCCCCTCTATGCCCTCCATGCCAACTCCATTCAATTCATGCCCTCCATGGCCATTCACCCAGTATGCACTATATACAGAACCATGGACCATATAATATCAATGGCAAGTGTTGAAATGCTGAAAGAAAAACAATCCATTCAGAAATCTTGTTTGAAACAAAAACTGCTGTTCCTACAGTCCTATAGAAGTCTCAATCAGACAGGGTTATTACAGTATCAGTAATAGAAGCTAACCACTTCACACCTCTTAATCATGTCCGAATAAACATTCAGACATTGACAAAAGAGATCACAGAATGAATAACTTATTATAACCACATAAAGATGTCAATCAAGCAAAGTAAACACACTCTACTTCAGTTGTCAAAACACAACCCCATGTTGTGCTAATGTATTTGTAAGCCTTGGAACTCAGCTAAAAATTCAAAATGACTACAGGTGGAGAACCCAGTTGTCTGGCCATCTGTTTCTACTGAAACAGTTCCCAGATAGCCTTATATGAATGCTTGGCTAAACTCAAATTAAATGCTGAGGTCAATGCGTTGAAGCCAGCTTCCCGATGCACTGTGCATTTTCACCGCCCTCCCCCATCTGCATCCAAACCCATGTGTTCTTCCAGGTTAGCATTCTCCTCCGTGATTCTAATTTCTAATGCCAATGAAGCAGAGAAAAAAACACAAATGGAGAGAAAAAGAGATGGGTAGTTTTTTTTTTATTCCTTATTATTTGATCTTTTTACACTGAAATTTGGAAAGTGAACAAGGGCCCTATGACGGAATATGATAGGAAGGAAGGGAAACAGGTTAGGAGCGTGGAGGCTCTGAGCTCTTGTGGGAGGCAGAACAAGTGAGAGAGGGAGACAATGGACAGAGGTTTAAAAATGAAATTATGGTGGAATAAGGGAGAAGGGATGAGAAAGATTACATAGGATTACGTAGGTTATACAGCACAGAAACAGACCATTTGGCCCAACCAATCCATTCCGGCATTTATGCTCCATTTGAGCCTCTTTTCATATTTTGTCATCTAAATCTATCACTGAAACCTTCTATTCTTTTCTCCATCATATGCCTGTCTAGCTTTCCCTTAAGTGCATCTGAATTGAGCGAGTGCTTTAAATGGAAAGAGCCAGGGGTAATGCTAGAAGTGGAGGAGTAATAAAAAAATTCTGGTTATTCGGCTCCTACAAACTGCTTAAACTGTTTTCTGAATACTTTATATTTCTTTCATTGTAACATATCATTTCCAAATCCAAAATTATGTTTTAAACAGTTTATTTAAAAAAAAATAACAGAATAAAACTTAACCAATGGGTTATCTTTTGTATCCCTTAATTGTGCTTTCATTAATGTTTTTACTACAAGGTCTCAGTCACTTCTGAAAGCCTAGGCTTGGGCTTAGTATTTTTACCCAAACTGCACCTCTTGAGCTGAATTTGGATTGTGCAGTCTGAACATGTGCAGTGTACCTAACTTTTCAGGATGTATTAGCACTGTTCAGTCAGCTGTACTGTTGGCAATTTATTTTCAGCTTCTTCAACTTTCTGCTTAGCAGCTTTTATCAAATAATCTTGAAAAATGAGAATAAATTTCACAAGCTTAATTAAAGGTAAAATTTATATTGACAGTTTTTTAATGAGGCTTTGTCAATGTGTGTCTAAGTGATAGAGTGAGAACAAAATTACAGTGCACTAAATATATACCCTATTGCAGCATTTGTTTTCTGAACTTCCAAAAATGTAATGGACCAGAATTTGCTGAAAATATAACAGCAGCTAGGCAATGCATAATATTATTAATGTGCAAACCAGCTAGCAACATGTTGCTTGGAAGAGATACCCAGAGAACTGAAAATTGCTACAAGTCACTGGCCTATTTGTGCCGCTCCACCATTAGCTTTGCAAAAATGGCATCTCACCCATAACTTTCACATGCTTTTCTTGAAGCTGCTGCATTTGCACGTTAATTGCCCGGTAAACCAGAAAGTTAAATCTAGTAATTCACAGAATAAGCACCACTTTAACAAAGTAATTGCTAATGACTACTAATCAACATCACTTGCCCAGAAAGTACACAATTGTAAGCATGGAGCCTTATTCCTTCAGGTTGTGAATTGTTTTAGGAGAATTTTTAAAATGTCAAATTCAAAATGTTTACATTTTACTTCTTACTACACTGGGGCCCCGGGATAACACAGTTCGCAATAGCGTGGAAATTGGTAATGTGCAGGTTCTGTCTTAGATCTCAAAATGTTTATTCTGAAAATGTAGCCACAGGCCTCCCCCCACTTTGAATATGGTCATCTATTTTATAAAAAAAAATTAAAATAACAGACACCCATTTAATTACTTGGTTGATTTTACGCAGCACCTGCTTTATTCATTTATTTTGGAGCAAAAGGACTGGAAGCTGTAGGCAATACTAATCCTGACACTGGCAGTATCAAACCTAAGTGCTAGGCACTAGCTTATGGTCTTGACCATAATGCAGTCTCAAGAATGGACCATATCAAAGTAGTGACCCAATGTATTCCTTTCTCTTTTTCTCTCTCTCTTAATTCAATTTTTCTTTCCCTCTCTTTATGTCCCATGGGCAATGCCATAGGATAAGAGCAGTTGGAGTGATTTATAGCCTTGGCGTTAACCTACCTTTTTCTTCCATCAGATTCCTGGGCTGCCAGAACCTCCTCCACTTTGACAGATTTTCATACTTCCCATTACACTCAGCTATCTCACATTTTCACACTTACAGTACCTAGTATATGTCTTTTATTTCTCATTATGTCATTAATTTCTCATTCTGTCTCCTTTTATCTCCTGTGCATATCACTTCCATCCTTTATGTATTTCTTGATCCTTATCCTAGCATTTTACAGTTCATTTCATGTCTTATCCTGCATGTGTGTGTAGTCCTTTTGTGTGTTTCTCTCCTTACCCCTTTCCCTTGTTCTATTCCTTCTTAAATGCTGTATTTTTGTAAATATAAATGTTCCCCATAACTTTCTTGCTTTAGTACTCTATGCCTCTATTTATGAAGCTCAGGATTCCATATACCTTTTAAATTACTCTTTCAACCTGCACTGGCATCTTCAATGATTTGTGCACATATACCCCCAAGCTTCCCTGCCCCCACATCCAGTCTTGATATGGCGTGGATGCTTTGCATGCCAGTTTGGGTGAGCACCTCAGTGCCTGGCATTTTGTCCTGCCATCAGATCTTCAGAAGCTTCTGAAGGCAACTCAAGTGAACGTGGTTTGGCTTCTTGACATGATGCTGGTACTTTATCACATTAAATTATTTTTGAACACATTCCTCTGATCTTCTGTCGTTTTACTTGGTAACCAATTTGCCCAGTTTACTGTGGGCAGATTCTGTCTCATCACATTAAAGCCAGCCTTACCTAAATATGGAGTCTTAGTAGCTGTTTCATGTTTCTCCCTTTCAAAGTGTTCTCTACAATCAGTTCAGAATATGAATCCAAGAACAAATTTGCAAAAATATGCTGAAATTATTTAGAAGAACATTACAGTGAAATGGCAAAGATGCAGCATTTTAATTTTTAATTTGGAATAATTTAATTCAAATTATCTGATCATTTGAATTTTCTGAACCTTAAATTCCCATTTAAATGTGTTATTTAGGTTGCTTGATTCAAAGTGTTGAATAATTTAATTTTGTTTTATTGGAAGAGATGACTTTCAATTACTCAGACTAGATAGTGTTACTTGATGGATGAAGTTATAAGAACTTCATATCAAAAGAAATAGAAGCAGGAGGAGGCCATTTGGCCCTTCAAACCTGGCCAGTCAGATAACAAGATCATGGCTGATCTTCTGCCTCAATTCCATCTACCTGCACAGTCCCTGTCCCTTATTTCCCAACGTACTCAAAAATACATTGACCTCTGCCTTGAATACACTCAATACCTGATCATCCTGAGCTCTCTGGGATAAAGAATTACAAAGATTCACAACCCTTTGAATGAAGAAAATTCTCTTTACTTCAGTCCTAAATGGTCAGCCCATTATTCTGTGATTCCATATTCTAAATTCCCCAGCCAGGGGAAGCATTTTCTCAGCATCTTCACTGTTGAATCCCTTAATAATTGTATGTGTTTCAGTTAAGTCACCTCCCATTCCTCCAAACTCTAGGGGTTTATAGATCTAGTCTACTTCATCTCTTCTCATAGGGACACTCCCACACCTCAGAATTCATTCCCATGAACCTTTGTTATGCTCCCTCTAAAGTAAGGAGATCAAAACTGCACTCAGTACTCCAAGTGTGCCCCCATCAATGTCATGTATAATTGTAGTAAGACTTCTTTACTTTTTACTTTAATCCATTTTTAACAAAGGCTAACATACCATTTGCTTTCTTAATTGTTTGTTAACTTACTGTGATTCATGGACAATGACACCCAAGTCCCTCTGAATGCAAACATTTCCCAGTCTCTCACCATTCAAAGATTTTCTGCTTTTTTATTTTTCCTACCAAAGTGGATAGCTTCACACTTGACCACATTGTATTTCATCTGCCACACTCTTTAACCTATTTATGTATCTCTACAAACTTTTTGTGTCTTTTCACTGCTTACTTTCCCACCTTACTTCGTATTGTCAGCAAAACTCGATATGTAACACTCAGCCCCCTCATCTAAGTGTGGATCCTTCCAGGTATCAGACAGACTTCCGTTACCCTGGTAATGGGGATTATGCTCTCCGTTGGTGGCACGTTCTCTGAGGAGGAAGAGAGGGGCAGAAGGGAGAGGAGGCCAGGTGTCCCAATGCTGCATCTAGGGGAGGGATCTGTGGGAGTAGAGGTGCAGGCACAAGGGGTACAGGGCCAGCAAGTGGACCAAAGCGAAAGGGGCTACAGAAGATGGCACTATCCTGCTGCCAGGGTTTACAGGCGGCGATGCAGCTACCTCAATATGTCTGAGGTGCAAGGCCAAAGGAGGCTCCGCCTCGCCAGGGAGACTGTGATCTCCATTTGTCAGATGATTCGGCCTGAGATGAACTCCAATTGTATGGGTGGACACCCCATGCCACTGGCTCTGAAGGTCACATGACCTTCAACGTCTATGTCTCCGGCTCTTTCCAGGGGTCAGTGGGGAATCTGTGTGGAATGTCCCAATCAGCTGTCCACAGTTGAGTCAAGCTGGTGACAGAAGCTCTGTTCAGGCGGGTAATGACCTTTATTTACCGTACGGATGTGGCCAGCCAGGCTGAGCGAGCCAGTGGCTTTGCAGTGATTGCTGGGTTCCCCCGTGTCCAGGGTGCCATCGACTGCACGTATGTTACCATCAAGGCACCAGTAAGTCAACTGGGTGCCTTCATCAAAAGGAAGGGATTCCACTCCATGAACCTTCAGATGGTGTATGACCACAGGATGCAGATTCTGCAGATTCTGCAAGATGCATACATCCTGAGAAACTCCCAGGTGCCGAGGCTCTTCAGTGCTCCGACCCGACTGGATGGATGGCTGCTGGGTGACAAGGGCTATCCATTGAAGAGGTGTCTCATGCCGCCTCTCCGCCACCCAAGAACAGAGGCAGAGCAGCATTACAATAGGAGTCATGCCTCCACAAGGCCGATGGTAGAGACCACCATGGGTATTCCCAAAATGCACTTCTGATGCCTCAACCATACAATACCCACTAGAGCAGGTGTCACTGATCGTGGTTTCATGCTGCGCTCTCCGCAATCTGGCACTGGCAAGGGGGGACCCACTGGAGGAAGAGGATCTTGACGCAGTTGCACAGGCCACAGATAAAGAATCCAGCAGTGAGTCAGAAGAGGAGCACGTTGAGGAGAATGCTGAGGGCATGGAGGCAGGTCTCGGTAACCTCCAGGGAGGCAGAGACACCAGGGATGCCTTTATCCAACATTCCTTCAACAAGGCTACCAAAGACCTGCTTCCACCTCATGCCAGGGATGCTGCCCCCATCCCGGATATCTGAAATGACCCTTTCATTTGCACCTAAAGTTCACTCAGTGCCTGTGCGATAGAGTGTCCAGCCACTCACGTCCAGCATTACTGGCATACCCTGCACCAGAAAGAAAAGTGGTGAAGCACACTCAGACCATCAGAACCAAAACAAATTTAATGTTATTGTCACATTAAAATCATTATGACATTGCCACACCAGCAGACCTATAAACCAAAGATAAATGAACAGAAAACCAGCTGTGAACTGTCCCTCTTGTCCTCATGGTGCCTTTAACTTACTTTTTCGAGTGCTACGTCTTGGTGCCAACTCCTCGCTGGCAGCGGCATTGGCGGCAGCCTGCTTGTTGGCCTTGAATGACCTTGATGGTTGTCCTCAAGCCAGTGGAGCCTGTGCTGGCCCCACCTGGGAGGGAGCAGCTAGTGCCATGGCTGGCATCTCCCCGGTCATCCCAGCCTCATCAGATGCCACGGTCACTGGCAGAGGGACGGAGGAGCTGCTGCCATCATCCAGAGCGCCCTGAGAGGAGGTCGCAGAGACGACAAGCAGCTCATGGGCCTATATGAGATCTCTGTGGACCTCCCTGCTCACCATTAATGGACAGGCACCTAGCTGGGATACCGGGTGCCTCATCCATCTCTCACATTGATACTGACCACCTAAGATCATTGCCTGTATAAGGGCTTGCAGGCCTGAGTGCAACACCAGGAACCCCTCATTCTGTCCATGGAGCTGCCTCTGCGTGAGAGTCGCTACTCTCTCAATGGAGGAGACAGTCCGCTCAGCCATGAGGGCCAGTGCAGTGCTCATGTACCGCATTTGCTCCTCCACAATGGAGACCATGGCACGCAGACCTTCATGGATCTCTGCCAAATCCTCCCACACATCCCACTGGACATCCAGCATCTGCCGCCTAATGGATGATTCCAGAGGCTCATCATCAGCCTTTGACTGAGCATCGTCCTGGTGCCCAGCAGTCCTCCGACTGCTGGCACCCTGGGCACACTCTGCCTCTGCCTGCACCTCAAGTGAGTGTGAAGTGCCCTCACCAATGTGCACATGTGCACATGTGTACATTCTAGCCAATGCCCACCAATGTGCTGGTATCTGCGCTGGTGCCTGATTCAGAGAGCGAGTGTGACGCAGGTGCAAATGAAGCCCAGTGGTCCTCCGGTGTCAGGGGTGGCCCTTCAAGGTCCAGAGAGCGAGTTTGTGCTGGCGAAACTAAAAGGGAGAACAAGGACATGTCATTAGTTAAAGTCATCACACTGTAACTGTGCATGCCAGACACCCTGATGACTCAATGGAGATCTGTACCAC
This sequence comes from Cetorhinus maximus, assembly GCF_964194155.1. Classification (NCBI taxonomy): domain Eukaryota; kingdom Metazoa; phylum Chordata; class Chondrichthyes; order Lamniformes; family Cetorhinidae; genus Cetorhinus; species Cetorhinus maximus. Next base: position 51,442,655 of record NC_135894.1, read on the forward strand.
AGTGCCGTAGTCTTTCAATGATCCATGTGGACTCCAGGTTTGAGGCTCACATTAATGAAGAGACTACACTAGAATGGTTGCACAATCTGAAACTCACACACCTGTGCTCTGCCCTCTTACCATTGTATTCCCCCCCCGCCTCTCCTCGCCCGGTCTTTCCAGCTCAAGGGCATCCTGCTCGAACCTGATCAACTACAGCAGGTTGGTCAGGCCTCTGCCTATCCGTGACCTCTCCAATTGGTTATGGCTTGTATTCTCCTGAAAGAACAGAAGCAACTGATTAGTCCACTCTCTACCTGAAGCACCATTGCAGCCTGGCCAACCCCAGCTGAGGAACACCTCGCAGGACACATCCGAGTTATAGCCCTCAAGCTGCAAGACACTGGGTCCAAGCAGCCAGGGTGCACCCCCTTGGTCAGCTCCAGTGTCACTGACAGTTGGCACTCAGACTCTCCTGTGCCCCTGAGGTCCATGGGGGGAACGGTCACACCTTAACACTTCTGCACGCTGATCGATGCCAACATGATGTTCACCCTTCCTGAGCACAGCAGGTCATTGAACCTCTTCCAGTACTGTACCCATGTGCGCCGCACCACGTCATGGCTGCTCATCAGCTCTGCCACCTCCTCCCATGCCATCTTTGTGAGGTACAGTGGCCTCCACTTCCCATCTCTGGGGACAAGGGTGTCCCACCTGGCAGCCACCTCCTCCAGGAGGACGGCGGGGCACTCACCCGAAAAGCGGGGGGTCGAGTGCCACCCGACCTGCCCTCCCTCCTGCCTTGTCCAGCCACACTCGACCTCATAACTTGAATGTTGAAGACACAGAGGAGCCGTTCTTCCATGCAGTCTTCCAAGGGCTGCCTGGGTCATTTTTAAACTGGCCGCCAAGTCGGTGGCTGACAGGCACATGTCTGCCCCTTCCTGACCAGTGAGGAGCTGTTTTTCACACTGTGTGGGCCTTAATTGACCCGCCAGTGTGAGATCTTGGACAGGGGCCAATCACAGGTGGCGGGCCTTTTCCCGGCCACTCCCGGGCCTGCCGAACGCTCCCTCCCGCCAGCCTCAAAATTCTGCCTATAAGTCACTTGCTTTGATTTAATATTACCTTTAATTCCTCTTGTTAGCCACGGTAACATCACTTTGCTTTGGGGCTTCTGTGCCTTAAAAGAATGCATATTTCTCGCAAATTATGCATTAATTTGTTAAGTGTTAGCCATTGTTTTTCTACCATCGTATGTTTAATTTTGTTACCAATCTACCTGACCCAAATCTGCCCTCATACCTATGGCCGGAATCTTTGGCTCGGCGAGTGGGGACAGGCCTGCTCGCTGACACATAAAATGACACGTGGTGACTTTGGGTATGCGTCTTGACATCACCGCGTGTTTTTCCGATTTTCAGTTCGGCGGGCGGGCACTGGAGTCGGCTGCGCGCCCGCTGAACTGTCAAAGGCCTATTAAGGCCATTTAGAAACTAGTTAAACCACTTAACATAGCTGGCCATCCAACCTTAAGGTTGGCGGGCAGGCGAAGAGCCCAGGCGGCTTTCGCATTTTTCATGGAACCTCATCCACGGGCGGGGTGAGATTCCATGAATGATTTATAAGTGAAATAAAGCTTTTCATTAAAATTCATAGACATGTCCCAGCTCATGTGACACTTTCACTTGAGGGGACATGTCCTAAATTTTTTTTTCTTTATTAAAATTTTTGAAACTCAGACTGATCTCCCTGAGGCAGCTCTGTGACTCAGAGAGATTTCTGCGCTCTTTTGACTCAGCCTATTCTCCCCACCCTCACGCTCACACTGGGCAGGCCAATTAAGACCCGCCCACGTAAAATGGCAGTGCGCAGCCAATCGCAGGTGGCGATCGGCATCGTGCCCGTCCGCGCCCACTCCCGCTCCCCCCGACGGGGAGAAAACTCCCCCCCCGTATAGTTTGTTGACATTCAAATACCTAGTTTCTGACTTAACTAAATCACTTTCAAACTCACTATTCTCAAACCCAAATCCCATATTATGACCACTCTGCAGCCTCCTTTACCACACAGCTATTTATCCTTTCTCAGTTAACATTTAATATTTCTCATTTCTCTTCTGAGAAACTAAGCTTTATGTTTGCAGATGTTTTGGTATATAATGGGTTCCATTTAATATTTTCAATTAAATTGGGTATAGCCTCAAGTTAGGTTGTGAGCCTCGACCAGATACATCAAATGTGTATGGACTGTATCCAAAGCAATACACTGTGCCCAGCGGCAGAAATTTACGTCCCGATTGATTCTGATGCATGGAGATTTTTTGCAGCTTTTTAAACCCTTATTTGAGCATTTTCAGTTCTGCAGCTCCCTGAGGCAGACAGCTGCCTCAGGGAGCTTTTCCGCAGCGCTCAACTGTGCCCGCAGAAACGTCATCGCCCACCTTCTTCCCGCCCCCACCCTGGCAGCGCTGAGCTTTACAGCACGCGTTTCCTGCTGGTTGGCCGTTAATTGGCCAGCCAGTATGAAATCGTGGCCAGGGGCTGCTTCCCCGACCGATCCCTGGCACGCTGATCGTGCGCGCCCGCCAAAGGTAAAATTCAGGACCATATCTTTGCAACATACTTCAGGTTACTATTTGTCACTGCTCTTAAAATGTTATATAATTGCTGCACCAAATGATATTTGAATATTTCAACATTTCCTCAATGTGCATTCTTTTAGCGAATGCTCTTTAATCGAATGACTTTAGAAACTCAGATATGGGTATAAAATTTGTTGCGCTTCTTCCAAGGCAAGCTTTAACAATCAAAGGGGAGACCGCATTTGTCTAGATAAATCTCAAATTTCTTAATCTGTGTCCGTTAACATTCCAACTATTTTATCTTTGATAGCAAAACCCCTTAAATGGAAAACTTAAAATTTAAACAATGCAAAAAAAAAAATCACTGCCTCTTCGTGGGGAGACTTCCAGTTAAAGCCTGCCCCTGCTCCCTGGCAGAAGCCTCCCTGATGGGCACTCCATGGTCTACAGAGGGGCCCCACAGCAGCAATGGCCACACCCATGCCTAAGTTGCTGACCTTGGGGTAACCACTTCCCAGAGCCATCCCGGCCCCCCACCCCACTTTGATCACTGTGAGCTCCTGCCTGGCCCCTGGCTTCCTCAGGAAAGCTTATATGCCTTTGAGGCTGCCTTGGCATTGAACCATGCTCACTCTCATGCTGCATTTCCAATAGTGGCCTCCCATAGCAGTAGCACTGCAAAGCTGCTGAGCTGCCAGCGACTTGATTGGACTGGCAGCTCTGGAAGGCATGTTTCCTCCCTCAATTGGACAACGTCCCTGGGAGTGGCCTCATAAATGGCTCCTGCTGGTGAAATGCCACAAAAGGGTCCCACCACCTTCCAGAGCGGGATTGGTTCTACTTCTGGCCCTGGTGTTTGGATTTCCCCAGACCTGACAAAATTCAGCTGAAGAAGACTTGGGGCCAGATTTTTTAGCAGACCCACCTTGGTAGACAGGACCCACGAGACACAATTTTCACTCCAGGGTGGTAGGTCAGGAAAGAGTCCGGCTCACTGCCCCCGAAAGCAGATCGGAAGCTGCCAAGTGCTAAGATGGGCTGGTTAAAAACCAAACCTTGTTTCTCTGGGACTTTGTTCCAGTTTGTTGCTTATATTTTAGGCCCTTTAGCCCCCACCCCTCATGCCCTTTCAACCCATTTCACTGCACCTGTGTAAACAAACTCACTCACATGATCCTTTAATGACAGGCTGTACTCTCAGCCAAGCCTCATTATGCATGCTTGGCTGAGAGCCCAGGCTCTCATAAATGGATTAACTTTGTTGACACAGTGCAGAGGAATGAAAACTTTGCTTGATTGACAGCTTTACAATATATAAATGATTTTTTCCGTGATCACTTTTGTCAATGACTCAATGTTAATTTGCACAATATAAAGAGCTGTCAAGTGCTTATAGATTATGTTATTGACACTTTAAAGGTCTGATTAATTAACACTTTTACAGTTATAGTATAAAGGGGTAACAGATGGGATAGGCTAATTTATGACATAGATGATGATGTACTACTGGCATCAGTCAGTCATGGATTAGACTCGAGAGAGAGAGAGAGAGAGAGAGAGAGGTTGTATCATGCCTAGTAGCTATGTGCCTACTCTGTAACCTGTTTAGATATAGTACAAATAAACAAGTGTTAAGCATGTATGAGGGTATGTCTACAGTCTGTCTACTAGCCAAATCCCATGCCTAGAGTCCAAGATAGAAGAACACATCTCACAACATGGTAGCAGATGTGAAGAAATTGATGTAAAAAAACCCATTGGTGTTATCGAAGGAAGCCCAGAGTGAAGAAATATTTGAAAGCAGCTCAAGAAATTTCAGTGGATGATGGAAGCACACTGGAGAGAGGTAACGATGATCGTACTTAGTGAGCAGTCCCTGCACTTTCCACGCCCATTTGACTGCCTTAAGGGCCACAGGGAGGCCAGCATAGGGAGACAGAAACTCCATTTTCTGCAGTACCAGGCATATGTCAGCTCTTCAGGCAAAAGAACCAGAGCTTCAAGTTAGTTCCTTTCTTTATGCTGGAGGCCCAGTAGCAAATGATGTTTTCCTAAGGCAATGGGCGCAGGAGTCCATTACTGATTCCATTACTGAAGCCTTTGACGCCTTTTATAACCCGCCTTGGGCCCCTGTTTTTGAGTAGCTGGTTCAGTGTGCGGCATGTGCCAAACTCCAGTGTTTTGGGGTGACTCCGAGCCTTGACATGACTCTGTAGATTGGGTGGGGGCATGGGCATGGGCAGTGGTCCACCCACGCAAAGGTCTGCCAAATCGGGCAAAAAGGCGCAAAAGAAAACCCAGCATAAACGGCAAGACCATGGACATAGTCCTGCTAGAGCACTGCTCTGGCACGTCCAACCAGGGCCCGGGAAGTGGAGTGCCAGGGCCCCGGGGAGGAGACACTGGATGTGAGGCCCAGGAATAAGACACTGCTGCCATGTGGGGGAGCATGTGTGTGTTTGTGAGTGAGAGGGTGAGTGTGTGTGAGTGCGTGTGTGTGTGCATGAAAGAGAGTGAGTGTGTGTTTGTGTGCATGTGAGTAAGAGGGTGAGTGTGTGTGTGTATGTGTGTGTGTGTGAGAGAGTGAGTGCGTGTGAGTGAGTGAGAGGTTGAGTGAGTGTATGTGCGTGAGAGTGAGAGAGATTGATTATGGCCAGAAATTTCCCTCCGTCGTGGGGGGGTTGTGTGGGGGCGGGCGCACACCCGATCGGTGCCCCCAATCGGGGACGCGCCGCCATTTTACGTGGGCAGGCCAATTAAGGCCCACCCAATGTGATGCTCGTCCAGAAGCGCTGAGCAATCCCTGTGCGTGCTGGCGGGGGATTCCCTGAGAGGTTCCCTGCGCTCTTTCGCACATGCGCACGAAAGAGCACAGAGATCTCTCTGTGCCTCAGGGAGATTTGTTTCCGTGCTAAAGTTTGGGCAGAATTTTGCCCTTGGTGGGCAGGCGGGCCCCACTGGCTCAGCGGCAGGCGGACAGCCGACTCCCGCCACCAAAACTTTGGCCTGCCCGACAGGAAGCGCTATGCACTTCCTGTGAGGGAGGGGAATGGAATCCCCAGCTGTCAAAGTGCGCTCTTTCACGCATGCGTGTGAAAGAGCGCACTGCTCCCTGAGACAAAGTGCTGTCTCAGGAAGATTACCGACAGTCCAAAAAACTTTAGAAATAGAAAAATTTTTAAAATTATTAACATGTCCCCCTCCTGTGACAATGTCACACGAGATGGGACATATTAATAAATATCACATAAAATGTATCAAAGCTTTTAAAAACGGACATGAAACCTCATCCCGCCAGTGGATGAGGTTTCATGTATCATCAGAAGCCCGCTGGGGCTCCTGGACTGCCTGTCAACCTTAAGGTTGGACAGGCAGGTCTTTAATTATCTTAATTACTTTGTCAATTGCCTCAATTGGCCATTGATAGGTCGGCAGGCGGATTGCCCGCCTTCCTAAAAATTTAAAGGGACCGGGATGATGTCGGGGGTTCCTCCCAACGTCATCCCGCGCCATTTTCCCGTCAGCGAGTGGGCCCTGCCCCCAAATCGCCGATGGGAAAATTCATGGCCATGAGCTGGGACATGTCAAAGAATAAATGTATAAATTTTTATTAGATTTTAAAGCACTTCATAAAGCCTCATCTCGCCCTTGGATGAGGTTTCATGAAAAACGCAAAGTCTGCCTGGGCTCTTCGCCTGCCCGCCAACCTTAAGGTTGGACAGGCAGCTCATTAAATTGAATTAATTAGGTTTTAAATGGCCTTAATAGACCTTTGACAGTTCAGCGGGTGCACAGCTGACTTGGTTGTGCGCCCGCCGAACTGGAAATCTAAATGACGCGCGGTGACGTCAGGATGCCCGCCCAAAGTCACCACACGTCATGTAATGTGTCGGCGAGCGAACCCTGCCCCCGCTCGCCGACCAGAGAACTCTGCCCTATGTGTCTGCCTTATTCCCAGTCTCAGGTTTCTCACTTACCTTCATCACCTCACACCAGCACATACACACACACCCACTCACAATGGGTGAGGGTTTCTTTTCTTAATACCTCAACTTTTTTTGAAATTCAGTTTAAAGCCGTGCCAAACCTAGGGGCTGAATTTTACGTTGATCAGGCGGGCACACACCCAATCTGATCGAGTGTGAAATCTTGAGAGATGACGTCCCGATGTCACCCCGCGCTCGCGCCATATTTTGCTCAGCAAGCGCACGCAAAAGTTGGAAGTGCGCCCACCGACAATTAAGTCGCAATTAAGCCAATGTGCAATTGTCTGTTATTTTTTGTAGCCCATCCAACGTTAAGGTTGGCAGATGGGCAAGTCGGCCAGGTGGCCTTTACATTTTTCAGCAAACCTCATCCAAGGTCAGGATAAGGTTTCTGTTGTTAAATAAAATAAAATTAAAATAAAAATCTGTGGACAGCGTTTTTATCGTCCATATGTTCAGGTGCCTGATTGTGATACTTGGATTTTTTTTTTCTGATTTTCGTAATATTATTTCATGGTTTTCGGGTCTGCAGCTCGTTGAGGTAGCTGCCTGCCTTCAGGGAGCTTTCTGTCAGCACTCGCCCGCGCCCGAGTTGACGTCATCGCCCGCCCTCCTCCCACTCCAACCCCTGCAGCGCTGGGCTTTTCAGCGTGCGCTTCACACTGGCTGCCGTCAATTGGCCAGCCAGCGTGGAATCACGGTCAGCGATCCGTTTCCCAGCTGATCCTGGGCCCGCCCGCTGAGCTGAAAATTCAGGCATATCTTTCCAAAATTTGCTAATGGGCCCCTCGAAGGAGGTAAAAATGGATGTGAGGCCTCCCCAAGTGAAAAGGTTGGACAAGCCTGTTTTAAATGGAGTTCTCGTCATCCACACTTGAGCATCCAGAGTTTAGAGCCTGACAGGCCGGCTTAAAAAAGACGCAACTTTCAGGCTGAGTTCCAATTTTTGAAGCGGGTCTGTCAGGTCAATTTCACTCATTACTGCACTGCTGTTGGGGAGGTTGTGGGGCTGGGGAGCTTGGGGAGTTGGGAGGGGGATTTTGGGGCAGGGATGTAGTGCTCTGGAACACACTGAACTGCCGCTCCGGCACCTCCTAGCTACAGGTTTTAATATTTATTGGAAGTTCCCCTCCAAGTCACTCACCATCCTGACTTGGAAATATATCGCCGTTCCTTCACTGTTGCTGGGTCAAGATCCTGGAACTCTCTTGCTAACAGCACTGTGGGGGTACCTACACCACTTGGACTGCAGCGGTTCAAGAAGGCAGCTCACCACCACCTTCTCAAGGGCAACTAGGATGGGCAGTAAAAGCTAGCCCAGCCAGTGAAGCACACATCCCGTGAATGAATTTTTAAAAAAATCACCACTGGATGGTAAAATCTCCTTTGCTGACTGACCATCCGTTATACATCTCACTTGATTTTTCTTTCCACTGATCTCCATGGAATCCACTCCATTGATTGGCTGACTGGTTTTTAATCCTTACTGCCGCCAATATTGCAGGGGGGTTTGGCTCATTGATGCTGCTTTGGAGCAATTGGAACTAGAAGGAAATCCTCCCACAACCACGTTCCGGCTTCATGACTTGTGATGCAGAAGTGATTGGTACGGGGACCATATTGATTAAATTCTACCTGAGGTATTATGTGGGGCACAAGGGCAAGTATGGCCACGAATTCCCAGAGTTTGAGCTTAGGCCGGATGGTAAGTGTTGACTGGAATGTCTGGAGCTCATGGTGTGGCTGTGAATCCGGAGCCTGGGGAGGTTAAGAGGTGGTGGAGTGAAGGCTGTGCCCAGGGTCCTGGGCCTCTTGCTGCTCTGAGTCATTGCAGCAGCAGCAACTGCAGTAACCCCCCTGTACAGTTCTCTGACTGTAAAAAAAAATACAGGTCTTACAACTGCACACAGCTTTCTCATAAACAGACATTTTCTGGGTCTTTGATGTTCAAGGTTCCTGGGATCTAAAGCAGCATCAATATCCCCAAACACCCTGCTGCATTTGCCTACTGAACGTTAGTTCCTAGGCTGTGATGGCCCGAAGATGTGAAACACAGTATAGTGTTTATATTCCCTGCTGGCAGCTTTACATGGAATTTACAGAACAGAAACAGGCCATTTGGCCCACCTCATCTATTTTGATGCTTATGTTCCACACAAGCCTCCTCCCACCCTTCTTGATCACAGCATAAGGGTAAACATCAGCTTCTTTCTTCCTCATGTTTTTATCAAATTCCTTGAATCTTTCTATGCTAGAATCATAGAATGGTTACAGCACACAAGGAGGCCATTCAGCACATTGCCTCTGTGTCAGTTCTCTGCAACAGCAACTCAGCTAGTCCCATTTCTCCACCTTTTCCCTGTAGCCTTGTAAAACCTTTTCTCTTTAGATAATTATCCAGTTCCCTTTTGGAAAACCGCAATTGAATCTGTCTCCACCACAGGCTCAGGCAGTGCATTCCAGATCCAAAGCACTTGTTGCATAAAGAAGTTTTTCCTCATGTCGCCTCTGGTTCTTTTGTTCATCACCTTAGGGTTCTCGACCTTCTGCCGGTGGGAACAGTTTCTCCCCATTTATCCACTCCATCCAGACCCCTCATGACTTTGAGTATGTGTAACAAATCTCTTCTCAACCTTCTCTTCTCGAAGGAGAACAGTCCCAGCTTTGCTAATCTATGCACATGACTGTGGTCTCTCATCCTCTGAGTGATTCTCGTAAACCTTTTCAGCACCCTTTCTAAAACCTTCACATCCTTCCCGTTGAGGCTGAACCAGTGTTTTATGAAGTTTCGTAACTTATTTGCTTTAGTATTGTGTGCCCCTATTTATGAAACCCAGGGTTCAGTATAATTTATTCACTGCTTTCTCAACCTGCCCTGTCACCTTCAATGATTTATGCATATATATATACACCCTGTCCCTCTGTTCCTGCATTTCCTTTAAAATTGTACCCTGTATTTCATGTCATCTCTCCTCATTCTTCTGACCAAAATGTATCACTTTACCCTTCGCTACATTAAATTTCACCTGCCACCTGTCTGCCCATTTAACCAGCCTGTCTATATCCTCTTTAAGTCTCTCACCATCCTCCTCACAGCTCACAATACATCCAAGTCTTGCATCATCTTCAAATTTTGAAATTGTGCCCTGTACACCCAAGTCTAGGTTATTAATATAAATCAAGTAAAGCATGACGCCTCTATATACCATTCCCCAGTCACAGGTAAGTAAATTTTCTGTAATTCATATATTAATAGGCTTGAATTAAATAAATAAACTGTTACATACTGAAATTCCAGCTATGCTCAAGACTAATGATTCAAAATACCATATGGTTTGAAATAAAATGCCTACTGTCACTAATATTTTTCACTTAAAAAGCAGAGTTTTACCGACATTTGGTGACTCAAATGATTAATACATAGGAAAACAACATTATAGTAGATTTAGAAATAATGTGGCCAACACATTTTCTTAGAGCTCATTCACCTCACAATTTGGCACTGCACCCCTGACCAAGACTGCCCAGCAGGAGGCGCAGAATGCTTCCAGAGTGACAAAACTGGACATTTCAAGTGTTTCTGCAAATCTAGCAATTTTAATCGAAGTCGAAAACCAAGAAGAATTTATGAAACAAATTCCTTCCAAGGAATGGAAAGTCAAGAACAAGACAAATCTACAGAGTTTCTTGGGGAGGTGGATAGTCTTAATCCAGATTACTGGTCAGGGACAGTCCAAGTTCAAGCTTTGATACTACTTTTAAAATTGTTACTGGATCAGCTGTTAACATTTCAGCAGATGACCTCGACTGGATGCAACCGGTGACCCTTTATCCATCAGACGTCAAGTTGCAAAGTCCAGATGGCACTGATCTTCCATTAAAGGCAGGATTATTGCTGCTCTTTGTTCCAAGTGGTGACAGATGGCTGATTCCCTATATGTTTTTTATAATGAGTGTACATGCCTGTTGAGTGGCAAGGTTGGCATCCTTCTCAGAATCATAGACAAAGCAGCTGATGTCTATCATTTGAATGACACATTGGGCGGAATCGTACCAGATTTGCACTAAGAGCGGTAGTGGGTGCAAAAAAGGATGTTGTACCCGTCGGCCACAATGGCGGCTTTTCACGCCATATCATCCCAACTTTGCCTCATTAATAATGTATTCCCAGGAAACACGCCATTTTGATGACGGGCACACTTTCATTCACCAATGCTTCATCACCTCGCTGCTTCCTCACGCCAGCCAACATATTTAAAGTGCAGCCACGCGCTCAATTCTCAGTGTTTCCAACCCAGGACTGCTGCATGAAAGACATGGCCCCGAAAGGTGAGAAGACTGCAGCCTCCTGGTTTAATGGCGTGTCCCTCAAGTGCCTTTTGGACGCCGTGGAGGCCCGCCATGGTGTCCTCTACCCCTGCTGTGGCTGCAGGAGGGGCAGCAGCATTACCAATCCAGCATGGGAAGTGGTGGCAGCGGTGGTCAGTGCCAACACCCTGCAAAAGAGGACAGACATGCAATGCTGATAAAGGATGAATGATCTCCTCCATTCCGCTCCATCACTCTTCTCATCACTCTCAACTCACACACTCACAAAACCATCACGCATCCACAGGAATCTCACTCACTGCCAGTTCAAGGGACATCACCATTCACTCTCTGACACACACCTTCATTCTCCTCACCCCATCCATGGGACCAACCACACACACCAGACATACTTATCATCTTGCACGCAGGCGGCCTGCTTATACTCTCTCCATCTCTATTCGTGCAGGGCAAGGTGGCACACAACAAGAGGGAGAGTTCACAGACTGGTGGAGGAATGCGTGAAATCAGGGTCCTCACGGATTTTGAAAGTAGAGCCATCCAGCTGGCCGGCGACGACCTGGATCATACCTGTGCTAACGGTGGGGTCAGCGGTGCTCTACCAAATGAGGATCCAGCAGTGCAACATCCATTAGACAACCATGCTGTGGGTGATGTGTCCTGTTCTGCAGTCCCCTGCCATGCGCTAATTATCTCTCCTTGCTTTCGCAGGCACATCTGGGAAACAGTCAGTGGAGTGCAAGATTCAGGGCCTCCAGTCAAGCCCCAAGCCCTGAAAAGAAATCTGAAGGCATCTTCATTGAAGCCCTGTCACAGCGCTCACACACACCCTCCACGAGTGCAGAGACACACCTCAGTGGGACCTAGCTTTAGATTAGCCTTGGGATCATAATCTGGTGACTACATCACGCTGTCTGATCCACAGTAGGCGGCGGCAGGTACTTCCCAGGTCCTCCGCACTCGGAGGACTGCTGGAGTCCAGAAAACTGCTGAGTCTGAGTCAGATGACAAGCCTCTGGACTCAGTCATGTCTCAGTTGCTGGAGCTGCAAAGGCAAACTAGGGAACATCAGGAAGGGATGTCTGCTGCACTCCTCAGATTGCAAGGCACGATGGGGGAGCCCATATGCTTTCAGGCTGAGGTGATAGTGCCGACATGCCAACGCACCGAGATCAACACTGGTAGGATGGCAGCCGCCATGGAGACCTTGGTCCAGGACGTTGCTCTTGCATTGCTGCATGGGCTGAACTCCATCACTGATGTCATAATTGGCCTCCCACAATGTGTACATGAGAGGGTATGGGACAGCTCAATCTCACTCCAGCTACCCCTTCTCCTCAAAGAGTCAGCCAGGACCCTTGGTAACCCATAGGGAGGAGGATCAGCAGGTGCATACTGCGGGTCCATCCAAAGAGGTGACACCCGGAGTGTCCGGCCCATCCAAATCCCTTCTCCCTGTGACTCCAACAGCTCCAGCTCCACAGGCCAAGGAGGGTGCCACTGTCACACAGCAGGACCCCAAAAGCAGGCTGGGGCCCTCCAGGTCTCAGCCCTCCAACAGATGCCTGTCAAGGTCATCACAGACAGAGTGTAGCAGTCAGCACGTTGCCCCCACCTCCGCTATGGATGTTGGGGGAGCACCAAGATGTAGCAGAAGGTTAAAAAGATATAATTGCACAGCCTGGGCATGGGTGTTAATCACTTATACATAATGTTCACTATTGTAAATAAACCCCCAAGAATGTCTCTCTGCCTATGGTTCCTTGCTCTGATGAGCAGCATTTGTGTCACTCAGATGTGCAAGCTTGGTTCCTGCACAAGATAAAGGCAGATGTCTCAGTCCAGGGCCTCTGACCTGTGCTTTGTGCAGCCTTCAGACCAAAGTGATGGTCCGGCCTCACATTCACTGGACACATTACTGATGCCTGCACCTTGATGGTGCTTGTCATTGCTGCCAGAGTGTAGTGGGCAGGCATCACTGAGTTCCATCATTCTCTCTGTGTGCTCTCAGCACCTTTAAGGTGGGGCTGGTCCCCATCTCATCCGTGACCAGTGACACGGTGGTCCTGAGGGGGCCAGATGCTGAAGGTTGACAAAGTATCAGATGCGTTTCAAGTTTCATGGCTGTGTCTCCATTATATGACCCTTGTCACAGAGCGCAAGTGTAATAAACTTGAAGTACTGGACAGGTTTCTTACTTGAAACAGATAACTTTATTACAGAGCTCGTTTAGAAGCTACATGCTTGAATCAGGTCCACAACTAGAATGCTCCACCCCCAAGGTTACCCGTGCTTATGTCTGGTTTGTCAGAACAATCATGTGACTCCTAAATGCAGTAGGGAAGGTTATACCTACAATCGCTACACTCCTCCCCCACCCCCCCAACCCCTCTTTAGTTTTCCTCATTTCCTATTTACAAAGAATAGTTTAATCCACAACATATACATATATACACAGGTCATATGATTAAATATTAGATCCCTGATATGATTTTCTAATTTGGTTAGAGCAGCGTAGCTCTATCACTTGAGATTCTCCCATTGGATTGACATGGTTAGGAACTGCAGCATCAGGGACATCCTTAGAAAGTGTCAGTTCAGTATTAGGCAATTGAACAGAGACATTAGGTATGTCTATTCTAGGTCAATCTGTCACCTCAGAGATTAAAGTTTCAACATCAATTACAGACGGAATAGATGGATGTTGGAATGTTTCTCTACTCCTTAGATGATCCACATGTTTTCGAACAATCCGGTTTTTCACTTCTACTTAGAATGACAAGGATCCAGTTTCTGAGACAATTATGCCAGGAACCCAACTAGGACCATTTCCAAAATTCCACACAAAAACTGTATCTCCCAGAGTAAATCTTCAACCTTTGCTATGAATATCATGATTCCATTTTTGACTACTCTGATTATCTACTTATTCCTCTAAGTTTGGAAACACCAAACTTAACCTCGTACGAAGGCAGCGTTTCATCAGTAATTCAGACAGTGTTGAACCCGTAGTTACATGAGGAGTCATACAATAACTGAGCAGAAAATGTGAATTTCAAGTTTCTAAAGTACCTTCAGATAACTTCTTCATTCCTGATTTGAAAGCTTGCACTGCTCTTTCAGCTAATCTGTTTGATGAGGGATGATATGGTGTTGTTTTAATATGTTTAATTCCATTGAAACTCATGAATCTGAAATTCCGTACGAGTGAAGACTGTACCTTTATCTGAAACAATGATTTCTGGTAAGTTATGTATACTAAAACATTGGTGCAGCTTTTCAATAGTTGCACATGATATCGGTGATCTAAAGTCAAACATATCCATCCACTTAGAATGCGCATCGATGATCAATAGAAACCTGGTACCTAAAAATTGACCTACATAGTCTATTTGTAGTCTAACCCAGGGTTGACCAGGCCACTCCCATGGATGCAGTGGAGCTGAAACGGGCAACTTCTGTTGTTGCTGACACTGGAGACAGTGCTTGACCATACTTTCAGTATCACTGTCTATGCCTGGCTGCCAAACATGGCTCCACGCAAGCTTCTTCATCTTTGATATGTTTGGATTCACACTGTGAAGCTCTGTCAAGAGTGGTTCTCCTCCTTGCAAAGGGACAATGACTCTTGATCCCCACAACAAGATTCCATTTTAACAACTTATCTCTGTTTTACAGGCATAGAATGGTCTTATCTCTTCAGACACTGATGAATTCGACCATCCTTACAATACTTGGTCTCAGACATCTAACAAAATTAGATTTCTGTTTGTCCAATTCCTTATTTGCTTCACACTTACTATAGAAGAGCCCAAGAAATTCAACACAAGCACAACTTCTTGTGACACTAGAGCATGTACAATGCTATGTGGTAATGGAGGACGACTGAGTGTGTATGAATTTACAATAAGCACACCAGGACGGTGCATAAAGTTGTACTCATACTTCGATAATATCAAAGCCCAATGTTGAATTCTTGCTGAGGCTATTGGCGGAATGGCTTTATCCTCACTAAACAACCCCATTAGTGGTTTATGGTCCAACACAATGGTGAATTGTCGTTGATGCAGATACTGATGGAATTTCTTCACTCCAAATATTACTGATAAACCTTCCTTTTCAAGTTGTGAATAACCATTCTCAGCTGCAGAGAGAGTTCTGGAGACATAGCCTTTCGGAACCATCTTCCATCCTGTGTGATAACACTGCTCCCACACCATAAGGAGTTGCATCACAGGTTAAGATTAATTCTTTCAATGGGTTATAATGGGTCAACCTGATGAGTGTAATAGCTTCTTGACTTTTACAAAGGCTTCTTCTTCTTGTGCATTCCATAACCAGCGATGGTTCTTTTTCATAATGAAGTATAAAGGTTCTAACACCGTTGACAAGTTTGGCGAGAAGCAACAATAATAATTTATCATGCCCAAAAAAGACTTGAGTTCAGTGACACTGGTAGGAGAGGGTGCCTCTTTGATTGCCCTGACTTTCTCCTCTACTGGATGCAACACTCTGACATCCACTCGGTGACCCAAGTAAATGAATTCTGTTGCTTGAAATGTACATTTCTCTATCTTTAATCGTACACCAGCTTCCAAAAATCTTAAAATCTCTTTTAGGTTGACCAAATGTTTGGCTTCCATTTATCCTGTGATCAGGACATCATCCAAGTATACTACTACTTGGGGAAATCCTTGCAATAGGCTTTCCATGGTCCTTTGAAAGATTGCACAGGCAGAAGATGCACCAAAGGGTAGGTGTGTATATTGGTACAGACCCTTGTGCATGTTGGTGGTCACATACTCTCTGGATGTGCTGTCCAGCTCTAGCTGTTTGTATGCATCTCTCATGTTCTGTTTGGTGTAGGATTTTCCTACAGCAAGCTTAGCGTACAAATCTCCTATCCTCAAGATAGGATATTTTTCTGGTTTAGCAGCCTTGTTCATGGTTAATTTGTATTCTTTGCAAATGCAAATAGTTCGATCTGGTTTCATCACAGGGAATATGGGCGCTGCACATTCTGAAAATTGGACTGGCTGAATTATGCTAGCTTCTCTAAGCACAATTCTGCATCCACCTTGTCCTTTAGGGCATAAGTCACAGGTCTGGCCTTAAAGGACTGGGGTGTCACCTTCGAAGCTACATACATTGTTTGTAAGCCTTTTATCTTTCCCAATTCATCACAAAATACACTGTTGTACTGCCTTAACAGCTCAGGGATTCCTCCTGTTCTCACTTGAAATATTTCTCACCAGTTGAGCTTAATTTTTTGTAACCAATCACGGCCCAGAAGACTAGGTCCTTCACCTGTCACAATGATCACTGCAAGTTGGGTTGTCTGTTGCCTATAGGTCACAGGTACTGTGGTGATGCCCTTTACCTGTATTGGCTCTCCAGTGTATGTCTTCAGTTGTGCCGTGGTTTAGGCCATAAGACGTAGGAGTAGAAGTAGGCCATTCAGCCCATTGAGTCTGCTCCACCATTCAATGAGATCATGGCTGATCTGATAATCCTCAACTCCACTTTCCTACCTTTTCCCCATAACCACAGATCCACTTACTGATTAAAAATCTGTCTTTCTCAGCCTTGAATATACTTAATGACTCAGCCTCTACAGCCCTCTGTGGTAAAGAATTCCACAGATTGACTACCCGCTGAGAGAAGAAATCCCTCCTCATCTCTGTTTTAAATGGGTGCCCCCTTACTCTGAACTATTTTCTTAAACGTCTGCCACTGTTCATCAACCATCTTCTCTGCTAGACTGCTCTCCCAGTCCACTCCAGCCAACTTTGCCCTCATTCCATTGTAATTACCCTTATTTAAGTTTAGCACAGTTATTTCTGACCCAAGGTTCTCACTCTCAAACTGAAAGCTAAATTCTACCATATTATAGTCACTGTTTCCTAGGGGACCTTTACTCTGAGATCATTTATTAAACTGGCCTCATTACACATTACCAGATCCATAATAGCCTGATCCTTGGTTGGATTCACAACATATTGTTCTAAGAAATTGTCCCGAATACACTCTATGAATTCTTGCCTGTGTCTACGTCTGTCAATTTGATTTTCCCAATCTACATGAAGATTAAAGTCACCCATGATTAATGTACTGCCTTTTTTACATGCCCTCATTATCTCCTCATTTATTCTCTGTCCTACAGTATAGCTACTGTCAGGGGGCCTATAGACTATTCCCACCAGTGTCTTCTTCCCCTTGTTATTTCTTATCTCCACCCATATGGATTCTACATTTTCCGATTCAAGATCCTTTCTTGCTATCATACTTATTCCATCTCATACTAACAAAGTTACCCCACCACCCTTTCCTTCCTGCCAGTCCTTTCAAAAAGTCACAAACCCCTGAATTTAGTTCCCAGCTTTGATCTCCTTGTAACCATGTCTCCATAATGACTATAAGATCATACCCATTAACCTCTATTTGTGCCATTAATTTATTTATTTTATTCCGAATACTACATGCATTTCGGTAAAGGGCCAATAATTTTGCCTTTTTACCATTTTTTTCCCTCTTTGACCCTATTTGCTGCTGTTTTTTTTTAATGTTTGTACACTCTGTCCCTTCCTGTCACACTCTGGGTATCATTACCTAAACAGCTGCCCTGCAAGGCTGCCATATCCTTTTGCTTTGTAAGCCTACGTATCCCCTTTCCATGACCCACACCCCCTCTATTTAGTTTAAAACCCTCTCTACAGCCCTAGTTATTCGGTTTGCCAGGACACTGGTCCCAGCACAGCTCAAGTGAAGCCCATCCCACTGGAACAGCTCCCTTCTACCCCAGTACTGATGCCAGTGCCCCATGAGCTAAAACCCATTTCTCCCACACCAATCTCTGAGCCACACATTTAATTCCTTGGTTTTATTTACTCTCGGCTAGTTTGCCCGTGGCTCAGGTAGCAATCCCAACATTATTACCTTGGAGATTCTGCTTTTTAATTTAGCTCCTAACTGTTCAAATTCTTTCAGCAGAACCTCCTTTCTTGTCCTATCAATGTTGTTGGTACCAACATGGATGACGACAACTGGATCCCACCACTCCCACTCCAAGTTCCTCTCCAGCCCTGAGGAGATGTCCTTAACCCTGGCACCGGGCAGGCAACACAGCCTTCGGGACTCACGCTCACGGCTGCAGAGAACAATATCTATCCCCCTGCTTATACTGCCCCTACCACTACTACACTCCCATTTCCTGCCCCCACTAGAATGGCTGCCTGTACCACGGTGCAGTGGGCAGTTTGCACATCCTCCCTGCAGTCCCTGCCCCCATCCACACAGCTTGCAAGAACCTTGTAACCATTGGACAGTTGCAGGGGCTGAGGCTCCTTGAATGCTATCCCCTAGGTCCCCATGCCTGCCTCACCTGCAGCCACACCCTCTTGTTCCTGATCACAGTCCAAATATGAATTACCTAACCTAAGCGCTGTGGCCACAACCTAGAGCAAAGTGTTCAGGTAGCTTTCCCCTCCCTGATGTGGTGCAATGTCTGCAGCTCAGACTCCAGCTCCTTAACTCGGATCCAAAGTTCCTCGAGCTGCAAACACTTGGTACAAATGTGTTCGGTCTGGATCTTGGGTCCAGCAGCTCCCACACGCTGCAGCAGCAACAAATCACCTGCCCTCCCATCGCTATTGTATTCTATTCATTTTATTGATTAATTACTCTTGTATCCCCACTCTTTACATTTTATTATAATGATTTATTTATTCACACCAGTATCGATCTTATACCTAACAAGCTATCTTTAAGAAAAAGAGAAAAAAAAAACTAGAAATCTAAATACAAACTAAAGAACCTTCTTTGACTTTAAAGACTAGAAATACTCACCAATCCAATTCACCAATCAGCTTCTCTCCGCTCTCATTTCCCTCTCGCGCTCTTTAATGGTCTCACTCTTCTCTCACTCTCTCACTGTTAAAGGCCCCGCTCCTCTCACACTCTCTTGCTGTAAATGACCACACTGTTTCCCTCACACTCTCATGCTGTAAATGACCACACTTTTCCTCTCACACTCTCTCCCTGTAAATGGTCACGTCATTTCTCTCCCTGTAAATGACCATGCTGTTTCTCTCACACTCTCTCGCTGTAAACGACCACGCTGTTTCTCTCACACTCTCTCGCTGTAAATGACCCCGCTGTTTCTCTCACACTCTCTCACTGTAAATTACCATGCTGTTTCTCTCACACTCTCTCACTGTAAATGACCATGCTGTTTCTCTCACACTCTCTCGCTGTAAATGACCACGCTGTTTCTCTCACACTCTCTCGCTGTAAATGACCACGCTGTTTCTCTCACACTCTCTCGCTGTAAATGACCACGCTGTTTCTCTCACACTCTCTCGCTGTAAATGACCCCGCTGTTTCTCTCACACTCTCTCACTGTAAATTACCATGCTGTTTCTCTCACTGTAAATGACCACACTGTTTCTCTCACACTCTCTCCCTATAAATGACCATGCTGTTTCTCTCACTGTAAATGAACATGCCATTTCTCTCCCTGTAAATGATCACGCTGTTTCTCTCACACTCTCTCGCTGTAAATGACCACGTTGTTTCTCTCACTGTAAATGACCACACTGTTTCTCTCACACTCTCTCCCTATAAATGACCACACCGTTTCTCTCCCTGTCAATTATCATGCTGTCTCTCTCACTGTAAATGACCACACTGTTTCTTTCACACTCTCTCGCTGTAAATAACCTCGCTGTTTCTCTCACACTGTTTCCCTGTAAATGACCACGCTGTTTCTCTCATACTCGCTCGCTGTAAATGACCACGCTGTTTCTCTCACACTGTCTCCCTGTAAATGACCACGCTGTTTCTCTCATACTCTCTCGCTGTAAATGACCATGCTGTTTCTCTCACACTTTCTCCGTGTAAAATTTGCTTCAGATTCAGTGGCTGGGTACCTTCATTTAGGCATTTAAATGTGTGTTCTCTCACCACTGTGATCAAGGCTCACATGTCTACCTCCATGACTGGAAGCTTCCCATTCACTTGAAGGTGACAGTTATTGGTTCAGTTTTTACTGCTTTTACATTGTATCGGGAATAGATATCAGTATTAGCAGCTTCTGGTTCCATTATAATATGCACTTCAATCATCTTGGTCTGCTGTCTGATTGGCTGTCTCAATTTCGTCCTGCATTACTTTATTATATGCCCTTTTTGTGGCAGTAATGGTATTCTGCCTCCTTAAATCTGCAGGTTTCCTGTACATGGTTACCCCCCACATCAGTAACAGATTCATTTCTGAATTGCTGCTATAATGCTTCAACTCGGCCTTTTTGTTTTTTGAGCAGCAGAGACTGTCTCTTCGGTTGCGGCCATCTCTCTGGTTTTCGGGCCACGCCCAATGGTAGATTCCCACCCCAGCTGAAGAACAGCACCATGTTGCACACTTTGTAAAGCCTGCTAGTCCCTCTCAGCACTTTGCATTGCTAGCACTATTTTCATCATGCGCTTCAAATCAATATTAACTTCTACAAGTAAATGGCACTGAACAGCGTTGTCATCAAGGCCACAAACCAACCTGTCCTGCGACATGTCATTGAGTGTGTCCCTGAAATCGCAGCACTCAGTCAACTGCTTCAACTTCGCTATTCAAGTTGCGATGGACTCTCCCAGGGCCCTTACTCTGGAGTTGAACTTAAACATCTGCATAATTACCGATGGCTTTGGCTGAAAATGTGTCTTCACGAGGTCTACCAATTCATCAAAAGATTTAGAATTGGGTGCATTTGGGGCCATCAGACTATGGATGAGGTTATATGTATTGCTACTGCAGACACTTAAAAGTAATGGTTTCTGCTTCTCCTCTGCTGTTATTTCATTCGCCATGAAATAAAAACTTAGGCGCTCTATGTACTGGCTCCAGTCTTCCATGGGCGAGTCATAAGGGTCGATTCTGCTGAAAAGTGGCATGACTGGTGAGTATACTTTCTTTCCTTTCTTAAGAACTGATGTACTCAGATTCACAAGGCGAGGTGCAGTGTCAGAGTATTTTACCCTCATTGTCAAATGTAATAAACTTGAGGTACCGGACAGGTTTCTTACTTGAAACAGATAACTTTATTACAGAGCTCGTTTAGAAGTTACATGCTTCAGCCAGGTCCACGACTAGAAAGCTCTGCACTCAAGGTTATCCATGCTTAGGGCTCGTCTGTCAAAACAATCACATGACCCCTAAAGGCAGTAGGAAAGTTTATACCTTCAATCACTACAGCAAGCGAGCTGCCCTCGGCCGGACAGGAGTCAGACATTCACAGAGGCTATGTGAAGATCTATGGAGTGTCTTTACTGCCTGTCGTCATCATCCTCCTGGAATCAAGTGACTATTCGGGCCTCTGCTGCATCTCCATGGGAGGTGCCTTTTCACAGAAGGAATGTGCACTGCCATAAGCCAGGCTGGAGTCATATGTTCACGGATGCAATGTGAGGATCTATCACTGCATGTCGTCATCATTCTCCACAAATCTAGCAGCTACGAGGGCTTCCCAAGCCTGCCTGCCTCATCTAGCCAGTGCGATGGCCTCATTGCCGGCATCCTCGCCTTCAAGGACCTCCTCACCCTCATCCCTGTCAACGACCTCCAAATCCTCCCTTTCTTCCTCAGCCAGCTCCTCTCTCCGTTGCAGCACCAGGTTGTAAAGTGCGCAGCAGGCGACGACAATGCGTGACACCCTCTGTGGATTATATTGCAGGGCTCCACCAGACCAGTCAAGGCACCGGAACCCCATTTTCAGCATCCCGATGGTTTGTTCCACCAAGGTGCAAGTTGCAACACGAGCCTCATTATACCATCACTTTGCTGCAGTCTGAGGCTACCACATGGGTGTTATCAGCCATGTCCTCTGTGGGTAGCCATTGTCCCTGAGGAGCCATCCCTGCAACTTCTGTGGACCCTGGAAGACATCAGGGATCTGTGACCAACTGAGAATGTAGGAGTGGTGGACAATCCCTGGAACAGTGCACAGACCTGCAGGATGAGTTTGTGGTCGTCACACATCAGCTGCACATTCAGTGAGTGGAAGCCCTTGCAGTTGACATAGTTGACCACGTGTTTCGATGGAGATCTGAGTGCTGCGTGCGTACAGTCAGTGGCACCCTGCACCTATGGGAAAACTGAGATCTGGGCAAATCCAATCGCTCTTGAATCCTGGCTTTCCTGGTCCCGGGCGAAATGTACAAAGTTGTGTACCCTCGTCAAGGTGGCATCCATGACCTCATGGATGCATTTGTGGGTGGAGGCTCACAATATCCCACAGAAATGACCTGTGGAGTCCTGAAAGGAGCCACTGGCATAAAAGTTGAGTGCCATGGTCACTTTCATGGCCAAGGGCAGTGGATGCCCTTCATGTCCTCTTGGAGCCAAATCCTGCAGCAGTTGGTAGATGTGACTGACAAGTTCCCTAGACATGCGCACTCTTCAGCGACACTGGTTCTTGGTCATCTGCAGGAATGGAAGGTGGCATCTACAGGCCCTGGGTCTAGATAGGCACTGACCAGCAATGGCTCTCTGAGGTTCTTCAGTGCCTTGTGTGGGTGCCCCAGCCACCCCTTCTTCCTAAGGGTGCTGCTCCTCCATCTGTGCAGCCAGACACCTCCATCGCTCTCTTCTCCTTCATCTCCACTCTCTGTACATCACAAGGCAGACACCTAAGTTGCCAGGCTCCATGCTCCTGATGTGCTCCTCCTGCAGGATGAAAGAAAGACACACATGGGTTAGCTTGGGTGGTCTAAGAACCTCTCTTGGTTAAGTATGAAGGCCCCTTAACGCATCCTGGAGAGTGCTGGCCACCACTTGGATGGCCAGAGTTTAGTGCGCTGCATGGCTGCCTGAGTCCCCCATCCAACTCTGTCCCACTCCACCTGATCGATTGTTGGCAGCTTTGACCACTGTTGTGCTTTCAGCTCGGGCACAGGCATTCTCCTAAGCCGCACTGCAAGGCTGCACTGTTAGCTTGAATCACCTGGGGAGACTGGTCCAAACCGGGATGATGACATTGCAAGGGTGAGCGTCTCCACTGCTGACTGCTCCATGGCCAGATTTAGCAAGGAGATTGTACAACATGCTCAGTCATCCAACTATTCTTCAGTCTACTAAAATGTTCATCAGTTTACAGTCTGTGCCTGAGGAGTGAAAAGCTCTGGGGCACTTGGTGGCAATTTCATGTCTCCACATTGCCTGAGCGGGCAGATAAGCTAGAGGCCCAACTCCATGCATGTCAATGTGGCTGCGTCTGAACTGTCTCAGCTGCAGAATAATGGTTACTTTATACAATATGTCTCTAATACATGCCCGCTTTTCTCCCCCACACCCTGACATGTCTGTGCACTACCTTCAATCACAGTGCAACACTTGACCCCCCTCCCATGTTGCCACAACTGCAGTGCAGCCCTTGCCCCCCCCACCCCAAGTCACCTCAACTGCAATACAACCTTTGCTCCAGCACCACACTGTCAGCAAGCCAGGAAAAAGTGACTTGCCTTTGCCCTTGCCTAGATGCGCGGCGTCTCAACCTTGAAGTCCAACAGGCGACCCTCATGAGTGCTGCGCAACATTACTGTGCACTCACCTCTGAGTTCCCCTCGAAGTGCAGCCCGCCAAGTGCACGCCTTATATATGCTGTTGTGAAATGTTGGTGTGCAATCACGCCAAAGTGCAATCACGCCTACGTGCTCGGATGATCCAGCGCGAGGGGATGATTCCGGCAAGCTAGGATTATAATGATATTCAGATGTATTACACTGAGGCTCCCGATGTCCTACAGTGAAAAATGTTGGCCACCATTGATGGGCAGGGCGGATGATCGCAAACTGGTTTCATGATGTCGTGAAACCAATTTTTGGCCTTCTTGCCATATTGTCCGCTTACGCCGCCAAACACGGCTGACACCAGCGGGCACGAAAAATTCCGCCCATTGTCTTTCATGCAACAATCTTCATCCTTTAATTTAGAAGCAATGGAAATTCAGAAGCTGAGGAAGTTTATACAATCAACAGTAAATTCCTTTCTTTCACAGAGACACCATCCACTAGACCCAGGGTAGACATGGAAGTTATGCATCCCTCAGTTCTTCATGAAGTAAGGCTAGAGGTGGAGGATACAAAGGCACTGCAGCAGATGTGATCATCCCATGAAGACCTGCTGGACCTGAATTGGCTCTTCCTAGAGAGTGATAAAGAAGAACTCCTTACAGTAGAATAATTTCTTGTAGATTGAGGTCCTAGCAAATAATTCATCTTTCCCGTTGATGGATGCACCAGGTGAAAGCTCTGTTGTCTTTTTAGAAGAATCAGCTGTGTTTTTAGTGGCTGAGCAGCATTCAGATCTTAGTTCCACAGAATCTACCAATGTATTATCTACTTTATCTCCTGTTGTCCAAGAAGAGTCTTCCACAGAGGATGCCTTGCCTGAGTCCAGCTTAGAGGCCATAGAGGAGCACACTTTTAAAGAGCTGGTACCTTCCCAGGGTGAAGGCCAATTGGCACTCACACTTTAATCCCAGTTGAAAGCCTTCTTCCCTTCATAGTTGAAGGTCAGCACAGAAGCTGCACCAGAATCTTTAGCACTTCAGAAGCTGCAGGGTCATAAACAGCAACCTATAGGAAAGTAGACAATCCTCCTGAAAAATCATTGGGAAATCACCTCTTCTTCTTTTCCTGACAGTTTTAAAGGAAGTTGGTAATTTTTCTTCTTCACCGTCTAAGTTCGTTGAAATCTCAGATCTCCAATGCCTTCTTAGTCATTGATGCAGCAGTCAGTGATATAACTGTGTTAGTCTTCCCAGGAGTTGAAATTAGTCCTCTTCAGAAGCTTCTTCCCAGTGTTCCCGAGGGAGCAACAAGTTCTTTAGGGTATCTTGAGTTCTTCTCTTCTAGTCCCAGAGGATGCAAAGGTGGTTCCCTTCAGTCTTCTCTTTTGGATCAGTCATTTGTTGAGCAATCTTCGTTGTCCTTGACTTCAGTCATCCTGAAACCTACACTCAGCTTCCCAGCACTGCTGACAGCAATGTTGATAAAGCGTCCTCCTATTCTGCAGATAATGATGTCCCACCTGATGCAGAGGAAAGTTCTCATATCTCTAAGACATCTTCCCTAAGGGCTGAGAATACTGAGGAGGGTTGAATCCCCCAGCACTGTGATTTGGGAAAGGGAAGAGTAGAAGTTGGAGTGGTGAGAATCTGGAGTTGTAAAAGGGAAGTTACAGCAGTGCAATGCAAATAGTTAAAAACATAGTTTCCTGTTGTTGCTAAAAAGTAGGGTGGTATACTTGGGGGTGAGGTGTAGTATAAAGGGTTAACTGATGGGATATGCTAATGTATGACATAGATGATGATGTAACACTGACACCAGTCAGTCATGGTTAGAATCTTGGGAGAGAGGTTGGAATCATGCCTAGGATTACATGTTTACTCTAACCAGTTTAGATGTAGTACTAATAAACAAGTGTTAAGCAGATACAAGAGTATATCTACAGTCTGTCTAAGGATCAAGTCCCATGCTTAGAGTCCAAGGCAGAAGAACGCATTTCACAATAGGGGCTGCAGCAACAGCAGATTTTTTTTAGAAAAATATGAATGCCATAGGATTCATTGGTTCCCTACAGAGTGTATAATGGGGGAATGGACAAGGAAGTGCCATGAGTTGGCATGGGAGATTGAGGGGCCATAAGTTGGGTGAAGGGCATGATTTGGAATGAGTTGTCACGGAGGAGGCATGGGGTAATGGGTAAGACCTTTTGACCTTACTTTACAAATGGTTCCTGAATCCAGGCTATGGTTTATAACTCCTCTGTGGGGCCATGAACAATGAGTCATGGGTAAACTGGCCCAACTCCACTAAAATTGCAGGGGGCTAGGAGATGCCTACCCCACAACAGAGCTGGCCAGGTTGGGAGTGCAGGGTGCGGGCTGCGACCTCCGTCCAGGCTGCCTTATTATGATGAGAAGGCCTCCTGCTTCCATTCCTAGGAAACAAGACTTCCTGTCTTCCCCATACGGCTTGGAGGAGGACGTGCAGTGAGGCGTTGCTGAACCATGGGGCCACACGGTGTCTGCTCTGAGACATCTCCAGCTGCGGAAAGATCCAAAAGTCTGGCTGCAATCTCGGCGTCCACTCAGAGGGGCTTGCAGTGAGTGAAAGGCTGTTTGGGTGCCCTTTAAATGAGGCATCAGGAACTTTGAACCCATGAGGTAATGGCAGAGGCGACAACTTCCTGCTGCCCTGTCACAAAATTTGCCGTGGTCCTCATGCATACATATCTAATGATCTGACCAGCACCATATTGCGCGTGACCAGCGGGGACTCCACCCAAGGGGGAGTATCACTCACTTCCACTCCCGTCGCTGAAATTCTACTCCAGAACAGAAGATTCCACCCAAAGTTTTATATCAATAATCTTTCATCGCTCACCTCACTGACAGTTGCCCACAGTTTTCTCAGGCTTGTCAGCAGAAATTCTGATCCACTGTGGCTCCCTCTACTGATTATCTGTGGCTTTTGTGAACAGGGCAAGCAGCAGTGATGGAAGCACCCTCACCGAGACACCCAGACTGAAAACTAGGAAATATGGACAGAATTTTGGAACCCTGCCTGAAGCAGAAGCCGAGGCAGGCTGGCGTGGAATGTCCGGTCACTGCTGGCCAGCATGCCAGTTTCCCAGCAAGGTCCGGCCTCTGGGCTACTTTTAAGGAGACTAGGTCACAGGCAAGGTGGCTACTCACTCGCAAACAGTGGGTAGCCAGTTGAAGCCTTAAAGGGGTTTATTAAGGCCCCTCTCCCACACCAACTGTAACTTTCCAGTTGGCAGGTCAGCGTCCAGTGGTGGCTGAAACACAGCCCGTGAAAGGTGGCAACCTCCCAGTGATAGACAGGAGGCCAGCGCTCCTGGGTAACTTTAAAAGCCCTCCGGCTGCCGATGCAGAAAAATGGAGGGGTTTCCCCTTCATAAAGGTTATATGGCACTATGGCCATTTTTAATTTCAAATATTTTAAAAATGCTGAGAGGGCATTTCCATCTTGGGGCCATCCTTAATTGAACAGCGAGGACCACCTCTGGCTACTAATTAGCAATCCAACAGAAATTGTGTTAGGCGTGCTACACCCATCTGTGCAAGGTCGGGACCAAGAAATGACCTCATGTCGGGGCCCAACCCCAAAATAAAAATCCTGACCCATATATCAGAATATACATATTACATTTAAATCATTGTGCAAGAAGCAAAATAAAGATTGGGAAATACTCATGGGATTAAGAGAGAGAGAGAGAAAGCAGAGGAGCAGAATTTTTTTTTAAAATCTGTAACATTAATTTTCTTCTAAGGAATCTGATTCCACATCTGTAAAATTGCTGAAAAAAGAGACATGTCAAAGCTTTTCGACTTGCACTCATCATGACACTTTGCAAGGATACCAATATAAGGGGAAAACACCAAATTGTAGGCAGAAAGATCATGTACACACATTGCGCTTGTTTCAGCTAAACAAAATAAGTAACAGTCATTTGCTGACTCATTCCTCAGGGCAATGCCTTGACCAGTCAGGGTCAAGCTGCTTGGTTTAAATTTCGAACAATGCTTGGCACTTAGCTAGCACTAATTCTCCATGACAACGCCTCTACAAATCAGAGGCCACTTGCTGACAAATCAGCACTCTCTTCTCATACAGTATAAATTGTTGTTTTCCCCTTATATTGGTATTCTTATGAAGTGTCCTGACGAGTGCAAGACAAAAAGCTTCAATGTCTCTTTTTTCAGCAATACTCATGCTCTGTAATACCAAATGACTAATTATTATTATTGTTATTATTATAAATTATTATTTTTCAGAGTCAGAGAGGTTATTCATAATGAATCATCACAAAACTCACCTAAAAATCCAAGTCTCAACTTTTTCAGATGTTTTTACTATGGTACCTATGGCTAAGTACCACAAGTTCATGCCATTGCAGTGCCTAGTCTATTGTCAAGGATTGAAGCAGTGTACAATATAGAGAAGAAATGCAATTCTTCCAGCAACTTCTGAATCTCCATGTTTAACTGCACATGTGTGGATGTCAGAAGTTGCTGTCAGATCTACCCTGTAGTAATGGTGCATGCTAATAATCTCTTTGTTATTATTATAGAAAAATTAGGGCTGATGCCCTCAAACGACGATTCACGAGTTATGTGACATGTATGATGCATATCACAGATAGGCTGCAAGGACACATCTCATAGGATTTAAATAATTTTCAAAATTGAACTCGCATCCTGCAACTGCTATATGCTAAATAAATCATTGATTTATGCAGCTTAATTTTATATATTTTTAACATCCAATAAAAAGCAATTTTATATATTTTAAACAGTCCAATAAAAAGCAATGTGCAAAATCTTGGAAGTAGATTAGCCGAATTTTAATTTGCCAAATGTTTAAATTTATCTGCAGGATCTAACCCCTTAACAATGGCTGGGCTACTGCAAATGTATTGTTACCAATAACTTTGTAATTGGGAAAATTTCAGTTCCAAGTACCTCACTTATCAATTATGAATGGAAAAAGAATTGCCTCCAGTGTCTTTCCTGAACATCTAAGCTGAGTGCAAAGTTATATATTTGTGTGGGAGCACCTACAGTAAGCACTGACTGATAAACAATTAATTCTTGGGGGAAAGAATCTGTCAGCAGCTCAGCCTGTAAACATTAGCTGAATGATCCTGGTGATATAGCTGGAAGTTTGGCTGGAGGATTTTTCTAGAAAATGCTACACAAATACTTTTTAGAGGATAGTAGGAGGCTGAAGATATTTATATTCATTTTTTGAGTATGAAAAATGATAAGCGTGGTAATAATTAGGTTTTACAAGCTATTCACATAAATCAAAGTGTTTATTGATCTGCTAAAACATGATTGACTGCATACTGTGAGCTGTTCCAAATATTTTGCAGGTGAACACATAATATCATAAGAAATAGTGGCAGGAATAAGAAATTTGGCCCCTTGAGACTACTCCGCAATTCAATAAGATTTTGCTGATTTTTAACCTCAACTTCACTTTCCCACCTTATCCACATATTCCCTTTGATTCTAAGAATCTGTCGATCTGCATTTAAAACACTCAAAAACTGAGCATCTAGGGTTCTCAGAGGTAGAAAATTCCAAGGACTCCTAACCATATAAGTGAAGAAATTTCTGCTCCACTCAATTCTAAGTGGTTGACCCTTCATGAGCGACTATTCCCCTTAATTCTAGACCCTCCAGCTTGGGAAAACAACCTCTCAGCATTTACTCTGTCAAACCCTCTTAGAATCTGAAGTGTTTCAATGAGATCACCTCTCATTCTTCTAAGATTATTTTACTCTTGTACTCTAAGCCCCTTGCAATAAAGGCCAACATATCATTTGTTTTCGAATTTGCTGGCAGTACTGCATGTTAACTTTGTGATTTGTGTAAAATGATCCCAAATCCCTCTGAACTCGAATATTTAACAATTTCTCACCATTGAAAAAAATATTTTTTTTTATTCTTACTAGCAAAGTGAATAACTCCACATTTCTCCAAACTATGCTCAATCTGTCACCTCCTTGCCCACTTACTTAACCTGACTATACCTTTATGTAGCCTTTTTGTCTCCTCACAGCTCACATTCCTATCTTACTTTGTATTGTCAGTAAACTTAGAAACCTTAGACTCAGTTCCTTCACCTTCACTAGGAATAGGGACACCAACACTGCTGTTAGGGAGGGAGTTCCAGGATTTTGACCCAGCAACACTGAAGGAACAATGTTATATTTCCATTATCTCTGCAGCCACAATGTTTAGAACTCTAAGACGTTGGCTATCAGGAATTTGTCAGACATTTGTCCCATTAATATTTCTAGTACTCTTTGTTTATTAAAATGAATTGCTCCCAGTTCCTCACACCCATTAGAAATGTGGTTCTCCACTATTTCTGATATGTTTTTGTGCCTTCCACTGTTGCTATGAGCATGGAGAGCATGGAGAGAGATAGTTCTATGTCGAGCCTCATGCTGAGCCTGTATTGTACATAGTTATTATAATGTTCAATAAAAGGTAGAGTTGATAAACAGCCTTGCCTCCAGCAGTATCTGTAAGTCCAGCTCATGAACAACCCTATCTAAGACCCATAACGATGATAACAGATAGTGACAGTGGAAAACCTTTATGTTTGTGGTGATCAGGTTCACTTTGTCCAGTGAACGCTAGCTGCGCACTTGATATTAACACATTAGTTTGTGCTTGAAACAATACAGGCAGAGAGACCGATTAACTGAACACCCACTGGCAGTTTTTTGGAGCTAAGAACAGAGCACTAACACCATTTGTGCTTCTTCAACCACCTCCAGCTCTAGACTTCCAGTTACTCAAGTAGCCCATGCTGTGTAGCAATTGGTCAATACAGTCACATGGTCAACTAACTACAATTCTCTTAAAGGTGCATAGCACTCAACTTTACCACAAAAACACAATGAAAGAAGCAACCAGTGAAGAGCCCTGTGACTGGAAGAAGCAAGAGAAATGATTGCAGGACAAGGACAACACAGGAATATTCTCAAGTGGAATCCAAAAAAGGCTACAGTGAAGGGAAGCTATTGCAAAAATCCTATGTTTACCAGAGTGCTTCGACCATTTGAAAGGCCTGGATCAATCCAAGAAGTGGCAGAACTGGCATTGCAGGTTTACCAGGTAAAGAAGGGCTTCGGGACTAGCAGAGAAGACTAGCAAGGAACCAACAAGGAACCTTACTCTACACCATAAGCAATAGTGCAGATGGCGTAATGGTCAGACATGGCATAAACAAAGACACAGTGACATATGAAGAAGTTACCAAAGACTTTGATACTTATTTAAATATTCAAAGGGACGCCAGTATAGAGAGGGTGAAGTTTAATAGGCGCACCCAAAGATCGGGAGAGAGCATCGATTCCTTCATTAACAATTTATATCAAGTGGCTGGAATTGCAAATATGGAGCCCTGAAAGACGAATTAATTCTGGATCGCTGTTTGCAGAAGTCTTAGAAGGGACTTTATTAGATTTTCTGCATTCAAGAGAAGATTTGACCCTATCGAAGGCTGTGCAGATAATAAGGCAAGCAGAAGTGCAAAAGAATTCACGGCAACAAAGAAATCTTGTGGAGAAAAATGGTGATGTGCAAACTACAAATCTGTAGTGCAATTTGTAGCACATGGAAGTAACGGTGCACCTAATCCAAAACAGGGAAAGAGTGAAGAGGGCGTGGTAGCTGCCATTATTCAGTGTTCTCGTTGTGGTGGGATAAAAGTTGCATTGGTGCAAAGAATGCCCCATTAAAAATGTGAAGTGCCATTCCTGCAAGAAGAGAGGTTATTTTAAATCAGTATCCTGCAACAAAATATAAAGCTCCTAACACAAAAATTAAAGGAGAAACAACTAAGACTGTCTATCATTTAAGAAGTTGGAGATGAAAAAGATAACAAAGTGCCATTCTTGTGAGAAATTACAGGGTCTAATGAGGACTCTTGGAGCACAGATATATGGACATAAAACAAACTTCAAATTAGACACTGGAGCAGGAGTTTCAAATTTTCCAGACTTCATATGACTTCACAGTAGGCATTCAAGCGAAGGTCACGGAAGAATTGACTGTGAAACTTCAGTACAAAGGAAGAGAAATCACAGGAGCTTTGTATGTGATCCACAACCAAGAATGTTCACTGTTGACTTGAAAAGCTTGCACAGATCCACAACTCATCTATAAAGTAGATGTATTCGAAATCCTTGAGCAAACCAGGCAGAAGATTTCCCAGGAACAACAGGTGAAGGAATCAGACAAACATGACCAAGGCAAATGACAAACAACAGCAGCTGAATTGTCAGGCATTCCTGTTGAGAAGCCTGAACAGGAGGACATAAATTTCATTGAGGATGTAGTGTCATATACCTCATTGACTACAAAATTCCTACCAGGAACAACACAGAGATTGAATGAAATCTGACAAACACAAAAAAGCAGATGAAGAATGTGCTAAAATTAGAGAATACTGTGAAAATTGATGGCCAGAATATGTTCCAAACAAGCTCCTCCTGAAACAATACTCTAAGCAAGGCAGACATCTCAGTATTGTGGATAACTTGCTAATTTAAGATGAGGAGGGGGTCATACCAAGACTTCTCAGGCTCAAGGTTCTTCAGAGAATAAACCAGGGTCACCTGGGCATTATAGTATCACGCTAGAGTGTGAAATTCAGTCTGGTGACCAGCGATGTCAAAAATCACAAGAGGAAATGATTTTGTGAAATGATTTTCACAACACCCATCTTCCTTTCTGTCCAGACCGTGGAACGTCTCAGAATGGACGATATCAAATTAATACCATTCCACATCACTTCAGAATGGTGTAGCTCTGTCAGAATTTCTGATGCAAAGACTCTTGACTCAACTTCCTGTTCTTCCATGTACACTTATTTCAGCTTGTCCTGCACGAAGACAGATGGAGAGTGTTAAGCAGGACGACTGCCAGACCAGATAAGTAAGATGTCTGGCATGTGTGTAACTGATATCGAGAGAGTAAGGGAAAAGGAGGATGAGTGTTGTGAAAATCAATGCCAAAGAGTGCATGATTTACCAGAACTCCAAGCAGGTGAAGCAGTCTGGATTGGAGATCAGAATTGAGAAGGCCAAGTACTGGAAAAGACACAAAGGGCGGAAACATCCCAGATTTGCACTAAGTCGTTTTAACTGCCGGCTGCAATGGTGGGTTTACGCACTGTATCGCCCCCATTCCCAATGCATCCAGTCTCATTAATAATGCATGCATAGGAAACGCTCCAGATTGCTGGCAGGACACCTCTGATTCACCTGCCCTGCTGTCACCTCAGGCCTTCAATAATTTGGTGCCATATTTAAAGGGCACCCCTGCCCTCTAATGGATCGAAAACTGCTGGAAAGTCTTGGCTGCCAAAGGGAGGAAACTTGCTGCCTCCAAATTTAGCGCACCATTGTCGGGCGCCTACTGGGTTCAGTGGAAGCCCATCATGAAGTCCCCTATCCCTGCTTTGGGCGAAGGCCAGCAAACAAGGTCACCAATCCAGCATGGGAGGCGGTGACAGCGGTGGTCAGTGCCAACGCCCTGCAAAAGAGGACAGCCGCCCAGTGCCGAGAGAGGATGAATGATCTTCTCCCTTCTGTCAGGGTAACTCACTCTTCTCATCACTCTCCACTCACACACTCACCAACCCATCACACATCCACAGGGACCCCACTCACGGCCAGTTCAAGGGACATCACCATTCACTCTCTCACAGACATCTTCATCTGCCCTGTGGATCGTGTCCTCATCCATACATGGTACCACTCACCACCCACACATGGCAAGCATCCTTCTCATCTGGCCTGGCAGGTGTCCTGTTTATACTTTCTCCATCTGTCCTCATGCAGGACAAGCTGGCACTCAAAAGGGAGAGGTCTCAGACTGTGGAGGAATGCCCGACAGCAAGGTCCTCACAGGCTTTGAAAATAGAGCCATCCAGCTGGCTGGCGAGGATCTGGACCATTCCTGTGCTAACAGTGAGGTTGGTGATGCTCTACTAAGTGAGAATCCAGCAGTGCAACATCCATCAGACAACCAAACTATGAGTGAGTCCCCGTGTTCCGCAGTCCCTTGCCATGAACTAATTACCTCTCCTTGCTGTCGCAGGCACACCTGGGAAGCAGCTGAGGGGGTCCACGAGCCAGGCCCTCGACTCAGGTCCTGAAGACACGTCAGAACAAGAATCTGATGACACCCTAATTGTGACACCAATCACAGCACTTACCCACACCCTCCACCAGCACAGAGAGACACACACCTCAGCGGGTCCTAGTTCTAGAGTAGCCTTGGGGTCACAATCTGGTGAGCACATCGCTCTGTCTTACCCAAAGCAGGTGACATCAGGAACTTCCCAGGTGTCCAGCACTCAGAAGACTGCCGGAGGCCAGAAATTTGCTGAGTCTGAGTCAGATGACAAACTTCTGGACTCGGTCATGTCACAGTTGCTGGAGCTGCAAAGGCAAGCTCGGGAACAACAGGAAGGGATGTCCGCTGCACTCCTTAGATTGCAAGGCATGATGGAGGAGTCCATCCACCTTCAGTCTGAGATGATATCGCCAGCATGCCAACTCACCAAAGTGAACACTGGTACCATGGCGGCTGCCATGGAGACCTTGGTCCAGGACATCGCTCCTGCGCTGTTGCGCAGGCTGAACTCCGTCGCTGACACCATAGTTGGCCTCCAACAGTGTCAATGTGAGAGGGGTGCGGGGCAGCTCCATATCACTCCAGCTTCCCCTTCTCCTCACGGAGTCAGCCAGCAGCCCTCTAACACCCATAGGGAGGAGGACCAGCAGCTCAACACTCAGGGGCCGTCCACTCAGGTGACTCTGGGAGTGTCCAACACATCCAAATACCCTCTTCCTGTGACCCCAGCAGCTTCAGCACCAAGGAGGGTGCCACTGCCACACAGCAGGACCCCACAAGCAGGCCGGGGCCCTCCAGGCCTCAGCCCTCCAGAGGATACCTGCCGATGCCATCACAGACAGGGCGTAGCAGTCAGCAGGCTGCTTCCACCTCCGCTATGGATGTCGGGGGAGCACCAAGACATAGCGGCAGGGTATGAAAGGTTAAGAAGATGTAGTTGCACAGCGCCATCGAAGCATGGGTGTTAATCAATTGTACATAATGTTCACTATTGTAAATAAACTCCCAAAAATGTCTCCCTGCCTATGGCTCCTTGTTCTGATGAGCAGTGTTCATGTCACTCAGATGTGAAACCTTGGTTCCTGTACAAGATAAAAGCAGGTGTCTCAGTCCAGGGCCTCTTCCCTGTGCAGTGTAACCTTCAGATCAAAGTGATGGTCCAGCTTCACACTCACTGGACACATTAGTGATGCCTGCACTTCAATGGCACTTGTCATTGCTGCCAGAATATAGTGGGCAGGCATCACAGAGTTCCGTCATTCTCTCTGTGTGCTCTCAGCACCTTTAAGGTGGGTCTGGCCCCCCATCTCTTGAGCATCTGTGACCGGTGACACTGTGACACTGAACGGGACAGGTTGATAGAGCATCAGGTGCATTTAACGTTTCATGGCTGTGTCTCCATATGACCCTGATCACAGCACAAGCGAGCTGCCTTCTGCCAGACAGGAGACAATGTGAAGATTTATGGATTGTCCTCACTGCATGTCTAGTGACTATTAGGGCCTCCGCTGCATCTCCATGACATGAGCCTGAGCACTGAGGGTATGTGCGCTGCCATCAGCCACACAGGGGTCAAACGTTCACAGATGCAAGGTGAGGATGTCAGGACTGTCTTCGCTGCATCTTGTCATCATCCTGCACGAATCTTGCGACTATGAGGGCCTCCCGAGCGCCTGCCTTGTCTAACCAGTGTGAAGGCCTCATCACCGGCATCCTTGCCTTCAAAAACCTCATCACCGTCATCCCTTTCAACGTCTTCTTCATCAGAGGAGATGTGCAGCTCTCCCATCTACTCCTCAGCCAGGTCCACCTCCATTGCAGCGCCAGGTTGTGGACCATGCAGCAACCAACGATGATGCGCAACACCCTTTGGGGGCTGCATTGCAGTGCTCCACTGGACCTGTCGAGGCACCGGAACCTCATTTTGAATATGCCTGTCATTTTCTCCACCCAAGCCCAGGCTGCAGCATGAACCTCATTATACCGTCGCTCTGCTGCAGACTGAAGTCACAGCACAGGCCTCATCAGCTACGTCCTCTGTGGGTAGCCCCTGTCCCAAAGGAGCCAACCCTGCAGCCTCCCTGGACCCTGGAAGATGTCAGGGATCTGAGACCTGCTAAGGATGTAGGAGTCGTGGACAATCCCTGGGAATTTTTCATGGACCTGTAGGATGCGTTTGTGATGGTCACACACCAACTGAATATTCAGCAAATGGAAGCCCTTGCTTCCATTTGATGTAGTTGACTGCTTGTTGACATGGAGATCTAAGTGCCACATGAGTGCAGTCTATGGCACCCTGCATTTGTGGAAAACCAGAGATCTGCTCAAATCCCAGCGCTCTTGCTTCCTGGCTTTCCTGATCCTGGCCAAAATGCACAATATCCTGTGCCTTCGCTAAGATGGTGTCCATGACCTCCTGGACACACACATGCATGGAGGCTTGCGAGATCCCACACAGGTCACCTGTGGTGCCCTGGAAGGAGACACTGGCATGAAAAATGAGTGCCGTGGTCACTTTCACTCCCACTGGCAGTGGATGCCCTCCATGTCCTCGTGGCACCAAATCTTGCAGCTGGTGGCATATGTGACCAACCACTTCCCTAGACATGCGCAATCTTCAGCGACATTGGTTCTCAGTCATCTGCAGGAATAGCAAGTGCCGTCTATACACCCAGTGTGTTACGAAGTGCACATGAGCAATGGCTCACTGTGGATCTTCAGCTGTGTGCACAGCAAGCCTGGCCACCCCTTCATCTTGCTCACCTTTGACAAGCTTTCCAAGTGCATTGCTGCTTCCCTCAAGCCCCCCTCCTCCCCCCACACCCCCGACATGTGCTTGAGTACTTCCTTCAGTCTGTGCTGTGTGAGCAGGGCTTATAATGAGATGCTGAAGTATTGAAATTAGGTTCCCGACGTGTGGCGACAGCAGACGCAGCCTGCCATTGACAGGTGGAGCGGATGATCACAAACTGGCTTCATGACGGCGTGAAAATGATTTTTGGCCTTCTCGCCACATTGTACACCTGCCAACCATGGCATCCGACGCCAAAGGAACTGGATGGTTCCGCCCAAAGGCAACAACTCAATGTAAAGGCTCAAACATTTGCAATCATCTTCAACCAGTAGTACCAAGTGGTGATCCATTTCGACTTCCTTCCGAGGTCCCCAGCCTCACAGATATCAGTCTTCAACTAATTTGATTCACTCCAGGTGATAAAGAAACAGTTGGTACAGCAAAGGCTATGGACCCTGGTAATATACTGGTAGTGATACTGAAGACCTATGCTCCAGAACTAGCCAAACCCCTAACCAAGCTATTCCAGTATAGCTACAACACTGGCATCTATTTGATAATGTGGAAAATTGCCCAAGTATGCTTGTCCACAAAAGCAGGACAAATGCAAACTGGCTAGTTACTGTCCCATCAGTCTATTCTCAATCATCAGCAAAGTAATGGAAGATGTCATTGACAGTGCTATTAGAAGCACTTACTCAACAATAACCTGCTCACAATGATCAGTTTGGGTTCTACCAGGGCATTCGGTTCCAGACCTCATTACAGCCTTGGTCCGAACATGAACCAAAGAGTTGAATTCCAGAGGTGAGGCGAAAGTGAATGGCCTTAACATCAACACAGCATTTGACTGAATGTGGCATCAAAAATTGAAGTCAATGGCAATCAGGGGAAACTCTCCACTGGTTTGTGTCATATCTAGCACAAAGGAAGATGGTTTTGGTTGTTGGAAGTCAATCATCTCAGTCCCAGGACATCGCTGCAGGAGTTCCTCAACAAGGCCCAACCGTCTTCACCTGTTTCATCAATGAAGCCTCTATTATAAGGTCAGAAGTGGGGATGTTCATAGGTGAGTATAAAGTACCATCCAGTACTTCTCAAATAATGAAGCAGTCTGTGTCCACATGTAGCAAGACCTGCAAGATTTGCACCACACAAGTGCCAGGTAATGACCATCTGACACAAGAGATAATCTAACCATCTATCCTTGACATTCAATGGCATACCATCGCTGAATCCCCCATTATCAACACCCT
This sequence comes from Cetorhinus maximus, assembly GCF_964194155.1. Taxonomy (NCBI): domain Eukaryota; kingdom Metazoa; phylum Chordata; class Chondrichthyes; order Lamniformes; family Cetorhinidae; genus Cetorhinus; species Cetorhinus maximus. The sequence continues at coordinate 51,480,321 of NC_135894.1, forward strand.
AGGGATTACGACTGACCAGAAATTTAACTGGATCAACCATATAAATACTGTAGCTACAAGAGCAGGTTTGAGGCTGGGAATTCTGTAGCATATAACTCACCTTCTGATTTCACAATCATTTCCACCAGGGCACAAGTCAGGAGTGTGATGGAATACTCTGCACTTAACTGAATGAGTGTAGCTTCAACAACACCCAAAAACCTCGACAGCATCACATTCACTCAATTGACACACCATCCACTTGCTTAAACATTCAAACCCTCCACGACCAGCACACAATGGCAGCAGTGTGTATCGTCTACAAAATGCACAAAATGCAAACCTCCTCTGGCAACACTTTTCAGACTGCAGCTTCCACCACCTAAAAGGACAAGGGCAGCTGACTCATGGGAACACTGCTGCCTGCATGTTCCTTTTCAGGCCACACACCATCCTGACTTGGAACTATACCACCGTTCCTTCACTGTCGCTGGGTAAAAATCCTGGAACTCCCTTCCTAACAGCACTGTAAGTGTACCGACACTACATGGATTGCAGCAGTTTAAGAAGGCAGCTCACAACCTTCTCTAAGGCAACAAATGCTGGCCTAGCCATTGATGCTCACATCCCAAGAACAAATAAAAAAAAATAAAATTGCCTCAATGAGACTGACTTACTGTGATTGAACCTAGAACCTTTTTACTCTATATGGTGCTATGCCATGTCATACGATTCTGGCCTTTTGAACATTCCTGATTTTAATTGCTCAACCATTGGTGGCAATGGCTATCTACTCTTAATCTCTGGAATTCCTTCCTTACACCTCCGCCTCTCTCTTTTCTCTGTTAAGACCTTTCCTCCTTAAAATACCTCTTTCAACAAACTTTTGGTCACCTGCCCTAATATTGTTAATCTCTTGGGGTGTTTCACTAAAATAAAAAGAAGATTTGCATTTATATATCACTTTCCACAACTACTGCATGGTCAGGATATTCCAGCCCTGCCATGGCAGGTTCCTCTGCAGCAGCCAAATTGCACATAGTAAACTCCACACAAATAGCAATGTGATAATGACCAGATATTTGTTTTTGTGATGTTGGCTGAGGGATAATCAGCCAGGATATCAGGGATAACTCTCCAGCTCTTATTCAAAATATTGCCAGTAGATCGTTTACATCCACCAAAGCAAGTAGATGGAGCTTTGGTTTGACATCTCATCTAAAACATAGCACCTCCAACAGTGCAGCACTCCCTGCTATGTCAGCCTTAATATTTGTGCTTAAGCCCTGGAGTGCAACTTGAACCCAGAATCTTGCAATTGAAAGGCAAGTGTGCTACCAACAGAGCAACAGCTGAGAGTACATTAAATGTACTAAAGAAAGGTGTTTTTGCTATCATGGATCAGTTAATCTGCCCTTGAACTAAACAAGTAAATTGTGATGTTGATCTCCTCAGACCATATCAGCAATTCTAGGTCATTTTTGCTGAGGTACAGAAAATGCTGATTGAGCTAAGCTGGCTTCCCCAAAAATTCTGACCTGGGGGCTAGGATCTTTAAATGGGTTGGGGCCAAGACTGGAGGCGGGCATGCACGCAATTTGGCATTGCCAACCTCCAAGCCAGTTCCCGAAGGAGTTGCCTCAGTTTCATGGCCAGACAGCTATGGCTTTTTTAAAAATTAGAAATACACTTACCTTCACTTAATTAGACGGTGAGCCCACTCCCTGCCATGAATTGCCTGCCCTTAAAAAATCTGGGTGGGCACATCTGGAGTATACTGTGTGGGGTCGGGACCCAGGACTGAACTGGCAGCTAAGTTCCCGACCAAGAATTTGAAATCCTGGCTCAGGTGTCTTTCAGGACACACATGTATGAGTTTTTAAATGCTAGAAAATTTAATTTCCTACAGGGTGGAATATATTCAGAGGAACACAGTATAGCTATCATAGTTTGGATTGCCTGAGATATTTTACATCTGAAAAAAACTCTTCATCCTGTGGATTTTAATCTCCAAAAGCACTAATATAATATTTTATGTTGACCTGGCTACATTTAATTTTCTATTGCAAAAAAGAAAGTTGAGAAAGTGCATTGATAAAAGAGCTGAGGCTTCTTAACACTTACTTAATTCATTTCTGATAAAGCTCCAACTTTTCAGCTGATACAGAAAAACATTATCAGTTAAACATCAATGCCACAAAATTAGGATTAGCCACTGGAATATGCAGAGCAGGCAGGTCATGACATCAATCAGTGCGAATGGGACTTGTTGTGAGTTAGGACATGCGCAACAGAGTTTGAATGACCTCAAGTTAAGGGAGGGTAAAGTGTGAAAGGCTAGCCAGAAGTGTGCTGGAATAGTTAAGCCTGAATTGAATAAAACCTTGATTTTTACTCACATTTCACATTTTATCATTGTTTTTTATGATTAACAATGACTTGCAACTGCAGGGAACATTTAGAAATTGACTTGGTAGAAGATCCACCTTTAAAAAAATAATTCAAACATTTCACATAATTCAAATTCACACTTCATTTTAAAGAATGCAATTCATTATATTCATAATTTTGCTGTTTTGTCAGGCTACTGCATTTATAAGTAATACTACTTGTAATTTTATTCAGTGTGGACAAAATAATTATTTTCGATGATGTGCTGACAACTAAGATTGTATTGAGTGTATTAAAACGCTCACGACTCGTATAATTAAATACTACATGCCAGAAAACTATGAGTCTAAATAGAATTATTGAAGAGTGTTACAAAATGGAGAACCTGAGAAAGGAAAGAAAGTGAGGATAGAAACAGAGGGCAGGGAGTGTTGGAGAAGCAGAGGGAGTTGGAAAGGAGAGTGAGAAATTATTAGAGGCATATATATATTGATGTACGGATGATAAGCCAACCTTCTTTCCTATCCTTTCTCTTTCAGCTTTTCCCATGATACATGGGCACCACAATCGCCTTCATATCAATCATAATTTTTTAAAATTTTGGCAGTGGGTTAACAGCTGGATGCCCTTCCTGCTGCCAACCCTCCCCATTTATCCAGGGTGGGGACTGGCACCAACACATGTCGGCTTGCCTGCACCAATTGCTGGATTTCTTCGTAAGCAACAAGCCCTGGAGTGGGACTGATCCCAGGGCCTTCAGGCTCAGAGGTATGAGAGCTACCCACTGAACCATTCTTGTTCCCTGACTAAAAATAAACCAACATGGATTTGAAAGTTGCTTGAAATTAATTAGGAATGGTCTGCTGGCTTAGATTTCTATGATAAGAGTAAGATAGAAAACAACTATATAATTATACCTGAGTTTTATTATAATTGGAACTGACTTTATGCAATGTTACTGAATTTTTACATTGCTCTTATATTTTGTGGGGGGAGGTCTTGTCGCATAATAGGTAGCGTCCTTGTTCCTGAACCACTCCAGGATGTGTTGGCTACAGAAGAAGCATTTGTGGTCCAACAAGTTGATAATTTACCTGCTAATCCTTCCAACACATTCTTGGAAGGTGGTAAAATTGGGAGAGATTCCTGGTCAACCATGCTTTATGCAGCGTGGTGCTCCTCCTGGTATAATCTCCTGTCTCTAAAACAGAGAGAGGTGCCTACAGTTCCTTGCAGACAATGTTTAATTACAGAGGGAATATATTTTGCATGAAATAATAACAATGAACCTTAAATAATAACAATGAACCTTAAATAAGAATTTAAAGTCTCAAGTTTTCAAAATGGCATACATCAAATTTATTAACTGACTGAGCCATCTTAAGGCTGTAATACAATATGCACAATTAAATCTAGTAAAGACTAACATTTGTAATCTAAATTATTCATATTCTTTAAATAATTTAAATAGCATTAGTTTGTTATTTCAATATGCTGGTTTTACTAAATTCATGCAGCTTTATGTTCCATATATGATGTATTCAAATAATGGAATAGGTATAAGCTAGGAAAAATGTTATTTCAAACAGACCAGGTCAGAATACAACTTTGCAAGTTGCATTTCTATTTTTTATTATGCATGCTTGATAATTATCTGGGCCAAAATATAGAATTCCACTGGAAAAGTCTGCAAGAAAATTTATTTGAATTATTAGAAGAGCTCAGTTGCCCAGGCTACACTCTCGAAAATTCCCTCCCTAAATCTTTCACCTCCCTCTCTTCCTTTAAGACTCATTAAAACCCGCCTTCATTCCTAATACCTGACACATCTAAACATGAATTATTGTAGGCAATTTAACAATTAATGGGAGCAGCGGGCTTCATGAATACCCCTATCCTCAACAATGGCAGAGCCCAGCAAATGAATGCAAAAGACAAGGCTGAAATGTTCACAACCAGACTCAGCCAGAAATGGAGAATGGATGATCCATGTCGGCCTCTTCCTGAGATGCTCCTCCATAGATGCTGCTTTAAAAGCAATTTGTTTCATTCCACATGATATCACAAAATAGCTGAGTGCACTGGATACAGCAAAAGCTATGGGTGCAGTGTTGACAACCTATGTTTCAGAACTAACCAAACCTCTAGCTAAGCTGTCCCAGTACAGCTAGAACAGTGGCATCTACCTGGCAATATGGAAAATTGTAGGTATGTCCGGTCCACAAAAAGCAGCACAATTCTAATCTGATCAATTATCACTCTATGAGCCCATTCTCAATCATCAGCAAAGTGAAATAAGGAATCATCAACACTGTTATCAAGTCACATTTATTCATCAGTAGCCTGCTTACTGATTCTTCCACCAGGATCACTTAGTATGTTCCATACCTCATTATAGCCTCAAATCAAATATGGGAAAAAGAGCTGAATTCCAGAGGAAAGGAGAGAGTGTCTGTCCTTGACATCAAGATAGTTGTGTGTGCTATGAAGGAACCTTAGCAAAATTAAAGTCAATGAGAATCAGAAGGCAAACTCTTGGTTAGCTGGAGTCATACCTAGCACAAAGGTAGATGGTTGTGTTTGCTGGAGGCCAAGCTTCACAGCTCTAGGACATCACTGCAGAAGTTCCTCAGAGTAGAGTCCTAGGCCCAGCCATCTTCAGCTGCTTCATTAATGACTTTCCCTCCATCATAAGGTTAGTATTTAGTTCCATTTACAATTCCTTTGATAATGAATCAGTCAGTACCCACATACAGCCAGACCTGGACAACATCTTGGCTTGTGTTGCTAAAAGACCAGTCACATTCATGACACAAGTGAAAGACACTGACCATCTCAAACAAGAGAAAGTCTAACAATCTTCCCTTGACATTCAATGACATTACCATCTTCAAATCCTCAATATACTGGAGGTCACCATTGACTGGAAACTTAACTGGACCAGCCACATAAATACTGTGGCTACGAAAGTAGATTAGAGACTGTGGTGAATAACTCATCTCCTGACACACCAAAGCCTTTTCACTCACAATAAGACACAAGTAATGAGCATGATGGAATCCTCTCCAAATCCCTGGATGAGTGCAGCTCCTAACAACACACAACTAATGCTACAACATCCAGGACAAAGCAGACCTCTAGATTAGCACCCAATTCAACACCTTAAATATTTGCTCCCTCCTTCAATGGCGCAGCATGGCTGGAATATGCACCATCTACAAAATGCACTGTAGCAACTAACCAAGTCTCTGATCAACAAAACTTGTCAAACCCCTGAACTCCATCACCTAGAAGGTCAAGGGCATCAGGCGCAGGGGAACACCACCACTGTAGTGATTGTAAGTAAAACCTTTCATACTGTTTGGGGATCATGTGACTGTATAGGTGAATCAGCCTTAAGCACAGGTAATCTTAGGGGCTGAGCTTTCTAATCGTGGACCTGATTCACCTAGTATTCAGGTAATTTGCATCAGTTTTCACTACAGAGGATACAAGTAACACCCCAGAAGCAGCTATAAACCAGGAAATGGAAGTGGGGAAGGAAGTCAGGAAAATTACAGTCACCAGAGAAGTGGTACTGAGTAAACTGTTGGAGCTGCAGGCTGATAAGAGCCCGGGTCTTGGTGGACTTCATTCTAGGGTCTTAAAAGAAGTGTCTAATGAGAACGTTGGTGCATTGGTTTTAATTTTCCAAAACTCCCTAGATTCGGAGAAGGTCCCATTAGATTTGAAGATAGCAAATGTAACTCCATTATTCAAAAAGGGAGAGGGACAGAAAGCGGGAAACTACAGGTCAGTTAGCTTAACATCTGTCATAGGGAAAATGTTAGAAGCTTTTATTAAAGAAGTTATAACAGGGCACTTGGATATGCTCAAGGTAATCAGGCAGAGTCAACATGGTTTTGTGAAAAGGAAATTGTGTTTAACCAACCTATTGGAGTTCATTGAGGAAGTAACAAGAGCAGTGGATGTAGTGTACTTAGGTTTCCAGAAGGCATTTGATAAAGTGCCACATCAAAGGTTATTGCAGAAAATAAAAGCTCATGGTATAGGGGGTAACATATTGACATGGATAGAAGATTGGCTGGCTAACAGGAAGCAGAGAGTAGGTATTTTTCAAGTTGGCAAGATGTAACGAGTGGTGTGCCACAGGGATCAATGCTGGGACCTCAACTGTTTACATTTTATATAAATGACTTTGATGAAGGGATTGAAGGGATGGTTGCCAAATTTGCTGATGACACAAAGAAAGGTAGTAAAGTAAGCTGTGAAAGGAACAAACGGAGGTTACAAAAAGATACAGATAGCTTAAGTGAGTGGGCAAAGTTCTGGCAAATGGAATATAATGTGGGAAAATGTGAAGATGTCCATTTTGCCAGGAAGAATAAAAGACAAGCATATTATCTAAATGGTAAGAGATTGCAGAGCTCTGAGATGCAGAGGGATCTGGGTGTCCTAGGGCATGAATCACAAAAGGCTAGTATGCAGGTACAGCAAGTAATTAGGAAAGCTAATAGAATGTTGTCATTTATTGCGAAGGAAATTGAATACAAAACTAGGGAAGTTATGCTTCAGTTATACACGGCACTAGTGAGACCACATTTGGAATAATATTTACAGTATTGGTCACTATTTAAGGAAGGATGTAAATGCATTGGAAGCAGTTCAGAGAAGGTTTACCAGATAATACCTGGAATGGGTGGGTTGTTTTATGGGGAAAGGTTAGACAGGCTAGGCTTGTATCTGCTAGAGTTTAGAAGAGTAAGAGGCAACTAGATTGAAACATATAAGATCCTGAACGGTCTTGACAGGGTGGATGTGGAGAGGATGTTTGCTCTTGTGGAAAAATCTAGAACTAGAGGCCACGGTTTAAAAATAAGTGGTCGCCCATTTAAAACAGAGATGAGGTGAAATGTTTTCACTCAGAGGGTCATGAGTCTTTGGAACTCTCTTCCTGAAAAGGTGGAGTCTTTCAATATTTTTAAGGCAGAGTTGGATAGGTTCTTGGTAAGGAAAGGAGTGATAGGTTATCGGGAGGTTGATGGGATGCAGATTTCAGGTTACTATCAAATCAGCCATGATCTGATTAAATGGTGGAGCAGGCTCGAGGGGCTGAATGGCCTACTCCTGCTCCATGTTCGTATGTTCACCAGTAGCTCTGTAAATAAAGTTTACTGTTTCTAACAAGAAACCGGTCCAGTACACCAAGTTTATTACAATTGTTGACAAGGATAAATAACTCCAATGCTGCACCTTGCCTCCTGACTGTGAGTATATCGATTTTTAAGGGAAGAAAGAAAAGCATAATCACCAGTCATGCCACTTTTTGACAGAATCAACCCATATGACTCCTCCATGGAAGACTGGAGTCAGTACATAGAGCGCCTGGGTGTCTACTTTGTGGCAAATGAAATAGTGGAGGACAAGCCGAAAGCAAATCTTCTTAGTGTCTGCGGGAGCGAGAGGTATAACCTCATCCGTGGTCTGATGGCCACGAATGTGCAAAATTCCAGAACTTTTAATGAGCTAGCAGACCTCGTGAAGACACATTTTCAGCCTAAGCCATTAGTGATTATGCAAAGATTCAAGTTCAACTCTAGAGTCAGGGCCCCAGGTGAGTCAATGGCAAAGTATATTGTGAAGTTAAAACAGTTGACTGAGCACTGAAACTTTGGAGATACGTTCAGTTGGATTCGTTTGGTTTGTGACATACACAACAACGTCATTCAGCGCCATTTACTTGCAGACGTTAATATTGGGCAGAAGCGCACCATGGAAGTGGCACTCGCAATAGAGAGTGCTGAGAGGGGCTCACAGGCTTTACAGAGTGTGCAACATGGCGCCATTCTTCAGTTGGGGGTGGGAACCTATCGCCAGGTGTGGCGTAAGAACCAGGGAGAAGGCCGCGAAGCAGGAGACAATCTCTACTGCTTGAAAAACAAAAAGGCATACTGGAAGCATCTCACCAACGATTCAGAAATTAATCTGTTACCGATTTGGGGGTAACCATGTACCAAAAACCTGCAGAATTAAAGAGGCAGAATACCACTACTGTCACAAAACAGGGCACGTTATAAAGCAATGCAGTGCAAAATCAAGACAGCCAATCAGACAGATGGCCAAGACAATTGAAGTGCACAAGTGAACCAGAAGCTGCTGGGACTGATACCTATTCCCTATACAACCACAAGGCAGTGAAAACTGAGCCAATCACCATCACCCAGAAGCTGGTAACACTGACATCTATTCCCTACACAATCTGAAGGCCAAGAAAATTGAACCAATCATTGTTAGCCTTCAAGTAAATGAGAAGTCTCTAGTCATGGAGGTTGACACAAGAGCATCGACCACAGTGGTGGGAGAACACATCTTTAAATACCTAAGTGCCGGTACCCAGCCACTGAATGTGGAGCAAACTGCGGCTCAGCTGAAGGCGTACACTGGAGAGGCAATACAGGTGAAAGGCATCACCTCTGTACCTATATCCTACAGGTAATAGACAGCCCAGCTGCCAGTAAGTGTAACAGGTGAAGGACCTAGCCTTCTGGGCCATGATTGATTAAGAGAATTAAGCTCAACTGGTCAGAAATTTTCAAGTCAGGGCAGGATGAAATCCTGAGTTGATAAGGGAATATGATGGTGTCATCTGGAATGAAATAAGAGAATCGAAGGACCTTCGCAGGAAGCAAGGATCCTTCAGGTCAGAGTTGGTTCCACAGTAAAATCAGGAAAAGAAGCGAAATGAATACAGTGCCACTCTGGACCAACTGAAGAAACAGCTGGCAGAAAAAAACTCAACAATGTTCAATGTTCCAGGAGGAAGCTGAAAGATACAAAGAGGAGACAGAAGAACTGAAGAGTCAGTTGATTGAGACAAAAGAGGCATTAGAAGGAAAAGTCTTAGGACTTTCCAAGATGCGAATGGGTAGCTCAACTCCCCCAAACTGAACCAAGTTAAGATTTCACCAGAGAGAAATTTAGTCGACTGTGAAATCAAAATGAAGGTAGAGACAAAACTCTGCGGCAAGCACAAGAAGAAAAAACAAAAATCAAATCCGAAAGGCCAATCGGTTATGTCTCCAGAGCCTTCTCTGCAGCCGAGAAGGGTCATTCACAACTTGAGAAAGAAGGCTTATCCGTAATATTTGGAGTAAAGAAATTCCATCAATATTTGCATGGGCGACATTTCACCACAGTGTCAGATCACAAGCCACTTATGTGTTTATTTAGTGAAGATAAAGAAATTCCGTCGATAGCCTCTGCCAGAATTCAAAGATGGGCTTTGATTTTGTTGGCATTTGAGGACACCTTTATGCACCATCTGGGCGTGCATTTGGCACATGCAGGTGCCCTCAGTTGTCTTCCATTGCCAGATAGCATTACACATGCTCCAGTGCCTCAAGAAGTGTGTTGAGTTTCCTGAGCTCCTTGCCAGTTTGTGAGAAGTAGATAAAGAATTGCACAAACTGGTATCTAATTTTATCAAGAGTCTGAAAAAGGATGGTCGAATGCACAAGTGTTTGAAGAGTTAAAACCATTCTATACCCGTAAAACTGAATTAAGTTGTCAAGATGGAATTTTGTTGTGGGGAGCAGGAGTCATCGTCCCTTCGCAAGGAAGAGAACTACTCTTGGAGAGCTTCACAGTGTGCATCCAGGCATTTCAAAAATGAAAATGCTTGCACGAAGCTATATCTAATAGCCAGGTATAGACAGTGATATAGAAAAAATGGTTCAACACTGTCCCCAGTGTCAGCAACAACAGAAGTTGCCCATTTCAGCTCCAATGCATCTGTGGGAGAGGCCTGGTCAGCCCTGGGTTAGACTACATATAGACTATGTAGGTCTATTTTTAGGTACCATGTTTTTAGTGAATATTGATGCACATTCTAAGTGGATGGATGTGTATGAAGTTGGATCACCGACATTGTGTGCAACCGTTGAAAAGCTGTGCCAATGTTTTAATGAACATGGCCTACCAGAAGTCATTGTTTCAGATAATGTTACTGCTTTCACTAGTACAGAATTCCAGAGATTTATGAATTTAAATGGGATTAAACATATTAAAATAGCAGCATATCATACCTCATCCAATGGATTCGCAGAAAGAGCAGTACAAACTTTTAAAACAGGAGTGAAGAAATTATCCGAAGGAACGTTAGAAACACGAAATTTATGGTTTCTTCTCAACTATCGCACAACTCCTCATGCAACTATGGGTTCAACACCGCCCGAATTAATAATGAAACATCGCCTTCGTACAAGGTTGAGCCTGGTATTCCCTACCTTAGAGGGGAAGGTGGAGAAGAACCAGAGTAGTCAGAAAGTGAATCATGATATTCACAGTAAAGATTGAAAATTTACTGTGGAAGAGTCAGTTTTGGAACTGGACCGACATGGGTCCCTGGTACAATCGTCTCTGAAACAGAACCTTTGTCATATCAAGTGGAAGTAGAAAACCAGATTGTTCGGAAACATGTGGGTCATCTAAGAAGTAGAGAGACACTCCAACAATCAGTTACTGCACCTGAAATTGAAGTTGAACCTTTGGTCCCTGAGGTGCCAGATCGACATAGAATAGGCATACCTGATGTCTCTGTTGAAGTAAATAATTCTGAACTGCCATTGTCCAAGGATATCTCTGATGCTGCAGTTCCTCATCAGATCAATCCAGTGAGAGAATCTCAAGTCATAGGGCTACATTGCTTTACCTGAATCAGAAAACCACCTCACAGGCTTAGGGCTGAATTGACCCAGATTTGCACTAAGTGTGGTGACGGGTTTTCACCGCATTAGTTGTGCATTCCTGGGAAACACACTGTTTCAATGGCGAGCGGACTCTCATTCACTTGCCATGCCATCACCTCGCCGCTTCATCACACTGGGCGCCATATTTAAAGTCCAGATGCACGCACTCTTCTTAGTGCTCCCAGCCCAGGACTACTGCAGGGAAGATATCCACAAAAGACAGACTACAGCCTCCAGGTTTAATGACACGTCACTGGAACACCTTTTGGACACCATGGAGGCCCGCCGTGATGTCCTTTATCCCCACTCTGGTTGCAGAATGGGCAGTGGCATGACCAACCAGGCTTGGGAGGCGGAGGCAGTGGTGATCAGTGCCAATGTTGCACAGAAGAGGTTGGCCATCTAATGCAGATAGAGGATGAATGATCTCATCCTTGCAGCCAGGATATGGCAACCATCTAATCACACTAAACTCACACACTCAAGCCCATCACACATTCACTGGCATCTCACTCACTGCCAGCTCAAGGGACATCACCACCCATTCTCACACACATACCTTCACACGTCCACCTGGCCTCATCTCCTCTGGAGACTGCCTCCTCAGACCTCACCATTGTGAGGCCACTTGCACAGATCAACATGTGCCCCCACACATACCTTGGATTACCCTCCGCCCCCAGTACAGCTCTCCTCCTGCAACCTCTTCCCTTGCCTGAGGCCACTTCTCCATCACCAAGCAAGTCCTAGCCCTGCAGCCATTGAAAAGCCCCCCACATAGGCTGATCTGGTAGATAGGGACCTGCCGTGAGCCCCCCTAAAAGTGATGTGGTGCTGTCTGTGAAGCCTGGCGCTGATGACCATGAGTGCTGACTGAAGTAAGAAAGGCAAACAAACCTTGAGTCCTGAGCAAAGCGCAGCCTGCCAGGTGCACGTCGCTTATGTTTTGTTGTGAAACACGTTGGCGTGTTTTCCCGCTGACGTGGGCGGACGATCCAGTCGGTGGGGGGGTAGATTCCGGTGGGCTGGCCTAATAACGATGTGCAGATGTATTACAATGAAGTTCCCAACGTCCAATGGCAGGAAATGTGGCCCGTCATCGACGGGCTGAGTGGACGATCGCAAACTGGTTTCATGCTGTCGTGAAACCAATCATGCCACGTTATCTGCTCACACCACCGAACACGCCCAACGCCGGCAGGCATGGAAAATCCCAGCCTTAATCTATAATCGTATGAACTATGTATATGTGTAAATGTAATGGGTTAAGGTATTCTTGTAAATAAGAGAGGTAAAACAAAATTAAAGGGGGAGGAATGTTGTGATTGTAAGTAAAGCCTTTCACACTGTTTGGGAATCATGTGACTGCACAGACAAATCAATCCTAAGTGTGGGTAATCTTAGGGGTGGAGCTTTCTAATCGTGGACCTGGTTCAAGCATATAGGTTCATCGGGAGCTCTGTAAATAAAGTTTACGGTTTCTAACAAGAAACCTGCCCAGTACACCAACTTTATTACAACCACCATCTTCAAGTCTTCCTCTAAGTTACACACGTCCTGATTTGGACATATATTACTGTTCCTTTGTCATTACTGTATCAAAATCCTCGAACTCCCCATCTAACAGCACTGTTGGAGTGCCTTCACCACCCAGACTGCAGCTCGCCATCCCCCTCCCAAGGGTAATTAACAATGGGCAATAAATACTGATTTTAACAGAAATGCTGAAGTCCCATGAATGAATAAGTAACAATAAAATAAAATTCAAAGAAAAATCACAGAATCACAGAATTTTAATAGCACAGAAGGAGGCCATTCAGTCCATTGTGTCTGCACCGGCTCTCCAAACGAGCATTATGACTTAGTGCCATTGCCCTGCCATTCCCCCATACCCCTGCACATTGTTTCTATTCAAAAAAATCATCTAATGCCCTCTTTAATGCCTCGATTGAATCTGCCTCCACCACACTTCCAGATAGTGCATTCCAGACCCAAACCACTCGTTGTGTGCCAAAGAGTCAGAAAGTCTGCGCCGGTCAAACAATTTTCCAGCACTAGTCCCATAGCCTTGCATGCAATGGCATCACAAGTGCACACCCAAATACTTCTTAAATGTTATGAGGATTTCTGCCACTATCACCCTTTCAGGAAGTAAGTTCCAGATTCCCATCACCCTCTGGGTGAAAAAAATCTTCCTCACATCCCCTCTAAACCTCTTGCCCCTTACCTTAAATCTATGTCCCCTGGTTATTGATCCCTCCGCCAAGGAGAAAAGTTCCTTCCTGTCTACCCTATCTATGCCCCTCATAATTTTATACACTCAATCATGTCCCCCCTCAATCTCCTCTGCTCCAAGGAAAATAACCCCAGTCTATCCAATCTCTCCTCATAACTAAAACTCTCCAGTCCAGGCAACATCCTGGTAAATCTCCTCTGCACCCTCTCTAGTGCAATTACATCCTTCCTATAATGTGGATTCCAGAACCGCATGCAATACTCTAGCTGTGGTCTAACCAGCATTTTAAACAGTTCCAGCATAACTTCTCTGCTCTTATAGTCTATGCTTCAGCTAATAATGGCAAGTATGCCTTCTTAACCACCTTATCTACCTGTCTTACTACCTTAAGGGACCAGCAGACAGACATACCAAGATCCCTCTGATCCTCAGTACTTCCCAGGGTCCTACCATTCATTGTGTATTCCCGTGCCTTGTTTGTCCTGCCCAAGAGCATCACCTTACACTTATCTGGATGAAATTCTATTTGCCACTGATCAGCCCATCTGACCAGCCTGTCTATCTCCTCCTGTAATCTAATCCTCCTCACTATTTACCACCCCACCAATTTTCGTGTCATCCATGAACTCACTGATCAACCCTCCTACATTCAAGTATAAATCCTTCATATATACCACAAACAGTAAGCAACCCAACACCAATTCCTGTGGAACCCCACTGGACACAGGCATCCAGTCACAAAAACACCTCTCGACCATCACCCTCTGCTTCCTGCCTCTCAGCCAACTCTGGATCCAATTTGCCAAATTGCCTTGGATCCCATGGGCTCTTACCTTTGTTATCAGTCTCCCATGCAGGACCGTATCAAAATGCTTCCTGAAGTCCAAGTAGACCACGTCAAATGCATTGCCCTCATCTACACACCTGGTCACCTCCTTGGAAAATTCAATCAAATTGGTCAGACGTGAACTCCCCTTAACAAAACCACGCTGACTGTCCTTGATTAATCCCTGCCTCTCCAAGTGTAGATTAATTCTGTCCCTCAGAATTGCTTCCAATAGTTTCCCCACCACTGAGGTTAGACTGACTGGCCTGTAGTCCCCTGATTTATCCCTTCCTCCCTTCTTCAATAACGGTACAACATAGGCTGTCCTCCAGTCCTCTGGTACCTCTCCTGTGGCCAGAGAGGTATTGAAAATTATTGCCAGCGCTCCTGCTATCTCCTCCCTTGCCTCACTCAACAGCCCGGGATACATTCACCCGGACCTGGAGATTTATCTACTTTTAAGCCTGCCAGACCACTTAGAATCTCCTCCCTTTTTATACTAATTTCTTTAATTATATCACAGTCCTTCTGCCTGATTTCCATACCCACGTCGTCCCTCTTACTTGTGAACACCAACACAAAGTATTTATTTAGAACCCGACCTATGTCTTCCAGCTCCACACACAAATTACCACTATGGTCCTTAATGGGCCCTATTCTTTCCCTAGTTTTCCTTTTACTCTTAATGTACTTGTAAAATAACTTTGGATTTTCCTTTATTTTACCTGCCAATGTTTTTTCATGCCCCCTTTTTGCTCTCCTAATTTCCTTTTTAAGTTCCCCCCCTACACATTCTATACTGCTCTAGGGCTTCATCTGTTTTGAGCCCTCAGTATCTGCCATAAGCCTCTCTTTTTCTCTTTATCCAATCCTGCACATCCCTCAACATCCTGGATTTATTGGTCCCACCCTTATCTTTTCTGGAATATGTTGGCCCTGTACTCTCCCTATTTCCTTCTTGAATGAATCCCACTGCTCTGATGCAGATTTACCTAAAAGTAGTTGCTCCCAATCTACTCTGGTCAAATCATATCTGATCTTATTAAAATTGGCCTTCCCCCAATTTAGGACTCTGATTCCTGGCCCATCCTTGTCCTTTTCCATAACAACCTTGAATCTAACGGAGTTATGATCACTATCTGCAAAATGCTCCCCCACTAATATCTCTACCACTTGCCTGGCTTCATTTCCTAAAATAAAGTCCAGGACCGCCCCCTCTCTTGTAGGACCTTCTACGTACTGGCTTAAAAATCTCCCCGGGGTACATTTTAAGAATTCTGCTCCCTCTAAACCTACCACATTATAAATAACCCAGTTAGTGTTGGGGAAGTTGAAATCTCCTACTATTAGTACCCTATTATTTTTGCTCCTCTGAAATTTGCCTACATATCTCCTCTCATATTTCTCTCTGACTGTTTGGGGGCCTATAGTACACTCCCAGCAATGTGATTGCTCTTTTATTGTTTTTTAGTTCTACCCATATGGCTTCATTTGAGGACCCTTCTGATGTCATCCCTCCTTACTGCTGTAATTGATTCCTTGACCAGTTTTGCGATACCCACTCCTGTTTTACCTCCTTCCCTGTCTCACCTGAAAACCCTATATCCTGGAATATTGAGCTGCCAATCCTGCCCCTCTCTCAACCATGTCTCTATGACAGCAATGATATCATACTTCCATGTGTTAATTTATGCCCTCAACTCATCTGCCTTATTTGTCAGGCTCCTTACATTAAAATAAATACCATCCAACCTTGCCAAACTCCCTTGTGCCTTAACTGCCCTATAATTTCTGTGCCTTCCAGACTCACTTGGTCTCTCTTCTAATTTTGGCTATGCATCTCCCCCTGTGGAACCTCCTTTGAGGATCCCATCCCCCTGCCAAGTTAGTTTAAACCCTCCCCAACAGCACTTGCAAACTTCCCCTCAAGGATGTTGGTCCCATTCCGGTTCAGGTGCAACCTGTCTGCCTTGTACAGGTCCCACCGCCCCCAGAAATGGTTCCAATGTCCCAGAAATCTAAAGCCCTCCCTCCAGTACCATCTCTCCAGCCACACAATCATCTGGACTAATCTCCTGTTTCTATACTCACTGGCACGTGGCACTGGAAGTAATCCAGAGATTACTACCTTTGAGGTCCGGGTTTTTAATCTGCTTCCTAGCTCCCTAAATTCTGCTTGCAGGACCTCATCCCTCTTTCTACCTATGTTTTTGGTACCAATATGTACCACGATATTTGTCTGTTTGCCCTCTCCTTTTAGATTGCCCTGTAGCCGTTCAGTGACATCCTTGACCCTGGCACCAGGGAGGCAGCATACCAAACTGGAGTCATGTCTACGGCCAAAGAAAAGCCTGTCTGTTCCCCTTACTATCGAGTCTTCTACCGCTTTTGCTCTTCCCCTCTTTTTCCTCCCACCCTGTGCAGCTGAGCCACTCACAGTGCCATGAGTGTGGCTGCACTCCCCAGAGGAACCGTCACTCTCACCGTTTTCCAACATAGGTTCTTGAGCAAGATGAACCCTGGGGATTTCCTGACTACGTGCCTGACACCTTTCTTCTGACTGATGGTCACCCATTCCCTCTCTGTCTGCACTTCTGTAAGCTGTGCTTTACCACATCTTAAAAATGTGCTATCCACGAAACTCTCAGCCTTGCGGATGTACCTCAGTGCCTTCAGCTGCCACTCAAGCTCCGAAACACGGAGCTCAAGTAGCTGCAGCTGGTGGCAATTCCTGTACATGTGGTCGGTCAGAGTGCAAGGAGCGTCCAGGACTTCCCACATGTTGCAGGCGGTACATAACACAGGACTGAGCTGTCCTGCTATGCCTCTAGTTGAAAAATAAACCTTTACTTTAAGTTAAATACAGTAAAAAAAAGTAAAATTATTTATGTACTCTAAATAAAAACTAGAACTCTTACCTTTCCTTAGCTTCATCTATTTTAAACTGGAGAAAAAACTGAAGAAAAACACTTACCCACTACTCAGCTCTGACCTTTGTGCTGATGTCACTTTTTGAAGCTTCCCCACACTCGCACTGGTTCTGATCTCTCCGTCACTCTCTCGTGCTGTCTTGTGATGTCACTCTTGTTATTTTCAACAAGAACTGACTGCAGGACACTCTTCCCAGACTGCTTCACCACAATGCTGACTGCAGGACACTCTTCACAGACTGCTTCACTGTGATGCTGACTGCAGGACACTCTTCCCAGACTGCTTCACCATGATGCTGACTGCAGGACACTCTTCCCAGACTGCTTAACCACGATGCTGACTGCAGAACACTCTTCCCAGACTGCTTCACCACGATGCTGACTGCAGAACACTGTCCCAGACTGCTTCACTGCAACGCTGACTGCAGGGCACTCTTCCCAGACTGGAAAAAGTGCTTTCTCACGTCACATCTGCTTCTTTTGCAAATCACTTTAAATCTGTGCCCTCTCACTCTTGTTCCTTTTATGAGTGGGAATGGGAACAGCTTCTCCCTGTCTACTGTGTCCAGCCCCCTCGCGATTTTGACCATTTGATTTTGGGTAATTATGCTTCCCTCAAGCATTTTGACTCTGCCACCTCACCCCCACCCCCACCCCCCTACCTGCCTGCCCCTAGCCTCACTCCCGATCTTCAATGGCATCAGAATCACTAAGACTTCCATTATCAACATCATAATGATTAACATTAACCAGAAGCTTATTTGGACAAGTCATATCAATGCCATAGCTAGAAGGACAGGTCTGATGCTGGGTACTCTGCAACAAATAATACCTTCAAATTCTCTCCACTCCAGGCAGAAATATATTGGAATCCTCGCCATTCACCCATGAGTGCAGCTATAGCAGCCTTTAAGAAGCCTAACACTACCCAAGTTAAAGCAGTCCACTTGATTGGCATCTTGCCATTGGACTTAATATCCAGCCTCTTTTCCACCAGCGTACTGTGACTGCTGTATGCACTATGAACAAAATACTCTGCAACAATGCAGCAAAGGAAAATGAACAGATCCTCTCAGTTTTGAGGCCTCTATCACCAAGAGCAACAATAGCAGCAACAAAACGGGAACACCATCACCTGCAGTTTGGCTTCAGACTCACCCACCATCCTCACCTGAACACATAAAAAGAAGACTTGCATCTATTCTGCTGGATCAAAATCTTGGGATTCCTCACTTAACATCATCATGGGAGAGCATTATTACTACAAAAACTATAGCGGTTCAAGGAAAAGGGTTATCATTGTGTACAGGACAATTGTAAAAAGGTAATAAAGCTTCACCCACATCCCAAGTTCAAGCCTGTCAAAAAAATCAAAAGGACATAACAAAAAAAACCATCATTGATGAAATAGTATATTTACCCAAGTCACTTTATGTTTATATAAGCCAATGATATCAGAAATGTCAAGTGCAGTTCAGCCATGGTGGAACAATTGCAATAGGGGTGATGGTAGGGTGGGGGAGTGGGTGGGAGGGAGAAGATCTGCTCGTGAGTTAAACTTTATTCTCCTTTAAATGAGTTCCAATGCCTCAACTGTAACAATAAAGTTATGATTATTTTAAAGAGGTGGAAAATAAAAATGGAATTCAATTAAATTTACAGCAACATTAGATTACTATGCCAGCTCTGCCCTTCTGCAATTTATTGAAATACAGGGTATGTTTGATATGTATCAGGTCTGAAATTTCTGGGTCTGCCTTCACCAGCACAAGTACAGCAGGGCTGAACCCCTCATCTGCTGTAGCCCCTTGGCCAGAAATACTGTTCAAACTATCAAGGAATAGGGACATTTGCATGGGCTGCGCAGGCAGCCCAAGGCTGCAAGACCACATCTGTGAAAGCCACTTTAATCCACTGATAGAACGTCAGGAGGCACCATGACTCTCCAACAGCAGAAAAGAGGTCTGATGATGCCGTTCAGAAAGTTTTCATCATTGCACCATCTATTCCCAGAAGTGCAAGGGGGTGTCTTGTTAAATAACTCCTTTATTAGGATCAACTACCTTTCCCTATTCAAGGTTCAGGGACTTTTTACATTCTCAGCAGGGCATGAAGAACTCCATGAGTGAAAATTCAGAGATAGCCCAGAAACTGCGCCAGACATGTCCCCTTGATAAAGGTTGGGCATGTCAAAGACCTGCCCAATCAACCTTCCCTACCCGCTTCCAACTGGAATGTGGCAGATGGAAAACACAGGTTGAAATCCTGGCAAACTGGGTTGTCTTAGATTTTTCCCAGTCTCTTGGGACAATCTGTCCCAGTTCCATCTAGGGCCTGAATAAAAATTTGGGTCAATATAGATGCGCAAAATTATCACCGTGTTAACTGATAAATGACTGGTATATATGAAACACCAAACTATAATCTTGCAGTGAGCAGCCACTATTCTTGGCTGCATTTTCCAAACTAACTTCAGACTTTCTAATCAATTCTTAATTTATCCATAAGATAATTAGCACAAAACTTAAACCCAGACATTGACTTCATTGTCAACCTCTTTTAAATCTTACAACTGACAATCAACCAACAAGGTTTGGTCTTAGCACTGAGCTCTACCGATGAGCTGACAAATCAAACATAGTTAGAAAAACATGTATGTTTCTTTTTTCAACTCTATCCAACTGAAGAGCATTGTATTTTAAAAATTTCCTTGACACTGTTTTTACTGATTATCTCTAGAGTATCATTACGTTTGTTTTCCTTATTCAGGTTTGCTATTAGAGAACAAAATAAGTTACACTAGGGAAACATTGTGTGATTAATAATTGATACTGCTGCTTCAGACCTCCACAGAGCATGTAATGATGCTTTTATTATTATCTTAACATCATTATAATGCTACAAGCAATTACTGTCACACCCTATATTTTTAAATAAGTGCTTAGAGTTTATTTATGCTTGGAGAAATAGCCCCAAAATTAAGCAAGCTGCACACAATAGCATCACTTGAATGTTTTGTGTTTAAAATTACTCCCAATAAGTAACTTATTCTTGATGGTCTCTTGATTTAACATCAGAGCCCTTCACAAGCATGGGGAATATTAAATCACATTTATCAACAAAACTAATAAGAGTGTCACCGACCAAACAAGTTATTTGTCCTAAATCACATTAGTTGAGTTAAAAATAGAAGAGCATTATCACACTGTAGCATCACTGGTTTTGAGACCTATCTGGTTAATTACTTACCTTGCCATCACTTTTGGTCACAACAACTAATAATAGTTACAATAGACCAGGGAGTATCTTTGTCCTTTAGAAGCAAATGTCAATACTCTGCGGGGAAATATTGGATAAGGCCTGAAAATGGGCAGGGGGATCACAATGATGTGCAAAGTTTGTGTTGCCTGCTCATTTATTGCAGCATTCAGCCAGCATTCAGCATGTCGTTGAGTGGCCACATGCCTGAGTAAGGGATGCAGAATCTTTTGAGGCTAGCACAGGTTTAAGCTGGCCTGTGCTGCTTAAAGCCAGCCTGTGCCTCTTAAAGGGGAGGCACATTTTGACTGCAGCAGGTGCTGGAATTCATTATACAAGTGGGAAAGACACAGGAATGACAAGATGTGGCAGCGAATGGCCTCCAAAATTCTCCACTGCAGCACTGGAGGCCTTGATGCAAGAGGTGAACAGGAGGAGAGAGATCTTCTATCCACAGGGAGTCAAGGGGGCACCAAGGCAAGTGCTGAGAAGGCAATGAGAACAGATGGCTGTGCAGGTCAGTGCCTGCAGAGTAGTCACGGGGACCTGGATGCATTGCTGATAGAGTCCAATGACCTCACACAAATGATCAGGGTTAATTAATGTATCTTCAAATGCCACATTCACCAACTGCACCACTAGCCTCAGACCTTACTCAATGCAACACACCTCATCATTCAACAAAAATCTCTATCAATCAAAACACATACTTCACATTTATAACACTATCTGACCCTCTTACAATTAACACTGCTGAAAGCCTCACATCCACATCCCACAGCTTGTACACATTGTCAGCTATTCAGCCATGGCAGGAACATCACTCAGCACATTGCACCACACTCACTTCCTCTCCTTAACAGGCCAAGCTGATGCAAACCAGCAGGGAACAGGCATGGTTACATGTCTCTACCCTGATGGAGTAGGTGATGTTCACCATCCTTGGAGTGGCCATGACTGAGGTTGTGGCCAGCAGCAGGACTAAAAGGATCAAAGATGACATAAGTTCATAAGAAATAGGTGTTTTTGGGTGTTGGATACTGTTTGGTAGGTATTAATGAAGTATTTGTAGCCTTAAGTAGGTTAATTGTATGTATTTATTAAATATAAAAACTATGTACATATATACAGTAAAGGGTTTGGGCTAGGAGCTGTCTCCATGCTTGCTTGTGCACATGGCTCGTCCGACACTAGACTGATCCCTAGGTGCAGGTCATGTGTTCTCTTACATGTGTGGGTGGTACTGTACTCAATCCTACATTACCCTATATGTTACAGACACTCGCGCTACACCTCCTCCCAAGTCTTTATCCAATGTATTTCAAGCTCTTCACGTTTACCCCTTGTATTTACATTGTTATTACTACACTATCTCCCCACAAGCCTCTGAGTTCCTAAGTTCAGGTGGACTGGAGGTCCCATAATCCTTCCATATCTCATTCGCACTACTTTCAGAGAAATGATTAGCTCTGACACTGCAGGTAAACACTGTTGATTTGGAAGTTGTTCTGGCATCTGGGTATCTTCCTCGATGTACCTCCACTCTACTGTGGGAAAGGGCAGTCTAGCGGGGAGGTTCCTCTTATTTCTCCTGACTGTACCCTCTGGGGTGCCAACCAGGTAGGGCCAAGGTTGATAATTGTCCTGCCTGATGACATTACCCTCTCTCTTGCGGTCTTTATTCCAGACCTTGTTATCATTTTGTAGCTGTGGCAAGTGTCTGGTATGGTACCTTTAGTTATAGACAGATGCCTGCTTCTGCCTGTAGGACTGTTCTCCTGCTTGGATGTCCTGGTAATCCTTAGTTACCAGTCCTGATATTAGTTTCTTTCGGCAGGATTGGAAGCTGTGTGCAGAGTTTCCTACCCATCAGGAGTTTGGATGTGGCCAGGCTGCATTTAACGAGGTGAACCTGTAGGCTAGCAGTGCTGTGAGAAAGTCCTCATTCTTTTTTAGGCAGACTTTTACAGTGCAAACCCCTCTTTTAGCTTCCCCATTTTACTATGGATATCTTGGGGACCTGGTAGGGTTTGGATATGGTGGCAAGTTGCGCAGTGTACCCCGTTGAAAATTGTGGATCGTTATCAGACACAATCCCATCCAGGATGCCGTAGTTCGCGAACATCTCTTTCAGTGCCTTAGTTACTGCCTCTGGGGTAGTCATATAATAATTGCTTCACCTCAACCAATCTGTAAAAGTAATCCACCACTATAAGGAATGATTTGCTATTAAAGACAATTAGGTTGATGTCCAGTCTCTCCCATGGCCTAGTGGAGAACTGAGTGGGGATGATGGGCTCTCTTTGGTCCGGCCCGTGCAGCACACACACCTGACAGTTTGCTATGGTGTCCACAATCGCCCAGGAAATGCCTGGCCACCAGATGGCAGATTGGGCCCGTGCCCTGCACTTGATGATGTCCTGTTGGCCCCAGTGTATTTTTTTTGAAGGATCTCCTGCCAAAAGGAAACTGGGATGACCAGCCGCTCTCATTGTAGACCAGAGGGTCATTAATGACCATGATGTGTTTTTGTTGTTTGAACCAAGCATTCATGGTAGAACTGCTTGTAGTCTCTGTTGTTGCCATCCTTGTTGCCAGTAACTGTGAATGTGGGCATACTCCTCATCATGCATTTGTTCCTGGCTAATCTGTTGGAGTTTACTTGTGGTCACTGGCTAGTGTCTCCTTGTCAATTGGGAGTACTCTTCCAGCTCTTTGACATCCTGTTTTGTCGGAAGGTTCACTGTGGCCCTGGAAAGTGTGTCTGCCATTGTTTGGTTTTTAACCTGGACATATACTGTCTCGTAGGTGAACCTTATGAAGTGTAGGCAGAATCTCTCCATTCTGGGAGGCATCTTTGCCAGTTCCTTCTCACCCAATAATGAGACTCGTGACTTGTGGTCTGTTTGATTGTGACCTTGAGGCCGATGACAAAGTCCGAAAACTTCTCGCATGCCCAGGTGATTGTGAGGGGTTCCTTTTCTATGATGGTGTATCTTGTCTCCATGCCTGACAGCTCATAGAAGCATAGTGCACCGATCGGTGACTTCCATCCAGCTTTTCCTGGAATGGGACCACTCCAAGGCCTGTGGACAAAGTATCTGCTGCTATGTTAGTGGGCAGGGATGGGTCGTAGTGGGCAAGAATGTCAGTTGAGAGCAGCATCGCTTTGATGCAATTGAACGCTTGCTCTTGATGTGTGTCCCAGCACCATGCCTGGTCTTTCTTAAGTAGATGCTTCAAAGGTTCTGTGATTTGGTAAGAATCTTGCCAGCTGGTTCATGATGCCCAGGAATCTCTGGAGGTCTGGAATTGCGGATGGGGTTGGGAACTCGCTAATAACTTTAGTTTTCTGTGGGTCTGCCATGATGTCTTTATTGCTGACTATGTAGCCCAGGAACTGAATTGATGTTTTGGAGAATTCACATTTCTCATTCAACATCATCCCTGCTTCCTGCAGGCACTCTAAGACTGCTGTGAGTCTCTTGTCATGTTCCTCCAACTTTGTACCATAAACCAATACATCGTCCATATGGCCAATGATCACCTGTAGGCCCTGCAAAATGGCCAACACTGTACATTGAAATATTTCTGGTGCTGAAGTGATTCCAAATGGCAAGCAGTTAAAGCAGAATCTGCCGAAGCGGGTAATGAGTGTGGTCAGCACCTGAACTCTTCGTCAAGTGGAAGCTGCCAAAAGCCACTGTCGGCATCCAGCTTTGAAAGTACTATGCTCTTCAGGAGTTTAGTCAGACTTTCATCCACTGAGGACGTGGGATGTACTTCTCTGGCTACAGCTTCATTGGGCTGTGTCAAGTTGACGCAAATACGGATGGGCCTGTTTGGTTTGAGACTGGGACCATCCCGGAGCACCATGCAGTTAGCTGTGTGACGGGGGAGATGACCCCCATATTTTTCATCTTGTCCAGCTGCTGCTGCTGCAGCACTTGTTTTATGAATGGGTAGGGAATCTTTCGTGGCATGAATAGGCACACAGGTTTAGCATCCTGGGATGGCAGGATTGTTGTGTGAGGAGAGATTGGGTCGACGAGGCCTGTATTCACTGGAGTCTAAAAGAATGAGAGGGGATCTCATTGAAACATATAAAATTCTGGCAGGGCTGGACAGACTGGATGCAGGGATGCTATTTCCTCTGGCTGAGAGGTCTAGAACAATCTCAGGATACAGGGTAGGCCATTTAGGACTGGGATGAGGGGAAATTTCTTCACTCAGAGGGTGGCGAACCTGTGGAATTCTCTATCATAGAAGGCTGTGGAGGCCAAGTCACTGAATATATTTAAGCAGGGAATAGATAGATTCCTAGACACAAAAGGTGTCAAGGGGTATGGGAAGAGCGGGAGTGCGGCGTTGAGGTGAAGGATCAGCCATGATCATGTTGAATGGCGGAGCAAGCTCAAGGGGCCGAATGGCCTACTCCTGCTCCTAGTTTCTATGTTTCTATGCCCAGAATTTTTAGCTCATTGGGCGGGTACGTGCCCGACCTGAACGAGCGTAAAATGATGCGTGATGATGTCAGGTGGGCGTCCCGACGTCATCCCGCACTTGCGCGATATTTCGGTCGGTGGGTATGCATGGGAGTCGACAGCAGACCCACTGACGATTAAAAGGCCTATTATGGCCATTAACAATGTAATTGAATTAAAGTTTTCGCTGCTCGTCCTTACAGTTGGTGGGCAGGCGGAAAGGTCAAGAGGACTTTGCATTTTTTGCGAAATCTCATCCACGAGTGGGATAAGGTTTCGATCCGTCATTAAAAAAATTTCATCCCAATTTCTAACATGTCCCTGCTCATGTGACAGAGTGACATGAGGGGACATATTTTTTAACACCTTAAAATTCTTTGTTTTTTATATCTTCATCTCCCAGAGGCACAGCTTTTCCTGTGCGAACTTGCACACTAGGCCTCCTCACCGCCCCCCCCCCCACACAGGCAGCACTAAGTGCTGCAGCGCGTGTTTCACGCCTTAATTGTCCTGCTAGTGTGAAATCACGGTCCAGACCCGATCGCGGGTGGCGGTCGGCTTCCTGACCGCTCTCGCCTGCCCTCACCGAGTCCGCCCAATGAGGGCAAAATTCTGCTCAATGTTTCTATGTTTCTATCCTCCCTCAGTGTGATCTTTTATATGCTCTCCAGTTACTTCCAGCCCTGTAAAGAACTTGGGAGCTCAGTTTTATACTTGGAGCCAGACCCTTGTTGGCTGACCTCATAAATATTTTGTAGAAGGTTAAGTTCGACAAGGCCCTGCTGCTTAGTAGTGAACAGTCCTGGTTGTGAACCACGAACATGGTGTCTCAGATTCTTTTATCCTTGTACCTCAGTTTCACCTGCAGCTGCCTTTCACTGGGGGCTTTATACCTCCTGCTCTGTATGGGTGTGTCATGACTGGCATCAGCCGTTGAATCACCAGCCATGACTCTCTATCTGACAGACTGTAATACTGGCTCCCGTGTCCAAATTAAAGTTTGTGTGATGGCCATTAACCGAAACATCCGCATTCCTAAATGAAAATCCAGGATCTTTGACCTCACCTAAGAAGGTGCCCTCTTGGTGTGCTGTCTCAACCTCACAGATCATCTTTGGATCTCCTGTGTGTTTAGATGTTTTGTCCTTGCACAGTTTGCCGAAGTGTCCAATTTTGTTACATTGAAAGCGTTGGGCTGAAATTGCTGGACATTGATCTCGCCTGTGTGGGCGCTTTTCTCCTCAGTGCTGGTATTGGTCATTCTACTGGGCGGTTAGGGTATTGATTCCCTTGGCCTAGAGTGTCCCTAAATCTGTGCTGTTTAACTAACTGGACTGTGAAGATTCCTTTGTACCACCTTCTCTTAAAATTGACCTGTACTCACATAAAGTTTACACTGCCTAATGATTTGGATAGCTTTCTCAAGGTTTAGATCTTCCTTTGCATGCAGCATGTCTGAGAGTATCTTGTCCGCTACTCCTAAAACTATCATATCCCTGATAAGTTCAGATCTTAGGTCTCCATATTCGCAGCCGTCCTGTGCAGAGCATTAATGAATGAGTCGCCAGGTTCTCCTGGCTACTGGACATGTTTATGAAATTTAGCCTTTTCAAGGATTTTGTTACTTCTTAAGTTAAAATAAACTTCAAATGATTTAGTACTTCTTCAAATTTAGCAGATGATCCGTTGATTCCTTCTCCAGCAATAACGCCACCAGCTATAGGGCCTGCCAAATAAAGCAGTGTGTTAACTTGTTAAGCTTCTGTCTTTTTATCCAAATTTGAAGCAAACTTGTATCTAAGGAGTCTTTTTCTCAAAAGTCCCAATCATGTTATGGATCTGAGCCTTGGATAAGTCCAAATTTATCTGGAAGAGTGGATTTCTGATCCATGGTTAAAAAATTTTAAAGCGCAGGTTCAGCTTTAAGAAGTTTCTGAAATTCAAGATGGCGCCTCCATTCATTTGAAGAAAAAGGGTTTTTCCATGCTTGCCGGTTTTGGCAAACTCCGACTGTTACGGCTTTCACGCTCAGATTTGAACAAATTTTAAACAATGGCTGCTTGGGTTGACTCGCTGCATTCTTCTATGTTTAATGCTATGCTTTAGGGTCGCACAAGTGTCGAATCTTGGCTTTTGCTGGCATTTAAAGCTGATTCTTCACTCGCAATTCTTCTGATTTAATTTATTTATTTTATTTTCATTTTCAGTGTGAGCACAGATGAGTTCAGGCACTGGCTTGGGAATCTGGTTTCTCCGATGGAGTTTTTAAACAGCAATTTCTGACCGCTGAACTATTTAAAAGTTTCTTAGGACTCACTTTATCCTGTAAATTAAAAGTTTTAGCTCACCCCTGCTAGTTCTGCTGACTCTGTACTCTGAGAATTGAAGCTGGATTTTCAAGAAATCCCATGTCATCTTCTGCTGCAGTGAGGAATTTTAAACTTCTGCCTATAGCTTCCAAGCCTTTCTTTGGCGATTTTCCCTGGCGATTTCCCTCTGCACATCTGCTTCTCGAACTTTTCTTCAGCTCAGAATGCTGCTTCAAATTTTTCTTTAGTCTTGCAAGGTTTTAGTTTTTTCTGCATTTTTGTGAGTTTTTGGGTTTTTCCATTCACTGCTGCCATGTTGTAGGGTTTGGGTACTGTTTGTTAGGTCTTAATGAAGTCTTTGCAGTTTTAAATAGGTTAACTGTTGGTACTTATAAAGTTCAAGAACTGTGTACTATATGTAACTATATAGAGAGAGTGAGGTGAGAGTGACTGCCCTTAACATCAAGGCCGAATTTGACTGAGTGTGGCATCAAGGAGCCCGAGCAAAACTGGTGCCAATGGGAACTGGGGAAAAACCCTCCACTGGTTGGAGTCATACCTAGCACAAAGGAAGATGGTTGTGGTTCTTGGAAGTCAGTCATTTCAGCTGCAGGCCATCACTGCAGGAGTTCCTCAGGGCAGTGACCTCAGCTCAACCATCTTCAACTGCTTCAGCAATGACCTTGATTCCATCATAAGGTCTGAAGTGGGGATGTTCAGTGATGGTTGCACAACGTTCAGCACTATTCAGGACTCCTCAGATACTGAAGCTATGTCCAAATGCAGCAAGACTGGACAATTTCCAGTCTTGGGCTGAGAAGTGGCAAGTAACATTCACGCCACACAAGTGCCAGACAATGCCCAAGAGAGAATCTAACCATCGCCCCTTAGATTTCAATGGCATTACCATCACTGAGTCCCCCACTATCAACACCCTGGGGTTCACCATTGACCAGAAACTGAACTGGATTAGCCATATTAATATGGTGGCTACAAGAGTAGGTCAGAGGCTAGGAATCTTGCAATGAGTAACTCACCTGATTCCCCAAAGCCTGTCCACCAGCTACAAGGCACAAGTCAGGAGTGTGATGGAATACTCCTCGCTTGCCTGGATGAGTGCAGCTCCCACAACATTCAAGAAGTTCAACACCGTCCAGGACAAAGCAGTCCGCTTGATTGGCACCCCTTCCACAAACATTCACTCCTCCACCACGGACGCACAATAGCAGCTGTGTGTATCATCTGCAAGGTGCATTGCAGGAATTCACCAAGGCTCCTTAGACAGCACCTTCCAAACCCATGAACATTACCATCTAGAAGGACAAGGGCAGCAGATAGATGGGAACACCACGACCTGGAAGTTCCCTCCAAGTCACTCACTATCCTGATTTGGAAATATATTGCCGTTCCTTCACTATCGCTGGGTCAAAATCCTGGAACTCCCTTCCTAACAGCACTGTGAGTGTACCTACACCACACGAACTGCAGCAGTTCAAGAAGCCAGCTCACCACCACCTTCTTAAGGGCAACTAAGGGTGGGCAATAAATGTTGGCCCAGCCAGCAAAGCACACATCCCGTGAATGAATAAAGTATATATATATATATATATATACAGTAAAGGGTTCAAGCTTGGAGCTGTCTCCATGTTTGCTTGTGCACACAGCTCTATCCAACACTATACTGACCTCTAGATGCAGGTTGTGTGTTCTCTTACATCATTGAGGGGGCAGTACTGTCATCAGTCTCACGTTAACCCTGTATGTACCAGACCCTCATACTACAATAGGAGACTAAGACTCCTCTCTCTGGGAGAATAAATTCCTCCTCTTCTCTGTCTTAAATGAGAGAACACTTACTTTTAAAATGTGTCCCCATGTTCCAGATTCCCCCATGAGGAGAAACATCATCTGAACATCTAGGCACAGCAGTGTGGTCCATCTAATTCTCCTTCTCGCATCCCACTTTTCCCTCAACCCACAATCTCTTCCTATTCCCAGGCTACACTGTGTAAGCATGTACTTCTCCTCCCCTCACTGTAGCCCTACCCTTGTCTCTCCTTTCTTTAATACACAAGAACTACCATGTGGCCAGGAAGTGATGCAAGGACGTGAAACAGAAGAGGAGGGAAATGTTGTAATATACCTTTAAGGGATATCATGCATGACATCCTGAGAGGGGAAATGTGTCATGTGACCCAGTCTTAGTTTCACTTTTGTTTTGAGCAGAGCACACACACACACAAATCATCTCTGATGTCTTCAAACCTTATACCTATATATAATTGTTCTCATGTACCTAGTCTTCATAAGTGAACTCACAAAGTATTTACCTAATCCCTTGAATGGCTTGTGTCTTGTACACTAAATAAGCCCAAGGTATGATAGCATTATAATAACATGACAGAAAAGATGGAAGATGATGAAATACCCTCATTCTATCCTACGCTGACAACCATTAGCTCAGATATTGGCACAGTGCAAACTTTAGAGGGTGTACTGTAGATGGGATCTGCATGTAGTCAGTCACCAAGTATGAGCGACCTGCAGCCAAAGCAACGGCAAAGGATAGCACAGGTGCCAGCTCAATGGAGGACAAACGCGCACACACGTTCAGCTGCAGAGGACTCCGATGAGGACTTCAGAGGGGCGATGTCCAGGGAATGGCTGTTGAATATGCACCTAGAAATATTTTGTGCATTGGGAAATCTGCCAGAAAGCCTGCATCACTATCAAGGCGCTTGGAGTAGGGCAGAATCTGCATGGCACAGAACTTTGCGCGAGCTTGGAGCCCATCTTTTTCAGCATGGATATCGTGGCCCACTCCATAAGAACACTTGGAGACAGAGGCATGTTGCAGGGTGTGGTGGTCCACACCTCAACTTCCATTGCAGCACAAGCATCCACCCAAATTCTGAATGCTTAAGTGGAAGCTCAGGTCAAAGTTATAAAAACACAGATCTTGCCTTCAAAGCACAGCTTGCTGCCTGCAGACTCAAACTGATGATCGAGAGCAGACTGATGGGATGGTATTTGGCTGGGTTGGATTTGTCCTGTTTTTTGTGGATGGGACATACCTGGGCGATTTTTCACATTGCCGGGTAGATGCCAGTTTGTAGCTGTATTGGAACAGATGGCTAGTGTCGTGGCAAGTTCTGGAGCACAAGTCTTCAGTACTATTGCTGGAATATTGTCGGGATCTATAGCTTTTGCAGTATCCAGTGCCTTCAGCCATTTCCTGATATCATGTGGAGCGAATCAAATTGGCTGAAAACTGGCATCTGTGATGCTGGAGATCTCCAGCAAATGCAGCCCTGTCAACCTCCCAAAGCCCTCCATACTAACAGCTGGGGGCTTGTGCCAAAATCAGGAGTGCTGTTCCGTAGGCTCATCAACCAACAGCTTGACATAGTCAGACTCACCAAATCATATCTACAACCGTAGTGGAATAGTCACAACTGAAGATACGAGGAAGGGCCAGGAACGGAGTGACTGACTGTGGTGCCCATCCATGGGGTCACTCAGTGACTTGGTAATGTATGTACCAAGCAGATGGTAATGTATGTACCAATTTAGGATGCTGTCGTGGATCAGACGAAATTGGGGTTATTTTTTGCGCTTTAGAAAAATCTGTCTTTCTTCTTTTCTTCTGATATATAATATATATATATCAAGTTATCCTCCTCTCCTTTTACTTATTTTTAAAAATATATTAATGTATTAGCAATTATAAATGTTATATCATTATTATTATCATTATTCAATGTTCAATAAAATTGTCTTAACACATTACTTGTCATAGTCAGTTATCCCTGTAACGTCCGGAATACGGCTCTGAACCTAACTGAGACTCAGGAAGGGACTCTCAGGCCCCTCCCTACAAGCCAGAGCAGCTGTCCCGAACCCTGGCACCGGGCACACAATACAACCTTCTGGACTCTTGCTTCTGGCTGAATAAAATTGTGTGCATCCCTAGACTATACTTTCTCCTACTGGACTGAGGGAATTTTAAGGGTTGATCGCTTTCTAAAATCTGGTCAAGTTTGCATTTAGCATTCAACTTAGCTTTAACATTAAATTGTAATTTATTTTGGTCTTAGCCATTGATAAATAAGCTGCC
Organism: Cetorhinus maximus; assembly: GCF_964194155.1. NCBI lineage: Eukaryota > Metazoa > Chordata > Chondrichthyes > Lamniformes > Cetorhinidae > Cetorhinus > Cetorhinus maximus. The sequence continues at coordinate 51,511,598 of NC_135894.1, forward strand.
TGCTAGTGGCAGCACACAGTTAGAAAATTGGGTGGCTAGTTTAAATTCATTCCCTAGTCAACAGGGCCTGACTCCAGACTCTGGAATTTCAGCTAGTACAAATACAGGAGGTTCTGCTAATGCACAATGTAAGTAGCATAAAGTCCAGCTAGACAGAGTACTGCCAGACAGAGTACTTATTTAATGCCAGGAATTTGATGAATGAGGGAATTTGGCATAGTGAAGGAAGAGGTGCTGTTTTGGTCTTTTGCAGAGCATGGACTGGTCTGGGAGAGGGAGAGAGAGTGTGAGAAACATCAAGATCTGAGAGCTGAAGTCCAGAGGTGGTGGCATAGTGGTATTGTCATTGTATTGTAATCCAGAGACCCAGGGTAACGCTCTGGGGACCCAGGTTCAAGTACCTGGAATTAAAAGCCTGATGATGACCATGAAACCGTTGTCATAAACACCCATCTGGTTCACTAATGCCCTTTATGGAAGGAAATCTGCTGTCCTTACCTGGTCTGGGCTACATGTGACTCCAGATCCACAGCAATGTGGTTGACTCTTAGATGCCCTCTGAAATGGCCTAGCAAGCCACTCAGTTGTATCAAACTGCTAAAAGGTCTAAAAGGAATGAAACCAGACATACCACCCAGCATTGACCTAGGTACCAGAAACAACAATGGCAAACTCAGCCCTGTCGATCCTGCAAAGTCATGCTTACTAACATCTGAGGGCTAGTGCCAAAGTTGGGAGAGCTGCCTCACAGACTAGTCAAGCAACAGCCTGACATAGCCATACGGAATCATACTTCACAGATAATGTCCCAGACACCACCATCACAATCCTTCATATGTCCTGCCCACTGGCAGGACAGACTCAGCAGAGGTGGTAGCACAGTGGCATACATTAGGAAGAGAGTTGCCCTGGGAGTCCTCAACATCGACTCCGGACCCCATGAGATCTCATGGCATCAAGTCAAACGTGGGAAAGGGAACCTCCTCTGATTACCATGTACCACCACCCCCCTTCACCCCCTCAGCTGATGAATCAGTACTCCTCCATGTTGAACAGTACTTGGAGGAAGCATAGAGGATGTCAAGGGCGCAGAATGTATTGTGGATGGGGACTTCAATGTCCGTCACCAAGGGCAGAATTTATTACTCAGCGTGCGGACGTGTACCCGACACACTTGAGCATAAAATAGCGCGTGATGACATCGGGTAAGTGTCCTGACGCCATTGCGCACTTGCACGATATTTCAGTTGGCGGGCGTGGGCAGGTGTCAGAGTCACATCTGCCATTAATTAAGAAGCCAGTTGAGGCCATTAAAAAGCTAATTGACGCCGATTTTTCATTGCCCTTGTGATTTCACACTCATCGCACGGGCAAAACAGATAGGCGGCCAGCCGACAATTTCAAAAACCTCATCCATGGGCGGGATAAAAGAGGTGAGCAGCATTGCCAGTGTCAGTAGTGGGGAGTTTGGTATATAGTTTGCTGCTGGTGACTTATTTGTACTTGGCAGCTTCATTTCTGTTTGGGGCTTCATTGTAACAATTTCCAGGCTTAATTTCAGGTCTCCTTGGTGTCTCCAAGGGCCCTGGAGAATTCAGACCGCGTGAACCCTTCCAGTATCAGACAGCCTTCTGCTACCCTGGTACTGAGGATTGTGGCCTCAGGTGGCACCTCCTTTGAGGAGGAAGAGAGGGTCAGAAGAGAGAGGAGGCCACTAGTCCCTATGTAGCTTCCAGGAGAGGGATCTATCGGAGGAGAGGTGCAGGCACAAAGGGTGCAGGGTCAGCAGGAAGTCCAAGGTGGAAGAGGCCACAGAAACGCCACTGTCTGGCTGCCAGGGTTTACAGGCAGCGATGCAGCTACCTCAACATGTCTGAGGTGCAATGCTGAAGGAGGCTCCACCTCTCAAGGGAGACAGTAACCTCCATTTGTCAGGTGATTGGGCCTGAGATCAGCTCCGACTGTGTGGGTGGACGCCCCACCCAACGGCCCTTAACTTCTATGCCTCTGGCTCCTTCCAGGGGTCAGTGGATGATCTGCATGGAGTCTCCCAATCACCCATCCAAAGTTGCATCAAGCTGGTGACAGAAGCTCTGTTCAGGTGGGTACTGACCTTTATTCTTTACTGTACAGGCGAGGCCAGCAGGCTGAGTGAGCCAGAGGCTTTTCAGTGGTTGCTGCGTTCCCCTGCATCCAGGATGCAATAGACTGTACACATGTGGCCATCAAGGCGCCAGCGGATCAGCCGGGTGCCTTCATCAACAGGAAGAGATTCCACTCCATGAATGTGCAGATAGTGTGTGATCACAGGATGCAGATTCTGCAAGTCTGTGCAAGGTACCCAGGCAGCTTCCATGACGCTTATATCCTGAGACACTCCCAAGCGCTGAGGCTCTTCAGTGCGCCAGCCCGACTGGATAGATGGCTGCTGGGTGACAAGGGCTATCCATTGGCTCATGATGCCTCTCCTTCACCCAAGAGCAGAGGCACAGCAGCGTTAAAACACGGACTATATGCCTCCATAGGGGTGGTGATAAAGAAGACCATAGGTCTTCTCAGAATGCGCTTCTGATGCCTCGACCATTAAGGGGGTGCACTACTATACCCCCGCCCAGAGCAAGTGTCACTTTAGTGGTGGCATGCTACACTCTCCACAATCTGGCACTGGCAAGGGGGGACCCACTGGAGGAAGAGGATCTTGACGCAGCGGCACAGGCCACAGATGATAAATCCAGTAGTGAGTCAGAAGAGGAGCATGGTGAGGAGAACGCTGAGGGCATGGAGGCAGGTCTCGGTAATCTCCAGGGAGGCAGGGACACCAGGGATGCCTTGATCCAATGGTCCTTCAGCTAGGCTGCCAAACATCAGTTTCAACCTCATGCCAGGGATGCCACCCCCCATCCCAGATGTCTAAAATGACCCTGTCATTTGCACCTAAAGTTCACTCAGTGCCTGTGCAATAAAGTGTCCAACCAATCACGTCCAGCATTACTAGAGTACCCTGCACCAGAAAGAAAAAGGTAAAGCACACTCAGGGCATCAGAACCAAAGCAAATGTAATATTATCGCCACATTGAAATCAGTATGGCATTACCATTACTGGTGTTGTCCACACCAGCAGACATATAAACCAAACATAAATGAACAGAAACTCACCCATGAACTGTCCCTCTCATGCTTATGGAGCCTTAACCTTACGTTTGCAAGTGCTATGTCTTAGTGCTCCCCTCTCGCTGGCACCAGCATTGGAGACAGCCTGCTGACTCTGCTGTCCTGTTAGCCTTGATGATCTTGGTGGTCATCCTCTGGCCAGTGGAGCTTGTGCTGGCCCTGCTTGGGAGGGAGTGGCCAGTGCCATGGCTGGCATTTCCCCAGTCATCGCAACCTCATCAGTCATCGCCACGGTCACTGGCGGAGGAGCTGCTGTCATCATCCAGAATGCCTGAGAGGAGCCCAGAGGAATGACAAGCAGCTTGTTTGCCAATGTGAGGTCGCTCTGGAACTCCCTGCTCACCATTGATGGCTGGCACCTAGCTGGGATACTGGCTGCCTCATCCATCTACCACACTGGCACTGACCACCTGAGGTCATTACCTGTCTGAGGGTTTGCAGGTCCGAGCACAACCCCAGGAAGCCCTGAATCTGTCTCTGGAACTGCCTCTCCATTAGAGTTGCCACTCTCTCAATGAAGGAGGTGGTGCGCTTGGCCATGAGGTCAACGCAGCGCTCATGCTCTGCATGGACTCCTGCACAAAGGAGACTGTGGCGCTCAGACCCTCATGGATCTCCGCCAGATCCTCCCGCACATCCCGCTGGACATCCAGCATCTGCCGCCTAATGGGCGACTCCAGAGGCTCATCATCAGCCTTTGACTGAGCATTGACCTGGTTCCCAGCAGTCCTCCGACTGCTGGCACCCTGGGCACTCTCTGCCTCCGCCTGCAACTCAAGCGAGTGTGAAGTGCCCTCACCAATGTACACTGACATTCTAGCCACTGATCTAATACGAGGTGTTGGTGCCTGCGTCAGAGAGTGGGTGTCGGGGTGGCCCCTGGGGTCCAGAGAGTGACTGCGTGCTGGAGAATCTAAGGGAGAACAATGACATGTCATTAGTTAAAGTCATCACACTGTCACTGTGCATCCCAGGCACCCTGGTGAGAAATGGAGATCTGCATCATGGTGCCAACGTCTTTCAATGATCAATGGGGGCTCCAGGTTCGAGGCTCACATCAATGAAGAGACTACACTAGAATGGTTGCAGAAGCCGAAATTCTCACCTCTGTGCTTTGTGCTCTTACCTCCTTCTGGCACCCCCGCCTCTCCACACCTGGTTGCACGGGGAGTGTGCTGGCTCTCGAGCTCCAGGGCGTCCTGCTCAAACCAGCAGAGCAGCTGCAGGCTGGCAGGCCTCCGCCTGTACCTGACCTCCCTGCTTGGTCATGGCTCACTTTCTCCTGAAAGGACAGAGGAGCATTGATTAGTCCACTCTCTACCTGCAGCGCCATTGCAGCCTGGCCAACCCCAGCTGAGGAACATCTCGCAGGGCACATCTGAGTCATGGCCCTTGAGCCACAAGGCACTCAGTCTGAGCAGCCAGGGGGCACCCCCTTGGCCCGCTCCAGCGTGATTGACAGTTGGTACTCAGACTAGCACCCCTGAGGTCCACATGGGGACGGCCACACCTTAACACTTCTGTATACTGACCCATGCCCACACGTTACTCACCTTCCAGACCACAGCTCATCATTGAGCCACTTCTGGTACTGCACCCATGTGCGCCGCACCACATCACGGCTGCTCACCAGGGCTGCCACCTCCCCCCATGCTCACTTTGTGAGGTGCGGTGGCCTCCTCCTCCAATCTTGGGGGATAAGGGTGTCCGTCCTGGCAGCTAGCTCCTCCAGGAGGACCGCGAGGCACTCATCCAAAAAGCGGAGGGCCGAGTGCCCACCCGACCTGCCCTCCCGCCTGGAATCTCCAGCCGCACTCGACTCCGTCAAGACAACACAGAACAGACATCCTTCCGTGGCAGCCTTTCTGGGAATGCATGGGTCATTTTTAAACCGGCACCCAGGTTGCCATTGGGCCCAGTGGACGACAGGCCCCCGCCCCCGCTCAGCACTTCCTGACAATGAAGAGCAGTATTTCACGCTGGGCGAGCCTTAATTGGCCTGCCAATATGAAATCGCAGTCAGGGGCTGATCACAGGCGGTGAGCCGTTTCCTTGCCTCACCTGGTCCTGCCGACCTTGCCCGCCTACCTCAAAATTCTGGCCCAAGAGTGGCTCAGTAGCACCACTGCAGGTCAAGCTGGCCAAGTTCTAAAGGATATAGCTGCTAGACTGCATCAGGTGGTGAGGGAACCAACAAGAGGGAAAACATACTTGACCTCGCCCTCACCAACCTGCCTGCCGCAGATGCATCTGTCCATGACAGTATCGGTAAGAGTGAACACCTTGTGGAGATGAAGTCCAGTCTTCGCATTGAGGGTATCCTCCATCGTGTTGTGTGGCACGACCACCATGCTAAATGGAATGGATTTCGCACAGATCTAGCAATTCAAGCTTGGGCAACCAAAATGGCCCTGTGGGCCATCAGCAACAGCAGAATTGTACTCAACCACAGCCTGTAACCTCATGGCCCGGCATATTCCCCACTCTACCATTACTGTCAAGCCAGGAGATCAACCCTGGTTCAATGAAGAGTGCAGGAGGGCATGTCAGGAGCAGCACCAGGCATACCTTAAAAAAAATTAAGTGTCAACCTGGTGAAGCTATAACACAGGACGACTTGCATGCCAAACAGCATAAGCAGCAAGTGATAGACAGAGCTAAGCGATTCCACAACCAATGCAGCAAATATAAGCTCTGCAGTCCTATCCATCCAGTTGTGAATGGTGGTGGACAATTAAACAGCTCACTGGAGGAGGAGGCTCCACAAATATCCCATCCTCAATGATAGAGGAGCCCAGCACATCAGTGCAAAAGATAAGGCTGAAGCATTGGCTATAATCCTCAGCCAGAAGTGCCGAATGGATGATCCATCTCGGCCTCCTCCAGAGATCCCCAGCATCACAGATGCCAGTCTTCAGCCAATTTGATTCACTCCACGTTAAATCAAGAAATGGCTGAAGGTGCTGGATAGTGCAAAGGCTAAGGGCCCTGACAATATTCCAGCAATAGTACCGAACAGCTTGCTGCACCCCTGACCAGGCTGTTCCAGTAAAGCTACAACACTGGCACCTACCTGGCTATGTGGAAAATTGCCTAGATATGTCCTGTACACAAAATGCAGGACAGATCCAACCCGGCTAATTACCACCCCCATCAGTCTATTCTCAATCATCAGTAAAGTAATGGACGTGCTATCAACAGTGCTATCAAGTGGCACTTGTTTAGCAATAACCTGTTCACTGATACCCTTGTGTGTGTGTGTGTGTGTGAGTGTGTGTGTGAGAGAGACAAATGCCTGACATTTTTTTACCTTTATTATTTTATTTTTTAGTGGTTAATAAATTTGTTCTCTCTTTGACTCAAGAAAACCTTGTTTGATTGGTTCCTTATTGCTCACAGCTTAAACAGTTAAATACATTTTGATTTGGAAAAGGCATATCCTCATAAAAAAGAAACTAAAATCTTTGTTGTGACCATCTGAGGTGTTGAATAGAGGGGAGCCAGTTCATCCCTTCTCACCTGGTTGTAACGAAATGGAGAGAGACTGCAGAAGGATACAGTACAGAGGGATCTAGGTGCCCTCATACACGAATCCCAAAAATTAGCATGTAGGTCCAGTAATTAATTGGGAAGTCAAATGGAATGTTTGGCTATATTGCAAGGGGGATGGAGCATGAAAGGAGGAAGTCTTGCTCTGACTATACAGAGCATTGGTGATATGGCCACTGGAGCACTGCATACAGTTTTGGTCTCTTTATTTGGGGAGGTATATACTTGCATTGGAGGCAGTTCAGAGAAGGCTCACCAGGTTTATTCCTGAGGTTAAGGAGTTGTCTATGAGGAAAGGTTGGGCAGGTTGGGCTTATACTCATTGGGGTTTTGAAGAATGAGAGATGATCTGATGGAAACACATAGGTCTGAATTTTGCACTCGTCGGGCACATGCGATTGGTGGGCCTGGAAGCAGATGCAAAATTTGCATCCACCTGCTTGCCAATTAATGGCTAGCCAGCGTGAAATGCATCCGGAGAAAGGTTCAGCACTGCCATTGGGGGCGGGAGGAGGGCAGGCACCGACGTCACTGTTGGCACGGGTGAGCGCTTCGAGAGAGCTCCCTGAAGGTAGACAACTGCCTCAGGGAGCTGCAGACCTGAAAATAAGAAAATAAGGCTCAAAAATGCTGCAAAATATGTCCATGCAGCATAATCAAGCACCTGAAAGCAGACCGCAAGAAAAAAAAAGTTCCCAGATATTTATTTTAATTTTAAATCCTAACGGAGATTTCATCCTGCCCTTGGATGAGGTTTCATCAAAAATGTAAAGCCCACCTGGCCAATTGGCCCATCCACCAACCATAAGGTTGGACAGGCCATGACAAATCACTGACAATTGGGATGTTAATGGGCTTAACTGCCCACTTAATTGTTGGCGGCCACTGTTCCGACATTTGCGAAACATTGTGCGAGGGCGCAATTATGTCGGGATGCTTGCCTGATGTCATCTCACACCCTTTCGGGTCAGGTGCGTGCACGCCAGTGAGGCGTAAAATTCTGGCCATAAGATTCTGAAGGGGCTTGACAGGGTGTTGCTGAGATAATATTCCCCCTCATGAGGAAATCTAGAATTAGGTGGCACAGTTTCAAAATAGGGATTTAAGACAGAGATGAGCAAGAATTCCTTCTCTCAGAGGGTCATTAATCTTTGTAATTCTCTGCCCCAGACAGCAGCGGGTGCAGTATAATTGAATATATTCAAGGCTGAGTTAGACAGATTTTTGATCTACAAAGGAGTGCATATTTAGGGGGCAGGTAGTAAAGTAGAGTTAAGGCCACAATCAGATCAACCCTGATTGTATTGAATGGTGGATGAGGCTTGAGAAGCCAAATGCCCTACTCCTGCTTTAATTTCTTATGCTCGTACCTGGCCTTCCTGCTGCTCCCCCATCACCTTCACCACTTGACTCCGCTCTCCCCCTTACCACTTACCTAAATGGTGGGGAAAAACTTCAGGGGTCCCCGGCTGTGGCCTCCTGCCTGTGACCTGCTGCACCCACCTGCAGGCGGGTAATGCATCTGATTGGGCAGGACTCCGAAGGAATTTATAGATACAGCCAGGTTTCCGCTACCCTGAGTACCCAGACGTCATGCTCACTTTTTGAATTGTATACACCCATCTCTACTGCCCCACATACCAAACCCCTTTTAAAATTGGGATTGTCTTTATTTCTGCCCTAGCCGTTGTTAGAAATTGTCTGGTAATACATTTTTCCTGTTGCAATGCAGAGACTCCCACTTAATTATGGAAATTTATTGATCTGAATTACCAGTTTCATTCTTTATAATCATTGTCAGCCGTCTTAAGAACAGATTACAGTTTTGGTATAGTAATTTAGCAGGTCAAATGAGGAAAAGAAGCATCATTGCCATTGATATTAGTGTGGTTGATTGGTATGGTGTGCCACATATTTATCAGGAAAGAAAACCTCACAAATCCAATCTTATAGCAATTCTGTTGAGAATTGTGCAAATAGGGTAACATATTAATTAGTTATGCTAATTATATTTGGTTTGATTTACTGGATAATGGACTTTCCCAAGCCATAAAAGCCATAGCTTTGTGAAATTTGGAAAACATAATCTCTTTGCTATTAAGAATAATTAGTAATGCATTATGCAAATTAAGCCCATTTTGCATAGATTGCTTTATTTAATTAAAAACATACTCTCTAATAACTCAAAACCCATATCTCCCTGCTTTATGAACTAAAATTAATTAAACACTTTTCCTATCAGTTTGCATCACTAGAGGAGTCTTTTTTTAAATGCCCAATGTTATAATTATTTTTATCTGGCACAATGGAAATATGGATCGTGTTCTCTGCGTATATACTAATTTAAAAAATTTACAGAAAAAGCAAAGTGAAACTTTATGACCAAGACTGTTGTGTATAATTCATAGTGCACTGTTTAAGCAAACACTGTTTTATAAGAAAAGAATACAACAATTTATTTTATTGTCAATTAGAGGATGTGAAGATAATGTAAAATGCAAGCACAATTCAATGAAACGTATAAAATGTCCTAATTGTAAAATAATTGGGAAAATGTTATTATCTTATGAAACAAAGCTAATTAGTATACCTAATATTGCACCCATTGCCATTGTAACCTTCTCAACAGAAATGATACTAACTAAATTTCTGTTCTACTCTTCTAATAAATATGGAGCAATGTACACACTGACAAAATCAACAATACTTAAAACAATGTCAATGAACGTTATTTTCCCTAGTATACTTCTGTCTGTTTCAAAGCCATATTAAAAATGCACTCTGTCCTTTGCCACCTAATTCTCCACAGGGGTGAAGTCCTTTTAAATTAGAAGCTTATTTCTGCCAACTGTAATGTAATTTTCCTTTGCTTCTGATCACTCTGTTTCTCCTGTTATCACAAATATAGTCACGTTTGAAGACTTCTGTGACTAAACTATCTGACACAGCACAAATTGTAAAAAGCTGCCAAATTATAAATATGTTATTCCTGAGGCTCATACCTGTAATGTATAAATCACAATCTCAACAGCTAAATTTTTGCAGTGTACTGTTTGAATATTACACTAAAAATGTGTGCAATTCACTCCTGTATGCTCATGTATTTTGTAGACTTGATCTTCAATATATTTTACTCAAAGAAGTGATTTTTAATGTTAATTGATTTGCAGTTATATAATTATTTGGTTTTCCTTTTGAAGTTCTCCAGCGTAAAAAAGCATTGATTAGAATTTACATCCCTATTGGTTCAATTGGTACATGCGCAATATGACACGCATTTGATCTTTGTTCTTTATTAAACAAGGTAATCACTGGGCTTGCATGTCAGCTTTTCGGACCATCTGGATGAGTGAGGAGAAAAATGTAATGATAGATTCCATGTTTGATCACTATTCAATAACCGTTGCAAAGTGAGGGTCAGTGTTGGCTTGATTACAGCATTCTTGCCTCTGAGTCATGTAGGTTTTGGGTTCAAGTCTCAGTCCAGATAGCTATGCACATCATCTAGGATGATACTCATTGCGGTACTAATGGAATGTTAGAGGTGCTGTCTTTTTGTTTGCCCTCTCAGATGATAGGGATTATTTTGAAGAACAGCAGGGTCAGTCTGATCAATATTTATCTCTCAACCATTTTCATTAAAAAAACATATTATCTGGTCAGTATGTCATCATTTCATTGAACTATTCGATTGCCATTTGTGGGACCTTGCTAAGAGTAAATTGGTTGCCACATTTTTGTACATTACAATAGTGATTGCACTTCAGAAGTACTTCATTGGCTGTAAAATGTTTAGGGATCTCCTGTGGTCAGAAAAGGTGCTATAAAAGCAACTTTTCTTACCCACCTTTGCCCCATATCTCTTCATACCCTTACCTAAAAAGTTATCTTTGATATCAGGCTTGAAAACTACAATTATCCCAGCATTTACTGTTTATAGTGTGCATAGTGTTCAGGTAAAAATGGGAATGGACTTGGCCATGATGACTGTCATATTTAAATAACCTACTGACACTCATTATCCAGGTTCATAGGTGAACAGTGGCCATGTTGAGCAAAGTTTGCTTGCTTCCAACATTGTATCCAAGTGTGAATTGGCAGCTAAGGGAAGAAAATCAAAGGCAGATATAAAGGAAATGTGGTGAGAATTAGCACAGTTTTGGTGTGTTAAACACAAAGCATTAGATTACAACTAAACATTGCCAGGCAGCTTATTAATACAGAGGAGGATGTGGTCAGAACATTGATGTAATGCAGTTCATTAGGAGGACAAAGGAATTATGGTTAATGGCTCTAATCAGGGTAACAATTCAAAGACAGTTTCTTATTTCCCTGAGGTAAGGTAAGGACATGCGTGGAAAGAATGTTGAAAGGACAAAAGGAAGGATGTGAGGTTAAATTATTTTCTGATTAGATTGTAAAAGATACTGAAGAAGAGGTTAACAGATATAAAATCAAATTTTTGTGACAGTGTAAACCGGTGGGCTCTTTGATGGTGAAAGGCAACATGGAAAATATTCAAAGCATTATTGATTACAATCAGTAGAGTGAAGAAGATTTTTTTTATTGATAACTGGGAAGACTTTTGAACAGATGAGATTGTTTTAGACAATATAGGTTCCATTTCACCAGAGTTGGGACCAGATTATTAGCGCAGAACGTACAAGATGTGAAGTGGTTGGGAGATTACAAGCAGGCAATTGAGCAGGAAATTGAAAAGAGCAAAGCATGAGAGGCAGGAGAAGTAGGAAAACAAGAATAGATATGAACATGCAAGAAAAAAATAGCAAAAATAGATTTTAAAAAACAGGCAAACTACTATATTTTGATAGCAATTTGTAAAGTGTGAGGAAAACAGTGATGTGACAAGCTTATAATTTGGATTACTGAAATTGGAGGATGAGCATGAAATGCAAATGGAATGGTATATAAAGCTTATAAAAGGTAGGCTCAAAGGTGAGGTGTAACATCCCTAGCCAAAGAATAGTATACTATTCAATGTGAGAGCTGACATGTCATTAGCAATAGACTGGCAGATTCAATTTGAGTGCATCTCAGGGAACTAAAGGAAGTAAATTAGTAACAGGCAAGTGTTATACACTGCCCCATCAACAAGAGAAAGGTTAAAATGGAATTATTTCACCACATATGAAAGAAGCCACTGCAAATAAGTGGGTTATAATTATGGGTGATTTAAATTCCCAGCAATTAAGTGGTCAGATCAAGGGCTACCCCAAGGTGGGGACAAAGAGTGTGGAAATAATTTACTGATATAATCAGTGACTGCTTCCTGTCACAACATGTGAATTAAAGCTTTTCAGATAGTGTTGAATGAAGGCAAGTAAGCAAGCCACAGGAGAGTATTGAGGATCCAGGTATTAGGATGTACTTAAATTTGAGAATATAACAGAACAAGCATGCTGAGAAAATTAGGTTCTTGTGCGACAGTTTGGGGAACTGGGAAGGACTGATTTCAATATTTCATAATGACAGACTAATCAAGTTTTTAAATGCAGAAACAAAAAACTTAAGCTAAAATACCAACAATTGGGGAACAAGAAATTAACATCTAGACTAGCAGACCTGGTTAAATAGTGAAGTCAAGAGAGGCTCTCATGCAAAATAATAGTTTTTAAAGATGAGCTTAATTGGAAAATGGTGAAGGCAAGACTGACTATAAAGGTGGCTGAGGACCACACTGTGGCAAATTAAGAATGACAAGGAGAAAATAGAAAACATTGTGAGAGACATCAAGTAAGATGAAAAGCAATATTTCAATTTTATTTGTAGTAGGCAGACTATTAAAGAGCCAGTTGGTCCATTAAAAGATGACAAGGGCAGGTTAATCATTGAAGACTAAAAAATGATGGAGTCATTAAATTCTTCACTTCAGTTTTCATGAGAGAAAATTGTATAAGAATTTCAGATCCTGTAATGCAGATGGTTAAAAAAAACTCAGTTGAGGTGATAATGAATATAGCTGTAAGTGAAGAGTCATGGAAACACTCATGCAGCCGAATCTTCCTCAGGGCTAGGGAAAGCCCACCTGCCCACTGTCATGCTTCACAAACTGAACACCTGATCCATGTGTGACTTCACATTCCATTTTTGTCTTTTCACACGAGGGTTGGGTTTGCAGTGCAGTTTGCAAACTGCGCTGGCGTGCGTGAGGAGTGTAGGTGTTGAGGCGGGTCAGCTGGAATGCCTGCCTCAGTTCTCCAACACAATATCCCAGCTCTCAACAGTGCTTAAATGTCCGCTAAACCTCACCCCTCACCTCCTCACCCCCAGCCCACCCTCATGCCAGTCCATGCCCTCTCAGGCCTCTCAAGCCATCCCAATGCTACCTGTATGCCCCAATGTATCCTGCATACCTCCCCACATCACCCATGCCACCCATATGTCCCCATGTACCGCATGTACTACAAAAATGTGGGAATTGAGAGAAATTGTGTTATTTTGGATTTACATTAACATTTTAAATTTGCACTTTTGATTCTCTGAAAGAATGCTTTGCACTGGGGGAGAAGAAACGTTTAAAGCATTTTATGTTCAATTCCTCTCATAATAAAGGAAAACATTCCATTAGCCTTCTTAATTATTTGCTGTACCTGCATACTAGAACACCTAGATCCCTTTACAGCTTGGAATTCTGCAGTTGTTCTCTGTTTAAGTTACATTCTGCTTTTCTACTGTTCCTTCCAAAGTGAACAACTTCACATTTTCCCTGATTATACTTCATCTGCCAGATTTTTGCCCACTGACTCAACCTACCTATATCCGTCTGCAGCCTCCTTATGTCCCCTTCACAACCTACTTTTCTACATAGATAAAAACAAAAAACTACTGCGGATGCTGGAAATCCAAAACAAAAACAGAATTACCTGGAAAAACTCAGCAGGTCTGGCAGCATCGGTGGAGAAGAAAAGAGTTGACATTTCGAGTCCACATGACCCTTCAACAGAACTGAGTGTAGTTAGGAGAGGGGTGAAATATAAGCTGGTTTAAGGTGGGGGGCGGGGGGAGAGAAGTTGAGGGTGGGGTGGTTGTAGGGACAAGCAAGCAGTCATAGGAGCAGATAATCAAAAGATGTCACAGACAAAAGGATCAAAGAGGTGTTGAAGGTGGTGATATTATCTAAGAAAAGTGCTAATTAAGAATGGATGGCAGGACACTCAAGGTACAGCTCTAGTGGGGGTGGGGTGGAAAGACTGACAAGGTATTAGTTGTAGATTTAAAAATAATGGAAATAGGTGGGAAAAGAAAAATCTATATAAATTATTGAAAAAAACAAAAGGGAGGGGGAAGAAACGGGGTGGGGATGGGGGAGGGAGTTTAAGATCTAAAGTTGTTGAATTCAATATTCAGCCCGGAAGGCTGTAAAGTGCCTAATCGGAAGATGAGGTGCTGTTCCTCCAGTTTGCGTTGGGCTTCACTGGAACAAGCCAGTGACAGACATGTGGGCAAGAGAGCAGGGTGGAGTGTTAAAATGGCAAGCGACAGGGAGGTTTGGGTCTTTCTTGCGGACAGACCGCAGGTGTTCTGCAAAGCGGTCGCCCAGTTTGCGTTTGGTCTCTCCAATGTAGAGGAGACTGCATTGGGAGCAACCACCTTCAACACCTCTTTGATCCTTTTGTCTGTGACATCTTTTGATTATCTGCTCCTATCACTGCTTGCTTGTCCCTACAACCACCCCACCCTCAACTTCTCTCCCCCCGCCCCCCACCTTAAACCAGCTTATATTTCACCCCTCTACACTCAGTTCTGTTGAAGGGTCATGTGGACTCGAAACGTCAACTCTTTTCTTCTCCACCGATGCTGCCAGACCTGCTGAGTTTTTCCAGGTAATTCTGTTTTTGTTTTTACTTTTCCACCTATCTTTGTGTCATCTGCAAATTTATCTACCATGCCTTCGCTCCCCTCATCTAAGTCAGTGATATAAATTGTTATAAGTTGAGGCCCCAGCACTGACCTCTGCGGGAGTACACTTGTCATAAAAGTAACAATGTTATGTTTCAGTTATACAGGGCATTGGTGAGGCCGCATCTTGAATACCGTGTGCAGTTTTGGTCTCCTTATTTAAGGAAGGATGTAAATGTGTTGATGCATTGGGGGCGATTCAGAGGAGGTTTACTAGCTTGATACCTGGAATGGGTCGTCTTATGAGAATAGGTTGGATGGACTGGGCTTGTTCCCACTGGAGCTAAGAAGAGTGAGGGATAACTTGATTGAAGTATATAAGATCCTGAATGGTGTTGACAAGGTGGTCATAGAAAGCATGTTTCATCTTGTGGGTGAGCCCAGAACCAGGGGGCACTGTTTTAAAATTAGGGGCTGCCGCTTTAGGACAGAGATGAGGAAATTTTTTTTCCTCAGAGGGTTGTGCGGCTTTCGAATTCTCTACCTCAGAAGGTGGTAGAGGCAGGGTCACTGACTATTTTTAAGGCAAAGGTAGATAGTTTCTTGTGTGGCAAGAGAATCAAGGGTTATCGGGGGTAGATGGGAATGTGGAACTCGAAACACAGTAAGATCAACCATGGTATTATTGAATGGTGGAGCAGGCTCGAGGGGCTGAATGGCCTGCTTCTGCTCCTATTTCTTATGTTCACATGTCATATCCTGCCAATCAGAAAAAGACCCATTTATGCATACTCTCTGTTCTCTACGCCAGCCAATCTTCTATTCATGCTAATTTGTTACCCCTACACCATGAGCTTTTATTTTCCATAATAACCTTTGTTGTGGCACCTTATCAAAGAAATCCAAGTGCAGTACGTCTACAGGCTTCCCTTTATCCACAGCACATATTACCCCTCAAAGAACTCCAGTAAATTGGTTAAACATGATTCCCCTTTCACAAAACCATGCTGACTCTGCCCGATTACCTCGAGCTTTTCTAAGTGCCTAGTTATAACTTCCTTAATGATCGATTCTAACACCTTCTCCATGAAAGACATCAAGCTATCTGGCGTATAGGCTCGTAAACTCGGCCCAAAAATCAGGACAACCCAATTCCTAGCCCCATATGATTAAAACTTTGAAAAACTTTGTGGAAAAAGCTATAGAAAATACATAATCAATGTTTTTGTTGATGGCTATCATTAGCTCTCTGATGTAGCATTGATGTTTTCCTGTACCTTTTCACTAGCTTATTGTCAAACTGCTTCAGATTGCATTTATTTGGATAGATCAAAGTGTCTCATTTATCCTTGTGATAGCACTAAATTCAGAGTATTTGAACTGGTGACCTATTGGATTGTTTAGCTGACTGTTGCAATGTTCCCACTTAGCAGCTGTAAAAAGAGGTTATTTAGTAACATTCCACCCCCAGTGTGTGAGGCTCTTCACAGGAGGGAGGAAGCATAAAATTACACTTAATGGATCAGGATAATTCTGTACATCTTTATGCTCAGCAGTCCAAATGTAGAACCACTTATTGCATGTGTCGTAGGGCTTTAAGGTCAAGAAATTTTGCTCAAAAGTGTTAGATTTTTTTCTTTTGAATGATTTCAGCTCTTTCACTCTGTGCTGAGGATTCAGCATTTCTTTGTGGATATAGCTTCATGCTCTTCAATCACCTGGAAGTGTAATTTATGTTCAAGGAAGGAACTGATATTCAAGTCACTGATGGAGGGGGTTGGTGGGGGCGGGAGTGGTGGGGGAAACAAAAGTTAGAGATGATGGGTTAGTGTTTCTGTTAGTTTGTCTTAATATTATCAGAGTAAAATAGGTGAAATCAGACTAACTAGCACAGAGCATCATTGAAGTGTCAGGTGTGGTGCAGTTGGTAACAGTCTTGCCTCTGAATCTCCAGATTCAAGTTCCACTTCAGGCTGGAGCACACAAATCCATGCTGACACTGCAGTGCAGTACAGAGGGAGCGCTGTACTGTCAGAGGTGCCATGTTTCAGGCAAGTCATAAATCAAGGCCCCATCTCGCTCAGATGAACGTCAAGGAGATTCTTGTTGGGCAAGGGTTATCAGGGTTAGATGAGAATGTGGAAATCAAAACACAAGAAGATCAGCCATGATCTTATTGAATGGCGGAGCAGGCTCAAGGGGCCAAATGATCCACTCCCGTTCCTATTTCTTATGTTATTATGACCCCATAGTCCAACTGAAGAAGATCAGGGGAGTTATCCCCAGTATCCTGGCCAATATTTATCCCTCAGTCCATGTCACAAGAGAAAACAGATGGTCTGGCCATTATAACATAGCTGTTTGTGGGAGCTTGCTGAGCACAAATTGGCTGCTGCATTTCCTACATTACAACAGTAACTATGCTTCAGAAGTATTTCATTGAATGTAAAGTGCTTTGATATGTCTGGTAGTCGTGCAAAGCACTATGTAAATTGAATTTTTTTTTTCTTTTAGCATTTTAAATGTAAGTCACAATATGTGTAAATGTAGTTTCCATGATCTTTGAGGTTGGTTTAAAAATCATTCACTCAAAGTCAGCCTGCCCACAAAACTGGTCATACCCATGTCATAATAATGAGGATTGTGAGTTTCCACTGATTGTGCCTGATTGCTGCTGTTCTAGTAAACTCTTCAAATTATGCTCATTTTTTTTAGGCTTACAAGCCCCAGTAGGCACGTTTAAAAAGTTTTCACGTATTATTAATTTACTTTACTATGAAACTGAACAGTGTACACCAATAAAATTAGTAACTGGTTCAGTATTGTTTTTTGAAGTCATTTTCATTGATTTTAAATCACTGATTTTACTCACGAGTGGAGGAATAGACATTTATTAAAAATGTTTATTTTTGTATAAACCTCTTTTCAGCTGTATTAATAAAATTACACCAAGTTGCCACTTATAGATATGTCAATGAACATTTTTAATGAAAAGAAGGGAAATAAACAATTATGTTCTATTACACTGACAGATTGCACTGGCTCAGGGAATGTTTGTGATTATGCCAATGAGTTTGGGCAGAAACCTGAACCATACCTTACTTCAGAAAAATAGTGCAATTTGAAGAACATATTGGAATTTAGTGCCCTCCCCCAAGATGAGTTTGGAGGCAGGGGAATTTAATTAGCCAGGAGGATGTTGGGTGGAGATCCCAGCTTCCAGCTTGTGCCCTGATGAAATTCTGGACAGACAGGCTCGTGGACAGCCTTCCTGCCCCAGGGCCGATTAAGGCCCTTCAGTGGGTAATTAATGCCTACTTAAAGGCCTTATTCCACCATGCCTGGTATTCAACTGGTGATTGGAGGACTTGCCATGTGGGGAGCCTGAAAAGCATGACCCTGTTGCAGGCTCCAGGGGTGGGTGCAGGCCTTGTTGTCAGGTACTCAAAGCCTGAACGAGGGACCCGGAATTGGGAGCCCCCCTCCTGTCTTTAATGCCGAGCCCCCTCCCCGCCCTCTCTTGTGACCCTTACCTCATGACCCCCATCCTGCACACACCTGTGGCCTAGGTCCCTAGCTGATCCTGGGCCTCTGGTGGGTGCATTTTCAGCAGCCGCCATTGATTCGCTGCCTGCAACAGACAGCTGCCAACCTCTGATTGCCTGGCTGATCTCAGGGGTAAGGCTTCCACCTGAGGAAGGCCCGCCGCTGGCTACTTAAGTGCCTGACTATGGCACTTAACATAGTAGGCCTTCCCCAAAGGAGGTGATGTGGGGTTCTCACCAGCTCTCCAGCCATGGAGCAACTAGCCATGGAAGCTCCTTCTCAACTCCCAGTTCATCCTTATAGATCTGACATAATGTGCAAACTGCTGATGGTGTGACCATGGTCTATTTATTTCACACAGCACTCCACTTCCCACTAGCTTTCCTTTCTAACTTTCTGCTTTTAGATATCCAAGAACTGCCACGACAATAGCTCAAATAAGAAGAGAAAGCAACAGCACAGCACTAATTAAGAGGTCCCATCACCTAAACGGACACTCACAGGCCTGAATTTCATGCTTGGCATGCGCGCGAAGTCGGCAGGTCTGGAAGCAGATGTAGAATCCACTCCCGGGCGAGATCGCATTCTGAACGGCAATTAAGGCCTACCCAGCATGAAATGCATCTTCCAGCTTGCCTGACATTGTGGGCAGGGGTGGGAACAAGCCGGGTGCTGGGTCCAATGGTATGCCCCAGGGCTTTGGTAACTTCAATTAAACTTCCAGTGGAAAATCAAATAGGCCTTGCAACATGGAAACAAATTTGGTGTTAATACTGCGGATTTTCAGCTATGAACTAATCCTGACCAAAACCTTCACTGACTCAATGTATTAATGTATAATAGCTCTGAAATATGGCTTGAAAATCTACAGGTCCTGCCCAGCATCTGCCACTGATCCAACTAAACTTTGTGGCAGCAGTGAAGAAACTTTAGGTGGGGGAGGGGAGGAAGAGTTGTGGGAGGGGGGGTCGGGGGGGGGGGGGGGGGGGGTTCCTTTCATCTACTTGATGCATGAAGAAAGAAAAAATAATGAATAAGCATTTCTCCAGCACCTTTCATGACTTCAGGATGCACCAGAGTCTCACCGCTTTTTGAAGTGTGGTCACAGCTATAATGCGGAGTGCGTGCTGGCCAGCCAGTTTGTAGACAGCAAGCTCTCATCGACAGCAATGTTGGATCTTTCACGTCCACCTGAGAGGATAGACATGGTCTCAGATTGATATCTCACCTGAACACTGGCACCACAGACTGTGCAGCACTCTCTCAGGACTGTGCTGGAACTGTAACCGCGTGCTCAACTCTCTGGAGTGGGACTTGAACTCAAAACCTACTGAACTCCAGAGAGCAGGATTCTCCAACGTGGTGGAAACCCATGCCATCAAGGGTGCATCTGGTCTACCTGCTATTACAGCAGCTCTGGGCTGCCTGTCTAAGGTGGCACAGCTAGGGCTAGTGGCTGTGGTGGAGGAGAGGGTGCTAGGGGCTGCAAATGAACTGTTTTTAATTTTGCAGGGATCTGGTCATATTCCACATATATCAATGGGTCAGTTGGGACATCTCCGATGACAATCCTGCAATATCTGTATGTTGGGTCATAATGAAGGTCTGGGTGATGGGAAGTCTGATGTTCAGAGAGCCCTACCGTCAGCTCAATGCCCCTTCCCCCATATAATTTCAGTGGTAATATGCCAAATGGCCATGGGTTTTCAAGGCCAATGTCTTTTGTAAGTCTCAATGTTCCCCATGGTTAGTACAGACCGATCTATTTTGTTAGAACTTTGGCACAGATTTATAGGTAAACCAGCTTAGAAAGCTAATGCAATCGAAAGGAAATCTGGCCTAACTCTGAAATCTGACAGCAGCAAAATCTCAAATAAAATGAAAGTGCTTCTATCTATACGAAAGGGCCTCCTATCCCACACTTGGATGACAAATTGATAAAAACGTAACGCCCTCCACCCCATCCTTTACACTCGTGCGATTTTGCGCTCATCTTGAAATCTGTTATTTGGCTTTTTAATGGTCTTAATTGGCCCTTTAATGGTCGGCATGCATGGCTCCATCTCCCACACGCGTCGACTGACTTCAACATTGCATGCCTGCGCGGTGACATCGGGACACACACCCGACATCACCTCACAAAATTTTACACGTGTTCAGGTTGGCCGCGTGCCTGGCAGAGTGCCATAAAATTGTGGCTACGTCACCAGCTCAGATACTGGCACTGCATGTACCTTGGAGGCTAGTATAGAGTTGGGAATAGCATGTGGTGAGTCACCAGGCACAAGTGGACCACAGCCATGCTAGAATAAAGGATGGAGGCTAAGGTCGCCGACGAGTTCTGCTACAGAGAACTCAATTGAGGACCTTGAAGGAACTGCATACAGGAGAGCACTGATGGGCATGCACTTGAAGATGCTGGGTGCATTGACTGGCCTGTCAGCAGATACTGTGGGATGAGAGGCAAGAGGAGAATTAGATAGGAACAGATCGTCATTTTCAATGGCTTCAGCACCACTGCTCAGGCCTGGGGTTGTGACCACCATAGTGATGGCCAGCACTGTCTCCTCCATTGGGGTGAGAACAAACAATGGTACCTGGCCCCACCTGTTTGGTGCTGCCACTTGCGGTTTTATGTTACCTTGTCCTGCAAGAGTGAGGGAAGTGTATCAGTGAGTATAGTGTATTGTGTTTGGGTGATATAACTGCCACGGTTAACTTGCTGACTGTTTGTGCAAGCTGTGAGATGTGAGTGAGAGGTTAGCAACAGTGCTAAATTTTTGAAAGTGAGATATGGCTATGAATGTGAAGCATGAGCCATACTTGATAGAGATTGTTGACAGATGAGTGAAGCAGGGATATTGGGCAGAATCATCCCCCCACCCCTGCCACTGGTGGGAGTCATGGTGGGCAGGAGTTGTCAATCATATGGGAACTGTAAAATCGGTTTTCCGGCAGCAAGTCACCATTCCTGCCAGAGGCCTTCAGGAGGCCTTTTGCATCCCCTTGGCACCATGCAAATGAACCCCGAATTGAAATTTTCCCCCACCATCCATCCTTCTCCCAATGCCAGCATGATTTCAGTCTGGAAAGCAGCCAGACCAAACTGGCATACATTTGTCGGGACTTACATGATGAAGGCCTGGGGCACTTGCAGAGAGTGGAAAAGATGGAGGCCTCCAGCGACCTTGGACACTGGAACATCATGTGGAGCATCTATCACTTTGATCCTCGAGCCGCTGGTGCTTCCAGGTTGTGGATCCTCGAACTGAAGGTAGATGGCTGAATGAGGTACTGTTGGGCGATGACGGTCTGTGATGGTGTGTGCATTTGACAGGGAGGAGAGCAATGAAGAGGTGGGGCGGGTGTGTAGGCCTAGGGATGCCAGATGGGAATCCGCCCATTGGAGCTGGTGGAGCTGCAGGTCATCTTAACTGGACAACTGATCTTACAATGCTAGGGTATTGGAGCAGATCAACATGTGAAGGGAAAAGGCTCAGAGTGCGTGGGAGACTTCTTGCACATGGCTCGCAAGGGCCCTGGCAAAGACCTTTGCCTCTCTGCACATGCCTGATTCCAGCGAATATAGAGCCAGCCTGGAGTGTCCCCCTGAAGATGCGGTGGGGGGTGTGGTGGGCGCACAGGCTTAACCAGTAAGAATCACAATGAAACAACATCAGACCTGATTAAAGTGAAAGCATAGTCTATTTACAAAACTGCATGCACATTGAACAATTATAGTGCACCCGTGCAACCACATGTGAAATCAGAACTCCTTAATTTTGCACAACCTACCTCGCATGCCACTTTGATGGCCTCTGACACCTCCCCCTGATGCTCCTCCACCTCCTGCTGCATGTCAAGCATCCTGTGTAGGACCAGTCCCAGAGGCTCATCATCTGACTTGGACTTTGCAGGGGCCTTTTCCACAGCAGGCCTCCAAGTGCCAGTGAGCTTGGCTGACCCTGCCTGCTCCTGCTGTGGAAACATGACCACCGTTTGTGAAATCCTGCCTAAACTAACTCTTGAACCCACTGAGATGTGTGTCTCTGGGATGGTGAGGGTTGCAGGTGACCGCTGTATGGCTCTACAGGTGAAATGTCTTGTTCACTCTCATCTTCCTCGCTCATCTGCGGCTGCTGGGTGTGGTGGACTCAGCCTCGGGGTCTGGCCTCACCATCCTCTTACTGGCACCTGCAATTGCGATAGGGGAGAGTGAGTGTCTGCAATGCCTCTAATGTGGCACCATGCATGAGCCTTTGGCGCCTAAGTGCAGATGTTAAGCTTTGTTCCTTACTCGATGGAGGCCGGACACCAACCTCCCCATCTTCACATGCGCGATCCCGATCCTTCCCTGCTAGCTTGGCTGCCCGCTCTTCGTATGGCATCAGGTGCCAGAGTGCAGATATGCCCTTTCCGGTCCTCTCTCTCTTGCACTTGTTGTGCGCCAATTAGTCCTGCACAAGGAAAGAAAATGATCTGAGAGCAATTGGGTTGCAGGTGGCGTACACATGCTGCCAGTCAACAGCAGCAACCTTCTGTACCTCATGTGAAAGTTCCAGTGCACCTAGACCACTAGGGTTCTCTGGCAGTACCCTCCAGAACGGTGAACTCATGTGCAAAAAAGGAATAGGCATGAGGTGGCCCTTCCATTATATGAGCTCACTGTGTGACAGGGTCAGTGACCCACAGTCGCCTCTGTACCTGAAGACTAGATAGACTGCAGTATGATTATGAGGCCCTTTATGCATGGGCGGCACCAATGGTAGCCTGTCCCCTGAGGCTCATCACCCAGCTCCCACTCTGTGAGCTAAGTTGGAGCAGTAGAGGGTTCACTTACCCTGGCAGCGTGGATGAAGTCATTCATCCTTTTCCTGCACTGCAGAGTTGTTGTCTGGTGTATGTTATTTACACTCACCGCTCTGGCGACTGCCTTTCATGAAAGGTTGGTGAGTCGGTTGGGCCTCCCCCTTCCATCCCTGGGTTACAGGATGTCCCTCTTCTCCTCTATTGCATTCAGCAGTACCTCCAGGGATTTGTCAATAAATCTGGGTGCTGGTGCAGCGTGCTGTCTCTGCGCCATTTCCTAGACCACTCTTGAGATTTAGCGAGAGCAGCAGCTGTCCTGATGCCTTTCAAATATGGCGCCTGGGTATGACGGCGGGGTATGCGACATCCTGCCCATCCTGCTGCGTAAAATGTCGGGAAACCCCCGGCCGCATAATTAATAAGCCTAGCATTGCTTAATTCGGCGTGATTTCCCACTGGGCTCCGTGGAGGGAAATATTCCCACTTCATGTCCCCGACACAGGACTTAGGCCCAGAGCAAAAAATCCCAGTCACTGAATTAAGCAGTATCTGAGGCTATTGGTGCAGTTGGTGGGATATGGCATTTGAAGATGCATTCACTGACCTTGACCACTTGTGTGAGTTCATTAAATTTTATTGGTGCAGCAGCTAGGTCCTCAAGGCTATACTGCTCACATTGACCATCTGCTCGCACTTCGCAGTGTCTGTCTGGAGGACCTCCTAGTCTTTGTGCATAAAAGTTCTCTCTCCTTCTGTCCCTACACTAAGCTAACCAGTGCTGAATCCATAAACATTGGAGAATGCTTGCTGTCCCACTGAGCCATTATTCTGAGCTCTTTCTACATAGACACTCCTCATGAGTTATTTCTGCTACAGTAAGAATGCACCTCCAAGGTGCAGGTTAGTTTTAAGTGGCGCTAGTTTTGCATAAATCTGGACCTCTTTTGAGGCATCCACTCATCAGCATAGTGCTAACATTTAAATTAGCAGGCAGCATTGCATCAGAAGGAATGAATGCAGTTTGATTAAGCATCTCGGTTTCTGCTCCTGTTTTTGGGCCTAAAGCAACTTTTCCCCTTTACTTTTTAAACAATTTCAAAATGGGTCTTTAATATTAATAATAAGCTATATGAACTCATTTTGTAATAAGCAACTTGTTTTATAATAAAAATCATCAGTGTTCAAATTTCCTACATCAAACAATCCAATGGAGTGAACTGTTATTTGGAACATGAACTTTTTATTCATCTTATAGCATTCAATTATTTCAACTGTACAACGTGGAAGATGCTTTATTTGCCTAGAGGTTTCTGACGACCATTCTGTGTGCTGCGGTGGACAATTTATGTAAGGTGCCAATTGGCTGTTCAACAAGGCTGTTCACAGCAATAGTAATTAATTTGTTTGATATCATTGGCTACGTATGCAATCAAAATGGCCATTTCCTGAGCTTTGTGAACTACATGACATGTTGGTTTAGGTTACTAATCAACCGACTACTTAACAGCTGAGGCAGTGCAAAAACATATTTGCAACATTCCCGCAGATTCCTTTAAAATCTGCACATCATAAGTTTTAAAAACGATAATTCCTGCATTTTCAAGGTAGTGAAAGGATTTCAATCTGAGGGGTATCAGTCTGGCAGGTTGATCTTGTAGCTGCGGGGTCCAGGGCTTTTCTTAATAGTTTGGGTATTGCCTCCCTGATACTTCTAAGGATTTATCAGCAATACATCCACCTCCGTTCACCCTGTGAGCAAATGGGATGTATTTTCATTTTACTGCCAGGCAGAAAGTGGGCTTTAGCAGACTGCACACTCCAAATAGTTACTAAATATTGATGATCCTTATCCACTCTCCTCTTTGTCATGGTCACAGAAACAGTGGTGGCAGCAACTCCAGGCACACCTCCAAGTTCCTATGACAGGCAAGATGGCCCAGAAATTCCCTGCATTTTCAATGTAATTCATTGTATAACGGGGGAAGTTAGATTTTTAGCAAGAGAATGAGATAGAAGCCATGTGTACTAATTTTCCAGCCAAACTCAATCCAATCAAAATCATACATGTTTTTTGGCCCTTCCCACAGTCCACCCATCGAGCCCTGGCTGAACTCATTTGCAAATATTATAATTAGGGCAAGTGCAGCTCCAAGTTTTCTACTCCTGCATTGGCAAAGCATTCGGGCTAAAATGGATTAAAAGTTATAATCTGTAAATATTTCCAGAAGCAGCTGAAACAAGGAGAAATGAAGAACCTAAACTCATGATATCTGCCTTTGAGATGATATTTTGCAGCAATGTTCTTTTCATCATTTTGCTACTCAGACCTAGACTTGCTTCTCACTTCTCCTGACAGTGTGAGACAACCAGAAGATTTTCAACCTGTTCTGTCATCCAGGAAAAGCTGCTCACTGCCTCCTGAGGACCTAATGTCATGATCATTTGCCTATGTTGTGTTTTCTGTGGTGCAATCTCTTATTGCAAATATTTATAAATATTATCCAGCATTTCACGGTGCTCTTCTATAAATCCCACTCAACAAAGCTGCCATACGGGCTGATTCTTCCTGGTCCCACGAAGCTGGGATAGAAGGTGGGGTGAAACCAGCACTGGCTACCTACTAGGAAGCACTGGGTAGCCAATTAGAACAATTAAATGGCCACTTTGGGGCAAATTGGTGACATCTCTGGGATCTTCCCAACATCAGACAGGACCCCTATGAGGCTGAAGCCCGGCAGGTGATTCCTATGACTTCCCCCAAAACAGAGCCACAGAAATTGGTGGCAATGCCATAACCACAAGCTATCCTGTACAAGGAATGTCCCTCCACAATGATGGCCTGAAAGCTGTGGCCATTATTTATTTTTAACTTCGCTGAACTGTTCAGAGAGCACCTCCATCTTGAGGTACCCTTACACTCCCCTAACTGCCTCAGCAGCGCTTACTTCTCCCTTTGGGGCTGCTGGCTAGCTCGTATCTCTGAGCCCCCTGACTGGATCTCCCACCTTGGGAACCCACCCACTACCCTTAACTGGACAACGAACCCAGAGGCAGACAATTAGGAGGCCAGTGGGCACCATGATGACATGTATAGTATCCTGACATCCACCAAAAAAATTCACCCCTATGATTTCACAAAATGCATATAGGTATTTTTGCTTTTGAACAGGCAGAATCAACATGGTTTTGCCAAAAGGGAATTTTGCTTGACAAATTTATTCGAGTTCTTTGAGGATGTAACAAGTATGTTGAATAAAGGGGAACCAGTGGATGTAGTGTATTTGAATTTCCAGTAGGCAATTGATAAGGTACCACATAAGAGGTTACTGCACAAGATAAGAGCTCATGATGTTGGGGCAATATATTAACATGGATAGAGGACTGGTTAGCTAACGAGAAACAGAGTTGGGATAAATGGATCATTTTCAGGTTGACAAACTGTAACTAGTGGAGTGCTGCAGGGATCAGTGCTGGAGCTTCAACTATTTACGATTTGTAGTAAAGACTTGGATGAAGGGACCAACTGTATTATAGCCAAATTTACTGGTGATATAAAGATAAGTAGGAAAGCAAGTTGTGAGAAGGACATAAAGGGTCTGCAAAGGGATATAGGTAGGTTGAGTGAGTGGGAAAATATTTGGCTGCTGGAGTATAACGTGGGAAAATGTGATCTTGTCCACTTTGGCAAGAAGAATAGAAAAGCAGATTATTATTGAAGTGGAAAGAGACTGCAAAGTATTACAGTACAGAGGGACCTGGGTGTTCTTGTTCATGAATCAGAAAAAAAAAACATGCAGGCACAGTAAGTGATAAGGAAGGCAGATTGAGTGCTGGTCTTTATTGCAAGGGAGATGGAGTATAAAAGTAGGGAAATCTTGCTACAACTGTACAGGGTATTGGTGGGACTGCAATTGGAGTACTGTGTACAGTTTTGCTATTCTCACTTATGGAAGGATAAACTTGCATTGGAAGCAGTTAAGAGAAGGTTTACTAGGTTATTCCAGGGATGAGGGGTTTGTCTTGTGAGAAAATGTTGAGCAGGGTGGGCCTGTACTCATTGGAGTTTAGAAGAATGAGAGATGATCTTATTGAAACATGTAAGATTCTGAGGGTACTTAACAGACTAGATGGTTCGAGGATATTTCTGCTTGAACTAGTGGGCACAGTTTAAAAATAAGGAGTTTCCCATGTAAGATAGAAATGAGGAGGAATTTTTCTCCCAGAGGTTCATTGGTCTTTGGAATTCTCTTCCACAGAGAGTTGTGGAGGGCAGGACATTGAATATAATTCAAGGCTGAGTGAGACAGATTTTTGACTGACAAAGGAGTCAAGGGTTATGGTAGGCTGATGGGAAAGTGGAGTTAAGGCCACAATCAGATCAGCCATGATCTTATCGAATGGCGGGGAAGGCTAGATGGGCCAAATGCACTCCTTCTGCTTCTATTTCTTATGATTTTAGTCTTATGAACAGATGAACTAAAACAAGAAAATATTTGCAGCAGGGCCAGACTTATTATTGGTTTTATGAAAAGATTTTTTAAAAAATTTTTTTTTTGCAATGGTTCTGAGTTTTCAGAGAGTATCACTGAGTCTTGTGAGTGCTGGGATGGTAATAATGATACAGAGGATTGAGACTCTGAAATGTATGTGGAGAATTTTCTAGATCAGTATGTTTCTGGCCCAATGAGGAGCAGGTGTTGCTGGATCTAGTTCTGGGGAATGAGATGGGTCAAGTGCCAATAGGAAACATTTAAGGAATAAACGGTTGCTTGGTAGTACAGAACTTGAATATTGCTGAAAAGCGAGACAAGTTGCTGAAGTTTTTAATTTTGCACTCTTCAGGACAAACACAAGCAGGCCAAATTTTTTAAAATTTCAACAATTTATACCACAGGAGAAAGGAGTGTTGATTGGTTGTCGTCGACTCTAATTGGCTAAGGTGTTGCTACAGAGAAAGCATTGGGGAACCCTATAGGCTCCCCATGCTTCCAGGTAATTCAAAAAATGTGCAAGGCTTAAACATATTCTATTTGTTTACAGATAACTAGTTCCTGCGAATGAATCTATGTCGCTTTCAGCAAGTGTAAATGAGTCACGTTATGAACTCGACTGATTATATTAAATAGGTTGTTAGTGTAACTATTGGCGCACTCAGGATTGTTCAGCCAGTCCTGACCAATCGTGGAATCATATCTAAAAGTGTACATTTTGTTTTGGGTTTTGCACGCGCTGGCTAGTTGTGTACAGGCTGTATTCTGCCTATTCCAAACAGCCGGAGGAACATGGTGTTTAATTCAATCAGCCATTCATTGGGGTGTATGGCCTACGTACTTGACATTGCACCAGCATTGAAATTCATATAAGATGTTGCTCAATTGTGTGGTAGGCAGAACATTTATTTGGACTGACAGCAACATCCTATTAGTGAAAAATACCATTCTTGTCACCACTGGATAGTAACAATGCAAAAGAGTTTATTTAACCTGTTGTGCAAATTTTTGATATACTTTGCCTTTCCAGGGTAATTTGAGGTAGACTGTGCACTTTTCAGGTCTGAAATTGGCAGCCTTTGATCAGTATATTTTTATAAACTATATATAGATATGCTGATTGATATTTCTAAAATTTTTAAAACTAAACAAAGACTTATAAAATGGCTAAAACTGTGTCTGTCTATGACCTCTGAACAAAAGAAGCCACATTGCAGTTTCAGGGAAGTTCATACCTTGTTATCTTTGAGGAGTTACTAATGACCCCCTGTGGATTACACAGCCCAACTTAAAAGAGCTACCCAAAGGCCATTGGTATTTGATGATCTAGGTTGGCCAGTGGAAATAGAACGCCTACTAAGACAATGGCTTCTCAAACATTCCTTTTGACCCATAATGGCTGAGACGTTATCAGCCTGGAACACAGAGCCAATTTACAGACCCTGGATAAACTTCCTTTGGTGAAGACATCGTGGAGGGGTAAAGTCATGTGACATGGGCTTCTGGCTTGTGGAACCAGCAATATTGACTTGCTGAACTGCATAGCTCAGTCTGCTGTTTAACATCTGACTAGCAGGCCACATTGAAGGAGCTCTGGCCCAGGTTAGATACCTGGCCCCATCTACCCTGCTTCTGCTGGAAGTCTGTACCATCACCTACAAGACTGACTCATCTCTGCATGAATATCACATTGTGTAAAGTCAACACCACTGGAAAAGTAAATAATCCAGGATCGATTTTCACCCCACCAGCCTCTGTAAAGGATTACCTCATTGGACTTTGATTCTAGCCTCTGGGAACCACATGAAACAATATTCCTTTTCTCTGTGGTCTCTGTACTGTAAATCTTTATTTTATATATCACTTTTTTTAGTATCTGAATACAAGGAGGACATTGCGAACCCTCTTTCATGTTTTGAGTGTGTGCAAACAAGCTAACCCTTTGAGTTCATCTTATATCGAGTTTGCTGTGTGATTATTAATAGAAAATTAGATTGCAACAAAACCAAGGGGTTGGGAAATATACCACCACTTAAAAAGAGGGAAACAAAGCAAAATACCTTTCTGTTTACGGACAGGTGGTGAGAGGAGAAATCAGTGCTGTTTAAATTAGCCCCTCTCCTGTCTGTAACAATTGATTGAAGGGTCGAGAACCAAAGGATGAGTGATTTAAAGGGGTTGGCAAAAGACGCATTGGTGACATAAGGAATTATTATTTTTTTATTTAGCAAGTGGTTAGGGTCTAGAATGCAGTGCCTGAGAGTGTGGTGGAGGCAGATTCAATCAAGGCTTTCATAAGAGACTTGGATCATTATCTGAAGATCAAAAATTTGCAGGGCTATGGGGAAAAGGCAGGTTAGTGGGACTAAGTGAGTTGCTCTTGCAGAGAGCCAACATGGGCAAGATGGGTCAAATGCCCTCTTTTTGTGTTTTACTCATTCTATGATCCTATGATCCCACAGGGTCAGAGGTTGCGATCTAAAATTATTGAACTCAACATTGAGTCCAGAATGGTGTAAAGAGCCTGTTTGAAAGATGAGCTGCTGTTCCTCAAGCCTGAAAGCTGTTGCATGACACAACGCATCTGAGGTTGACTTGTCCACTTTTACAAACCAATTATATCAATTTTTATCCTTCTGGCATCCTATTGGCTAAACTCCCAGCCTTTTGGAACTAGTTTGTAACCAATTATAACTCAGTATTTTTAAAAAAGTTGGTCCCATCTCCAAATAAATAGTGGGAGCCAGGATGAAGAAAAAGGGTAGGTGAATGGTTGTAAAGGTAGCATTACAAAGAAGTTAAATAAAACCATATAGAACTTTTTAAAAAAAAGTTAAACAAATAACAAGTAAAAATAGAGCCTTGAGAGAATGAGAAAGAATGGAAGAAATATATAGCAGGGCAAGCAGATTTTTGTTTTGTTTTGATTTTAATCAAATTCAATTTTGAAGTCAATTTCTGTAATTAATGGCTGATACTGCTGTAAGAAAAAAAGCTGTGGTAGACATTTAAGGAACTTTATTAGTGTATTTATTGTTTCTCCCATATCACGATGCAGAAACAATAAAATAATCACAGTACAAAATCCAAAACTATAGAATTGCTTCTGGCAATGGGAAACAGTGTTTTCCTAGCCCTGTCAATGTAAAGGTCAATACGTACTGAACAAAGAAAACTTAATGCAATACTGATTCTCTTCCATTAGATGTGACTCGTAACTATAAATATGTGGAGGATACTGGGTGTATCTCAGTGAATTACAGCGCAACAATCAAATGAGAAGTTCAGATAAATCATAAAAGCAGAATGCAAGTCATTCATAACTCTACCATTACTTCCAACATGCTGTGGAAAGTGAATTATTAACATAACATGAATTTCTGTTTGTTTTCCATTGACAGTTAATTTCTTTGTGTTATAAATGTAGAAGGGAAAGGCATGATGTAAATCCTTACGTAATAAGTTTAAGGTATTACCATGGCATTTTAGACAGAAAAGTCAACATAGGATGCTACCTGACAAAGTACTTAAAATTCATATCAATGGCATAAAGTAACTATGATAAACGTAACATTCAATCATCTGAACAGGTCAATTCATAGCCATAGACATGGGTGAAAATATTTCTGTAATATGAAAATGATCTTAACCAGCATTTGATTGTACATGATTTGATAGAAATAGACAATAGGTTGCTGGATAAGTTCAACTGATAAGATAAAAATTGATAACTGTAAAAAGCTTAAAGAGAATATTGGGGTCGGGGTCAAGGTTGCCTGAGGGCGACGTGGCAGATGTGCCTCGGAGAGAAAGTGGAGATTATTAGTGCTTGGCAGCCACGTTACACACAGAACAGTGGACTCAGAGTAGCATTGACAGAGGAATGATCTGGTGCAGGGTCCTCAAGTGGAAGCTTGCTGGCGACCTCACCGTCACTGCAGGAATGGTCCACGTCCTCTGCGACTCTCAAATGGAGTGAGGACCTTGATGACAAGCACTCCACCACCGGTCTGGGACCTCTCCTATTGATTGTACATGATCTTGTCCTGCATAAAGACAGATGGAGAGAGTGTGAGCAAGGTGCAAGCCAGGCCAAATAAAAAGGGTGGCAAGCATGCAGGTGTGCTGAGTGGAGCCATGGACGAGATGAGGAAGCAGCCTCCAGAGGAGATGAGGCCAGATGGAGATGTGAGGGTGTGTGTGAGAGAGTGAGCGGTGATGTCCCTTGACCTGGCAGTGAGTGAGATGCCAGTGAATGTATGATCGCCTTGTGAGTGTGTGAGTTTAGAGTGATGAGATGGTTGCCTTAGCCTGGTGGCATGGATGAAATCATTTATTCTCTATCTGCACTGGATAGCCGACCTCTTGTGTGCAGCAGTGGTGAGGCTGATGGGCTTCCTGTGGCCAGAGCGTGGGTAGAAGACATTGTGGCAGACTTCCACAGCATCCAAAAGGCATCCCAAGGATGCATCGCTGAATCGGGAGGCTGCATTCTTCTTGGCTTTTGGGGGCCATGTCTCCACTGGAGCATGGCTGCAGTTTAAATATGGCGCCTGGGGTGAGGTAAAAGCATGGTGGGAAAATTGGAGGCAGCCTGCCAGCAAGACGGCATGTTTCCTGTCACTGTATAGTTTGTGAGATGGGAATGGGATGATATGGCGTAAAAATCCGCCATTGTGGCCGGTGGGTAAAGTGTTGTTTTTCACGCCTGCTGCCGCGCTTAGTGCAAATTTGGGGCAGCTCTGCCCTCTATCTCTTTTGGCACCTAGAGAGCTCTGGACTTGTTTGCTTTAGCTTTCCCCATCGTGGGAATGCACTTGACTGTACCAGAATTATCTTCTGTTTAAAAGCAGCCTGTCATTTCATTTATTTTGCTTTGCTTTTTTCTCTCTTGTTTGTCTCCTATTTCTTGTGTTTCTTTGCTTTTTGGTGGCAGCTATTCAGGATCCTGCCATCACATCTCTCGTGGACACATGTTTTCTTTCTTGTCCCATTGCCTTACACAATGAAATATTTTGTCATTTAACCTCTCCTGCCCTCCACCCTATCGCAGATGTTCCCTTTTGTGCATTTCTCCCCTTCCTCCCTTTCATTTGCTTAAAGCAATTTCTAACTTTTCCCAGTTCTGATGAAAGGTCACAGACCTGAAACATTCTCTCTCCACAGATGCTGCTAGACTTGCTGAGCATTTCCAGTATTTTCTGCTTTATTCTGTATGCTTGGTTTCCCTAAGTGTAGTCCATGATAGTACAGGCTGCGTCAGGGCAAACTAATCTTGGAAAAATACCTCAAGCAGGTGCTAGGCTTTTTAATTGCATATGCCTGATTGATGTATGGGCAAAGGCATTATTTTTTGAAAGAAGTCCATTTAATTTACATTTGAATTAACTGCTTCAACTGATTCCTTAGGGTGCGTTGCTGCTCCTTGAATTGCAATGAAATGTCAGTATAGATAATCTGCTCAAGGTTTGAACCCACAAACTACTGACTCAGAGGCAAAAGTGGCACTAACAGAACTAAGCTGCCACGGTGGCTGTTATGAATAATGTTCAAATGTCAGCAACTTAAATCGGGTTCGGATTTTCTTGTGGACTCGGGAAAACCCAACCTGCGCATTTCTGCAGCTTCTGAAATGTACACCTGATCCACGTGTGACTTTGCCCTAGATTTTTGTCTTTTCACGTAGGGGCCAAGTTTGCAATGCATTTTGAGAACCACGACAACAAAAAAAATTAAAAGTGGCGTCACGGTAAATCTGTGACCTGATTGGCTGGTAGAGAATCTACACTGAATTTGAAACTAAAACATTGTTAAACTAATTAAACCAAATAAATTAATCACTTAATTAATAAGTAGAGGGTATCTAGACCAGAATCAGGGGATTACTGTTCTTAGAATTTAGCATTTATAGTAGAAATCTAGCCCTAGGGAACGTATAGTTAATAAGGAGTCAATAAGCAGTTATTTGATTTAAATTAATTTATTAAATAGTTCTAGAAATGGCAGTTGCTGGGGTGAAGTGCTTCACCTGTGGGATGTGGGAAATCTGTGATGCTTCAAGTGTCCCGGACAACTACATCTGCAGGAAGTGTACCCAATTGCAGCTCCTCACAGACCGCATGGATCGGTTGGAGCAGCAGTTGGATGCACTTAGGAGCATTCAGGTGGCAGAAAGCGTCGTTGACAGGAGTTTTGGAGACGTGGTCACACCCAAGGTACAGACAGATAGATGGGTGACCGCTAGAAGGGGCAGGCAGTCAGTGCAGAAATCCCCTGTGGCTGTCCCCCTCTCTAACAGGTATACCGTTTTGGATACTGTTGGGGGGATGACCTATCAGGGGAAAACAACAGCAGTAGCCAGAGCAGTGGCACCACGGCTGTCTCTGTTGTTCAGCAGGGGAGGTCAAAGCACAGAACAGTAATTGTCATAGGGGACTCTATAGTCAGGGGCTCAGATAGGTGCTTCTGTGGTCGTGAAAGAAACACCAGGATGGTATGTTGCATCCCTGGTACCAGGGTCCAGGATGTCTCTGATCGGGTACGGGACATTCTGAAGGGGGAGGGAGAACAGCCAGAGGTCGTGGTACACATTGGTACTAACGGCATAGGCAGGAAGAGTGATGAAGTCCTGCAGCGGGACTTCAGGGAGTTAGGCAGAAAGTTAAAAAACAGGACCTCTAGGGTTGTAATCTCAGGATTACTCCCTGTGCCACGTGCCAGTGAGGCTAGAAATAGGAAGATTGTGCAGCTGAACACGTGGCTGAACAGATGGTGTAGGAGGGAGGGTTTCCGATATCTGGATCTGTGGGATCTCTTCCAGGGCAGGTGGAACCTGTACAAGAAGGACGGGTTGCATCTAAACTGGAGGGGCACCAATATCCTGGCTGTGAGGTTTGCTAGTGTCACTCGGGAGGGTTTAAACTAGTATGGCGGTGGCGGGGGTGGGGACCAGAGCAATAGGTCAGCAGGTGAAATAAATGACTGGGAACCAGTGAATATGGCCAGTAGGACTAAGAGGAAGAGCAGGCAGGGAGAAATTACTGAACACAGAGGGACTGGGGGTCTGAAATGCATTTGGTTCAATGCGAGAAGTATAGCAGGCAAGGCAGATGAGCTTAGAGCCTGGATTAGTACTTGGGACTATGACATTACTGCTATTACAGAGACTTGGTTGAAGGATGGACAGGATTGGCAGATAAACGTTCCAGGATTTAGATGTTTCAGGCAGGTTAGAGAGGGATGTAGAAGGGGTGGGGGAGTTGCACTGCTGGTTAAGGAGAATATCACACCTGTATGACAGGAGGACAACTCAGGGGGCCCATGCAGCGAGGCAATATGGGTAGAGCTCCGGAATAGGAAGGGTGCAGTCACAATGTTGGGGGTTTACTATAGGCCTCCCAATTGCCGGCAGGAGATTGAGGAACAGTTACATAGGCAGATTTTTGGAAAGATGTAAAAGCAATAGGGTTGTTGTTGTGGGTGATTTTAACTTTCCCTATATTGACTGGGAATCACTTAGTGCTCGGGGTTTGGATGGTGCAGAATTTGTAAGGTGCATCCAGGAGGGCTTCCTGAGACAATATGTAGATAGTCCAACTAGGGAAGGGGCAATACTGAATGAACCCGGCCAGATGGTTGAAGTTTCAGTAGGGGAGCATTTCGGGAAAAGTGACCATAATTCAGTAAGTTTCAAGGTACTGGTGGATAAGGATAACAGGAGTCCTCAGGTTAAGGTGCTTAATTGAGGGAAGGCTAATTATAACAATATTAGGCAGGAACTGACGAATCTAGACTGGAGGCGGATGTTTGAGGGCAAATCAAAACTGACATGTGGGGGGCTTCCAAACGTCAGTTGATAAGAATTCAGGACCGGCATGTTCCTGCTAGGATGAAGGATAAGCATGGCAAGTTTCAGGAACGTTGGATAACGAAGGATATTGTGAGATGAGTCAAAAAGAAAAGGGAAGCATTCGTAAGGGCTAGAAGGCTGGGAACAGATGAAGCCCGTGGAGAATATAAAGAAAGTAGGAAGAAATTTAAACAAGGAGTCAGGAGGGCTAAAAGGGGTCATGAAAAGTCACTGGTAACCAGGATTAAGGAAAATCCCAAGGCCTTTTATACATATGTAAAAAGCAAGAGGGTAGCCAGGGAAAGGGTAGGCCCACTCAGGGACAGAGGTGGGAATCTGTGTGTGGAGCCAGAAGAAATGGGAGACATACTAAATGAATACTTCTCATCAGTATTCACCAAAGAGAAGGACTTAGCGGTCGATTTGTCTAGGGAAGAGTGTGTAGATAGCCTGGATCATGTTGAGATCAAAAAAGAGGTGTTACGCGTCTTGAAGAATATTAAGGTGGATAAGTCCCCAGGGCTAGATGGGATCTATCCCAGAGTACTGAGAGAGGCAAGGGAGGAGATTGCTGGGGCCTTGACAGAAATCTTTGTATCCTCACTAGCTATGGGTGAGGTCCCAGAGGACTGGAGAATGGCCAATGTTGTTCCATTGTTTAAGAAGGGTAGCAGGGATAATCCAGGAAATACAGGCCGGTGAGCCTTACGTCAGTGGTAGGGAAATTATTGGAGAAGATTCTCCATGACAGGATTTACTACCATTTGGAAGCAAATAGGCGTATTAGTGAGAGGCAGCATGGTTTTGTGAAGGGGAGGTCGTGTCTCACTAACTT
Organism: Cetorhinus maximus; assembly: GCF_964194155.1. Lineage (NCBI taxonomy): Eukaryota > Metazoa > Chordata > Chondrichthyes > Lamniformes > Cetorhinidae > Cetorhinus > Cetorhinus maximus. Next base: position 51,547,707 of record NC_135894.1, read on the forward strand.
GATCGAGTTTTTCGAGGAAGTGACAAAGATGATCGATGATGGAAGGGCAGTGGATGATCCATATACATGGATTTCAGTAAGGCCTTTGACAAGGTCCCTCATGGCAGACTGGTACAGAAGGTAAAGTCGCACGGGATCAGAGGTGAGCTGGCAAGATTCATACAGAATTGGCTTGGTCATAGAAGACAGAGGGTAGCAGTGGAAGGGTGCTTTTCTGAATGGAGAGCTGTGACTAGTGGAGTTCCACAGGGATCAGTGCTGGGACCTTTGCTGTTTGTAGTATGTAAATGATTTGGAGGAAAATGTAACTGGGCTAATTAGTAAGTTTGCAGATGACACTAAGGTTGGAGGAGTTGCAGATAGTGAAGAGGATTGTCAAAGGATACAACGGGATATAGATCGGTTGGAGACTTGGGCGGAGAAATGGCAGATGGAGTTTAATCCAGACAAATGCGAGGTAATGCATTTTGGAAGGCCTAATACAGGCAGGAATTATACAGTAAATGGCAGAACCCTTAAGTGCAATGACGGGCAGAGGGATCTGGGTGTACAGGTCCACAGGTCACTGAAAGTGGCAATGCAGGTGGATAAGGTAGTCAGGAACGCATATGGCATGCTTTCCTTCACTGGCAGGGGTATTGAGTATAAAAGCTGGGAAGTCATGCTGCAGCTGTATAGAACCTTGGTTAGGCCACACTTGGAATATTGCGTGCAATTCTGGTCGCCACATTACCAGAAGGATATGGAGGCGTTGGAGAGGGTGCAGAGGAGGTTTACCAGGATGCTGCCTTGTCTGGAGCTATGAGGAGAGGTTGGAGAAACTCAGATTGTTCTCACTAGAGCGACGGAGATTCAGGGCGACTTGATAGAAGTTTACAAAATTATGAGTGGCATGGACAGAGTAGATAGTCAGAAGTTTTTTCCCAGGGTGGAAGAGTCAATTACTAGGGAACATAGATTTAAGGTGAGAGGAGAAAACTATAGAGGAGATGTGCGGGGCAAGTTTTTTACGCAGAGGGTAGTGAATGTCTGGAATTCGCTGCCAGAAGAGGTGGTGGAAGCAGGTACGTTAGTGGTGTTTAAGAGGCAGCTTGAAAAATACATGAATAGGATGGGAATAGAGGGATATGGACCCCGGAAGTGCAAAATGTTTTAGTTGACGGGCAATATGATCGGCGCAGGCTTGGAGGGCCGAAGGGCCTGTTCCTGTGCTGTATTTTTCTTTGTTCTCTTTGTTCTTTGTTCTTTGTAAGTTGGGTGTTATGGAGGCAGGCCAATTAGAAGGTTTGCCTCAGTTTTTCAACATGCCAGCCCAGCTCCCAACATTATTTAAAGGCCCACTAAACCTCACCCTTCACCACCCAGCCTTTCCATACCCCCTCAGATTGTCCATACCAAATCCATGCCCACTCACCCCAACTCACCCCATGCCCTCTCAGATTGTCTATGCCACCTCCTTGTCCCCTCACCCCTCACCAACTCCACCTCATGCTACCTCCATGCCTCCATGTACCCTCCAAAGCCACTCACCCAGTATGAACTATATACCATCCTCAGGCACCATTCAATAGCAATAGGATTTGTTTCAAAATAATTGGAAAGAAATTAAACCCCTAACAATCTAATAAAACCCTGAATTCAAAAACCCTATCTCTGATACCAGTAAAAACTACCCTAGTCGAAAGAATTTGAATCTTTTAAAGTGCCTATTAGGTTTGTAAACAAACGTGGAACCATGCCAAATGCGTATTCTATTATTAAAGCTTCTTAAAAGTTTCAAATTTGCTTGGATCAATAGGCCATCTACTGAGCTGAAGCCATATAGCTGTTGAAACACAGCCAGACATTCATAATGACTATGTCTGCCTAAACAAACATCCTGGGGTTTACCATTGACCAGAAACTTAACTGGACTAGCTATATAAAAACTATGGCTACAAGAGCTGGCCAGAGGCTAGGAATCTTGTAATAAGTAACTCACCTTCTGACTCCCTAAAGCCTGCCCACCATCGACAAGGCACAGATCAGGAATGTGATGGAATACTCTCCACTTGCCTGAATGAGTGCAGCTCCAACAACACTCAAGAAGCTTGACACCATTCAGGATAAAGCAGGACAAAGCAACCCGTTTGATTGACATCCCTTTCACAAACATTCACTCTCTCCACCACTGACAAACAATGTGTACCATCTACAAGATGCACTGCAGGAACTCACCAAGGCTCCTTAGACAGCACCTTCCAAACTCATGACCACTACCATCTAGAAGGACAAGGGCACAGACACATAAGAACATCACCACCTGGAATTTCCCATCTAGGCCATTCACCATCCTGATTTGGAAGTATATCATCATTCCTTCAATGTTGCTGGGTCAAAATCCTGGAACCCCCTCCTTAACAGCACTGTGGGTGTACCTTCACCACAGGGACTGCAGAGGTTCAAGAAGGCAGCAAGAAGGACAAGAGATGTAGATGCATGGAAACACTACCACCTGCAAGTCCCCCTTCAACAAATCATCCTGGCTTGGAACTATATTGCCATTCCTTTCCTATCATTGGGTCAGAAGTCTGGAGCTCCCTTCTTAGCAATGTACTTGTAACACATGGACCGTAGTAGTTTAAGAAGGCAGCTCACCACCACCTTCTCAAGGGCAATTAGGAATGGGCAATAAATGCTGGCCTAGCCAGCGATGCCCACATCCCGTTAAAAAAAAAGCAAAAGCTTCCAGCCACACCGCCTGAAACTGACAGTACAGAATGGTATCCCATTTCCATTTCAAAACCGATTGCCTGTTAATCAGTAGAGGGGATCAGGTGCAGAGATTTGTTTCAAAAGCAGGGTTTTTGTTTAACATCCAGAGCTATCAGCCAATTTAAGTCACAGCACAAAATATGGCAGCAGAGACTGACAACACTTTTGTTTTTAGGTTTTTAATGCATTATGGCACTTTTGACAATGGAAAGGTACTGTAATGCATGGCAACAATTACACAATGCAATTTAATGTAAGGGCCAATCAACCTGTGCAGGGCAAATCCCTATGATGAATCAAAGCACAACAAATTACAATACAGCATCTAAGAGTAGCATTTAAAAGTGTCAAAACATTGAACACTTACCTTTCTGAGTGTTGTTGATTCCTCAGCAGGCTTGCCTCAGGAGTCACAAACTCTCCAAAGAGGTGCCTTATTTTAGGGCTTCCAAAACCCAGACCACACCAGCACACGAAAATAGTGTGTGGGAGGAAATACAATTTTCCCACAGTCCTCACAATAGGGACGCTGACCTCTGAAGAGGTACATGTGTGCTTTGCACCAAAGGCCTTCCTGACATGTCAAAAGGCCACACAGAAATGGTGCGGTGTCAGAAAGACACAAGAAAATTGTTTGTCCTGCAAAAAATGTGGAGTTCAGCATTTCATAACCTGATTCACACCTCCACTGGGAGATACAAATCTGGCTCCAGGTGCCTAATTATCATAGGGACTTTACAAGTGCTCTCAGAGTGTGACTGTACACAGGTCCCAGCAACAGTAGGAATAACTCTTCAGATAAAATGTTTATATTCTTCAGGCAGTGTGGCAGCTGACTTTTTTCTTCAAGGTTTGCCACAAGATCCCATCCCCAAGTCTAGCGTAACTTCCCAGTAAAAACCAGGGAGTTTGCCACCAGTATATAAAAAACTTTGGTGCCGGAAAGTCAGCTGGGGTCACAGGGTCAACTCTGTTGGCTGAGGTCCTGCCTGGCGTGGAAAACCTAGGCCAATGTATTATTTAGCTAGGATATACAGAACTGCGTCTGAGCCATTTGCTCTGTTGTCATCACCACTCAGTCACATGATTAATTGGCAATTGTTTTGAAAGGTTCACATTTATGACTTCTTAATTATTCAGATTTGAAGAATATTACAGAATCAAATACACTGCACTGTAATAGCAGAGATGCAACTGGTGTGGACAATTTGTACATGATTGTTTAAAAGTTATAATTCATGACTGTTTATGCACACAGCATACAGATCAGTGAGAACAAAAGTGTTTCTATAGCAGCAAGAAAAAAATGCCAGCCTCTGCCTCAAGCAGAGATGCTTATATTACCATTGGGAGCATTACTGGCACTTGAGCCCACCTCTTTTGGTAGGTGTCAGCACCTCTGGAGGCAACAGCATTGCATTATTTAGCTTACCCTAATGTTGCTGCCGTTGGACTGTCATTAACACTGTTGCAGGGTAAAGGGGGCATACACGTCAAGCTAATAGTGGGAGAATTTTTGACAGATTAATTTTAGAGTCATGACATTATATCTGGTTAGATTGATGTGTTATGAAGTAACAGAGGTACACTTTGCTGCTGCATCTGTGGAATAAATTAAGCAGCCCTCTTATCACTTCCTATCTATTCCGTTTACTACCACAATATATGAATGCTAATAACTGCTTGCTAACCAGCTCTATGTAACTTGATTTTACACAGTGTCCATTCATATGTGTGTTTTGGCTGCAGTTCCAGGTCTCAGTCCATCACTTCAAACTCCACTTTCTTCTCCCATTTTCTTACTTCTTTTCTGTTTATCCCTCCTGGAACCCTGTCTCCTGTCATGATGCCTCCATTCATTTCTCCCCTCTTGTATACTCTGCTCTCCCAAATGCCTACCTCAGCTCTTCAGCACTTCTCGACTTCCCTACTCTCCTGCTATCACCGCAGGATGAACCGAGAGCTTCCCTCTATGCTTCCATTAGAATCCTTGGAAGGGGCCAGCATCCACTTGTCACTGCCTCCTTACGAGCTGCAATCCCAACTGCACCATTCTACTCTTTTGTTGACCCTCCTTCCCAGTGCACCTGCTGGGGTCTAATCTTGCCAGTTTCCTTTTACCCAACTTGCCCCACCAGGTGCTGGCCTTGTGGACTCTTCCACCGGATCAGCTATCACCTAACCCACTCTGCATCTCCCCGCAGAATAGCCATTCACTTTTGAAAAAGGCACTTGCAATTCATGAACTGATTGTGGATAATTGCATTAGCATCATGGCCTTGACAGGAACCTGGCTGAGGGGTGATGGCACCTTCCCCCTAAATGAAGCTTCCTTGCCTGGCTATACCTTTCACCATTTGCATCATCTAGAACATGGTTGTGGTGGTGTGGCTCTGATCACCAAATCACACCTTACTCTGTCCCGCTGTCCTCTGGCTCCTTCTCTTGTGTTGAGCGTCTCACCTTGTTCCACCCTTCTTGTCTCTCATTTAGAAACCTCATTCTCTACTACCCAGCCAAGTTTTTTATACTTCCATGGGATGTGGGCGTTGCTGGCAAGACCAACACTTGTTGCTTATCCCTAATTACCCTTGAGAAGGTGGTGATGAGCTGCCTTCTTAAACTACTACAGTCCATGTGTTGCAGGTACATTGCTGAGAAGGGAGTTCCAGATTTTTGACCCAACGACAGTGAAGGAACGGCAATATAGGATGATGTGTTGTTTGAAGGGGCACTTGCAGGTGATGGTGTTTCCATGCATCTACATCCCTTGTCCTTCAAGGTAGTAGAGGTCGTGAGTTTGAAAGGTGCTGTCGAAGGAGGCTTGGTGAGTTTCTTCAGTGCATCTTTTGTTTGGTACACACTGCTGCCACTGTGTATTGGTGGTGGAGGGAGTGAATGTTTAAGTTGGGTGGATGGGATGCCCAATAAAGGGGCTGCTTTGTCCTGGATGGCGTTGAACTTCTTGACTGTTTTTTGAGCTGTACTCATCCAGGCAAGTGGAGAGTATTCCTTCACACTCTTGACTTGTGCTTTGTAGATGGTGGACAGGCTTTGGGGAGTTAGGAGGTGAGTTATTCCCCTCAGAATTCCCAGCCTCTGACCTGTTCTTGTAGCCACAGCATTTATATGGTTAGTGCAGTTTGTTTTCTGGTCATTGGTAACCTCGAGGATGTTGATAGAGGGGGATTGAACAATGTTAATGCCATTGAATGCTTAGATTCTCTTTTGTTGGAGATGGTCATTACCTGGCACTTGTGTAGCATGAATGTACCATTAAGTTATCTCACTAAGCTACCGTCATTGCTTTTCTCCCTCAGCCTTTGCACAGAGTGACCTTGCATCCTTGGTGATTTCAAACTCCATGTCAACTCATCAGATATGGAGAGTGTGTGGGAAAGTGGAGTTGAGGAAGAAGATCACACATGATCATTTGGAATGGGGAACAGGTTTGAGTGGCCCACTCCTGCTATTATGGCCAGGATATTTAGGTCGGTGACCGGGGGGTGGAGCCCGCTCGCCGACATGTAAAATGATGCGGGATGACGTCAGGCGGAACTCCCGATGTCATTTTAATTTTCAGGCTGGCGGGGGGGCAGCCGAATCAGCTGTGCGACCGTCAACCTGTCAACGGCCTATTGAGGCCATTTAAAAACTAATTCAAGTAATTGATTGACCTGCCCGTCCAACCTTAAAGTTGGCGGGTAGGCCGGGAGCCCTGGCCGGCTTCAGAAAAAGCATGAAACCTCATCCACAGGCGGGATGAGTTTTCATGAGGGTTTTTAAAAATTAAATAAAAGTTTGATTAAAAGTGAAAGACATGTCCCAACTCATGTGACAGTGTCACATGAGGGGACACGTCAGGGAAATGTTATTTTTGTACATTTACCATTTTAAAATTTGGCGCCGATCTCCCTGAGGCAGCACTTAGCCTCAGGGAGATGAATGCGCTCTCTCGCGCGCATGCATGAAGAGCGCACTCTTGGCTTAGGGAATCCCCCCGCCCGCACAGGGAGCGCATAGCGCTTCCTGGTGAGTGTCACGCTGGGCGGACCTTAATTGGCCCACCCACGTAAAATGGCAGCACTTCCCTGGTCAAGTCCGCTAATCGGAGGCGCGCCTGCACACGCCCGCTCCTGCACTTCCCCCCCAATGGGGGGAAAATTCTTTCCTATGTCTTACACTCTTATTTTCACTCCTCTGAGTATATAACCCTCCTATCCTCCTTTAATCTCTCCCTCAATGTAAACTCCCTAGGTCAGCTGTGACTTGTTGTGATATGCCTTTAAGGGATAGGAACATGACATCGCAAGAAAGGAAGTGTGTCGTGTGGTCCAGTTTTAGTTTCACTTTTGCTTTTAAGTGGAGCACACACAGACAGCTCTGCTGCTGATGTTTCTTCAAGCTTTCTACTTTTATATAAATGTTCCCATGTGCCTACTCTCAAAAAATGAAACAGAACATATTTACCCAATATCCGTTATGAGTGGTTAGTGCCTTTATATCATTATAATACACACGACATGGTGTGCAGCAATACTTCCTTCTAAACGACATGGTGCCCAGCCTGGCAGAATGATTGAGTACAGGTAAGACATGGTGAACAATATTAGATCATGCTACATGGCATGAGATGACCCTTGACATTCTGGTCAGACCGCAACAAAGTTGCAACGTTAAAGAGTGTTGAGATGACAGCATGTTAACTGCACAGAAAAGTTGGAAGACACAGTGCTGGGATGGTGCTCAAATAAAGAGCTGGTAAGCAGACAGATCACTAATGGTGAGATTGTAGCACATAGTCTGTCAGTCCCGTGAATGGGACAGTGAGTGGACCAGCATGAGTTAGCTCAGTCAAGAAACGCAAGTAACCAGGATGTGGACCAGATTGATTGCGAGCAAGGGAGATTTAAACAAAAAGAGAAAAACAAAACAAAAAACAACCATAATAAAAATCCAGCCAGAGAAGGCTGCGATTATAATGGACTGGGTTTCAGAAAAGCAGATGAAAGCGGCTACAGTGATACTCATCCCAGGTGCTAAAGGAGAGGGAAGGTCAAAGGGATATTGTCAAAATGTTCACAAAACTCCCCAGTTTGAACTGGGATGCAGCCGATCCGCTGTCAGAATTCAACATTTTTAAACAGGATACAGAGCTATTGTTTCTTGATTCAGGTGTGTCTGAACCAGTCAAGCAAGCCATAAAAATTTGCCTCACAATTGGGAATGAGGGTCTCCACAGGTTGAACCCATTAGCATTAACAGTAGAGGAGCTAAAGGATCCCCAAATGATATGGATTGCATTGGGAAACTGGTTCAGAATCAGATTAAACTTCTGTGTTCATCGACAAGAGTTCAACTCATTTTGACAACAGCCTACAGAGTCCATAGACCACTTTGTCAGCAGACACAGAGAAAATGCTATGTACTGTGATTTTTCAAATGCAGAGCTAGCAGACAAAAATGTTGAATCGCTGATTGCATCTACTCCATGGAAGCGTTCCAGAAAAATCTGCTGGAAAAGCCCAAAACGTATAACATTGAAGAGCTACTCAAGGATGGATGTAAGCACAAAACAATCCTCGCAGGTTGACAAAGTTTAAAGTCCTAAGTACCACCCCAATTGTTGATGCATTTACTGGAACATCTAAGCCTAGCAAGACATGTGGAAAGTTTGGCCTTCTGTATGCACAAGGGAAATGCCCAGCTTTCAATCAATTCTGAAAAGCATGCAGCAGAAAGGGCCATTGGCACCAACATTGCATAAGAGCAAAGGCTGATGCAGCAACTAAGAGCCGTGCACTGATCCAAACAGACCATACACAACGGTCAAGCAATAAGAATGACCATTCACTAACCGTAAGAATATACAGACACATGTGGTGACTGACAAGCCAGAAAATGATGCTATGTACGGCAAGATGAAGAGCAAGCACATATTTCACACTGTCATTCTCATGGAAAACATAAACAGCCATCCAAAGTGTGTGTCAAGATTCAAATTATCTGCCCCAGGAAAGTTAGTAACTACTCGTTATTAGACAAGTTGATAAAGCGGCAAGTGCCAACCTGCTACCTCTGCATATTCTGAAAGACATGTACCCTCAGATATGGAGGGCCATGGTGAAACTACCACTGTGAAACTTAGTACAATGGTTCACTACTTCTACATGCAGGGTTCATAGTCCTGGAGTGCAAGTGTAATCAATCCTCCTGGGTGTCACAGATGTTTTACATGGTGGAGACTAATGGCCCAGTGATTGTATGTCTCCCAGCACGCCGTGATCTTGCACTAGTCACAATCCATGAAATCAGCCAGGCCTCACATAGCTGATCAACCTCAAAACTTATCACCTCAGTTCATGACCTAATATCAAAATATCCAGAAAGCTTCCATAACATTGGCAGTTTCAAGGGAGCTGCAGCATTAGATTTGCAGGAGAATGCAAGCCCGTCAATTGAATTGGTCCAGTTTGCGCAACACAAATGCCAGCGGCTACAAGAAGAAACGACATAAGATCCCACACTACAGAAACTGTGGAAAACCATCATTGAAGGATGGCCAGACTCAATTCAGCATGTCCATGAACATCTGAGACCATTTTGGCCTTTTCGAGAAGAGCTAGGCAATTCCCAGGGACTCATCTTCAAAGCAGGCAGGTCATCATACTGGAAACTTGCAAACCTGATATTCTTCAACCTCAACACTCACACTTGGGCATAGGTTGGATGAGAAGGCATACAAGAGAATCAGTCCATTGGCCGGGTATAAGCAATGACATTGAAGTTGTCATCAAGAAGTGCGAGGCCTGTCAAGAGCATATGCCAAGTCAGCACAAAGAACTAGTCAGTCTTCATGAAGTTCCTATCCATCCTTGGCCCAAAATCACATCTGATCTCTTTCATGTGATATTTTTAGCTTATTTGATGTGCCTAGAGAGATCATTACAGAGAACAGTCTGCAAATTATTGGTAAGCCATTTCAGGATATGTGTGAGAAGTGGAATATCAATCACACTACTTCTTCTCCTCATTATCGTAGATCTAACAGCCGAGCTGAATGATTGACCCACACAACGTAATCCCTAATTATCAAATGTAGGCAGACCAAGCATGATCGACACATTGCAATGTTAGATCTGGGCACGACATCTTTAAGTGCAACTATTCCATCACTGGCGGAGGTTATGATTGGCAAAGCAGTGCGTACCAATTTACCTACACTTATCCATCCACTCTCTAAGAAACTAGGGAGCAACTTTTAAAACTGTAAGAGAAGATGACCAACATGCATGATAAAAATGCAGGTACAGAACTACCAAGTTTACAGCTGGGACAAAAAGTTTGCATCCAGAATCCCACAGAAGGTACGTGGCAATCAGCCAAGTTGACAAGGATTTGTTCGGAACCAAAGTTCTATGAAGTCATTACATAGGGGCCTGAATTTTCCCTATGGCGGATGTGCCCAGGCAGTGGGCCCGGGAGTGGTCGGGAAATGAACCACCGGCGGCAATTGACCCCCGACTGTGATTTCACGTTGGCTGGCCAATTAACAGTCAGCCAGCGTGAAACGTGCGCTGAAATGCTCAGCGCTGCCAGTGTGGGGCTGGGCGATGACATCACCGTGGGCACAGGTGAGCGCTGCGAGAAAGCTCCCTGAATGCAGCAGCTGCCTCAGGGAGCTGCACACCTGAAAATCATCAAATAAAGGATTTAAATCTGAAAAAAATGTCTATGCATCACAATCAATCACCTGAAAATGCAGCTGATAAAAATGCTGCCCAAAGATATTTATTTTTATATTATCTGATAACGGAAATATCATCCCGCCCTTGGATGAGGCTTGATGAAAAATGCAAAGTCTGCCCAGTCGATTTACCTGTCTGCCAACTGTAAGGCTGGATGGGACATGAAAAATCAGAGACAATTGCACCGTTAATGGGCTTAATTGCTTTCTTAATTGTCGGCTGGTGCACTTCTGACTTTTGTGCGCACCTGTTGAGCGAAATGTGGCATGAGTGCGTGATGATGTCAGGACGCTTGCCTGACCTCCTCTCGCACAATTTTACGCCCAGTCGGGTCGGGTGCACGCCCACCCAAGGGACATAAAATTCAGCCCATGAAGATGCAATGGTGAGGTGTAACCGAGGACAAATCAGATTCATTCCAGCTGCTCAACAACTGTGCAGTCCTCCTGCATCTGGGACAAGATCCTGGATGAAACCAGGATCCAAGAATGACAGTCCTACAGTTCACAGTGAGCAATTAAAGAAACCTGTAGACGAGGTTACCATCACAAGATCTGGGCGTACAGGAGATTACCTTTACACATTAGAGGCTCATAGATTCACTAGCCCTATACACTTATGTAATGGTAATGAAACATGAACATGTATTTTAAATAGTCATACTTCCTTGGAGAATAAGAACATAAGAATATAAGAAGTAGGAGCAGGAGTAGCCCATTCAGCCCTTCGAGCCCACTCCGCCATTCAATGAGATCATGACTGATCTTCTATCTTCAACACCAATTTCCTACACTATCCCTATCCCTTGATGTTTTTAAATGGACTTTCAAACCTATTGATTTTAGTCTTGAACGTACTGAACAATTAAGCCTCCAAAGCTCTCCGCAGCAGAGAATTCCAAATATTCATCACCCTCTGAGTGAAAAAAATCATGCTCATCTCAGTCCTAAATGGCCTGCCCCTTATTCTGAGACTGTGTCCTCTGGTTCTAGACCCTTCAGCCAAGGGAAACACCCTTCCTGCATTTACCATGTCAAGCCTTGTAAGAATATTGTATGCTTGAATGAGATCACCTCTCATTCTTCTAAACTCCAGGAATAAAGGCCAAGTCTATAATCTTCCCTCATAGGATAATCCCTCCATCCCAGGAGTTAATTTAGTGAACATTTATTGTGCTCCATCTATGGCAAGAGTATCTTTCTTTTACCTTCATTGACCTTTTCCGTTACCTCTTAAAAAAACTCCAGCAAGTTAGTGAAACACAATTTCCCTTTAGAAATCCATGTTGGCTCTTCTTTATCAACCCATATTTTTCCATGTGACTACTAATTCTATCCTGAATATCATCTGCAAACTTGAATCCCACATTCAAACCATTGATATATATTGTGAATAGCTGGGGCCCAAGCACTGATCCTTGTGGTACCCCACTAGTCAACCTGAAAATGACCCATTTATTTAGTCTGTTAACCAGTTCTCAATCCATGCCAGTATATTACCCCCAATCCCATGTGCTCTAATTTTGTTTACTAGTCACTTGGGTGGGAGCTTATCAAATGCTTTCTGAAAATCTAAAGTATCTTTGAAAAGAGAGGGGATGGTGCAGTAAGCCTTTAAGTTATAGGAGCATGACATCACTAGGAAGGAAGTCTGTCATGCAATCCAGCCTTAATTTCACTTTTGCTTTTAAACAGAGTACACACAGATAGCACTGCTACTGATGTGTCTTCAATCTTTCCATCTTTGTATAAATGTTCCCATGCACCTACTCTCAATAAATGAACCCACAACATGTTTACCCAATCCCTTATGAGTGATTGGTGCCTTTATATCATTATAAAAACCATAACACGGCTAAATTGATAGCACTCTCACCTCTGAGTCAGAAAGTTTTGAGCTCTAATCCCATTCCTGTATTTGAGCACAATAACCTGTGCTGATGCTTGAATGCAGTACAGCCTTGGAACCATATTGTTGTTCCTGCACTGTCACTGAGCCAAAAACCTGCAGCCACCTTCCTAACAGCACTTTGGGTGCACCTATACAACATGGACTGCAGCAGTTCAAGAAGACAGCTTCTCAAGAGAAATTAAGGATAGGCAAGAAATGCTGGGTTTGCCAGCAATGTTCATATCCCATGAAAGAATGAAACAAAAAAGGTGCAGCACTGTCAGAGATGCTGCCTCTTAGGCGGCTGAAAAAGAGCCCATTGCTTTATTTCAAAGAACAGGGAGGTTATTCATGGTATCCTTGCAAATATTTATCCTTCAATCAACATTTCAAAAACAAATTATCTCTTCATTATTACATTGTTGTTTATGAGAGATTGCTATGGACAAATTGGTTACTGTGTTTCCTACACTACAGCAGTGACTACATTTCATAAGTACTTCATTATCTGCAGAGTGCTTTGGGATGTCCTGTGGTTGTGAAACATGCTTTATACATGCAGGTCTTTCTTACTTGTTAACTTGAGACAAAGTTTGTTTTGAAATAATTATTATTTTTCTATCAGAACTATTTAAGATCAATATGGTCCATTTCAATTGGATCCTTTGTTCAAAGTAACTTTACCAGTTAAAAAATGAAGTAAGACTTGTTGGAGAAAAAACATTCTACAAGGCAAAGGCAACACCACCAACAATTCACCAAGAAAATCCATTTAAATCCATTGCTTTGTATGTTATTGAAGTAATGAAAAAACTTCCAGGTTTGATTTCTGGTCTGATGGAATGGCACTTTCTTGAGTTTCCTACCAGGGCACTAAATGAGGATCGTGCTAGACTCTGCTGGAGCTCTATCCTAATGCTTCTGCTTAATTATCTCAAAATTTACTTCTCGGCAACAGGAACCAAAATCTTAGGTAGTGGCTGTGGCAATGAAAGCACAGATGGTCTATAAAAGGGTTAGTGCATGGCAGTTCGCCTCAGACCCTTGGAGAGTAGTGTGGCAGTTTGCCATAAAGAAAGGTTGCAGAACTGAAATGATGAAATGCAGATTCACTGAATCCTGGCAGCAGCTAATCAAACTGATTGGAATAATGATAGCCAAATAAACAGGCCAACAGACTGGAAGGATGAGAAAGAAAAAAACATGGCTGAACATACAAAGGTATGAAAACAGAGAGAACTGGAATGAAACAAACTCAGGAAAGGGCTCGATTGAGAGAGACTAGGAGAGGATGTAAAATTTAGTTGAAGTACTTGTCACTGATTTAATGGCAAGAAAGCCAACCCCTCAAAGCCTCATCAATGTTGGATGAGCCATTAACTTGGTAAAATTCTTCAAAATCTGGTTCATATTTCTCGAGAACTCTAATGATTTTTGTGTAGCCTAGGCATTTATTCATATGGTATCCAAGTCAACCCAACTTAAGTGGCAATTCATGAAGCTATGAAACATAGCCAAATAAAAAACAGTTGATATTGATAAGACAACCATCATATTGCTCACAACATCCTACTCCCACTTACCAGACAGCCCTCAGGTCTGTCCATGAGTCAGTCGACATTCAGGACTGGAGGGTGGCAAAACTTGCTGCCTTCAGAAAAGGAAACATTGATAAGCCAGGAAATTGTAGTCAGTCAATCTTACTTTAATTGCTGTTAAATTCCAAGTTTGAGATTTCTTTTTTTTGCAGTCTCTAGCCTTCATTAAAATAAATGGAATGAAAATTCTTCGGAAGCAAGCACAGAAGCTGCAAACCCTGGCCCTGGAGTCCAAAATACAGATGAATTTACAAAAGTCTCAGAGAAATATTAACTGTTCAGGGCCAGTTGGCATAGATCTCTAAAACACTGTAGAATTATTTGAAGGGATAACAGGGAAGATAGATAAATGGTTTGTGGCTTACTAGGTTTTTAAAATGCATTTGATAAGAAACCACATAAATAAATTTATAGAAAAGATAGCGTAATGTTATTAAGGGAAAGATAGCCAAATGGATTGAGAGATGGTCGGGGGTGAAAAGGGTAGGGAAAAAGAACATTTGTCAGACTGGAACGCTGTTGTGTGTGCTGTCCCACTGCAATCTGTTCCTTTTTAATTCGAAAATCAGAAGAGTATTGGAGTAATATTTGTAATGTGCCTGTGCATTAATAGCTTTATGTTGGCTTTATAACACCATTCAGCAAGTTATCTGGTAGTTTCAGCGACATGCTAAAACAAAAGTACTATAACATAAGGTGTACAAGGTGTTAGCTCAATTCAATAGCAGGATGAGCCAAAAAGGAAAATGATTGAAGGCAAAATTGGAAACCAGAATCTATGTATAACAGAAGAAAAATTTTAGCCTAGTTAAACGCAACACAAGCAAGGCATCTTTTTAGTGCTGTATTTTGAATCTTGACTGTATGCGCTGCTGAAATATGAAATGCATTAAAGGACATGAAAGGTTGTATGAGATCTTAACCTAAATAAATAGAAAATTTTGAACAGTTCAAGGGGTAATACTTTATGGTAAGACATCTACCCTGGTATACCGTAGTGTTGGGTCTTCTAACATTTTCAGGCTCATAAAATGTGCTTTCTTCTCACACATCTGTTTCCAGGTCATGTACTTACTATTCAGAAGTGCTGAAGAAGTGCTAAACAGTGCAATTGCTGTCAGATCCACCTAACGTGGCACACATTCATTTTGAAAACCATCGATCAAGTGATTAAGTCTTACGTCACTCCATCACTTTTCCAAAGGCTCTATTTGATACCTTAACATTGGTTTACTTTTCCCTTGTTTCTTCCCTATCATTTATTTCCCCTTCCATTCACTTTTGGAAAGGCAGATTGAGAGAGTGGTTAATAAAGCCTACAGTATCCTAGGCTTTATTAATAGACGCATACAACACAACAGCAAGGAGGTTATGTTGAGCTCATATAAGACACCACTTAGACCTCAGCTGGAGTACTGTGCACAGTTCTGGTCACCACGTTTAGGCAGGATGTAAAGGCATTGGAGAAAGTGCAGAAAAATTATGAGAGTGATTCCAAGGATGAGAAACCCTGATTATGAAGATAGATTGGAGGAGTTGGGACTCTTTTCCCTGGAGAAAAGAAGGCTGAGAGGAGATTTGATAGAAGTATTCTAAATCATGAGGACCCTGGACAGGGTAGATAGGAAAAACTGTCCCCATTAGCGGAAGCCTTGAGAACCAGAGTGCACAGATTTAAGGAAATTGGTAAAAATGCAAAAGCAATATGAGAAAAATGTTTTCACACAAGGAGTGGTTAGGCTCTGGAATGCATTACCTGAGAATGTGTTGGAGGCAGGTTCAATCAAGGCATTCAAGAAGGAATTAGATGATCATTAGAAAAGAAACAAACTGCAGGGTTACAGGGAGAAGGCAAGAGAATTACACTAGGTGGAATGCTCATTTAGAGAGCCAGTGCCAACACAATGGGCTGAATGGCCTCCTTCTGCACTCTAACAATTCTGTGATTCTGCGATTCTGTACTAAAAAAACCTTAAGAAAGACTGGAATTTTTTTTGTCTCCTTATGTGGCCACTTACCTTTAAATTACCACAACCTGTTAAATGTTCCTAAAAGCCCTTTTTTGTGTGAATATAATGGCCATGCATTGAATATACTTGCTTGGGAAAATGTGCATAGGGAGTGTAAACCAAATATAGAAATCAGCTGCTTTCTGCAGAACGTGTTTCTTCACAGATTCTGTCTGAACTGCTGAGTGTTTTCCAGCGTTTTCTATTTTTATTATAAAAATGAGTTGACCTTGCGTGACATGTTGTGGTCTCACTGACACTCTGAAGGGAATACACAGTTAATCTTCACAGACACTATCAGTCACTATCATCTGTATCACCAATACCATGTAATTACCAATTTTACCAACATAACCCACATTTAAAACCTAGTACTTATTTATCTAGTGCTATATATACATGTATACCCCATATAATCAACAGTTGAGTTTTCTCACAAATCATCGCCATTTTCTAAATGAATTGAAGTAGATATTTAGGTCAGACAAATTATCAGATTTTTCATGATTATCATTAGCATCCCAGGTGCATTCTCGTTCCAGATGTTTGCTTTGCACAATTGTGGTTTCAGATTGTATCTAGTGCCAAGACTAAAATCTGTAACCAAATATATAACAATGTTTAACAATTCTGCATGAATTGTTAGAAATTGGAAATATGAACATATATATTTAGATGTAGTAATTGTAAGTTAAACCTTTCATATTGTTAAGGGGATCATTCATACTGTTATGGGGATCATGTGACTGCATAGGCGAATCAGCCCTAAGCGTGGGTAATCTTCGGGGTGGAGCTTTCTAGCTTTGGTCACGGAGCAAGTATGTAGCTTCATCAGGAGCTCTGTAAATAAAGTTGACTGTTTCTTACAAGAAACCCGTTCTGCACTCCAAGCTTATTACAATTGGTTATGTTGAGCTCGTATAAGACACTAGTTAGACCTCAGCTGGAGTACTGTGCACAGTTCTGGGCACCACATTTTAGGCAGGATGTAAAGGCATTGGAGAAAGTGCAGAAAAAGTATGAGAGTGATTCCAGGGATGAGAAATTCTGGTTATGAAGATAGATTGGAGAAGTTGGGACTCTTTTCCTTGGAGAAAAGAAGGCTGAGAGGAGATTTGAAAGAAGTATTCAGAGGATTAAGAGGATAAATAGCTTCAGTGCTGCACCTCACCTCTTGAATGTATATATTTCGACTTTTAAAGGGAAAGGGAAAAAAGTATACTCACCAGCAATGCCACTCTTCAGCAGAATTGACCTGTACAACTCAACTGTCGAGGACTGGAATCAGTACATAGAGTGCCAAGGTTTCTACTTTGTGGCTAATGAAATAACTGTGGAGGAGAAACAGAAGGCAATTCTCCTAAGTGTCTGTGGGAGTAGAAAGTATAACCTAACCCGTAGTTTGATGGCTCAAATGTGCCAAATTCCAGAACCTTCACTGAGCTCGTAGACCCCATGAAGGGGCAGTTTCAACCTAAACCTTTGGTGATCATACAAAGATTCAAGTTCAACTCTCAAGTAAGGACCCCCTGTGAGTTGCTCGCAATGTACATCGCGAATTTAAAACAGTTAACTGAGCACTGTGACTTCAGTGATATTTTAAATGACATGTTGCGAGACATTTGGTGTGCGGCATAAATGATGACGCCATTCAGTGCCGTTTTCTTGCAGAAGTTGATATAGACCTGAGGCATGCCATGGGGATGGCACTAACGATGGAGGTTGCTGATAGGGAATCACAGACTTTGCAGAGTGTGCAACATGGCTCCAGTCTGCAGTTAGGGTGGGAACCCTGCCTCCACCCATGTCATGAAAACCAGGGAGGTTACTGTGAGGTTACAGCTCCTACCGCTAGAAAAACAAAAAGCAATGCTGGAAGCAGCTCACCAGTAATTCAGATATTAAAGTGTTACCGATGTGGGGGTAATCATGTACCCGAAACCTGCAGATTTAAAGAGGCAGAATGCCACTACTGTCACAAACAATGCAGGGCAAGATCAAGTCAACCATTCACACAGCAAGTCAAGTTAAATGAAATGCACAATATAGATGAGCCAGAAGCTGGTAACACTGACATCTATTCCCTACACAATCTGAAGGCCAGGAAAATTGAACCAATCATTGTTAGCCTTCAAGTAAATGGAAAGCATCTGGTCATGGAGGTTGACACAGGAGCATCAGCCACAGTGATGGGAGAACATATCTTTAAATACCTCAGAGAAGGTGCCCAGCCATTGAGTTTGGAGCAAACTACAGCTCAGCTAAGGACATATACTGGAGAGGCAATATAGGTGAAAGACATTGCTGCCAGTATTTGTTATAACAGGAGAAGGACCTAGCCTTCTGGGCCGTGATTGGTTGAAAGGAATTAAACTCAACTTGTCAAGAAATTTTCAAGTCCAATTAGGAAGAAGTCCTGAGTTGACAGAGAATATGATGGTGTCTTTTGGAATGTGATAAAAGAACTAAAGGACCTTCGCCGGATGCAAAGATCCCTCAGGTCAGAGTTGGTTCCACGGGAAAATCATGAAAAGAAGCTAAATAAATGCAGTGCCACTCTGGACCAACTGAAGAAACAGTTGGCAGAAAAAAACTCGACAATGTTCAATGTTCCAGGAGGAAGCCAAAAGATATAAAAAAAGGAGACAGAAGAACTGAAGAATCAGTTGATTGCGACAAAAGAGGCATTAGAAGGAAAAGTCATGCAACTTTCCAAGATGCCAATGGGTAGCTCAACCCCTGAACTGAACCAAGTTAAGATTTCACCAGAAAAAATTCTGGCCGACTGTGAAATCAAAATGAAGGCTGAGACAAAGCCCTGTGGCAAATACAAGAAGCAAAAAACAGAAACCAAACCTGATAAGTCAAGAAACTTTTACACTAGTTGTGTTTGCCAAGTACACTATGACCAGTCTAAGGAATTGATACTCACGTGTGATGCATCTCCCTACAGAGTGGGAGCAGTATTTCTCAAAGATGTATCCAGAATCATCTCTGAAAAAGAGGGCTTATCTATCAAATTTGGAGTAAAGAAGTTCCATTGATATTTGCATGGTCGACACTTCACCATAGTGTCAAATTACAAGCCACTGTAGGGTTTGTTTAGTGAAGATAAGGCAATCCCACCCATAGCCTCTGCTACAATACAAAGATGGGCTTTAATTTTGTCGGCATATGAGTATATTTTTATGCACCATCCGGGTGTGCATATAGCAAATGTAGATGCCTTCAGTTGTCTTCCTTTGCTAGATAGCATTACACATGCTCCAGTACCTCAAGAGGTAGTACTTGTCTTGAATTTCCTGGACTCCTCACCAGTCTGCGTGAAACAGATAAATCATTGGACAAACCGGGATCCAATTTTACCAAGAGTCCATGAACAGGTATTGCAAGTCTATGAAGAATTAAAACCATTCTATACCTGTAATTCTGAACTGAGTTGTCAAGATGGTATCTTGTTATGGGGAGCAAGAATCGTCATCCCTTTGCAAGGAAGAGAAACACTATTGACAGAGCTTCATCGTGCACATCCTGGTATTCTGAAAATGAAGATACTCGCATGAAATTATATCTGGGGGCCAGATATAGACAGAGATATAGAAAAAATGGTTAAATAGTGTCTCCAGTGCCAGCAACAGCAGAAATTGCCCATTTCGGCTCCCCGGCATCTTTGTGAGTGGCCTGGTTGACCCTGGATTAGGCTACCTATAGACTATGTAGGTACCATGTTTCTTGTGATTATCGATGCACATTCAAAGTAGATGGATGTGTATGAAGTGAGACCACCTACATCGTGCGCAGTTATTAAAAAGCTGCACCAATGTTTCAGTGTACATGGTCTACCAGAAGTTATTGTGTCAGATAATTGTGCTGCTTTCATTAGCACTGAATTCCAAAGATTCGTGAACCTAAATGGGATTAAGCACTTCAGAACAGCACCGTATCATGCCTCACCCAATGGGTTAGCAGAAAGAACAGTACAAACCTTTAAAACAGGCATGAAGAAACTATCCAAAGGAACATTAGAAACATGAATTTCAAGATTTGTGTTCAACTATCACCTAATCCCTTGTGCAATTATAGGTTCAACACCTTTTGAATTGCTAATGAAGCATCGACTTTGTACAAGATTAAGTCTAGTATTCCTAATTTAGAGGGGGAGGTGGAGAAAAACCAGAGTAGTCAGAAAAGTGAATCATGGGCCTGGATTTTTCCTATGGCAGGTGGGCTGGGTGGGAGCGGACAGGGGCAGGCACCGAGCCAATCACCGCCCGCGATCAGCCGCGCACCGCCATTTTACACTGGTGGCCCGAATGCACGGCCGGTAGCGCTCAGCGTTACCTGTGTGGCAGGGGGAGGTGGGAGAGTCGGGGCCTGCGCTCTTTCGTGCATGTGTGCGAAAGAGCACAACAATCTCCCTGAGGCACCAAGCTCCCTCAGGGGAAAAAATTAAAGAATCGAGTTTAAAATTTATTCAAACATGGCCCCTCGTGTGACTGTGTCACATGAGTTGGGGCATGTTTGGAAAGGTGGGAAAATTTATTTGTTTTATAAAAGCATCAGGTAACCTCATGCCACCTGTGGATGAGGTTTCCTGAAAAACGCAAAGGCCGCTTGGGCTTTTCGCCTGTCTGCCAACCTTAAGGTTGGACGGGCAGTGTTCTTAACTGCTTTAATTGATCTCTTAATGGCCTTAATAGGCCGTTGACATTTCAGCGGGCACGCTGCTGACTCCGGCACATGCCCGCCGAACGAAATATTGCAATGACGTGTGATGATGCCGGGATGCACGCCCGACATTATCGCACATCATTTTACACGTCAGCGTGTCAGGCCCGCTCCCGCACACCGACCAGAAGATTCAGCCCACAATGTTCACAGTAACGGCCAAGAATTTACTATGAGAGAGATTGTTTTTGTATGAAACTTTGCAACTGGACTGAGATGGATTCCTGGTACAATCGCCTCTGAAACAGGAATGTTGTCACATCAAGTGGAAGTGGAAAACAGGATTGTTAGCAAACACGTGGATCATCTCAGAGGTCAAGACATGCTCCAACAACCAACTAATCCACCTGAAATCAAAGTTGAACCTTTGATCACTGAGGTGCCAGATTGACAAAGAATAGACATACCTGATGTCTCTATTGAAAGGAAATAATTCTGAACTGCCAGTGTCTAAAGATGTTCCAGATGCAGCAGTACCCAGCCAAGTCAATCCCATGTAAGAATCACAGGTTGTAGAGTTGCGTCGCTCTACCCAAATCAGAAAACCTCCTCAAAGAGTAAATCTATAATTGCATGAACTGTACATATTAGCATATGATTTGGGTTAAAATATTTTTGTAGACAAGAGTTGTAAAACAAAATTAAAGGTGGGGGGGGGATATAGTAATTGTAAATTAAAACTTTCATACTGTTATGGGGATCATGGCCAAGATTTTCCATTCGTCGGATGGGCTTGGCGGGAACGGGCAGGGGCAGGCACGGAGCTGACCACCGCCTGTGGGTGGACCAATTAAGGCCTGCCCAGCGTGGATCGCAAGCGGTAGCGCTGACGCTACCTGTGCGGATGGGGGGAGGAGGGAGAGTCAGGCCCAGTGTTCTTTCGCGGATGTGCACGAAAGAGCGCTTCAATTTCCCTGAGGCACGGAGCTGCATCAGGGGAGATTGAAGCACTTTTTAAAAATATAAATAAATGCAATAAAAATTTAATGAAACATATCCCCTCACATGTGACTGTGTCACATGAGATGGGACATGTTTTTATTTAATTCGTAAAAACTTTAGGAAACCTCATCCCACTCGTGGATGAGGTTTCCTAAAAAACGTAAAGGCCGCTTGGCTTTTTCACCTCACCGCCAACCATAAGGTTGGACGGGCAGCGTGAAGTTCAGGTTAATTACCTGGTTAATGGCCTTAATAGGCCTATCAACTATCGGCGGGCGCACAGCCGACTTGGCGTGCATCTGCCGAACGAAATATCGCGCGACTTTGCGATGACATTGGGACATACGCCCGACGTGTGAAGTGCCCGCACACCAAATTGAAAATTCTGCCCCATGTGACTGTATAGATGAATCAGCCCTAACCGTGGGTAATCTTAGGGGCGGAGGTTTATAGCTTAGTCTTGGAACAAGTATGTAGCTTCATCAGGAGCTCTGTAAATAAAGTTTACTGTGTCCTACAAGAAACTTGCCCTGAACTCCAAGTTTATTACATTAGTAGTCAGCCTGTAATAGATAAAGGAATAGGTTAGTGTTGTAAGTTTTATCTTACCGGAAACTGCTTAGAGTTTTGATTCACTGGAAGCAAAAGCTAATGAAATGATTATTCTTAGGTGATGATAGCATTACCCAGCCCAGAAAGGGGCCATATTCAGATGAGGCATCTGCAACAGTGGGGGAACAACTGGATAACTGGTTAAAACAAATAACCACATTTCTAAGTTATGTTAGGATTTTCAGTTAACCTTTTCTAATTAAGATGCTTGCTGAAATGTGAAAGTTAATTAGTATGTAGGAATAGAATAGGAATGACTTTACTATGGTTTAATAGTCTGATAAGAAATAAGAATGGTTGAACTGGATAGCCATTTTTTATATTCGTACATGGGATATGGGTGTCACAGAGCTAGGCCAGCATTTATTGCCCATCCCTAATTGCCCTTGTTCACAGTCAACCACATTGCTGTGGGCCTTGACTCACACCTAGACCAGATCAGGTAAGGACAGTAGATTTCCTTCCCTAAAGGACATTAGTGAACCAGATGGGTTTTTACAACAATCAGCAATGGTTTCATGGTCATCATCAGTCTTTTAATTCCATATTTTTATTGAACTCAAATTGCACCATCTGCAGTGGTGGGATTTAAACCCGGGTCGCTAGAGCATTACCCTGGGCTTCTGGAATACTAGTCCAGTAACAATAGCACTGCACCACTGCCTCCCCCTGAACAGCTTATTAACAGATGGTATGAACAGATCTGGGCATAAAAAATGAAGGGTCTGAAGTTAATTTGAAGGCCAGAGATGGAATATTTTGAGGGATCTGCAGAACTAATCATAGGAAACAGCCTCGGATAAGATTAGGGAAGATTAGGTAAAAACTGGTTAATCAGCGCAAAAAGTATGTGCAAAGACTGTAGAACCTCCTGGCAGGTGGATAACATAAGGGTGACTTTTACCCCATGGCTTAAACAAAGAATTTAACGTACTAATGGGCAATTTGTAGTAAGAGGAATATTTTGGAGGATAATAACAATATAACACCCAGGTCCATACCCGAAAAAAAGTTAGAAAGGATAAGCTTGTGAAGGAAGCCATTGCAATGGACAGTGGCGAAAAACTTCTAAAAGTAGATCTGTGCTAACACTCTTGGGTAGTTTCGGAAGTCATGAAGCTGTGATGTACTGAAAAGGAAAAAGAAAGAAGAAGAAAGCTGTTTGTGCATGCCAGCTGTCCTGCCCAACCTGGGCCAGTACTTGCTATTGTCAGGGTCAAATGTTATTGCTGTATATCTAATGGGTGGAATTTTACGGTAGCGGGATTTTATGTTCCCGCTGAAGTCAATGGAGGTTAGAAATGCTCGTCGCATTTTATGGTCCTGTCCCTGCCGCGACAAGGCCATAAAATTCCGGCCAATGTGTTATATCCCAACTCAAATGCTGATTAAACTCAACATAACCACCATATTGGTTGTAGTTGATTCTGATTTAGAAAATTGATAACAACAACTCATTAGGCAGAATTTTCTGTCTGCTGGGTGGGCGGGCCCGACCCAATCTCTGGTGGGCGGAGAGCTATTTAACGTGGGCGGGGCAAGTAAGGCCCGCCCAGCATGACATCTGCCGGGAAGCGCTATGCGCTCCCTGTGCGGGCGAGGGAAATTCCCCAAAAGCGAGAGTGTGCTCTTTGGCACATGCGCACAAAAAAGCGCACATCTCCCTAAGGCTCAGTGCTGCCTCAGGGAGATCGCTGACACTTTTAAAAATAGAAAAAAAAATCCTTAACATGTCCTCCTCATGTGACAATGTCACATGAGATGGGACATATTCATTAATTACACTAAAACTTTATTAAACTTTTTAAATCTCTACATGAAACCTCATCCCGCCGGTGGATGAGGTTTCATGTTTTTTCTGTTCCTCACCGGGGCTCCTGGCCTGCCCACCAACCTTAAGGTTGGACGGGCAGGTCCTTTAATTGTTTCAATGATCCTGTCAATAGCCTCAGTTGGCCATTGACAGGTCAGCGGGTACACAGCTGATTTGGCTGCGCCCCCGCCTTCCTGAAAATTTAAATGGGGCGGGATGACGTTGGAGGGAACCCCCGAGGTCATCCCGCATCATTTTACGCATCGGCGAGAGGGCCCCGCCCCCTGCTCACCAACGGCAAAATTCAGCCCATTGTGTTTAAATTAAAATCACTTTAGAATCTCCTGAAATTAGGAGGGGAGAACGTAAGAAAAAATGCATCTACCTGAATATCGCCCTACTGGAATACCCTCAATTTCTTTCAGAAAGATGCTGGCATTGGAAACTGTAGAGTATGAAGGACTTGTATGGTGAATGATAAGTGGAGTTCCCCTATACTTCTGAAATCAGTGTAAGAGTATATCTGTAACAACAGAGAAAGAGATCAGTTTATTTTGCTGCAGAACAATCTGTGTAACTGTCTATTCCACAACAGCCTTTCCATCTCTGTTGCTGTTTTAGGGCTTCAGGAAAGTCTCTGCGACAGAATAGGAAATCAAACTGGGAAGGAAGTAAACATCAAACCTCTCCAATAATCCTGCTCCACTATTTTTTTTTCAATTTCTTACCTGTTCCCGCCTATACCTCCTGTTATTTGCTTTATGCATCATTTTTTTCAACAAAACACCACCCTTGACCCCTTCCAATTTTACATCCCAGACAACTTCTTCTCCTTTTGCCTTCACGGGCTGGAGACTGTTTTTGATGAACTTGTGACCTTGTTCTGCTCCAACCTTGGTATTCCCTGCTGCACCCATCACAGCAGCCATCATTTGTTCTCCTACAATCTCCTGCTTCTAGATAGTTCAATACGTGAAACCTGAAAAGCCTTCTCTCCATCCTACTTTCATTTCCCTGCTCCCCGTCCACACCGCCCCTCACTAAACTGATGGTTCACTGATAGCATGCTTGCTCTGTGTTATCATCTACACTGTTCACTCCATCACAATCAAGCCCTTCTGCATTAAAGACCTGAGCCAACTGACAACTTGTCAATGACAGATACCTGCCTCTTGAGCAGTGATTTCTTCTTCCTCATCAAAAGGTGCCCCAATCAAACTACAGTAATAGTGGATCTCATTGTCAAATCCCATGTCTCCTATTTGTCAGGCATCTACTCCTCATTTGCGCACTTGACCCTTTCATTTAAAACCTTAGTCATCTTTAAAATCTCAAGCCCAATGGAGACTTACTCATTGAGACCTCCTACCTTCACTAATTTCTTAGGCTTTGCACTGCCTGCTTGGTGACTTCCACATTCACTTTAATTTCCTGTGCTCCCATTTCTCTGCTTCTTAATTTCCTCTGTTTTCCCATAATCTTAGACAGTAACTTTCCCATCCATGTCCAAGCCACCTCTTCAATCTTCCTAACTCTCCACTTGTGAGGTGTCAATGCTTGATGTGGCCATCTTTGAACACATTTTCATTTCCTTCACCATTGCATCCCTCTGCCACAAAGACCATTATCCTTTATCCTCTACCCCTGAAAAATAGTTGATCTTCAGCTACCTCAGAGTTTTTCTCTAACTTGCAGCTCGCTGAATCTGGCCATCATGATTTAAGTACTGCTTTTAACCTGCTAACCAACCCCTAATCTTCAATGCCCTTATTTGTAGTAAGTTAGAGGGCATCTCAAACTCTATAGTCTTTCCTTGATACAGTTCTCACTTTTGCAATGTAAAGTTTGCAGACTGCAGACAAGATAATACAATTCTCAATTGGCCTATGGCATTCCCAGCAGTGATAGTACAAGTAAACTTTCAGATTTTACACAAAATGTTTTTCTAGCATAAATTATATAGTATAATAACATCTTGGAGAATGTTATAGACTAGAATTCAAATCATGTGACATTCCTGAATTACCTAAAGTTCACTCTAAATTACTTGATTAGAATGCAGCTCTTAATTTGATTGCAGAGTTTTCATGCCCTTCCAAATTATTTTTAGTGTATGTGAGTATGCAACTATCTTTCGATTCATATTTACCATGTTTTAATGTGGCATTTAAATACTTCAAAACATCCATCAACTGCAACTGAAAATTCATTTGTAAAGTATGTTGGGGCAAGTGCAATAAAGTTTATCCTTATTTGATAGATATTTAATATGACATCACACACACTTCAGCATCACTAAAAGATATACAAAACTCAAATATCATGGTGAAACTAGACTGTACACAAGAATCTTTGTGACACAAATATAACATACTTTCTTTAAAACAAGGAATAATACCAGATTGTCACACAAAACCCGTTGATGCTCGTAATTTGCATTCCCATTCTTTTAGAAATACTTATGAGGAAGAAAAATGTATTGTTATTTTGAAAGCTTCTTGTTACAAAATCATCTTCAAGTTTTTTAAATTGAAATAGTTTGATGTAACACAAGGCTAGAATTTAGTTTTGTTGTTCTACACAATATTCTAGACGTAGCGTGTTTTAGATTTGTAATTGTCACTTATATTTTGTTGAACAGCCTTGGAATCGATGCTATGAAGAGTTTTTCAAGAATTGTTTGATTATCTGTTCACTTTGCATTTTACCGTTTTGTTTTGAAAATCCATTTGCAGAATCTGCTCAGCAGTTTAATTATTTTTGCCTTTTGGTTACCTTTCTTTGTTCTTAAAATATAATTAAGGAGTGTTTGGGCCCTTGGACAATGAGGACAAGGGAGACCTATCATGTTTCTGGGAGGGAGGAGAAGATGGGTTCTCCTCCCTCCCAGAAACATGATAGGGTCCCCCTTGTCCTCACTTATCACCCCACCATCCTCCGCATTCAAAGGATCATCCCCCGTCATTTCCGCCAACTCCAGCATGATGCCACCACCAAACACATCTTCCCTTCACCCCCGCAGGCGGCATTCTGTAGGGAGCATTCCCTCCGTGACACCCTGGTCCACTCCTCCATCACCCCCTACACCTCAACCCCCTCCCACAGCACCTTCCCATGCAACCGCAGAAGATGCAACACCTGCCCCTTCACTTCCCCTCTCCTCACCGTCCAAGGGCCCAAACACTCATTTCAAGTGAAGCAGCATTTCACTTGCACTTTCCTCAAGTTAGTCTACTGCATTTGTTGCTCCCAATGCGGTTTCCTCTACATTGGAGAGACCAAACGCAGACTGGGTGACCGCTTTGCAGAACACCTTCGGTCTGTTCGCAAGCATTACCCAGACCTCCCTGTCGCTTGCCATTTCAACACTCCACCCTGCTCTCATGCCCACATGTCTGTCCTTGGCCTGCTGCATTGTTCCAGTGAAGCTCAACGCAAACTGGAGGAACAGCACCTCATCTTCCGACTAGGCACTTTACAGCCTTCCGGACTGAATATTGAATTTAACAACTTTAGATCATGACCTCTCTCCTCCATCCCCACCCCCTTTCCGATTTTCCCCCTCCTTTTTGTTTTTTCCAATAATTTATATAGATTTTTCTTTTCCCACCTATTTCCATTATTTTTAAATGTATTTCCATCCATTGTTTTATCTCTACCTAAAGGCTAAAAGCCTTTTTCGATTCCTTCACCCCACCCCACCCCCACTAGGGCTATCTGTACCTTGCTTGTCCTGCTTTCTACCCTTAATTAGGACATTCCTTTAGATAATATCACCACCTTCAACACCTCTTTGTCCTTTTGTCTGTGACATCTTTTGGTTATCTCCACCTATCACTGGCCCTCTACCTAGCTCTTCTTGTCCCAACCACCCCACCCCCCCACCCTTAAACCAGCTTATATTTCACCCCTTTTCTATTTTTAATTAGTTCTGTTGAAGAGTCATGTGGACACGAAACGTCAACTGTGTTCCTCTCCACTGATGCTGCCAGAGCTGCTGAGTTTTTCCAGGTATTTTTGTTTTTGTTTTTGTTTTGGATTTCCAGCATCCGCAGATCTTTGCTTTTATAAACATGTCAGAGAAACTGTTTTGGAAAGTGGCATCATCAGAACAGATGCGACGGAGGTGAAGAATAGGATGGAGTCCTTACAGGAAGCAGGGTGTAAGGAGTGCAGTCATGGTAGCTGTGGGAGTCGGTAGGCTTGTAATGAATATTGGTGGACAGTCTATCACCAGAAATTGAGACAGAGAGATCAAGGAAGGGGAGGGAAGTGTCAGTGATGGACCATGTGAAAATGATGGAGTGATGGAAATTGGAAGCAAAATTAATAAATTTTTCCAGGTCCAGATGAGAGCATGAAGCGGCCCCGAAGCAGTCATCGATATACCAGAGAAAGAGTTGTGGGTGGCGGCCTGAGTAGAACTGGAACAAGGATTGTTCCACATACCCAATAAAGAGGCAGGCATAACTGGGGCCCATGCGGGTACCCATAGCCACACCTTTTATTTGGAGGAAGTGAGACAAGTTTAAGTAGAAATTGTTCAGCGAGAGAGCAATTTCAGCCAGACGGAAGAGAATAGTGGTGGATGGGGATTGTTCGGGCCTCTCTTTGAGGAAGAAGCGGAGAGCCCTCAGACCATCCCATTGGGGGATGGAGGTGTAGAGGGATTGGACGTCCATGGTGAAGAGGAGGTGTTTGGGACCAGGGAACTGGAAATTGTTGATATGATGTATGGCGTCAGAGGAGTCGTGGATCTAGGTGGGAAAAGACTGGACAAGGGGAGAGAGAATGGAATCAAGATAGCAAGAAATGAGTTCTGTGGGGCAGGTACAGGCTAACACAATCGATCTGCCGGGACAGTCCTGTTGTGGATTTTGGGGAGGAGGTAGAAGTGGGCTGGCCAATGTTTGGAGACTATGAGGTTGGAAGCTGTGAAAGGAAGATCTCCAGAGGAGATGAGGTCAGTAACAGTCCTGGAAACAATGGCTTGATGTTCAGTGGTGGGGTCAGCAATGCTTCTTCAAATGCCATATCTTACCAACTACCACTAGTCTCAACCACTGCTCATTTCACGTGGTGGACGCATTTTGGAGCTCTTAGCAATGGTACTCAAATGTTTTTGGTTGAAGGATTCCTTTTCAAATGGATTAGTAATCACAGACCCCCAATCTAAAATATAATACTATATAATACTCATAATACAAAAGTGCTGCAAGTATAATAATTTTTAAATGGTTATTTGGTGGTACAGAGTTTGAGTATTGCTGAAAAAAGAGACTCTTTTGTTGAAGGTTTTCATCTTGCACTCTCAGGACAATTTGCAAGAATACCAAATGGTAAAGGGAACAATAATTTATACTATGAGAAGAGAGTACTGATTGATTGGCAAATAGTGTCTGATTGCTAGAGGCGTTGCCATGGAGAATGCACTGGTTGATGGTGACTGACAGTTAACTACCAAGCATTATTTGTAATTTAAACCAGGTAGCTTGACACTGATTGGTCAATGAACCAGTGAATGGCTGTCACTTATTTTGTCTAGCTGAAACAGGCGCAATGTGTGTACATGTTCTTTCTGTCTGCAAAGAACAGGGTCCTGTGTATTAATATATGTAGCTTCTAGTATGTGCAAGTGCACCACACGGCAAGCCCGACTGACAATCTTAAATTGGTTGTCAGCTTAATTCTTAGCACACTGAGGATTGTTTAGCAAATGTGGTCCCATCACAGAATCACATCTAATGTTGGACACTGTGTTTTAAGTTTTGCAAGCATGGGCTGGTTGGGTGTGGTCTGTACCTTGCCCATTGTGAACAGCATAAGGGACATGGTGTTTGATACGATCAGCCAGTCTTTGGGATATACAGCCTACATACCTAGCATCACACTAGCACTGACATTCATATACCACGTTACTTATTTGTGTGATAGGCAGAATTTCTTTTTGGCTTGGTGGCAACATCCTGTTAGTAGCGAATACCACTCATGTTGCTATTGCATAGCAGCAGTGTGAAACAGCTAGTTTCATCTGTTGATCAAATTTTGGAGATACCTTGCCCTTCCAGGGTAACCTGATTATTACATTAGATGTGATTCCGCGATTGCTAAATAATCTTCCATGTGCTAAGAATTACACTATGACCACCAATTTAAGATTGTCAATTGTGCTCATAGTGTGGTGCACTTGCCTGTATTGGAAGCTACATGTATTAATAAGACCATAAGATATAGGAGAAGAAATTAGGCCATTCGGCCCATCGAGTCTGCTCCGCCATTCAATCATGGCTGATACGTTTCTCAGCCCCATTCTCCCGCCTTCTCCCCGTAACCTTTGATCCCCTTACCAATCAAGAACCTATCTATCTCAGTCTTTAATACACAGGGCCCTGTTCTTTGCAGACAGATAGAACATGTACACACATTGCACCTGTTTCAGCTGGACAAAATAAGTGACAGCTATTCACTGGCCCATTGACTGATCAGAGTCAAGCTGCCTGGTTTAAATTTCAAACAATTCTTGGCAAGTAACTGTCAGTCACCATCAACCAGTGCATTCTCCATGGCGACAATGTTTTTACCAATCAGATTCCACTTGCCAACCAATCAGCTCTCTCTTCTCATACTGTATAAATTATTGTTCCCTTTACATTTGGTATTCTTGCTAGCCAAAAAACTTTGACATAAAAGTCTCCTTTTTCAGCAATCTTTATTGTTATTTTAAAATACGGGTAATTACTTCGAATAACAATTTGAGGACTATTTCACTGTTGTAGATGGTGATGAAACAGGCCATTCAAACCAGAGATAAAGGATGAGTGTGACTGTACTAACATACTAGTGCATGCCAACTAAACAGCTTTTAATGTGGTTAATGATTGCCTCTTATTGGCATGCATGCCCATTCAGTTCACAGGTCACATCCAATACAAATTGCTATTGCCAAATCAGTATCAACAGCAGTGTCATACTATTTAGATGTTTAACAGGCTAAAAGTAGGTCACTATTTAATTTTTTTAAAAATTCCCATTAACAGACAAGCTTGCTGCTCTTAAATTCTCACTTGACCATGAGTTTATTTTACACACCTATGCAAACCCAACCCAGTTTCTCAGTGGTATTTAATCATCCTGAACTTACATTCTTGCAACATGTTGGAGATTTAAGTAAATCAAACTGACAGCTTTACCACGATTACAAGAATCAAACCAAGAAGTGATTAATATAAACAGAAACTGCTGGAAATACTCAGCAGGCCAGGCAACATTATAATAGCACTTGCTCACTGCATGAGTCTACATTGAATGCATCCAAGTATCACAGCAGTAGCTAACCTCCCATCCCCTCTTCAAAAGTAAATGTGAGACTCCGCTGAAAATTGTGGCAGCTAAGGCATCCATCATTGTGAAGAAAAACGAGAATGCGGGAGCTGCAGGGATGAACATCTTGTCAGCTATGGTACCTGTGAAGGTCTAACACTTCATTAATTTATACAAAGTGGGCAGCTTACCTTTTATTTTCTTCCTTCTCTTATCAAGGCCCCTCCATTCTGTTTATCTCTCTTTCTCTTGCCTGCCAGAGAGTTTATTTTGTGGGCCCCATGGAAAGTCTTCATGGACCCCAGGGATCCGTGGGCCCCAGCGCTCTAAGGGTACATGTGACACCCAAAAAACAGGCACAAATGATCCCAATTTCTTGCCCCTAATGTTGGAGAATCAGCAAAATAGTACCTGACATGGGGCACCAGCACAGATCTCAGGTTTTGCTGAAATAACACTCAGAAGTACAGTCATGACAAACAATTGTGTCTAATGTAACAGAACAGTTATCTGCCCCGTTCAAACTGACTCTCAGTAGGCCAAAAAAGCACGGCTTTTCATAGCCATCACAGTGTCATTTTTAAAAATTTAGTCATGCGATATGGACACCATTCACAAGATGAACGTTTAGTATCCCTTACTAATTACCCTAGAAGGTGGTGATGAGTTGACTTATTGAACCATTGCATTCCCTGTGGTGTAGATATACTCAGAGAGCTGTTAGTGAGTTCAGGATTTTGATGCCGCAATAGTGAGTTACTCGCTGCAGAATTCCCAATTTTTCCTGCTCTTGCAGCCACTGTACTTATGTATATTTGT
Organism: Cetorhinus maximus; assembly: GCF_964194155.1. Classification (NCBI taxonomy): domain Eukaryota; kingdom Metazoa; phylum Chordata; class Chondrichthyes; order Lamniformes; family Cetorhinidae; genus Cetorhinus; species Cetorhinus maximus. Next base: position 51,579,940 of record NC_135894.1, read on the forward strand.
CCAGTCGAATTTCTGGTGAATGGTGAACACCTAGAATGTTGACGTTTGGAGATTTGGCAATACTGATGCTGTTGAATGCCTAGGGGAGGTGGTTAGACTCTCGCTTGTTGGAGATGGTCATTGCATTTCACCTGTATGGTTCAAATGTTACTTGTCACTTATCAGCCCAAGACTGGGTGTTGTCCTGGTCTTGCTTCATGCAAGTACAGATTGCTTCATTACCTGCGACATTGCGAAGCAGATGTGGCAATAATATTTACAAGAACCATCTCATGACTCCAGATAAATAATTAATGCACCATTTCTAACCAGAAGTCATTAATTGAATTCTATCAACTGGCTACCTCACTTGATTGTCTCAGCACAGCCACAAAGCAGAACTAGGAAGTAAAAATATTGATTGACAGAACAGAAATCACTGTAATATCTAATCTACATTTCTACTTTGTTTTGACATTTTATTTCTATTGGGGCAGGTTTCTTTGGCAGGAGATGAATGGATGAGCGTACATGGTCGATAAGGTCAAATAGAGAATAATAGTAGACATTGTTCTTGCAGGGCCAGGACAATGGGATAAATGCTTTCAGCAATGCTTGGATTGGGTGCCCATGACATTTAACATTGATCTATTAGATTCAGCTGTCTTCCTGTCTGTAGCTCCAGTGCAGCAGATTATCTTCAGTCTCAGATTGCCATTGTCCTTATCAAAGATCAAAGACAACTTGAAATTTTGTTTCATTTATTATGTGGTGACTCCCTTTCTGCTAGCAAAATTGTACATAGGGCACTCCCGGAACGTCCAATCAGCAGAAACTTTGCTTCAGCATGCGAGTGATATGTTGTTTTTGTATCCTTTTGGGGGCATATTTCAATTTGGTTTCAGACATGGTTTGTGGATTTCAGACTGATGTCATGCGCCATGGGTCAAGAGTTTTGCCTTGTCTCAGGATGTATCCACTTTGCCATGATACTCCTTTAAATAGCTGAGGTAGCGTTGATTGGCAGAGGATAACTGTAGCTTTGTAGTTTCCAAGGTACCTCAAATCCACCTGCATGAATTGGTGCTGATATTCTCATACAACCTGTACGGCAACTGAATGAAACCCATCTCTTGGCGATGAGATCACTTGAAAATAATATTCTAAACCAACCTTCCTGCTGCTGGTAGATATCAGTTGGAAGAGTGATAAAGTCTTGGTAAGCAAGGCATCTGGAATCTGATGGATGTACTGGTCCACTGTAGAGTGATGGCCCATCTTGACACTTGAAAGGAAGCAGTTGGCCAGAATTTTACATTGATCGGGCAGGCATGCACACGACCCAAATGCACGTGAAATTGCGTAAAATCACGTTGGGACCTAAGCCCGACATCATCACACAAACGAGCAATATTGAGGTCGGCGGGTGCACATGGGAGTCGGTGCCACGCCCGCCAACAATTAAAGGGCCAATTAAGGCCATTAAGAACCCTATTGTCCACGATTTTGTGTTTTCACAGGCAAAACAGGCAGGCAGGCAGTCTGATTTAAATGAAACCTCATCCAAGCGTGGGATGAAATGTCCAAAATGAACTACAATAAAAAAAATGTCTGGGGGCTGATGATTTTTGAGTTCTGCTGCCAGGCGCTTGAATGTGTTGCATAGACACAGTTTGGCAAATTTTTTTCTTGTCATTTAATCTGTCCAGCTCTGCAGCTCCCTGAGGCAGCTCCACAGCGGCTGTCTGCCTTCAGGGAGCTTGCTAGAAGCGCCCACCCGTACGCTCACTTTTGTTGGTGCCCGTGCTCTTCCCGGACCCCTCGGCAGCGCTGAGCTTTCTCAGTGTATGTTTCACACTGGCCGGCTATTAATTGGCCAGCCAGCAAGAAACTGCATTTGGTGGGGCTGACTTTGGGTGGAAGAGTATTTTGCATTCGCTTCTGGGCCTGACGACCTGGCGTGCACGCCAAGCGTGAAATTCAGGTCGTTGTGTTATTGTTCCAGACAGCCATGACTTTCACAGCCAGAGGCAGAGCCAAGCCAGCCTGAGAAGAAAGTTGCAGATCAGACATCAGGGACTGCCAAAATTAGGAGGTTTCCCCACCAGCCACACCCCCCACCCCCACCGCCCAAGCAATAGAAGTAGATCTCCTGTGGAATTTCTCCCTGTCCTCCAGTCCTCCACATCCCAGAGGCAAGAGCAGTTCATGGGACATAATTTCCATCCTAACATTTTAAGAAGCTACAATGGGGTTAAATTCTTCACAATGATATAAGGTAACATAACCTCTCCCCAATGAAGGGACCTCCAGGAAATCCCTTTGCAATGTAAAGTGAGCTGAGTCCCTGCCCTGCTCATTCTCCCAGAGATGTATTTTTCCAGGGATGGCAAAACCTCAGCTCGCAGCTCTCTTTTATACATATATTACAGCTCATGGAGAAATATGGGTGTAACTCATCCTTACCCTCCGCACGTTGTCCCCCTCCATGAGCTATAAGGTCTGGGATGGTTAGGTCTACTAACACATCTCATTCTGGGAAATACTGAGGGCTGCACTATGTTTACTTAAAGTAATACACAGCAAGTCCCGGTTTAATGTTGCACCATTTTACATTGTTTCACTTTAATATTGATCAGCTAATTAGGCCTGTATTCCCATTTAGCATCGTGAGATTCCTTTTAATGGGCGGAATCATCCTAGATTTGCACTAAATACGGTAGCGGGTGTGTAAAACAACGTTTCATCTGCCGGTCACAATGATGGGTTTTCACGCCGTATCATCCCAAACTGGTTTCATGCCGTCATGAAACTAATCGTGCCATATTGCCCGCTCATGCCCGAACACGTCTGATGCCGGCGGGAACGGAAAATCCCGGCCTACGTCGTTGCCCAATGATCTGATGTGGGGCCAGGTGAACTGAACAGCGCCATTTTGGAGTGGGCCCTCCAGCTCCCTAACCCACCCACTCACTGTTGACCCTCCGACTTGCGGTCTCTTTCACTTCCTGGCTCACCTGCATGCTCTGTAATTTTAGTGTGGGACAGACGAGGCCTAGGCTGGCTGGATCGCCCTTGCCCCAGGTGAGGCTCTTAATTGGACAATTAATGACCAGTTAAGGGGTGGTTCCTGCGCTGTCTCAATTTTCAGGCAGGTGGGAGGAGTTCAGGAGTAGGGGGAGAGTGTGAAAAGTCACCCTGCACAGGCCTCAGGTGGGAAGGGAGAGAGGGCATCTCCATTAAAACCCTCCTTTCAACACCATGGGTGCGACCCCCGCCCCGCAAACCACCGCCACCCACCCACCAACCCCCAACAAAGCCTGGCCCCTGCACCTGCTTCCTCACCCTGGGCCTCTCCGTCAACACCCCCACCCCCTCCTCTGCCCCAGGCCCTAAGCTCCCATCCCCGCTCTGAGATCAAACACTTACCTGGCCCTAGACCTCCAGGGCTTAAGCTCTGGAGACTGCTTGCAGTCCCAGTCCTGTCCAATGCAGCTTCTTGGACTAAAGAGCTGCCAACCAATCAGATTGCCCGGCAGCTTTCTGAGGCTGAATTTACTCATGACTGGGGGACGAAAGTTCCGTCTCCAGCCAATTAATGCTCGTTGAAGCATTTTATGGTTGCAGGGCAGCTAGTAGCAGCAATGTGTTCGCTGCCGACTTCTCAGATAGTGGGAAGTGAACCTCACCATTCTAAAAATCCTAGCCCTGAGGTTTTTTGCTGATAATGCAGTGCAATACTTGCAAACTCTTAACTTGGCGCTTCAGGGGAAGGATAAGATTATTTCTGAGCTTACTCAGACAGTTTTCAGCTTTCAAAATAAAGAAATGCTTCTGCAAAGATTACTGTCAAGGAATTTCAGCCAGTTTCCCCATCTCGTGAGAAGTGTAAACACATTGCCTGTATTTGAAGCAAAACATCACAGACTGAAAGAATAGATAAATTGCGAGGACTACTTAAAGGCTTTCAGTCCAGGTTTGATGACTTGCAGAAGCTGATATTCTGCTTCACATTTCTTGTAAGCCCATTCATGGTTGTTGTGATCAGCAGTGGTTGTCCAATTCTCAAATGCTTAGTTGCAGAAACATCTACTGTAGAAATTCAACTGTTGGAATCATAGGAGGACCAGGATTTAAAGGTGCTGCATAACTCCCAATCTACAACAGAGTTCTGGAAGGATGTGCCAGAAGCAAAGTACCCTCAACTCAAGAAGACTAGTGTTGCCCATCATTCTGGTGTGAATCGCTGCACTCTGTGATGAAGTTCATACAATTGAAACATTGTGCAGCCCTTACAAATCAATATCTGATGGAGCTCCTTCATACTGCCTTGGCAATATATCAGCCAGATTTTCAAGAACTTGTATCCAGGATGGTGACTCACAAGGCCCCTACCTCTCGCAGTGATTAGCCCTAATAACTATAACCAAATCTTACTTAAATGAAATTACTAATATAATAGTTTTAGAAAGTGGAATTTACTTTAAGAAAACATATTAAAATATTGAATACAGGCAAAATACAACAATTAATTCAGACTTAGAAACTGTGACATATGTACCTTATGGTTATTGAAGTGAAGAGAAAACTTAAAGGTAAATAAATATATACATTAGTAAAAGTACATATACTTTTTATACTACCTGCACTTACATTTGTGTTAAATATATTTGCTCACATAAATGTGTGCATTAGTAATAAAAATGTGTCTGTAAAGGTTGTCAGTGTCTTGTGGCTCTCGAATGTCTGAAGATTATCATATGCGGCTCTAAAGTTAAGAAAGTTTTGCCACCCCTTTTCTATTCCAAGGGGAATGTATGCATCCTTGCCATGAAGCTAGTGGTTTGTGCAGAAGCCTTGGAGTTAACATAGGGCAGAATTTTTACCTCGATGGGCAGGCACGCGCCCAACTCACTCAAGCATAAAATGACGCATGTTGACGTCGGGCGAACGTCCCAATGTCAACGCGCAGCTACGTGATATTTTGGTCAGCAGGTGTGCACGGGAATCGGCAGCACGCCTACTGACAATTAAAAGGCCTATTAAGGCTATTAAAAAGATAATTAACTTAAATTTTTCACTGCCCGTCCAACCTTATAGTTGGCGGTTCAGACCAGTTTACTAGATTGATACCTGGAATGAGTGGGTTGTTTTATGAGGAAAGGTTAGACAGACTGGGCTTGTTTCCACTGGAGCTTAGAAGAGTGAGGGATGATTGATTGAAGTATACAAGATCCTGAACGGCCTTGACAAGGTGCACGTCAAAAGGATGTTTCCTCTTGTGGGTGAGTCCAGAACTAGGGGGCACTGTTTTAAAATTAGGGATCGCCCTTTTAGGACAGAGATGAGGAGAATTTTCGTTGTGCGACTTTGGAACACTTCACCTCAGAAGGCGGTGGAGGCGGGGTCATTGAACATTTTTAAGGCAGAGGTAGGTAGTTTCTTGTTAGGAAAGAGAATCAAAGGTTATTGGAGGTAGATGGGAATGTGGAATTCGAAAAACAGACAGATCAGCCATGATCTTACTGAGTGGCAGAGCAGGCTCGAAGGGCTGACTGGCCTACTCCTGCCCCTATTTCATATGCTCGTAGCACCGTTTTTAAGTGAGCTTTTTGACCCATGGTGTAGCCCCCATTCCTAGCAACCTGTTTGACCGTTGGGAATCACATGATGTAAAAAGGTGTGGAGAAGAAAAGGAGCTAGGCTGTGTCACACACATAAATACAAACATCCTGCTTGCCCACTTGAGCTGTCCATTGCCATAGCTTCACACTCCAAAAACAAGTCAGAAAGCCCCCATTCATGTGTTTGCTGTATCTGTAAGGAGCCTGGTGCTGATGACTGCGAGTGCTGCCCAAAGCAAGATAGACAGACAAACCTTGAAGCTCTGAGCAAAGTGCAGCTTGCCAGTTTCACATCATTTATTTGCAGTTCTGAAACACATCAGTGTGCAATCACACCGACATGGGCGGACGATCCAATGGGGTGGTGGGGCGGGATGGGATGAGTCCAGCGGGCTAGCCCTATAATGATATGCAGATGTATTACATTGAGGTTCCCAACATCCGATGGTGGGAAATGCGACCCACCATCAGTGGGCTGAGTGGACGATTGCAAACCGGTTTCTCGTTGTCGTGAAACCGATTTTTGGCATTCTCACCATATTGTCCGCTCACACCGCCGAGCACACTCTACACCAATGGGCACAGGCAATTCCACCCTGAGGTTTTCAATTGCTCCAGACCTTCTGAGAATTTCTGTTGTAAGTAAAAGAGGAGTGCAATGGAAGACCTGAAAAACAGTTCTTTATCCAAAATATTCCATATCCCAACTGGCGCTCCAAATTTCCACACAGTCTTGTTTGGATTTGAACCTTCACTTATTTCACATATGATAATCTATGTCAGAGGATGTGTAAGAGAAGTGGATGCTAAAGCTGAGATTTTGCTTGATCCTGTCCTGAATATCTGCCAACAGGACAACCTGTTGAGTGTGAAGAGCCAGCCTAATCGTACAGACGTGAGACTTGGTCTGTGGCCCTGGAGATTTTTTGACCTCCTTAAATGGAAGGCCATTAGAGACCCTGATTCATCTCTTTAGGGCTGCTGGTGGTGGCATACCTATGGAGAGCTTTCTAGCACATTTCCCATGCTCATTCCGCTAATGGATGTCTGAGATGCATCTGTAGTGATGCAGTTGCACACCATTAATATTTAAGTAGGAGAACCACCTCCAGACTGCACACCCTTTGTTCCAAAGAAAGGGTTGCACTTTTGACAATGTTAGGATATCCAATAAATTATGCATGAAGTGTAATCACTATTGTTATTTAGACAAACAGATAGCAAAGTTCCACAAACAGGATTGTTTGCTGTTGACCAGTTAATCTGATTCTGGAGATGAGGCATGAAAGAAATCTGCTCTCCTTCAAAATGTGAAATTATAGAGTAGGGCCTTGGTTTCATATCTTACCTGATAGGCAATCCTTTGAACAATTCAATATCTCCTTTTGACTTCGTTTTGGATAAAGGTTTAGTCGGCCACTATTTTGTGAAACAATCAACCTTCAACAACAACAAGATTTGCAGTTCAGCATCTGATGCCATTTCCATTTATTTTCTGAAACTAATTCCTGGGGGGATTAACCAGCCATTACAACAACGTACACACCTGTATTAAAATAGCATAAAATCTGTTTCATGATGGAGACCTATGGCAGTCACATGTTAGATGAAATTCAATGTACAGAAGTGTGAAGTGATGTATTTTGGTAGGAAGAATGAGGAAAGGCAATACAAGCTAAATGATACAATTTTAAATGGGATGCAAGAACAGAGAAACCTGGGAAAAAAACAGAAAATGCTGGAGCAGGATTTTCGGGTCGTCGGGTGGGCCTGGGAGTGGCCAGGAAACAGTCCGCCACCTGCGATCGGCTCCCGATTTAACCCTCGCTTGCCAATTAACGACTAGCCAGCGTGAAATGCGCACCACGAACTCTTGCGCGCACCTGCCAACTGAAATATCGTGTGAGTGCACGATGACATTGGGACGCTCACCTGATATCATCGCGCGCTATTTTACACCCAATCAGATCGGGGGCGCACCCAACCATGGGACCTAAAATTCTGCCCATGCAAAAACTCAGCAGGTCTGGCAGCATCTGCGGAGAGAGAAACAGAGTTAACATTTCGAGTTCGTATGACCCTTCTTCAAAGCTGAAGAGTAGAAATATGATGGATTTTGTGCTGTTTGAGAGGGGGTGGAGCAGGTGGAGCAAGATAGAAGGTCAGAGATAGGTGGGAGCTAAGAAGAGATTGACAAAGATGTCATGGACATAGAACAAAGGGTGTGTTAATGGTAGTGGTAAAGACTAAAGAAGGTGCTGATGGTAGGATAAAAGTAAGAGCAGAATGTTTTAATAGCAGAACAAGGGTTAGCACTCTGTGAAAGCAAAACAGAAACAAACAACAGATGGCATTGGTTGGTGGGGACAGTGGGGTTGGTGGGGATTGGCGAAAAAGAATTAAAAAATGAATTAATAAACAAAAATAAATAAATGAAAAATAAAAATAAAAATTGGAAAAAAACAATTGGATTAAAAAGGGGTAAAGGTGGAGGAGAGAGTTCATGGTTTAAAGTTGATGAACTCAATGTTATTCAATGAGGAATAAAAACAGAAAATGCTGGAAAAACTCAATAGGTCTGACTGCATGTGTGGAGAGAGAAACAGAGTTAATGTTTCGAGTCTGTATGACCTTTCTTCAGAGCAGCGCTTCACTTGCACCTCCTTCAATTTTGTCTACTGTATTCGCTGCTTCCAATGTGTTCTCTTCTACATTGGGGAGATTAAACGCAGACCGCTTTGTGGAACACCTTCACTCAGTCCGCAAGCATGACCCAGACCTTCCTGTTGCTTGCCATTTCAACTCACCATCCTGCTCTCATGCCCACATGTCCGCCCTTGGCCTGCTGCAATGTTCCAGTGAAGCTCAATGCAAACTGGAGGAACAGCATCTCATCTTCCGATTAGGCACTTTACAGCCTTCTGGACTTAACATTGAGTTCAACAACTTCAGACCATGAACACTCCCTTCCATCTTTACCCCTTTTTAATCCAACTGTTTTTTTAAATTTTTATTTTAATTTTTCATTTATTTATTTTTATTTATTTATTCTTTTTTACCCTATTTTGCCAACCCCCAGCAACCCCTCTCCCCCTGCTCCACCCGACAGGGCCATCTGTCACTTCCTTCTATGTTGTGCTTTCACAAAGCACTGACCCTTGTTGTGCTATTAAAACATTCTGCTCTTACTTTTATCCCACTATCAGCACCTTCTTTAGTCTTTACCACCATTAACATTTCCTTTGTCTTGTGTCCATGATATATTTGTCAATCTCTCCTTAGCTCCCTCCTATCTCTGCCCTTCTATCTTGCTCCACCTGCTCCACCCCTTCTTAAACAGCATAAAATCCATCACATTTCTACTTCTCTTTAGCTCTGAAGAAGGGTCATAGGGACTCAAAACGTTAACTAAGGGCAGAATTTTGCCCTTGGTGGGCGGGCGGGCCCCATCGGCTCGGCGGCAGGCGGGCAGCTGACCCCCGCCGCCAAAACGGGGCCTGCCACCATTTTGAGTGAGTGGGCTGCCCAACGGGAAGCGCTGTGAGCTTCCTGTGCGGGGTGGGAAGGGATTCCCCAACTGTCAAAGTGCGCTCTATCGCACATGCAAACGAAAGAGTGCACTGCTCCCTGAGACTAAGTGCTGCCTCAGGGAGATTACTGACAGTCTAAAAACCTTTAAGAACAGAAAAATTAAAAAATTATTAACATGTCCCCCACATGTGACAATGTCACACGAGATGGGACATGTTAATAAGAAGCACAGAAACTTTATTAAAGTTTTTTAAAACGGACATGAAAATTCATCCCGCCAGTGGATGAGGTTTCATGTTTTTTCTCTTTCCCACTGGGGCTCCTGGCCTGCCCGCCAACCTTAAGGTTGGACGGGCAGGGTCTTTAATTATCCTAACTATCCTGTCAATGGCCTCAATTGGCCATTGACATGTTGGTGGGCGGACAGCTGATTTCACTGTGCCCTCGCCTTCCTGAATATTTAAATGGACCGGGATGACGTCGGGGGTTCCTCCTGACATCATCCCGCGTCATTTTCGCATCGGGGAGTGGGCCCCGCCCCCCAAATCACCGACGGGAAAATTCTGGCCTAAGCTTCTCTCTCCAGAGATGATGCCAGACCTGCTGATTTTTTTCAGCATTTTCTGTTTTTATTTCAGATTTCCAGCGCCCATAGTATTTTGCTTTTATCTTAGAGAAACCTGGGAGTTCACGTATACAAATTTTTGAAAGTGGCAGGCCAAGTTAATAAGGCTGTGAAAAAGGCATATGGGGTCCTTTCCTTTTTAAATAGAGGCATTGAGCAGAAAAGCAAGGGCATTAGCCGAAACTTTTATAAATCACTTTTAGGCCTGAGCTGGAATGTTGTGTTCAATTCTGAGCACCACGTTTTTGGAAGGATGTCAAGGTCTCATAGAGAGTGCAGAAGAGATTTAATGATACCATGGATGAGGAAGTTCAGTAATGTAGAGAGACTAGAGCTGGAATTAGTTCTCCTGAGAGCAGAAAAGGTTAAGGAGAAATTTAATAGAGGTGTTCAAATTTATGAGCGGTTTTGATGGAGATGGAGAAACTACTTCCACTGGCAGGAGGATCAGTGACCAGAAGTCACAGATTTAACATAAAGAAGAACGACATGGGTGATGAGGAGTAAAATATTATGCACTGTTTTATTATAATCCGGAATGCACTGCCTGAAAGGGTGGTGAGAGTAGAATTACTAATAACTTATAAAAGGATATTGGTTATATACTTGAAAAGAAAATAATTGTAGTTCTACGAGGAAATGATAGGGGAATGCTATTGGGCAGATCTTTCAAAGATCCACGCAGGCATGATGAAACAAATTACCTCCTTGTCTACTGTATGATTCCATGATTCTGTGTCTATTAGTTACTTGTAGATAAAAGTTATTGGATAAGAATGTGTGCTGCAAAGCTGTGATTTCCTCTTATCCTTCCAAGGTTCTCCTCATCCTTCTCAAAACAAATAAATAGGAAGATAAATCAGATCTTTTACAATGAAGTTATAGTAACTGAAACTGTAGTCACCAGCAAGCCACAGATGAAAAATAGGGTCTGCCAATTAAAAGCCTGTTGACCTGATTGGTACTAGCGCTATCGGTACAGCACATTTCATTGTGTATATGGTCCCATAAATTTACCGACATAACAATAGTGACGGCACTCCAAACTAATTCAGTGTTAGTGAAGAACGTTGGGATGTTTCTGAGGAATGTGGCGTAAACAATAGTTTATTCCATAATTACTATCTTACAATAAAGTAATTCTGTTACATATTAATAAAATAACAAGCAAAACAATTCAAAAACTTCTGACTGAGGGTATAGCGTACAAGAAGTTACCTGTCCACCTTACTAATCCCACAATTCACTGCTTTACTGGTACAAGATGAACAATTTTCTGCTGCATTGCACTGGAAGAATAAAATGACCATTGAAACAGGAATAAAGGCTATGCTTCAATGATTCTTAGCCACAAAACTCAATTGTGTCTTCGCACACCAGTCCATCGATTAAGGAAAAAAAAAACAGAACGAGATAAAACTGAAATAAAGAGCACTGAATATAGAAGACATGGGTCATTGGGCAGTCCTTGGGGCATTTTTCATAACATTTTAAAGAACTCAACCATGATCGTAATATCACCTCAATGTAACCACAATGACACTAATGTTACCTGAAATTAGCCTCTCGTGCAGCACCTAATTCCAGCAAATCACACCTGTAACAACTTTATTCAGTAAATGGCTGAAAAGGAAGTAGACACAAAAAAAATTCAGTGCCATGTGCTAGCTGAATATGAGTATACCCATGCCATTATTAAGGATAAGAAGATGTGCAATGATTTAAATGCAAATACAATTAAAAATAAAGTGCTATATTTTTCATTTAATTACTAGCTCACTAATAAATTTGCACTGCAAGAAGTTTAAAAGGTTATTTACAGAGAAAAACAGGCATTCTCCCTTTCTTCTGCTAAAATCAGAATTTCATAATGTTTCCTCACTTGGACAGTCATTACATCACTTCCAACACCCTCAAGCTAGTCTTAAAATGTTAAATACACAAAAAACTGACAGCATTACAGGGTGATGGTGTAGACTGATGCCATTAAGACTGAAAACATTACAGACAGAGTATTAGAAACTGACACCCACAGACTGAAACATTTAAGGCTGCCAGCAGTTATGGTGACAATGTTGCAGACTGACAGCATTACAGACTGATGCATTACAGATTGACAGTAATAAAAACTGACAACATTACAGACTGATGGTATAGACTGATAACATTAAGACTGGAAACACTACAAACTAACAATGTTACACACTGACAACACTACAGGCTGACATTAATAATTGACAGCATTACACACCAACAACATTAGAGGCTGATTATAAACTGACATTACAAAGGTACAATATTACAGACTGACAACATTACAGACTGACATTACAGACTGAGATGTTATTTGGAGAATTGCTGCAGCCTCTGTATTCTGGTATTCACAGGGTAATGCATATGACACGTGGGGCGGAACTTTCCAAGATTTGCACTAAATAAGGTAGTGGGTGGGTAAAGTGATGTTCTACCCGCTGGCCACGATGGCGGGATTTCACACCATATGGCCCCAAATCTGCCACATTATTTATGCATTCCCGGGAAACATGCTGTTTCCATGGCGGGGGGCTCTCATTCGCCCGCCCACCATCACCTCACCTCTGCATCAGGCTGTGCGCCATATTTAGAGATCAGCCATAAGCACACATCCCAGTGCTTCCAGACCAGCACTGCTGCATGGAAGACATGGCCCTGAAACTGAAGAAGACTGCAGAACCCAGGTTCAGCGACGTGTCCCTCGAGCGCCTTCTGGATGCAATGGAGGCCTGCCGGGATGTCCTCTACCACCTCTCTGGCTGCAAGATGGACAGCAGCAGCAGCACTAACCCAGCTTAGGAGGCGGTGGAAGCGGTGGTCAGCACTAACGCCTTTCAAAAGAGGACAGCCACCCAGTGCTGCAAGAGGATGAATGATCTCCTCCATTCCCCCAGGGTAAGTCACTCTTCTCATCACTCTCAACTCACACACTCATAAACCTATCACACATCCACAGGGCCCTCACTCACTGTCAGTTCAAGAAACATCACCATTCACTCTCTCACACACACCGTCATTGTCCTCATCCCATCCATGGGACCACTCACTACCCACACATGCCAGGCATATTTATCATCTGGCCTGGCAGGTGCCCTGCTTACACTTTCTCCATCTCTATTCATGCAGGAGAAGCTGGCACACAACAGGAGAGAGAGGGCGCAGACCAGTAGCAGAATGCCTGAAATCAAGGTCCTCATGGACTTAAAAAACAGAGCCATCCAGCTGGCTGGCGATGATCTGGGCTGGTCCTGTGCTGATGGTGAGGTCGGTGGTGCTCTACTAAGTGATGGTCCAGGAGTGCAACATACATCAGACAACCATGCCGAGAGTGATGTGTCCTGTTTCACAGCCCACTGTTAAGCACTAATTATCTCCCCTTGCTTTTGCAGGCACATTTGCCAAACAGCCGATGGAGTCCATGACCCAGGGCCTCCAATCAAACCCCGACAAAACCTCTAAACCTCTGAAGAAGAATCTGGAGGCACCCTCCTCGAATTCCGTCACAGCGCTCACCCACACCCTTCACCAACACAGAGACACACATCTCCATGGGACCTAGCTCTAGAATAGCCGCGGGATCACAATCTGGTGAGCACATTGCACCGTCCAATCACAGCAGGTGAAGACAGGGACTTCCCAATTTTCTGGCACTCGGAGGACTGCTGGAGGCAGGTAAAGGCAGGTGTCTCAGCCCAGGGTCTCTTCCCTGTGTTCAGTGCAGCCTTCAGGCCAAAGTCATGGTCCAGGCGCACAATCCCTGGAAACATTACTGATGCCTGCACCTCGGCAGTGTTTGTCATTGCAGCAGAATGTTGTGAGCAGGTGCCACAAAGTTCTCTCATTCTCTAGGTGTGCTGTCAGCACCTTTAAGGAGGGGCTGGCCCCCTTCTCTTCAGCATCTGTGACCACTGTTGCTGTGCTCTGGCTCCTGAAGCGTTCAGGTGCTAATGGTGGACAGACGCTTCTAAAGTTTCTTGGCTGCATTTCTATAGCTATGATACAGCAGTTGGTAAAGGCTGACTTGTTTAAATCCCAGAGGGAAACTTGAATTGTCAGCTCTGAATTCAAGAATAAGACCACTGAGCCTCAAAATATTTTTTATATAAAACTAAATTAAACATTTATTGATTTAACAACAAATTAAATGCATACACATGTCTACAAATTACGACCATAATAATTTTTAAACAAATCCCCAAATTAATCACTCCCAGGTAAATCTTCACCAAGGCAACAGTAACCCATAGACTTTAAACAGACACCAGGGGTAGAATATTCCCCCCATCAGGGGGGAGTGCAGGAGTGAGCGTGGGCAGCCGCGCCTCCGATCAACTGCCATTTTATGTGGGCGGGCCAATTAAGGCCCGCCCAGCGTGATGTCCGCCAGGAAGCACTATGCACTCCCTGTGCGGGCGAGGGCATTCCATCAGCCGAGAGTGCGCTCTTTCAGGGAGATCGGCACCAAAGTTAAAAATGGTAAAGGTGCAAAAACAAAATTTGCCTGACATGTCCCCTCATGTACTGTCACATGAGTTGGGACATGTCCATCGCTTTAAATCATACATTTATTAAATTTTTTAAAACCCTCATGAAACCTCATTCCGCCCATGGATGAGGTCTCATGCTTTTTCTGAAGCCTGCCCAGGGCTCCTGGCCTGCCCAACAACCTTAAGGTTGGACAGGCAGGTCCATTAATGAGGTTAATGACTTTGCAATGGCCTCAATAGGCCGTTGACAGGTTGGCGGGCGCACAGCTGATTCGGCTGCACCCCCGCCGACGTGAAAATTGAAATGATGTGGGGTGACGTCGGGAGTTCCGCCTGACGTTATCCCGTGTCATTTTACACGTCGGCAAGTGGTCCCCGCCCCCCTCTCGCCGACCTAAAGATTCTGCCCCAGGCAAAGCATATTTGATGTTGCAAATTCAAAATGAGGTTCCTTTCAATTTGGTTCATTTGCAGACACAGTTGTAGGCTTACAGGCTGGTTAGATCTTAAATGCCCCTGACTTACACACACAAACTCCTTTCTGTTTATACCTAGCTTTTCCTTTGAATGTAAATTTTCAATGCTATCCTAGGCTTCTAATGTCACATCTTTAACAATAACATTTTCATCCCACTAATTTTATTAGTAAAATAAACACATTTCTTGGTGTCTCCCAGTTAGGTGCAAGATTTCACCCATTCTTTTAAATGGTTTATTTAAAAATGCAAATGTTCCCTTGACACCTATGTTTCTAAACTTCTCCATGTTTATCTAATTACCATTTCAAACCCATATCTTTCTTTCAGGCTAGCTGGCTTTAATCCAATTAAGACACACACCGACACACACATAGGCACAGACCCCACTACAATTCCATTTAAAAAATAATTTCCAGTAACATTATAGACATTAATATTTCTTCATGACACTATGATATGACACTGATCACAGAGCGCAAGTGATCTGCCCTCGGCCAGACAGGAGCCAGACATTCTCAGAGGCTATGTGAAGGTCTATGCATGTCATCATCATCCTCCTGCGATCGGGCGACCATTAGGGCTTCCACTGCATCTCCATGACAGCGACATTCTCACAGAGGGTATTTGCGCTGCCATAAACCAGACTGGGGCCAAGGGTTCATAAATGTGATATGAGGAACTATGAGGTCACCTCACTGCATGTCATCATCATCCTCCACAAATCTAGTAGCTATTGGGGGTTCCCAAGCGTGCCTGCCTCGTCTAGCCGGTGTGAGGACATCTTCCCAGTCAGCATCACCTCCGAAGACCTCCTCACGCTCATCCCCATCAGTGTCCTCTTCATTGGAGGAGATGTGCAGCTCCTCCATCCCCTCCCCTGCCAGCTCGTCTCCCCATTGGTGCGTAAAGTTGTAAAGGGCGCAGCGACAGCGACGATCCATGACACCCTCTACAGACTATATTGCAAGGCTCCACCAGACCAGTCCAGGCACCGGAACCGCATCTTCAGCATCCTGATGATCTGCTCCACCAACTTGTGAGCTGCAACATGAGCCTCGTTATACCATTGCTCTGCTGCAGTCTGAGGCTGCTGCATGGGTGTCATCAGCCATGGCCCCTGCAGGTAGCCCTTGTTTCTGAGGAGCTATCCCTGCAGCTTCTGTGGACTCTGGAAGATCCAGGGATCTGTGACCAACTGAGGATGTAGGCGTCATGTACACTCCCTGGAAACTGTGCACAAACCTGCAGGATGTGTTAATGGTGATCGTATACCAACTGTACCTTCAGTGAGTGGAACCCCTTGCGGTTGATGTAGTTCACCGTGTGTTGCGAAGGACATCTGAGCGCTATATGAGTGCAGTCGATCGCACCCTGAACCTATGGGGAACCCAAGATCTGGGCCAATCGCTCTTGCATCCTGGTTCTTCTGGTCCCAGGCGAAATGCACAAAGTTGTGTACCCTCGCAAAGATGGCATCCGTAACCTCATGGATGCATTTGTGGGTGGAGGCTTGTGAGATCCCACAGAGGTCACCTGTGGAGCCCTGAAAGGAGCCACTGGCATTGGTCACTTTCATGGCCACTGGCAGTGGATGCCCTCTATGTCCCCATGGCACCAAACCCTGCAGCAGCTGGCAGGTGTGACTGATCAGTTCCCTAGGCATGTGCAGTCTTTGGTGACACTGGTTCTTGGTTATCTGCAGGAATGAAAGGCAGCAACAATAGACCATAGGTGTCACTAGGCACCGGCATGAAACAGCTTACTGTGGCTTTTGCAGCATGTGCGGGAGCCCCTGCTGCCCCTTCTTCCTAAGGTTGCTGCTCCTGCCTCTGCGCAGCCAGGAGCCTCAATTGCTCTCTCCTCCGTTGTCTTTGTGCCCTGTTGGCCATCAGGCATACAGCTAGTTCACCAAACTCCAAGATCCTGATGAGGCGAGTGCGAGAGGAGGACCCCGGGGGCGAGAGGCAGTCAGCAGCACCTAGAGGAGAGTGTGAGAGGAGGACCTGTTTCTAACTGTCAGAGCCGAAGTGTAACGCCAAAGGAAAACAGGTAGGTGATTGGCTGGTATCCCTTGTGTGTCTCTTTTGATTGGCCAAGTGGTATAAATCAGGAGACATTATTACAGTTGAAGAGTACAGTTAAGAAATTCACTTTTAAAATATTTAACATCCAAATTCATTAATTAAATAGAATAGAGATGGCCGGGCAGGCGATGTGTTGCAGCTGTAGCATGTGGGAGCTGGTGGACGCTGGTGTGATCCACGGTGACCACATCTGCAGCAAGTGTTGGCTGCTCAAGGAACTTCAGCTCAGAGTTGATGAGCTGGAGTCCAAGAAGCAGACATCAGGGAGGGGGAGAGTTACTTGGACACTGTGTTTCGGGAGACATCACACCCCTTAGATTAATTACACCAAATTTGGACCATGGTCAAGGACAGGAGGGTATGAATGCGAGTGAGGCAGGTATGGGGATCCAAAAGTTAACAGGAGCCTCAGCTAGTGCCCTTGTCCAATAGGTATGAGGTTCTTGCTCCCGGTGTGGACTAGGGCACAGGCTGCAGGGAGGATGAGCGAACTGGCCTCAGCACCTTGATACAGAGCACTATTCAAGTGGGGGTGAAAAGAGAAATGTAGTAGTAATAGGTGGTAGCATAGTTAGGGGAATAGATATTGTTCTCTGCAGTGAAGACAGAGAGTCCCGAAGGCTGTGTTGCCTACCTGGTGCCAAAGTTAAGGACATCTCTTCTGCGCTGGAGAGGAACTTGGAGTGTGAGAGGAAGGACCCAGTTGTCATGGTCCACATAGGTACCAACGACATAGGTAGGAATAGGAAAGAAGTTCTGCTGAGGGATTACGAGCAGCTCGGGGTTAAATTAAAAAGCAGAACCACAAAGGTAATAATCTCTGGATTACTACCTGAGCCACATGCAAATTGGCCTAGGGTAAATAAGTTTAGAGAGGTAAATGCGTGACTCAAAGATTGTTGTGGGAGAAATGGACTCCAATTCATGGGGCACTGGTACCAGTACTGGGGAAGGAGAGAGCTGTTCCATTGGGATGGGCTTCATTTGAACCATGCTGGGACCAGTGTCCTGGCAAATCGTGTAACTAGGGTTGTAGATAGGACTTTAAAATAGTAAGTGGGTGGGAGGGTTGAATTGAAGGGAAGTTTAAAAAATCAAAAAGAAATGAGAGAGCAGAGGTGCAGGGTAGTGAAGAGGTGAACAATAATCAAAGTGGGACAGGAAGGGGCAGAAAATATAAGGAGAAGAGCGCAGCAGAAATTAGAACCAAGATGAGAGCAATAATGGTAAAAAGTCAAAGCTTAAGGCTCTTTATCTGAATGCATGCAGCATTTGTAACAAGATAGATGAACTGACAGCGCAAATAGAAATAAATGAATATAACTTGATAACTATTACAGAGATGTGGTTGCAGGGTAACCAAGACTGAGAACTCATTATTCAAGGGTATTTGACGTTCCGGAAAAAATAGGCATAAAGGAAAAGGAGCTGGGGCAGCTTTGTTAATAAAGGAAGACATCAGTGCGGTGGGGAATAGTGATATAGGTGCAATAGATCGTGGTGTGGAATCAGTTTGGGTGGAAATAAGGAATAGCAAGAGGAAGAAGTCACGGGTGGGAGTCGTCTATAGGCCCCCAAAGAGTTGCCTCACTGTAAGACAAAGTATAAATTGGGAAATAATGGATGCGTGTAAGAAGGGCCCTACAATTGTCATGGCGATTTTGATCTGCATATTGACTGGACAAATTTATATAAACAACGTAGATGACTATGTGGGGGGTAGGATTAGTAAGTTTGCGGATGACGCAAAGATTGGCCGGGTGGTTAACAGTGAGGTTGAGTGTCTTGGGCTACAGGAAAATATAGACGGATGGTCAAATGGGCAGATAAGTGGCAGATGAAATTTAACCCTGAAAAGTGTGAGGTCATACACTTTGGAAGGAGTGATTTGACAAGGAAGTATTCAATGAATGGCATGACACTAGGAAGTTCTGAGGAACAAAGGGACCTTGGTGTGTGTGTCCATGATCTCTGAAAGTGGAGGGGCATGTTAGTAGGGTCGTGAAAAAGGCATATGGGACACTTGCTTTTACCAATCGAGGCATAGATTACAAAAGTAGGGAGGTCATGTTGGAGTTATATAGAACCTTGGCGAGGCCACAGCTGGAGTACTGTGTGCAGTTCCGGTCGCCACATTATAGGAAGGATGTGATTGCACAGGAGGGGATGCAGAGGAGATTCACCGGGATGTTGCCTGGGATGAAACATTTAAGTTATGAAGAGAGGCTGGATAGACTTGGGTTGTTTTCATTGGAGCAGAGAAGTCTGAGGGGCAACCTGATCGAGGTGTACAAGATTATGAGGGGCATGAACAGGGTGGATAGGGGGCAGCTGTTCCCCTTAGTTAAAGGGTCAGTCACGAGGGGACATAAGTTCAAGATGAGGGGCAGGAGGTTTAGGGGGGATGTGAGGGAAAACTTTTTTACCCAGAGGGTGGTGACAGTCTGGAATGCACTGCCTGGGAGGGTGGTAGAGGCGGTAGGTGTTGTGTATTTGGATTTCCAGGAGGCATTCAATAAGGTGCCATGTAAAAGGTTATTGCATAAGATAGGAGCTCATGGTATTGGGGATAATGTAGTAGCATGGATTGAGGATTGAATCGCACACAGAAGACAGAGAGTCAGGATTAATGGGTCTTTTTCAGGTTGGAAAGGCGTAACTAGTGGAGTGCCACAAGGGTCAGTCCTAGGGCCTCAATTATTTATTATCTATATTAATGACTTGGAGGAGGGGGCAGAGTGTAATGTATCCAAATTTGCTGAAGATACAAAAATAGGTGGAAGGCATGATGTGATGAGGACATAAGGAATCTGCAAGGGGAAATAGATAGGTTGAGTGGTTGGGCAAAAACTTGGCAGATGGAGTTTGATGTAGGAAAGTGTGAGATCATGCACTTTGGTAAGAAGAATCAAACGGCAGACTATTATTTAAATGTGCAGAGAGATCTGGGTGTTCTGGTGCATGAAGTACAAAAATTTAGCATGCAGGTGCAGCAAGTAATTAAGAAGGCAAATGGAATTTTGGCCTGTATTGCTATGGGGTTGGAGTTTAAAAATAGGGAAGTCTTGCTATAACTGTACAGAGTGTTGGTGAGGCCACACCTGGAGCACTGTGTACAGCTTTGGTCCCTGTATTTAAGAAAGGATATACTGGCATTGGAGGCAGTTCAAAAGAGATTCATTAGGCTGATTCCTGAGATGAAGGGGTTGACTTATCAAGAATGGCTAAACAGGTTAGGTCTTTATTCAATAGAGTTTAGAAGAATGAAGGCTGATCTTATTGAAACGTACAAGATCCTGAGGGGGCTTGACAGGGAAGATGTTGAGAAGATGTTTCCACAAGTGGGGAATCTCAAACTAAGAGACATCGTTTTAAATGAGTGTCCCCTTATTCTGTAACTGAGTTGCGAAGGAATTTCTTCTCTCAGAGGGTAGTGAAGGTCTGGAATTCTCTACCCTAGAGAGTTGTGGAGGCTAGATCACTGAAAGTATTAAAGAAGAGGTAGAATGATGTTTGAAATATTGGGGAGTTGAAGGCTGTGAGGAGCTGGCACAAAAGAGGAGTTGAGGCCTGGGGCAGATCAGCCATGATCTTATTGAATGGCGGGGCAGGCTTGAGGGGCTGATTGGCCTACTCCTGCTCCTATTTCTTATGTTCTTATGTACTCCTTCTGCAGAATGAAAGAGGGAGACATGTAGTTAGCATGGGTGCGCTAAGGACCTGTCCTGGTTAAGTGTGACGGCCTCTTAATGCTTCCCGGAGAGTGCTGGCCACCACTTGGATGGCCAGATTAGTGCGCTGCATAGCTACCCTGTTAGCTTGAACCATGGGGGAGACTGGTCCAAACCAGGATGTTGACATTGCAAGGGGCTGTGAGTGCCTCCAGCAGTGGCTGCTACATGACCAGCTTTAGCGAGGACATTGTACAATGTGTGCAGTCATCCAACTGTTCTGCAGTCCACTAAAATGCTCCTGAAATTGCACTCTGTGCCAGGGAGTTGGGGGGGGTGCGGGGGGGAGCGGAGTGTGTAGTGGGGGGAAGGGGGTAGAGGTGGGGTGGTGTTGGGGGGGGTGAGTGGTGGCAGGGGGTATCTCTGGAGCACTTGGTGGCACTTGATGCCTCTGCGTTGCTTGAGTGGGCAGATAAGCTAGGAGCCCAATCCCAATCATATCAATGTGGCTGCATCTGAACTGTCCCAGTTGAAGAGGAATGGTCACTTTCTACAGGTTTCCCTAATGCATTTAATGCATGGCCATTTCCCTCGCCCACTCAACCCCCCTGCCCCGAATGTTTGTCTGTTATATTCAACAGCAGGGCTGCCCTTAACCCATTCCTGTCACAAGTCATCTCAATGGAAATGCTGCCCTTAACTCCCCCGCCACAAGTCGCCCCAACAGCAAGGCTGACCTTAACCTCCACCATCGCCTCAAAGGCAAGGCTGCCGTTAACCCCGACCCCTGACCCCCTCAAGTTTGAAGTCCAACAGGCGACCCTGGCGAGCACTGCACAACGTTACAGTGTATTCACCTCTGATTGTCCTTCAAAGTGCAGGCCGCCAAGTGCATGCTTTTTATGTGCTGTTGTGAAACACGTTGGTGTGCTTTCCTACCTACATGGACAGGCCAGCAGAGAAGGTGGGGTGTGGATGATTCCGGCGGGATGGCCTGATAATGATATGCTGATATATTACCATGTCCAATGGCGGGAAATGTGGCCGACCATTGACAGGCTGAGTGAACGATCATGAACTGGTTCCCCATCGTAAAACCGATCACACCATATTGCCCGCTCGCACCACCTTTCATGCCCGATGCCAGGGGGCACGGGAAATTCCGCCCTTGGGAATTAGGTCACGTCATAAATCCAATAATGGGCCTCCTAAGTAAACAGTGAAAAAGACAACTTTAACTCTTTCTTACTCGAGGTGTTTGCAAATATCACTCATGCCATTTTAGGATCTCCATAGAGACCAATAACTTTTAGAAAAGATATTTGAACTCCCAGTTAATCACTGAAAGAATGACATGACAAGGTTTCACGTTTTAAGACTATTACTATAACAAAAGACTAAAAGCACTATTGAATAAACACTCTCATTGTAAAGGACTTATGCTTTTTACCACAGAGAGGAATAAACCCCCTCCCCACTTCTTATTTGTAGCACAGGTATATGTTATGCTGTCCTTTAAGTAGAGATTCAATTCTCCCAGAATCAGTCCAAAATGATTCTTAGGGTTTACCTCGAGGATTTACTTCTATCCTTTCCCTTTCTCAGCCTGGTAATTTCTAATCTAGACCTGTCCTTCACAATGAGAGTATTACTAAAGATCGTCCCTCTAGAGCAAGCTGGTGAATCTTCCAATTTCACTTTGACTCCACACGAATTTAGTCTTTTCAATCCAAGAACAAGCTTCCAGCCACAAACTGGTGCAGTAAACCGAAGAAACTTTCAACCTCTAAATGCTCTTTCTCTCCCAGACCCTAACGGACTAACCCACATGTCTATCATATTCAGTGATATTTTAGGAAAACCTGTAACCCAAGCTTTACAATGGCTACACCCTTCCCCATGGCAACATTAATCCTGTGGACTTTGTAGGTAGAAATGCTGATTAACTATTCTTTAGACAAGAATAGACTCAGCATTGGGAATACCTTTTTTCAAACACAAGGACATCCACAAGAGACATGGAGTCCTCCAGATGGTAACACCCTTAACAAGGTTGACTATATGTGCAGCTGTATCAGGTAGAGGACATCCCTACAAGATGTCTGGAGTGTCGAGGTGCTGATGTAGGATGTGACCACCACCTTGTGTTAGGCAAGATTCACCTGAAGCTGAAGAAGCCAACAACCACAAAGTCACAAAGGCCATTTACAACATGGCAAGAACACTGTCACAACAAAGCTCACAGACCTGGCAACAAGATCTGGGCTGCAAAGGAACTTAGATGACTGGAGGAGGGGAGTAATAGTCAAGCTGCCAAAGTAAAGGAATCTCATGCAGTGACTGCAACAACTGGAGAGGCATAACACTGCTGTCAGTGCCTGGAAAGGTCTTTAGCAAGGTACTCTGCAACAAAGTGAAAGTAGAAGTAAATGGTATCCTTCGTGAAGAATAGGCAGGTTTCTATGCTGTGAGCAGATTTTTATGCTCAGGAACACCATTGAACAGAGCCTAGAGTATCAGAAGTCACATGTTATCAACTTCATTGATTTCAAGGAGGCTTTCAATAGCATCCATCAGCAGTCACTCTAGTACACCGCAAGATAGGACAACATCCTGGAGCAGTATATTAACATTTTCAAAGGCTTATACAGTGACTCTGGCTTCTGTGTCAAGACCAGCACAGGCACCACACACTCCTTCAACATCATCACAGGAGTTCAGCAAGGCTGCATACTGTCCCCATTCCTTTTCCTCTTGGTTATCGATTTCACCATGAGGAAGGCGATGGTGGGTGGAGACTTTGGTATCCCATGGAAATACCATCACTTGACAGACCAAAATTTCGCAGATGACATGGCTTTGCTAGCCGATGAATTGTGCATGCTCTTCAAGACGTGACCACTTGTCTTGAAAGTAGTGGCACCAAGGTTGATCTATGTATCAGCTGCAAGAAGGCCAAGTGATGGCTGGACGGCAACAAGGCCCTCTATCACCATCGGGCAACAGAATATCAAGGACGTCAACCACTTCCCCTGCCTAGGAAGCAACATCTCCAGGGAAGGCGATGTAGAGGTTGGCATCGACACAAGAATAGGCAAAGTTGCATCTGTCTTCCAGCAGCTCCACATTGCCTGGGCATCCAACACCGTCATCACAGCCATGAAGCTGCAACACTACATGTCCATAGTAATAACATCTGTAATCTATGCCAGCGAGGCACTGAAGAGAACAGCAAAGGTGTCACGTAAGTTGGACGTCTTCCACCAGCATTGCCCACGTAAGATCCTGAGTATCACATGGAGAGACAACATCACCAACAAAGAAGTGCTGCAGAGAACTGGTCAGAAGCACCTGCAGGGCATCGTGACAGAGAGACAATTGAGAATGCCCAGATACGTATTTCACCTCCAGAGTGGCAATAGAATGGACACCACCAGATGGAAAAAGAAGATGGGGCTGGCCAAAGAAGATGTGGTGAAGCACATTTAAGAAGGACCTTCAAGAGTGGGACACCGCCTGGGCTGGAGCAGAAGGAATTATGATGGACTAGGGCCGGTGGCAGGGTCTTGCTCCCCATTGTCCTGCATGGAACTGGAAGAACTAAGTTTAAGTCTATCCTATCCTGAAATCAGATAGACAGTTCAAAGTACACACGTTTACAACCTGACATTCTTAATACTTCCCTGGTACTTGGAAACTCACAGTATGTCCACTGACATCACAGCTGCCTTCACCATTGCATGAAGTGTGAACACCTTGTATCTTTCTCACAGTAAAACAATCTAGGCCTTCCTTTAATCTTGAGCAGCCGCATCACCTAGACCTGTTGTCAGGCAGACTTCAGCACAGGTCAGATGACACCCTTCATTTCACTCTAAATTTAAAGACACAGACACACAACATAATAATCTTATGAACCTCATAATTATAACATCAAGTTTTAGAAAATAAGGGTTAATTTTCCAATTGGCACTCCTTGTGAGATAGGCTTGCTATGTATACACAAAATTAGAAATTTACATATATTTATTAAAAATTAACTGTTGTATTTATATAATTTTAATTTATTTCAAGGCAGGAGGAGAACTTATTTCTCCTGGCTCCACAGTACTTCAAAGGGTTGCTGCTGATCAGTATTAACCCCTGTCCAATCTTATTGTAAGCGCCCCATTCCCAGTGAGGCAAGCAACTGAAAATTGATCTATTAACAAGAAGCAAGCTGCCATTGGAACATGGCAGATGTTGGCTGCTCACTCAAATTATTGAAATCAGGCCTGCACCCCAATATTGGGTGAACCCCAGGTCCCCTGGTTCAAACATGTTGCCAGTGTGCCATTGGTTAATGTTTGTAAAAACGGGCCATAACTGTTTTCTCCCCGTTAGAAATACTTTCACTCTTGGAGCAGAAGTCGCTATGTCACCAGCCTAAGGATTTGAGCCAGTAGTGTTGCAATTCAGATTCAGCCATGCCTCAGTGATTAGATGAAAGGTGAGTGTATGAAAGGTATTCCCAATTGGTGAACAGCTTGTAAAAATCAGAAGGGATGAGTGTGAACATCCCTTTATGGAGCATGGCTCTGAGCAATTTTCCATCCCAACTCACTCTGGTCTACCAAAAAAAATCAGTAGAAGGTGGAAAGAACAATGAAGTAATTCCCATTGTAACATGCATTTCTAGTGCTGAGTTTTCCAACCAACGCTTCGTTGTTCAGATAAATTCACTCTGACTACTTTATATTCAGCCAAACACCAGCTCAAATTAAACAGGTGGCTTCAGTTGAAAAAGTATTCTTCTGAGCCCTCAAAAATGACAGCCTTGCTACAAGGGGCTTCATGTATAAACAGCTTGGATCCTGAAAAGCCCCCCAAAAGATCCAACTCTAAATTAAAAGTCTTTCAGTTTTGCTCAGAAAAAAAATTAGTAGCATGAATTAAGAGATGTTAATGAAACAGAACACAGAAACACCACAAAACCATCAAAGCAGCTTCTGAAAAGCATGTGATCAAAATTCAAGCATTGTAGAAGCTGTGCATTCCGAAGTTTAGTCTTTTCATGTTATACTTGGTGATTGTGATTTGCTTCCAGATATAATTTTCAGCTTTGTGTGCACTACTTTCATAGAATCACAGAATTGTTACAGTGTAGAAGGAGGCCATTGGGCCCATCGTGTCTGCACTGGCTCTCTGAGCATTTTAACTTAGTGCAAATCTTCTGCCTTTTCCCTGTAACCCTGCACATTGTTTTTATTTAGATAAGCATCCAATGCCCTCTTGAGTGCCTCAGTTGAACCTGCCTCCATCACACTCCCAGGGAGTGTATTCCAAACCCTAAATACTCGATGTGTGAAAAAGCTTTTCCTCACCTCGCATTTGCTTCTTTTGCAAAACTCTTTAAAACTGTGCCCTCTGGTTTTTGATCCATTTACGAGCGGGAACAGTTTCTCCCTATCTACTCTGTCCAGACCCTTCATTATTTTGAAAACTTCTATCAAGTCTCCTCTCAGCCTTCTCCTCTCCAAGGAAAACAGTCCCAACTTCCCCAATCTTTCCTCATAACTGAAGTGTCTCATCTCTGGAAACATTCTCATAAACCTCTTCTGCACTCTCTCCAATACGTTCACATCCTTCCTGTAGTGTGGTGCCCAGAGCTGAACACAATACTCCAGTTGAGGTCTAACCAGCATTTTATATAAATTCATCTTAACCTCCCTGCTCTTGTACTCTATGTCCCTATTAATGAAGCCTAGAATATTGTATGCTTTAGAAACAACTCTCTCTACCTGTACTGCCACCTTTAATGACTTATGCACATATACACCCAGGTCTGTCTGCTCCTGCACACCCTTTAGAATAGTATCCTTTATTTTATACTGTCACTCCATGTTCTTTGTACCAAAGTGTATCACCTCACACTATTCATATTGAACTTCATCTGCCACCTACCTGCCCACTCCACCAATGTGTAAATGTCCTTTTGAAGTTCTACACTGTCCTCCTCATAGTTTACAATTCTCCCAAATTTTGTGTCTTCTGCAAACTTTGAAACTATCCTCTGCACACCAAGATCTAGGTCATTTACATATATCAGGAAGAGCAAGGGTCCCAATACCGACCTCTGGAGAACACCACTACAAACCTTCTTCCAGCCTGAAAAGTACCATTACCCTCTGTTTCCTATCCCTCAGCCAATTTTGTATCCACGTTGCTACTGCCCCTTTTATTCCATGACCTGTAACTTTCCTCACAAGTCTGTTGTGTGGCACTGTATCCAATGTCTTTTGGAAGTCTATATACACCGCATCAACTGCCTTGCCCTCATCAACCATCTCTGTTACCTCTTCAAAAAACTCCAGAAAGTTAGCTAGACATGATTTTCCTTTAACAAATCCTTGCTGACTATTCTGAATCAATCCACAGTTTTCTACGTGACTATTAATTCTATCCCGAACAATTGTTTCTTGAGGTTTCCCCACCACTGAAGTTAAACTGACTGGTCTATAATTGCAGGACAGATCTTTACAACCTTTTTTGAACAAGGGTGAAATGTCTGCAATTCTCCAGTCCTCCGGCACCTCCCCCGAATCCAGGGGACATTAAAAGATTATTGCCAGTGGCTCTGCAATTTCTACTCTCACTTCCTTCAATATTCTTGGATGCATCTCATCCGTTCCTGGTGCCTTTTCCAACACTTCCTCCTTCTCTGAGTTTCCTCCTCTGTCACCTTGGCCTGGGCAACATCTACCTCATAGTTAAAGTATTCATTTAACACCCCAGCCATGCCTCTTGCCTCTATGTCTAAATCCCTTTTCTCGTCCCTTATCGGCCCTACTCCTCCTTTTACCACCCTTTTACGATTGAAGTGCTTATAGAATACTTTGGGATTTCCTTTTATGTTAGCTGCCAGTATTTTTTCACAATCCCTCTTTGCTTCTCGTATTTGCTTTTTCACAGCCCTTCTGAACCTTCTGTATTCACCTTGGTTCTCAATTGTATTTGCTACCTGACACCTGTCGTAAGCACACTTTTTTTTCTTTAACTTAATTTCTATCTCTTTTATTATCCAAGGAGCTCTGTATTTGTTTGACCTACCCTTCCCTTTTGAGGGAGCATACCTTGACTGTGCCCACACCATCTCCTTTTTGAAGGTAGCCCATTGTTCAGCTACTGTTTTTCTCGCTAACCTTCGGTTCCAGTCTATCCAGCCCAGCTCCGTTCTTGCCCCATTGAAGTCCACTCTCTACCAGTTGATTATTCTTAGTCTGGATTGACCAATGTCGTTTTCCACCATCATCCTAAACCTTATGATACAATGGCCACTGTCCCCTAAATGTTCCTCCACTGTCACTTAATCTACTTGGCCCACCTCATTCCCAAGAACCAGGTCCAGCAGTGCCCCCTTCCTTGTTGGACTGGACACATACTGCTGTAGGAAATTCTCCTGAACACAATCTAGGCTTGTCCCTCACACTACCACTATCCCAGTCTATATACAGATAATTAAAGTCCCCCATTATAACTACTCTATGGTGTTTACACCTCTCTGTAATTTCCTTGCAGATTTGTTCTTCTATATCCTTCCCACTAGCTGGTGGTCTATATATTACACCAAGCAATGTTATTGCACCCTTCTTATTCCTTAGCTCTAACCAAATCTATTCTGTCCTAGAATCCTCTGACACATCCTATTTCTCCAGTGCTGCAATACTCTCCCTAACCAAAAATGCCATTCATCCTTTTTTTCCTTTCCCATCTTTTAAGAGCGCCTTGTAACCAGGAATATTTAACATCCAGATCTGCCCTTCCTTAAGCCAGGTCTCCATTAACATCACGATATCATAATCCCACAAGGCAATCTGTGCCTGTAACTCCCCAATTTTATTAACTACACTCAGTGCATTCACATACATGCAGTGTAACCCTGATTTAGACTTCATTACTTGCTCCCCTACTCTGATTCCATCTATTAACTTGCTATTCTCTATTTCAGTGCTATCTGCCTCTCCCAGCATTCTGTGCACCCTGGTATTACTTTCTAATATTCTCTCTTGGTCCCCACACCCCTGCTGAGTTAGTTTAAAGCCTCCTCAACAGCAATAGCAAAACGACCCACAAGGAACTCAGTCCCAGCTCTGTTCAGATGCAACCCGTCCAGCTTATAAACATGACATCTCCCCCAGAGCCAGTCCCAGTGTCCCATGAATCTAAAGCACTCCCTCCTGCACCATCTTCCCAGCCACACATTCATCTGCCTTATCTTCCTATTTCTGTACTCACTTGCACGTGGCACTGGGAGTAATCTGGAAATTGCTACTTTAGAGGTCCTGCTTCCTAATTTTCTACCTAGCTCCCTAAATTCCAATTGAAGGACCACATCCCCCTTTCTGCCTAAGCATTGGTACCAATGTGGACTACGACCTCTGGCTGATCACCTTTCTCCAGAAGAATGTCCTGCAGCCGCTCTGTGACAGCGTTGACCCTGGCACCAGGGAGACAACATACCATCTGGAGTCACGTTTACAGCCACAGTAGGGCTGTCTGTTCCCCTAACCAATGAATCCCCAATCACTATTGTTCTTCCTTTCTTCTTCCTTCCCTCCTGTACAGCCAATCTGCTCGTAGTGCCACAAACTTGGCTCTGACTGCACTCCTCTGAGGAACCAATGCCTTCACCAGCTTCCAAACTGGAAACCCGATTAGTGAGCAGGATCCCAGGACACTCTTGCACTACCTGCCTGCTTCTCTTGGGCTGCCTGGTGGTCACCCATTCCCTCTCTGCATCCAGGCCCTTAAGCTGCGGTGTGACCACCCCTTTGAATATGCTATCCGCGTAGCTCCCAGCTTTGCGGATGTACCACAGTGACTCCAGCTGCCGCTCGAGCACTGAAACCCGGAGCTCAAGTTTCTGCAGCTGACAGTAGTTCCTGCACACGTGGTCATCTAGGACACCAGTAGCATCCATGACTTCGCACATATTACAGGACACGCATTCCACTCGACTGAGCAGCCCTGCCATGTCTTAACTCTACTTCCTTTACATTAACTTTAATTTACTTTGGATTATTTATATTACTTTATTACATAGGCCCTAAATTTCCCTTATTCCTGCCGCTTCTCAGTTAAATCCAGGTATAGCAACTTGTTTAAAAATATTACACTTTTCTAATTTACTCACCAGGTCCTACTTACCAAGGCTGCAGGTCCCCTTTCAGAGGTAAGGTAGAAATGGAAAGGAGCACCTCCTCCCTTCTCACCGAACTCCCTCAGTCACCAAACTCCAACTGTAGCACTCTACTGAAGCCAAACACAGCACTCCAGAAAGGATGTCTAAGCCATGGAGAAGGTGAATAAATGATTCACCAAGTTGATAGCAGTAATGAGGGGTTTTAGGAATGAAGGGAGAAACTGGGGCTCTTTTCTTTAGGACAAAGATGATTAAGAGGAAATCTGATAAAGGTGTTCAAAACTACAAAGGATTTTTGATCAGTTGGAAAAACTATGGAAGTGGCAGAATGCCACCCTCTGGGAACACAATTTTCAAATTGCACTCGCGCCTGTTCCTGCTCCCAGCAGCAAATTAAAATCTGATCAAAGAGTCGACAAAGGGATAGAGATAGGTTAAGTGAGTGGGCAAAAATATGGCAGATGGAGTATAATGTGGGAAAATGTGAGGTTGTCC
Source organism: Cetorhinus maximus (assembly GCF_964194155.1). Classification (NCBI taxonomy): domain Eukaryota; kingdom Metazoa; phylum Chordata; class Chondrichthyes; order Lamniformes; family Cetorhinidae; genus Cetorhinus; species Cetorhinus maximus. The sequence continues at coordinate 51,610,129 of NC_135894.1, forward strand.
ACTTTGGTAGGAAGAGTAGAAAAGCAGGGTGTTATTTAAATGGAGAGAGACTGCAGAAATCTGTGACACAGAGGGATCTGGGTGTCCTCATACTGTTACTGCTGCTGCTTGTAGCTATTCCTACCAGTAAATCTGCTGTCATCGTATGTGACATTTGTCTGTCTTGAGCCACCCTCGCACATCCTTGTACATGAATCATAAACGTTAGCATGTAGGTACAGCAAGTAACTAGGAAGGCAAAGGTAATGTTGGTCTGTATTGCAAGGCAGATGGAGTATAAAAGTAGAGAGGCCTTTGTGCAATTGTACAAAGCCTTGGTGAGGCCACACCTAGAGTACCATATACAGTTTAGGTCTTCTTATTTGAGGAGGGATATATTTGCATTGGAGGCAGTTCAGAGAAGGTTCACTAAGTTGATTCCTGGGATGAAAGTGTTGTCTTTAGAGGAAAGGTTGAGCAGGTTGGGCCTATACTCATTGGAGTTTAGAAGAATGAAAGGTGATCTTATTGAAACATGTAAGACTCTAAAGGAGCTTGACAGCATAGATGCTGAGAGATGTTTCTCCTCATGGGAGAATCTGGAACTAGGGGGAACAGTTTCAGAATAAGGGGTCTCCCATTTAAGACAGAGATGAAGAGGAGTTTCTTCTCACAGAGAATCATTAATCTTTGGAATTCTCTTCCCCAGAAAGCAGTGAGGCTGGATCATTGAATATGTTAAATACCGAGTTAGAAAGGTTTTTGGTCCACCTGGGAGTCAAGGGTTAAGGGGCCCAGGCTGGAAAGTGGAGTTGAGGCAATGATCAGATCAGCCATGATCTTATTGAACAGAGGAACAGGCTCATGGGGCTGAATGGCCTTCATCTCCTCCTGTTTCTTATCTTCTTATGTTCTTATACCCTCAGCAAGGAACACTGCATTAAACACCTCTGCTTCATTAAGGAGATGCTCACTGCAGTTGCCACCTGAATGAGGTTTCACTCCGTCAAGCCGGAATTGCAGCTTCAGAACGGCATGGGGATGTTTTTACCAGAGGCTGTGAAGGTGGCCATGACCGGGAACTTTCATACACAGGTACACAGGCTCCTTCCAGGCTGTAGCAAGTAATATTTGCAACATCTTTCAGTTCACTGTCCATTCTTGCATAAGGAAGGCCACTGAAACTATGCAAAGACAGCTGAATACATTTCATTCTCTCTTGCCAGAGAAAAGCAGTTGGAATGAGCATGAGGTTCTGTAAGAATTGCAGGTTTCTCCATGGCCCAGGGGCACCATTGATTGCACACGTGTTGCTTTGTGGGCACCTTATGTAAATTCAGAGATGTACCTTAACTGGAAAGAATTCCACTTCCTCAATGTCCAGTGTTCTATCATGACCAGTGTATCAGATAGGTCAACGCCTGGTATCCGAGCAGAAGTAATGATGCATTATAGTGCACTGTACCATGAGTCTTTGTGCCATCACAAGGAACAGAGGGTTGCTGTTGGGTGAGAAGGGCTATCTGCTGACCACCCGGCATGTTGCACCAATGCAGAACCCATGAACATGTGGCCAGCATCCATATAATGAAAGCCATGAAATGAAATGTCATTGAGCAGACCATTGAGGTTCTTATGCAGTGCTTCCAGAGCCTGGACTGCTCTGAAGGAGCCCTGCAGTACTCTCCAGAGCACATGTCACAATTTGGTCTGGTGCATCCTTCAAAACCTCGCCTTCATGAGGGCACAGCCTTTGCTGCCAGGTATACAGCAAGCAACTGAGAAGGAGGAGGAGAAGTAAGGGAGGAGGCAACTAACATAGCCCCTGTCTGGCCAGTCTGTACATGATTGGCTCATCTGACTGCAATACCAGTAAACAAAACCCCAATTCCCCATTTACCAACTGTCCCACACCTTACCTTCCCTCTGTTACTGACTATCACAGCATTCATATGGCAAAAATAAAATCCATCAGAAGAAATATTCAATTCAGCCAAATTTATAATTCAAATCATGCCATGTTGCATATAAATGTCAACTTATCACTTTTGGGCATTCACTAAATGCTTGGCTTCTGTTTGCCTTTATCTGTCTAATGGTCCTGCACATTTCTACCTCAATGGCTGCTTCATGACTTGTAGATGGTTGCAGTCTTTCACTAGGGATGATTAAAATGGCCTTGCACGATGACATCGCCCACCTAGAAAGCTTGGCTTCAGAGTGCACCACTCGGCATAGGGCAATAGTCTGGGCGGGCTTATCCACGGACAACAGCAAGAGCACAAGCAAAGTAGCAGTGGTGTGCAGGTGAATGTTCTCACCCTGAGAGAAGTGAGCAAGTTCATGTCCCATGAAACTCTACTACTGTTGCAGGATGACACTTCAGTAACCATAGCAACATGTCAAAGGAGATGCTGGGCTGTGTGAGACATTATAAACGCCTCTTCAGACTGGCAGCTATGAAGACAGCAGACTGGCTCATTTGTCCTCATTCTGAGTTTCCACAAACTCTTCTAGTTTACAAAGTGCAGAAATTATAAGGATGCACTTCTTGGTCCCCTCCCTAGCCTCACCACAATGCTACCCTGTAACTTGCTCCTTTCAGATAACTAGAACTGCAACATGACCAGGCAGTGTTAGAAGAGAAGGAATTGGAAGAGCAAGAGGACAAAGAGAAAGAAAAAGCACCTCTCACAATCGTACTCACTGTCAACAGCTCAGATGTCGGGCGGCTCCTGTTTGTGCTGCAAGCCATTGACCATCACACAGTGCATTAAGATTGTGTCTGCACATGGCATAATGGAGTTGTAAAGGGCACAAGCTCTGCACAAAACCATATGCCAAATTGATACTAGATTCCCCGATGCTCCTTGATTGTGACCCCAGGCTTGGTAGGTGGCCTGCCAATGCACCAACCATTTCATTGTGCATATCGATCTGCATCTTTCTAAAGGTTGCATCCTCAAAGTCCTCATTTGAAGCCTCTACAGCAGAACTCATGTGTGAACTTAACATCTAGACATCTGTTCCATCTTTTCTCCAGTCCTGGCTGCAGCTGCCTGTGCCTGCATGCCTCACCTTGTGCAGATCCCGCCTCTAAGCTACTTCTAAAGTATGCGCTATGTCAGCGTCTGAGCAGGTGGTGGTGAATGCAATGCTGAGAGGCACTTTTTCTTCCTCTTTGTCTTCTTGCTCTTTCAATTCCTTCTCTTCCAGCACTGTCTGATAAGGTGGCAGTTCTAGTTATCTGAAAGGAGCAAGATATTGTGATGAGGCGAAGGGGGGAAGCAAGAAGTACATCCTAACATCAGCTGCAGTTTGTCAGCTAGAATTTGGGAGAGGTAAGCTGTGTGAAGGGTGATTAGGTATGAGCATACTGTCATCTTTAGTGGTTTCAGCACCACCGCTGGCCACACACGGCCTCAGTCAATGCTGCTGCAGTGAGTCCAATTGGTTTAAGGGCATTCAGGCACTTCTATACCTCGCTGGTTAGTTCCTGCTGCCTCTGGTTATGCACCATCTTGTCCTGCAAGAGAGAAGTGAGTATGCTACAATGTGTTTGGGTGATGTGGCTGTCATGGCTGAATAGCTGGAAGTGTGTGCCGGTTGTGAGATATGTTTGTGAGGCTTGCAACAGTGTGTGCAGGGGAAGTGAAGCATATATGTTAAGCATGAGTTATGATTGATAGAGGTTGTTAATAGATGAGTTTTTTAAAAACTATTTACGGGATGTGGGCGTTGCTGGCTAGGCCAGCCTTTATTGCCCATCCCTGATTGCCCTTGAGAAGGTGGTGGTGAGCTGCCGTCTTGAACCGCTGCAATCGCTGTGGTGTAGGTACACCCATAGTGCTGTTAGGGAGGGAGTTCCAGGATTTTGACCCAGCGACAGGGAAGGAACAGCGATATATTTCCAAGTCAGGATGGTGAGTGGCTTGGAGGGGAACTTCCAGGTGGGGGTGTTCCCATGTGTCTGTTGCCCTTGTCCTTCTAGATAGTAGCAGTTGTGGGTTTCGAAGGTGCTGCCTATGGAGCCTTGGTGAGTTTTTGCAGTGCATCTAATACATGGTACACACTGCTGCTACTGTGTATCGGTGTTGGAGGGATGAGGGATGGTGCATTCAGCAGTGTGGCTAGTGGTATAGTTGTTGGGCTATGGTATTTGAAGACGCATTTTCCTGACCTTCACCACTAATGTGAGGTCATTGAACTTTTTATGGCACTGCATCCAGATAGGTTTTTACTCCTGGCAAAAACTGCCACAGTTCTGCTCCAACTCCTGCTGACTGAGAGTTTGTCTGGAGAATCACCTCTGTGGATCACTCCACCTCTGCACTTCTCCAACAAAGGCCTCCAGTGCAGTGTTGGAAAATTTTAGAGCTCGGTCTCTGTTATGGTGTGTTACTCAGTGTTCTCCTATCTCACGTACTCTTCTGCAACAAGTTCCAGCACCTGCTCCAGCCTCAATGCACCTCCTTTTTAAATAAGGCAGCCTAGCTTGAAGTGGGGTAAGCCTCTCATGATTTCACACTCCCTGCTCAGGTGTGCAGCCACTTAGTAACACATGCAATGCTGACTGTAAGAAGAAATCATTTAAATGAGCATGCAACAAGATGTTTGCATGCTGCCTTCATCAATGGGAGTGAGTTAATTGCACATCAGGATCCCTGTATCCATTTTTGGGCATTTTCAAATTTTTGATGTTCATGGAAAACTCACCGCTAGAGTCAACAGTACCTATACCTGTAGCTGGTGCGATGGATGTTTTTTTTAACGTTTAGAAGTGTCATTCTGTGTGATACGAAAGTTATTTTATGGTGGAAATACATCATCTAAATGAGCATGCAATATAACGTTTGCATGCTACCTGCATCAGAAGCATTGTGATTGTGCAATAGTGGTTAACATAGATTGCTCGAAATACCTTCTGGATTTTTCTCTTTTTCCTGAGTAATTGAATTAAGGAACTGTCGCCCCAATAATGCAAACAGAATTCCCGAGAATTGGCAGAGACTTGGAGCAGCCAGATCGTCATTATTTTCAGAAAAGCTCCACTGATCTCTGCCCAAGGTTATGGTGAGGGATTGGCAGAATCGCTGAAGATTTTCAGCCCCTAAAACTCTATGGCTTAAAACCACACCGAGCAGTGCCAATACCCACTAAACCATCAGTGTTATTGCTTATGTAACTTTATTATAGTTTAGCTCATGTTGTACTTTCATCTTTCCTTTTGCATATAAATTTCACTTTCATTCCACTCACCTGAAGCTAATGGGACAAATCGTCTGGTCTCCTGATCATCGGACACCGGACGTTTGACCAAAAATGCGTGTCGGAAACTTGTGGAAGTCCAGACACGTGGACATCTGTGGGAATTGCCGAAGAATTTTCAACTTCTGATGGGCAATTCCTCTGCTCCTGAGACCCTCCATGAATGACCCCAACTCTGAGCGAGAGTTGGAGACTTCAGACAGTTCTGTTGTATTTACCTGGGTAGCTACCCAGGAAATGTTAGGCAGAAAAGACCGAGTCTAACATCTGGGGAACTACACAACTAACCCCCCCAATAATCCCCTAACCCCTAACTACACCCCCAAACCCTCCTCTCTATCTCCTGGGCCCCCAAACTGACCTTGCCATCCCCCTGATCACCCGACTATCCTCCCAACCCAACTATCCCCCAACCTGACTTGACCACCCCCAACCTCCGACCACCCTCCCAACCACCTGACTACCCCCTGACCTGGCCTGACTAACCCCTCGAACCGACCTGACGACTCCTTCACCATCCAACCACCACCCCCACCCAACCACCTCTTGACCAACCCTCCCACAACCTAACCGCAGCACAAATACCTGACTACCCTCCTGACCCAACCCAACTACCCCCGACCTTGTTCAACTAACCCCAACCCTCCAACTACCCTCCTAATCATTCAACTACACCCGACCCACCTGACTACTTTGATTACTCCCCTTACCTGATTAACCCTGACCTGACCCACCTACCCACTCACCCACCTACCCCACTATCCACTTACCAACCTACCACTCTACTCACCACCCACTGACCCACTTATCCACCTCACCCACCTACCCACCTAACCCATTTACCCATCTCATTCGCTTACCCACCTACCTCTTACCCACCTACCCACTTACCTACTTACCCACCTCAGTCCCCCTCCCCTCACCCACCTCACCTGCTTCCCCCACTGACCCACCCAACCCACTTAGCCACCTCACCCACTTACACCCTACCCAAACCCACCTACCCACTTACCCACGGCAATTCAATGATCATTTCCTGCTCAGAAGATCTGGGCCAATATTTATAGTCACGTATGAATTTTCTTTTGGGTGTCTCAAATTGATATAAGTGGCGCCTGCAACCATATGTGTAGAATCCATTTAAAAAAACATATTTTGAAATGTGTGCCTCATGAAGGAGTTGTCACTGATGATAAATCAGAGAAATGGTTTACTTCTGCATATGAAAAGCACTGGAACATTAGTCAATATTCCACACAGACTTAAATGATCCTCATCAACTTCATGGGCAGAAATATATTTTTCAGTAGGGTTGTCACTTTTCATTAATAAGCACAAAGTACTTAAGAATAATTCACAAATAAAGTCAGCAAAATGTAATTTTGCCTCACGGTTACATTAGTATAGATGCTTTTAAAAATAAATATTCCGAATGCCAAGTTCAAATAACAGCAAGAAAAGTTAAATACTCCAGAAGGAAACATGCTGATCGATTTATTCATTTGGGGGCTGGTAGATGGAGTGTAGTAACACAGCAGCAGTATCTAGGTCACTCTTAACAAATGGCCCTCTAGAATATTTTTAACTGCTGTGCAATTATGAAATATAAATCATTCTATGTCTTACGTAAATTTTCATTGGGTTTCTTTAGACAGGAGGTCAAAAATAGCATAGACGTTCACAGCACGATGTACAATGTTACTGTGCTATTTGATTATGAAGCAGAAAACCACTAAATACAATACCAAGGAGGAGCAAGAGAAAACAATGAAAGGGAAAAATAAAAATATGCTCAAAATGACTGTAGATCTAGATGGTAAGTGTTAGAGCACAATAAAGCCTGGGCTTCATTGTTAGATTTAACTATGCACTTTGAAACTCAGAATCATTGACCTCGATATTTGCAGAGCAGGTGCAGGGATGACTGTCTGTGGCCTGGAAATGTCAGGAATGCAGATGTCCAAATTGTGGGAATGGAGGTTGACCACGCTGGGACAGGGGGCGGTCTGAAAATCATATGGGGTTGGAAGATCTCAGTGGTGTTAACAGATCATGGCAGAAGTTAACTTGAGGAGTCGGGGGAAGCACTTCAGCTGCTCCTGGCCCTCAAGTAGTGCTTTTCAAATCACACTTTCTGGATCGAGCAACTCCAACCTCTCTTTAGCTGTCAGGTTTTCTGAGGTCCAGGAAACCCAGCCCAAAGCCATTAAGTTCAAATGGCTGCCAAGTTTTGGAATCTCATTTAAATATTAAAATCTTGGACTTGCTTCTTCAGAATAGGTTACGCAAACTCAGCATGGTTAAAATGTTAAATGGTTAAACTGGAAGCAGGTACATTCAAAGTAGGTTGGGGTTGGGGTTGGGTTTCACATATTACTGGTTTAAAATTCCCCACAATCTGAGAGTGCAGCGTAGTGTATGTTTCCTGCCAATTTTCCACATGTCAATAAATTGCTATTCAGAGGCAGTGGCTTTGGCATTGAACATATCCATGAATGTAGTTAAGTTTGTTCTTAGCAGTATCATAGTACTGAAGTGAAAAATGAACCATGGGGAAACTTTCCACCTGGTAGGATGGTCCGATAGTTTGGTCATCCAGGATTCAGCAAGTGGTGCAATGTCCCATTTCACCAGTTCCCTACTGCATTTGTATGTCACATGATTTTCTGATGGGCTGTCTAGGCCATCATAAAATACTCTCATATGAAATGTACAAGAGCCTCATTAAATAATCAATATCATACAAATCAATTCTGCAATTCCCCAAGTTTTATTTATGTATATCACTTTCCTTTCAGGAAAAACTTTCTTAAAATTAAATGGCTGAAATTTGGTTGTTCAAAAAAAAATGGCAAAGCTGGCTCTGGTCTTCAGCATTGCTCTGTTCCTATGCGCGGAATTTTCTGTGCCTGGCGGGTGTCATCACGGGCGTGAGTGAACAATCTGGCGGGAAGGCCAAAAATCGGTTTCGCATCGTCGTGAAACCAGCTTGCGATCTTCCGCTCCGCCTGTCAATGGTGGGTTGCTTTTCCCACCGCCGGACGTCAGGAACTTCATTTTAATACATCTGCATATCATTATAAGCCCTGCTCACTGGAATCCTCCCCCCACATTAAATTTACCACCCAAATTGGCGGGAAAACACGCTGGTGCAGGGCACGTCTTGACAAGTGTGACACGCAGAGGTCAGGGCTTATCATCAGACCCTTGCTCACATCGCGGACATTGGAGGAGCAGAAGATGCTGGAGCCCGACAGCTACCACACCTTGGAGGAACACGTGTATCGCACGCTGGGTGGATTTATATGAACATGGCTCCACCTCGAAGCAACTCACAGAAGATGGAAGGTCACCGTTGAGGGTATGCTTCGGGACATCAGCGTCTTGGCCATGGTCTCCTATGGATGATCTTCGAAGAGGTGGAGAGGAAGATCCATATGTGTGTGGGAGAGGAGGGTGTACCGGGGGGTGGGAGAGGAAAGTCTAGGTTTGACTGGGAGAGGAAGGTGTACCCGATGGGTGGGGAGTTAGGTTGGGAGGGGAGGGACAATGGTGTCAAGGAATGAGATTGGGAGGAGGGGAACGATGGGGTCGGTGGGGGAGATGAGGTTGGAAGGGGAGGGAATGATGGTGTTGGGGGGGTGAGGCATGGGGGAGGAGGGTGTAATGGGGCAGAATGCGGCAAATGGGGAGGTAGGTGTATGCAGGGAGGAAGGTGTAAAGGAAGGAGTTCGTTGGGGAAGAAGTTTGGAGGGGGGAAGGAGTTTGGGTGGAGGAAGGAGTTCGGAGGCAGGCAGGACTTCGAGGGGAGGAAGGAGTCCGGTGGAGGAAGAAGTAAGGGAGGGGGGGTTGTCCAAGTGTATGTGCAAGGTGGGTGTCTGAGGAGTCAGTGACTGCCTCCTGGGGAGTGAAATGAGGGTGGGCGAGTCGGAGGGAATGGTGAGAACAAGAGAGGGCAGGGTGAGGCAGAGGGTGGGAGGGTGAGGGTGTGACAGGAGTGGTAGAAGGGATGGCGAGCGTGGTTGGTGGGGACTTGAAGGCAGACTCGGACCCTGGTGGTGAGAAGGAGGAGGTGAGGGAGGTCAATGTGGATGGGGGTGGGATTCTCAGGGAGATAGGGAAAGTGCACGTTCGCCTGGACATCCCGAAAAGGAAAGGGTTCTGGCTGGTAGGTGACAGTGGGAGGTGGATGACGCAAGGGGGTGTCAGCAGTGATTGGGAAAAGGACAATGGTGACTGGAGGAAGAGAAAGGATGAGGGAGCTAAAGACATAATTCACCAGTACCGTCTGGCAAAATTGAAAGTGAGTGGAGCCTTGTGTTGGGTGGGAACAGGTGCTGCATGGGAGAGTGCTCAGTGGGTGGGCAGAGATGCAGGTCAGTTCAGATGGACAACTGGAAGAGAACCCCAGCAGGCAGCATTGAAAATGCTTGGAACGTGGAGCTGAGTGTGGTGGATGAAGGCTCCGCGTGCGTGGGAGAGTGCTTGCACGAGGCTCCGAAAGACCCTGCCACACACACACACTTCTCTCTCCAGAATTACTCCTGGTCTGGCTGCATGCAGCTGAACAGCTGGTAGGGGAGGATGCAGGGGGAGGACTCGCAAAGTCTGCAAATGAAGCTTAAAAACATTATTACACATTATTCAGTGAAAGTGAATATATTTTCAGATTATAAAGTGACAAATGTGTTCACCCATGCACCCAATTGTGATCAGAATTTCTTAACTTTTCTAAGCCTTCTTTTAGGTTAAAAGCAAAATACTGCAAATGCTGGAAGTCTGAAACAAAGATAGAAAATTCTGGAAAAACTCAGCAAGTCTAGCACCATCTGTGGAGAAAGAAACAGAGTTAACGTTTCGAGTCAGTATGACTCTTCTTCAGAGCTGCCCTGTCACCCACAACAGGGGTGAAGACAGCCTGTGCAATGGTTGGCCCTGCTGCCTCTGATGACTTTGGCATCTGGAGAGCCGAGGCCTTGGGGGCCCTTCTTGTTTTGGTTGTCCCCCTGTGGGCTAGCTGCTCCCTCTGGCGACAGGGGATGAGGTTGAGGGGGTCACAGGCAAAGGGGACTCAGAAGGAGCGGACAGCCTCTGAGATTCCTGAGTGGATGACCCATGGGTTTCCAGCTGCTCCTCCTCCTCCCTTTGGTTGCCCGAGGGACCCAGCCTGACTCCTTGAGGGGAAGGAGCACCTGGAGGGGCGTTGAAGTGCCCCATTTCCCTCTCGTGTTGCCACTGCAGGAACTCACCTATGGCTACTGCGATGGAGTGCAGGTCTGTGCTCATCTCTGTGTTCATCTCCGTGTTCTGCTGGACCAGGATCTCCATGGTCTGCTATCCTTCCCATGGAGACCATCATATGCACACATGCAGGCACCACTTGCAGAAAGCAGGTGGATGCATTCCTCCGGCTTGCAGCCACTCTGTTGAGGGCTTCCAACAACTCTGCATGATGTTCCCCCACCTTCTGCTGACTTTCCAGGATGAGTTAGAAGGCCAAGTTCAGAGGCTCGTCATCTGGCTTGGACTTCACAGGTGCCTCTTCCCCAGCAGCCTTCTAAGAACCAAAGGCATGGGCTGAACCTTTCTCCTCCTGCTACAAAAATGTGTCCGTGCGGTGACCACCAGATTGTGAACCCTAGACTGCTCTAGATCTAGGCTCCACAGAGGCGTGTGTCTCTGCGCTGGTGCAGGGTGTGGGGAAGCACTGTGATGGGTCTTCCCAGCTTATTTCCAGCTCTTAACTTAAGCTTAAGAGTTGGTGCAGGAGGGAGGGTTTTAGATTCCTGGATCATTGGAACCATTTCTGGGGAAGGTGGGACCTGTACAAGCGGGACGGTCTACATCTGAACCGAAGCGGGACTAACATCCTTGCGGGCGGGTTTGCTAGTGCTGTTGGGAGGAGTTTAAACTAATTCGGCAGGGGGAGGGGACACAGAATGTTAGCAGAATAGGGACACATCATAATATAGTAAAACAATTAAGTCAGAGGGAGTACAGCTGCATTAAGTTTTAAGGGAGTAAGACAAGGCTGGATGGCCTCTACTTTAATGCCAGGAGTATTACAGGTAAAATGGATGAGTTAAGGGTGAGGATTGACACGTGGAATTGTGATATAGTAGCCATCACTGAGACGTGCTTGAGGGAGGAGCAGGATTGGCAGCTCAACATTCTGGGATATAGAATTTTCAGGCGAGACAGGGGAGGGGGTAAAAGAGGAGGAGGCATTGCATTATTAGTTAAGGAGTCAGTTACTGTCGTAAGGAGAGATGATATCTTGGAGGGGGCATCAAATGAAGCTTTGGTGGTTGAGCTTAGGAATAAAAAAGGAGCAGCCACATTATTAGGTGTTTATTATAGACCGCCAGATAGTTAGCGGGAAATTGAGGAGCAAATATGTGCACAATTTGCGGATGTGTGTAAAAACAATAACAATAGGGTAATTATATTCGGTGATTTCAACTTTCCCAACATTAATTGGGATAGACATAGTGTTAAGGGCTTGGATGGAGTGGATTTCTTGAAATGTGTACAGGAGAACTTTTTAGGTCAATATGTAGAGGGTCCAACAAGGGACAGTGCATTGCTGGACCTAATTCTGGGGAATGAAGCCAGACAGGTGGCTGAGGTAGTGGTTGGGCAGCATTTTAGTGATAGCGACCACAACATGGTACAGTTTAAGATTGTTATGGACAAAGAAATATGCAAGTTGCAAAAAAATGTTTTGGATTGGGGGAGAGTGGATTTTAGTAAAATAAGGTAGGATCTGGCCAAGGTAGACTGGGAACAGCTACTTGTGGGGAAATCTACAGAGGAACAGTGGAGGGTGTTCAAAAAGGAAATGGGGAGGGTACAGGCTCAACATGTTCCCTCTAGGGTGATAGGAAGGACTAACAAGCCCAGAGAACCATGGATGTCCAGAGACATTCAGGTTACGATGAGAAGGTACAAGGGAAGCAAATCAGCAGAGGCATTAGTGGAGTACAGACAGTACAGGGTGGAGCTTAAGAAAGCAATTAGGAGAGCAAAGAGGGGATATGAGAAAGCTCTGGCTGGTAAAAGTAGGGGAAATCCCAAGACATTCTATAAGTATATCAATGGGAAGAGGATAACCAGGGAAAGGGTAGGGCCCATAAGAGACCAAGGGGGCAATCTATGGGTGGAGCCAGAGGAAATCACTAGAGTGTTGAATGAATACTTCACATCCGTCTTCACCCAAGAGAATGAGGATGAAGGTATCGAACTCGGGGAGAGAGCCTGCGAGGTTCTTGAGCAAATTGATATGGGGAGTGACAAGGTATTGGAGGTGTTGGCAGGCTTAAAAGTGGACAAATCTCCAGGTCCAGATGATTTGTGTCCCAGACTGCTGAAGGAGGCAAGGGAGGAGATCACAGGGGCTCTGACCCAAATTTTTAATTCCTCTATGGCCACGGGGGAGGTGCCAGAGGACTGGAGAATAGCTAATGTGAATCCGCTATTTAAGAAGGGTTGTAGAGATAAGCCAGGGAACTACTAACCAGTAAGTCTCGCATCAGTGGTAGGGAAACTATTGGAGAAAATTCTGAAGGAGAGAATCGATCTCCAATTGGAGAGGCAAGGTTTGATCAGGGATAGTCAGCACAGTTTTATCAGAGGGAGGTCATGCCTAACAAATTTGATTGAATTTTTTGAGGAGGTGACCAGGTGTGTAGATGAGGGTAGTGCAGTTGATGTAGTTTATATGGATTTCAGCAAAGCCTTTGACAAGGTCCCACATGGGAGACTTAGAAAGAAGGCACATGGGATGCAGGGTAATTTGATAAGGTGGATTCAAAATTGGCTTAGTTGTAGGAGACAGAGGGCGATGACAGGAGGATGCTTTAGTGACTGGAAACCATATGTCCAGTGGCGTAGCACAGGGATCTGTGCTGGGTCCCCTATTATTTGTCATTTATATAAACAACATAGATGACTATGTGGGGGGCAAGATTAGTAAGTTTGCGGATGACACAAAGATTGGCCGGGTGGTTAACAGTGAGCTTGAGTGTCTTGGGCTACAGGAAGATATAGACAGGATGGTCAAATGGGCAGATAAGTGGCAGATGGAATTTACCCCTGAAGAGTGTGAGGTGATACACTTTGGAAGGAGTAATTTGACAAGGAAGTATTTAATGAACGGCATGGCACTAGGAAGTTCTGAGGAACAAAGGGACCTTGGCGTGTGTGTCCAAAGATCTCTGAAGGTGGAGGTGCATGTTAGTAGGGTCGTGAAAAAGGCATACGGGACACTTGCCTTTATCAATCGAGGCATAGATTACAACAGCAGGGAGGTCATGTTGGAGTTGTGTAGAACCTTGGTGAGGCCACAGCTGGAGTACTGTGTGCAGTTCTAGTCACCACATTATAGGAAGGATGTGATTGCACAGGAGGGGGTGCAGAGGAGATTCACCAGGATGTTGCTTGGGATGAAACATTTAAGTTATGAAGAGAGGTTGGATAGACTTGGGTTGTTTTCGTTGGAGCAGAGAAGACTGAGAGGCAACCTGATCGCGGTACACATGATTATGAGGGGCATAGACAGGGTGGATAGGAAGCAACTGTTCCCCTTAGTTGAAGAATCAGTCACGAGGGGACATAATTTCAAGGTGAAGGGCAGGAGGTTGAGGGGGGATGTGAGGAAAAACATTTTTACCCAGAGGGTGGTGACGGTCTGGAATGTACTGCCTGGGAGGTTGGTGGAGGCGGGTTGCCTCACATCCTTTAAAAATACCTGGATGAGCACTTGGCACATCATAACATTCAAGGCTATGGGCCAAGTGCTGGTAAATGGGGTTAGCTAGGTAGGCCAGGCGTTTCTCAAGTATCGGTGCAGACTTGATGGGCCGAAGGGCCTCTTCTGCACTGTGTGATTCTGTGATTCTGTGATTCTTCAATGGAGGAAGTGTCCTCTTGGCTGGAGGTGAGGACCTGGATGGAGCTGAGGGACAGGCTGGTTGAGGGCATCGGTCACTTGGCAGATTTCCCTGTGAACCAAAGCAGAGATAATTAGTGCATGTCAGCAGTCAAAAGCAGGAGAGAGAGCACTCACAGTTGCGTTAAGAGAGGGATGATGTGATGCAGGATCTTTAGGAGGGTGTTTACTGCCGACCTTACCATCACCGCAGGCAAGGTCCACTTCCTCACCAGTCAGTGCAATGACACACTCCTCAAAGTGACTGAGGGGCCTAATGTGGGCCACTCCACCCCCGGTCTGGGAACTCTTCCTGCTGCTGTGAGCCAGGATTTCCTGAATGAAAACAGGTGGAGAGAGTGTGAGCAGGACACATGGCACTGCGTGGAATGTTTATATGGTGAGCGGAGCCATGGATGTGATAAGGATGTGAGGTCCAGAGGATATGAGCCTGATAGAGATGTGAGGGTCTGTGTGAGAGTTAGTGGTGTTGTCCCCTGAGGTGTGAGACCCCTGTGGATGTGTGATGGGTTTGTGAATTTGTGAGTTGAAAATGAGAAACTTACCCTGGTGGAACGGATGACACCATTCATCCTCTTCCTGCACTGGGTGGCTGTCCTATTCTGCAGGGCGTTGATGCTGACCACCACTGTCACTGCCTCCCGTGCTTGATTGGTGGAGTTTGCTTGCTGGCCTTCAGCCAGAGCAGCGGTACAGGACATCACTGCAGGCCTCCACGTCATCCAAAAGACATTCCAGGGACGTGTCACTGAACTGGGGAGGGTTGCAGTCTTCTTGCCTTTTGGGGCCATGTCTTCTGTGCAGCAGTCTCGGGCTGGAAGCACTGAGAGGTGTCCGCGCGGCTGCACTTTAACTATGGTGCCCGGCCTTAGGAAGCGGCAAGGTGACGGTGTAGTGGACGAATCGGAGGCCGCCCGCCAGTGAAATGGCATGTTTTCAGGAAATGCATAATTAATGAGGCAGGATTGGGATGATACAGTGTGAAAACCCGCCATGGTGGCCAGCAGGTAAAACGTCCTTTTTCCCACCCATTACCGCACTTAGTGCAAATCTGGAACAATCCCGCCCTGAGTCATTTTTCTTTAACAAAAACAAAAATAGCTGGAAAAACTCAGCAGGTCTGACAGCATCTGCGGAGAGGAATACAGTTAACATTTTGAGTCCGTATGACTCTTCATCAGAACTAAGGAAAAAAAAATTTCTTTAGTTAGAATAAGATAGGGATCGAAGGGAAGCCCACAATATTCATATGCACTGAAGGTGGTATCCAGGGACTCATTGAGCTCACATTTGTCTCTGTCCTTGGATATCTAAAAGGTGTCACTTACCGTAGCCAAGGCGTCATTGACCATAGCCAAGGCAGGTACACTTGGCCTCCATCAGCCATCCTGTGGCAGAATAATGGACAAGTACTAAAGTAGATAGAAATGTGACAATATCCTATAATTGCACATTTTCAGGAACATGCTACAAATTGAGCTCCTATATTCCTTATGTCAAACATATTCAGAATGGTTGCCTTGCACGCAAATTGCCATATATACTTAATTTTTAAAATTCAGTCATGGGATGTGGGCTTCACTGGCTGCGCTAGCATTTATTGTCCATCCCTAATTGCCCTTGAGAAGGTAGCGGTGAGCTGCCTTCTTGAACCCTAGCAGTCTATGTGGTCTAGGTATACCTACAGTGCTATAAGGAAGGGAGTTCTAGGATTTTGACCCAGCGACAGTGAAAGAACAGTGATATATTTCCAAGTCAGGATGATGAGTGACTTGGAGGGGAACTTGGGGTGTTCCCAGACATCTGCTGTCCTTGTCCTTCTAGATGGCAGTAGTCGTGGGTTTGGAAGGTGCTGTCTAAGGAGCCTTGATGAACTCCTGCGGTGCATCTTGCAGATGGTGCACACTGCTGCTACTATGCATCGGTGGTGGAGGGAGTGAATGTTTGTAGATGTGATGCCAATCAAGAGGGCTGCTTTGTCCTGGACGGTGTCAAGCTCCTTGAGTGTTGTGGGAGCTGCACTCACCCAGGCAAGTGGGGAACATTCCATGACACTCCTGACTTGTGCCTTGTAGATGGTGGACAGGCTTTGGGGAGTCAGGAGCTAAGTTACTCGTCGCAGGATTGCTAGCCTTTGAACTGCTCTTGTAGCCACAGTATTAATATGGCTAGTCCAGTTCAGTTTCTGATCAATGGTAGCCCCCAGGATGTTCTGAGGGGAATTACCATTGTCCAGAAACTGAACTGGATTAGCCATATAACTGCTGTGGCTACAAGGGCAGGTCAGAGGCTAGGAATCCTGTGATGGGTAATTCACCTCCTGTATACACCCTAATACCTGTTATATTAATTGGCTGTGAAGGACTCTGGGATGTTTTGAACATGTCAAAGGCACTATATAAAAGCAAGACTTTCTCCTTTCTAGTAAAATTGTAATCATGAAATATAGGGATAGCCAAAGCAGCTACTGTTGTCAATGTTACCTTCATCGATGCTCACAAATGAACTCTGCAGTTTGCCATGGATTTCTGGACACCTATGGAAATGAAGCTCCTTTTCATAATCTTCTTTTTGCATCTGTTGTGTTGAAATTCAATGAATTGTTTACTTAGAGTAGATATTGTAGTCAACAGGGGGTACTGGACTATTTGTTGTGAGGCTTTTAAAAAATATGACCAGAATAAGAAAATAAGAATTTTACTGTGGTAATTATGGCTTTATTTAGTGTGTAATATACCTTTAAGAATAATGCTTGTTAAGGAAGATCATATGATCTTTAGTACCGAATAGGAGAGTAGTGCGGGCTACCTCTGTAGTTAGTAGTGTGGAGATAGAGTTTGAAGTGAAAGCACATGTGTCGTTGCTGCTGAGTATCTTTGTAAATAAACATAAAAGTTCCACCTAAGAAGTGTCTGCTGATCAACTTGATCAATAGTACCAGCTTGGCCACCACTCACAACAAACTGGTGAGGAGGATAAGACGAGTTTAACAGAAGTAATCAAGTGAAAAGAAATTGACACTGAAGAGAAGAGGAGAGTGATCGATCCTCTTAAGGGCATGTGAGAATAAAGCCTACAGCTTGATTAAAAGTTTGACAGCACCCAGTGCCCCAGATTCGAAAAGTTTTCATGAATTGGTGGACCTCGTGAAGAGTCATTATCAATCAAAGCCCTCAGTAATGATGCAAAGGTTCAAGTTTAATTCAAGAAATAGAGTCCCAGGGGAAACAGTTGCATGCTATGTGGCAAGTTTGAAGCAGTTAATGGAATATTGTGAGTTTAATACATCTCTGAACTACATGCTCAGAGATCGTTTTGTGTGCGATGTGAATGAGGACATGATTCAGAAGAGATTATTGTCTGAAACAAATTTGGATTTTAAGAAGGCGCTAGAAATAACTCTGGCCGTGGAAAGCACAGTAAGAGATTCACAAGTCATACAGGGCGCACTAAATGGCACCGTCCTCCACATCAGGCAGGAAACTCCAGCCAAAAAGGGCATGAAAATACAGGACTCTTGAGAAGCGGGAAACAGATCCGCTAGCCGGAAAATGAGAAATAATGACTTAGCAGGGAAAACAAAGAATAACTTCATTGGAGGTGAAAACAAGCAGTCTTCTAACAGTTGGCATTTAAAGAAATTGAATGTTATTATTGTCTCAGAAATGGATGTATAATGAGACAGTACAGGGAAAGATTCAAGCAGCCTTTTAAACAGAAGAAAAAATCCAATGAGATCTATAATGTAGAAGAACCTCATACAACAAATTCAGATATTTACTTGTTGTTTAATCTGAAGGTTGGAAAGACTGAACCAACATTTGTAACAGCGAAAGTAAATGGCATATCTGTTAGAATAGAAGTGGACACAGGAGCTTCCACTACAGTAATTGGGGAACATACCTTCAGATATTCGAATAATGGGGAATAGCAATTAAATTTAGAAGAAATAAGTGCCTAATTAAAAACATACACGGGTGAAGGCATTCAAGTCAAAGGCATAAATAGGGTAACTGTCCATATGGAAGCCAATCGGCAAAGCTACCCTTGATGGTGGTGGCAGGTGAGGGGCCAAGCCTCCTGAGGCAAAACTAGCTAAAGAAGATTAAGTTAGAATGAGCTGAAATTTTCCAGTTGAGAGCAAATGGGTTACCAGAGCTACTTTGAAAGTACGCCACTATCTTTAGGGACGAACTGGGGAAAATCCAGGGCCTGCAGGCCAAGATTCATGTGGATCCAGAAGCAACCCCTCGCTTCATGAAGGCGAGACCAGTACCATGTGACCTGCGAGAAAAAGTTGACATTGAACTGAACAGACTAGAGAAACTGGGCGTTACACAACCTGTTCTGTTCTCAAAATGAGCAGCACCCACAGTCCACGTCCTTAAACCCGACCAAAGCACTGGAATTTGTGGAGACTACAAACTGATGGTTAATAAAGTAGCTAAGCTAGACAGGCACCCCTTTCCAAAAATTGAAGACCTGTATGCCCAGCTGGCAGGAGGGACAATGTACACAAAGCTTGACATGAGTCATGCTTATCAACAATTAGAGTTCAAAATGGTTGGACGTATATGAGGTGAAGTCACCAACATTGGCCGCTACAATTGAGAAAGTATATCAAAGTTTTGCCATTCACGGACTACCAGAAAGTAGTCATTTCCAATAACGGCACGGCATTTACGAGTGCTGAGTTTCAACGGTTTATCAGTCTCGTTATTACTCATGTGATAACTTCACTGTACCACCCTTCCTCAAATGGACTGGCTAAAAGGGCGATTCAAATATCCAAGGCAAGCATGAAGAAGCTAACTGGGGATTCCTTAGCAACCAAGCTAGCACGCTTTCTTTTTCACTATTGGACCACCCCTCACACAACACGTGTCACACCTGTGGAGATATTGTTGAAACGCCATCTAAGGACGAGATTGAGTTTAATAATGCCAAATTTAGAGGGGAAGGTGGAAAGGAGACAGGGAAGCCAGAAAACTAGACATGGCTGGCATAGTCATGAGAGGAAATTTACCGTGGTAGAGACGGTATACATGAAAAACTTTGGAGAAGGTCCAAAGTGGTTACCGGGTGAAATAAGTGCAGTGACTGGACCTCTATCTTACCACAAGGAGTTGGAAGGCCGAGTTATATAGATACATGTGGATCATCTAAGGAAGCGAGAAGCAAATCACCAAGAATTGATTCCACCAGTGTTCACGGCTGGGTCAACATTTCCTGTTGAGAGAACTCAACCCAGTACAGGCATGTCTGATGTTCCTGTAAGAGTTGAGGATACAGAACTGCAGGTGCCCACCGAAGCACCTGATGTTCAGGCAACTCCAGAAAAGCAGGTTCCTGACAAAGTATCTGAAGTTGTGGAGCTGAGACATTCTACACACATAAGAAAACCCCAGAAAGACTGAACTTGTAAATTACTCGCCAGTGTAAATATTTTGCTGTCTTGAGAAAATTGTACTTGTGAATATAAAATGTATATCCGAGTAAATGGGGAGGATGTGGTAATTATGGTTTTATTTATTGTGTAATATAACTTTAAGAATAATACTTGTTAAGGAAGATCACATGATATTTAGTACCCAATAGGAGAGTAGCGCTGGCTGCCTCTGTAGTTAGTAGTGTAGAGATAGAGTTGGAGTGAAAGCACAGGTGTCGTTGCTGGTGAGTACCTTTGTAAATAAACTGAAAGTTTCCACCTAAGAAGTGTCTGCTGATCAACTCTATCAATAGTACCAATTCGACCACCTCTCACAACATTTTACTTAATAAATTATTTGACAGATTAATACAATAAAATTTTTCAATTATTGCAAAAATCCCTAAAGAAAAAACCAAGCTAGAATTTTTAACATCAGACAGTTTTTGGCAGGTGGATCGATTTTATTGGGAGGTGGGATCAGTGTTGTCATGTTATTCTAATGACATAATACCTTGGGATTATTTATGGAACAAGACACAAGGCACCAAGCACTCGTAAGGGTTGGGTAAACACGTTGTGGGTTCATTTATTAAGACCAGGCACATGAGAACAGATATACATAGGCATAATGCTTGAAGACATCAGAGCAGTGTGTGTGTGCTCTGCTCAAAGCAAAAGTGAAACTAAGACTGGATCACGTGACACATTTTTCTTCTAATGATGACATGCCGATATCCCTTAAAGGCACATTACAACAGGTGGCTGGGGGCTTAGGGGGATCTGCATACTTGCATGCTGGCACTCTAAACACAATGAGAAAAATTAATATTGCAATTGGGCAGGTTGGGCCAGTAAAGTAGTCATGGTGTAGCTATACCTTTTTAACTACCCCTGCCTGGTATCGATCAAACATCAGGAGGGATTAAAATTCATCCCTTGGCATCAATTCAAAATTTAATTTGCTGCAATGTAAACCAGGACCGGGAGCAATTCATTTACAAAGCTCAATATTAAAACTAAACTGCCAAAAACACTTTTAATACATTTTTCAGTTTAGATCCAATAGCAAAATGTTTTTTTGTGGCTGAGTGATGTTTGATTTATTATCATTCCCTCCCAGCCCCACTCTCCTGCACCCTCGTGCTTCTGGATGACATAATCGAGTCAACCATTCCCTTTGAATTATCAGCTTGTGCAAGAATAGAGGTTTTGATAGAGAGAGGGCTCTGGATATTGAAAATATGAAACAACAAACTTAGGACATGTAGCCAAATGAATCAACCATTTTGGCACCCAGTCGAAGATAGCAGGGAGCCCTGGAGAGAGGAAAACAAGTGGTTGGAAGAGCCTGCAGAATCGAGTACATTCAAGAGAAAAACCTGGCAAAGCAGGTCCCAAAAAGAGGCAGAAAGACATAGGTGCCTGCAAACTAAGGACCGGGGAGGGGAAATGGGTCCTGTTAATTATGTGTGTAAAATATGCTAATGAATGGAGTCGCTATAAACAAACAAGAATATGTAGGCCACCTTGGGAAAGTGGCAGGAACAGCCTGCAGAATCAGTCACTGAGAGAAAACGTAGGGGAAATGGAAGCAAAAGCAATAAAACGGTGAGGAGTTGTTCCAAACCTTTTGTTTTGCCGGGGGAAGGTTAGAATTGTTGGTGGTGCTCGAATTGCCTAGCTGTTTGGATAATGCTGCTGTGAGCATTGTGGGAATCTGTAGCATATAGTTTTCCAGCTGATGGAAGATGGCAGCTAGTTTCATAATGCCTGATAAGATGGTGGAAACATTTAGTAGTAGATTTCAAAAGTGAACTTGATAAATATTTAAAGGATAATGATTGACAGAGATATGAGAAAAGAGCCAGGGTGTGGCCCTATTTGAATTGTTCTTAGAAAAGAGGGTACAGACGCGGTGAGCTGAATGATCTCATTCTGTGCTATACAATACTCTATTGGAGACCATTAAGGGCTCCAGATATCGGACACAGTGCAAACTCCAGGTATTGGAGAGAGTGAGGGCTCAGGATAATGGAGACTGCGAAGACTCCAGATATTGGAGATTGCACGGACTCCGAGTATTGGAGAGAGTGAGGGCTCCAGGTATTGGAGACAGTGGAGCTCCCGGTATCAGAGACAGTATAGACTACGGGTGTCAGGGGCTGTGAGGGTCCGGGTATTGGAGACTGCAAGCACTCTGGGTATTGGAGGGAGTGAGGGCTCTGGGTATTGGAGACTGAGGACACCAGGTATTAGAGTGTGGTAATTATGGTTCTATCTAAGGTGTAGTATACCTTTAAGAAGGATGTTATAATGGAAGATCACATGATTTTGTGTAATCAATAGTGGAGTAGCGAAGGCTAACTCTGTAGGGTGTAGTCAAAAGTATGGAGATAAGTATAGGATAATGTGTGCAAGCACACATTAGTAGCTGCTGAATATCTTGTAAATAAATAGAATGCGTTCCACCTAAGAAGTGGCGGCTGAACTACTCTATCTAAAGTACCAACTCGGTCAGCCCGCAAGAAGCGTGCAATTGGCACTTGGAAGGCTCAACATAGAGAGGGTGAGGTCTTTGGGTATTGGAGACAGCAAGGACTCCAGTTATCAGAAACAGTCAGGACTCCAGGTATTAGAGACGGTGAGGGCTCCGGGAATTGGAGGCAGTGAGGTCGCTTGGTATTGGAGACTGTAAGGACTCTGGGTTTTGGAGACAGTGAGGACTCCGGGTATAAGAGATTATAAGAACTCTGGGTATTGGAGACGATGAGGCCACAGAGTCACAGAATTGTTACGGTGCAGAAGGAGGCCATTCGGCTCATTGTGTCTGCACCGGCTCTCTGAGCATTTGAACTTAGTGCCACTCTCCTGCCTTTTCTCCGGAACCCTGCACATTGTTTCTGTTTAGATAATCAACTAATGCCCTCTTGAATGCCTCAGTTGAACCTGTCTCCACCACACTTCCAGGCTGTGCATTCCAAACCCTAAATACTTGCTGTGTGAAAATGTTTTATCTCACCTCGCATTTGCTTCTTTTGCAAAACACTTTAAAACTGTGCCCTCTGGTTCTCAATCCATTTACAAGCGGGAATAGTTTCTCCCTATCTACTCTGTCCAGCCCCCTCGTGATTTTGAAAACTTATATCAAGTCTCCTCTTAGCCTTCTCCTCTCCAAGGAAAACAGTCCCAACTTCTCTAATCTTTCCTCATAACTGAAGTGTCTCATCCCTGGAACCATCCTCGTAAACCTCGTCTGCACTCTCTCTAGTGTGTTCACATCCTTCCAATAGTGTGGCACCCAAAACTGCACACAATACTCCAGCTGAGGCCTAGCCAGTGTATTGTATAAGTTCATCAAAACCTCCCTGTTCTTGTACTCTATGCCCCTATTAATGCAGCCTAGAATATTGTCCTCTTTAGAAACAGCTCTCTCTAGCTGACCTGCCGCCTTTAATGGCTTATGTACATATACACCCAGGTCTCTCTGCTCCTTCACACCCTTTAGAATAGTATCCTTTATTTTATACTGTCTCTCCATGTTCTTCGTGTCAAAGTGTATCACCTCACACTATTCACATTGAACTTCATCTGCCACCTACCTGCCCACTCCACCAATGTGTCAATGTCTTTTTGAAATTCTACACTGTCCTCTTCACAGTTTACAATTCTCCCAAGTTTTGTGTTGTCTGCAAACTTTGAAATTGCCTCCTGCACACCAAGATCTAGATCATTTATATATATATATCAGGAAGAGCAAGGGTCCCAATACCGACCCCTGGGGAACTCTACTACAAACCTTCTTCTAGCCCGAAAAATACCCATTAACCATTGCCCTCTGTTTCCTATCCCTCAGCCAATTTTGTATTCACATTGCTACTGTCCCTTCTATTCTGTGACCTATAACTTTCCTCACAAGTCTGTTGTGTGGCACTGTATCGAACACCTTTTGGAAGTCCATATACACCACATCAATGGCCTTCTCCTCATCAACCATCTCTGTTACCTCTTCAAAAAACTCCAGCAAGTTAGCTAGACATGATTTTCCTTTAACAAATCCATGCTCACTCTTCCGAATCAATCCACATTTCTCCATGTAACTATTGATTCTATCATGAGTAACTGTTTCTCAAAGTTTCCCCACCACTGGAGTTAAACTGACTTTTTATTCTTTTTTCTATTTTTCCAGTTTTTTTTCTTTTAATTTTTTTTTAAGCCAGGGCAGGGAAACAGGACAGCTCCCCTACCCCCGACCCCAGGGCAAGAACTATCCTGGTCTCTGCACCCCCAACCCCCTACCCTACCCCTCTGCGGGGCAGGGGGCAACCTAGGCTCTGCACCCCCCATTCCCCTCCCCGGGGCAGGGAGGCAGCCCGGGCTCTGCCTCCTCACACCTCTCCCTCTCCGGTGGGGGAAGGGGGCAGCCTAGGCTCTGTCCACCCCACCCCTCTCCCAGGGGCAAGGGGGGAACCTGGGCTCTTCCCCCCACCCCCCACCCACACCGACCACCCCCCCCACCCCACCCTTTCAGGTCTTCAGGTATTGGAGACAGTAAAGTCTCCGGGTATTGGAGACAGTGAGGTCTCTGGCTATTGGAGGCTGCAAAGATGCTGGGTATTGGAGACAGTGAAATCTCAGGATATTGGCGATTGTAAGGACTCTGGGTATCGGAGAGAGTGAGGACTCAGGGTATTAGAGAAAGTGAAGTCTCCGGACATTGGAGAGAGTGAGGACTCCAGTCTTTAGAGACGGTGAGGACTCAGGGTATTAGAGACAGTGAGAACTCTGGATATTGGAGACTGTTGGGGCTCTGGGTATCAAAGACGGTGAGGACTCCAGGGAGGACTCCAAGTAAAGGAAACAGTGAGGTCTTTGGGTATTGGAGACAGTGAGGACTCCAGGTATCAGAGGTGGTGAGGACACTGGGTATTAGAGAAGGTGAGAACTCTGGGTATTGGAGACTTTAAGGGCTCCTTGTATCGGATAGAGTGATGATTCGGGGTATTGGAGATGGTGAGGTCTTCAGGTATTGGAGACAGTGAGGTCTCTGGGTATTGGAGACTATATGGTCTCTGGGTATTGGAGACGATGAGGATTCTAGGTATTGGAGATGGTGAGGGCTCAGGACATTGGAGACAATGAGGGTCTGGGTATTGGACATAATGAGGATTCTGGATTGTGAACATGACATGTGCATGTGCTTGCTAAAGATACATCGATATCTTGACAGAATTGTTGCTCAGCACCAGCAGTTTCACATTAAGTAATTAAAACAAAAATAATAAATATCTATGATTAATTGCATAACTAGTTTTTATGCAGCAAAAAGTTGCTTTTGCTGTATTACCAAGGGTCTGTGGATTTTTATAATATGTGCAGGGGCATCAGAAGCAAAACAGTTAAATCCTGTGTGCTCGAGCTCTCACAATAGCTCTTGAAATGGAGTCTGCTACTAGGTATGCAAGCGAATTATGTTTTACAGGGTCCAACAAACTGAAAGTGAATGGTGAAGCTCGACTATGTTGGATGCAGTAAGATAGGTCAACATCTTGACTGATCTTTTTGCAAGAAGGATAGGGGCTAGAAATTGGCTTATCGTGTTTCTCGGAAGTGGAGGTTGTGACCCCATGCCAATTCCATTCAAGGGAAGCAGCATGTAAATTTGGTGCTGCCACCTCATTACCATTTTTGGAGAGTAGGGCTGAGTGTCTGCCATGTGGCCAGCTGCCTCTGCACGCAGCAAGAGGTGAAATAGAATTGTGCTGAGAGCACATGGTGCCGCCAACCTGCTTTTTTTTAAAGGTAATCAGTCCATCTTAAAGAAAAGGTGCACTGAATAATGTTGCTGCAATTTAAAATGTGGAAAATAGAGCACTGAGGCAGTGAGAGGACTCCAGGGTGCTGGATACAGCACGGGTGACATTAATGGTGTAGGAGGGCAAGAGAGATGCCATGGTTCTGCTGAGGGCCAGGAATCCCTCAAGGACCACTCTCAGAAATGAGTGTGGACATTGTGGACAGAGGAGAGGTCAACTCCCAGAGCCTGGCCCTGATCGAGGACCCAGCAGATTTGCCACAAGAAGTCTATTACCCTCACATGACGTGTTCAAGATCAGTGAATGCATCTTGCATCCCCAACTCACGCCACCAGCCTCTCACACTGTTCAATGCACTACACACCACATTCCCATTACCCACCCAGCAGCACTCTCCAGTACTCAGGGCTCATAACTAACACCCAGATGCTCCACCTCATCCTCACATACCTACCAATGCTGCCAGCCTTACACCACCCCTCACTGCCTCCATATGTTTCCAGTTATGTGTCAGGCACATCACCCAAATACAGTGCTACACAGTCACTGACATTCTGCTTTCTCACTTCCAGCACAAGATAGAAAGGAGCAGAGCAGAGTTCCCTGGGGACAAGGACACCTGCCTCTCCCAGGCTGACTCTCAGCATCATGGGGCAAATTGCAACAGAAGCTGGGATATTCCGTTCCCGTTTGCAGTGGGCGTCATAGCGGGTGGGAGTGGGAAATATCAGGAGATCGCAAAAATCGGTTTCACGTCATCATAAAACCAGTTTGCGATTGTCCGTTCCTCCTGTCAATGGCGGGCCGTATTTCCCAGCTGCACATTGGGAAGCTCATTTCAATACAATGGAATCTCATTGTAAGCCCTGTTTGCTGGAATCATCCCCCACGCTGGATCATGAGCTCACATCGGCGTGATTGCACACCAATGTGTTTTGCAACGGTACATAAGAGACGTGCACCAGGCAAGCTGCACTTCACTTGGGACTTCGAGGTTTGTTTGCCTACCTTGCTTCAGGCAGCATGCACAGTCATCAGCACCTTTGCAGGCAGCAGCACATCATTTTTAGTGGGGGGTTCACGGGCAAGTGTCTACCTACCAGACCAGCATCAAGTCAGGGGTGGCTTTTCAATGGCTACAGGGCTAGGGCTTGGGGAAGGGGGAGAAGTGGCCTCAGGCAAGGGAAGAGGCTGCAGGGTGAGGGCTGCACTGGGGAAGGGAGGTATCCCAGGGTGTGTGGAGGCAGATGTTGATCTGTGCAAGTGGCCTCAAGATGGTGAGGGCTGAGGATGCAGTCTCCAGAGGAGATGAGGCCAGACGGAAATGTGAGGGTATGTGTGAGAGACTGAGTGGTGATGTCCCTTGAGCTGACCGTGAGTGAGATGACAATGAATGTGTGATGGGCTTGTGAGTGTGTCAGTTTAGAGTGATGAGATGGTTGACTTACCCTGGTGGCATGGATGAGATCATTCATCCTCTTTCTGCACTGGATGGCCAACCTCTTCTATGCAGCGTTGGCACTGACCACCTCTGCCACCGCCTCCCAAGCTAGAGTGCTGTGTTACAATACCAGCTGAGATTACTCCTGGACAAGCCCGAACCCAGAGTGGAACCCAGCTTGATCGATCCTAACTTTTATTTGTTTGTTTAGATACGTGGAGAGTAGCTACTGAACAGAATCACAGGGGTCAACTGATGAGCTTTTAACAAAAGAATAAAACATTTATTCAATAAGAAAATATGAACTATATTACAATACTCCTTCACCAACAACTATACCTTTACAGCTAGAAACAGATTTGTAAGGATAACACAAGTTACAAAAACTATCTGTTACTTAAGTTCACAGTAAATACACAGTCCATGTACCAATAGGCACCCTGTGGTAGATACACCACACTCTGAAACCAAGTGACAGATGCTACCTCAACCAGATGCTATAGATCTCTCCTCAACTCCCCCAAATACTTGTCACACCATGAGCCAACCAGTCTCACTGAACTCCATCCTTCACATGAGGGTTTCCACTCTCCAAGGCCTCACTTTGGAATCTTCGAACAAACCAACGCTTCCTCTCAGATGCCTTCTGCAAGGGTTCACCTCCAGGGTTTCGAACTCTCCTTCAAAGTTCCTCTTCTCCGGGTCACCACACGCATTCAAGCTGTCTTCTACACACACTGTCTCTCTGTCTCAGCCATCAACAGTACAGGCTTTACATGCCTAAGGCAAAAAGTTACAGACCTTCAGTTGCCTCTTTGACATCTTGCCTCTTGTAAACTGTTCTCATTTTAAATCTGCTTTCTGCAGCTTTTGTCTCTTTAAATCCGAAGCTTGGAGCCTTTCTCTCTGCCACTCACTCTTAACTTAATGAACAGGACCTTTTCCAGGTTCGTCTCCTTCCTTTGACAAGAAGGTCTGCTTTGGACTTTCCCCTCTTCCACTCCCCCGGATTTTTGTGGTTTTTCTTAGCTTGGGACTGGCTATCTGTCCCCTTTTAGCTTGCTTCTGTTTCACAGCTGTCTTAAAACCAACAGAACTCCAACAGCTTCAAAATCTAACTGCTGCCTTTTTGCTTCTGTATGTGTCTGTGGGAGGGACCTGCCTCTCTGGCCCCATGTTGCTAGGCAACAGTCTAATTCCTCGACCATAGTATGTTTACCTTTTCTTTAGAAGTTGTAAAACTGGGGGCTGGGGGTTAGAGAACATCATAGCAGGTCTTCAAAAGGCATTCTAGTGATGGGTCACTGAAGTCTTCTTGGCTTTTGGGGCCAAGTCTTCACTGGAGCAGTCCTGAACTGCAAGCATTGAGAACTGTGTGTGCGGCAGCAATTTAGGTATGGCACCAGGAGTGAGGAAACGGTGAGGTAACAGCATGGTGGGTAATTCAGAGGCCGCCCACTAGCGATCTGGCATGTCTCCGTGGCTGCATAATTAATGAGGTAGGAAGCGGCTGATACGGTGCAAAAACCCACCATTGCGTTCGATGGGAAGAACGTCTATTGTCACCCCCGGCACCCCGCTTAGTGCAATTCAGAGAAAATTCCGACTAGAAACGGTTTCTAGCAGAATCACTGAGTGCCTTGTGGCTAATAGTTTAACCTTGCCTTATTGCCCTTCTCAACTCCCAGATCACCCTCATATTGCTACCTGCCATGATGTGCAAGCTGCTGATGGTGCGACCATGGGCCTCTTGCTTCTCACCCCACCATCTTTCTCTCACACCAACCTTCCCCTTTGAGTTTTTGCTTTCAGACACCCGAGATCTTCCACCTGCCCTGCCACAGCCACGCAAGGAGGAAGAGAGAAAACAGCAGTTCAGCACTGATGAAAAGGCCCCGTTATGTGATTTGATTCCACAGTCACCAGCTCAGATATTGCCATTGCACGTATGTTGGAGGTTAACATAGATTTGGGATCAGCACATAGTGTGTCAGTGGGCACGAAGGGCTGTAGCTAGGCCAAGCATAAAGGATAGTTTGTTTGCAAGCTCACCAAAAGTTGAGCTTGTAGGCAAGTTCTGCTACAGAGGACACAAAAGAGGACCTTGATGGGGCAGCATACAGGAAAGTGCTGATTGGGGATGCCCACAGAGATCATGGTGTGAGACAACTTTCTGTCATGGCAAGGCAGATGGTGGAATTTGAATTCAATAAAAATCTGGAATTAAAAGTCCAATGATGACCATGAAACCATTGTCAATTGTTGTAAAAACCCATCTGGTTCACTAATGCCCTTTAGGGAAGGAAATCTGTTGTCCGTACTTGGTCTGGCCTACATGTGACTCCAGACCCACAGCAATGTGGTTGACTCTTAAATGCCCTCTGAAATGGTTTAGCAAGCCACTCAAGTGTATCAAACTGCTACAAAGTCACAAAAAAGGAATGAAACTGGATGGACAACCCAACATCGACCTAGGCACCGGCAACGATAATGGCAATCTGAGCCCTGTCGATCCTGCAAAGTCCTCCTTACTAACATCTGGGGGCTTATGCCAAAATTAGGAGAGCTGTCTCACAGACTAGTCAAGCAGCACAAAAACAGAAACAGAAATACCTGGAAAAACTCAGCAGGTCTGGCAGCATCGGCGGAGAAGAGTATAGTGACGTTTCGAGTCCTCATGACCCTTCAACAGAACTAAGTAAAAATAGGAGAGGGGTGAAATATAAGCTGGTTTGGGGGGAGGGGGGGGGGTGAAGAAGGGGGGGGATGGTTCTTGAGACAAGCAAGCAGTGATAGGAGGAGATAACCAAAAGATGTCACAGACAAAAGAACAAAGAGGTGTTGAAGGTGGTGATATTATCTAAAAGAATGTGCTAATTAAGAGTGGATAGCAGGACAAGCAAGGTACAGATAGCTCTAGTGGAGGTGGGGTGAAATAAGACTAAAAGGTATAGATAAATGATGGGTGGAATACATTTAAAAATAATGGAAATAGATGGGAAAAGAAAAATCTATATAAATTATTGGAAAAAACAAAAAGGAGGGGGAAGAAACGGAAAGTGGGTGGGGATGGAGGAGGGAGTTCAAGGTCTAAAATTGTTGAACTCAATATTCAGTCCGGAAGGCTGTAAAGTGCCTAGTCGGAAGATGAGGTGCTGTTCCTCCAGTTTGCGTTGAGCTTCACTGGAACAATGCAGCAAGCCAAGGACAGACATGTGGGCAAGAAAGCAGGGTGGAGTGTTAAAATGGCAAGCAACAGGGAGGTCTGGGTGATGCTTGTGGACAGACCGAAGGTGTTCTGCAAAGCGGTCACCCAGTCTGCGTTTGGTCTCTCCAATGTTGACACCGTGCTAAATGGGATAGATTTGGAACAGATCTAGCAACTCAAGATTGGGCATCCCTGAGGCGCTGTGGGCCATCAGCAGCAGCAGAACTCTATGTGTAACCTCATGGCCCAGCATATCCCCCACTCTAGCATTACCTTCATGCCTGGGGATCAACCCTGGTTCAATGAAGAGTGCAGGAGGACACACCAGGAGCAGCACCAGGCATACCTATAAATGAGATGTCAACCTGGTGGAGCAATAACACAGGACTACTTGTGTGCCAAACAGCATAAGCAGCAAGTGATAAACAGGGCTAAATGATCCCACAAATAATGGATCAGGTCTAAGCTCTGCAGTCCTGCCACATCTAGTTGTAAATAGTAGTGGACAATTAAACAACTCAATGGAGGAGGAGGCCCCATTAATATCCCCATCCTCAATGATGGAAGAGCCCAGCACATCAGTGCGAAAGATAAGGCTGAAGCATTTGCTGTAATCTTTAGCCAGAAGTGCCAAGTGGATGATCCATCTCGGCCTCCTCCAGAGGTCCCCAGCATCACAGATGCCAGTCTTCAGCGATTTTGATTCTCTCTACGTGTGTTATGACACAGCCAATGGTAAATGCTGAGCTGTTCAAATCTCAGAGGGAAACTTGAAAAAACTGTCACAATTAATTTTCAATTTGTATAAATTTCGAGATGCGTGCCTCGAATTTAGTAGTAATAAGACCACCAAGTCTTATAGGCTTTTATAAAGCTAGATTAAACATTTATTAACAAGAGAAATGATTTTAAATACATACATAGATTTACAAATTATGACAATGATAACTCATAAATCCCCTAATCAATCTGACTCCCAGTTACACTTTCGTTAAGGCAACAGTAAGACACATAGATTTTCAAAGACCCAGGCAAAGAAACATGACACCCTGAACAAGTCGAATTCCAAGTGAGTTTTCTTAACTTCAGTCCTTGAGGACAGCAGCTTGAGGCATAGATGCTGAAGGCTTTTCACACACTTGTCAGATATTAAAAATGCCTTCCCTTACAAATAGTTTTCTCTTCTTTATACATATCTTCCTCTTTGAATGCAAATACCCATTGTTTCACTATGTCTTTGGACTAAATGTTTTAGTTGACGGGCAATATGATCGGCGCAGGCTTGGAGGGCTGAAGGGCCTGTTCCTGTGCTGTACTTTTCTTTCTTCTTTATCTCCCTGATAATAAAACCCTCTCAAAGCATGAAGTTTTATCTGTAATCTTTGGGAAAAATAAACACACTGTTTCGAAACTTCACCTGACTAGGTGACACATTTCACCCCTCCTTTGAAAACAATCTAGTCTGGTTTATTTAAAAATGCAAATATTCCCTTGACACCTATGTTTTTAAACTTCCCCATGTTTATCTCATTAATATTTCAAACCTAATCTCTCTTCTTAGATCAAAGCACCCAGTCAAATCCAATTAAGTCACACACACAAACACACACACACACATACACACACACATAGACACATGGGGCAAAACCGCCTGCGATTTGCCCTCGACCACGATTTCTCGCTGGCTGGCCTATCAACGACCATCCAGCGTGAAAGGCGCGCTGAGAAGCTTAGCGCTGCCGGGGTAGGGGCGGGAGGAACGCGAGTGCTAATGACTGTGCATGCGGATGGGGGTGTGCACTGAAAGCTCCCTGAAGGCAGGGAGCTGAACAATTTTAAAATGAAGAATTAAGATTGTGAAAATTTGAAAAAAAATGTCCCAACATAGGAATCATGCAGAATAACAGAAACATGAGAAAAATTATGTGAAAACATTGTTATTTATTTTTTATTTAATTGTGGAAACCTCATCCCGCCTGTGGGTGAAGTTTCCTAAAAAATCCAAAGGCCGCCTGGCCAATTTGTGCCCGCCAACCGTAACGTTGGACGGGCAGCGAAAAATAGGTTTCAATTAATTGATTAAGGGCCTTAATAGGCCTCTTAATTGTTGGCGGGCGTGCTGCTGACTCCCGCGCGTGCCTGCTGACCGAAATATCGCATGAATGCGCGAAGATGTCGGAACGCACACCAGACGTCATCGCACGCTTTTTTAAGCCCGATTGGGGCGGGCACGCACCCACCCACGGGACATTAAAATCCTGCCCTACGTATACTTGACTGCTTATCTTAGGTATCTGTGATTTTTGAACCCAAAATCATACAGATTTTTGTCAGAAATGGGGTTGAGGTATCACTGGCTTGAAATTTGAGAAGCAACAGTCTTTGGTTGTAGTTAAACACAAGTGGAGTGGTGATCATGTGAAGCCAGGTGTCACAATGGTATTGGCATAGGCTAGGGAACGACTGATCGAGAGCCTGACTGGAGTGGGATGTTTCCAGGGAGCTGTAGAAGAGTGCAACGGAGATTACAAATATATTGTTGATTGGCTTTCTAAAGAGGTTCAGAAAGGCGAGATTAAATTAAGGAAGGTTTGGAATAAGTTAGCCCACAGTGCACATGTGCGTGCCTTACAGCTGAATAAAATGTACAAGGAGTTAAGGGGACGGGTCAATAAGTTGCAAAAAGAAAGTGAGGCTTGACAGGAGAGCTCTGCTGATCTGCACAATCAGCTACATTGAGAACAGGAGGCAGTGTTAGAGGCCATGCAAATATGATGGTACTGCGAGACCAGTAGATTGTTTGTTGATAATGGAGGCCATCAGCAATTAATGTTAGTCAACTCTGACTGCTCTATCATCTCCACCCATGATCTATATCCCAACCCCATGAATCTGGGCTCTTACCCAGCTGAGAGTATACCATAGATTCAAAACACCATCATTGTTTTTGTGTGCGTTTTTTAACAGGCTTCTCGGATCACAAATAATACTGATATTGCAGCAAGAGACTGCAGTCTTGCAAATTCAAGATCTTAACTACAGACATCAAATTTGGACTAAAGACTTTGCCTTTCAGATACTTGGTTTTAACCATGCAGGCCTTTTGTTATCATTTGTTATCTTTCAAGGCAAAATGTTTGAGTACAGAAGATATGGAAGTTACCTCTAAACTGATTGCAAACACTTCTTCCTCTGATGTAAAAGCACAATTTAAAACCACCAAGCCTGGGCATAATTGTTTCTGAAATTGGATAAAATTGACAAAATAACTTGTTAATGGAAAAACAGTCTAGGTGGCTTCTGTGTATCAAAAACAAAGTAAGTTTGTTCTGGGAAGAAATAACTTGAACACTAACAAAATCTGTCAGCCCAATAACACTGCTATTTGAATTTGGGATAATTTTAAAATAAAAAAGTCAGTCATAATCTAGCGGTTTACTTTTGATAAAATAAAATGTTTAAAAAAAGAACAAAAAAGCAAAATATTGTAATGCTTGGAATCAAGTGAGAATACTTAATTTCTGTTTTAAAGAAAACATTTTTGAAAACATTTAATAGTACTGTAAAGCTCCTCCGGGGCTCATGAATGAGAAAAGATGCTAACTGTTGCATGTGTAAAACAGCATGAAGAAGTGATTGAGGGTAGGAGATAGAGTTAGGGAAAAAAAGACATAACACCAAATTAAAATAAAAGTAGAAGAAATTTTGGGTTAGGATAATTGAAAGTTAAGGAGAAACAATACTTAGTAAGAATTGTCCACAGGATGGATATAGGGGCAGGGAAAGCTGGAGACCTCCAGGTGGGGAGTGCCAATCCAAGCCAATAGCGATCAGGTAATTCTGGTAGCTTTTGTGTGTTAACAATGATGTATAATGAAGAAATTAGGGAAATAGCGTTTTTTTTTAGAAATAGCTATGTGAGCTAAAAATAGTTGTGAAATGCCAGTAAGGATATTTCTTTCTCAAAGTGGGGAACTGTAAGAAATTGGACCTTTAATAAATGATACTCTTCAGAATAAATAAAGAATTCTATGGAATTGGTAGGCACAGCATAAGGCCACCTCAGCAGAGAAACTATTTCCTTTCTCGCTCTGGGAAAACATATAAACAGTCCCTAGAAATATTGAGGTCTCTTGGTTCAGGTTTCCATCTTGACATTCCTAAATTGGTAGGATGGTGCCTTCAGTACCCTTTTATCTATGCGAGTATCTGGTAAAGGCTAGCAAATGACCCTCAGATTGAGGTAAACTAAAAAATGACCTTAAGCTAAGTGATGGACAGTGGAAAGGCAACCATCTTGATGCTTTGGCTAGAGAGTAGAATGCTGCCATCACAAGCTACTGAGATCAATACACTCTGCACCCACCGTCATTTCATCCTCAGGGATCAGTGAACTGCTCTCAACTGTTACGAGTCATATACCTTTCCCATCTAGTTAATTAATGCATTATATCTACTGTTGTGTCTTATAAACTTAATATAAACTTACATTAAAATTACTTACGAATACTCAAATGCCGAACTTATGTATCTGTGGTTCCTGAACCCAAAATCTTCAATTTCCAACTGAGATTGTAATTGATGAGTATTGGAGATAGACAATAATAAAATAGATTACAATGGAGCTGGTACTCTTGGGCTCTTAAGAATTTTGAGTGCTGTGGCTAGAGGAAGTGAGTGCAAAGCTAAGGAGTGAATAATGAGAGATATGTGTTAGGAGGTTTACCTTAGCTATCCCCATGGGGTCATTCAATTTCCTTTCAGCATTGCAGCCATGTGCTAGGAATGCTACATCTGTCACTGATTCACTCTGCTATATCTGTCCGTTCTTGCTAGGCAGTTTGCCTGGATATCATCCTGTTGCATGGTTGATAGAAGATGTCTGTTATTCTGCCACCTCCTTCACCAAAACTGCCAATGCACTTTCTGAGATGTGGGAAATCCTGACATTTCTGCTTTGCATGTCACTGCGCAGAACTTTTAGCAGCAGTTGCACCTCCAGCCAAAGTTTATCTCCAAGTGCAGCACCCCATTCTGCACACAAATATGCACTCACCACAATTCCTACCCTGACCCACTCATCTGAATAACTGTTTTACTGTCTGATTCAGGTATTTGGGTAGGATGCTTATGGAGTCTGTATTTGTCTTACATTTTAATCTCTTTTTTTCAGCAGAGGCATTATTGTCCATATTTTAAATGGATTGATTAATGTCTCTCCTAAAATAATGAAAAGAGGAACTATAATTGACTGCCTTATTGTTTGCCCACCAGTATTACATGGAGTATTTCAAGACCATAATCCTTAGCAATTACAAAGTGAAAACAAGTAAACTTTGTATTTGTAGCATTAAAGGGACTTTAATAAGTGAAAGCCAATTTGGTCCAAGGCTTCATTAATTCCTCTGAAGAAGAGTCATACGGACTCGAAAGGTTAACTCTGTTTTTTTCTCTCCACAGATGCTGTTAGACCTGCTGAGTTTTTCCAGCATTTTCTGTTTTTATTTCAGAGTTCCAGCATCCACAGTATTTTGCTTTTATTTCATTAATTGTAATATCAACCTAAAATATTTCCATAAAATTGCATATAATGTGCAAAACAGAAACTTTTGGCCCAACAGCTCCATTCTGGTGTTTATACTCCACGCAAGCCTCCTTCTATTACCATTCATCTAACCCTATCAGCATAGCCATTATTTTCTTCTCTCCCTCCTCCAAAGAGTCACATTAGACATTTTCTGTTTTTATTTCAGATTCCCAGCATCTGCAGTATTTTGTTTTTTTGGGCAGAATTTTGCGTTTGGCGTGCGGGCACGCACGCAACATGCCCGAGCATAATATGACGCATGATGATGTCGGGCGTGCATCCCGATGTCATCGCGCACTCATGTGATATTTTGTTCGGTGGGTGCGCTGGAGTCGGCTGCGCGCCCGCCAATAATTGAAAGGCCTATTAAGGCCTTTTAAGCTAATTACAATCAAGCTAATTAAATCAAATTAACTCTGCCCTTCCAACCTTACGATTGGTTGGCAGGCAAAAAGGCCAAATGACCTTTACATTTTTTAGGAAACCTCATCCACGAGCAGGATGAGGTTTCTTAAAGCAAATAAGCATTAACTAAAAGCTTTATTTTTTAATTAAAAACACATTCCAGCTCATGTCACAGAGTCATGAGAGGGGACATGTTTTTTAAAATTTTTACTGTCTTTATTAATTTTTTTAAAAAGCACTTCAATCTCCCTGAGGCAGCTTCATGCTTTTGCACGCATGCACGAACTGTGTGCCAGGCCCGCTCTCCCTCCTCCCCACCCCCCCGCCCACACAGGTGGCGCTCAGCACTGCCACTCGTGATCCACGCAGAGCATGCCTAACTGGCCTGGCCCGCCTGCATGAAATGGCGGAGCGGAGCCGATCGTGGGCGGCGGTTGGCTCCCTAACCGCCCCTACCCACTCCCGCCGAGCCTGCTCGATGAGGGAAGAATTCTGCCCCATGTGTTTATCCTACATAAGAACATAAGAACTAGGAGCAGGAGTAAGCAATTCAGCCCCTCAAGCCTGCCCCACCATTCAATACGATCATGGCTGATCTCATTTTGGTCTCAACTCCAATTTTCCGCCCTCTCCCCATAACCTTTCAACCCATTACTAATTAAAAATCTGTCTATCTCCTCCTTAAATTTATTCAGCGTCCCGGCATCCACTGCACTTTGAGGTAGTGAATTCCACAGATTCACAACCCTTTGAGAAAAGTAATTCCTCCTCATCACTGATTTAAATCTACCACCCCTTAGCCTAAAACTATGGCCTCTCATTCTAGAATGCCCCACAAGGGGAAACATCCGCTCCAAGTCCACTTTGTCTATCCTCTTTAGCATCTTACATACCTCAAATAGATCTCCTCTCATCCTTCTAAACTCTAGCGAGTATAGGCCTAAACTGCTCAATCTCTCCTCATAAGACTAGCCCTGCATCTCTGGAATCAATCTAGTGAACCTCTTCTGAACCGCCTCCAATGCAACTACATCCTTCCTCAAGTAAGGGGACCAAAACTGTGCACAGTGCTCCAGGTGCGGTCTCACCAATGCCTTGTACAGTTGCAACAACACTTCCCTATTTTTATATTCTATTCCTTTAGCAATAAATGCCAAAATTCCATTTGCCTTCCTTATCACCTGCTGTACCTGCATACTAGCTTTCAGCAATTCATGCACGAGGACAACCAGATCCCTCTGCACTGAAGCATTCTGAAGTTTCTCTCCAATTAAATAATAAGTTGCCTTTTTATTCTTCTGAGCAAAATGGATAATCTCACACTTATCCACGTTAAACTCCATCTGCCAAATTTTGGCCCATTCACCTAACCTGTCCATATCTATTTGTAAATTTCTTATTTCTTCATTGCAACTTACTTTCCCACCTATTTTGGTGTCATCTGCAAATTGAGCTATAGTACCTTCTTTCCCTGAATCCAAGTCATTAATATGGATTGTAAATAGTTGGGGCCCAAGGACCGAACCCTGTGGCACCCCACTTGTTACAGCTTGCCATCCAGAAAAAGACCCAATTATTCTGACTCTCTGCTTTCTGTTAGTTAGCCAATCCTCTGTCCAAGCTAATATATTCTTGCCCTTAAATATATTTATGCTATAGGGCTCAACTACTCCTGATGGTAGTGAGTGCCACATTCTAACCACTTTCTGGGTAAAGAGGCCTGAATCCTTATTGGATTTATTTGTGATTATCTTTTATTTATGAATCCAAAAGCAGAATTTGTTTGAAGGCTGCAGGTCCCGTTGGCAGAAGCGGATGCAGGTATTATTTGCACTCGAGTGACACGCAGCTGGTCGAACGCAATCATGTGGCAGCCGGCCAATTAACTATGTGGAGGCATGGGGCCAGTCCAATTAACAAGCGGGCTTGGGTAATAAGATGTCAATGTGGGGTCACCTGACTCAAAGACAGGTGCTTGCGCCATATTTAAAAGGCTGACAGCCCTGTCTGGAGAGCTGCCTTGCTCTTGCAGATGGCCTCAACAAAAACAAAGACCCCTGCACCCTTGCGATTGGAATTCAAAAGCCCTGCACCACAATTCAAGACCCCTGCACCCTTCCACCAGGACACAAGACCCAAGGGGATGAGCGAGTGGCTGCTGCCACTATGGCAGAGGGAAGATACCAGGTGGCCCCACAGTTTAGCAATGCCTCCCTGCAGGTTCACCTCCAGGCTGCAAGGGAAACGTGGGAGGTACTTTTCCCAAGGGATGGCAAGAAGAGACTCTCCCGCCTGACTAAGCAAGCCTGGATAGAGATTGCAGAGAAGTCAGCAGCTATGGAATCACCACCCCCCACGCACCCCCCCACCCCACCGCCACCCCCCTCCCCAAACATGGGTGCAGTGCTGCAAGCAGGTCAATGGCCTTCTTTGCTCTGCCAAGGTGACTTCTCCATACCACTTTCCTCTTTGGGGTTTGCATGTGGCAACATGAGACAATGTGCAAGATGGGGAAGGAGTGACCACCCAGGCAGTGGCATCGGGGTCAGGCAACAGGAGATCCTGTCAGATGGATGGCTGCATCTTGGCAACAAGAAGCCATTTGGCTTTGCTGAGCCCCACCACATCCCTGGAAGGCGGACATATGGAGCAAGCATTCAGGAACCCCGATCACGGGCCAAAGGGCTAACACCTGCTTAGGTATTGCACTAGTCTCTGTGGGAAAACTAACAGTCTTTTACCCTCTGCAAGCAGGAGAAAATGAGCACACAACAACAAAGAATTGGAAAAGGCTGGTGGAGGCCTCCCATACATTTGTGTTCTAACCCCTACAGAGGAGGAGGCGCTGGAACTGGCTGGGTCACAGGGCACCCGCATAGTTGTTGATGGTGACACTGAAATAACAACCCAAGAGAGTGAGTGAACACGCGCAGTGGCACAAAGATGTATCTGGGTGGCATTGGATTCATCAACCTCATGTGTCCACCACTGGATACATGAAGCTCCATGTTAGGCATGGTTCAGATGAGGAAATAGAAAACCATTAAGCCCAACATTTCTGCATTCAATCAGACAGATCTTGAAATTCCCAAAGGACATTCAGCTCTAGAGACCAGGGGCTATCTGCCCAATTCTGCAGAAGAGGCGGTGTCCTCAGAGGGTGAACTATCACATCATTCCTCCACACCTTCCACCAATGTAGATACTCTCATGACACTAGGTATGCATTTGCGATCCAGGATCATAAGCTGGTGAGCACATCAGAGTCACAGACCATTGATGGAGTCTGTGATAGCAGAGGCAACTGGAGGCCAGGCCTACACTTAGCCTCAGGCTGATGAGGAGTCTCTGTGGTCAGCAATATGGAACCTGTTGGAGATACAGCTTGAAGTAAGGGAACATCTGGCAGAGCTGCCAAAGGCTATGCACACACATGCATGGATGAAGGGGGAGTTCATGTCAGGCCATGGGTTCTGCCATGTGTCAAGTATGTGCGTGCATGGCTTCCTTTATTGAAAGGTTAGTGACCCACATGGAGATACAGTGCAGCAGACCAGTTAGTGGAGATGTGTGCTGATCTGCATACCATTTTCTTCGTCTGCAGGGACTTATGGTAATCAAAGGTGCAATACATCTTTAAGAGAATGTGAGCAGATTGACCATGTGACTGTATTACCCAATTGCTGTATAAGCATGGGCCACAATGTTAATCAATAGTTTAGAATAGGGTCTGGTTTGAGAAGCGTGTTAGTGCTCTGTGGCTTGTGTTAATAAACAGCATGCACTTCATCTTACATTGGCATCTGCATCTGCAGTATCTTGTTTACCAACTCACTCACCAGTAGATAAGCTTGCAACCGTGTTCGCTGAGCTAAGCAACCCAACAAAAAGAACATAACAACTGGCGACGAGGCAAAACATGACCAATTGACAACACCAAAGAAAGTCGCAGAAATTCAACAGAAGTAAATCAGGACGTACCTTACAAGGCGATTGTAAGTACAGTCTTCATCATAGTCATTGAAGTTACTTCCCTCCAGTATGACACAGTTTGGCCGTATTGAACAGTTTGATCAGGCCACCGATGACTGGTCACATTATATTGAATACCTTGCGTTCTTCTTTTTGGCCAATGACATATCAGGAGAGGAGAAGAGGCAAGTGATCCTCTTATTGACGTGTGGCAGTAAAACATACGGCTTAATTCATAGTCTAACGGCACCCAATGCCCCAGATTGCAAGAGCTTTGATGAGTTGGTAAATCTTGGGAAAAGCTACTTTCAGCCAAAACCCTCAGTAACAATGCAGAATTTTAAATTTAATTCGAAGTGTCGCACCCCTGGAGAGATACTCACTTGCTATGTAGCAGCCTTAAAACAACTGACAGAGCACTGTGAGTTCAGGATGTCGATTAATGACATGTTAAGAGACTGACTAGTAATGTGGTATTAATGAAGACGCCAGTCAAAAAAAGTTGTTGTCAGAAACAAATTTAGATTTCAGCACTCCTGCTGCCCATCTGCTCCTAATTCAACAATATGAAGGTCATATATGCAAGATTCCAGTACAGTATGGAAATCGGTCTGTTAATCTACCCCAATAGGGATAGCAGGCAGAGGACTGAGTCTCCTCTGAAGAAACTGGTTAAGAGAGATTAATCTTGAGAGACTACTGAGATCTCAATCAGAAGCAGGAAACGTTACTGTCTGGCAAAGGAGTATGTAAAGGCTCGACAAAAGGAACTCATAGAGGTGATGCTTCAGGACAGAGTTCGAGTTGAAGTCATTAACCTCCAAAAAGAAAAATAAAACCTGCTGAAGGACTTTCGCATATTGCAAGATTCCCTCAGATCCCAATTTGTACCAATAAAAAGGTATGAGGAAGAACAGGAAGAATTCCACATATCTCTAGCCAAGATGAAGAATAAATTAGCTGAGAAAACACAACAATGCTAATTCTGCAGGAAACAACTAAAAAATGTAAAAAAAAACAAATGGAAGAACTGAAGAATCAGCTTTGTGAAAGCCAAGAAGCTTTAAAAATAGAGACCCCTGAATTTTCAAAGGAGCTGATAGATGAGGAAATGCTTGAAGACTCAACCACTGAGTTCACTCAGGTTGAGCTTATACCTGAGCCTAGTCTGGCCAATAGGGAAATTGAAGAAAAGATCGAGATTAAAGTCAGCACTGCCAAGAAGAAAATCCATCAAAAGAAGACACGTAGGAAGAGAAAGTGGAATCACTAACAAGGCCCCAAATTGATATTTTACATACAACAGGAAGCTGATCATACCGTGTTGAATTTAGCCTTGCCCAACACCCTGATTTTGAGACCCTTCCTGACAGTTGACCTTCATATTGTTGAATTAGGAATGGAGGGGCAGCATGAGTGCATGCAATTGGGCCCAAAAGAGGGTGAAAGCATTCCCGTTGGAGTCTACACCACATGTGGAAGGAACTCCACTTGGTTTGGAAGTACCTGTAAGATCCGTTGAGCCTGACAGAGTAGAAGAAATAAACTTACAGGTTCCTACTGGAGAGTCTAGAGGATAGATGACTCCTGAGAGGGAGGCCTCGGATAAACTATCCTAAGTCGTAGATCTACGACGTTCGACACGTTTGAAGAAGCTTCCACAGAGACTGAATTTGTAAGTTGTTTATTTATGTAAATAGTTGATATATTGTAAGGATTGATATGGGGATTATGATGCATTAACCTGCGCCCATTAATTCTGAATCAGGTAACACACCAAAGTTCTGTTCCTGAGCAAAGCGGGAGGGATGTAGTAATCTGAGGTGCAATACATCTTTAAGAGAATGTGAGCAGATTGACCACGTGACTGTATTACCCAATTGCTGTGTAGCGCGGGCTACAATGTTAATCAATAGTGTAGAATAGGGTCTGGTTTAAGAAGTGCGCATGTGTTAGTGCTCTGTTGCTCGTGTTAATAAACAGCATGTGCTTCATCTTCCATTGGTCTCTGCGTCTGCAGTATCTTGTTTACCAACTCACTCACCAGTAGATAGGTGTGCAACCATGTTCACTGAGCTAAGTGACCCAACAGAGAAGGAACATAACAGGACTCCTGCTCTCCTGTGGGAAATGACATTTTGCCTCCTCTGTAACTCTTTGACCAAAGCCTCCAATTCATTGCAACATCTTGGAGCCCACTCTCTGCCATGTTTTGCCATCATTCAGTGTTCTTCTAGCTCACACTATCTTCTGCAGCCAGTTCCAGCACCTGCTGCAATCACAATGCACATTCTCTTTGAGTGTTGTGAGTTGGTTTAAAGTAGTGCAAGCCAGCTTGAACTCATCCTAGCCTCACAATTTTGGGCCCCCCGCTCAGGTGTGCAGCTTGCTTGGTATTGGCTGCACGCATAAATTATTTAAATAGGAAGACAACAGAACTTTGGTGTGTTGCCTGATTCAGAATTAATACATCATAGGGTTAATACATCATAATCCCCATATTTATTTTCAGCCTTATCAAATTTTGTGACCTTGATCTCTTCCTGGACCTCAGAAACAGCACAGGGCAATCATCTATTATTAATTGACATTTGCTTAAAGTTTGCATTATTCAATAAATAAAATATTTATTGTTTTATATATATTATATGTATTTCATATGTATATATATTTTTATATTTGCATATTTTTATATTTGTATATGTGGGATACATTACATTCATACATAGTTTTAAACATAGGTTGACATGTATTTTTTTCTATTAAATAAATGTATACATTACCTAAATAGTATCTCAGTAAGCCAATATAATTAAAGTACTGGTTTGTTATATTACCTTGAGAATCACCATGTTACGGATCTGACTTCTGTGATTACAACTTTTTGTAGAACTTGTCATTAACATTCTCTTCACAGGACTAGGTGTCATTGCAGTGACACAGTTACTGAATTGTATTTCTCAATTGAAAACTTTAATTAATATGTAGTGTGTAAATAACAGATGCAGTGGAAGGAGTTAAAGGTTATAATTCAATCTGTTGGGCATGATGACATCATAGGTGAATTATAGGTCTGTTCCTACAAGATATATAAATATGTCTAACCCACATGAACAAGTGGAGATGATTAAACTATAATAAAGAATTTATGTCACTTTTTAATACACAGTGACAAATAATTGAGGTCACTATAACTCTGGCAGGATCTGGCGTAACGGCTGGAAACAGGCCAGGATCCATTTATTTTAGGTCCTGCCCTAAATTGAGAGTTCCCATTTGGCCTTGTGAAGGGCCAAGCCTCCTCCACCTCTCTTACAAAGATTCTGACACCAGGGATGGGGCTGGGTTGAAAACTCACATTACTGGGATTTCCAGTTTCCCTGGCCTATGTGAGACTCAGTGTAAGTCTGGAGGTTGGTACGCTGGGGTACATTAACCCATAGGCTTAAAGGAACCATGCCAAGGAACCCTGGCAAAGTAGAAACATTTCCGGATTTGTGGTTTGTGGATTTTGAGGCCCGTTCTGCTCAGTGGGTATTAAATTGCCTTGTTCTGTTTGAGTGAGAAGCTTAGAAAGTTTCTGATAAACCTATATATTTTAGCTCATTTCCTCTATGTTGCAACACCACTAATTAGAACAATAATCAAATGCAGTGCGGTAAGTCGCCATTGTCCGCAAATGAACACAGACACCTCTCTCCATTAAAGAGAGACAATTAATTATATGTAGCTTGAGGAGCAATGCTCCACAAGCATGGTGCAAGGTTAGAAGGCAGCCTCCATGAACTACCACAACTGGTATGGGGATTGAACACATTGGTTTCATCCTGCATCACACGCTAGCTGTCCAGCCAACTGAGCTAACTGATCCCCCTCAATTCACTTGATAACTAAATCGTGACTGCCACAAGACTGTCTAAAACAACATAGTGCCTAATATAAGTAAACAAGATAGCTGTTTTTAGTCAAGCAGACTGTAGAATTCTCTGACACACACACTGGAATATTGTGGGCAGAATTTAACATGGGTGAGCATGTGAGTTTGGGTGGGGATGGAGGGTGAAATCAAGGGAATGTAAGTGCATCAGGAAGCCGGTGTCCTCAATTCTGGTTTTCATTCCAGCGCTTGAGACTGCATGTGCAAACAATGCCCTCAGTAGAGGTGGAGTGTCAATTTCAGTATGATAAATGCCCAATTGCGGTGATATTAACATGGGCTTTGCAGTTTCACTTTGG
This sequence comes from Cetorhinus maximus, assembly GCF_964194155.1. NCBI lineage: Eukaryota > Metazoa > Chordata > Chondrichthyes > Lamniformes > Cetorhinidae > Cetorhinus > Cetorhinus maximus. Next base: position 51,654,419 of record NC_135894.1, read on the forward strand.
CTCCAAGGATTTCCCAGGCCTCCTGGCACTCAACTCAAGGAACACAAGACTTGCATTTATACCGCACTTTTTCAATGGAGAATGGAAACATCATTACAAGGATCTGAGATGTCATGCTACTCATGTCATACTGCTTGAGATGGACTCTTCCAATCTCTTTGCAATGTTGCATATGCAGCTGGAACACCAGCTCGGATATTGCATATTCAACTCTGCTGCTCAAGAGGTATCCTGTTCGTTGACCGCTCCTGAGGTACAGCAACTGCGTTTAGCTGAACAGAATTTTGAGTCTTGCACCCCTCAATGCGGACTCTCTATTTTTGTCCCTGTCTTGACCATCTACTCTTGCTCACTTGTGATGTGTGAGTCTTGTAATGGTGCACCCTCAGGACAGCTGAACATTGTTATTATTTAATTGTGCCAGCAGGTAGTGGGGAGCTCCTCATCTCACCAATTCCAATGGCCAGGAGTGCTGAAACTCTATTGAACTCCAGTACCTCCTCTGCTTCACTTGACAGTTGCGAGATATTTGGTTCCGCCTCCTGTCCCACACCCCCATCCCCCACTCCAGTTCTTTGCCTGGCCTTGGCATTCTGCTCTCTCTTTGCCTGAAAGGAGATAAATGAGACCTTTGAGCTATAGCAATGGAATGTGTGCACCTGTTGAATGGAAAGCATTTGTTGGAGGTGATTATAACGGAGAGGCTTGACACTGTTTAAGAATGAGGGTTAGAATGAGTGGAGTATAAATAAATAGGGATGCAAAGGATTGTAAAGAAAGAAAAGGATTAGTGTACCTGCAAGGTAAGTAGATTTGAGGAGTGGTATGCTGGAATAGGTTTGAAGGCAGAATGGTGGGGAGGAGTCATATACATAGTAGAATGTAGGTGAATATGCCTCTATACTCACCTTCCGTGGCCTACATGTACCATTAAAGTGCTTTCTGCAATAAATCCAGCAACAGCTTGTGTGACACAATGTTCCTATGGCTGGCCTCCATCACTACCTCCAACCATGCCTTCTTGGTGTTAGCTGCAGGCTCTCATTGGTAAGGATCAGTGTCTTTCTCCAATTATTCACAGTCCCCAGCAGCACATTCAGCGAGGCATCACTGAAGTGAGACACAGGGTGGGATTGTCCCAGATTTGCACTAAGTGCAGTGGCGGCTGGGAAAGATGACATTTTACCCGCCGGCCACAATGGCAGCTTTTCATGTCGTATCATCCCAAACCCGCCACGTTAAGTATTCCTGGGAAACATGCTGTTTTGATGCTCTCATTCGCCCACCAAAACATCACCTCGCCGCTTTATCATGCCGGGCACCATATTTGAAGTCCAGCTGCGCGCACACCTCTCAGTGCTTCCAGCCCATGGCTGCTGTATGGAAGTCATGGGGCAAAATTTTCCCATTGGTATGCGGGGGCGGGACCTGCATGCCGACGCATAAAATGACGTGCGGTGATGTTGGGCGAGTGTCCTGACATCACCGCGCGCCATCGCGATATTTCGTTGGGTGGGCACGTGACGATCTCCAATGCGCGCCCGCCAATAATTAACGGGCCACTTAAGGCCCTTGAGGCACCAAATGAAAGCGATTTTTCGGCTCCCGATTTCTTCGGGTCGGCGCACAGGTAAAACGGGCAGGCGAGTAGGACATATTTGTATAAATCTCATCCATGGGCGGGATAGAGGGATCAGTGGGGTCGTGAGTGTGCTCTGTCAAATATTGATTTTTCAAAGTTACTGATACTTGCCTGTGTGATCTGTGATACTTCAAAACACATAGCAGCTACTTGGTCTGGACTCACAACCTTCAGCTCAGCACTCTGCAGTGAGGAATCCTTTCTGGGCCTGCAGGTTTCAGGAAGCCTCCCCTTAGCCTGGGAATGGGAGCTGAACTCTCCACAGGAGGCAGCTCCTCTGAGGAGGAAGGGAGGGCAAGAAGGGGGAGGAGGCCAGGAATGCACATTCAGCCTCCAGCGGAGCCACCTTTGGGAGGACAGTCACCCACTTCCTTTGCCCCATCACTGTTTTCCCCCTGGCATCACCTCTCCTTCGTGATCTCCCAGCCAAAACATTTTTCTTTTGGGGATGTCCAGGAAAATGTGCACGCTCCTTTCTTTCCCAAAAATCCCACCCCTACCCACGTTAACATCCTCGGCCTCCTCCTTCCCACCCCCAGGGTCTGTGTCTGCCCCCAAGTCCTCACCAATTACCCTCACCATCCCTTCTACCACTCCCATTGGAACCCTCACCCTCCCACCCTATCACATGACTCTGCCCTCGGTCATTCTCACCATTCCTCATACCACACCTACCCTCAGTTTGCTCCCCAGGAGGCAGTCATGGATCCATCAGAGCCGTCCCTTGCATGTTCACCTGGACATCTCCCCCTCCGGACCTCTTCCCCCACAAGATTCCCTTCCCCCTTTGGAACCCCTCCCCTCCCGGAACCCCTTCCCCACCCCAGACTCCCGAACACTGACTCCCTCCCCCCCCTTATTCCTTCCCCCTTCCTGACTCCTTCCTCCACTCTTACTTCTTCCTCCACCCTTAGTTCTTCCTCCACCCTTAGTTCTTCCTCCGCCCTCACTCCCTCCCCTCTCCTCGGACTCCTTCCTCCCCCAATCTCAGCTGCTCCCAATACTTCTTCCTCTCCCAGTTTATCCTAGGCCTTCCTCTCCCACTCCCCGGTACATCTTCCTCTCCCAAACACAGCTGGACCTTCCTCTCCACCCCCTCGACCATCATCTGTTGTGAGCAGACCCTCAATGGTGACTTTCCACCTTCCATGAGCTGCTACGCGGTGGAGCCATGTCCATGAGAATCCACCCAGCATACCATGGACATTCCTTCAAGATCCTGTTAATATCGGGCTCCACATCTTCTGCTATTCAGATGTCCGTGATGTGAGCAAAGCCCTGGTGGTAAATCCCAACTTCTGCAGGTCACATTTTTCAAGATGTGGTCTGCATTGGAGTGTTTTCCCGCCGATGTGGCCAGACAATCCAGCATGGTGGGATGATTCCGGTTGGCTGACCTATAATGATACACTGGTGTATTACAATGAGGTTCCCAACATCCGACGACGGAAAACGCGGCCCACCATTAATGGGCTGAGTGGATGATAGCAAACTGGTTTCACGATGCCGTGAAACTGATTTTTGGCCTTCTCACCATATTGTCCGCCCATGCAGCCGAACACGCCCGATGCCAGCGGGCACAGAAAATTCCGGCTGCTGTATTTACATCTAAGTTCCCCACCCAGTAATGGACTTCCCCCACCCCAAACACCCCACATCCAACGCAAGGTGAACTTGAAATCCAGCGCTGTATTTTAACTTAATACCTTTCCCATTATTTCAGAGTACAGTTAAAAATATAAGACCCATCAATCCCTAATGAAAACGATAGCTGCATAACTTCAGATTGTAGAATGGACAGTCAGTAGGCTATGCCCCTGACTGGTATTGCCAAACTGTATCTGTTCTATAATTGTTTTCCAAAATAGATATTTATCAGGCTCTATGAAAAAGAATAGGCTAGAAATTACTTTTAAGGTCAATTGCAGACAAACCAATTTATGTAGCATTCCACTCTACATTATTTTAGTGGGCACATGAACCCACTTATTTTAATTGGATTTACTCCTCTTAAAATGGTAGAGTGGAATGTCATACAGCTTCCTTGATTGTTTATCTACCATTAGTAAATTCTGGCCTTATATTCCATGATATGAACATTACATTTTTGAAAAGTTCATAGCTAAAATACTCATATTCATTCAGAAAATATCATTCATTCAACATTGCCCAATAACAATAGTTTGACCAGTGTAGTAATTATGTTTTATTTAGTGTGCAATGTACCTTTAAGAATAATACTTGTTAAGGAATATCATATGATCTGTAGTAACCAATAGGAGAGTAGCGCAGGCTACCTCTGCCTTCAGTGAGTTGGAGTTGAAAGCACATGTATAGTTGCTACTGAGTATATTGTAAATAAACTTAATCTTTCCACCCAAGAAGTTTCCGCTGATCAACTCTATCATTAATAGCACAACTATAACAACAGACCCTACAACAAACTGGTGACAAGGATAAAACAGGATTGCACAGATGAAATCAAGTTAAAAAGAAATTGGCACTGTACCCCACCTAGTGATTGTAAGTAGCAACCTCTGTTAGAATTGAAGAAGTTATCCCCTCTCAAAATGCCACAATTTGGGACAATTTATCCTTTTGAACCTGCCACAGGCCATTGGTCTCAATATATAGAATGCCTCATGTTATTTTTTCAAGTGAACAAGATTACAAGGGAAGAGAAGAGGTGAGTGATCTTCTTGAGTACTTGTGGGAGCAAAACCCACGGTCTGATTTGAAGTTTGATGGCATCCAGTGCCCCAGATTCAAAAAAATTTGCTGAATTTGTGGACCTCATGAAGAGGCATTTTCAACCAAGCCCTCAGTAACGATGCGAAGGTTCAGGTTTAATATCATGAAATAGAACCCCGAGTGAGATAATTGCATGCTATGTGGCAAATTTGAAGCATCTAACAGAACATTGTGAGTTCAGTATGATGCTCAGAGATTGTTTAGTGTGTGGTGTGAGAGAGGACTCTATTCAGAAAAGATTATTGTCCAAAGTGAATCTGGATTTCAAGAAGGCGCTAGAGATATCACTGGCCACGGAAAGCGCAGTAAGAGATTCAAAAGCAATACAGAGTGCACAAAATGTGCCATCCTCCACATCGGGTGGGAAACCTCAGGTGAAAGAGGTGTGAAAGAGCAAGACTCCATCGAGAAGCGAGCAACAGCCCCCGCTAGCCAAGGAATAAAGAAAAATAACTTAGCAGCGAAATCAAAGAATAATTTTAATAGAGGTGGAAACAATCAGTCTTTTAGCGATTGGCAGTTTTAAAAAATCGAATGCAACTATTGTCATAGAAATGGACTTATGATGAGACAATGCAAGGAAAGGTTCAAGCAGGATTGTAAACAAAAGAAGAAGCCCAATGAAATCTACAATGTAGAAGAGCCTGAAACAACAAATTCAGACATTTACTCATTGTTTAATCTGGAAATTGGAAAGACAGAACCAATATTTGTCACAGGGAAAGTAAATGGTAAACTTGTTAAAATGGAAGTGGTCACAGGAGCTTCCACTACAGTAATTGGGGAACATACCTTCAGATATTTGAATAATGGTGAATATTAATTAAGTGTAGAAGAAACAGCCGCCAAGCTAAAAACATATACGGGTGAAGGCATTCATGTAAAAGGCATAAGCAGAGTAACTGTCCATTATGGAAGCCAACTGGCAAAACTACCCTTGATGGTGGTAGCAGGTGAAGGGCCAAGCCTCCTGGGTGAAAATAGTTAAAGGAGATTACGTTAGAATGGGCTGAAATTTTCCAGTTGAGAGCGAGTGGGCTGCCAGAACTACTTCGAAAGTATGCCACCATCTTCAAGGACAAACTGGGGAAAATCCAGGGCCTGCAGGTCAAGATTCATGTGGATCCAGAAGCGACCCCTCGCTTCATGAAGGCAAGACTGGTACAATATGCCCTATGAGAAAAAGTTGACATTGAACTGAACAGACCAGAGAAACTGGGCCTTATACAACCTGTTCAGTTCTCAGAATGGGCAGCATCCATAGTCCCCGTACTTAAACACGACCAAAGCGCCGGAATTTGTGAAGACTACAAAATGACGGTTAATAAAATAGCTAAGCTAGACAGGTACCCCATTCCAAAAATCGCAGACCTGTTTGCCAAGTTGGCAGGAGGGACAACGTACACAAAGCTTGACATGAGTCATGCTTATCACAACTAGAGTTGGATAATGCCTCCAGGGAATTTGTCACATTTAATACCCACAAAGGGTTTTTGCCAATATACATGATTGCCTTTCGGTGTCTCCTCTGCTTGTGCCAACTTTCAAAGACCGATGAAAAGCTTACTGAAGGGACTGCCCCAGGTTGTAGTCTATTTAGACGATGTATTGGTGACAGGATTCACTGAAAAAGAGAATTTGACAAACTTAGAAGAAGTCTTAAAACATTTCTTTCAATTTTTGTTTCAAGCTGGAGTGCATATTCCAAGCGAGGGAGATAATCTATTTGGGTCACTGGGTAGATTCACAGGGCCTCCACCTGGTTGAGGAGAAAATGAGAGCCATAAGAGAGGCACCTGCACCAAAGAACACCTCAGAACTCAAATCATTCCGAGGAATGATCAACTATTATGGGCGGTTCTTACCCAATTTCTTACAGTGCTGCACCACCGCACCCCCCCCCACCCCGCATTCTCTATTCAAAAAGAACCAACATTGGTCTTGGGAGGTGCCCCAGAAAGAAATTTTCATAAAGATGAAACAATTGTTGCACTCGTCCAATCTAGTAGTGCATTATAACCAGATGAAAGAATTAGTGCTGACATGTGATGCTTCTACCTTTGGAGTGGGAGCAGTGCTCTCTCATTGGATGAACATCGGCATGGAATGGCCAATAGGTTATGTATCAAGGGCACTCAGCACAGTGGAAAAGGGGTACTCACAGATAGAAAAAAAGGCCCGTCCATCATCTTTGGTGTCAAGAAATTTCACCAGTTACGTACATGGCTGCCATTTTACAATCTTTTCAGACCACAAACCATTACTATGATTGTTTAATGAGGACAAGGCTATACCACCCATAGACTCAGCAAGAATACAACAATGGGCTTTAATTCTGGCAGCAAACGAATACACTTTCGTACATAGGCCTGGCAATCAAATCGTAAACGCCAACGCCCTTAGTCGTTTGCCTTAACAAGAAAATGATGAGTACATCCCAGTTCCACAGGAACTTGTTTTACTGTTAAATTTCTTAGATTCCTTGCTGGTATGTGCTCGACAGATCAGAGAGTGGACAAGTCGGGACCCAGTCCTACCTCAAGTACGAGAACAAGTGCTACATGGTTGGTCATAAGAGCCCGTATCTGACAAAGTGAAACCGTACTTCAACAGGTGACATGTAAAAGCCAGCCAGGATGGCATCTTATTATGGGGAGCACAAGTGATAGTTCCTCCAAAGGGAAAGGAGCCACTTTTAATTGAACTACACATTACCCATCGAGGAATTTCCCAAATGAAGACCATAGCACGCAGCTATCTATGGTGGCCTGGGATAAGGCAACAGCAAAATAGAGAGTTTAGTAAAGCACTGTGTGCAATGTCAACAACTGCAAAAGATGCCAGCGACAGCTCCGTTACACCCATGGGAGTGGCCAGGTAGGCCCTGGGTGCAGTTACACATCGACTACGTTGGACCTTTCCTGGGAACAATGTTTCTGCTCATTGTCGATGCTCATTCAAAATGGTTGGACGTATATGGCTGGAGGTGAAGTCACCAACATCAGCCGCTACAATTGAGAAAGTATGTCAGAGTTTTGCCATTAATGGACTACCATAAGTAATTGTTTCCGATAACAGCACGGTATTTACAAGTACTGAGTTTCAACGGTTTATCAGCCTCAACGGTGTCACTCGTGAAGACTGCACTGTACCACCCTTCCTCAAACGGACTGGCTGAAAGGGCGGTTCAAAATTTCAAGGCAGGCATGAGAAAGTTAACTGGCGATTCCTTGACCAACAAGCTAGCACACTTTCTTTTTCATTACAGAACTACCCCTCATACAACAAAAGGTGTCACACCTGCGGAGTTATTGTTGAAACGCCATCTCAGGACGAGATTGAGCTTAATAATGCTGAATTTAGAGGGAAGGTGGAAAGGAGTCAGAGAAGCCAGAAAATTAGACACGACTGGCACAGTCGTGAGAGAAAATTTACCGTGGGAGAGCTGGTATACGTGAAAAATTTCGGGGAAGGACTAAAATGGTTATCAGGTGAAATAAGTGCGGTGACTGGACCTCTATCTTACCACGTGGAGGTGGAAGGCCTGATCATCCATGAACATGTGGACCATTTAAGGACGAGAGAAACAAATCATCAAGATATGTTTCCACCAGTGATCATGACTGGGTCTGTGTTTCCTGTTAAGGATTCTCAACCCAGGACTGACATGCATGATGTTCCTGTAAGAGTTGAGGATACAGAACTGCAGGTGCCCACCAAAGCACCTGATGTTCAGGCAACTCCGGAAAAGGAGGTTCCTGACAAAGAATCTGAAGTTGTGGAGCTGTGATATTCCACACATACCAGGAAACCATCTGAAAGACTGAACTTGTAAATTCCTTACCCAGTGTAACTATTATGCTGTCTTAAAAAATATGTACTTGTAAATATAATATGTATAGCCGAGTTAAAGGGAGAGAAATTATGGTTTTATTTAATGTGCAATGTACCTTTAAGAATAATACTTGTTAAGGAAGTTCACATGATCTGTACTAACCAATAGGAGTGTAGCACGGGTTACCTCAGAATTCAGTGTAGAGATAGAGTTGGAGCACACGTATAGTTGTTGCTGAGTATATTGTAAATAAACTTAACATTTCCACCCAAGAAGTGTCTGCACTTCATTAATAGCACAACTCGGCCACCCTACAACAACCAGTGATAGTTTTTTGTTAAGACTGATGCAGTTGCTAAAGCGGAGTTATTTAAAAATCCCAGAGGGAAACTTTAAAAAACTGTCATAACCTATAATTTTAAGTGTTATGTTTGGGATGCAACTCTAAATTCAGGAATCAGACTACCAGTTCTCGGGGCTTTACATTAAACTAAATGAAACATTTTATTATTTTCCACAGGTTAAAATATATATATACATGTTTTCAAATTACTACTATCATAACTTTTAACAAATTCCCAAACTAATCTCCATTAAGGCAACAGCAACCCATAGACTTAACCAGACACCAGGCAAAGCATTTTCACCTTACAAATTCAAAATGAGGTTCTTTTCACTTTGGTTCCTGTGAAGAGATTTGGAGGCTTACAGCTGCCTTTTGATCTTACATTGCCTCTGCCTGTACACCTGAAAACTGCTGAAGTTATACCTACCACCACTGATTGAATTCAAATTTTCATTGTCTCACCAGCCTCTTTGAACTCCACCTTTTACAATAAAACTCCTTTCATAATACCAATTTTATTAGTAATATAAACATATTGCTTGTTAGCTGCTAGAAAAGCGTCAAGTTTTCACCCCACTTCTTGAATGCTCTGTTCAAAAAAATGCATTTGCACATTATCTCTCTCACATATCAAAACTAGTACACATCAAAGCACCCAGACTAGCTGGCTTTAATCCATTTAAGACACCCACAGACTAAACCTTTATTTTAAAAGGAAAATATTTTCTAATAATATTATATACATTAATAGCTTCATGACATTTTCAAGAGAGTATTAACCAAGAGGATGTTAACTGCTCTATTTGTTAAAGAGCCTTTGTAGTTTGATACAAAGCATTACACAGCAAAAGCCAAGGGAGCTTCAGTGATTGTATTACCAAAACCTTGCTTGGCTATAGGAAATTTGAGTGACACCAAATCTTGTATCAGTCCTTTTGCAGGTGTCCTTTCATGTATTTCCAGAGCCCAACAGGAAAAAGAATTGATTGAACAATCCCATTGCTCCAATTAATTTAATGTAGCTGATACAAAATTGTATGTTTTAGATGTTCCCTAACTTCAATGGTTCAAGCTGCTTGTCTGATCGAGGTGGCCCCTCCCCCTTCCACCCTCCCAGCAATGGGGCATACCTGTGATCTTCCGGAGGCCAATTTTATTAATTTGTTGCAAACTATTTCTGCTAAAATAAAATTTATCAGTCATTGGAGCCAATTTCTGCAAAGTTTTGTATGTTTTGATGCTGTAGTCCAGACTATCCCAAACTGTAGGCTGTGACCCCAGGTGGGGTCCCGGGGCAAGAAACTATGGTCATGAGCTCTGAGGCAGCAATGGCGACCATGGAGTGGAGAATTTGGTGGGATCTTCTTGGGGCCAGCTGCATGTTCTTTGATATGTGTGCACAGGCTTTTATTTATATCTGTGATTTGAACTGTGTGCCCTAAGAGAATTTTCTCTGATGCCCCATTAGTGCCTGCAAAATGAAAGTTGAAAAAGTGTTCACTCTCCAGCTGCCCAATTCCCAACTCCGCGATGAGAATTCCCCCTGTTCTGGCAACTCCCTCCCCGCTTTCTCCGCTCTAACAGCTCTCTCCATACTCCCTCACTCTGACAGCTCTCTCCCCCCATTCTGACAGCCCTCTCCCCACTCCCCCTGCTCTGACAGCTCTCTCCCCACTCCCCCTGCTCTGACAGCTTTCTCCCGAACTGCCCCACTCTGACAGCCCTCTCCCCACTCCCCCTGCTCTGACAGCTCTCTCCCCACTCCCCCTGCTCTGACAGCTTTCTCCCGAACTGCCCCACTCTGACAGCCCTCTCCCCACTCCCCCTGCACTGACAGCTTTCTCCCGAACTGCCCCACTCTGACAGCCCTCTCCCCACTCCCCCTGCACTGACAGCTTTCTCCCGAACTGCCCCACTCTGACAGCCCTCTCCCCACTCCCCCTGCACTGACAGCTTTCTCCCGAACTGCCCCACTCTGACAGCCCTCTCCCCACTCCCCCTGCTCTGACAGCTTTCTCCCGAACTGCCCCACTCTGACAGCCCTCTCCCCACTCCCCCTGCACTGACAGCTTTCTCCCGAACTGCCCCACTCTGACAGCTCTCTCCCCACTCCCCCTGCTCTGACAGCTCTCTCCCCACTCCCCCTGCTCTGACAGCTCTCTCCCCACTCCCCCTGCTCTGACAGCTCTCTCCCCACTCCCCCTGCTCTGACAGCTCTCTCCCCACTCCCCCTGCTCTGACAGCTCTCTCCCCACTCCCCCTGCTCTGACAGCTTTCTCCCGAACTGTCCTACTCTGACAGCCCTCTCCCCACTCCCCCTGCTCTGACAGCTCTCTCCCCACTCCCCCTGCTCTGACAGCCCTCTCCCCACTCCCCCTGCTCTGACAGCTTTCTCCCGAACTGTCCTACTCTGACAGCTCTCTCCCCACTCCCCCTGCACTGACAGCTTTCTCTCGAACTGTCCTACTCTGACAGCTCTCTCCCCACTCCCCCTGCACTGACAGCTTTCTCCCGAACTGCCCCACTCTGACAGCTTTCTCCCGAACTGCCCCACTCTGACAGCTCTCTCCCCACTCCCCCTGCTCTGACAGCTCTCTCCCCACTCCCCCTGCTCTGACAGCTCTCTCCCCACTCCCCCTGCTCTGACAGCTCTCTCCCCACTCCCCCTGCTCTGACAGCTCTCTCCCCACTCCCCCTGCTCTGACAGCCCTCCCCCACTCCCCCTGCTCTGACAGCTTTCTCCCGAACTGTCCTACTCTGACAGCTCTCTCCCCACTCCCCCTGCACTGACAGCTTTCTCTCGAACTGTCCTACTCTGACAGCTCTCTCCCCACTCCCCCTGCTCTGACAGCTCTCTCCCCACTCCCCCCACTCTGACAGCCCTCTCCCCACTCCCCCCACTCTGACAGCCCTCTCCCCACTCCCCCTGCTCTGACAGCCCTCTCCCCACTCCCCCTGCTCTGACAGCCCTCTCCCCACTCCCCCTGCTCTGACAGCCCTCTCCCCACTCCCCCTGCACTGACAGCTTTCTCTCGAACTGTCCTACTCTGACAGCCCTCTCCCCACTCCCCCTGCTCTGACAGCCCTCTCCCCACTCCCCCTGCTCTGACAGCCCTCTCCCCACTCCCCCTGCACTGACAGCTTTCTCTCGAACTGTCCTACTCTGACAGCCCTCTCCCCACTCCCCCTGCTCTGACAGCCCTCTCCCCACTCCCCCTGCTCTGACAGCTCTCTCCCCACTCCCCCTGCACTGACAGCTCTCTCCCCACTCCCCCTGCTCTGACAGCTCTCTCCCCACTCCCCCTGCTCTGACAGCCCTCTCCCCACTCCCCCTGCTCTGACAGCTCTCTCCCCACTGCCCCACTCTGACAGCCCTCTCCCCACTCCCCCTGCACTGACAGCCCTCTCCCCACTCCCCCTGCTCTGACAGCCCTCTCCCCACTCCCCCTGCTCTGACAGCTCTCTCCCCACTCCCCCTGCTCTGACAGCCCTCTCCCCACTCCCCCTGCTCTGACAGCCCTCTCCCCACTCCCCCTGCTCTGACAGCTCTCTCCCCACTCCCCCTGCTCTGACAGCCCTCTCCCCACTCCCCCAGCTCTGACAGCCCTCTCCCCACTCCCCCTGCTCTGACAGCCCTCTCCCCACTCCCCCTGCTCTGACAGCCCTCTCCCCACTCCCCCAGCTCTGACAGCCCTCTCCCCACTCCCCCTGCTCTGACAGCCCTCTCCCCACTCCCCCTGCTCTGACAGCCCTCTCCCCACTGCTCCAGCTCTGACAGCCCTCTCCCCACTCCCCCTGCTCTGACAGCTCTCTCCCCACTCCCCCTGCTCTGACAGCCCTCTCCCCACTGCTCCAGCTCTGACAGCCCTCTCCCCACTCCCCCTGCTCTGACAGCTCTCTCCCCACTCCCCCTGCACTGACAGCCCTCTCCCCACTCCCCCTGCTCTGACAGCTCTCTCCCCACTCCCCCTGCTCTGACAGCTCTCTCCCCACTCCCCCTGCTCTGACAGCCCTCTCCCCACTCCCCCTGCTCTGACAGCCCTCTCCCCACTCCCCCTGCTCTGACAGCTCTCTCCCCACTCCCCCTGCTCTGACAGCCCTCTCCCCACTCCCCCTGCTCTGACAGCTCTCTCCCCACTCCCCCTGCTCTGACAGCACTCTCCCCACTCCCCCTGCTCTGACAGCTCTCTCCCCACTCCCCCTGCTCTGACAGCTCTCTCCCCACTCCCCCTGCTCTGACAGCCCTCTCCCCACTCCCCCTGCTCTGACAGCTCTCTCCCCACTCCCCCTGCTCTGACAGCACTCTCCCCACTCCCCCTGCTCTGACAGCCCTCTCCCCACTCCCCCTGCTCTGACAGCCCTCTCCCCACTCCCCCTGCTCTGACAGCCCTCTCCCCACTCCCCCTGCTCTGACAGCCCTCTCCCCACTCCCCCTGCTCTGACAGCCCTCTCCCCACTCCCCCTGCTCTGACAGCCCTCTCCCCACTCCCCCTGCTCTGACAGCCCTCTCCCCACTCCCCCTGCTCTGACAGCCCTCTCCCCACTCCCCCTGCTCTGACAGCCCTCTCCCCACTCCCCCTGCTCTGACAGCCCTCTCCCCACTCCCCCTGCTCTGACAGCCCTCTCCCCACTCCCCCTGCTCTGACAGCCCTCTCCCCACTCCCCCTGCTCTGACAGCTCTCTCCCCACTCCCCCTGCTCTGACAGCCCTCTCCCCACTCCCCCTGCTCTGACAGCTCTCTCCCCACTCCCCCTGCACTGACAGCCCTCTCCCCACTCCCCCTGCTCTGACAGCCCTCTCCCCACTGCTCCAGCTCTGACAGCCCTCTCCCCACTCCCCCTGCTCTGACAGCTCTCTCCCCACTCCCCCTGCACTGACAGCCCTCTCCCCACTCCCCCTGCTCTGACAGCTCTCTCCCCACTCCCCCTGCTCTGACAGCTCTCTCCCCACTCCCCCTGCTCTGACAGCCCTCTCCCTACTCCCCCTGCTCTGACAGCCCTCTCCCCACTCCCCCTGCTCTGACAGCCCTCTCCCCACTCCCCCTGCTCTGACAGCCCTCTCCCCACTCCCCCTGCTCTGACAGCTCTCTCCCCACTCCCCCTGCTCTGACAGCCCTCTCCCCACTCCCCCTGCTCTGACAGCTCTCTCCCCACTCCCCCTGCTCTGACAGCCCTCTCCCCACTCCCCCTGCTCTGACAGCCCTCTCCCCACTCCCCCTGCTCTGACAGCCCTCTCCCCACTCCCCCTGCTCTGACAGCCCTCTCCCCACTCCCCCTGCTCTGACAGCTCTCTCCCCACTCCCCCTGCTCTGACAGCTCTCTCCCCACTGCTCCAGCTCTGACAGCTCTCTCCCCACTCCCCCTGCTCTGACAGCTCTCTCCCCACTCCCCCTGCTCTGACAGCCCTCTCCCCACTCCCCCTGCTCTGACAGCCCTCTCCCCACTCCCCCTGCTCTGACAGCTCTCTCCCCACTCCCCCTGCTCTGACAGCTCTCTCCCCACTGCTCCAGCTCTGACAGCTCTCTCCCCACTCCCCCTGCACTGACAGCCCTCTCCCCACTCCCCCTGCACTGACAGCTTTCTCCCACCAGCCCCCGACTATAACGTTGGGGTCACAGCAATTTTCAGTTGTTAAAATGGGGTCACAGTGGGAAGAAGTTTGGGAAGAACTGCCGTAGTCAAAGCAAGCCTGGTTGCTGACAACAGGAAATGATTTTCTGTCTCTGTAGCTGTTGCAAATATTGCTTTCGCTTTAGCTATTCTCTTGGTTTCAGTATTACTGGCCTCTCCGAAAGGCAGATTCCCTGCGGGATTCCCTGCGGCTCACAAGCACAAGTTTACTGTTACTGTCTAATATCTAACATAGCATGATCCAGAGCTGTTAAAATAATTCCCTGTGATAAATGAACTAAATCTTATAATTCTGCATATTTGTCTGAGAGTTGTTTTCAATTCTTCATACTCTTCCCATTGAGAACAGTGTGAAGTCGGGGAAGGATTCAGACTGAGTAACAGGCTGACGAGCCATGATGTGAATGTTCATTCCCTGGCTGTAACCATAATTTTTAAACCAGCTGATGGTGTGATTAAAAACAAAAAACTGCGGATGCTGGAAATCCAAAACAAAAACAGAATTACCTGGAAAAACTCAGCAGGTCTGGCAGCATCGGCGGAGAAGAAAAGAGTTGATGTTTTGAGTCCTCGTGACCATTGATTAGCCCAATGCAGCAGGAGGGTTTTGTAGGTTCCCAGAACCCATACAATGAGGAGCAGGCACCCACGCCCACCTGACATGAATATCCTGCTGGATGGTAACACAGAGTTCACGGTTGGAGCTCCAACCTTCGTTCGTCAAGACTCTGTCAAATTGAGAGTGAACATTTTGACAAAAAGCAGGAGTGCTATCGCTGAGTCAAACTCTCAATAACTCGTTGAGGACAATGGACAATTAAGAAGCTGCTTTCATTTACAAACTGAAAGGAATAGTAATTCTAAGCTTTCAGCAACTTTTCACATAACACATGAAACAATAAAGTCTGCAAATTAGCCCTGTAGTGGACTAAGTTAACTTTACTTGGTTAATCTTATTGCTGAATCTGATTGGTTTTTTTATGCCTACTATTCTTTAGAGGGACATACATCCAGCCTGCCACCTTCAGCAGCCATTTTGGAACTGCCCGTAAACATATCTTTACCCACCCCATTTGTCCCCTTGCTGAATATGAAGTTAACAATTTAATTTCCAAAACTTTTTTTGTCTGGGGCTTGGCTGGTAGATTTGCTAATTAAACTAGACATGTGTCCTTTGGATTAAGTCTCTAACGGTTACGTTCTCTGCCTTCAGAATCAATTTGGTTATCCTGCTACATTGGATCTGTATGATTTGCTGAGAGGTATAAGTGGTCTTTTATTTTCTACTCTGAAGGCATGCAATATCCTACAGACCAGTCTGACTGACTTCGTTTGAATACACTAAGCCTTTGGCTTAGTGGTGGCACTCAGAAGGTGCAGGGCTCAAACTGGGCTCCAGCTCCGAATTCTGCATTGGTACACTCGTGTCTGGTGATCACGGGTGCCCCAACCACCCTCCCGACAAACCTACTCACTCTATCAGCTGGTGACAGTCATGAAAGAAGATTTCGCATCGTGATCTGTCAGACCATTAATCAGCCTGCAAATCCTTTCATTACTCATGCTATTCTCTATGGCAGAATGTGAAGATATGACAAGAACCCCAACTCTACTTACAGGGGAGAGTTAAATGTTCATGAGCTAAATTTAACGGAGATGTTAAATGTTCATGAGCTAAATTTAATGGAGATGTTAAACGTTCATGAACTAAATTTAATGCAACACTTCAATTTAAATCATACCCAGATTCTTCCATCTTGAAATGTTCAAAGATCTCAAAACACGATAATTGTCATGCAGAACATAAAACTTGTCGTGAACTCACAAAAATGTTTTTAAGAGGCAGCCATCATAAAGAATAATTGAATTAAAAAAAGTACAGACATTCTTTAGCATTAAGGCTTCTTTCATGATAGAACAAATAAAATTTGAGGAATTATTATGCTGGTCATAAAAATAATTGAATTTGATAAGCCAAAATCCAGTATGGCTGTGACATTTGCTGGTGGTTAGATGAAGAGAAGTCCAATTAAGTAAAAAGAATGAACATTTAGAAAAGTTATTAATATACGTATGAAATCTTTAATATATCATGGGCAGATTTTTGCTCTTGTCGGGCTTGGCGGGGGCGGTTAGAAAGCCGACTTCCGCTCGCGATTGAGGCTGGAAGACAATTTCACGCTGTGGGGCCAATCAAGCGCTGCCTGTGCGGGTGGGGGGGAGTGCAAGCGGGGCGAGCGCGAACTTCATGCATGTGCGTGAGTGCGCGCTTCAGAATCTCCCTGAGGCACAGAGCTGCCTCAGGGAGATGAAGAGTAGTGAAAAAAAAAGTTAAGAATTGAAAAATGTAATAAAACATGTCCCCTCATGTAACTGTCACATGAGCAGGGACATGTTATTAATTAAATTTTAAAACTTTTATTTTATTTTTATTTGCTTTAGGAAACCTCATCCCGCCCATGGATGAGGTTTCCTAAAAAGTGCAAAGGCCGTTTGGCCTTTTCGCTTGCCTGCCAACGGTAAGGTTGGAGGGGCAGCAAAAAATTTATTTTAATAGCCTTGTTAATGGCCATAACAGGCCTTTTAATTGGGTGGCGGTGGTGCACCGGAGTTAGTAGCACCACCGACCGAAATATTACACGATTGCGTGTTGACATCAGGAAGCTCGCCCAACATCAACGCGTATCATTTCACGCTCGAGCGGGTCAGACGTTCGCATGCCCACCAAGCTAAAAATATTTCCCCATGAGATTAATTTTTGGGTCTGTCTCATACTAAACATTACCGAGAAACACTAGTATCTATTCAACAGTTTGGGATTCTTTTCGAATCCAGCAAGTCAAACTCCACTGGGTCAGCTTAATTTATGAAAAGGTCTGATGACAGATAAACAATCATAATAAGTTTAGTTCTAGTTGTAATTTTAATAGCTCACAGGACACAATGTAGAATACATCTCAAAACCTTCAAAATGCTGCAAGAACTGTTGATGATTCCATTGTTGCTGTTGTGTCAGATATGGGCAACTCTTAAATTAATTCTGCTGAGTTTCTTGCAGGGAAGAATTGTGCAGCAATAAGGTATATTGGCTGAACAATTTTGTTACTTTGCATCCAATTTTTCAGTACCACGAGTGGCTCCAAAGTGGTGCCAGCAGCCCGATTGTACTCTCCTGTTTGAGCTGCAGCAGATACCATTGTGGTGGGGGCGTTAGTGCAAGCACAGTGAGCATCTGTTGAGAAAATGCAAAGTAAGCAGATCATGACATTGATCATGTCGAACATTGGGTTGACACTAGTGCTACCATTTTGGAGCTCAACATTACAGCAGTGCTCTCTTTTAGCCTCGCACAGCTGTACAAATATTCAGCAGCAAAAATAACCCCCTCCACCAACACTATTTAATGGGATCAGTTATTTTCAGGTTAGTTGCTGATCTATTTCTACTGACTGTTGCTGCGATTGTAGAAGCGTTTGATGGTTCCTAGAGTTCTTTAAAGTTATCAAAGTCTATAGGGAGTAGTGTGGCACATGCTGTAGGGCTTTGTCCTGACTTAAACAATTCTGCACAAACCACTGCTCCCAGAGATGGTGCAATATTATGCATTCCCCTTTGTCTGCAGCATGACAGGGAGTATAGACAGAGGCAACATACAGCAGGGCAAGCTGCTGAATAGGGAGGAGGATGAAGGGGAGAAGAACTCTCAGCAGGAAGTCACATTCACCTATGGTATTCAGGGAGCAATTCTCCTCTCAACATCAGCGAGGAACAATGAGCTGGATTCTGAGACCCAGTCAAGGCAGGAATGGATGCAGAAAGACAGGTGCTAAAAATCGCAACCGTCAAAAACCTGCCAGCTCCCTGGCTTCATCCTTCCTCTGGGTAATTTCCCCAACTCTGGAATATATTCCCAGACGTGGGATAGGAGGGAGGGGTTGGTGGGGGGGGCAGCATGGCTAACCACCTGCATGCAGTTGGTAGCCAATTCAGCTAACTAATGGCCAATTAAGGCAATTGAATGAGGCCAACTTGAATTTTCCAGTCAGCCTCCAGTTCCTGGAGGTAGGTGGCAGAGGCCTATTTAGCTGCCTGGAGGCAGCCTCCCAACAACAGGCTGGGTGAGGTGAGGGATGTGGCAATGCTCCAGATAATCTTAGAGGTGCTCCCTGATTGCCTGGTGCAGCAGCAGCCACAGGCCACCCTGTAGGGTGTACACTCTTGGTGATGGCCAGATTGCAAAGGCCATTTTTAAATTAAGCTTTGAAAAGTTGGAGAGAGGGTTCCTCCATTTTAAAGCACTCTCATTCTCATTTATCTGTCTTACTATCCTGCTGCTGCTTTCAAGTTGGAAGGCCTTTGATTGAAGAGCCCACCAGTCATCCTTAATTGGCCAATCTGGTAAATATCATATTGAGTGACTGTTTTCACGCAGGGCAGGCTTCTGACTCCCATTTGAGCCTCATGGTAGGGTTCTGAAGCCTGCAAGGAAAATCCTGCCCAATCTGTCAGAATTCTTCACTTCTCTAACATTGTCTTCACTGAAATCTGTCACCTGCTGCTGTCAAAACTCCAACTCAGAGCAGGGCAAGGATGCATTGCCAATGGCTGCAAAGGTGTCCTTGGCTATGACACTCCAGGCTGATGCAGGGAATATTTGTAACATCTCCCAATTTGCCTTCCAGCATACACTTGGGGGGTCACTGAGACTCTGTATTGCAACGTGCTGAATATTGTCTCCTGCCAGATAGAAGCAGGCAGAATAAGAATGTAACATTGTGAGGACTGTGGTGCAGGATGCTATTGACTGCACACATGTTACTCTGCAGCCACTCTGTGTCAACACTAAGATGCACTGTAACCAACAGGAATTTCACTTGCTCAATGCGCAGTGGTGTGTGACCTTATGTAGATCAATGTCCAGCCTTATGCAGGTCAATGCCTAGTATCCTCGAAGCAAACCTTAATTCTGCAAAAGTCTGCTGTGCCATCTGCATCTGAGCCATCATGGTAAATCAAAGGATGGCACCAGGGCAACAATAGCTGCCCTTTGACAACATGGATCATGACTCTGGTGCACAAATTTGGTCAACATACTTACCACAAAAACTATGCCATCACACAAAATGAGGCAGAGCAGACTATCGGGAGGCTTAAACAATGCTTCCACTTTCTAGAGCTTTGCAGTACTTGTCAGAGCATGTGTCAAGACTTGTGGTGGCCTGCTGCATGCTGTACACCCTCACCATCATGAGCGGAACTCCTGGCCACCAAGTGTACAGGAGCCAGCTGAGGAACAGGAAGAAAAGGAAGAGGAGGAAGACAAAATGGAAGAGAGGGGGCAACTAATGCAGCCCCTTACTGGCCACACTGTCCTTGATTAACTCACCCAATTGTGATTCCAGTAAATATAACCCAAATGACCAATTTACCAACAATCCCACATCTTACCTGCCCTCTGTTCACAATTATCGCAACATCTGTTTGAGCACAATATTAAAGTAAAAACCAATGCAAAATAAACACGCCAAACAAAATTTATAACTTAAAACAGACCATATTAGAGTCATAGAGTCATAGGGCAGGATTTTCCGCTCGTTGGGCAGGCATATGCCCGACCTGAATGAGCGTAAATTGACACGCGATGATGTCGGGCAAGCGTCCTGATATTTTGCGATATTTCAGTCAGCGGGCGCACACAGAAGTTGGCAGCACACCCACCAACAATGAAGAGGCCTATTAAGGCTATTAATGTATTAATTAATCTGGGTTTTTCACTGCCTGTCCATCATTACGGTTGGCGGGCAGGTGAATTGTCCAGGCAGCCTTTGGGTTTTTGAGGAAACCTCATCCAAGGGCGGGGTGAGGTTTCCGATATTAATTTTTTTAAAAATAAAAATGTTTGGACAGAATTTTATAATCTATATGTTTAGGTGAGTGAGTGGACATTTTTTCTGCATTTTAAAATCTTTATTTGATGGCTTTAAACTCTTCAGCCCCCTGAGGTAGCTCTCTGGGTTCCAGGAGCTTTCATTGTGCACTCCCCCGTGCCCATGCTGGCTTCAGTGCTCACCCTCCTCCCACCCCGGCAGCGCTGAGCCTTTCAGCGCATGTTTCATGCTGGCTGGCCGTTAATTGGCCAGCCAGTGTGAAATCGTGGTCAGGGGCTGATCGCGGGCAGGGGGGCCATAATCCAGCCGCTCCCGGGCCTGCCCACTACGCCTGCCCGACCACCTCAAAATTCTGCCCCTAGTCACATCCTCGAAAAATTCAACCAAATTTGTTAGACTTCACCTCCCCCTGACAAAGCCATGCTGACTATCCTTGATTAATCCTTGCCTCACAAGTCGACATTAATTCGGCCCTTCAGAATTTTTTCCAAAGGTTTCCCTACCACTAATGTTATACTCACTGGCCTATAGTTTCCTGGTTGAATTAAAAAGGTCATCTAATCACCCTTGTGCATCCCCTTTTTTGCCTGTCCTAGTGCCCCTACGCAGTGCTGTCCCAGTGGTTGCAGCATGGCTGGCAGAAAGCTGTTGAATTTCAGTGGGAGATACTGCAGTCAACCTGGCTGAACACCCTCACCCACCTCTTGCACTAGAAAGCCTGGCTTCAAACTGCATGGCGGCAGCCATCTGGGCTGGTTGGCTGACAGTTAAAAGCAAAGGCACTGGCAGAATGGCATTGGTTGAAGGAAAAATGTTGTCATCCTGAAAGTGCCTGTTGGATGACAGAATGCTGGGCTACTGTGGCACCCTGCAAGCCCTTTCAACGGTGGTAGCTGCAGTCATGATGGTAGCATTCTTGCATGACAGCAAACTGAGCTTCCATGACTACATGCTGAACTTTCACTGTCGTGTCCAGATTTTGGATGTCTTCTTTTTGTACTGCAATGGAAGCTGAGTACACGGCCATCAAACACTTCATCACGGTTGAGTCTAATGAAGTTGACCACTTCTTCCATGCTGGAAAAGATGGGCTCTGCGCAATGTCCTATGCCAAGTTGGTGTAGGGATCCTCCATGCTCTTTGACAGTGCACGCAGGCTTTCTAGCAGGCCTGCCAATACACCAAATATATCATTGTGTGCACATATCAGCCTTCTTCTGTACTGCCCTACCGATGTGCTCACCCGAGCCTTCTGCAGCAGAATCCTTGCGTGACCTCACCCGCCAGAAACCTGGCAGCTGCACAACCCTTGCTTACTGCAGGCCACTCATGCCCAGTGTCTCACCACCTGCAGATCCTGCCTCCACGCTACCCTTTACATTATGTGTAGTGTCAGGATCTGTGTTGGTGGCTGTGACTGTGAAATTGAGTGAGTGTTTCTTCATCATCAGCATCTCATTGTTCTTCTCTCAGTTGCTTTTCTGCCACCGTTTGACCAGGTGACATCCTTTGAGCATCTGAAAGGAGGAAGCCACGAGGATTGGGTTGTTGTGAAGGGAAAGGGAGGAAAGCAAGAGGTACATGCTTACTCCACATGTAGCTTCTAAACCAGAAGAGATTGTGGAATAAGGGGAAGTACAACGTGAGAAGGACATTCAGATATGAGGATATCTTCATCATTGATGGTTTCATCCTCAGTGTTGGTCACGGCCTCAGTCATGGCCACCCCAGTAATGGTGAACCCCACCTCCTCCATCAGGGTAAGGACATGCAGCCATGCCTGTTCCCTGGCAATTGGATCTTGCTTTCCCTTTCTGCGCCATGTTATCCTGCAAGAGAGAGGGAAATGTATCAGTGAGTTTGGATAATAAGGCTGTCATGATTGAATAGCTAGCAGTGCATGTAAGTTGTGAGATGTGGGTTTGAGGCTTGCAGTAGTGCTAAATGTGTGAGGGTTATGTGAAGCTTTGAATGTTAGGTGTGAGTCATGATTGATAGAGATTGTTGGTAGGTGAGTGATGGGCATGTGATGCATTGAGCAGAGTGTGAGGCTTGTGGGAAGATATGACATTGAAGATGCATTCACTGACCTTGACCACTTGTGTGAGATCTTTGAACTTCTACCAGGACTGCATCTCTGGTCCCACGGCTTTCACAAAGTTCGTCTTCCCTTTAAAAGTTGCAGTCTGGCTTTAAGAATGCAGGTTAACTTGAACTTGTGCTAGCCACTCAAGTTTTTGTTCCTCCTGATCAGAAGTGCAGTTATTCAACAGAGCGCTTAGCACTGGCTGCATACTAAAATAATTTAAATCTCTAAAATCATTTATGCAACATTTGCAAACTCCTGCATCGGAAACATCAGGCACAGGGTAATCTTGCTTTGCAATCTCTGCACCTGTTTTCGAGCCCTGTCCAATTCCTTTTAAATTCATAGCATTCTATTTTTAGTCTAAAAATAATCAGATCTAAATTTCTATTCAAATAACAGTGTGTATTTCATAAAGTATAATTGAAATTAGAAATAGGCATGGAGCTTCTAACAATGAGTTATGTGGCCCTGAATGTCCTTTTACAGCCAACTGCTGTTTAAAAAGACTTGCTTTTACTTGGGTATTACTAAAATGCATTGTTTGGTATTAAAGCAATGATTGAAATAGATGAACTTGCACGATCACAATCTAAGCACATCTTCTGCTTTTTCACACAATTGGCCCATTCATCTGTCAACAGTACCATAGTATTAACCTGATAGGTATTAGTTTGAAATATGAGAGAAGGCTTTACCACTTTTTTCAGTTATGACATTAATCCAAAAGATTATATAATACAATGGCTGAGTGACAGAGACAGAGGAAGCAGATGACAGATTGAATGTAAAACACATTGAGTTCATCACACACCTCTCAATGTTATCACATGTTAGGAATGCCACAAAGGAAAATAGATTTCAAGAGTCTTAAAAGGTTAGGATTAATGTGGCCTTTTGTGGTACTAACTATTACTATATATGGTAAGACCTTTCAATCTTTTAAAATGTAAGGGATTATAGGACAGAGCAGCTCTTACCCTTCAAGCGTCCTTTGTCATTTTTAAAATAGACGTATTCTTGATTTTGTAAACAGCTTTGATCATATACATTCATACTTTATTTTGTTTTCTAAAAACTTTTTTACCCATTTACACACACACACACACGCACGGACAGCTTTGAATTTAAAGACGGCTGAAGTGCTTCTTTAAAATTCTAACAGATTTTTTAAAAGCCTTTTTCAGACGGCGGTACCAGATATGGACTAGTATCAAGATAGTGGGACACCTGGCCCCCCACCTATACCCAACCCCGCCAACCCCCATCCCCTCCTACAACCCCACCCCAGTCCAAGCCGCCACCCCCTATCCACCACCCCTACACCCAACACTCTCTGCTGCCCCTTGCCCCACCCAATCTAACCCCCTATCACCTCCTTCACCCCACCCTCCATCCTAGCCTCCAGCCCTATACTGTACAAACACCCAAAACCCTCCACCCACTACCCCTGACCACCTCTCCCAACCTCCTCCTACCACCAAACAGAACCTCCAACCCTCTGCACCCCAAACCCCCATGACTCAAACTCCCCAGATCCCCCCACACCCTCTACACTCCCCCCAGCCACCCCACTACTCTACAGTCCCTATCCCTCCACCCATTCTACAACTCCCTAGCCCATCCCACCCACTCTACATAACCCCCAGTCTCCCAACCCCTCCACACCCCACGGGCCCCTTTACCATTTCTACATCCCCTTGGCCCACACCCCCTCTACAACAGCCAGCTGCCCCCCCCACCCCCTCTACACACCCCAGCTCCCACTTCCCATGTACAGCCCCCCACCTCATCTACACCCCCCCCCCCCACAATCCCCTCTACCACCCCAGGCCCTAACCCTCTACACCCCCACCCTCTCTACACATCCCGAGGCACCGCCCCACAAGTCCTCCTACACCCACCAATATCCCCAACCCCACCTTCTACACTTTCAGCCCCCCAACCCCTTACACCCACGGCCTTCTACACCTCTACATGTCTAACCCCTTTACACACCCCCAGTTCCCCACCCACTCACCCGCCAGCCCCCTCTACACAACCCCAGACCTCTACCCACCTGGCCCCTCTACACGCCCACAGCCCCCCACCCTCTACATCCCCCTAACCACCCCAACTCCCTACACCTCCCAGCCCCCACCCCCTACACCCACACCAGCCCCCCACCCCCTACAACTCCCAGCTCCTCACCCCCGCAACACACCCCCAGTCCCCACTAAACCACCCCATCTCCGGACCCCCAACCACTCCAGGTCGTGTGCTTGGAAGGTGCTGCCGACGAGCCTTAGTGAGTTGCTAGCTTTTTTATTTTGTTATATACTTTTAAATTTAATTCCACTGCACTGTTATTTCTCAACGGTGCCACATTTACTTTGTTAGTTACATTGTTGACTTTTTCTTTACCGTACCACCCCATCCCCTTGCCCCCCACCCTGGCAAAGCATCCCTTGTTTTTCTCCAGAGTTGGTGAAGGCATTATAATGGGAATAAAGGGAATATATTCCCTTGAATTCACAAGCACTTCTATTACAAATATTCACCTCCAAATGCAGAAGATCGCTTCCGCAACCTTGACAAGCCACAATAGCTTTCGAGCATTTTTGAGTGTTTTTAATGAATTAGGGCAGGATCATGTTTTCAAGCACTTCAATGCTCATTCCAAATTACACCATTAGAAGTCAGATCAGCAGTAATTGCTTACGATCTTTTATAAACGCTGAATCGATGTCAGATTTTTTCATGTCGGGCATCTTTGCAATAAAGTGGTAAATTTTTATTTGATTCTGTACAAAGAAATAACGGAAAGATATAAATTATATAAAAATTCAGTGTTGCTGCACCTACATGTGACATGATGACAAAAGTAACAAATAGGGTTTCTCACCAAACAAAAAGAGGTTTGCCAAATATTTTCACCTAGACAGCGCCCCACTTTAATTCACAGCATTGACTGAGCAAACTAAAGCTGGGAATGCTGAATGTAATCAACATTTTTTTGGTTTTGGTGCTGAATTGTTATTCAAATCTTTGAAAAATAATGGCCACAAATGTCACAAAATATCTTTGAAGTACTGAGGAAAGTCTGTGGCAAGTCTCAAAAAGGAAAAGGAATAATTCTAATGTATGTATTGAGGCTGCTTATTGCTTGGATTGTTAGCCATGACATAAGTTTTGTCAATTTTCATCTAAGCTCCCAGATAGTACATTGTATGACAGCAGCACATTCTGCCTCAGGAGAATGTAATAAAATAATATTGCCTTCCTGACATGCCTATAAGCAAGCTTCCTGTGTGCTGATCATGGATTCAAAGACAGGAAGAGCTCTCTTACAAAAGAATGTTGCCTTGTGAGGAATGAACTAAAATATTTGAGATGGCACCTTTTATAAAATAAGTTCCTACAGTACATGATCCACAGTACTAGATTTGCCAGAATGACAGAATTTCTGGTCTCAATGTTTATTTGAATAAAATGATCATGAAAATGAAAATGTAGTTGCCTGACATGCACTGTCAGACACCCCCCCAACAAATTAGCACAAGATGTTTCTGATGTCTTGTAAATGGAAAATGAAATAAAGCAGATAGTTCAATAATATATTAATTTATTTGCTGTGACTGGTGAAGAATTTGAAGCTTTGGAATAATTAGATAATTGGGATGAATTTCTCAATCATTTTAATGTTCATGGGAAATACGTATGTTAATTTCTGAGTGATGAAAGATAGTGTAGGCGATAGCAAATGAGTGCTGGCAGCCTATTTCAGAGAAACACTAGATTACTAAGAGATATTCATGAGGTTACTTATGATTATCTCAGCCCATTAAGTCTACCTTTCTGCACAATGACGCAACTTAGTTTTCTTATGATGTTATAACAATTTTAATTGACTTTGTTTTAAATATGGACCATTGTGAAATTCTGTAAGCTGTCCAGCAATAAGAATTCATAGTGGACTCACAAAAAAGTAACAGCAACACAACTTAGTGAAGAAAAATCAACTTGAGAGGAATATTATATATTAAAATGTGTAGTGCATTATGAAAATTTCTGAAGGTAATCCACAGTTTATTCATTTTATCCAGTTTATGCATTTACAGGTTTAAATAGGCCAAAATTAACAATTGATTTATGAGCAATTAAACCAACTAATGTTTAGATCCCAAATGAACAGTATCCCACAGAAATTTGACTTGTTACCATGAGTTATCAACAATTCTCCTGCTTCCATGGAGAAAAATTAATCTGATAGAATGGGAGCTTCTCCTCCAAAAAGAGACAAGGTGAATTTGTCCGGCCAAGAATAAAAATGTTAATGGAGGATTTTTAAGCTGCAGTAATTAAAGAAATGAAACTCTACATGAAGTAATGAGTGAATTTAGGCACTCCTCAGTGGGGTGCAAAAGACAGAGTTAAGGTGCTTGACGACCGTTAGCCTATTGCAAAATATCTAAGGTAAATAATAGTCATCTGTCTAAGATTCAGCAGGAATTGCATCTGTGTTGAAAAAAGACAGTTTAAATGGAAACTTACATGTTGATCATCTAAGGCCAAAATGTTATAATTTTTCAGATATTCTGAACCTGAATAGAATGGATTTAAAAACAATTGAAAACTACACATTTTATGTCAGATTTGAGATATTGAAATTAAATAGTTCAGTAGGGGAAATAAAATATTTCTAGTAAACATAATTTGCTTGATTAATTAATGTTTGAATCCATTTTTGAAGAAAATCCTCACCATGTTTTATAAAATCCTCCCTCCCCAAAATATTTAACATTTTTGTCATGCAAGATTCCTGATTTGTTGGCAATAGGGATTGTGACTGTTAAAAATTATATAGTATTATATTTTCCTCCATCACCTGGTAATGTTTATCTGTCCTTTTATTTGTACTTATTTTGTTCAGGAAATTATGATACAGGAAGCATCAAAGGAATTGTAAGGCAGATTACTTACAGGCTAATTTTAACAATAGGTGGGAACAGAATACAAAAGCCACCCATTACGCACCTCAGTGTATTTTTCCTTCCATTAAAGTCACAATGAAAGGGCTACAAATCAAGCCAGGACTCTGATAGTTCCCATCCATAAGGCAGGAACTCGTCAGAGCCTTGGAAGGTGTGGATGCTCCACGTATCCCCGTTTTCTCATCCTTTCTCCATTTGTGGGTGGTGCTGGCATTTGTCACACTTATTGCCTACCCCTAGTTATCTTGAGAAGGTGATTGTGAATCATTTCACTAAATCTGTAGTCCTTATGGCAATCATATTCGCACAATGGTGTTAAGTAGGAAATTACACAATATTGACACAATGATGCCAGAAGAACAATGAAACCAAGATAGTGCATAACTTGAAGGGAAGTTGCAGCTGCTGGTGCTTTCAAAGTATTAATGATCTTGTTTTGGACTGCATATTGTGTATACATACAATCCTATTGCATGACGTTCTGCACCCTGAGCACTAAACAAAATTACCCAATTGGTGCAAGAAATTTGGAACATAGAAATTGCTAGGCAAAAAAAAAATCAAGGACCCACTAGTTTTACTCCCACCATTCTGGCAGTGGCATGATGCAATGCTGTCAAAATTCTTGACTAATGGTATGTAAACTCTATCAATTAGTGTGTAATTGACCCAGATATGCCACGAGGAAAATTGTGTTGGAGAATTTTGGGAATCTTAGGTCCAGAATCTGTTCCTCCCAAACATCCTACACTTTATAGAATCATAGAATAGTACAGTGCAGAAAAAGACCATCTGGCCCATCAAGCCACAGCATGTCAAAATATCAGATTTTGAATCACCATACACCACCATACTATGTCCCAAAACTTCTCCCCACTAGATTCTGGATAATGAACCTAAATGAGAGTTTTTAAAGTTATTTTTGTGGCATTAGGAGGCACAAATGAGCTCCTCCAGGCTCCAAAATAATAACCTAGACCACTACCCCACTGAGTCAATCGCTACGCCAACTATGTAGGAAGAACTAAATGACAATAAAAAGCCATGATATTGATCAAACAAACTGTAGGCCCCAGTTATAAAGCTGTCTGTCAAATGGATTTCACTGGAACAGTGCCTTTGCCTCAGAAAGCTGTTTGAAGTTTTTCATCTACTCCGAGAACAAAGCCAAGCTGTAAGACCTTTAGTGCCAGGATCCCCTGAAGTGGGAATGATTTCCACTGATTTAACTCTGTCTCCTTCCGTCATGTTAAGTGGTTGTCTCACCTATGTGAACTTCTATTAAATTATCTATCTGGATAGCAATGACCGTCTGGCTTTGGAGTGGCATTTTGCATTTCCGAGAATGATTGTACACTCTTTCTGTAGAAAGTAAGTCAGCACAGCGATACACAGAGCAGGGAGATTCCTTCTCAGCATGCAGTGATCAAAATGGCCAACCACAACCAACAAGCGTATTTTCTGTTTTTCCTCCTCTTCTGAAATGTGTTCCACCTAACTGAGCCAGCCCTTTGGGGTTTGCAATTTTTTCCCTCGGCCAAATGTACAACGAGCACCGGCATGACCCAGAACAATGCATAGTGCCCAGAAACAATGGGCGGAATTTTCTGTGCCCACCAGCATCAGGCATGTTCGGTGCCGTAAGCGAACAAAATGGCACAATCAGTTTCACGACGGCATGAAACCAGTTCGCAATTGTCCACTCAGTCCGCTGATGGCGGGCCGTATTTCCTGCCATTGGACAATGGGAACCTCATTGCAATACATTAGCACATAATTATTAGCCCAGTCTGCCGGAATTGTGACCCCACTCCTGCCCCGCACCTTCCCACTGGGTCGCCCGCCCACTTCGATGGGAAAGCACGCCGATGTGTTTCACAACAACAAATGAAAGGCGTGCACTTGGCAGCCTGCACTTTGAGGGGAACTCAGAGGTGAGTACACAATAACGTTGCAGAGTGACCACGAGGGTCGCATGCTGGATTTCAAGCTTGAGGGGCGTTGAGGGGTCAGGGTTAAGGGCAGCCCAGCTGTTGAGGTGGCTTGTGGGGGTGCCGGGGGCAAGGGCAGCCCAGGCGTTGAGGCTACCTTTGGGGGGGTGGGGCAAGGGCAGCCCAGGCGTTGAATATAACACACAAGCATTCGGGGTGGGGGGTAGGGTGAGCAAGGGAAGTGGCCATGCATTCGGGAAACCTGTATAAAGTGACCATTCCTCTGCAGCTGAGACAGTTCAGGCACAGTCACATTGATATGATTGGAGTCGGGCTCCTAGCTTATCTGCCCACTCAAGCAATGCAGAGGCTTCAAAGTGGCACCAAGTGCTCCAAAGCATTTCACCACCCCCCTCCCCACCCCCACCTCCCTGCCCCCGGCACTCTGCAAAGTCATGAGCGTGTTAGTGGACTGCAGAGCAGTTGGATGGCTGCACACGTTGTACAATCTCCTTGCTAAAGCTCGCCATGGAGCAGTCACTGCTCTAGACACTCACAGCCCCTTGCAATGTCATCATCCCGGTTTGGACCAGTCTCCCCCATGGTTCAAGCTAACAGCAGAGCCTTGCAGTGCGGGTTAGGAGAATGCCTGCACCTGAGCTGAGAGCACAGCATGCAGTCCAATGGGCAAAGCTGACACCAATCGGTCGGGTGAAGTGGGGCGGAGATGGGTGGGGTTTCAGGCAGCCATGCAGAGCACTAATCTCTGGCCATCCAAGTGGTGGCCAGCACTCTCCAGGATGTGTTAAGGGATCTTCACACATAACCAGGACAGGTTCTTAGTACACCCATGCTAATCACGTGTCTCTCTTTTTCATCCTGCAGGAGGAGTACATCAGGATCATGGAGCCTGGTGAACTAACTGTGTGCCTGATGGAGAGGGTGACTGAGATTTCTGGTTGCGTAGAGGCAGGAGCAGCAACTTCAGGAAGAAGGAACGGCTGGAGCTCTCGCACACACCACAAAGGGCCACAGTGAGCCGTCGCTGGTCGGCGCCTAGCGACACCCAGGGTCTATAGATGCCGCCTGTCATGCCTGAAGATTACCTCTGCAGCCATCTGGGGCAGAAAATTCCAAAGATTCACCACCCTGTGACTGAAGAAATTGCTCCTCATCTCAGTCCTAAATTGCCTGCCCATTATCCTGTGACTGTGTCTTCAGCTCTAGATCCCCCAACCAGCGGAAATATCCATCCTGCATCTACCCTGTCGAGCCCTGTAAGAATTTTGTGCACTTCAATGAGATAACCTCTCATTCTTCTCATTATGAAAATCCAGAATTCCAGAGATTCATGTATCGAAGGTTTTTAAATGGTTTAGCCAATGTTGGTAAAATTGTTTTCCTGATAGAGAATTTTATTTCTCATTCCTAGTATTTTTCAGAGAGCAGCAAAGACCTATCTCTGGGAGAGTTTCAGTTCTTCTTCTGCCTGCGTCTCTACGGTAGCTTTTCTTTGTTCTGTGAGATACTCCATCAGGAGTGTGATGGAATACTCCCCACTTGTCTGGCCAAGTGCATCTCCAACAACACTGAAGAAGCTGGACACCTTCCAGGACAAAGCACCACTTGGGTGGCACCACATCCACAAACATTCACTCCCTCCACCACCAACACACAGTAGCAGCAGTGTGTACCATCTTCAAGATGCACTGCAGGAATTCACCAAGGCTTCTTCGACAGAACCTTCCAAATCCACGACCACTACCACCTAGAAGGACAAGGACAGCAGATAGATGGGAACACCACCACCTGGAAGTTCCCCTCCAAGTCACTCACCACCCTGACTTGGAAATATATCGCCATTCCTTCACTATCGCTGGGTCAAAATCCTGGAACTCCCTTCTGTGGGTGTGCCTACACCACATGAGCTGCAGCGATTCAAGAAGGCAGCTTACCACCACCTTCTCAAGGGCAACTAGGGATGGGCAATAAATGCTGGCCCAGCCAGTGAAGAACACATCCTGTGAATGAATTTTAAAAAGTACTGCGAGAGGTCTAAAACTGGTTCTTGACATCTCAAGGAGCTTCTGTTGGAGTTTCGTCCCCCCATGGCAATCAGAGAACATGGGCATTTCTCCGAACTGAAGTGTTTATCAGGAACTCACCACCCCCTTCTCAGAGCTTTCCATTTTACTTTAAGTGAAAGTGGGCTTTTTAAAACATAATCATCTTGAAAAGTTTAGCATCATGACAGCACGGGCAATGTCAGTATGTGAGCTGGTGGTTATGAGTATTAGATCGGTGTTTATTCATCAGAGGTCAGGAATAGCTGTCGCCCTTCCTCATGAGGCTGCGATGGCTGGATGGGTGGCAGTTCTTGGATCTCTGCAAGCATAAATGCACAATGGGAATGTTGCGGCGAGGAAAGTGGTTGGAGTAGAAAACAAGAGGTCCATGGTCACCCTATTTGCAGCTTGCAATTCATACCAAATAAAAAGATAAGCGTGAAGTGAAATATGTAATGGGTATAAGGCAGGAACATACCATCACCCTGTATGTTCTCAGCAATGCTGAATGCAACTATCTCTTGCCATTCCAATGATGTGGAGCACCCTCTCTTCCATATGGCTAAGGAGATGCAGGTGCCTCTGTCCGATTCTGGTTCTGCTTTGCTCCCCACTGTAGGGGGCCACCTTTTCCTGCAAGTTAGAGGGAAGAAAGTGAGTGAGTGTGTTGTAATATGTTTGTGTCATGAAGCTATTAATGTATATAATATTTTGGAAAATATTTTTCTTTTAAAATAGAGGTTTAGTCTGAGGGTGTGTCTTAATTGGATTAAAGTCAGATAGTCTGGGTGCTTTGATATGTACTAGTTTGAGACGTAAACACATATTTGCATTTTTTGAACAGAGCATTCAAGAAGTGGGGTGGACACTTGATGCCTTTCTAGCAGCTACCAAGCAATATGCTTATATTACTAATAAAATTTGGCACAATGAATGGGGTTTCATTGTTAAAAGGTTAAATTCAAGGAGGCTGGTGGGACAATGAAAATTTGAATTCAATCAGTGGTGGTAGGTATAACTTCAGTAACTTTCAGGTGTACAGGCAGAGGCAATGTAAGATCAAAAGGCAGCTGCAAGCCTCCAAATGGCTCCACAGTTAGAAGAACCTCGTTTTGAATTCATAAGGTGAAAATGCTTTGCCTGGTGTTTGGTTGAGCCTATGGGTTGCTGATGCCTTAATGGAGGTTAGTTTGGGAATTTGTTGAAAGTTATGATAGTAGTAATTTGTAGCCATGTGTATATATATTTTTAATCTGTATAAATTAATAAAATGTTTCAATTAGTTTAATGTAAAACCACAAGAACTGATGGCCTGATTCCTGGATTTAGAGTCACATCTCAAACATAACACTTAAAAATTATAGGTTATGACAGTTGTTTAAAGTTTCCCTCTGGGAATTTTAAATAACTTCACTTTACCAACTACATCAGTCATAACAGTTTGGCTGATGTGCCTGCAACAGTTGAATAGCTGGAGGTTTATGGAAGCAACAAAAAATGATTTAGGCTGACAGCTCTGGCAGGTGTGTGTGAGTGAGGTTTTTTAAAATTCATTCATGGGATGTGGGCTTCGCTGGCTGGGCCAGCATTAATTGCCCATCCCTAGTTGCCCTTGAGAAGATGGTGGTGAGCTGCCTTCTTGAACCGCTGCAGTCCATGTGGTGTAGGTACACCCACAGTGCTGTTTGGAAGGGAGTTCCAGGATTTGAACCCAGCGACAGTGAAGGAAAGGCGATATATTTCCAAGTCAGGATGGTGAGTGACTTGGAGGGGAACTTCCAGGTGGTGGTGTTCCCATCTATCTGCCGCTCTTGTCCTTCTAGGACGTAGCGGTCATGGGTTTGGAAGTATTCTGAATGATATGCTTGAGTTCTGATTAATAGAGATATCAGGGTATGGTGCTTTAAGCAGCAGGAGATGTTGGTGAAGCCGTGCACAGGAGATGTCATGTGAAGAAGCATTAATTGACCGTGATCACCTGTGAGAGGTTATTTCTTATTTGTTCTTGGTGTCAATATATTCTGATTTCTGACTCATTTTTCTATTTTAGTAAGTGACCACAAAAGTCTATAAAAATATGGCCACCCAAGAATTACTTGACTTATCTTGTGGATTGAAGCCAATCCGTGTCTCAAAGGGAAACAAAAGAAATCTTCCAGACTGATGTATCAATGCCTTTTCAGAAACTAAGTCAAAAACCAAATTGAAGACCTGGACAACATTGAGGCTTGGGTTGATAAGTGGCAAGAAATATTTCAGCCAGGCAATGACCATCCCCAACAAGAGAGAATCTAACCATCTCCCACTGACATTCAATGGTTTTACCATTGCTGCATCCCCCACTATAACTTCCCACAGATTGCCATTGACCAGAAGCTGAACTGGACCAACCATATAAATACTGTAGCTACAAGAGCAGGTCAGAGAATGGAAATTCTGCACAGAGACCTCACCTTCTGACTCCACAAAGCCTGTCCACCATTTACAAGGCATAAGTCAGGAGTGTGATGGAATACTCTCCACTTGTTTGGATGAGTGCAGCTCTCACAACACTCAAGAAGCTTGACACCATCCAGGACAAAGCAGCCAGTTTGATTGGCACCCCATCCACCACCTTAACTATTCACCTCCTCCATCACTGATGCACAGTGGCAGCAGTGTGTACCATCTACAAGACACATTGCAGCAACTCATCAAGGCTCCTTCGACAGCACCTTCCAAACCTGTGACCCCGACCAGCTAGAAGGAAAAGGGCAGCAGATGCATGGGGACACCACCGCCAGCAAGTCAGAATCACAGGATCATAGAATTGTTACAGTGTAAAAGGGGGCCATTCAGCCCATCGTGTCTGTGCCGGCTCTCTGAGCAAGTTTCCCTCCAAGTCACACATCTTCCTGACTTGGAACTATATCACCATTTCTTCACTGTCACTTGGTTAAAATCCTGGACCTCACTCCCTAACAGCACTATGGGTGTACCTACACCACATGGACTGCAACAGCTCAAGAAGGCCACTGCCACGATGTTTGACCCACCGGTTGCAGTGGTGGGTTTTCATGCCGTATTGTCTCAAATCCGTCACATTACTTACGCAAACCCAGAAAACACGCTGTTTCCATGCCGGGTGGGCTCTCATTCACCTGCCACGCCATCACCTCGCTGGTTTATCACACCAGGCACCACATTTAAAGTACAGCCACGCTCAGTGTTTCCAGCCCAAGATTGCAGCAAAGAAACCATGAGATCAAAAGGCAAGAAGACTGCAGCCCTCGAGCGCCTTTTGGACACTGTGGAGACCTGCTGTACCCCTCTACCCCAACTCTGGCTGCCGGAGGGGCAGCTACATTACCACTCCAGCTTGGTAGGCAATGGCAGTGGTGACCAGTGACCGATAGTGTACGGAAGAGGTTGGCCATCCAATGCAGATAGAGGATGAATGATCTCATCCGTGCAGCCAGGGTAAGGCAACCACCTCATCACTCTAAACTCACATACTCAAACCCATCAGACATTCACTGGCATCTCACTCACTGCCAGGTCAAGGGACATCATCACACATTCTCACACACATACTCTTACATGTCCATCTGGCCTCATCTCCGCTGGAGACTGCCTCCTCAGCCTTCACCATCTTGAGGCCACTTGCACAGATCAGCAGTGCCCCCATACACACCGTGGGATAAAATCCTTCCCCAGTACAGCTCTCGCCCTTCAGCCTCTTCCCTTGCCTGAGGCCACTTCTCCCCCTTCCCCAAGCAAGACCTTGCCCTGCAGCCATTGACAAGCCATTGACATAGGCTGATCTGGTAGGGTAGCAGCCTACCCATGAGCCCCACTAAAAGTGATGTGGTGCTGTCTGTGAAGCCTGGTGCTGATGACTGCACGTGCTGACCGAAGCAAGGTAGGCAAAGAAACCTTGAAGTCCTGGTTGAAGTGCAGTCCACCAATTGCACGCCATATATATGCTGCTGTGAAACACGTCAGCATGTTTTCCCACCGGCGTGGGCAGACAATCCGGCAGGCAGGGGGATGAGTCCGGCGGGCTGGCCTTATAATGATATGCTGATGTATTACAATAAGGCTCCTGAGGTCTGATGGCAGGGAACATGGCCTGCCAGCGGTGGGCAGAATGGACGATCGCAAACTGATTTCACGATGCTATGAAACCGTTTTTGGCATTCTTGCCATGTTGTCTGCTCTCACCACCGAACACGCCCGACGCCGGTGGGCACAGAAAATCCCAGCCTGTGATAATTATAAGTTGTCGCAGTATTGTTTTCATCTGTAACCTAATCTTTGTGTATGTGAGAGTGTGTGTGAGTGAGCGGGTGATTTTGACCTTGCGTTTTAAATTCCGGGGCAGGTGTTTGATAATAAATAACCTCCTTTATTTTTAAACTCACAACAGCTAGCTGCTGGAATTATTTATTTGGGATTCTTGCCCTTAGGGTAAGAAAACATGCCTTTCTCACACAAAAAAACTAATCACAGGCTGTAAAAGGAAACACATAAATTTTGTCCATGACATTGAGATGTGAGCATTGCTGGCAAGGTCATCATTTATTGCCAATCCCTAATTGCTCCTGAGCAAGTGGTGAGTTACCTTATTGAACCACTGCAGTTGTGGAGGTACATCCACAATGTTGTAGGAAGGGGTCCAGGATTTTGACCTCTATTGAATTTACAACACTGTTGCCAGGTTCTCAGGGATTGACCTCCTTGGTCACCTACTTCCATTCCCATCTCAGAGTGTGCCTTGAGGGCCTTCTGGATCCCTACAGAAATATTGCTTCTGTCTTACTATTCACCTCCGGTATTAATGCCTCCAGCATCGCTTCATAAAACCTGGGACCGCTCTCTCACCTGATGCTCCATGTTTTGTGCTTTTGCTTCTTTCTTTGCAAGTCTTCCAGAGACACTCTGCAGCAACTTCTGTTCAATGAGTGTAGCTCTTCTTTAACAGAGCAACTTACCTTTAAGGTATACAGGCTGACTGACACGTGTCATAGTCACATACACTGTTGGACCCCGTTTTTTAGTAGTGTGCAGTTAGTGATATGTATGTTCTGTACTCAGCTGCCTGCTGAAATCATAGAACTGAGGAGGCAGCACAATGTTTATGAGTGGGACTGAGAATTGTGATCCCTGTGCCTGAGAACAGGCCTAAACAAATTTCCTTCTCTAAAGCCTTATTCTTTGTGGTTTCCTAAATTTCAGTGGTTCTGTGCTTTGATTACACTGAAGGCAGCAATTTAATTTCTGTGGTTTGATTCATACTTGCAAAGTCAATACTAGTTTGTACATCTGAATGAAGAAACCAATACTTGAGCTATGTGCAATCCAGCCTTTCAACATGCAACAGTTGCCTTGATGCCTGGTAACTAAAATAAGTTGCATTTATGTAGCGACTTTACCATAATATAGGCCTGGATTTTAGGGCCCTGCCACAGCGTGACTCCCCCCACCAGATGCGGCGAGCCATTTAAATCTCTATTCAGTTCAGCGGGACCGTCATATCCTGCCAAGTGGGAAGGGCTGTAAAATCCTGACCACAATAACCAGAGAGGCTTCACAGGAACATAATAAGGCAAAAAATGTATTAATATAATTCTGACCAGCAATATATGTCAAGCATAAGTAACTTACTGAAGTTTTATCAAATCAAATTTTCCTAAGAGCAAAGAGCTTTGAAGGGAAAATTCAAGAAAAAAAACTTTCATTGATACAGTGCCTTTTACAACATCAAGACATTCTACAATTCTTACAGCTAATGAATTACTTTTGAAATATGACTGTTGTAATGTGCCGAAATTCAGCAACCAAATTTAACACAGCAAGGCCCCACAAACAACAGCAAGATAAAGACCATAAGAAATAGGATTAGGAATAGGCCATTTGGCCCATTGAGCCTGCTCCACCATTCAATACTGACTCAACTGATTGCGGCCTTAACTCTACTTTCCTGTATGTCCTCATAACCCTTGACTTCCTTGTAGATCAAAAATCTGTCAAACTCAGCTTTTAATGTACTCAATGACCTAGTCTCCACTGCTTTCTGTGGAAGAGAATTCCAAAGACAAACTGTCTGAGAGAAGAAATTCATCCTCATCTCCATCTTAAATGGGAGACTCCTTATTTTGAAACTGCGCCCCCTAGTTCTAGATTCCTCCACAAGGGAAAACGTCCTCTGAGCATCTACCTTGTCAAGCCCCCTCAATAAGATCACCCCTCATTCATCAGAATCCCAATGATAAAGGCCCGACCTGCTCTTCTTTCCTTAAAAGATAAAGCCCTCAACACAGAAATCAGCACAGGGGACTTTTCTTATTTGCCTCCAGGTAAGGACCCCAAAACTGTACACAGTACACTAGGTGAGGCCTCACAAATGCCCTGTACAATTGTAACAAGAGTTCCCTCTTGTTACACTCCATTACTTTTGCAATGAAGACCAATATTCCATTTGCCTTTCGAACTACTTGCTTTAACTGCATGTTATTTTTTTTGTAATTCATCTACAAGGGCATGCAGGTCCCCCTGTGCTGCAACATTCTGTAGTCTCTCTTCAGTTAAATTATATTCTGTTTTTCTATTCTTCCTTCCTTACATTTTCCCAAATTATACCCCATCTGCAAATTTTGTGCGCATTCACTTCCCCTACCTATATCTCTTTGCAGACTCTTTGTGTCCTCCTCACAACTAGCTTTCCTACCTTTCTTTGTTTTGCCGGCAAACTTGACTACAATACATGTGGTCCCTTCATCTAAGTCACTGATATAGATTGTTGAAACCCCAGTATGATCTCTGTGACACTCCACTAGTTATAGTTTGCCAACCTGAAAATTACCCATTTATCAAGACTCTCTGTTTCCTGCCAATCCTCTAGCCTTCCTAATACATCACCCCCAACAGCATGAGTTTTGTCTGTTGCAGTAAACTTGTTTGTGGCTCCTTATTAAATACCTTTTGGAAAACCATCTACTGGTTCCCCTTTATCCAACCTACGCATTGCATCCTCAAAGGACTCTAATAAATTTGTCAAAAACAACTTCCCTTTCAATAAAAACCATGTTGACTTTGCCTGATTGTATTCTGATCTTCTAAATATACTGCTACTACCTCCTTAATAATAGATTCCAGCATTTTCCCAATGACAGGTGTTAGGCTAACTGGTCTACAATTTCCTGCTTTCTGTCACCTTTCTTAAATAGGGGGGGGGGCTACTTGCAGTTTTCCAACTGCTGGGACCTTTCTAGAAACTAGAGGATTTTAAAAGGTTGCAATTAATGCATTTGCTACCTCTACAACCACTCTAGGATGCAGGACATAATTCAGGTTCTGGGATATTTTCTGCTTTTAGTCCCATTAGTTTTCTGAGTACTTTTTCTCTGGTGATTGTGATTATTTTAAGCTCCTCTCTCACTTATGCTTCTTGAATTTCTACTATTCCTGTGATGCTTTTTTGTATCTTCTGTTGTGAAGACAGATATAAAATACTAATTCAAAGTCTCTGCCATTTCCTTGTTTTCCAATATTAATTCCCTAGCCTCACCCTCTAAGGCACCAACACTCACTTTAGCAATTCTCTTCCTTTTTATATAGCTATAGAAGCTTTTATTGTCTGTTTTGATATTTTTTTACAAGTTTCCTTTTATACTCCAATTTCTCCCTCTTCATTTTTTTTAGTCATCCTTTGCTGGTTTCTAAACTTTTCCCAATTTTCTGGCCTATGACTAAATTTCACAGTATTGTGCACGTCTTTGTTTCAATTTGACATCATCCTTAATTTCCTTAGTTAGCCACAGATGGTGTATCCTGTTCATAGAGTCTTTCTTTCTCAATGGAACATATCTTTGTTGAGAGTTATGAAATATCTCCTTAAATGTTTGCTGCTACTTCTCTAATGTTTTACACTTTAACCTATTTTCCCAGTCTATTTTAGCCAACTCTGTCTTCAAATCCTTATAATTGCCTTTATATAAGTTCAAGACACTAGTTTTAGACCCACATTTCATACCTTCAAACTGAATGTGAAATTCTATCACACTCTGATCACTCTTACCTGGAGGATCCTTTACTATGAGATCATCAATTAATTTTGCCTCATTATACGTTACTATGTATAAGATAGCCTGTTTCCTGGTTGGCTCCAGAACATATTATTCTAAGAAACTGTCCAGAATACATTCTATAAACTTATCCTCAAGGCTACATTTGTCAATTTGATTTGTCCAATCTATATGAAGATTAAAATTGCACACAATTATTGCAGTGCCTTTCTTACAAGCCCCTAATATTTAGTTGTTTAGTAGTACAGAACTTAAATATTGCTAAAAAAGGAGACATTTTGTTGAAGCTTTTCATCTTGCATTCATCGAGACACTTTGCCAATGTAAGGGAAAACAAAAAAATTATACTCCATGAGAAGAGTGTGCTGATTGGTTGGCAAGTGGACTCTGATTGGTAGAGGCATTGCCATGGAGAATGCACCACTTGATAATGACTGACAGTTAACTGCCAAGCTTTGTTTGAAATTTAAACCAAACTCTAATTGGTCAAGGCATTGCCCTGAGGAATGAACCAGTGAATGGCTGTTACTTATTTTGGTTAGCTGAAACAGGTGCAATGTGTATATATGTTCTTTCTGTCTGCAAAGAACAGGGTCTTGTGTATTAATATATGTAGCTTCCAGTACATGCAAATGTGCCACACTGTGAGCCTGACTGACAATCTTAATTTGGTCAGGGTAATTCTTAGCACACATAATTATTTAGCAAATGTTGTCCAGGATGTTGATAGCGGGGGATTCAGCGATGGTAATGTCATTGAATGTCAAAGGGCAATAGTTAGTTTCTCCCTCGTTGGAGATGGCCATTGTGTGGTACTTGTTTGACATGACTGTTTCTTGCCAATTGTCAGCCCAAGCATGGATATTTTCCAGGTCTTGCTGCATTTGGACATGGAATGCTTCAGTATCTGAGGGGTCGCAAATGGTGCTGAACATTGTGCAATCATCAACAAACATCCCCACTTCTGACCTTATGATGGAAAGAAGGTCATCGATGAAGCAGCTGAAGATGGTTGGGCCTAGGACACTACCCTGCAGAACTCCTGAAGTGATGTCCTGGAGCTGAGATGATTCACCTCCAACAATCACAACCCTCTTGCTTTGTGCTAGGTATGACTCCAACCAGCAGAGAGTTTTCCCCTGATTCCTATTGACTCCAGTTTTGCTAGGGCTCCTTGATGCCACACTCGGTCAAATGCTTCCTTGCTGTCGAGGGCAGTCACTCTCATCTCACCTCAGGAGTTCAGCTCTTTTGTCAATGCTTGACCCAAGGCTGTAATGAGGTCAAGAGCTCAGTGGCTCTTGCAGAACCCAAACTGAGCATCAGAGAGCTTGATAATGCTATTGATGACCCCTCCCATCACTTTCCTGGTGATCGAGGATAGCATGATGGGGCAGTATTTGGCCAGGTTGGATTTGCCCGGCTCTTTGTGTACAGGAGACACCTGGGCAATTTTCCACATAGCTGGATAGATGACAGTGTTGTAGCTGTACTGGAACAGCTTGGCTAGGGATGCGGCAAGCTCTGGAGCACAAGTCTTTGGTACTATTGTCGGAATATTGTCAGGGAACATAGTGTTTGCAGTACCCTGCCGTTTCTTGGGCTGGGATTTTCCAGGCACCCCACGGCGGGACCCGCCACAGGGGATGCGGCGGATCAGCAGAATGTCCATTGATTTTTGGCGGGACTGGACGATTCTGCAGTGGACAGGCCCAGAAAATCCCTTGATATCACATGGATTGAACCAAATTGGCTGAAGACTGGCATCTATGATGCTGGGAACACCCGGAGGAGGCCAAGATGGATCATCCACTCAGCACTTCCGGCTGAAGATTGTTGCGAATGCTTAAACCTTATTTTTAGCACTGATGTGCTGGGCTCCCCCATCATTGAAGATGGGGATGTTTTATGGAGCCTCCTCCTCCACTGAGTTGCTTAATTGTCCACCACCATTCCCTACTGGATGTGGCAGGACTGCACAGCTTAGATCTGATCCATTGGTTATGGAATCGCTTAGCTCTAAGACTTTCTGCTTTTGCTGTTTGGCATGCAAGTAGTCCTGTATTGTCGCTTCTGCAGGTTGACACCTCATTTTTAGATATGCCTGGTGCTGCTCCTGGCATGCCCTCCTGCACTCTTCATTGAACCAGTGTAGATGCCTTGGCTTGGTGGCAATGGTGGAGTGGGGGATTTGCCAGGCCTTGAGGCTACAGATTGTGGTTCAGTAGAATTCTGCTGTTGCTGATGGCCCACAGAACCTCATGGATCCCCAGTCTTGAGTTGCTAGATCTGTTCAAAATCTATCCCATTTAGCAGGATGGCAGTGCCACACAACATGACGGAGGGTATCCTCAACGTGAAGACGAGACTTCACTCCTAACGATACTGCCATGGACAGATGCATCTGTGGCAGGCAGGTTGGTGAGGATGAGATCAAACATGCTCTTCTCTCTTGTTGGTCCCCTCACCACCTGCCACAGGCCCAATATAGCTGCAAGAACATCAAACCTGTTCGACAAGTGCAAGGGCTAACACTCCTTCATTGCTCCCTCCGGATCCTCATACCTGCCTCATGCGCAGTCAAACCTTCCTGTCCCTGACAATGGACCAAATCAGAAGTACCTAGCCTAAGGACTGTGACTGCCGCTAGAAATACATCCCCCTACCGATGAATCACAGTGTCCAAAGCTTGGACTCCAGTTCATCAAGTCTGAACCATAGCTCCTTGAGCAGAAGCTTACTGTACATGTTATTGCTGTGGATCACACTGGTGTTCACCAACGTTCTGCAATACAGCACCTGCCCTCCCATCCTTAATGTGTTTTATTTAACTAATTAGGTTTCAAGTTTAGAAATGCCACTCAGTGTTTTTTTTTTATTATTCATTCATGGGATTTGGGCTTCGCTGGCTGGGCCAGCATTTATTGCTCATCCCTAGTTGCCCTTGAGAAGGTGGTGGTGACCTGCCTTCTTGAACCGCTGCAGTCCTTGTGGTGTAGGTACACCCACAGTGCTGTTAGGAAGGGGTTCCAGGATTTTGACCCAGTGACAGTGAAGGAACAGGGATATATTTCCAAGTCAGGATGGTGAGTGACTTGGAGGGGAACTTCCAGGTGGTGGTGTTCCCATCTATCTTCAGCTCATTTGTAGTTATATTAAGGAGTTTAACTAGTTAAGCTACAAATTTAATACAATAGTTATTTCTCCCCCTATCAAATTCAACTACTGCCCCACTTTATAAAGAAAAGAACCTTAAAACCCATCCATCAATTCCCTACCTGCTCATTTAATTAATGCCTCTGGTCTTCAGCTCTCAGGTCTCAATGTCTCTGCCTTCCTATCTCAGACCACTCCTTTTTTTTGTAAAAGACCAGAACAACACCTCCTCCTCCAATGCATCAAATTCCTTCACTTACCAAATTCCCAGGGTTATGAACTCTGTCTCTGCATTCAGTCAAGCTGGACTTCTGTGTTG
The DNA here is from genome assembly GCF_964194155.1 of Cetorhinus maximus. Lineage (NCBI taxonomy): Eukaryota > Metazoa > Chordata > Chondrichthyes > Lamniformes > Cetorhinidae > Cetorhinus > Cetorhinus maximus. The sequence continues at coordinate 51,697,108 of NC_135894.1, forward strand.
CTTGCTTTGTGCATGATCAGATTAGTTTGGTGTTGGTTGAGGTATAATATTGGACAGGAGACTGGGAGAACTCCCCACTCCTCTTTAAATAGTGCCATGAGACCTTTTACGTACACTTGCGAGGGTAGATGAGGCCTCAGTTTAACATTGCACCCACTAAACACCAACTCTGACAGCGTAACACTGGAACATCAACCTTCTGGAGAGGGTGTTGGACACATACATGCAAGAAGCTGGATGACCTCTAATACCTGTGTCAAATGTCTTAAGATTAACACATTACAGCAATGATGTATTAAACAACAATTTAGTGTACTTCCTCCTTCAGTGCCAATTATGGCTGAGATTTTATTGTTATTGTTTGAGGGACAAAACACACTGTTTGCTGAAATCCCTTGCATCAGTTTTAACATCAACACTCAGCAGATTGGAAGGACACATTCATAATTCTGGGCATTCGTACCCTCACAATTAGCCCAGGCATTGGCAGTATTTTACAGACTCTTGTGCATGAGTGATATCTAATGGATTGTGAAAGACATTTTAACATTCCTGAAAACTTAACTCCACAACTTTTGCCAATAAATACTCTTCTACTGTCTAAATTCCAATTTCTTAATCCACAATCACAATCTTGAATGTGGCAGCCAGATTGTGTTGCAACAATTGATGCTTACATACAATTATCCCCAAGTTTATTTCTGTGCCTGCCTGAATTTCTCGATTTCAGACTGAGGATGATTCTTAGAAAAAATAATATATAAATGGTGCTTTCATTCATTCTTAGATCTAAACATTCCAATGCCTGGCAACATGTTGAAAATGAAAGCAGCAAATTAGAGATATGCACCAAGTCTGTCAGCAGCTGAAAATTGAAAAAAAAAGATTTATTTCCATATTTCAGCAACAGCGGTTTGTTTGTTTTTTTACCTACAAGATATCAAAAATATTGTACATTTGTTCACCTGCATAGTCAAACAATAGCATGGTTTCTGGTAAAATCTTTCACATCCATGGTTCTCGGTAGGATTTTAAATCTTTTTTTCACTGTGATCAGAGTGTGGTGTACAAATGCTAAAACTCAAAAAGGAATTAAAAAAAATATGCTGCTTACCAATGGATTCTTCTTATCTTTCTGCTTGTTGCATTTCACTGCAGGCCCCAGAACAGTGTGCTTTGTTTCTCCTTATTTTTTTTATTGTTGCTGTATCTTTTTGATATGTTCACAGCAGCTGTGCTGCATCCTCACTACCATTGCACTGCCCCTGTGTGTCCTTTGATAAGCTCATTTTAAGTGCAAAGAAAATACAGTTGCAAGATGTGGTGATGCGGGTCTGGGGGGCAGGGGGCAGTTAGGGAGTTTGTGGTGAAATTTGACTTCAGTGTGAGTACAAAATGAGTGATTATGAATCATCAGCCTGTAAATCCTTTCAATGCACCTGATGGAAGGTGGTAAGAGTGGGAGAGTTTCCTGCTTAGCCATACTGCAGAAGGCAATGGCAAACCATTGCAGTACTCAAGGTATGGTATCTGGAGGAAGATTTGACAACCATTAATTTAATTCATCTGAAAATCATGAGTAGCTTGGCGTCTGATTTTCAGGACATGCAGCTGGAAAGTGAGACACACCCTGTGTGCAGTATCAAAATAAAATTCCTTTGCTGCCAATTTATTAGAATAGAACTTTCTTCAGTTTACTTTGTAGATGGATTAGCTCAAAAGAGCTTCTGACAGATTTCCTGACAGACAGTAATTTCTATGCTGAGTCATCAAGGTGAAAAATGATAGCCACAGCATTAAAGTGCATTTTGAAGGTACTTGCCAACCACTGAAAATTCCAAAATATCCAAGTGTTCTTTGATCAGACTTTAAAATAAAAATCAGTTTCCGGATTATGATACTGCAACAAACCTTAGTATTTCAGTCGTAATGCTGCTCAGAATTTTAAAAATACAAGTTGTATTGTCCTTTTCATCCTATTTTCTGTATTTCCCACCAGTGTATTTTCATTCCGTTGCATTGTGTTATCATTTCTTCCACTACTTTTGAGTGCAAGCCTCATCAATTTGGAATGTGGGTGCAGATAATTGACCTGAGCAAATCTGTTAGGCCTTCTGATGTTTGTACTGAAGTATCAGTGTTATCTTCCCCCATGAAAGACAGACATGATTTGACAGACAGATTAAATATTAAACAAAAAGAAGTAACTATTTTTGACAGATTTTTTGAATAGATTTTATCCAATATGAAGTGTTCCAATATATTGCATTAATTGCAAAGAAATTTAAAGTACACTAATTTAATTTTTGTAACTGTACAATAAAATGCATTAATTTATTATTGCTAATGGTTCGTATACTTTTTTGTGATGTTTCAATCAGACCAGGACGAGAATGTTTATGTAACAGCAAAAACAACAGAAGGAAATTAGTGTAATTTTAATTCTACTCACGGAGCAGAAACTGGGCAAGTGGACAGTTAAAACCACCCAGGTTGCTTACACTTCAGATCCACTCACACTAGAATCTCGACACTGAAAGCTGTTTAACTGAACAGGCAGCAAAATGCACCCAGCCAAAGTCAAAGGGATCCTTCTTTCCATGTGACTTCCAGGCCCCAATGATGTAATCAGGGTCTGAGTGCAATTTTAACTGGTGCCCTGAGCGAGAAAGCTCCTATAGTCTTTAAGCTAGACGAAACCAAAGGGGTATGGTGCTGGCACCATATGAGGCCCAAAAAGATAAACCTTTTGACTTTATTGGTCTTGGCAAGGAAGTTTAGAGCTCCCCTGCAATGATACTCCTTCCCAATACAAGGCCCTGGGAGACAGCCTTGGAAGTTCAAAATGCCACCTTCTTTGTGTTGGTGGCTAACCTCTGGGCTACGTGATCATCCACTGTTTCCACTGAATGATTGGCTGTGTGAGTAGAAATTTACCAATGCTATTTAAATGCAGCCTGCGAGTTAAAGTGCCCTAAGCCTAATTTCTAGAGTAGAATGTGTGTTTGCAATTCACGTCATTACCCACCAGAAGTTAAAATTGGTTTCATTCTTAGCTACATTCAACACTCCCACTAAGTTATGAGGTCACATGGCGGGGCAGCAACACAAATTGGCCCTTTTAAGTTATTGCGCATGCACAACAACAAAAAAATTGAAAGGGCCCACACACTTAAACCAAGAACCCACCCCTACATCTGACTGTGGGTGGAATTGTCCCAGATTTGCACTGTGCGGTCGCGGCCAGGTAAGTTATCACGACGTTTTACCCGACGGCCGCAATGGTGGGTTTTCGTGCCGTATCACCCCAAACTCGCCACATTATTTATTCATTCCCAGGAAACACACCATTTCCATTGTGGATGGGCTCTCAATCGCTCGCCCGCCATCCCCTCACCGCTTCATCATGCTGGGCGCCGAATTTGAAGTCCAGCCACATGCACACACCTCAGTGCTTTCAGCCCATGACTGTTGCACGGAAGATGTCCACGAAAGGCAAAAAAGACTGCAGCCCCCAGGTTCAGCGACACATCACTTGAATGACTTTTGGATGCCGTGGAGACCTGCATGGGTGCCCTCTACCCCAATTCTGACCCCAGGATGAGAAGCAGCATGACCAACCAGGCTTGGGAGGCGGTGGCAGTGGTGGTCAGCGCCAACGCCCTTCAAAAGAGGACAGCCACTCAGTGCCGCAACAGGATAAATGATCTCTTCTGTTCTGCCAGGGTAAGTCACTCTTCTCATCACACAACTCACAAACCCATCACATATCCACAGAGCCCTCACTCACTGCCAGTTCAAGGGACATCACCACTCGCCGGCATTGTCCTCATTCCATCCATGGGACTGCTCACCACCAACACATGCCAGGCATACTTATCATTTGGCCTGGCAGGCGTCATGCTTACACTTTCTGCATCTCTATTCATGCAGGACAAGCTGACACACAAAAACAGGGAGAGGTCGAAGACCAGTGGAGGAATGCCTGAGATCAAGGTCCTCATGAACTTTGAAAACAGAGCCACACAGCTGGCTGACGACAATCTGGACCAGTCCTGTGCTGACGCTGAGGTCGGCGCTGCTCTACCAAGTGAGGGTCCAGCAGTGCAACATCCATCAGACAACCATGCTGTAAGTGATGTGTCCTCTTTCACAGGCCACTGCCTTGCACTAACTATGTTCCCTTACATCTGCAGGTCCATCTGGGAAACAGCCAACAGAGTCCATGACCCAGTCAAGCCCCAAAGAAACCTCTGAAGAGGAATCAGGAGGCACCTCCCTGAAGTCTCTTCACAGCGCTCACCCACACCCTCCATCAGCGCAGAGACACACACCTCGGTGGGACCGAGCTTTAGAGTAGCCTTGGGATCACAAACTGGTGAGCACGTCGCACTGTCTGGTCCACAGCAGGCAGTGGATTTCCCTGATGTCCGGCACTCGGAGGACTGCTGGAGGCTAGAATGTTGTTGAGTCTGAGTCAGACGACGAGCCTCTGGACTCGGTCATGTCACAGCTGCTGGAGCTGCAAAGGCAAACTCGGGAACATCAGGAAGGGATGTCCGCTGCACTCCTCAGATTGCAAGGCACGATGGAAGAGTCTGTTCACCTTCACTCTGAGATGATAGCGCTAACATGCCAATGCACCGAGGTCAACACTGGTAGGATAGCGGCTGCCATGGAGACCTTGGTCCAGGACATTAGCCCTGCGCTGCAGTGTGGGCTCAACTCCATCACTGATGCTATAGTTTGCATCCAACAGTGTGTAATTGAGAGGGGAGTTGGGCAGCTTGATCTCATTCCAGTGACCCCTTCTCCTCAAGGAGTCAGCCTGGGGCTCTCGGGCACCTGTAGGGAGGAGGATCAGCAGGTGCACACCCTGGGGCCATATTTATCTCAGTGACTCCAGGAGCATCCAGCCCACCCAAACCCCCTCTTCCTGTGACCTCAGCAGCTCCAGCTCCACAGGCCAAGGAGGGTGCCACTGTCACACAGCAGGGCCCCGAAAGCAGGCCAGGGCCCTCCAAGTCTTGGCCTTCCAGAGGATGCCTGCCAAAGTCAGTCAGCAGGCTGCCTCCACCCCTACTGTGGATGTCCGGGGAGCAACAGGACATAGTGGCAGGGTTAGGAAAGTTAAGGAGATGCAGTTGCACAGTCCGGGGACGGGTGTTAATCACTTGTAGATAATGTGCACTATTGTAAATAAACTCCTAAGAATGTCTCCCTGCCTATGGCTCCTTGCTCTGATGAGCAAGGTTCTTGTCACTCAGATGTGAAACCTTTCTGCACAAAATAAAGGTAGGTGTCCCAGTCCAGGGCCTCTTCCCTGTGCAGCCTTCAGACCAAAGTGATGGTCCAGCCTCACACTCATTGGACACATTACTGATGCTTACACCTCGATGGTGCTTGCCATTGCTGCCAGAATGCCGTGGGCATGTGTCACAGAATTCTGTCATTCTCTCTGTGTGCTCTCAGCACCTTTAAGGTGGGGCTGGCCCCCATCTCTTCAGCACCTGTGACCAGTGATGCTGTGCTCCTAAAGGGCTCAGGTGCTGAAGGTGGACAAAGGAACAGGTACTTTTAAAGTTTCATGCCTGCGTCTCCATCATATGACCCTGATCACCGAGTGCAAGCGAGCTACTCTCGGCCAGACAGGAGTCAGACAATCTCAGAAACTATATGAATATCTATGGAGTGTCCTCACTGCATGTCGTCATCACCCTCCTGCAATTGAGTCACTATTAGTGCCTCCACTGCATCTCCATGAAAGGAGCATTCTCACAGAGGGCATCCGCGCTGCCAGAAGCTAGACTGGAGTCAAATGTTCACAGATGCAATGTGAAGATCCAGGAGGTCACCTCACTGCATGTCATCATATGCTCCACAAATCTAGCAGCTAAGAGGGCCTCCTGAGTGTGCGTGCCTCGTATAGCCAGTGTGAGGGCCTCATCCCCTTCATCGTCGCCTCAGAGGACCTCCTCAGCCTCATCCCAGGCAGCATCCTCCTTATTGGAGGTGACCACCAGCTTCGCCATCTCATCCTCAGCCAGCTCCTCTCCCCCTTGGAGCGCCAGGTTGTAAAGGGCACGGCAGACGTCAAGAATGGGTGACTCCCTCTGTGGACTTTTGCAGGGCTCCACCAAACCAGTCCAGGCACTGGAAACTCATCTTCAGTATCCCGATGGTCTGCTCCACTAAGGTGTGAGCTGCAGCATTAGCCTCAATATAGGATCGCTCTGCTGCAGTCTGATGACACCCATGTGGGGTGTCATCAGCCAGAGGCTCTGCAGGTAGCCCTTGTCCCCGAGGAGCCATCCCTGCAGCTTCTGTGGACCCTGGAAGACTTCAGTGATCTGTGGCCGCCTGAGGATGTAGGAGTTGAGCACACTCTCTGGGAACTGCCCACAGGATGCATTTCTGGTGGTCACACACCAGCTGCACATTAAGCGAGTGGAGCCCCTTGTGGTTGATGTAGCTCACCGCGGGTTATGACAAAAATCTAAGTACCACGTGAGTGCAATTGATCGCACCCTGCATCTGTGGGAAACCCGAGGTCTGTGTGAATCCAATCGCTCTTACATTCTGGCTGTCCTGGTCCTGGGCAAAATGCACAAAATTATGTACCCTCGCAAAGATGGCATCCGTGACTTCATGGATGCATTTGTGGATGGAGGCTTGTGGGACCCCATAGAGGTCAATTTCACGGCCACTGGCAGTGGATGCCCTCCATCTTCAGCTGCTACATCAATGACCTTCCTTCCATTATAAGGTCAGAAGTGGGGATGTTCGCTGATATTTGCACAAATGTTCAGCATCATTCGCGACTCTTCAGATACTGAAGCAGTCCATGTCCAAATGCAGGAAGACCTGGACAATATCCAGGCTTGGGCTGACAAGTGGCAAGTAATATTTGCGCCATGCAAGTGCCAGGCAATGACCATCTCCAACAAGAAAGAATCCAACCATCGTCCCTTGATGTTCAATGACATTACCATCACTAAATCCCCTGCTATCAACATCCTGGGGTTTCCATTAATTACCAGAAACTGAACTGGGCTAGCCATGTAAATGCTGTGGCTACAAAAGCATGTCAGAGACTAGGAACCGTGCGATGAGTAACTCACCTCCTGGCTTCCCAAAGCCTGTCCACCATCTACAAGGCACAAGTCAGGAGTGTGATGGAATACTCTACACTTGACTGGAGGATGAAAGAGGTAAACATGTGGTTAGCATGGGTCTACTAAGAACCTGTCCTGGTTATGTGTGAAGGCCTCAATGCTTCCCGGAGAGTGCAGTTCCTCCAACACTGAAGACGCTGGATTCTGTCCAGGACAAAGCAGCCTGCTTGATTGGCACCACATCCACAAACATTCACTCCCTCCACCACCAATGCACAGTAGCAGCAGTGTGTACCATCTACAAGATACACTGCAGGAATTCACCAAGGCTCCTTATACAGCACCTTCCAAACCCACGACCACTCCCACCTAGAAGGACAAGGGCAGCAGATAGATGGGAACACCACCACCTGGAGGTTTCCCTCCAAGTCACTCAACATCCTGACTTGGAAATATACAGCCACTGTCACTGACACTGGGTCAAAATCCTGGAACTCCCTCCCTAATAGCACTATGGGTGTACCTACACCACATGGACTACAGCAGTTCAAGAAGGAAGCTCACTGCCACCTTCTCAAGGGCAACTAGGGACGGGCAATAAATGCTGGCCTAGCCAGTGAAGCCCACATCCCATGAATGAATAATAAAAAAAAACTGGCAGATGTGACTGACCAGTTCCCTAGTCATGCGCAGTCTTCAGTGACATAGATTCTTGGTCACCTGCAGAAATGACAAGCGGTGTCTGTAGACTCTGGGTGTTGCTCAGCGCTGACCAGTGCCAACTCGCTGTGCCTCTTTGGTGGTGTATGCGGGAGCCCCAACTGCCCCTTCTTCCTGAGGGTGCTGCTCCTCCCTCTATGCAGCCAGGATACTCAGTCACTCTCCCCTCCTTGGCCCTCACTCTCTGCAGGCCATTAGGCATACAGCTAGTTCACCAGGCTCCATGATCCTGATGTACTCCTCCTGCAGGATGAACGAGGGAGACACGTGGTTAGCATGGGTGTACTAGTAACCCGTCCTGGTTATGTGTGAAGGCCTCTTAATGCTTCCCGGAGAGTGCTGGCCACCACTTGGATGGCTAGAGATTAGTGCGCTGCATGGCTGCACAAAACCCCACCCACCTCCTCCCCACTTCACCCCCAACCAATTGGTGGCAGCTTTTCCCATTGGACTACATGCTGTGCTCTCAGCTCAGGCGCAGGCATTCTCCTAACCTGCACTGCAAGGCTGCACTGTTAGCTTGAACCATGGGGGAGACTGGTCCAAACTGGGATGCTGACATTGGAAGGGGCTGTGAGTGTCTCCAGCAGTGACTGCTCCATGGCCAGTTTTAGCAAAGAGATTGTACAACGTGTGCAGCCATCCAACTGTTCTGCAGTCCACTAACACGCTCATGACTTTGCAGTCTGTGCCGGGGGTTTGAAAAGCATTGAAGCACTTGGGGGCTATTTGATGCCATTCATTGCTTGAGTAGGCAGATAAGCTAAAAGCCCGACTCCAGGCATATCAATGTGGCTGCGCCTGAACTGTCTCAGCTGCAGAGGAATGGTCATTTTATATAGGTTTCCCTAATAAATGGCCAATTCCCTCGCCCACCATACCTCCGACCCCGAATGCTTGTGTGTTATATTCAATGGCAGGGCTGCCCTTGCCCCTCTGCACAGGTTGCCTCAACTATGAGGCAGCCCTTGCCCCCCCCAACAAGTCGTCTCAACTGCAGGGCTGCTCTTCACAAGTCACCTCAACCACAAGGCAGTCCTTACACTGCCCTACACCCCCACCCAACTTGTCTCAACGGGTGGTCTGCCCTCGACACCCCGCACCCAACACTCCTCAACCTTGAAGTCTAAAAAGTGACCCGGGCGAGCGCTCTGCAACATTATTGCGTACTCATCTCTGAGTTCCCCTCAAAGTGCAGCCTACCAAGTGCACACCTTTTATGTGCTGCCGTGAAACACATTGGCGTGTTTCCCTGCCAACGTGGACTTTAATCCAGCAGGGATTGGGGGGGTGGGGGGCGGAGTGTGGGGGGTGGGGGTAGTGGGGTGGGTAGTGGGGGGCGGTAAGGGTGTGATGATTCCGGCGGGCTGACCTAATAATGATATGCAGACGTATTGCAATGAGGTTCCCGGCATCCGATGGTGGGAAACGCAGCCCACCAATGGTTTCATGCCACCGTGAAACCAATCACGCCACATTGACCACTCACGGCAACGAACATGCCCGATGCTGGTGGGCACGGAAAATTCCGGCCTGTAAAACTGATGGTCAGATATTATTTCCAAGAGTACTAATGAACAAGACATAGGACAAAATCAACCGCTCCTATTGGCAAAGGGCGTCATGGCAGCTGTGAGCCGACAATATGGTGGGAAGGCCAAAAATCGGCTTCATGCCATCGTGGAACACATTTGCAATCATCTGCTCCGCCCATCAATGGTGGGCCGCGTTTCCCACCGCAAGATGTCAGGGTCTTCATTGTAATACATCTGCACATTATTATGAGCCGAGCTTGCCGGAATCATCCCCTCCCCCACCCCGCTGGATCACCCGAGCACGTCAGTGTGATTGCACACCGACGTGTTTCACAACAGCATATATAAGGCATGAGTTCACGAGCTGCACTTTGAGGGGAATTCGAAGGTGAATGCACAGTAACATTGCGCAGTGTTCACAAGGGTCGCCTGTCACACTTTAAGGTTGAGGCACCACGCATTCAGGCGAGGAAGTAGGCTTATGAGTGGTACCTTATTGAGCGCCTTTTGGAAATCTAAATATGTTACATCTACTAAGAACCTGTCCTGGTTATGTGTGAAGGCCTCAATGCTTCCCGGAGAGTGCAGCTCCTCCAACACTGCCAGGGTTAAGGACCTCTCTTCAGGGCTGGAGAGGAACTTGGAGTGAGAGGGGAGGGATCCAGTTGTCACCATCCATGTTGGTACCAACAACATTCATAGGACTAGAAAGGTGATTCTGGTGAAATAATTAGTTAGGAACTAAATTAAAAAAAGAACCTCCAAGGTAATAATCTCTGGATTACTACCTGAAACACGGGCAAACTGGCAAAGAGTAAATAAAGTCAAGAAGTTAATTGCGTGGCTCAAAGGTTGGTGCGGGAGGAATGGGTTTCAGTTCATGGGGCACTGGCACCACTACTGGGGTAGAAGGGAGCTGTTTCGGTGGGGCGGGCTTCACTTGAACCATGCGGGGACCAAGGCCTAGCGAATTGAATAACTAGGGCTGTCTGGAGTGCTTTAAACTAAATAGAGGGGGGAGGGTTCTGGAGAGGGGATACAATGGCTTACAAAGCAAAAGGATATGGCAGCCTTGCAGGGCATCTATTTAGGTAATGATTCCTAGAATGTGACAGGAAGGGACAAAGTGTGCAAACATAAAAAAAACAGCAGCATATATGGTCAAAGGGGGAAAAATGGTAAAAAGGCAAAATTAATGGCTCTTTACTTAAATGCAGGTAGTATTTGGAACAGGATAAATGAATTAACAGCACAAATAGAGGTTAATGTGTATGATTTTATAGCCATAATGGAGACATGGTTACAAGGAGATCAAAGCTGGGGGCTAAATATTCAGCGGTATGTGATTTTTCGAAATGCCAGGCAGCAAGGAAAAGGTGGTGGGGTAGCTTTGTTAGTATGGGATGGAATGAGTACGATAGCAAGAAAGGGTCTTGGATCAGAAGATGTAGAATCCATTTGGGCGAAAGTAAGAAATGACAAGAGGAAGAAGACATTGGTGGGAGTAGTCTATAGGCCCCCGACATTAGCTATACTGTAGGACAGTGAATAAATCAAGAGATAATAAGGGCATGTAAAAAAGGTAGCATATTAATCATGGGTGGCTTTAACCTTCATGTAGATTGGAAAAATCAAATTGGCAGAGGTAGCCACGAGCAAGAATTCAGTTTCCTAGAACAATATGTTGTGGATCCAACCAGACATCAGGCTATTTTGGATGTGGTAATGTGTAATGAGGCAGGTTTAATAAATTATCTCAGAGCAAAGGATCCCGTAGGAAACAGTGACCATAACATGGCAGAATTTAGCATTCAGTTTGAGAGTGAGACACTTGGGTCAAAAACAACTGTACTAAACTTAGATAAGGGTAGTTACAAAGATATAAGGGCAGCGTTGGCAGGAGTGAACTGGGAAAGGAGTTTAGCAGAAAAGACAGTTGGTGAACAATGGCAGTCATTGAAGAAAATAGTTCATGACTCACAACAAAGATATAGCCCAGTGAGGAAGAAGGTTTCTAGGAAGGGGATAAATGAACCATGGTTAGCCAAGGAAGTTAAGGTTAGTATCAAATTGAAAAAAAAACAAAAGATGACCAAAAAAATAAAAATGGAGAAAGTAAATTTCGAGAGTAAACTAACAAATAATATAAAAATGAACAGTAAGAGCTTTTTTAAATGTATAAAAAAGAAGAGGGAGGCCAAAGTGAGCATAGGCCCCTTAAAGAATGAGGCTGGGGAAGTAATAACAGGGAACCAGGAAAGGGCAGAGGAGTTGAATAAAAACTTTGCATCAGTCTTCAGGGTAGCAGACACTAATAGCATTCCAAAAACACAAAATAATCAAGGGGCAAAAGAGGGGAGGAAATAAATGTATTAACTATCACTAGAGAAAAAGTACTAGGGGAACTAATGGGGCTAACGTCTGCTAAGTCCCTTGGACCTGATGGGTTGCATCCTTGGATATTAAAGGAAGTAGCTACAGAGATAGTAGATGCACTGGTAGTAATCTTCCAAGAATCCTTAGATTCTGCGAAAAGTCCCAGAGGATTGGAAAACTGCCAATGCAACGCCTTTATTCAAAAAGGGAGGGAGACAAAAAACAAGTAACTATAGGCCAGTTAGCTTAACATCCGTCATTGGGAAAATATTAGAGCCTATTAGAAAGAATGTAATAGCAGAGCATTTAGAAATGCATAGTATAATCAAGCAGAGCCAGCATGGCTTCATGAAGGAGAAATCATGCCTGACAAATTTGTTAGAATTCTTTGAGGAGGTAACAAGCAGGATAGATAAAGGGGAACCAGTAGATGTAACATATTTAGATTTCCAAAAGGCGCTCAATAAGGTACCACACATAAGCCTACTTAATAAGATAAGAGCCCATGGTGTTGGGGGTAGTATATTAGCATGGATAGAGGATTGGCTAACTAATAGAAGACAGAGAATAGGGATAAGGGGAGATTTTAAGGATGGCAAACTATAAATCATGGAGTGCCACATGGATCAGTGCTGGGCCACAATTATTTACAATATATACTAATGACTTCGATGAGGGAAGTGAATGTACTATCGTCAAGTTTGAAGATAACACAAAAATAGGTGGGAAAGCAAGTGGTGAGGATGACACAAAGAGTCTACAAAGGGATGTAGACAGGTTAAGTGAGTGGGCAAAAACTTGGCAGATGGAATATAATGCACTTTGGCAGGAAGAATAGAGGAGCTGAATATTATTTAAATGGAGAAAGACTGCAGAAAGCTGCAGTACAGAGGGATAAGGGGGTCCTCATGCATGAATCACAAAAAAGCTAGCATACAAGTTCAGCAGATAATAGGGAAGGCAAATGGAATGTTGGCCTTTATTTCAAAGAGAATGGTGTATAAAAATAGGGAAATCTTGCTAAAGCTATACAAGGCACTAATTGGACCACACCTAGAATACTGTGAACAGTTTTGGATATACTGGCATTGGAGGCAATCCAGAGAAGGTTCACTAAGTTGATCCTGGGTATGGAGGGATTTTCTTATGAGGAGAGGTTGAATAGGTTGGGCCTGTAATCATTGAAGTTTAGAAGAATGAGAGGCGACCTTATTGAAACATATAAGATTCTTAGGGGGCTTGACAGGGTAGATGTTGCGAGGTTGTTTCCCCTTGTAGGAGAATCTAGGACCAGAGGACATATTCTCAGAGTAAGGGGCAATTTTTTCTCTTGGGGGTAGAGAATCTGTGGAATTCTTTACTGCAGAGGGCTGTAGAGGCTGGGTTGTTAAGTATACTGAAGGCTGAAATGGACAGATTTGTAGTCAGTAAGGGAATCAAGGATTCTGGGGAAAAGGCAGGAAAGTGGAGTTGAGGATTATCAAATCAGCCATGGTCTCATTTAATGATGGAGCAAACTCGATGGGCCAAATGGCCTACTTCTGCTTCTCTGCCTTATGGTCTTATGGTCAGTCACATCTGTAACCTGCTGGATTAAGCGCCATGAGGACATGGAGGGCATCCACTGCCAGTGGCCGTGAAAGTCCCTGCAGCACTCAATATTTACACCAGTGGCTCCTTTCAGGGCTCCACAGGTGACCTCTGTGGGACACCACAAGCCTCCACCCACAAATGCATCCAGGAGATTACGGACGCCATATTCGCGAAGGTACACAACTTTGTACATTTCGCCCGGGACCAGGAAAGCCAGGACGTAAGAACGTTGAGATTTGCCCACATCTCAGGTTTTCCACAGGTGCAGAGTGCGATTGACTGCACTCACGTGGCGCTTAGATCTCTGTGGTGACAAGCGGTCAACTACGTCAACCGCAGGGACTTCCACTTGCTGAATGTGCAGCTGGTGTACGACCACCACAAACGCATCCTGCAGGTCTGCGCACAGTTCCCACTGAGTGTCCATGACTCCTACATCCTTAGCAGGCCTCAGATCCCTAATGTCTTCCAAGGTCCACAGAAGCTGCATTGTTGTCTCCTTAGGGACAAGTGCTACCCTCAGAGGATGTGCCTGATGATACCCTTGCGGCGGCCACAGACTGCAGTAGAGAGAAGGTACAACAAGGCTCATGCTGCGACTCGCACTTTGATGGAGAAACCATCGGAATGATGATAATGAAGTTGAGGTGCCTGGACCAGTCTGGCGGAGCCCTGCACTATAGTCCACAGAGGGTGTCACACTTCATTGTTATCTGCTGATGCCCTTTACAAACTGGCACTGCAACAGGGAGAGGAGCTGGCTGAGGAGGAGATGGAGGAGCTGGATGTCTCCTCCAATGAGGAGGACGTCAACAGGAATGAGGGTGAAGAGGTCCTCAAAGGTGAGGATGACGGCGATGAGGCCATCGCACTGGCCAGATGGGGCAGGCACACTTGGAAGGCCCTCAAAGCTGCTAGACTCATGGTGGATGATGACAAGATGCAGTGAGGGTAGTTCTGACATCCACCTTGCATCCGTTAACGTTTGACTCTTGCCTGGCTGATGGCAGCTCATTTGCGCTCTGTGATCAGTGTCAAATATGATGACACATGTACCTGATCCTTCGTTAGCCTTCAGCACCTGTCCCCTTCAGGAGCACAGTGTCACTGGTCACAGATGCTCTAGAGATGGGGTGGCCAGCCCCACCTCAAAGGTGCTGAGAGCACACAGAGAGAATGACGAAACTCATTGCCTGCCTGCCTGCCTGCCTGCCCACAACATTCTGGCAGCAATGACAAGCACCATCACAGTGCGTGCGTCAGTAATGTGTCCAGTGAGTATGAAGGTGGACCGCCACTTTGCTCTAAAAGTTGCACAAAGCACTGGGAAGAGACCCTGGAGTGAGACACCTGCCTTTATCTTGTGCAGGAATCAAGGTTTCACATCTGAGTGACATGAACATGCTCATCAGAACAAGGAGCCATTGGCAAGGAGACATTCTAGGGAGTTTATTTACAATAGTGTACATTATGTGCATGCAACATCCGTATCCAGGCTGTGCAACTACATCTTCTTAACTTTCTTAACCCTGCTGCTACATCTTGGTTCTCCCCTGATATCCACAGTGGAGGTGGAGACAACCTGCTGACTGCTACGTCCTGTTTATGATGACCTTGACGGACGTCCTCTGGAGGGCTGAGACCTGGAGGGGTCCGGCCTGCTTTCGGAGTCCTGCTGTGTGGCAGTGGCACCCTCCTTGGCCTGTGAAGGTGGAGCTGTTGGGGACACAAGAAGAGGGGATTTGGATGGGCCAGACACTTCCACTGTCACCTGGGTAGATGGCGCTGAGGTGTGCTCCTACTGATCCTCCTTCCAATGGGTGCTCAAGGGCCCCTGGCTAACTACTTGAGGAGAGGGGGAAGCTGGAGTGATATCAAGCTGCCCCGCACCCTCTCCTTGACACTGTTGGAGGCCAACTATGGCATCAGCGATGGAGTTCAGCCCACACAGCATTGCAGGACTGATGTCCTGGGCTAAGGCCTCCATGGCGGTTGCCATCCTACTAGTATTGACCTCAGTGCATTGGCATGCCGGCACTATCACCTCAGAGTGATGGCAGATGGACTCTTCCATTCTGCCTTGCAATCTGAGGAGTGCAATCTGATGTTCCCGAGCTTGCCTTTGCAGCTCCAGCAACTCAGGTATGACCAACTCTAGAAGCTCAACAGATTCAGCAGATTTCTTGTCTCCAGCAGTCCTCCGAGTGCCGGACACTTGGGTAGTCCCTGCCGCCGCCTGCTCTAGAGCAGACAGTGCGATGTGCTCACCAAGTTGTGACCCCGAGGTTATTCTAGAACTAGGTCCCACCAAGGTTTGTGTCTCTGCGCTGGTGGAGGGTGTAGGTGAGCACCATGACTGGTCTTCGATTGGGGTTTCAGCAGATTCCTCTTCCGAGGTGTCTTTGGGGCTTGAGTCAAGGACCTGGGACGTGGACCCCCTCGGCTGTTTCCCAGGTGTGCCTGCGAAAGCAAGGAGAGATAATTAGTGCATGGCAGGGGACTGTGGAACAGGACATATCACTCACAGCGTGGTTGTCTGATGGACGTTGCACTGCTGGACCCTAACTTGGTAAAACACCGTCAACCTCACCGTCAGCACAGGATCAGTCCAGATCTTCGTGAGCCAGCTGGATGACTCTGTTTTCAAAATCTGTTAGAACTTTGATGTTGGGCATTCCTCCGCCAGTCTGTGACCTCTCCCTCTTGTTGTGTGCCAGCTTATTCTGCATGAACAGAGATAGAGTGTAAGCAGGACACCTGCCAAGCCAGATGGTTCTTTTGCCTGGCATGTGTGGGTGATGAGTAGTGCCATGGACGGGATGAGGACAATGAAGGTTTGTGTGAGAGAGTGAATGCTAATGTCCCTTGAACTGACAGTGAGTGAGATCCCTGTAGATGTGTGATGGGTTTGTGAGTGTGTGAGTTGAGAGTGATGGGAAGAGTGACTTAACCTGGCGGAACAGAGATCATTCATCCTCTTTCGGCACTGGGTGGCTGTCCTCTTTTGCAGGGTATTGGCACTGACCACACTGCCACCGCCTCCCAAGCCAAATTGCTGTTATTGTTTCTCCTCCTGCGGCCAAAGTGGGGGTAGAGAACATCACAGCGGGCCTCCACGGCATTCCAGGGACATGACACTAAATCGGAGGGCTACAGTCTTCATGCCTTTCAGGGCCATTTCTTCTGTGCAGCAGCCCTGGGTTGGAAGCACTGAGAGGCGTGCATGCAGCTGCACTTTAAATATGGTGCCCAGTGTGAGGAAGAGGCGAGGTGATGGTGTGGTGGGTGAGTGAGAGTCCACCCACCATCAAAAAGGCGTGTTTCCTGGAAATACATGATTAATGAGGTGGGATTGGAATGATACGACGTGAAAAGCCGTCATTGCGGTCAGCGGGTAAAAAGTTCTTCTTCCTGCCTGCTCTTAGTACAAATCTGGGGTGATTCCGCCCATAAAGTGGACTGGATCTGTCAAGTTACTTCCATCATACCAATGGTAATTTCATTTAACAATGCACTCCTCCATCTAACTAGAAGAATTGCAAAGCACAGCACCTTTGGCAAGTCACTATTACCTTAATGTTGGGATTTGCTTTGAAACAGCCTAGTCATAATGTATAACACTTCAAAGGGAACTAGTTCAAAGAAAAAATGATAGAAGAATTGCAGGCACTAGGGTTGATCTGCTGGTATTTTCCTGTCACGACCATGGAAAAGACATTTCCTCAGAGTGGTCCATGAGTTAAGAATCTGTGTGTGTGTATGTAGCCCCTTTTAATTTGTGAGTGGTTCAATTTAAAAATAACCCAGCAGACAAGATTTATTCCTATACAGGATAAAGGTTAGTTTATTACAAAACGACTGTTGAAAGTTACTTAAGTAAAAGTAATAGTTATTAACTAAAATACAGATACAAAGATTAAAAGCAGATTAAGATAAAAAGATGATATTCAGTTCAGTCCTTTAAGATATCATTGGAGGTCCACAGCTTGCAGTTGAAGTGTTGGTTGTCTGAAGTGAAAGGTAGTGTTCAGTAGCTGCGATGGCTTCTGTTGTCGATTAGTCGGTGCCTGCCTTTTCAGATGGACTGAGCAGGTACAGCAGCTTCGGGGATCGAGTGAGGGTCCCTTTTCTTTACTGGTTCTGCTGGCCCAACCCTTGAAGACAGCTTTAATTCCTTTCTCAGCAGAAAAGTGATGAGTTGTGGATAACTTCCACTGTGACTCCCAGTGGCAAAAATAAACCCAGCTCTCACATGCTGTTCACAATTAGTTCAGCCGACAGATGTGGGCTGGACTGCCATCCTTAAGTCCTCTTCGTTCTCTGCACACTAATGGCTGTTCTCAGCCAGATTTTATACAGCTCAAAACTCAAAATGGCTGCTAGCCCAAACTGTAAAATCATTATTCCATATTAGGTATTTGGTTAGCTCAGGTCTCGGGGCATAGTCCCATACATTGTTTTTTAGCCGGGGTAATTAACTTTTTAAAGGCCTCAACCCTTAACTTGAATAGCTCCCATTCTTCCAGGTTTGGTGAGATAGGAAAGTGCTATTCACATCTCCAGGGAAGCCGCTTTCAATGAATTTCTGTTTGCCATTGTGGAAATGCGCATTGAATTTCAAATGTCTTCACATGTCTGGATAGGTCTATTTGCAATCCGCTTGGAGCCTTCTAGAAGCTTGACAACATGCAGTTGTGAAAGGTCAGGTCACTTTAAGGTTTGACTAGCTGCAGCATCTGGTATGTGTGTTAGCTGTGCCAGTGTGAGACATAGAAGATTCTGTAAGGTGCTAGCTTTTCTTACTCCACTAGCAACTGGGGGCCAGTAGAATCCCCTTGGAAACAAAAAAGATATAATTGGGCCATAACTTCCTCAGAGTAGCAATCGGAGTCAGATTGCCACTCCGTGCCCACTTGCCTAAGCCAATTTTAAGGTTTTTTGTGTCCATTTAAAAGAGAGATTAGCTTTTTAACTAAATCTATAATATTACAACTACACATTTGTGCCATTTTACCAAATGTGCTGACAAACATACCTGGCATGGGGACCTGATTTCACAGGCTCTGGGTCAGCAAGTCAATTGCATCTGCTGCAAGAACACCTGTAGTTAACCTGAATGAGAGGGACAAAAAAGTCACCAGTAGTCAAGGTTAGCTGTACAAACATTTATGCCTCCCTGTCTTTCCAGCAATTTTCTCTTCTATTACCCAATATACTAGTCACAGATGTATGCATCAAATGACAGATGGTTTGGCTATAATCGCATGTCATTTAAATCTCCTCTGCTATTGACTAGCACTTACAGCATGATACAGCTGCCTCCTGTCACTACACTGCTGCATTTCCCCAAGTATAGGGCATACTTCATAAAGTCTACAATGTTCCTGCTTTTGGCCAGTTAGCACCAATTTCTTCTTACCATCTGGTGCTACCACCTCATGCTGACTAGCTGCAGCATCTGGTATGTGTGTTAGCTGTACCAGTGTGAGACATAGAAGATTCTGTAAGGTGCTAGCTTTTCTTACTCCACTAGCAACTGGGGGCCAGTAGACTCCCCCTGGAAACAAAAAAGACATAATTGGGCCATATATTCCTCAAAGTGGCAATCAGAGTCAGATTGCCACTCCGTGCCCACTTGCCTAAGCCAAATTTCTTCCGTGCCTGTCTCGCCCGACCTTCCAACTCAGGCCGGGTGAGACCCAGGCAGCGCAGCTGACTCCGAAGTCCAGCGTCCAGCACTGAAGTCCAGCACCATCGAACTGAAGGAGGCCACGTCCCCTTTTTTACAGCACTAGCTGCCCTAAAATTAAAGGCCCCATTGAAATTGACAGGCCAGGGGGAAGGTAAGTGCCTAAGGTAAGTGAAAAGGATTTGGGGGGATGGGTGTGTTTGGAGGTTGTGTGGGAATGGGGGAAGGTGTCGAACAACGGGGGTGGTGTGGGGGGAGTCAGACATCGGGAGGGGGTGCAACGGGCTGGACATTTGAGAAGGTGGGAGGCTGGAGGGTTGAACATCGGGAGGGGGGTGGGGGCCAGACATTCGGGGGGCTGGGGGAGGGTTGGAATTTTGAGGGGTGTGGTGTCTGGGGAATCCCATGGTGGGGTGGCGAGTGGGGAACACTGTGGTGGGGGGTTACTCAGGGGTAGAGCCCCTGGGGGGGGTCAGGGTTGTTGGGGGAGCCACATGGGGGGGATCAGTCTGGGTCTTTACAATAGTTACCCAGAAGTTAGAAGAGGTTTTAATTCTTCTAACTTTTTCTGGGTAGCTACTGGTATAACCCTGGTGGAACCATCCAAAGTGTGCAATTCAAACTGCATTTTTGGATGGTTCCCAGCACAGCGCAATTGTCCAGAAGATGTGTGCCCTTTTGGGCAATTACCATGCAAACCTTTACCCGGGAGCTTCCCAAAGGGATTACCTAACACATATTTGGGGTACCCCCCAAATCCAACGCTGGGCAGCTCAGAGATGATGGCTCATTGTCTTGGGGATTTTCGATTTCTGCCAGTATTTGATTTGACTTGTAAAGTGCAGACTTTCATCCACCTGCCTTACAAAGCATGGACAGGGGCAGTGACTCTATAAGCTGGGAGTTTCCATCCAGGACCAGAAAGGGGACCAAGGATATTGGTAGTGTGCCAAAATAGGTGAGGTGCACTGGCTTCCATCAGGGCCTGTCAAGCAGTCTGAATCACCAAGGAGCTGACAGGACTGGTGGCAGTGTTAGGGCTATTTTGAGGTTATGGTTTACAGGTAAATGGGGCAAGCAGGTGTAAAGAAATGCATGTGCCTACCTGGTGATACTAATGTACTGCTCTTCCACTGACTGCACAAACTGTGGCAGTGGTCAGTTTTGGAGGACACAATGAGCATGATATTGGGACTACTACCAGATTGGAGCCATGAAATTTGGGGCCCCTACTCAATGTACAGATTTGGCCTGGGAAAATCTCTAAATGTGTTCTGTTGTGGAACTAACGCCTTTCAATGGTGCTTTGTGCATTGCATGCACTCTTCATGGAGAGTGCCCTGGGTGCAAAGAAGGGCTAGTTTCACCTGTTTTCCTTGCTGTAATAGCAGTTCCACTGAAGCATCTAAGAAAAACCCTATCATGAAAAAAATGTGAAAACTTATTCAGTAGAATCCTACAGCAGTCCCCTTTAGGGCCACTGGATTTTCTGCTTAACAAGTGAGCAGATGTGAACTACATGGTTCACACTCTGCCAATGATACTCCTGAGTTGCAACAAAATTCTATGTCGGTCATAGAACATGAACTACCATCTTAGCATTAGACTCCTGCTCAAACAGGCTGGTGTCTATGGCTCATGTGCAGAACCCATCAACATGGCTGGGAAAGGTTGATAAGTATATCATCACAATTTTTGAGTGGAAAGCTATTTTAGACCCACTAGGTTAACTGCTCACCTTACTCTATTAATCAGCTTTTGGATTCACAATTTGTTGCCTATGAATGAGTGTTCTAGAAACAGAGGGTGGGAGCAGGCAGGTCATGGAGACGCTTAAAGGGGAGCTTTATCGGCATGGAGGAAACATTCCTGTTCTTCTTGGCCCACAAGCAATGCTGTAAATACAGTTGGCTCGTGGATCCAGCCCTTCTCACCACGGTTTAGCTGTTGGGCTCCTGGAAGCATAGGTGGTGAACCTGCTGGAATGAAGAGGTTTACATGATGGAGTCAATGCTCCACTGTATTCAGGGAGATCCAGAACACAACTCCTCCGTCCCGCTCAGAAATCCAATCACAGTCAAAATCTGGCCTTTGTGACTATGAACAAAATGCACTGAGCAGTTT
Source organism: Cetorhinus maximus (assembly GCF_964194155.1). NCBI lineage: Eukaryota > Metazoa > Chordata > Chondrichthyes > Lamniformes > Cetorhinidae > Cetorhinus > Cetorhinus maximus. Next base: position 51,718,260 of record NC_135894.1, read on the forward strand.
CCCCCACCAGATTGGTTAGTGGCAGCGAGTGATTAACGTGGAAAACCAGTTTCGCAATGGAAAATTTCATTGATGCTGCCTTGTGCCATACATGCCAACCTTTTTGAGCCCCTGTTACTGCTGCTTACCAGTGGCTGAAAATCGGCCAATTTCCAACCACCAGTATGTACAAGGGCCTTAAAAACTGCCAGTCTGCTTCAAAAGTGGATGATTGGCAGCAATGGTGTTAATTAAAATGCTTCTGTCCAAACGGAAATATTCCAATCGCCTTTTCTCAAAAGGATCCAATAACAAGGGAAATGTGCCATATTTGAAACAGAGCAGAAGGAGGAATATGAGGGTAGGAGCTTCTGACAGTAAGATGTCACTGAATTAAGAAAGAGCGCTTTGGGAGCTGTGCAAAATACACCAGAGATCCATTTTAAAGCAGTTAATGTCAGTTTGATCAAATTCTTTTAATAAAAAAAAAAATCACTAACCAATATATGGTTAGAATGTATTTGAAGTCCATAAGGATAGGTTTAAACAAATGATCAATGTTTCACATGGCAGCCTGGCTTCAGACAGATTGCACCGACTATAGCAACAGCAAGAAAGATAAATTGAACATTGGAGCTTTTTTTTAACAAACCTTGATTCATTATCAGTTGTAATTTGTGATCTTGGCTCAGAGGATCTTAAAAATAAATGCGTTTTGATGTTTCTCATGCACTAGACTTTATGAGGATATGTTTTGTACAGCTGAACCTCCACCTTTGGGTAATATTATTGCTATGTGAGTAAGTCTGTCTGTACTGTTTCCAAAATAGTTGAGTGGAAAAAATATAACTGCATACTGGCCAACCCATTTGTGCATTTCAAAATACTGTCACTCCACAAACCATAGGAATTTGTCTCTTCTGTGCATCTCACACATTTGCACATGTGCAAAGGTGCCAAATGATTATATTTCATTGAAGGAGTGAGCCTAATTATTTGGATAAGTTTGTGACTCCAATGTCGGCACCAAATGGGGGTCCCAAGCCCACAGTTGCCGGCAGTGAGACTGGCTGGGCAATACTCTCAAAGGCGGATACCCCATGATCGGGTGGGCCTAATAACTGGACCCAGGAGAGATGGGCACTACTGAGGCAGGCTGGAGACTACTAGGATGCCTCAAGATGGAGGCCACCTCACTAGCCTGAACATCAATTAATAAATAGCTGGCAAATAGAAAGGTAATCGAATTGGAGCAGAGCTGAATCACCTCTGTAAGAGATTCCATTCCCTCCCAGCTTACAATAATTCTTGGACTCCAGGAACTACAAGAACAAAATGCACATGAGACAGTTTGGCTCAACTTCTAATTTGTTTGTTTATTGAACTCACAAAATTTCCCCAGTATAAACCTCTCTGCGATTTGACAGGAATTAACAATAACACCTCACAATACAAACCCCAATACAAGGTTGACTGAAATTGACAAAATACCTCACAAGCCAAACCCCTCAATGGTTTGACTGAAACTGTCAATCACCCATACAGCTGGTTTTTATTGGTGTTGATTGTGGGCCTGGATCTGGAGATTGACAGTCTCCATCCTTCTTCTCCTGACTGCAGTGCCCACTTTCCGATGTCGTCCTCTTTAATGATGACTCATATCACACTACCACAGGTACAGATCCTGTTACTATTCTGCTGAGTCATGCAGTGATTAGCACCTCTTTACCTTGGTTTATTCCATGCCCTGGTCTAGACGGTACTGTACGAGCATAGCCAAATCCTCTGCTGTTTAGATAACAGAAAATAATGTGATCCCCTTCCCGTGGTGAGGGGCATCTGACTCCAAGGCTGACTGAGGTGTGCATGTTCCTTTTATTCCCGACAGGAACTAATTGTGCTATGTAATGCCAGTTGCCCTGTGCCATTGTCCATGTGAGTGGCTCCCTTTCAGTCTCTTGATGAGCCAGAGTTTTGGTTAGCTCACCCCTCTGGGAGTTACAGTTAACACGTTAGCGCCTGTACCATTCACTGCTGTGTGTGGTATTCTCACAGCTCGGGGGTCATGTCCTTCACCTCTGGAGAGCAGCACTTGGATCACTCATTTGGCTTTTTGAGCTCCCCTCTTTATATCAAGGAGCCTCTTGCTTTGATGATTCCCCCAGTCCACAGCAGATAGGCTATCTCCAGGGAGCTGGGCAGCTGATCCATTTCCCAGGCCAACCCTAAGAAATGTCTCTGGAGGCAGGAATGTGTCAATGTGTAACCCCACCCCCCACCCCACCACCACTTTTCTACCCCCCCTACCACCGCCCTCCCCAACAACCCCACCCTATTCTCCCTCAAGCCTGCCACCATGGGGCCAAGAAAATTCAGCCCTTTGTTTTGGGAGTTGCTGCATAAATTGAGTGAATAGTGCTGAAAAAGTGCACCGTTCATTCCAACTGTGTTACTTGCTTGACCTTCTTAGAGAATTTTTGCTGGAACTTGATACAGTTCTTTTTTCTCCCACTCTTTTTTGCCTTCAAAGTTAGTGTTACTTTTGATTGGGGAGCAACTCTCCATTGGTTGGAGTCATACCTAGCACAAAGGAAGCTGATTGTGATTGTTAGAGACCAGCCCCAGCACAATGGTGCAGGAGTTCCTCAGGGTAGTGTACTAGGCCCAACAATTTCCAAATACTTTATCAATGACCTTCCCTTCAACATCAGGTCAGAAGTGGGGATGGTCCCTGATGGTTGAATAGTGCAACTCGTCAGGTAGTGAAGCAGTCTGTGCCAATAAGCAACAAGACCTGGGGAACAGTCAGGCTTGGGCTGAAAAGTGGCAAGTAAATATTCACATTGCACAAGTGCTAGGCAATCACGATCTCCAAAAAGAAAGAATCTAACCATCTCCCCTTGACGTTCAGCGGCATTACCATCACTGAATCCTCCACCATCAACATTCTGGGAACTACTGTTGACCAGAAACTTATCGAGGAAACATCTATTTGGAATAGCCAAATAAATACTCTGGCTACAAGAACAGGTTAAAGGCTGGACATTCTGCAACAATTAATTCACCTCCTGATTCTCCAAAGCCTGTCCACTATCTACAAGGCACATGTCTAGAATGTGATGGGAAATGTAATGGAGTCTTTGGAACTACCTTCCTCAAAAGGCGGTGGAAGCAGTGCCTTTAAATATTTTTAAGGCAGATGTAGATAGGTTCTTGATAAGCAAAGGGATGAAAGGTTATCAGGAGTAGGCGGGAATGTGGAGTTGACGTTACAATCAGATCAGCCATGATCTCATTGAATGGCACAGCAAACTCGAAGGGACAATTGGCCTACTCCAGCTCCTAAATCGTATGCTTGTAATACTCCCACTGGACTAATAATCCAGAAACCCAGGCTAATGCTCTGGGGACACGGGTTCAAATCCCACCATTGCAGCTGGTGGAATTTAAATTCAGTTAATAAATCTGGAATTGAAAAAGCTAGTTGTAGTAATGGTGACCATGAAACCATTGCTGACTGTTGTAAAAGCCAATTCATTTCACTAATGCCCCTTTAGGGGAGGAAATCTGCCATCCTTACCTGGTATGGCCTACATGGATTGCAGATCCACAGCAATTTAGTTGACTCTTAAATAGCGCTGCAAGTCAAAGCCACTCAGTTCAAAGGCAGCTAGGGATAGGCAACAAAGACCAGAGATGACCACATCCCACGAAAGAATTAGGAAAAAATCTTAAAATAAAAGCAAAAAACTGCGGAGGCAGTCAATTAAACACTAAGATAAAGGGTCCCCCTTGTCCTCACTTATCACCCCACCAGCCTCTGCATTCAAAGGATCATCCTCCGTCATTTCTGCCAACTCCAGCATGATGCCACCACCAAACACATCTTCCTTCACCCTGCATTCCGCAGGGATCATTCCCTCCGGGACACCCTGGTCCACTCCTCCATCACCCCCTACACCTCAACCCCCTCCCACGGCACCTTCCCATGCAACCGTAGAAAGTGCAACACCTGCCCCTTTACTTCCCCTCTCCTCACCGTCCAAGGACCCAAACACTCCTTTCAAGTGAAGCAGCATTTCACTTGCACTTCCCTCAATTTAGTCTACTGCGTTCGTTGCTCCCGATGCGGTCTCCTCTACAATGGAGAGACCAAACGCAGACTGGGTGACCGCTTTGCAGAACATGTTCGGTCTGTCCACAAGCATTACCCAGACCTCCCTGTCGCTTGCCATTTCAACACACCACCCTGCTCTCATGTCCACATGACTGTCCTTGGCCTGCTGCATTGTTCCAGTGAAGCTCAACGCAAACTGGAGAAACAGCACCTCATCTTCCGACTAGGCACTTTACAGCCTTCCGGACTGAATATTGAGTTCAACAATTTTAGATCATGAACTCTCTCCTCCATCCCCACCCCCTTTCCAATCCCCCCCTTTTATTCCCCAATAATTTATTTAGATTTTTCTTTTCCCACCTATTTCCATTATTTTTAAATGTATTTCCATCCATTGTTTTATCCCCACCTTTTAGCCCATTTCGATCCCTTCCCTTCACCCCACCCCACCCCCACTAGGGCTATCTGGACCTTGCTTGTCCTGCTTTCTACCCTTAATTAGCACATTCCTTAGATAATATCACCACCTTCAACACTTCTTTGTCCTTTTGTCCATGACATCTTTTGTCTATCTCCACCTATCACTGGCCCTCTATCCAGCTCTACCTGTCCCGCACACCCCCCCCTTAAACCAGCTTATATTTCACCTCTTTTCTAATTTTACTTGGTTCTGTTGAAGAGTCATACGGACTCGAAATGTTAACTGTGTTCCTCTCTGCAGATGCTGCCAGACATAGTGAGTTTTTCCAGGTATTTTTATTTTTGTTTAGGAAAAAAATCTTGCCTGTTTGAGTGCAACTCCAACAACACCCAAGAAGCTCAACACCATCCAAGGCAGAGCAGCCAGCTGGATTGGCATTTCAACCACTACCTTAAATACTCCACAGCATAGCAGCAACTTGCCAAGGCTCCTTTGACATCACCGTCCAAACTTGCAGCCTCTATTCCCTTGAAAAATGAGAGTAGTAGATGCATGGGAACCTGCAAGTCCCTCTCTAAGTCACACACCATCCTGTTTTGGAACTATTCTGCCATTGCTTCATTGTCATTGTGACAAAATCCTGGAACTCCCTCCTGAACAACACCATATGTACTGCAGCAGTTCAAGAAGGCTGCTCACCACCGCCATCTCAAGGGCTGTTAGGGATGGGCAATAAATGCTGACCTTGTCAGTGATGTGCGTATCCCATGAAAGAATAATAAGAAAAAACAGGCCGCCTTATCACTGAGGAAATATTTCTCCATCATGAAGTATGAACAGCTGTTTTGAAATTAGGCATGTTTTGTTCAGCAGCTCAAGACTCCTCTGTTGCACCTTTGACATCTGATTCTACTATTGTCCAGTGCTACCCATTTAAGGCTGCTGATTTGTTTCTCTGACATTCACAGAATTTTGGAAACTCAGTTTGCTTTATTAAATATCATCCTCATATATATTATTCTGTTTTAACTGCGTGCTAAATAAAGCTTCTTGGGTGGAATTTTACGGTCCCATCGTGGTGGGGGCGGTGCCGGGGCTGTAAAATGCGGTGAGCCATTCAAAAGTCCATTGACTTTGGCGGGACCGCAAGATCCCATTGGTGGGAGGGGCCATAAAATTCTGCCCTTGTCTTTTCAAGGATGTGTTATTTTTTCTTTACAGCCTGCTGTTTTAAAATAGTTACCTTTGTTTAGTCATTAATTCCCCACCAGGCTATGGAGCCATATGTTATCTGTTAGAAATCCCACCTGGACAGCAAGTGAATGCTCATATCGTATAACTATCGCAGAATTGTATCCAGATCATTCCAGTTGTTATATATGCCCATGATTTACATGCCTTAAATTCAGAGTCAGAAGTTCCAGTAAAACAATTTACCTTTGAAATGTGTGATAAGTCAATCTACTAAAATGTAGTTTAGATCACTTAGTTTGTCCCTGTGTAATAACTACTTAACGAACAGATTAATTCAAAACATTATTCAGGTTTTTCAAAGTGATAATTTCTGTCCCTAAATACAAATGATGTAATTAAGATTCAGATTCTATTCAAAAATGAAACAATAAATCAATAAGAAGGCAAAGAAAAATTAGGACGCAGAAACAAAACTCATGTGATTTAATTCACAGCAGAAAAGATTTTTTGTGCAGTTTTCTCAACAATTAGGAAGGCACGAATTGTATTTAAGTCCCAGTAACAGATTGTTTAGCAGCTGCAGATATTTGGATAAACAAGCCCCAGAGTGCTGAGGGAACAGTGATAACCGCAACTGCATTTTAACGATCTCTCCATTCCACTACATTCTTCTTAATTCATAATCACTCAAAACCCTTCAACATTTCCTTTATTAATTAAATATAACTCTGTAAAGCCAAGTTCAATCATTCAAGGAACGTTGAATGATTTTTAATAATTAGCAGCTGACTTGGTGGCAGAAGCCCTATGACAGTGAGTGCACCCACAACTAAAAGAATTTAGGAACTTAAATTTATGAATACGCCAATTAAATTTTCTGATTAACTCACTGTTTAAACTTGGGCACTAACCCATGCATGCCTGGTGCATCATGTAACCTGTGAACCACATCAATGATGCAAATCACAGCATCACCCTGTAAAATTGAATCCTGAGTACCCTCGTGACTGGAAAACCTGATGCCAGTGAGCCTCAGGCAAGATAAAGAAGCGTACGGAATTCATACTCTGTCATTTATTTTACCATGTGAAATTTACAAACCTGGTACAGGACATAAAAGTGGAAGAAGATATATACCAAGAAGGGTAAACTCACATAACATTTTTTTTATCTGAACAAAACAACAGCTTTGCTATGTTAACAATAATGAGTAATAGAGAACCTTTGCTTAACAATCCCATCTATGAAGCACTGCTATGTGGATTTGATAATGCATTTTCACTGAATTGAAAACTGGAATACACATAAGGTTATTATGGACTGCAGAAGAAATAGGCAGAGTGTAATAACATGATACAGCATCATAACTGGAAAGTTCAGTTGGCTCACAATTCAGTTTTCATGGCACAAAGCCAATTATTGGCAATGCCAGTGATGCAACAAGTGATGCAACAGATGGTATTAACAGAAAGCCCAGGTCTTCAAGCATGGCAAATAATCTCAATGGAACTCCACCCTGATACACGTTTTCAGAAAATATGGCTGACCTCAGAGACTCCCCAGTATGACTGTTGTGGAAATGGAGGATAGAGATATCAGGTATGTATGTATTCAAGGCTTGCATAGCTGTATAGCATTCGGCAAACCATACAAATCTGGAGACTCACTCAGGGCTACTGTAGGATTCCACCAGATCAGTTCAGGTATCAGAAACCTTGCTTGAGGACACCTATGGATTGTTCAATGAAAGCTCTGTTAATTGTGTTACATTTTCCAAGGAGCCAGATTCTACCCAGTAGAGTAGAAGATTGACAGTATTGGAGACTGGTGCAGCAAGATCATCCCTGAAGGAAAAAGCAGATCTCTTATTTTCCAGTTTTCACTGTTTTTTCGTTCTGGGGTATCATGACCACTGTCAGAAAACAGGGCACAGACCTACATTATGCTATACATATGGGTCACAGGCCACCTCAACAGATTTCTGTTGGTTTTTGACAGTAACAATGCAGGAAAACATGCATGCAGTCAATGGGGCCTTGCACCTGAGAAAATCCAAGCATGTGGAGAAAGCAAACAGCTCTCTCCTCCTGATGAAAAGCCTGCAGTAGGAATGTTGTAATATTCTCTCCTTGCAAGGAGGGCATCTGTCAGCAGCAAAATAACTGATGTTGTTGATGTAATTTGTTGCAGGCTGAAATGCGCCTCTGGCATAGAAGTTGTGTAACCTTAACAGCCGCAGGCCAGTGCTGTGCATGTCCCGGTGTTTGGCTCCCAGTGGTAGGAATGGACAGTATAGCTCAGTGACTGCCTTCCTGCTAAAGCAAAGCCAAATGTGAAACACTTGAATAGTGTGAGGCCTCGCTCACCCATTTTATTGACCCTCCTCAAGTCTGTGCTGCTATGTTGCTGTTGCAAATATCATTCCCCTGTTGTGGCAGCCTCAGTAACAACCTGGAGTATTTCCACCTTTCCTGGTACTCCAACAGCCAGTGATTAACAGAGCACAGTTACAGCCAAACTGCTATTTAGTATTAGGAAAGCAATGTACTGCAGATCCTGGAAATCTCAAATAAAAACAGAAGATGCTGAATATACTCAGCAGACCTGGTAGCACCTGTGGAGAGAAAAACAGAGCTAATGCTTGAAGTCAATGATCCTTTGTCAGGTTTAATATTATTTGTTGTATAGAGGGTTAACAGATGGGATATGCTAAGGCATGATGTAGATGATGATGTATCATTGATGATGCATCACTTGCGCGATATTTCGCTTGGTAGGCAGATGCAAAAGTTGGAAGAGCGCCTGCCGACAATTAAGCGGGTAATTAAGCCCATTAACGGCCCAATTGTCTGCCATTTTTTGTGGCCCATCCAACCTTACAGTTGGCGGACCAGCAAATCGGCCAGGCAGGCTTTACATTTTTAATGAAACCTCATCAAGGGCAGAATGAAATCTCCGTTAGGATTTAAAATACAAAGAAATAGCTGGGGATTTTTTTTTGTGAGGTATGCTTTCAGGTGCTGGATTGTGCTGCATGGACATTTTTTTTGCAGCATTTTTTGCTTTCTTTTATTAGTTGGAGGTCTGCATGCTCCCCGAGGCATCTGTCTGCCTTCGGGGAGCTCAGTGGAAGCGCTAACCAACACCTGCAGTGATGTCAGCGCCCGCCCTTTTCCCACCCCCACCGTCAGTGCTGAGCCTTTCTCTGGGCGAATTTCATGCTGGCTGGATGTTAAAATCCCAAAGTAATTACCTCCTTTTTGTAATTCATTATGAACTTCTATTGTTAGCAATGTGTTGTATGTTTATAAGGTGTTCAATTCAACAATATAGCGGGAGGCACTCTGGGATTTGAAGTCTTCAGAGAGGTAATATTTTCCCTGATTATCTAGGAAAAACTTCCTCATCTTCTGACTCATCTTGATAGCTCTCTTAATAGCATCCTAACTATATCTACCTTGCACATAAATATTCCCTGCACGTTTGGAACAGTCATCAAAATATTGATCTACCAAAACAAGACAGAAATGACATCCTCAGTAACTAATTTGCTTGTTAATTCATGCCTTAGGAAATTCAACTATTAACTGAGGTATTCAGGAGATATATCTTCTATGACATGATCTCTCGCAGTGGCAGAATTTGGGGGAAAATTGATTCCTTAGAATCTGTTTTGACTATTGCCATTTAATTCCTAAATTCCAAGGATTTTGTAGAAAGTCAAAATTTCCACTCGTATATTTTATGATCTAATGTATACATTCCTTTTTTTACAGCACTCTCAGGTCCTTTCTTGCTGATAATTTATCCTTTTCAATATGGGTTTTGTTAACATTTTCTTATTTATTTTACGCTTCTATCTCCTTGGACCTCTAGCTGGAGAAAAGCTGCTATTTTGTTTAACTGCAGAGCTCGACAATTCAAATCTCTGTTGCCCCAGTTCATTTTTACCTCACTAGAGGTTCTCTTAATTAAATCTCATGGACTCATAGACTCATTGGCGTTTACAGCATGGAAGGATGCCATGTAGGTCATCGTGTCCATGCCGGTAAACAAAGATCTGACTACGCTAATCCCATGTTCCAGAACTTGGCCCATAGCCCTGAGGCTATGGCAATGCAAGTGAATATCAAAATACTCCTTAAATGTTACAAGAGTTTCTGACTCAACCACCCTGGCAAGCAGTGAGTTCCAGACTCCCACCACCCTCTGGATGAAAAACATTTGCCTCAACTCCCCTCTTAGCCTTCTACCTCTTACCTTAAATCTATGCCCCCTGGTTATTCACCCCTCTACAAATGGAAAATTGCCTTCCTGTCCACCCTATCTATGCCCCTCATAATCATATGCATCTCCATCAGGTCCCCTCTCAACCTTTGCTGCTCCAAGGAAAACAACCCCACCCTATCCAATCTTTCCTCATAGCTCAGACCCTCCAGCCCAGGCAGCATTCTAGTATACCTCCTTTGCACCCTCTCCAGTGCAATCACACCTTCCTATAATGTGGTGACCAGAACTGCAAGCAGTACTCCAGTTGTGGCCTAACCAGCGTTTTATACAGTTCCAGCATAACTTCCCTGCTCTTGTATTCTACACCTCGGCTAATAAAGGCAAGTATCCCATATCCCTCCTTAATCACCTTATCTATCTGCCCTGATACTCTCAGGAATCTGTGGATATGCACACCAAGGTCCCTCTGATCTTCAGTACTTTCCAGGGTCCTACCCTTCATAGTGTAACCCCTTGCCTTCTTAGCCCTCCCCAAGTGCATTACCTCACAATTTTCTGGGTAGAATTCCACTTGCCATTGCTCTTCCCACCTGATCAGTCCATTGATATCCTCCTGCAGTTTACTGCTATATTTCTCACTTTTTACCAGCCTACCAATTTTCATGTCATCCGCGAACTTCTTGATCATACCCCCTACATTTAAGTCCAAATCATTTATATACGCCACAAACAGCAAGGGCCCCAGCACCGAGCCCTTCGGAACCCCACTGGAAACAGACTTCTAGTCACAGAAACCTCCCTCTACCATCACCCTCTGCTTCCTGCCTCTCAGCCAATTGTGGATCCAACGTGTCACTTTGCCTTGGATCCCATGGGATCTTACTTTCTCGACCAGTCTGCCATGAGGGATATTATCAAAAGCCTTGCCAAAGTCCATGTAAACCACATCAAATGCATCACCCTCAACAACACTCCTGGTTACCTCCTCAAAAAATTCAATCAAATTTGTCAAACACAACCTTCCCTTAACAAATCCATGCTGACTATCCCTGATTGATCCATGTCTCTCCAAGCGCAGAAATATTCTGTCCCTCAGAATTCTTTCTAGTAACTTCCCCACCACCAAGGTTAGACTGACAGGCCTGTAATTTCCTGGTCTATCCCTTCCTCACTTTTTTAATAATGGGACAACGTTAGCAGTCCTCCAGTTCTCTGGTACCTCACCTGTGGCCAGAGAGGATTGGAAATTACTGCCAGTGCCCCTGGTATCTCTTCCCTTGTCTCTCTCAACAATCTCTAATATTCAAATTTACTGAAGTATTTACTTAAAGCACTCCGAGTCACATGAGGAGATGGCTGCAATTCCACAAGAAGTTTAATAACCTCATGGTCAAGGTCAGTGAATATATCTTCACATAATATCTCCTACTCATTGCATTACCAGCCTCTCATGCTGCACACCACACCCCTATCACTTACCCATTAGCAGTCCCTGGCACTCTGGAACCATGCCTACTATCCAGATACTACATGTCACCCTCATACATTCCAGTTCTGTCAGCCTCAAGCCCACCTCTTGCTGCTTCCACAGGTCTCCAATTGTTCAGATGTGGCAGGCATATCACCCAAACATAGTGCTCTGACATTCTTCCCTCTCTTTTGCAGGGGAAGGTGGCACACAATACAAAGGAAATGCAGAGCCAGTGGAAGTCAAAGACGCCTGCATCTTCTAAGCCCTAAGGAGGAGACGGTTCTCCATATCACGGGGCATAGCCCACAATATCCAACGTTACTGAGAACATTGAGGATGACAGCATTGCCTTATGTCCTTTCTACATTCCTAGATCATCCTTATCCTGCTATCTGGCATGATGAGCAAGCAGCATGCATCTGCTGCACTTGTCCTTCTAGTTGGTAGAGGTTGCGCGTTTTGAAGGTGCTCTCAAAGGAACCTTGGTACGTTGCTTCAGTGCACCTTGTATATAGTATGTACTGCTGCCACTGTGTATTGGTGGTGGACAGAATGAATGTTTAAGGTGGTAGGTGGGGTGCCAATCAAGCAGGCTGCTTTGTCCTGGATGGTGTGAAGCTTCTTGAGTTGGAGCGCACTATGTGGATGGTTGACAGGCTTTGGGGAGTCAGGAGGTAAGTTACTTTCCACAGAATTCCCAGCTTCTGACCTACTCTTTTCGCAACAGTAATAATTGGGCTAGTTCAGTTCAGTTTCTGATAAATGGTAAAGCCCGGAATGTTGTTAGTGGGGGATTCAACAATGGTAATGTCATAGAATGTCAAGGGGTGATGGTTGGATTCTCTCTTGTTGGAGATGATCATCACCTGGCACTTGTGTGGCGTGAATATTACCTGCCACTTATCAGCCCAAGTATGGACATTGTCCAGGGCTTTCTGCATATGGACATGGACTGCTTCAGTATCTGAGGAGTCAAAATTGTACTGAACATTGTGCAATCATCAGCGAATATCCCCACTTATGACCTTATGATGGAAGGAAGGTCATCGATGAAGCAGCTGAAGATGGTTAGGCCTAGGACACTATCCTGAGGAGCTCCTGCAGTGATATCCTGGAGCTGAGATGACTGGCCTCCAACAACTGCAACCATCTTCCTTTGTGCTAGGTATGACTCCAAGCAGCAGAGAGTTTTCCCCCAATTCCCACTGGCTCCAATTTTACTAGGGCTCCTTGGGGCTGCACTCGGTCAAGTGCTGCCTTGATGTCAATAGCTTCACTTTCCCAACTACTTGGACCTTGAGCTCATTTCCTTTGCAGTTTTTAGGCCATGACAAGAGTGATGGGTTACCTTGCATCTTATCCCTAGGGGGTCAACTTTTACCACAGGTTTTGGTGGGTCAGATGAGAGGAAACTGCACTTTCTGGTACACGTTGAGGCCCGGGTACTTTAACTCCCATCTCATCTCATCTCATTTGCATGCCTCTGGTCAGTTCCCACCCTAAACATGCAGAAAGCAGCAGCTGGCCAAAGGGCAGGAATGGAAGTTTGGGCAAGTGCTGGCTGCCACTGAGGGACCAGCCAACAAGCTGGTAAGCTGCGGTAAGCACTCTTGTCCCCAAAGAGTCAACCTTGAAGATCTTTTCTGTCTGAACACCAGCTAGAACCTGCTTCAATCTGGCAAGAAAACCAAGGCTAGTTCCTCACTCAGGCTCGAGTTGAATAGCTATTGAGTTTACTAGGATTTCAATTTGTATAAATTCATGAGGTCCCTCCTGCTGTAGGCTGGTGCCCGAGCCTTTCGCAAAAATCTGCAAATTAAAATAGCAATGTGGGAAAGGGCCAAGTTATGAGCATGTAATTAACCTTCTCATTTTTAACTAGCTGCCCAGTTTTCATCAGGTGGGTAGACTTAAAATTGATCTGATGGCGTGGAATGAGACAGGAGCAGTTATAATATCGGAGTTCAAATCCTTAATCATTGAAATATAAATTAAATAAAAATACAGTTTGCAAAATGTAACATAAAAAGAAATAAGGGGATGGAAAGTGATTGGTTGCTTGGCAGTTTTACTAAGGCATGGGTATTAGTGGAAGTGCAAAGGTTTCATTGCATCAGTGAACATTGACTAAAGATTGGTAAATACGGGAAGAAATCCTGGAGCATAAGCTTTGGAAGGAAATTTCATTCGTTTGAGTTAAATTGTTTAGAAATGGAGGCGATACCCTAGTGACACTGATTCTCTCAATATGACTATTCAGCAGAACATCTTCCCTGACTTCAGTCACTGTTTGCTTTATTTCTGGTTCAACCAAGTATTACCTTTGAAGAGCCAGTGAACCACAGTATTATAAATGCAGACTGCAGAGCTCACATAAAATTATATTTTAACAACATTTGAATCAACATGATAATATTTTGTAAAATCTCACAGATGTGACAATGTTACAGAATCAGTAGACCAGCAGGCTTCAAATACACTTCACTAAAAACAAATTACTCCAGCTGATATTCAGTTGGAAAGAGCTGAGTTCAGAAAGCACACCTACAAACTTTTATTTTCTTCCCATTGAGCTTTGGCAATTATCCATGAACCACTGAAATGGAAAATAAATATGCATATCATTAGAAAAGACTGCAGTTTTGTGAAAATTGCTATTAACATATAAAGGTTACTAAGAGTCAGGTGATAATCAAGCACGAGCTCTTTGAACCATAAGAATGTTGACATTTGGAAGCACACCTCAGGGAGCCCATAAACAACTGCTTGGAAAAGAAACATTTTGTTCCAAGAGTTTTATGAACAGTTTGGATTCCTGGCCTATTTCTGTTTTCCATTGCAGTGATCAAAATCAGTCATTTCAGATATTTCTAAAATACGTTTGATTCTTATCACCATTTGTGAAAGTTATATTAAGCTGAGATCAAAACTCAGGTGCAGAACTAAAGGATGGCAAACCTTCTAAGGTTGAACTACAGTGGCCATGGTCCTAGACATTAATTCAGTTTACTAGTCCTTCTAAAGTGATTCTTTGCCTTCACCTAATTTCCACATTCTCTTCTTTGCTGAAGCATGAAACTGATAGAAGAGCATGAAAAACACACAAAGTGAAAATACAATTTGCACATTAACTCCACAATGTTCATAGCCTGTTTTGTCTTACATTCAGGGACTAGGTGGAGGTTCTTTAGGGTTTGCCTGTTACCCTAAGAATCCTAACATGGGTCGTTATTCGTGAAAACCATTCTTGTTTATTTACTAATATAATAGTATATTATTTACTGTATATACCTCAGTACTCTACATGAGGCTGTACTTCTGTGTCCCACCAGATCTCAGTAGTTACTCCAGTATCAGATGCTCCTGATGTTAACCCTTTATTCTACATCTCCCCCCAAATCTTTATATCAACTATATACATGGTCCCACATCTCCTCGGCCCAGTCTCAAACGTCACAGGGTTAGTCTCTGTGGTGCCTTGACCAATCTTCCTGATCTGGTCCTGATTTCACTTCAAGGCTGAGGACAAACTGCACTGCCTCGTTGTTCAATAGCAGAGCCTTCCACTGGGTGATTGTAGATTTTCTACTTGTTCCTGGTTTCTTGTCTCCATCCAGATCTCAATAGTACGTCCACAGTTCAATTGATTTTCCCTCCCAATGATATCAAGGTTCTTCAGTTCCTTCTGATATTTCCCTGGTCCGTCTCAAGTCTATAAGATCTCTGTTGTGAAACTCTTTCTATTACAATCCCTTCTTTCTGTTGATCTCATATCCACACTCTCTCTCTGGGCTGTACGCTTACAAGTCTTGTGCTTTGTGCCTGAAGTTGTAATTACGAGCCTGACTGCTTCTTTGTTGCTCCTCACACTTCCTAACTTTCTCACCATCATCTGAGGTAATGTTAGGCTATAGTGTTTGCTTTAGAGCTAGAAGTTGTGTTCGCAGCTGGCTTCCCATATCAATAGTTCTGATGACGAGAACCCTTTTTTTAGTGGTGATGTTCTGTAGTTAAGAAGGGCTAAGTTAATATCTTTGTTCTTTTTCATCAATTCCTTGATTGAACTCCTCTTTCTGCTTCTCCGTTTGACTAAGGATATGAAAACATATTCCTGCGCAAAGTTATGGGGCAAGATTGTCCCCCTGTCAGGGGCAAAGTTGAACGGCGGGTGTGCACAGGCGCACTTCCGATTGGCACCCCCGATCAAGGGCGCGGTGCTATTTTACGTGGGCGGGCCAATTAAGGCCCACCCAGCGCGACTTCCGCATGGAAGTGCTGTGCGCTCCCTGTGTGGGTGGGGGGAATCCCAAAATCGAGAGTGCATGCTTTCGCGCATGCACACAAAAGAGCGCACTCATAACCCTGAGGCTAAGTGCTGCCTCAGGGCGATCGGCTGTTCTGTGACAGAAATTAAAAATAGAGAAAAAAAAATTCCTGACATGTCCCCTCATGTGACACTGTCACATGAGTTGGGACATGTCCATAATTTTAACAAAAAGGTTATTAAAATTTTTAAAAACCTACATGAAACCTCATCCCACCCGTGGATAAAATTTCATGCTTTTTCTAATTCCCATCGGGGTTCCTGGCCTGCCCGCCAACCTTAAGTTGGACAGGCAGGTCCATTAATGAGCTAAATGACTCTGTCAATGGCCATTGACAGGTTGGCGGACACGCAGTTGATTTTGCTGCGCCCCCCACACCGGAAAATTTAAATGGAGTGCGGTGACGTCGGGAGTTCCGCCTGACATCATCCCGCGTCATTTTACACGTCAGTGAGTGGGCCCCACCTGCCCCCGCTCGCTGACGGAAAAATCCTGCCCATGAAGCAGCTCGTTAGCAAACCGAGGCCTGGTGTCTGACACCACAATGTCCAGGAAGCCTTGTGTTGCAAAGATCTTTCTTAGTGATATAATAAGTGCCTTGGCTGTTGTGGTATTCAATCTACTCACTTCAAACCATCTGGAGCAGTAGTCGATGGTGATGATGAAAACTTTGCCTTTAAGCACAAATAATTACATTGCCAGGTACTGCCATGGTTTTGAAGGAAAAGTGGAGGGTGCCAGTGGTTTGCTCTGCTATTGGCTATTCACTGCACAGGTAAAGCAATTTGTGATCAATGTTTCAATGGAGTGTCTGATGCCTGGCCAACCATACTGACTGCTGGACTCTTGCTTGGCATTTTGTTACTCCCAAGTGAAATTTATGGATTTTCTGGAGAAAGTTGAGTCAAAGTGTTATGGGGATGACTAGCCTATCATTAAAAACTAGGAAATCATCAATGATGTGAGATGTTTTCTCTGTTCGAAGTATTGGTGAAGTACTGGGTTATTAGGAGTATAATGTGGCTATCCACTCCGGCAATACTCTTTTATTTTGATGCATTTGTCATCCTGTTGTTGTACTTGCATAATCTCTTGTTATCTCTTTTGTTTGGTAATGAGCATAGTATCTTCCAGCTTAACTCCTTCCACTGGTATTCCGAATAATGCATCAGCTGTTGTCTGATACTTCCCTCGAACATAAGCAGTAACTGTTTCGCATCTCATGAGTCTAGGTTTAAAACATGGAACTCTATGTGGCATTTTTGAAATTTCCTTTAAGCTAAGGTGAGTATGGCTTGTGGTTGGTTTCAATTTTAAACCTCAATCCCAAGATATAATCAGAGACCTTCACACAGGCCCATGTGGCTGCTAATGCTTTGTTCGATGGTTGCTTACTCTTCTTTGTGTCCGTGAGAGATTTTTCTCTGTCCACCTTTTTGAACTTGAAACGGCACTGCACCCAAGCCTGCAGATGATGAATACATTTGCACAATTGTTGGTAACTCTGCATCATAGTGCGCTAGAATTTCTTGTGAAATTAGGTGATCTTTGAACTTGTCAAAAGCATTTTGCTGATCCACATTCCAGCACCATTGTTGACCTTGTCTCAACAGCTGTCGTAATGGCTCATTGACTTCCGCAAAGTTTGGTAGGAAGTTGCCTACTTGATTAACTATCCCAAGGAGTCTTTGTAATTCTGTGATGTTTTTAGGCTGTGGGAACTCTCTAATGCCCTGGATTTTTACAGGCTGGCCATGATTCCCCAAGCTTGCATAAATGCCCTAAGAATTTTATCATAGGTTAGAATTTTCTGGCAACGTTGGCATTGGGCTTCATGGACAATATGGTTTCACGCCGTCATGAAACCAGCTTGCAAAACTGCGCTCCACCTGTCAATGGTGGGCTGTGTTTCCCGCCACCGCATGTCAGGAACCTAACTTCAATACTTTAGCATCTCATTATGAGCCCAGAATCATCACCCTACACTGGATCATCTGGGCACATTGGCATGCAATCACACCGATGTGTTTCACAACTGTACATAAGCGACATGCACCTTGTGAGCTGCACTTCGTTTGGGCCTTTGAAGTTTGTTTGCCAACCTCGCTTCGGGCAGCATTCGTAGTCATCGGCGCAACGGCTTCGCAGGCAGCATGTCATTTTAGAGGGGCTCATGGGCAAGTCTTTACCTACCAGATCAACCAAAAGGATGTGCCTCAGGGAGATTAATTAAAGTTTTTAAAAGCTAAATACAGAAAAGAAAACATTATAAGGCATGCCCCCTCATGTAACAGTGTCACATGAGCTGGGGCATGTCAATGAAATTTTTGAAAATGTTTTATTGAATTTAAAACACGTCACGAAACCTCGCCCCGCCCATGGATGAGATTTCATGAAAAATGCGAAGGCTGCCTGGGCTCATCGCCTGCCCGCCAACCTTAAGGTTGGACGGGCAGCTCATTTAACTGTTTTAATTAGTTTTTAACAGGCCTTAATAGGCCTTTGACAGTTCGTCGGGTACGCAGCCAAATCTAAATGATGCACGGTGACATCGGGACCCCCACCAGACGTCACCACGTCATTTTACGACCGTCGGCAAGTGGGCCCAGCCCTCACTCACCGACCGGAAAATTCTTCCCCTGGAGTATTGTGTGCAGTTTTGGTCTCCTTCCCTAAGAAAGGATATACTTGCCATAGAGGGAGTGCAGCGAAGGTTCACCAGGCTGATTCCTGGAATGACAGGATTGTCATATGAGGAAAGATTGTGTCGACTAGGCCTATATTCACTGGAGTTTAAAAGAAAGAGGATCTCATTGAACCGTATAAAATTCTGACAGGGCTGGACAGACAGGATGCAGGGATGATGTTTCCCCTGGCTGGGATGTCTAGAACAAGTGTCACAGTCTCAGGATATGGACTAGGCCATTTAGGACTGAGATGAGAAATTTCTTCACTAAGAGGGAGGTGAACCTGTGGAATTTTCTACCACAGAAAGCTGTGGAGGCCAAGTCCCTGAATATATTTAAGAAGAAGATAGATTTCTAGACTCTAAAGGCATCGAGGGTTATGGGGAGAGAGCGGGAGTATGGCATTGAGATAGAGAATCAGCCATGATCATATTGAATGGCAGAGCAGGCTCGAAGGGCCAAATGATCTACACCTGTTCCTATTTTCTATGACTGCTCTCACTCAATGCTCACATTTTCCTAAGATGAACTATGTATGATAATGTCATCCATATGGCATATTACTCTTTCCATGCCTTCCACGGTGAGACATCATTCCTTGGAATATCTCAGGTGTAGAAGCAATTCGGAATAGTAACCTGTTAAAACAATAATGACCAAATGGGGTGATAAAAGTAGTTAACAATCTGGATTCTTCATCCAGAGGCATTGCCAAAAGCCGCTGTTAGCATTCAATATTGTGAACAGGATGCTTTTCACTAATTTGGTGAGGCGTTCATTTACTGATGCCATCGGGCGGATCTCACACTTGTTTAATCGAGTCACAAACACGCAGATTCTAATTGAAACACTTGACTTTGTTATTGTGACCATTCCAGAACATCACTTGTCAGTATGGTTGGCCTCCACCTATCACTGGCCCCCTATCGAGCTCTACCTGTCCCATCCCCCATCTACCAGCTTATATTTCACCTCATTTCTATATTTCTTAGTTCTGATGAAGGGCCATACGGACTCGAAACATCTACTGTATCGCTCTCCGCAGATGCTGTCAGACCTGCTGAGTTTTTCCAGGTATTTTTTGTTTTTGTTCTAGATTTCCAGCAGCCGCAGTATTTTGCTTTTATGTCAGTATGGTTACTGGACAGATGACTCCTTGTTGTATCATGTGTTCAGCCTCGCTCTTGACTTTGTCTAAGAGTGGGTGAAGGACCTTTCTTGCTGTGAAGAGACATCTCAGCATCTGCCCTTCGGGTTATGTAATTTTATTTTTTCAGCTTTCCTAAGCCTGAAAATAGGGATGGACATTCATTTCTGAATACATTATTGGACTGCTCATGAGCAATTTCATCAACTTTGTAAATCAACCGCAACTGTAAACATGCTTTTTGGCTCAATAATGATGACACCTGGTTCTATACAATGTATAGGGGTTCAATAATTTATTTATCCATGTGTCTTCACTTTGCCAAATGTTGTCTTTTAGAGTTGCCCCTCCTAGACCTTGCAACTGAATGGAGGTTGTAATGTGATATCTTTTAGACATTTTACTTGATCAGATTATACTGAAATATCTATCCCAGTGTCTAGTTTGAATTCTGTGGGATGACCATCAACCTCTAATTTAGTGCTCCAATAATTATTTTCTGTTTCATTAACTTCCCAAATGAAGGTTGTTTGTTTTTTTCTGTGGCTCTTACCCTTCTTGGATTTTACTTGGCTTTGTTGTTATCTCTTTCTTCCAATGAGCTATAGAAACTTTGGATCTGCAGACTATTTAAAAATGTTCTAACTTCCCACAGTTGTGACACTCAGCTCCGCCTGCTGGGCATTCTTCCTGCTTCTGCACTGAGGGCATCTCAAAATTGCAGCTGATGTGCTTTTTTTCTGATTTTGTAGACTTTTGCTTCACTGTGCTTTTTTTTGACATATTGAGTGGCTTCACTCATTTTTTTCCAAGGGACATCAATTTCCCCATGAGCAACGGTTCTGTTTTGCTTCCTAAACTTGGTCTGTTGTGCTATTTGTACTGCCTTTGAGAGATTTAAGTCTTTCCTCATTTGCAAAAGACCTGATAGGGTTTCATCTAAGACCCCAGCTATTAAACAATCACATATTAATTAATCACAGAGGATCCCATAGTTGCAGTTCTCCACAGGTCAGCACAGGTCATTTATGAATTAATCCGTGGATTCGCCCAGTTTTTGCCCTCTCTTATTAAATGTCACTTGCTCAATGATCAAATTTTTTCTAACACTGAAGTACAAAATAATGCCTGTAGGATTTCCTCATATGAGCTCAAAGCTTTATCGATGCCCTGTCTTGCAATAACATTGTCTGCTATGGCCTGTACTGCATAAAGTACTGACCTGATTCTTCTGTTTCTTCTTATGCAAACTTGAAGATGTTCTGCATCTGGAGAATCTTTTCCTCCAATTGTCCAAGTTTTGAGCCTGTTGCGAGCTTTCAGCACTTCAGAACGTCCTGGGAGTGGCAGTGTAGACTCCATGCTTATCCTAACCTCTAGATTTGTTGCTACCTCAGTAGTTTGGCTTATAAATTGTGATCTGCATTCACTGCTGCCTGGACTCTGGATCTGTGTATCTGCTTGCATCTGCAGCACCCACAATGCTTCGTTCTCAGGCAAGTCTTCAATCTTTTTTCTTCTCTGGAGTTTTTCTGGGTCTTTATGCTTTATCTGCTGTTACTATGTTTCATCTTGAGTTCAGGGTCTAGATAGGGTTTCTTTAGGGTTTGCTTGTTAATCTAAAAATGTTATCATAGACAGTTATTCATAAAAACCATTCTTGTTTATTTACAGATCTATATACATCTCAGCACTCTACGTGAGATTGTAATTCTACTTCACACCAGACCCCAGCCTCTTAGTCATGTGATATTGCATCACAGTTACATCAGTAGTTACATCAGTATCAAGTGCTCCTGATGTTAACGCTTCACACATTCTATGCCAACTCAGACTCTACGCTATTCATTTATTCTTTTAATGAAATGTTTGCATAAATATTAATAAAATTGGAATTAATAAAACTCAACTGCATATTTATCCACCCTCACACCTGCATGACTTAATCTGTCTGCTGCCTTCATCAAACAACTTTCCCTTTCCAACACTGGCAGCACAGAAACAGCCTGTATCAATGGAATATTTGATCATCTCTGTCCATGCTTACCTCTGGAACTACCAATCCTGTTACTTATTATGGTATGTCTGCTTGACTGAGAAACTGGCTTCTTGTACTACATATGGTGAATTGCTGAACTGGAGATGCAACTTCCCCAGAGAATTTAAATGTTGGATCATGATAAATGTGTATTCATCTTCTTTCAAAAGCACCTAAGGGAAGTCTGACTTGGCCAACAGTTTTCATCTTGAATATGATCTTATGTATGCCATGGCAAGTCATGTTTTCTTTGATGATGCCACCACCCTTGAGAAAGTAATTAACTTTCAACAGAAGACAAGTGATGACTGAATCACTGCTGGCAAATACTCCACATGGGCTAATTTTTCCAACTATTTTTCATAACCTGCACTAGCAATTAAGATGCAGGTGAGCAGGAGCCCATGTTGGCTGGTAAGACCACCTGGTTTCTGTGCCAGCTGGTAGCTTCCTCCATTGTCAGATACAGACTGGGTTAACCAGGAAGGGGGCACAGAACTGACAATTCATATATCCCTATGAATGCAATTAAAGTGCCAATGAGTGGAGAAACTATAACAAGTATATCTATTCAGCTATATTTCCTTCGTTTCCAATTTCTCAGTTAGAATAAACATACACTTGGTAGAGATGATATTCTTTTTAAAAAGTAGACAATTTTATTGATCATCAGCTTACCATCAGTGATGTCATCCAATATTATTCCCGTTAATAAAATGGCTATGTTACACATTTACGAATTAACTAAAGTGACACTACGTTCAAACAACCAGTTAACTATTCATAATGGTGAGAGGTCACAAGATTCTAAAGTCAATGCTGTTGTAAGTGGTGCTTATTCCTGTAGTCAACTTCAGCTGCTGAACACCTAATCAAACATTACATTTATGCAACATTAATTTTGGAATACTTGCAGATACCCCATGGTGTTACTCGGGGTAAGTTAGAAGATGTGGGGGTAACTTTCAACTTTGGATGAGATAGCAAACTGGAAGAATAGAAATAGGATTGGCTGCCCGTTGTACACCACATCCAATCTTTTCTTTCACTGACCATAACTACAGGACTAGGAACGGCCACTGGGAAGTGATGTACAAGCATGCTTCTGCAAGGACAAAGTTTAAATTGAGTGTAATTTATTCACCTATTTTGGCTAGGATTTTACCAGCCCCTGGGAGGCAGAGGACCTGATGAAACAGTGGAGAGCCGCATCGGGCTGACTCCCTTATGTGGCCCAGCATTTTACCAGCGGAAGGGCCGGATGCCAATGGACTGCCTGTTCCAAGGATGCAGGCAGCGAATTAGGATAATTAAAAGCCCAATTGGGGGCCACCTCCAATAATCCAAAGAGGAGGCCACGGACAGGGAAGGCAGCCATGGTGGTCCCAACAATCTCCCTCAAAGGGCTTCCATCGCCCACCACCCCCCCTGATTTTTACACTATTTTTAAGCTTACCTGGCCCAGCTTCCAAGGTCTCCTGCCTACATCAGCAGCGACCACCTCCACTAGTGCCATTGGTTTCAGAGCTGGCTGCCCTCTGATTGGGCCAGCAGCATCAGGAATCTGCTGGCCTCATTTAATTGGATGGTGGGCCCACAGGTGGCCATGTAGAAGGCCGCCTGTGGGAAAATGACCAAGTAGGTCCTGCTGCCGGATAGTGCAGACTCAGGACCTGCTTTTCACCCTAACATTACGGTCTCGACATTGGTCGTAAAATTCAGGCCTTTGTGTCATGTGCAAGTGATGTTCATATCTTTTCTTACAGAGCTTCCTCTTACTATAGGTATAGGTGACTCCTAAGCTCTGACCTGTGATGCTTAAATTGGAGCAACTCTGGAGACCTATAAAAATGGTGGACGGTAACCAGATGCAAAAGTCCCACCCCTGGCTGATACAGTTTTTATTGGTAGGGAAAAGAGGTCGGGCATGAATAACATAAGCAACAAATCTTGAACCTGATGGGCCATTTGAAAGTAGACTGAGTTTAAACCAACCCCATTTTCTCTGTTACAAGGGCCTTAGCCTGCAGTGTGGGAGACATGAATTTATAGAGGGTATGTAAGTGTCATGATCTGAAGTTAAAAATGGGGAAAAAGCTAGGCTGCAGCTGTCAATTAAAGCATAAAAATACATACACTACAGGAGTGCATTGATTGACAGGCTATGTGGTGTAACTTAGGAATAAAATTACGACCTGTTCCTCCAGTTTCAATAGGCCTCATTATTGACATTTCCAGCTGAGTCAATTATGAATGAGTTTCAAAAGGTCAAGAACCACATCTCAGCAAGAGGGCTCAGTTCACGTTATTATTAAAGAATTAGTTGCCTTTAATGTAGTCACTGGGTAGAAGTTTGTTTGTTTTAAGTAATAGATTGACACCCCTTGAGGGGATCTAAAATCATTGAATAAGCTTTATAATGAGAGTCTTTTTCTGTATCAAATGTGTATGAGTGAGCGTTCTATTATTGATTGTGAGAAGTTTATTTTTTCCTCACCACATAGCCCCTAAGGTCTACCTATAGTGGATACTGGGTGAGTGGCTATGAAGGTGGCGTGGGAATATGTGGTGGCATGGAGGTATGAGGTGGTATGGAGGTGGCATGGGGGGCTTGAGGTGGCATGGGTGTTGTGAGGTAGCATGGAGGGGGCATATGGCTGGGTAGGATGTGAGGGGTGAGGGTTAGAAGGCATAACAGTCTTTATAAAAATGGCCTGAAATCTCAGAGAACTGAGGCAGGCTTTCTCACCAGCCATGGCTGCCTCCAAACTGCCTTTGGAGGTGGCAGGCCCGACTCAATCTTGCATCCTAGAGCAAAAATTGCATGTGATTAGAAAGGCAAACGGAATGTTGGCTTTTATTACAAGGGGAATGGAATATAAAAGTAGAGATGATTTGGTATAGTTCTACAGGGTGTTGGTGTACAGTTTTGGCCTCCTTATTTAAGAAAAAATATATAGTTGCATTAGAAGCAGTTAAGAGAAGGTTTACTCACGGTGATACCTGGGATAGGGGTGGTGGTTACCTTATGAGGAAGGGCAGGCTGGGCCTGTATCCACTGCATTTAGAAGAATGAGAAGTGACCTTATTTAAATATATAAGATCCTAAGGGGACTTGACAGGGTGGATGCTGAAAGGATATTTGGCAGCATTGGTGGAAAAGAGCACAGTTGACGTTTCGAGTCCTCATGACCCTTCAACAGAACTAAGTAAAAATAGGAAAGGGGTGAAATATAAGCTGGTTTAAGGGGGGGTATTACTCCCCCCCCCCCCCCCCCCCACCCCCTTAAACCAGCTTATATTTCACCCCTTTCCTATTTTTACTTAGTTCTGTTGAAGGGTCATGAGGACTCGAAACGTCTTCTTGTCCCAATACCCCCCCCTTAAACCAGCTTATATTTCACCCCTTTCCTATTTTTACTTAGTTCTGTTGAAGGGTCATGAGGACTCGAAACGTCAACTGTGCACTTCTCCACCGATGCTGCCAGACCTGCTGAGTTTTTCCAGGTATTTCTGTTTTTGTTTTTGTTTTGTATTTCCAGCATCCGCAGTTCTTTGCTTTTATCTGAAAGGATATTTCCCCTTGCGGGAGAGACTAGAACTAGAGGACATAATTTAAAAATAATAGATCTCCCACTTAGGATGGAGATGAGAAGGAGTTTTATTTCTCTGAGGGTCGTGAACCTTTGCAAGTCTCTTCCCCAGAGAGTGTTGGAGGCAGGGTCAATTAATATTTTTAAGACAGAGGTGGATAGATTATTGACTAACAAGGGAGTCAAAGGTTATCAGGGGTAGGCGGAATGTGGAGCTCCTAATCTGTATGTATGATGGGATCCTTTATATTGAGCTGAGTCTGCCGAGTCCGGAAATTTACCAACTCATGTTACCCACCTTGATAGTGAAAATCTAGCCCATAGTTTCAGTGGAAGCCAGTTGAATTCAGGTGGCCATGTATTTTCCTACTCATGACCCTGTAATTGAGTCAACAGTGCCATTAGCCAGAACTGAAGAGGGCTGTCTCCTAAATTATAGCCTTCAGCTCCACCTTTAATCTTAGGTTCCAGGAATTGCCTTAAAAGAAATCATAGCAGCTGCTTGGGAAATATAATTCACCCTCATAATCCTTTGCTGCTGGTCACAGACCACCTGAACATTGATGGAGTGGAACCCACTAGCAGCTGATGAATATCTGGATGGTCACATGGGTGTCATTAATAAGGCCCTAGACCTTGGGGAATTTTGTGATGCAGATTTGCAGTGCCATCTCACAGTCTGCCGTTTCTCCAAGGTGGAAGGAATGAAGTTGTTTTCCCTGGTGGACTATGCATCAGTGACTTTGCCTGGTGTATTCACATACGACAAACTGACTAATCTTGTGCAGATCCCCTGAGATGCCACACAAGGTGCTGAAGGCATAAATTTTAGGGTTATATGGTCACCCTCACAGCTACTGACAAATAGTCTCCTGTTGCCAATGCTGTCTTCAATTCAGTCCGTCAGGTGCAACAACTCTGGAGCTGCATCCTTGGTGAAGAAGATTCTGCAAAGGCAGTTGCCTTCAGACATCCCCAGAAAGGCATTCTTCACTTGCATGGTTGAGGATAGTTAGGTGAACTACACCTTTTGTGTAAGTGAGCCCGTCTCACATTCATCCTCTCATCTCCTTTCGCCTCTAAAAGATGTGCGGAGTGAAAGCAAATTTGAACCTTTTTAACATTCATTTCTATTACTTCTGCTAAAAATGGACTGCCTTTGAATATCCAGTCCGTATGAAAGGGAGCTGAGCACACAGTGCATTCTCATTTGTTAAGTGTGATGATCCTGACAGGTCATTGATTCAAATTTCTTTCCAGGTTTTAGTCAACAAGCCCAAAGAATTATTAGTTCTGGCATGAGAGCAATGGAGAACAGCAATCTCCAGAATTTCCTTCTTGAAAATATTGAAAGTAATTTGGACTATTTATTTTTCAAATTTATCTTGGTGCATGGCATAAGACATATCATTTACTTTTTAACATGGTGGAATATTAGGAAAGTCTGTACAGATTCTATGGCCAGAATTTTCTGTAAATCAGCGAGGAGGGGAAGGTAGGACTGGAAGTGGTGATGCTGGTGGTCCTGATCTAATCCCCAATCTCAACAAAATCTCATGCCAGCTGACCAATTAACAGCTGGCAGGAGGAGGGGGCTGACCATTCAGCAGCTGAAGGCAATGACTGTGCAGGGGCCGTATGATCACCTGACACAGTCAGATTTGCTGGCGCTGTGTTTAAGGGGCCACCAGCTCCAGAACGCTGCTTTAGATCTCCTTCCACACCTGCCTTGAGACCTTCCACAGCCTCCAGCCAGCACTGCCATTAGGAAGAGGTCAAGATGTTAGTAAGGCAAGTATAGTGAAAGTCTGAGGAGCAAGGTGCTTGTCAGCATGGCAGAAGGAAGATCCCAGGTGGCCTCATGGTTCAGCGACGACTCCCTGTGTGTTCTCCTCCAGGCTACTCTGGCAAGGCAGGAAGTTCTTTTCCCAGGGACAAAAGGAGGAGGCTTCACTGTCTAACCAAGCCAGCTTGGATGGAGGTCGCAGAGGTGGTCAGCAGCTGTGGAGTCATCTGGAGAACCTGGCTGCAGTGCTGCAAGTCTGTCAATGACCATCCCCGCTCCACAACGATGAGTAACAAACCTTGGTTCCCATAGAGGTCAGCAATTGGATAAGTGAGAGTGTGCAGCTGCTGGGGAGGGGAAGTCTACCATGTCAGCGGCAATGGGGTGAGGCTGAAGCATCTCTTGTGAAAGGAATGGCTGCTGCTCTGTCAGGGGGCACAAGCCTGGTACTGCCAACCCTCACAAGGATGCTCCAGAGTAACCCAATGCTTTGAAGTCAGTGATGCCAGTTGCTTAGGTGTTGTGCCTGTTCTTGTGTGGCAACTAAACATTCCTCCACCATGCTCCTGCAGGAGAAGATGGTCCAAAACACCAAGGGAAGGCCCCAGACCATCAGCCGGGTCCTGCTTCTAGCCATTCTGATGCTCTAGAGCTGGCTGGAATCATGGCAGCCATTGCATCACATGGTTGGTGCTACAGGAGTTGGATCACAAGAGGGTGAGTAAGCTCCTGAGTTAGCACAGGGGTGCCAAAGTGGGCAGAGAAATGGTGCTCACAATATATGGATCCATCCGAATACCAGTTGATTCTGGAGGTTTCTGTTAAGAAGGGCTAAACCCTTTGGTCCTTCTGTTCACGTATGCAGGTCATCCACAAGGACAGAGAGCTATTGTCTCTGGGGGGCATTCGTCACTTCAGAGGATGAGGGAATCTCGGAGGGTGCTCCCTCACATCATTGCCCCATACCCTCCACCAGTGCAGACACTTTCATGTTGGTGGATATGTAGTTGCAAGTAGATTCGGGATCACAATCTGGTTCGAGCACCATATGCACGCCTGACCAGCTGTTAGAGGCTGTGACAGTCAAGGCCACTGAGTCAGAGGAATGTGGGAGGCCAGACTCATACTGAGCTGCAGTTTGCTTTCGTGCCTCTGGTGTTTTAAGGTAGTTGCGATGACAGAGGAGGGTCCTGTACCTTTGCAGGTACCTCTCAGCATGCTAAGTTCTTCGATCCTCAGGCAGCCAGGGGATGGCTGCCAAGGTCATCCCAAGCCAAGGGGCCACAAGGTCAGCTGCCTGACTATGCCACAGCTGACAGCAAACCCCATGTAGGAGTTCTCGTAAAAGAATTAAGAAAATATACTAGATGCACCTGGGCTTCACGGGTGAATACATAGTTAAGGTGTTACTGCTTGTGTCTGATTATGCATTCTCCACGTTTCCACCTATTGTTGAAGACTCTGTGGAAGTGCAATACTACTATGGCTCATCCCATGGACTGTTTGTAAGGGATGGCATTTTGGTCGTCTTTTGGACAACCCAAAAGCTGGCACTGGGGGAAGGACCTTGGACTTACATCCAAGGTGAATGGCAACAGTGGAGAGTGGAGGTGGACCTTTATTTGGCAGGGAGGATCTGAATCATGTCTGTATGAGTGCCTCCCTCGCACTTATATCTTGTCTATTTCCATTTGGCCCTTCATGTCTTTCCAGATGTTGCGTCATCAGCTTTCTCATCATCCCCCATCATCTGAGGATGCCTCAGGCTATACCAGATCTTCATTGGTCAATAACTCCCCCCTCTGCAATGGCAGGGCACAGCAGATCACCACAATCGAGGAGACCCTCACTGGGGTATATTGAAATGGCTGAATGGAATGATCCAGGCACCTGAATCTCATCTTCAGGAGACCTATGGTCTGCTTGATGGTGGCTTGGATTGCCGTTTGACTGGTGTTGTATTTCTCCTCTGCCTCCTTCCTAGGGTTTCTCACTGGGGTCAAGAGCCATCTCTTTAGTGGGTTTCCCAGGGTCAAGGATGTCACTGAGCGGCTGCAGGGCATTCTGAAAGGAGAGGGTGAACAACCAGAGGTCATGGTCCATATCGGTGCCAACAACATAGGTAAAAAGAGGGATGAAGTCCTGAAAGCAGAATATGTGGGAGCTAGGATATAAATTAAAAAGCAGGGCTTCGAAAGGTAGTAATCTCAGGATTACTCCCAGTGCCACATGCTAACAAGGTTAGGCAAAAACTCAATCTCGAAGAGGTGGTAGTGAAGTGAAAAGCTTGAGCACCTGGGAATATCTGAGTATGTAGGCACTGGGTTGCACTGGCTTCAAAGCCTTCCACAATTTGTGTTCCTTTACCCTCCTCTCTCTTTCCAACCCTCCGCTGACTCCTCCACAAGTCATGCTGCTCATTGCCCAAGCATGCCCTTGGCTTGCGGCCCTTCCCCATGGTCCATCTCTCTCTCTAACAGATTTTCCATTTTAGATACTGCTGGGGAGATGGTTTCTCAGGGGAATGCAGCAAGAGCCAAGTCTGTGGCACCACGAGTGGCTCAGGTACAGAGGGGGGTGGGGGCTGGGGGGGTGGGTTGGGGGGATGGGGTGGGGGGGTAGGAGGGGAAGAGACAAAAAAGCTGGAGAGCAATAGCAATGGGGGATTATATCCTAAGTGGAACAGTTTGATGTTTCTGTGATTGCAAACATGACACCAGGATGCTAGTTTGCCTCCCTGGTGCCAGGGTCAAGGATGTCACTGAGCAGCTGCAGGGCATTCTCATGGTGTTTGGTGCCTCAAGTAAGGGGACCAAAACTGTTCACAGTGCTCCAGGTGCGGTCTCACCAATGCCTTGTACAGTTGCAACAACACTTCCCTATTTTTATACTCTATTCCTTTAGCAATAAATGCCAAAATTCCATTTGCCTTCCTTATTACCTGCTGTACCTGCATACTAGGTTTCAGCAATTCATGCACGAGGACACCCAGATCCCTCTGCACTGAAGCATTCTGAAGCTTCTCACTATTTAAATAATAAGTTGCCTTCTTATTCTTCCGGCCAAAATGGATAACCTCACACTTATCCACGTTAAACTCCATCTGCCAAATTTTGGCCCATTCACCTAATCTGCCCATATCCATGTGTAAATTTCTTATTTCTTCCTTGCAACTTACTTTCCACCTATTTTGGTGTCATCTGCAATTTTAGTTATAGTACCTTCTATCTCTGTATCCAAGTCATTAATATAAATTGTAAATAGTTGGGGTCCTAGGACCGAACCCTATGGCACCCCACTAGTTACAGCTTGCCATCCAGAAAAAGACCCATTTATCCCGACTCTGCTTTCTGTTGGTTAGCCAATCCTCTATCCAAGCTAATATATTACCCTTAACTCCGCGTGATCTTATCTTGTGTATTAATCTTTTGTGTGGCACCTTATCAAAGGCCTTCTGGAAGTCCAGATATATTACATCTACAGGATCCTCATTATCCACTTTGCTTGTCACATCTTCAAAGAACTCTAGCAAATTAGTCAAACACAATTTACTCTTCATAAAACCATGCTGACTCTGATGGATTGCATTTTGACTTTCCAAATACCCCATTACTACTTCCTTAATAATGGATTCCAACAATTTCTCAATGACAAATGTTAAACTAACTGGTCTTTAGTTTCCTACTTTCTGCCTCCCCCTCTTTTTGAATAAGGGTGTTATATTAGCATTTTTCCAATCCACTGGAACCTTTCCAGAATCCAGGGAATTTTGGAACACTATAACCAATGCATGCACTATCTCCGCTGCCACTCCCTTTAAGACCCTGGGATGTAGGCCATCAGGTCCTGGGGACTTGTCACCCTTTAATCCCAATAGTTTGCTCGGTACTTTTTCTCTAGTGATGGTGATTGTTCTAAGTTCCTCCTTCTCTATATCCTCTGCACTATCTGTTACTATTGGGGTGGCACTAGTGTCCTCCACCGTGAAAACTGAGGCAAAATATTGATTAAGCGTCTCTGCCATTTCTGCGTTCCCCACTATTAGCTCCCCAGTCTCATCCTCCAAGGGACCAACATTCACTTTAGCTACTCTCTTTCTTTTTATATACTTGTAGAAGCTTTTGCTATCTAAAGGAGGTGGCCACGGAAATAGTGGATGCATTGGTTGTCATCTTCAAAAACTCTAGATTCTGGAACAGTCCTGGCAGATTGGTGGGTGGCAAATGTAACTGTACTATTTAAAAAATGAGGGAGAGAGAAACAGGGAATTATAGACCAGTTAGCCTAACATCAGTAGTAGGGAAAAGGCTAGAATCCATTATAAAGGATGTGATAACAAGACACTTAGAAAATATCAACGGGATTAGACAAGGTCCGCATGGATTTAAGAAAGGGAAATCATGTTTGACAAAGCTACTGGAGATTTTTGAGGATGTAACTAGAAAAATAGATAAGGGAAAACCAGTGGATGTAGTGTATTTGGACTTTCAGAAAGCTTTTGATAAAGTCTGTGTAATGGCCCAGCCGATGTAAATGCAGAGCTGCTTAAATCCCAAGGGGAAACTTGAAGCAGCTGCCACAACTGTTTTACAATTTGTATACATTTCGAGATGTATGCTTTGAATTCAATAGTAATAAGACCATCGAGTCTTATAGGTTTCTTACAAAATGAAATTAACCCTTTATTAATAGAAGAAATTATTTTAAGTACATACATAGATCACAGGTTACTACCATTATAACTTCTAAATCCCCTAATTAATCTAACTTCCAGTTACACTTTTGTTAAGGCAACAATAAGACACGTAGATTTTAAAAGACCCAGGCAAACAAATACGATACCCTGAACAATCCAATTCAAAGTGAGTTTTCTTAACTTCAGTTCTTTGTAAACAGCAGCTTGAGGCATAGATGCTGGAGGCTTTATACACTTGTTAGATCTTAAAATGCCTCCCCTCGCTCACAGCCTTCTCTCCTTTAACCCTATTTTCCCCTTTAAATGCAAATTCCCATTGTTTCACTATGTCTTTGTACTTTACCTTTCTAATATTAAAAATCTCTCATAGTACCAATTTTACTAGTAAGCTTTGGGAAAAATAAACATACTTGTTTCTTAATGTCCCCTGGCTAGGTGTAATATTTCCCTCCCTCTCTTTGCATTCAAGCTAGTCTGGTTTATTTAAAAATGCAATTGTTCCCTTTACCTCTTACATTCTGAAACATCCCCCATGTTTACATACACACACACACACACACAGGCCCCACTATTACTCTACTTTACAATAAATTCCAATAACATTATGAGAATTATTATATCTTCCTGACAGTCTCACATAAGAGGTTAGTGTACAAAATTAAAGCACATGGGATTGGGGGTAATATAATGGCATGGATTAAAAATTGGTTAACAGACAGAAAACAAAGAGTAGGAATAAATGAGTCTTTTTCGCAGTGGCAGGTGGTGACGAGTCGGTTACCACAGGATCAGCGCTTGGGCCCCAGCTATTCACAATATATATCAATGATTTGGATGAGGGAACCAAATGTAATATTTCTAAGTTTGCTCATGACACGAAACTAGATGGGAATGTGAGTGGTGATGAGGATGTTAAGAGGCATCAAGGTGATTTAGACAAGTTGTGTGAGTGGACAAATATGTGGCAGATATAGTATAACATGGATAAGTGTGAAGTTATCCACTTCGGTAGCAAAAACAGAGGGCAGAATTTACTGCCTGTTTGGTGGGTGGGCCCGACCTAATCTCCAGCGGGTGCAGAGCCGATCCCCGCCAGCAAAATGGGCCGCACCGCCATTTTCCGTGGATGGGCCAATTAAGGCCCGCCCAGCGTGATGTCCGGTGGGCAGCGCTATGCGCTCCCTGTGCGGGCAGGGGGGAATCCCTAAAAGCAACCCAATCTCCGGCGGGCGAGGAGCCGAGAGTGTGTTCTTTCACGCAGGCGCATGAAAGAGAGCATATCTCCCTGAGGCTAAGTGAAGCCTCAGTGAGATCACCTGGACTTTGAATAATATTAAAAATAGAAAAAAAAAATCCCTTACATGTCCCCCTCATGTGATAATGTCACATGAGTTGGGACATGTTCATAATTTACAGAATAACTTTCTTAAAATTTTTAAAACTGGATGAGGTTTCATGTTTTCTCTATTTGCCGCTGGGGCTCCTGGCCTGCCTGCCAAACTTAAGGTTGGATGGGCAGGTCCTTTAATTGTTTAAATGATCCTGTCAATGGCCTCCATTGGCCATTGACAGGTCGGCGGGCCTGCAGCTGATTTTGCTGCGCCCCCGCCCTACTGAAAATTTAAATGGGGCGCGGTGATGTCGGGCGTTCCGCCCGATGTCATCCCGCGGCAGCTTGTGCGTCGGCGAGCAGCAAAATTCTGCCCAGAATGGCAGGGTATTATTTAAATGGTGATAGGTTGGGAAATGTTGATGTACAAAGGGACCTGGGTGTCCTTGTATACTAATCAATGAAAGCAAGCATGCAGGTGCAGCAAGCAGTTAGGAAGGCAAATGGTATGTTGGCCTTCATTACAAAAGGATTTGAATACAGGAGCAAGGATGTCTTACTGCAGCTGTATAGGCCCTTGGCAAGACCACACCTGGAGTAGTGTGTGCAGTTTTGGTCTCCTTACCTATGAAAGGATATACTTGCCATATAGGGAGTGCAGGTTCACCAGACTGATTCCTGGGATGGCAAGATTGCCATATGAGGAGAGATGGGGTCGACTAGGCCTATATTCACTGGAGTTTAGAAGAATGAGAGGGGATCTCATTGAAAAGTATAAAATTCTGACAGGGCTGGACAGATTGGATGCAGGGATGATGTTTCCCCTGGCTGGGATGTCTAGAACAAGGGGTCACAGTCTTAGGATACGGGGTAGGCCATTTAGGACTGAAATGAGAAATTTCTTCACTAAGAGGGAGGTGAACCTGTGGCATTATCTACCACAGAAGTCTGTGGAGGCCAAGACACTGAATATATTTAAGAAGGAAATAGATAGATGTTTAGGCTCTAAAGGTGTTAAGGGGTATGGAGAGAGAGCAGGAGTATGGCATTGAGATAGAGGATCAGCCATGATCATATTGAATGGCAGAGCAAGCTTGAAAAGCCTAATGACCCCCTATTCCTGCTCCTATTTTCTGTTTCTTTCTACTTCTGTCTCATCCAGTCTGCAGCCCTCCATCAATGACAGGATGCTTCCAGTCTCTCTTGTATGTCTCATTATTTATGCTGTCCAACAACCCTCTTATCTGGACTGGTGACACCTGATAACAGGCTTGCCACCATCTTGCAGCATTACAACTACAGTCAAGTTGAAGGCTGGTTGCCAGGGTACTGTGCACCCACTTCGGGATCCGCTGGCGGTGGTCACAGAACAGTTGCATGTAGATGGAATCGAATGCATTCCTGTAAATGAAGTCACTGGCTGGCTTGTCAGAGCCTTGATGGCCACATGTGTGCATTCCATCACACCTTGCACTTGTGACATGGTCTGGGAATTTCCTGCTCCATTGAGGACAGTCTTGGAGATGTGGGGAGGGCATAAAACCATGTGGTTAGTGGCTGCACGGGCCTCCAACGTCATCACACCAGATGTGTATTTTTCTAATGGCAGACAACAAATGAAACGTGCACAGTGTGCGCTTTTGGAAAAACGGCAGTTGGAAAATTAACTAATGTACTTTAACATCCAATTGAACAGTATTTTATGGATTTGTTGGAACTTTACTGCAAGTACACCAGGCCATGGGGGCCTCAGAGCCCCAGCAGGGATATCAGAGTATTAATGGGAAGGCAGTTGAGGTCATTGTTGCATCTGGCAGCCATGGGGTCCAGCAGCAGGCTGTCACCAGGCATTTCCATCATCACAGACGGCTGGGGCAGCACACTCAGAGCGATTTGCATCAAGGATGGAGAGTTCAGGTATTTGAGGTTGAGCCTCCATCATGCCATCCAGCTACTGGGATGCAGATCCACTGAGAGGGTGATTCCTCCAGTGAGGAGGAGAATCTGAGAGGGAGGGAGGTGTGGGCACATGGATTGGGACAGCAGCAACCTAATGAACACCTGCAAGGGCAACCTCGGGAAGGGGAAGCAGCAGATCTGTGCAGGTGGGACCTCGAACAGGTGCCAGTGCAGAGAAGAGGGTATCCTGTAATAAAGATATACAGATAGAGGATGAGCTCCCTCTAGATATCAGAGCAACAGTGTCCTTGAAGACTGACCCTTTCCCAAGAGGCCATCATGGATCTTTGTGCCATGATGACTGATGAGCTAAGCTCCAGTCTCATTGATGGTCACCCCATGCCAGTGCCAATGAAGGTCAATGAAGGCCCTTAATTTGTATTCCTCAAGCTTATTCCAGGGGCCCACATTATTGCATCAAGGTAGTGATCAATGCCCTCTTCAGGAGGGCCAGCCAATAAATACAGTATTACGCTGATCTGTACAGTCAGACACAGATAAGACGTTGACATAAGATATATATTTTAAGATAACTTTTGAAAAAACAGTTTTCATGAAAATAATGTCATGCTAAGATATCACAAGGAAAGTTAGATTAGAGCAGTATCCTTACCCCTGTTCTTCACGTGGCATTATCCATTTACCCCATTTGTAAGTTTTTAAGGTTAGAAGTCACAGATTACCTAAGATAGGCAGTCAAGGACTCATAACTGTATATAAGGTAGCTTATTAAGTTTATTAAGGAGCAACAGTTTAAAACTGATGCATAATTTAAATAGATAGGGAAAGTATGGGCCGTAACCTCTGACTAGGGTTGGAAAGTGCTGGCCCTCTGGAATTAGAAGGAATGAATACCTACTTACCTGGTCTTGAAAATTATGTTGACATTTCAGTTCGCTGGAGCTGCTTGGGGCCTGCATTGAAAGACTCCTTGCAGGGCCCAGTGAAGTCTAGCTCCAGCGTATTCAAGAAGGCCGCACCCTCTTTTTTTACGGCACTACTGCCACAAAGCAGGTAAATTTAAAGGGACAGGGAAATTCACAGGCAAGGGGAAGGTAAGTGTCTGAGGTAAGGGGATAGAATTAAGGGGGGTGGTGGTGTCTGGGTACGGTCCGGGTGGGGGTGGTGGTGGCTAGGAGGTCCGGAAGGTGTTGTTGGGTGGAGGTGAGTCAGAGTTTGTGGGGGAGGGGGGGGGCGGTATGTTTGACGTCAGGGGTGGGGGGTTGGGGGTGTCAGAGGTTAGGGGGTGGGGAGTGTCGGCGGTCAGGAAGGTGGGGGAGTGGAAGGTGTTGGAGATCAGGGTGTCGGAGGGCGGGAGGTCGGGGTGGTTGATTGGGGGGAGGTCAGGGCACCAAAGGACATCAGAGGTCTGGGGCGGGGAGGAGGTCGGAGGGGAGCGGTAGGTCGGGGGGGTGTCAGAGGTCAGGGGGTTGGGGTTGGTCATTGGGGGGACATCAGGAGGGCTCAGTTGTGGAGGGGGGAGCCATGGGTGTAAGGGTGTCCTGTGGTATCAGTCTAGGTCTTTACAATAGTTCCTCAGAAGTTAGAAGAGGTTTTAATTCTTCTAACTTTTTCTGACTAACCATTGGTAGAACACTGTTGGAACCATCCGAAATTTGTGATTTAAGCCGCATTTTCGGATGGTTCCCAGCACAGCCCAATTGTCCAGAGGAAGTTAGCACTTCTGGGCAATTACCGTGCAAACCCTTACCTGGGAACCTCCAAAAGTACTTACATCAGAAGTCACTTAAGTCAAGTTGTGACTCATCACTTCTTAGGGTGACCTGTGTAACCTTCAGAAAGTTAGTTCATGTACGTCTCATGAGGTCAACTCTCACCCACCAACATACCCCCTCACCTACCCCCCCCCCCCCCACCCCCCGACACCACCCCCTGTCCACCACCACCCTTCAGGATTATCAATGTCTTCTTTCAGTTTGCTCGTCTGGACCTGGATAAATTTAATTTTGCTTCCAATTTCCACCGCTCCATCATTTTCACATGGTCCATCTCTGACACTTCCCTTCCCTTACTTGACCTCTCTGTCTCAATTTCTGGTGATAGACTGTCCACCAATATTCATTACAAGCCCACCGACTCCCACAGCTACCTCGACTACAGCTCCTCACACCCAGCTTCCTGTAAGGACTCCATCTCATTCTCTCAGTTCCTTCGCCTCCGTCGCATCTGTTCTGATGATGCCACTTTCAAAACCAGTTCCTCTGAAATGTCTTCCTTAACCGAGGTTTTCCACCCATGGTAGTTGACAGGGCCCTCAACCGTGTCCGGCCCATCTCCCGCGCATCCACCCTCACACCTTCCTCTCCCTCCCAGAACCAAGATAGGGTCCCCCTTGTCCTCACTTATCACCCCACCAGCCTCCACATTCAAAGGATCATCCTCCGCCATTTCCGCCAACTCCAGCATGATGCCACCACCAAACACATCTTCCCTTCACCCCCCTGGCAGCATTCTGCAGGGATCATTCCCTCCGGGACACCCTGGTCCACTCCTCCCTCACCCCCTACACCTCAACCCCCTCCCATGGCACCTTCCCATGCAACCATAGAAGGTGCAACACCTGCCCCTTTACTTCCCCTCTCCTCACCGTCCAAGGGCCCAAACACTCCTTTCAAGTGAAGCAGAATTTCACTTGCACTTCCCTCAATTTAGTCCACTGCATTCGCTGCTCCCAATGCGGTTTCATCTACATTGGAGAGACCAAACGCAGACTGGGTGACCGCTTTGCAGAACACCTTTGGTCTGTCTGCAAGCATGACCCAGACCTCCCTGTCCCTTGCCATTTTAACACTCCACCCTGCTCTCATGCCCACATGTCTGTCCTTGGCCTGCTGCATTGTTCCAGTGAAGCTCAACGCAAACTGGAGGAACAGCACCTCATCTTCCGACTAGGCACTTTACAGCCTTCTGGACTGAATATTGAGTTCAACAACTTTAGATCATGAACTCTCTCCTCCATCCCCACCCCATTTCCGACCCCCCCCCTTTTTTCCCCAATAATTTATATAGATTTTTCTTTTCCCACCTATTTCCATTATTTTTAAATGTATCCATTGTTTTATCTTATGAATCCATTGTTTTATCTCTACCTTTTAGCCTATTTCGATCCCTTCCCTTCACCCCACCCCACCCCCACTAGGGCTATCTGGACCTTGCTTGTCCTGCTTTCTATCCTTAATTAGCACATTCCTTAGATAATATCACCACCTTCAACACCTCTTTGTCCTTTCGTCTATGACATCTTTTGGCTATCTCCACCTATCACTGGCCCTCTATCCAGCTCTACCCCCTACTTAAACCAGCTTATATTTCACCTCTTTTCTATTTTTACTTAGTTCTGTTGAAGAGTCATACAGACTCAAACCGTTAATTGTGTTCCTCTCCACAGATGCTGCCAGACCTGCTGAGTTTTTCCAGGTATTTTTATTTTTGGATTTCCAGCATCTGCAGTTTTTTGCTTTTATCTTCTTTCAGTTTGTTTGTGCTAGAGACACGCCCTTGACAGAGATAACAGCCTTTGTTGCCTTGTGTTTGTCGGTCCGGGAAACCTGTATGGGAGCTTTCCTAATAAGGGAGAGACAGAGAGAGCTATTCCTATATATATTCAATAAAATTCTTCGGATTTTACAAAATTATTATATGGTGATTTGTTACATATTGGTGAAATACTTGGAACTGGACTGCCCTGGTTGAATTTTAGTCTGTAGAATTTATCTGTAAACTGTACATATGTTAATGTTGATCTCTTCACATATTTTTTCTCTTTTACTTTCAAACCAATGCTGAATCTTTTTTTCACTGTCTATGTCATAACAACTCATTAAATGATAGACTAGCAGTACATTGCCGGCCAGTTCTGTCAAGCCTGAAGTACTGATACCAATTCAAGAGGCTCTTGCCATAAAACCTGGGAGCATCTATGCTGAACAATTCTTTGTTCAATGAACAGGCATTTAATATTAAAACATTCTGGCATGTGTAGCAGCTCAATAATTTGAAATAATGGTTTAACTATTTTTAATATATGTTGCAGGGTCAGTAGGAAACATCTTGTTGAACTTAACTGGTAATGCTATTACTGCAGAAAATTCTTGTTGATTACTTATAGCATTTCTAGCCTGCCTATTTGACAGACTTGATGAGCAATTTGTGCTCAGAAGCAGCCGAGGTATCTTGCACTGATAAAAGATACCAGCAATTAGAGAAGTATTTATCTCATTCTGTATCTCCCAAATTAGAATATTTCAGACTTGAAAAGAATTGGCAGGCAATGTGCTGCTAGTCTGTCATTTGATGAGTTGTTATAGCATAGACAGTGAAAAATAATCTCAGTATAGATTCGGTACAGGCAAAGGAGGAAGGATGTGAGAAGAGATGAACATTAATATGTACAGCTTACCTATAAATGCTACAGACTAAAATTCAACTAGGGCTATTTGGTGCCAAGTATTCTATGAATGGGAATATGGATAATGCAAGGTGAAGATTCAACAAGGGCAAGCCATATTGCACTAATCCACCTTCTCTAGTAATTGGGATCAAAACCACCACCACCACCACCCCCTCCACCATCTTCCCAACATCGCATGATTTGTCATTTAATAAGCCCAGTACAGGGCTTATGAAGATACAAATTTTAAAACTATATTTTGTTATAAATACCTAGTTTGTGGTACGTACTAATATTTCAGATGTAACTTTCGATCTGCGAAGATTAAGGTTTAACTGCAGAAAATCGGATAAATGCAATTAAAGCAACTGGAAGACTATTACACTTAAAAGGTTGGGGTCATGTTGACTTAAGGAATTAACAGCTAGAATGGCAAGATCATAAAACAGCAGGTGGGCTTACTTAGCCGGAGAATTGGAGACGACGTGTCTACACTTTTTTTTTTTATGAACTGTCTCCTCTGATATTCTTTCGAGTTATCAACAGTCACAGATTGCAACTCTTTTGAGTACAATCACAGTTCTTGGTTTCCAGGAGTGGGACGTGAACCCACAACCCTCTGATTCAAAGGCGAGGGTGCTATGAACTGAGCCACAGCTGACACCTCCGTGTCTACACTGCTTACAAAGAAATGCAGCCCAGAGAGTTGTTGTGTTTTGAGAGTTAGAGTTACAATTAATTTAAAAACATTCAGTGAGCCTTGGAAGGCCATGTCATCGTGGAGATGGGTGGAGCTTAAGGAAGTTCTTGGGTTTCAATTTATCTGTGTGTTTGCTGGGGGAGTGAATGTTCTGCATCAGGGGAAAAGAAGTTGCTGTTAGCAGGCCCCAGGCTGCTGTTAGCTAGCTTTGTGTGTTTGGGGCTCAGCAGAAGTCCCAGGAACCTTTTGTAAGTTCTGTCCAGTAAGGGCTCATGAGAAGTCCTGGGGCACTGAGAAAGTGGTAAAAAGTCACTGGCTCCATGCTGGAAAGGGTTAGGGCTCAGAAGAAGCCTTGGGTGCCATTTATAGCTTGGCGTAGCTGGCGAGATTGGAGCTTAGTGAAATGCAGGGGCAGTGCCAACCCAGTGAAGCTAGTCAGCTATTAAAGAGCTGAAATTGTGACAGTAAGTAAAGGCAGTAAGTGGAGACTGAGAAATCCAGGGGAATGGAGTTACAAGAGACAAGATGTTTACTGATATCTGGGTGGGTTGCTGAGAAATCTGTGGGATCTTTCATGGTTGCATTTGCTATATATTGTACAGTGTGGTTTGTTCGACCACAGTTTGCCTGTTAATTCACATGTACCTCATATTAACCCTGAATGTTGGAGGATAAGCTGGATATTGTAAATTGTTTTATCTTTTTAACCTAGTATAGTAAAGTTTATTGTTGTTTGTTCAAAACCCATGGAATCTTGTGGCTTTATTCTCTTAGCAAGTGTCTTGAATTGCAAACTTCGTCTATTTTAAATAAAACATTAGCATTACCTAACTGGATCTTACCAAAAACCTGGGACCTGGTCCAGGATCAAAACAATTTTAAAATGTGAACACAAAAGCTGTTAAGATGGCTGCATCCATGTGACTTTTGGCACTTGATCTGTAGACAGTAGAGCCTATGTCCAATACCTCATTAGGTATGGACCTGAGTGAAAGGACCTCACAGCCACTTGTGATTTCACATATCTCATTGTTTAAGGGTGGACAAAAACCTACAATGGGGTTTGTCACAGGGACAAAGGTGACATCAAAACTCAATGGGTGTGAGAGGAATGTGAAATGGATCCCTTCGACCTTTTGTAATATTGTGATGGCCCCTAATCCAAACAAAGACTTTGGCCGTCTCAAACTCTCAATGTATGAAAAGCCATAGTACTGGATGTTCATTGGCTGAATACATCACCTTATTTGGAGAAGCACTTTGGTCTTGTCACAGGTCACATGGGTGAGACAGCCACGTTTACTGCCTTTTTTCTTTGAAACAACAAAAATCAGCTCCACAGAGAAAAAGACCAGCAGAAAGCCATCAAACCAGCTGCAGTCAACTAAGTAGCCCAGGTAATAATACCTTGAAAGTGGGAGAAGGGCTTTTCCCCAAACCTGTTCCAACTTCAAGTTCACCTGGGGACAAACCTTGTGAGAATTCAACTACAAGAAGCCTTGTAGATTACCGAGAATCTTCTGCTTTTCAATACCTTCACTCCAGCCAAAGCATTAACTCATCTAAGAAACTACAGCCCTATGAAAGAGATTGGAATAATCCCAAGTTGTAATTGTATTGTTTTTTTCCCCTCCGTATCTATTTGTGTGAATGACAGAGGCTCTCTGTTGTGGAAAAAATAGTGGAAATGCCCAAAAATCGGAAGTCCCGCCCCGAACATGGCACTTAACCATTTTTGCAGGGTTAGGAATGGGGGCAGGGCATGTTTTGCACATGCACGGTTTATGGAAGCAGCTGGTCATTTAAATCATCAGTTGCTGCTTCAGCCGCCACCACTGAAGTGGAATTTATGTAGGCCAGGAGTGTGAAACCTGACGTGTGCAGATTAGACCAGGTAGCAGCAAGTCTGGACTTGGTGAATTTGTTTGGATAGCCAGGGTACCCCTCTGGTGAGGTAAGGTTACCCCTTTGAATCTGGTCCCAGGACATCTTTGAAGGAGGTAAGGTGCTCTTTGGTGGAGGCCAGCTGCCCTTTGGTGAGGGACAGATGCCCTTTGGAAGCATTAAACATAGGCGTAAATGTGCATAAAAGATGCATAAACTCATTACTGTCAAGTTCATTTCAACTGCCAATTCATAGACAGTGGAGACTCCATTACTGCTGCCTACTGTCCCTAAAGGAGATCAGAGGAAGTTAAAACGTTGAAGTTGGGAAGAAAAAGTCCATGCAGTAACCGCTCCTCGTTGTTATAAGAAGCCTGTAAAAAAAAAAGATATTTTTCTCTGTTTATTTTACTCCTGAAGTCTACAGTTCCAAAAATCACTGTTTTGCAGGCAGTGCTTCAGTAAACCCAGGAAAAGAAAGAAGTGCTCAACAATGCCACAATTGCAGCCAGGCAATAGCCTATGACCAGCTGTAGCAGTGGCCACTAAAGGTACTGCAAAGGTACTGCCAAAAAACCTGGGTATGTGTCTTTTTTTCAGATAAGGTCCAAATAACCCTGCAAAAAACTAAAAGATGGCCACAAAATTTCCAACACAATTGGAAGACAACGGACTTCCTGTGTTTGCTTTGTTCCAGCAAGGTGTGGAGCTGTGTTTTCTGGACCTCAATGTTTCCAAACCAGATAAGCAAGCCATGAAAATTAAAATTAAAATTACTACAGGCAATGAAGGCCTCCAAAGACTGAACACATCAGGTCTCTCGGACAACCACCTTAAATATCCAGGTCAAGACTCAAAGATCAATTACGAGTGAAACTCAACTCCTGAACATACAGCCTGGAATTCTTGTCATTTAGGCACCAATCAACAGAAATCATTGACCAGTTCACAAGTAGATGCAGAGACAAGGGGTATGATTATGATTTCACAGCAGCTGAGCTACAATCATTGAGCTTGTGATAGCACCTACCTCTATAGAAGCAATCCAAAAATATCTCTTGGACCAACCCGAAGGTTACAATGTGGAAGCACTACCACAAAGCAGATGCAAGCATGAAGCCACACTAATGGATAGTCAGAGTCTTAAGGCTATGCATAATTTGTCCACCATTGGCCCAATAGCAAATGCAGGCACGCCTAATAAGCAATGCAGAAATTGCCCAGCTTTTAAAACTATGAAATGCATGTGGCACCAGAGGACATTGGAAATGTCAAAGCAGAAAGCAAAGGCCAAAAAAAATGGTTCGAACCCATAAGGAGCCACAACCAACAGCTAGACAGGTACAGCATTCTAAACAACCAAGAGCACTTGTCAACATCGTCAAGGCAAGATCCACAAAATATCTAGCTAAGCTACACAGTCAGATGATGGGGATAACCAAGCCATCGACTGACAAAGTGAGCAGACATTCAGCACAGTGATCGGCAAAGAATTTATTGGCACAGTGAAATGTATACACCTACAGAAGTGCTAAGTGATACTTCAACCAACCATTGCCAAACTATCCATGTACAATGGTTCAGAGATTCCATCACTGGGATCCATTACATTTGAGCCTTGCTACAAAATTCACTCTGGACACTCAGATATTTTATATTGTGGACACCACGGGCCCAGTGATTACAGACTTACTGGTGTGCAAGGACCATGGTATTGTTAAGACCATGACAAAGAACAGAAACCAGAAGGACCACCATGGGAAATTGTGTGCTTATACTGGGAAAGAATCTCTTAATTCAGCAATGCAAAATCATCAGCCAATAGGCTGAGTGACAGAATTTTAATTGAATATGTATACCCATTCCGAATGTGCACATTTCATCATACTGTGGAACTAATGTGGAATTGCTATTCGGCAGACAAGTGTGGACAATGCTCTCTAGTCACCACTCGTCCATACTTCCAGGAGTATGTGATGCACTAATCGCAAAATAGGGAAGATGAAAGATGCCCATGACCAGCATACAGGAAACAAGCTGAAGATCAGACAGAAAAACCCAAATGGTGGCACCTGGAATCCAGCAATAATCATCAGCATATGCCTAGAACCAAGACGGTATCAAGTATGAATAGCAAAGGGCATGACAGTGCGACAAAACAGATGCCAGATAAGAACAATACCACAATCAGAAACACTGAGCAGTACTTTTGCAAACAGAACATAATTTAAGATGCAACACGAACAAAGCACCCTTAACCAACATTCTGAAAACATACAACAGCCTCCACCAAAGATCACTGTAACTAAATCTGGATGGACGAGCGAACTACTGATACGTTTCAGAGACTTGTAAGTTTATGGCTCTAAGTTAAAGTATATCCAGACATAATTTCAGTTTCTTTTTCTGCCTTGTAAATAGTTTGATTCTTTAAAGATAAATCATTAGTTTCAAAAAAAGGGGGATGTTGTGAAATAAGATACATATGCTCTCTTAAAGGTATTTCTTAAACTGCTGCCACTAACTGCCACCTCAATAAGGTGTGATGTAATAGTCCCATGACTTGTAGTCAGTCTACAGCAGCAGATGGTAGAAGTCAAACATTTATACTTAGTCTCCAAGTTAACATTATCTGTATAAAGTCTTATCCTCAAATAAAAAACCTACATTATTGTTTTACCAATCCTTTTGTATGATTGGTATGTTTATGCCGAAGAGAAGGATGTAACACCAGTTAAAAGAATTGCATT
This sequence comes from Cetorhinus maximus, assembly GCF_964194155.1. NCBI lineage: Eukaryota > Metazoa > Chordata > Chondrichthyes > Lamniformes > Cetorhinidae > Cetorhinus > Cetorhinus maximus. The sequence continues at coordinate 51,762,978 of NC_135894.1, forward strand.
ACAAATTTTCAAGCTTTGTGACAAACCAACTAAAAGCAACATTGACTAAGCAACATTACCTAGTGAGTAATTAATAGTCTAAACTATGGAAAAGTTAACCCTTACTAATTCTTTAATGTGATTGATAACCCCACACCACACACATGCACATTACAACACACTTTCCATAGGATTGCAGTCTTTACAGGAAACAGTCCACAGCAACTCCCAGCTTCTAAAACATTCAGGCCTCCCTGTTTTGCTGAGTCATAATGTTGAGTGACCATTTTAAAAGATGCTTCCCTCAGTTTTCAGGGAATTTCCAAACCAATTACCAGCAGTCAGATCCACTCCAGCAATGTCCCCTAGCCTTGCCAGTGCAAATCTTCCAGATTTTTAGATTGCCACGGGATGCATCTCTTCAACCAGAGACCATCCTTCCTCCTGAATCGTGCCTGGCAACTGACAAGGAACTCGTAGCTGCCTTCTTTCTGCTGATCACACCAGCTGCAGTCCTTTGTCTCTCTCTCCCTCCGAGACCACCTTCTCTCTCTGTCAGAAATCTTGGAGACTGAAAGTTTATTCACAATCAGCCCAGCTGCTCTGGACTTTGTTTTCAGGTGTGAACTTTTACACTTTTTTCCCAGTAAGTCTCATCTCCCCCATATCCCAGGCCTCCCTGTCCCCATAGTAACCAAGCCACCCAGGCTTTGCTGTTGGGCAGAATTCGACACGCATCACATGGCTCTCTTTACTACCCTATTTTACCTTGAATTAAAAAGACAGACCCAAAACATAGTCACCTTATAAAATCCTCATATTCATAACAACATGCAAGTCTAACTTAATCGAGCAACTTATGCAAAGTTTGGGATGTGCCAATTTCAAGAATTTTAACAAGGTCCTGTGTACAAACTGGACATGGGTACCAGCATGAATGTAGGCTGACAAGATTGTGATTTTACTCTAGGTTGAAGTCAGGATAATTGCAGGCATCATCCTTCAGATGAAGTGCCAATCTAAGATCCTGTCTACTGGTTCAAGTGGTTTAGGTTGACAATGTGAAGAAGAGCAGAGAGTTCTTAAGGGGAACATTGAAGAGTGTGTGGGTTTAGATATAGATGAAGCTTCAAGTTGCTAAACACGACAGCTAGTCCACAAGCTGGTCGCAATGGGACAAATTCTAGGTTTAACTCGGGTGTTTGGCTGGTTGCGTGTAAATACCTCCAGAGAGGTGGGCTAGCAATTCAAACATGTTAATCACTCAATTGGAGTGATAATTTAACCTACAATAAAATATAATGGCGTATTTACAAATTTCTGGGGCTTCCTGACCAAGACAAGAACACAACAACAATTCATGGGGTCCATTAAAAGTCAGGCAAATATAGCAATAAATACTTCATGCTCACAGCTGATTTCTTAGCTCCCACTGGGAAAGAGATTGTTCAGCGGGACTTCATGGGTACTGAGAACCAGATTAGGATGGCTGATACCTGTGTTGCCTTAGATTGGATCTTGGATGAGGAGCGAGATGAGCATCAGCAGTAGAGACCTGCAAATAAGATAGAGGAGAGAGCATCAGCAGCAATAATTTGCTGTGGAGAGATCTTCAACTGGGCAGCATAGAACAAAGCAGCACAGAGGGAAGCAGAAGAGTGTGTAGTTTGCAGGAGTATACACGGAGTGTGTAGGCAGAGGCTCAGCTTTCATGACCTCTTAGTACAGCAGAGCTTCCAAAGGCTGGCGTTGTCATATCAGGTGATAACAAGAATCAGCAGCCTACTAAAATACATGCTCTCTGCTAGGCCTGATGGCCATGCATTACCAGTGGCTATGATAGTCACCACTGTCCTCAACTTTTTTTGCCTCCTGATTCATTCAGTGTGCTACTGCGGATCTATCCAGGATTTCCAAGTTGGCTGCACTTAAATGCATAAGCCAAGTCACTGACAATTGTTCTCCAGGGCCAAACAATTATGCCAACTTTGTCTATAATGACCCCAGTCAGATTGAGTGGAAGCTCAGATTTGCATTTCTGGCTGGCCTCCCAGAGATGCAGGGCATCATCAATTCCATACATGTGACAATCCACACACCCCATCAAGAAGTGTGAGGCATGTTAAGAGCACATGCCAAATCAGCGCAGAGAACCACTCATTCCTCATGAATTTCTACCCATCATTGGTCCAAAATCATATCTGACTTCTTTCATATCCATGGCACTGACTTAGTCATCATGCTCCAACATAATTTTTAGTTAATACCAGGTTCTTCTGTCTTGTTCAACATTCCAGGACCAAAATTAAATAAATTGCTAAGTCATCGCATTGCTGTTTAAGATATCTTGCTGTGTACAAAAATGGCTGCCTAATTTCTCAAATATTGCTTCAATGTAATTCATTGTATGTGATGTGCTTCAGGATATTCCATGAGATGTGTGGTGAATAAATATAATAAATGTCTCTCTTCCAATCTCTTTATAATAACTGAATGAAAGAATTATCATGAAGGAGGAACTTTTTACGCATCCATTTCTGATCCTCTGGATGCTCTTGTGGTGTGAAATAGTTCCTGCAGCTGTGCAAACTGAAATACAGGGAGGTAGCGAATTGGCAGCCCATTTCACATTGCAATGGAAGATAAAATCTAGTGGCTACCGCCCAATGAAAGATAGAATCCAGAGCCATGAAAATTGGCTATCGCCCATTTTGCGCAACTGCCCATGCCAAATCTCACCCCCAATATCTTGCTGCCAACAGTTACAATCATCCTGACATTATGGTAATGAAATTTCACTGACCATTGGTGCATATTTAATCATCAAGATAAACTATAATTCCCATTCCTCATTTAAATTTAATGAGAAAGCTAAAGCTGGACTAGGCTTACCTGTTTAGAAAGGAAAGTGATTGGAGACCCTGTATGTAAGGCGATCATTGTTTTGCCATGGGCAAGCCTTCCCTTTGCGCCACCAAGTTTGGATGCATCAAGGTGCAGAAAAAAGCAGTTCATTGTAATACAAAAGCAGAGTATAGCCTGAAAACACAGTAACAGCTAATGAGTTGGAGGCAGGACAGGATGGGATTTGCTGCAATCTACTTTACAACAAAATGTTCACTCAGCAGGCAGAATCTATTTAAAAGGACTTTATACAAATTACAGCAAACAGAACTTATCGCCAACAACTGCAGCAGTATCTCTTGATAAAAGCACAGTGATTTCTCCAGCAAATACAATAAGTAGGGGAAAGTTACATAAGACTTTACATTTATAAATGTAAAACTAATTTCAGTCACCTAGAACAGTGCGGTCTTCAGGGGGAGATTGACGTGAAAATTACCCAATCATCTCAATTGTGCTTGGGAATTATTGTATCATTATATACAACCTACAAAGAGAGCGCCTCATTGTGTGGTCTACAGTCACAACCATGCACTTCACTATCAGGAATCCAGACAGAACAAAAAACAACTTGGGTAGAATCTTCGGCTCGGCTAGCGGGGGTGAGGCCCGCTCGCCGAGGCGTAAAATAACACGCGGTGATGTCAGGCGTGCGTCCCGATGTCTCCGCATGTCATTTAGATTTTCAGTTTGGCGGGCGCACAGCCGAGCTGGCTGTACATCCGCCGAAATGTCAAAGGCCTATTAAGGCCATTTAAAAAGCCAATAAAGCAATTAGCTGAGCTGCCCGTCCAACCTTAAGGTTGGCGGGCAGACGAAGAGCCCAGGTGGCCTTCGCATTTTTCATGGAACCTCATCCATAGGCGGGACGAGATTTCATGAGCTTTTTTGAAGTGCTTGAAAAATTTTTAATAAAATTAATGGATATGTCCCCTCATGTGACAGTTTCACATGAGGGGACACATCCTTAAATTCTTTTTTTACCCTTGTTCAATGTTTTATAAGTGAAAGTAATCTCCCTGAGGCACAGAGGTGCCTCAGGCAGATTTCTGCACTCTTTCACGTGCATGTGCGAAAGAGCACACTCCCTGACTCAGACAACCACCTCCCACCCTCCCGCACTGGGAGCACTCAACGCTTCCGGGCGTGCGTCACGCTGGGTGGGCCTTAATTGGTTTGCCTTCGTAAAATGGTGTCGCCCAGCCGATCGGGGACGCCAATCAGTTGCACATCCGCCCGCGCCCCCGCACAACGCCCCCGAGGGGGAGAAAATTCTCCCCCTTGTATTTATTTAGTGGATTGTCACATCTCTCAGAAATTGCTACTACATTTTGAGAAAAAAGTGTTGACATAATTTTAAAAGTAGGGTTGTTTTTGAAACATCACAAGCAGGTACGTTGTTACTAATTTCATTCTAGCATGTTGCAGATTCTTATTGTTGTAATGTACCTTTAAAGGATAGTACCATGCCATCACTAGAAGGGAAGTGTGTCATGTGATCCAGTCTCAGTTTCACTTTTGCCTGTGAGCATAACACAGCACAAAGCTCTATTACTGGTGGCTTTAAGTTTTCTATCCATGCACATATGTTCCCATGTGCCAAGTGTAAATAAATGAACCCACAACTTGTTTACACAATCCCTTATGAATGACTGAAGCCTTTATATCATTATAAAAACAACACGATGGTCAGTGGTGGTCATACAGCCCATCAGCTGGGACAGCGCATTGCGAGGACCAGCACCAGGTTAGCTCAGAAAGGAAAAGGTGAGTGACCAGGGCATGAGCCAGATCGAAAATGATCAAAGGAGAGTCAAGTAAAGGAAAACAAAAAAAAACCATAAAATCGGGCCAGGGAGGGTTACGAATATGCAGAACACCTTCGGTCTGTCCACAAGCATGATCCAGACCTCCCTGTCGCTTGCCATTTCAACACTCCACCCTGCTCTCATGCCCACATGTCCGTCCTTGGCCTGCTGCAATGTTCCAGTGAAGCTCAACGTAAACTGGAGGAACAGCACCTCATCCTCCGACTAGGCACTTTACAGCCTTCCGGACTGAATATTGAGTTCAATAATTTTAGATCATGAACCCTCTCCTCCATTCCCACCCCCTTTCCGATCCCCCCTTTTTTCCCAATAATTTATATAGATTTTTCTTTTCCCACCTATTTCCATTATTTTTAAATGTATTTGCATCCATTGTTTTATCTCTACCTTTTAGCCTATTTCGATCCCTTCCCTTCACCCCACCCCACCCCACCCCCACTAGGGCTATCTGTACCTTGCTTGTCCTGCTTTCTATCCTTAATTAGCACATTCCTTAGATAATATCACCACCTTCAACACCTCTTTGTCCTTTTGTCTATGACATCTTTTGGCTATCTCCATCTATCACTGGCCCTCTATCCAGCTCTACCTGTCCACCCGCCCCCCTTAAACCAGCTTATATTTCACCTCTTTTCTATTTTTACTTAGTTCTGTTGAGTCATACGGACTCGAAACATTAACTGTGTTCCTCTCCGCAGATGCTGCCAGACCTGCTGAGTTTCTCCAGGTATTTTTATTTTTGTTTAGGGTTACGACAATAATGGGTGGCTTTGAGAATTGCTGAAAAATAAATTGAATAAAACAAGGAGGAAGATCAAAGGGATATTGTCGGAATGTCCATAAAATTCCTCATTTTGAACTGGGATGCAGCTGACCTCCTATCTGAATTCAAAATATTTAAACAACGTACAGAGTCATGGTTTCTTGATTCAGGTATATCGGAACCAGACAAGCAAGCCATAAAAAAAAATCGCCTAGCAATTGGGAATGAAGGTCTATACAGGCTGAATATGTCAGGATTAACAGCAGAAAAGCTAAAGGATCCACAAAAGATATGGACTACATTGGAAGACCAGTTCAGTGTCAGGTTAAACTTCTATATTCATCGACTAGAGCTCATATCATTTTGACAACAGCCTACAGGATCCATGGACCACTTCATCTGCAGATACAGAGAAAAGAGTATGTACTATGATTTTTTTCAAACACAGAGCTAGCAAACAGAAACGTTGAGTTGGTGATCACATCCATTCCCATGGGAGCATTCCTAAGTACCACCCCAATTGTTGATGCACTTACAAGAACACCCAAACTTAGCAAGACATGTGGAAGGTGCAGCCTTCTGCGTGCACCAAGGAAATACCCAGCTTTCCAGAAATTCTGACACGGGGCAACTGCCAACATCCTACCTCTGTGGATTCTAAAAGACATGTATCCACAGACATGGAAGGCCATGGCAAAACTTACTACTGCACAACTTTTAGTGGGCAAAAGTTCAGTAATTCCATGTGCAGGATCCATAGCCCTGGAGTACAATCAATCCTCCTGGGTGTCAGAGATTTTCTACATTGTAGAGACTAAAGGCCTAGCGATCATAGGTCTACCGACCTGACGTGACCTTGCACTAGTGACAATCCACGGAATCAGTCGGATCTCACACGGCAGATCAACCTCAAAGTACTCCTATCACTTCAGTTCATAACCTAACATTGAAATATCCAGAATGTTTCGACAAAATTGGCAGTTTCAAGGCAGCTGCAATGTTACATTTGCAGGAGAATGCAAGTCTGTCAACTGATCTGGTGCATTTTGCGCAATGCAAATGACAGCAGCTGCAAGAAGAAATGGCAAAAGATTCCTCATTACAGAAACTGTGGAAAAGCATCCTTGAAGGATAGCCTGATTCAATTCAGCATGTCCATGGACACTTGAGACCATTTTGGGTTTATTGGGACAAGCTAGGCATCTCCCGGGGAATCATTTTTAAAGGCACACATGTCATCATACCGGAATCTTTGCGACCTGATGTTCTTCAACAACTTCCTCACTCACACATGGGTATAGATTGGATGAGAAGACTCGCAAGAGAGACAGTCTATTGGCTTGGTTGAACAATGACATTGATGTCATCATCAAGAAGTGTGAGGCATGTTAAGAGTACATGCCAAATCAGCACAGAGAACCATTCATTCCTCTTGAATTTCTACCCATCATTGGTCCAAAATCATATCTGACTTCTTTTATGTCCATTGCACTGACTTAGTCATTATTGACTACTTTAACAAATACCCATCATTTGACAATTGCACAATACGTCAAGTACAACTGTCGCGCACAATCTAAGTGTTATTTTCAGATTATTTGGTGTGCCGAGAGAGATCATTACAGATAACGGTCCGCAATTTATTGGGCAGCCATTTCAGATGTGTGTGATAATTGGACTATCGATCACACTACCATTTCTCCTCATTACCCTAGATCTAACGGCCTAGCTGAATTATTTACACGGTGAAATCTCTAATAAGTGTAGACAATCCAAGCAAGATCTACACATTACAATGTCACACCTGAGGGTGACAGCTTTAAGTGTAACTATTCCATCACCACAGAGCTCATGTTTGGCAAACCAGTACGTACCAATTTACCTACTCTTACCCATTTTACTCTCTTAGAAACTAGGCAACAACTTATAAAACTGCAAGAGAAGATGACCAATGTGCAAGGCAAAAATGTAGGTACAAAAGTGACATGTTTACAGTTGGGACAGTGAGTTCGCATCCAGGATCCCACAGAAGGTACGTGACAACCAGCTGAGGTGACAAGGATTTTTTCAGAACCAAGATCCTGTGAAGTCATTACACATGAAGGCGCAATGATGAGGTATAACCAAGGACAATCAGATTCATTCCAGTTCCTCAGCCACCATGCAATCGTATTGCATCATAGACTAGATCCCAAATGTAACAAGGAGCAACATCCAAGAACGACAACCCCACAGATCGTTGTGAGCCATTAAAGAAACCTCCAGACAAGGTTACCATTACAAGATCTTGGCATACCAGCAGATTACCTCTACACTTTAAAGACTCATATATTTATCTGTTCTATTCATTTACATAATGGTAACTAAACATGAACATGTATTGTGAATAGTTATACTTCTTTGGAAGGGGGGAAAGTATCTTTAAAAAGAAAGGTCGATGTTGTAATATGCCTTTAAGGGATATCAGCATGGCAGCACGAGAAGGGAAGTGTGTCATGTGATCTAGTCTCAGTTTCACTTTGGCCTGTGAGCAGAACATAGCACACAGCTCTGCTGCAGATGTATTCAAGTTTTAGATCCATGTATATATGTTCTCATGTGCCTAGTCTAAATAAATGAACCCACAACATGTTTATACAATCCCTTATGAGTGATTGGTGCCTTTATATAATTATAAAAGCATAACACTTATTGTCAACCATATTTGTAAAAATTTACTCAGACCTCTTTACACGTGTCCACATCTATGGCATTGGAGAAATTACTGCTCATCTATTTATTAATATAACTCAATGCACAACAGATCTCAAAATATTCTCTGAACATACTGACATACAACCTAGGTAGCACCCAGTAGCACTCTAACTTCTGAGTTAGAAGGTCCTGCTCCAGGTTTGAGTCCAAAAATCTAGGTGCATACTCCGGTGCAGTACTATAGGGGTATTGCACTGTCGGAGGTGCTGTCTTTCAAAAAATGATGTTAAACCGAGACGCCCACTTGCCATTTCAGGTGTATTTAAAAGATCCCATGGCACTATTTTGAAGTGATTTCCAGTGTCCTGGCCAATATTTATCCTTCAACTAATATATAAAAAAAGAGATTATCTGATCATTATTACATTACTGTTTGCGGGAGCTTGTTGTGTGCAAATTAGCTGTAATGCTTCTTATATTACAACTGTGACCATGCTTAAAAAGTACCTAAAATAAAGGCAAAACACTGCAGATGCTGGGAATTTGAAATAAAACAGAAATTGCTGGAAATATTCAGCAGGTTTCGCAGCATCTGTGGGCAGAGAAACAGAGTTAACACGTCAAGTCATATATGGTCCTTCTTATGAACAAAAGTCATATTTGACTTGAAACATTAACTCGGTTTCTCTCTCCACAGATGCTGCCAGAATTGCTGAGTATTTCCAGCACTTTGTTTTTCTTAAAAGGTACTTCATTGGCTGCAAAACATTTTGGGAACTCCTGTGGTTGTGATAGACATTATATAAGTGCGAGTCCATCTTTTTTTCAAGGTCTGTAATCACCATATTCCAAGGCCTGAGTTCTAGCCCATGGACTTAAATGTAAGAAAGTCGATGCAAAAGATAGTTTTTTACTAGATAGAAGCATGAGAATGAGAGCGATATTTAAGATACAGACCAAATTGTAGTGTTCTCTGTCATAAGTTACCAAAGAAACTGTTTAAAATTCTCATTTCCAAGGAGATTCCAAGAAATCCTGAGCAGCTTTATTAAGTCTACTAGGACCTCTCCTGAAGAAAATAAAAGGACAGTCATTCATTATTCTCTGTAGTGACTCTCTTTTGTCTTGAATCTATCTGCTCTCAAATACTATTGTGTGCAATGGCTGAGTTGCCTTTGAGGACAGATATTTAGCCTGAGGTAGAAATTAACCTTCACTCTACCAGAGCCAATAGAAATCTGAAAATCTCCCACAATACACAATAGGAATCCATAATTAACAGGGTAAAGGTTAATTTGAACATTATGAAAACCTTGGCATTTTGTAGCAATAGGTGTTTTTATAATCTTGACATTTACTTTCTATGAAGGCTGACATTGTATTATCACTTTCATTTCACTGCGAAGTGATTTAGATTGCAGATTAATGTGAAAGTGCCAATATAACTCAGGAGTCAGTCAATCTAACTAAACTATGAAGTGTCAAGCCATCTCAAGGAGGCTGTCTTAGAAATTCAGACTTTGCCCGAGATGTAATAAAACTCCAGCCTGGTGCAAATCTACATCATAAAAGTACTAAGACAGTTCATTGTACCTCCTGCTAAGCGAATAATTTTGCTTTAGATTCAATTTAATATTTTGAAGGCGACATCGCTTCGGATTACTCTCTGATAGCAATATAAACAAGTGAAGAGGGCAATCAGTAGAGGTCATAACTCTGCCATGCTGTGTTAACTCAGTATTACTATAATTACTTAGCTCTTCCTTGAGGTTTTTCTCTGCCTGGTTGATGTTTTATAACTACAAAGCTGAAAAAAAGAAATATTTCATTAAGAGCTTTCACCTCACTAGATGTGGATTGGCCTGAACCCTTCTCAACAACCTGTTCTGAAAACTGCTCACATTTTGACAGTTGTGACAAATTCCACCACAGCAACTGAGACAATCCACAACATTCCAAAACAACCCATAACATTCCAAAAAAAGTCAATTTGCCCTATTTCCCAATGTTAACAGACCCTTTAAAAAATTCCAGGCTCTGGATCCAGATCCCCTCCTTCGCCAAAAGCTAATCAGTTCCTCCTTTGGCCATACCCTACATGTGTACTAGGTTTTGTTGAAATCAATCTATTAGTTTTTTGAGATATATTGTCTACAGACAAACTAATGGGCAAAAACATTACCACTGTTCGCTTTCAGCGCGGAGGTATATTACATAGGATATAAGGCACAGAAACAGGTCATTTGGCCCAACCAGTTCATGACAGTGTGTTATGCTTCCCTTGAGCCTCCTGTCCCCATTCCTCATCTAAATCTACTGTCGTAACCAGTTATCCTCTTCTCCCTCAAATGTTTGTCTAGCTCCCCCTTAAATACATCCATACTATTAGCTTCAACCATTCCTGGTGCTAGCAAGTTCCACATTCTTACTACTCTTTGGGTAAATAACTTTCCTCTGAATTCCCTATTGGATTTATTGGCGATTATCTTCTATTAATGGCCTCTAGTTAAGCTCTTCCCCACAAGAAGAAACATTCTCTCTGGGCAGATATTCTGTTTTTCACTTTGGAGACCAGAGCAGCATTCAGCCCGCTCCTTGGCGGTTGGGACAAGCTTCTGCAATTATGCACCTCCCAGCTCATTTCTTATTCATGCGTGTGCAACGTGGCAAATCTTGATGTGAAGTGGGCAGGAATTTGATGCCACCCCTCCCTACCGCACTGGTTCAAATGTCTAGCCACCATCTTTAAAGGGCACCTGGACAGGTATTCGCTGTCTGCGAACTAAGAATGGCTCTCTTCATCGCCGAGCAGCACCTTTGGAGGTTCACCACTACCATGCAGCACCCCCCCCCAACCCCACTGCAGACAGATGTCTGACACGAGACAGTGTGTGGATGTTTTAGTGACTTCTCTCTGCAGGGTCTCCTCAGGCCACCTGGGAAAGGAGGGATGTCCTCTTTCTGAGGAAAGGCAGCAGAAGGCCATCCAGCCAGACCAAGGTATCCAAGGTGGAAGTAGTAGCGCAGGCATGGAGCTGAAGGAGAACTAGGCTAGAGTTCTGCAAGAGGATGAATGATCTGCTGCACACTGCCAGGGTAAGTGCCACTGCCCACTCAATGCAAAGTCACACTCATAGTGGTATGAAGCATTGTAAGTTTGTGGCTGCAGAAGGCTGTCGCACAGGAGGTTGAGTGGCAGACATCTCCATGGACAGAAATTTGTGCTGAGCGGGCAGGCACGCGCCCAACGCACTTGAGCGTAAAATGACACATGATATTTTGGTCAGCGGGCGCATGCGGGAGTCAGCAGATCGCCCGCCGGCAATTAACAGGCCTATTAAGGCCATTAAAGTTATAATTGAATGAAATTTTTCACTGCCCACCCAAGCTTACAGTTGGCGGGCAGGCGAAAAGGCCAAGTGGCCTTTGGATTTTTTAGGAAACTCATCCATGGGCAGGATGAGGTTTCTAAGAAAATTATAAATTGAATAAAAAATTTTAAATTTAATTTATAACATGATCCTGCTCATGTGACAGAGTCACAAGAGGGGGCATGTTTTTAACATTGCTAAGTTTTTTATTTCTGATTTTTTAGCGCAGAGCTGCCTCAGGGAGCTTTCATTGCATGCACATGCACACATGCACGAACTTCCACACTCGCCCTCCTCCTGCCCCCGCCTCGGCAGCGCCGTTAATTGGCCAGCCAGCATGATATTGATTTTGGGGCCGAATTGCGGTAGTGGGCGGTGTTGCGACTGTTCCAGGCCCACCCACCGCGCCTGCCCCACAAGGTAAAAATCCTGGCTCATTAGATGTATCATGTGGGCTGAATGTGTGAGAGTTAATTAATGCTCCGAATATTGCACGGCATTGTTAGTGGGACTCACACCTGTGCCAGGGTTTAAAATAAAAACAGAAAATGCTAGAAAAAGCTCAGCAGGTTGGGCACCATCTGTGGAGAGAAATGGAATTAACGTTTCAGGTCTGTGACCTTTCTTCAGAACTAGGAACAGCTAAAGATGGAACAGGTTTTGAGCAAAGGGTGGGACAAGGACAAGAGCAAAACAGGTGGCTAACTTTTGGACAAGACAGAGATATCTCAATTACACAGATGATATAATGCTTGCCATTTATCCAAGTAATTTAACTCTTTGCCAAAACAAGAACAGCATGTATTCAACAGCTTTAACTGTTCAAATGCCCCAGAGTAGATTCTTCTCATCAGTAAGGCAGACACAGAAATTAGCAACTGTAGGGGCCACTGGAGAATATATAGCCATGAACGCTGTGAAACTGCTTGAGTACCCATGCCCATGTCTTGCAATGCTCCTCTCCGTCTGCAGGAGAAGAATGTGCACAATGAGCATGAATGTGCACAAACAGGGTTACGGATGCCTGATATCAGGATATTAGCCCCATTAAAGGAAGAGGCCATGGAGCTGGCAGGAGAGGACGGTGACTGAGCCTGTGCCAAACCGTCTAGTCAGAATGCCTCTGATCTGCTCCTCCCAGCTGGACACGAAGCAGCAACGCCTTATACATAAGGTAAAAGCAAAATACTGCAGATGCTGGAAATCTGAAACAAAAACAAAAATAGCTGGAAAAACTCAGCATCCTGACAGCATCTGCAGAGAGGAATACAGTTCACGTTTCGAGTCCATATGACTCTTCATCAGAACTCAGGAAAAATAGAAAAGAGGTGAAACATAAGTTGGTTGAGGGGGGATGGGACAGGTAGCGCTGAATAGAGGGTCAGTGATAGGTGGAGACAAAGAAGAGATTGCCAAAGATGTCATAGACAAAAGGTCAAAGAGGTGTTGATGGTGGTGATATTAGCTAAGGAATGTGCAAATGGTGACTTTAAGGGTAGAAAGCAGGATGGGCAAGTGACAGATAGCCCGCGTGGGGGTGGGGTGGGGGGAAGGGATCGAAATGGGCTAAAAGGTGGAGATAAAACAATGGATGGAAATAAATTTAAAAATAATAGAAATAGGTGGGAAAATAAAAATATATATAAAAAAAATATTTAAAAATTATAAATTATTGGAAAAAGTGGGATGGGAAAAGGGGTGGGGATGGAGGAGAGAGTTCATGATCTGGAGTTGTTGAACTCAATGTTAAGTCCGGAAGGCTGCAAAGTGCCTAGTCGGAAGATGAGGTGCTGTTCCTCCAGTTTGCGTTGAGCTTCGCTGGAACATTGCAGCAGGCCAAGGATGGACATGTGGGCATGAGAGCAGGGTGGTGTGTTGAAATGGCAAGCGACAGGGAGGTCTGGGTCATGCTTGTGGACAGACCGAAGATGTTCCGTAAAGCGGTCACCCAGTCTGCGTTTGGTCTCTCCAATGTAGAGGAAACCACATTGGGAGCAGTGAATGCAGTAGGCTAAATTGAGGGAAGTGCAAGTGAAATGCTGCTTCACTTGAAAGGAGTGTTTGGGCCCTTGGACGGTGAGGAGAGGGGAAGTAAGGGGGCAGGTATTGTATCTTCTGTGATTGCATGGGAAGGTGCTGTGGGAGGGGTTTGAGGTGTATGGGGTGATGGAGGAGTGGACCAGGATGTCCCGGAGAGAACAGTCCCTATGGAATGCCGATGAGGGGATGAAGGAAAGATGTGTTTGGTGGTGGCATCATGCTGGAGTTGGCGGAAATGGTGGAGGATGATCCTTTGAATGCAAAGGCTGATGGGGTGATAAGTGAGGACAAAAGGGACCCTATCATGGTTCTGGGAGGGAGAAGAAGGTGTGAGGGGGGATTCACGGGAGATGGGCCGGACACGGTTGAGGGCCCTGTCAACCACCGTGGGTGGAAAACCTCAGTTAAGGAAGAAGGAAAACAGAGGAACTGTTTTGGAAAGTAGCATCATTGGAACAGATACGACGGAGGCGAAGGAACTGAGAGAATGGGATGGAGCCCTTATAGGAAGCTGGGTGTAATGGCTGTATTCGAGGTAGCTGTGGGAGTCGGTAGGTTTGTAATGAATATTGGTGGACAGTCTATCACCAGAAATTGAGACAGAGAGGTCAAGGAAGGGAAGGGAAGTGTTAGTGATGGACCATGTGAAAATGATGGAGGGGTGGAAATTGGAAGCAAAATTAATATATTTTTCCAGGTCCAGACAAGAGCATGAAACGGCACCGAAGCAGTCATCACTGTATCGGAGAAAAAGTTGTGGGGGGGTTCTGAGTAGGACTTGAACAAGGAATGTTCCACATACCCCATAACGAATCAGGCATAACTGGGGCCCATGCGGGTACCCATAGCCACACCTTTTATTTGGAGGAAGTGAGACGAGTTTAAGGGGAAATTGTTCGGTGAGAGAACAAGTTCAGCCAGACGGAGGAGACTGGTGGTGGATGGGGATTGTTTGGGCCTCTGTTCGTGGAAGAAGCAGAGAGCCCTCAGACCAACGCCTTATACAACTTGTGTAAGGTTCACAGATTGCAACACTGTTAATTATTTATGCTCTTCAATGCAGCTTCCAGAGTCCACTTCCAGTCCAGGCATAAGAGGAGAAGACACCCATCCCTCAGCCTCACCTATACCTCTAGCTTCAGCTCCACTTCTGAGGACCAACTAGCAATCCATTCTGCCACTAGTCCCCTGACTTCATATTCTCTATACTTATTCATTAGGCTATTATGGGGAAGCTTATCATAGGCCCTCTGAAAATCCAGATAAATTATATCTACTGCATCACCATTCTCTACTCTCTCTGTTACCTCCTCAAAAAACCCAATAAGTTTGGTCAAGCAAGATTTTCCCTTTTGAAATCATGTGAACTGTTCATTATATTTCTCATTTCTAGATGTTCTTCCATTCTCTCTTTTAGTAGGGATTCCATTAATTGTCCTACCACAATATTAAGCTGATTGGCCTATAATTCCCTAGACATGTTCATCCCCCCACACCCTCCCACTTCTTAAATATAGGAATTATATTAACAATCCTCTGCACTAAGTATTTTCCGCACAAATTATTTAATATGTGTAGTAATGTGCCTGCTATCACTTGCCTAGATTCTTTCATAATACGTGGATGCGTATCCATCATGCTGATGATGTCTTTATGCTATTTGAGTTTGTTCAACATATCCCTTTTTCTAAATTTTAAGTGCATTTATCTCATTACTCATCTCATCTTCAATGTCATGTCTACCTGGTCTGTCCCCCGGTAAATACTGAAGCAAGATAATTATATAATAATTCTGCCATTTCTCGTTCGTTGTGTTATCGACAGAGAGAAATTGGGGATAATCTTCCCCCTTTTCCAACCTCTCGGCTGACCACAACAAGTTGAATTTTTGAGAAGGAATGATTTTCCCCTTTTTAATGATGCTCATTAAAGAATAGACACAAAACAGGCTTTCTTGTAATTTTAAATTAAAAGAAAGGATAAACATTAATTTTTCACAATGCCCAAAATGTAAACACAAGAAACACTCACCACCCAAACACACACACACACACACACTCCTTAGAAATCATTTTTTCTTGTAACAAGCACTTAGATTTATAACAGAATATAAAAAACAGGGCATCTATCTACACAGTCCTTAAGATGGTGATTGAAATGTTGCAGACCTGAAAGATTCTCTCTCAGTTCACTGGAGACAATAGAGGTTGGAAGTTTCTGGCTGTTTCAGAGTGAAATTGTGGCTGAGCTCCTGTAGTGCAGAAATATAATCCTGTAGGTAAAATGAACAAGCCCCCCTTCTCTGTTTAAGTTGAATTTTCAGGCAGAGGCCTGATCTACAGGGCTTTCTTTGTACATTAGTAAGGTATTGGTCAACTCCAGCTAGTTTCAGTAATGTGACAATATCAAGCTATTCCACTGTCCATATAATGGGTTGATGTAATTGACACACAATGGGAAATGAATGATATCCCAGTTATGATTAGCCTCTGAAATGCCTTTCATTTGAAATTCCATTTTCATGGGGTTAGCCAGTCCATTTTTGTGGAGATACAGTGTCCATATCCCATGCTGCTTTTTATAGGAAAGTCTCCTTCTCCCAATAAGCTTTAAGGGCATATGACATGACCAAAACAGTTAGCTGCAGTATTATCTTGTCTATCCCTTAATGGTACTATTCCAATCACAGCCTTCCTTTTTTTATTGATGTGACTATGAAATATTTTACTTTTTTATGTTCCCTGATAATTTCATTTCAGAGTTCCTTTTAGCATTCCCATTTTAAAAAAAATTCTCTCCTAATCTCTTCATATTTTCTCTTAACATGCACTCCTCTGTTGTCTATGTACATATTATGTTTGCCTCTTTCCTAACACTCAATTGTTCCCTTATGTCTTTATTGATCCATGGCGTTCTACTGGTGATTAGTTTATTCTTTCCTTTTCGTGGAATATATTTTCCTTACACACTTTTGAACACCATTTTAAATGTTTTGCATTTTGTTTTGCGTTGTTGTTCTAATTGCCCATTTTCTTTTCCCAAATTCTATTCTCAGTTTTTCTTCAATCGACTAATTTGGTTTTCGCTATGCTTGCCTCCTTCTCTATCATCACCTTAAAGCATATTATACAATGGTCACTATTGCCTAGATTCCCCCCCACATTTACTTCTCTTATCTGCTCTGGTTCATTAATCGATTCAATGGTGAATCTTCCCTTCTTGTGCTTTTTACACATTGCATTTGAAAGGAGACCTGTACAAATTGCAGGAACTCAATTGCATAGTCCCTTTTGCCTACCTCTTCTGTTCATTTGATGTCAGGGTAGTTGAAATCACCCATGATTATTATTCTATGTATTTTATTCAGTTCCCCGATTTGTTTGTATATTTCATCCTCCACCTCCCTCCCCTTCAGGTGATCTGTAGATTACTGATTAATGTGATTGATCCTTTGGGCGGAATTTTCTGTGCCCGCTGGCGTGAGGCGTCATGGTGGGCATGAGCGGACAATATGGCGGAAAGGCCAAAATTCGGTTTCAGTTTGCAGTCGTCTGTCCTGCCTGTCAATGGCAGACCATGTTTCCACCGCTGCACGTCGGGACCTTCATTGTAATACATCTGCATATCATTATAAGCCCAGCTCACCGGAATCATCCCCCCATGCTGGATCATCCAAGCACATTGGTGTGATTGCACGCCAACATGTTTCACAACAACATACATAAGGCGTGCACTTGGCGGGCTGCTCTTTGAGGGGAACTCAGAGGTGAGTGCACAGTAACATTGCTCAGCGCTCGCCAGGGTTACCTGTTGGACCTCAGGGTTGAGACGCCACGCATTCAGGCAAGGGCACCGGCAAGTCGCATTTTCCTGGCTGGCTGACAGTGCGGTGATGGGACAAGGGCTGCTCTGCGGTTGAGGTGAGTTGGCGGGGGGAAGCAAGGGCTGCATTGTAGTTGCGGCGAATTTGTCGGTGAGGGGTTGTTAAGCAAGGGCTGTACTGCGGTTGATAGTCGTGCACATCACGCCATAACACGTGGAGGGGGGAAGGTGGTGTGGGGGAGGGAAGTGTTAGGGGAACCTTGTATAAAAAGTAACCATTCCTCCACAGCTGAGACAGTTCAGGCGTGGCCACTTTGACATGCTTGGAGTTGGGCCTCTACCTTATCTGCCCACTCAAGCAGCACAGAGGCCTGAAAGTGCCCCCAAATGCTCCAGAGCTTTTCACCCCTCAGGCACAAACTACAAACTAATGAGCGTTTTAGTGGTGGACTGCAGGACAATTGGATGACTGCATACTTTGTACAATCTCCTTGCTAAAGCTGACCATGGAGCAGTCACTGTTGGAGGTGCTCACAGCCTCTAGCAATGTCATCATTCCAGTTTGGACCAGTCTCCCCCATGGTCCAAGCTAACAGTGCTGCCATGCAGCGCGGGTTAGGAGAGTACCTGCGCCTTAGCTAAGAGCACAACATGCAGTCCAATGGGCAAAACAGCCACCAATTGGTCAGGTGGGTGGGGTTTCGTGCAGCCATGCAGCACACTAAACTCTGGCCATCCGAGTGGTGGCCAGCACACTCTGGGATGCGTTAAGTGGCCTTCAGTCTTAAGAAAGCGAGGCTCTCAGTGCACCCAAGCTAACCCATGATTCTCTCGCTTTCATCCAGGAGGGGTACATCAGGAGCATGGTGAATTAGCTGTATGCCTCATGGCTTACAGAGAGCAGGGCCAACGGAGGGAGGAGCAGCACACTCAGGAAGAAGGGGTGGCTGGGGATACCATGCACGCCACTGAAGGGCCACAGCGAACCATCACTGGCCTAGCAAGACCCAGGGTTTATAGACAGTGCTTGTCATTCCTGCAGATGACCGAGAATCAGTGTCACTGAAGACTGTGCATGCCCAGAGAACTGGTCAGTCACATCTGCCACCTGATGCAGGATTTGGCACCACGGGGACATCGGGCCATTTACTGCCAGTGGCTGAGAAAGTGACCACAGCACTCAATTTTTATACCAGTGGCTCCCCTCAGAGCTCCACAGGTGACCTCTGTACAATATCGCAAACTTCCAAGCACAAATGCATCCATGAGGTCACGGACGTCATCTTTGCAAACACACACAACTTTGTGCGTTTTGCCCGGGACCAGGAAAGCCTGGATGCAAGAGTGCTGGGATTTGCTCAGATCTCAGGTTTCCCACAGGTGCAGGGTGCCATAGACTGCACTCACGTAGTGCTCAGATCTCCATGGCAACAAGCAGTCATCTATGTCAACCACAAGGACTGCTACTCGCCGAATGTTCAGCTGGTGTGTGACAACCACAAATGCATTCTACAAGTCTGCGCACTCCTATGTTCTCAGTAGTTCTCAGGTCCCTGACATGCTTCCAGGGCCCACAGAGGATGCAGGGTTGGCTCCTCAGAGACAAGAGCTACCCACAGAGGATGTGGCTGATGACAACAGTTCGGTGGCCTCAGAGTGCAGCAGAGAGAAGGTACAATGAGGCTTATGCTGCAACTTGCACTTTGGTGGAGCAAACCATTGGAATGTTGAAAATGAAGTGCTGGTGCCTGGACTGGTCTGCTGGAGCCTTGGAATATAGTCCACAGAGGGTGTTTCGCATCGTCATTGTCTGCTGTGCCCTTTACAATCTGGCACTGCAACGGGGAGAGGAGCTGGCTGATGAAGAGATGAAGGAGTTGCACATCTCCTCCGATGAGAAGGATGTCAACGGGGCTGAGGGTGAGGAGGTCCTCGAAGGTGAGGATGACGGTGATGAGGCCATCACACTGGTGAGACGAGGCAGGTACGTTGCGGAGGCCCTCATAGCTGCTAGATTTGGAGGATGATGATGACATGCAGTGAGGAAGCACCATAGATCCTCACATTGCATTTGTGAATGTTTGACTCCTGTCTAGCTGATGGCAGTGCACATACTCTCTGTGATAAAGCTCCTGTCATGGATACACAGCAGATGCCCATATTCCCAACATTCCAGGAGGATGATGATGACATGCAGTGGGGATACCCCAAAGATACTCACAGAGCTTATGTGTATGTCTGACTTCTGTCTGGCTGATGGCAGCTCGCTTGCGTTCTGTGAACAGGGTCATATCATGAAGATGCAGTAGGGAAAGTTAGACTTCTCCTGACCCTATAACATCCATCGTGAGCTGGACCCCTCAGGACCACACTGTCAGTGGACACAGATACTAATGAGATGGGGGGCCTGTCGCACCTTAAAAGGTGCTGGGAGCACACAGAGAATGACCAAACTCTGATGTCGACCCAGGGCATTCTGGCAGCAATGATCAGCCCCATCGAGGTTCAGGCATGACTAATGTGTCCAGTGACAGTGAAGGCGCACCATCAGTGTGCTGGGAAGGTTGCACAGAGCACAGGGAGGAGGCCCTGGACTGAGACACCTGCCTTTATCTTGTGCAGGAACCAAGTTTTCACATCTGATTGACACGAACACCGTTCATCATAACAAGGAACCATAGGCAGGGAAACATTGTTGGGAGTTTATTAACAAAGTGAACATTATGTACAGGTGATTAACACCCATGCCCAGGCTGTGCAACTACATCTTCTTAACCTTGCTAACACTACCACGACGTCTTGTTTCGCCCCCAACATCCACAGCGGAGGTGGAAGCAGCCTGCTGACTGCTACGTCCTGTGATGACCTTGACAGGCATCTTCTGGAAGGCTGAGACCTGAGGGGCCCCGGCCTGCTTTCGGGGTCCTGTTGTGTGGAAGTGGCTTCCTCGGCCTGTGGAGCTGGATTTGCTGGGGTCACAGGAAGAGGGGATTCGGATGGGCTGAACACTCCCAGAGTCACCTGGGTGGTTGGCCCCGGGGTGTGCACCTGCTGATCCTCCTCCCTGAGGGCCCCAGGCTGACTCCGTGAGTGGAAGGGGAAGCTGGCGTGAGATCTAGTTGGCCTGCACCATTCTCACGTTGACACTGCTGGAGGCCAACAATGGCGTCAGCAATGGAGTTCAGCCCACGCAGCAGTGCAGGACCCATGTCCTGGACCAAGGTCTCCATGGCAGCTGCCATCCTACCACCGCTGACCTTGGTGCATTGGCTTGTTGGCGCTATCACCTCAGATTGGGGGCGGACGGGCTCCTCCATTGTGCCTTGCAGTCTGAGGAGTGCAGCGGACACCCCTTCCTGTTGTTCCCGAGCTTGCCTTTGCAGCTCCAGCTGCTGAGTTATGACCGAGTCCAGAGGCTCATCATCTGACTCAGACTCAGCAGTTTTCTGGTCTTCAGCAGTCCTCCGAGTGCTAGAAACCTGGGAAGTCCCTGCCTCCACCTGCTGTGGATCAGATAGTGCGACGTGCTCACTAGATTGTGACCCTAGGGCCACTCTGAAGCTTGGTCCCACTGAAGTGTATCTCTGCACTGGTGGAGGGTGTGGATGAGCACTGTGACAGGTCTTTAATAAGGGTTTCAGCGGATTCCTGTTCTGAAGTCTCTTCGGGGCTTGAGTTGAGGACCTGGGTCATGGACTCCCTCAGCTGTTTCCCAGATATGCCTGAAAAAGCAAGGGGAGATAATTAGTGCATGGCAGTGGCCTGTGAATCAGGGCACATCATTTACAAGATGATTGTCCGATGGATACTGTAATGCTGGATCCTCACTTGGTTGAGCACCGCCGACCTCACCTTCAACACAAGAACAGTCCAGGTCTTTGCCGGTCAATTGGACGGATCTATTTTCAAACTCTGTGAGGACCTTGATTTCAGGCATTCCTCGACCAGTCTGTGAACTCCCTGCATGATGACAGATAGAGAGAGTGTAAGCAGGATGCCTGCCAGGTCAGATGATAAGTATGCCTGACATGTGTGGCTAGTGAGTGGTGTCATGGGCGGGATGAGAACAGTGAAGGTGTGTGTGGGAGAGAGAGTGAATGGTGATGTCCCTTGAACTGGCAGTGAGTGAGATCCCCGTGGATGTGTAATAAAAACAAAAAATGCTGGAAAATCTCAGCAGGTCTGGCAGCATCTGTGGAGAGAGAAAGAGTTAATGTTTCGAGTCCATGTGACTCATCAGATTTCCAGCACGTGCAACATTTTGTTTTCACCCTGTGGATGTGTGATGGGTTTGTGAGTGTGAGAGTTGACAGTGATGAGAAGAGTGACTTACCCTGGCGGAACGGAGGAGATCATTCATCCTCTTTCGGCACTGGGTGGCTGTCCTCTTTTGTAGGGTGTTGACACTGGCCACCGCTGTCACCGCCTCGAAAGTTAAATTGGTGTGCAGCAGTCCTGGGCTGGAAGCATTGAGAGGTGTGCATGTGGCTGCTTTTTAAATATGGCGCTAAGCGTGAGGAAACAAGGTGACGCCAAGGCGGGCGAATTGGAGGCTGCCAGCGAAACAGTGTGTTTCCCGAGAATGCATGATTAATGAGGCTGTATTGGGACGATATGGCGTGGAAAACCTCCATTGCGGCCAGGAGGGAAAATGTTCATTTTCCCACCCACTACCACCCTTAGTGCAAATCTGGGACGATTCCGCCGCCTATTATCTTTTATCTGCATCCATATGGATTCTAATTTCGTCTTGCTGATAGCTGCATTCACCTTTTCCACTGCCTTTATTTCAGCCCTAATAATTACAGCTACTCCACCTCCCCTTTGTCCCTCTCTATATTTTCCAAGTCTGTTACACCCTGCAATGTTTAATTCCCAGTCCTCATTTTTCTGTGGCCATGCCTCAGTTATCCCTACTATGTTTGGTTCCTCCCAACACACGACTGCCTCCAGCTCCTCTTTTCAAAGACGCTGTGCATTGTTCATTGCTGTACAGACAATTAATTTATTTTTCATAGGGCTTTCTCTCACTTTATGTTTAATCAATTTTTAAACTCCCTGCTTATATTTCTATTTATTCCCTTGCCATCAATGTCCTCCCTTATTTAATTCTTTCCTATGTTCTCCTGCCCTGTTTTGTCTACATGTAGGTTGCTTACGTTTCTTGAGATCCCTCCCACCCTCTTACTAATTTAAAGCCTCCCTATTTACCCTTTGCCTAAGGCGGGAATCTCATCCTGGTTCAGGTGAAGCCCATTCCATCAGTATAGCTCTTACATCCCAAGACTGATGTCAGTGTCCCATAAAAAGGAACATCTCTTTTCCACACCAGTCCTTTAGCCATGAGCTAATCCTTCCAATTTGTTTGTTCCTATGCCAATTTGCATATGTTTCAGGCAATAGTCTAGATATTATTACCCTTAAAGTCCTGCTTTTTTTAATTTAGAGCATAACTCATGATATTTTTTTCAGCAGGACCTCCTCCCTTTTCCTCCCTATGCCATTCATTCCAATATAGACCATAAAAACTGCATTTACCCCCTCCCTTTCAAAGTTCTCTCCAGGCAGCCACTATATCCCTTTCCCTGGCACCGGGTAAGGCGACCCTCTTGTTAGGTGCTTACCAATATTCCCTTCTTTCAGAGCCATAAGTTTTAAAATTCTGCAAACATTAGTTAGTAGCAAGGTAACAGTGTTTTAGTAAGATATCTGGACATTTACTTATTGCTTACATCTGCTTACCTTAATGAAGAGTTAGTAAATTGTAATAACCATTCCTGTAAAATTTGTTTAAAAATAAATTATCTTCCATCCTCTCATTTCATTCACTGTAAAGCTGGGAGGACAAAGAAAACAATTTAATTTTCCATATTACTGAGAGCTACATTTTCTAAACCTCACTCTGTCAACACTAATGAATTCAAATGATAGCTAACTCCACAGTTTAGACGTTTTTTTACTTTGTGTCTGGGACTCCAAAAGTGAACAATTGCGTCACTGGCTATCAAAATTTCATAGTTAAAGATCAGTTGTGAGGAGCCTTAGCTCAAAGCAAAATAATTTAAAAAGAAGTCCTTTTTAACTCAAACAGAAAATGTAATGTTATATATTCTCTTTTCATATGCTACCTAATTCCTCTGTGCATTACTTGGGGTTCTATGGGCATGCTTCCCTTTAAATCTTTGAATTTACACATTAAAAAGAAAGAATTTTGTTAATTTCACATCATTACTTTGCAATTGATAAAATGTTTAACCTAAAAGGGTATAGAAAACAAAAATAAATGACATTTTAGTGTATCTATATTCTTTAGACCAACCAGAGAACCACTTCCCCAAAGACTAACTGAACGGTCACTTTGTCCATTTACAGGGACATTCTTCACCTGAAAACTCTATCCCCAGTCACAGAGGTACTTTTCCATCTTAACTTCTCCCTCAATTAATTAAGCAGTATTTTCACTCTCCCTCGATCCCTTCCCACTCCCCACGCCACACTTCCAGATAACATGAGGCATTCTTCACAGCTTCCTCCACTCTCAAATGCATTGTCTATCGCTCATGTTTTGCTCACTGGCAGTCCCAGCTCTTCCTCATACCTGATGCTGTTGCTTTAATTCAGGGGTGGATTCTGTCCATGTTAATGTTGCTAACCCTCCAGGATAGTCCTGGAGATTTAGTCCACAAGGGCAGAATTTTACAGTCCCGTCAGGGCCGGGCAAGGCCGTAAAATGCAGTGAGCCATTCAAAAGCCTGTTGGCTTTGCCAGGACCATAAAATCCTGCCGGCGTAAAATTACACCCCAAGTTACAGAAATGAAAAGCCCAGATCAAAAATCCTAGGGCAATCAAAAATATTGTATCCATTTTTTTTTTTAATTTGCTGTGTACATATTAGTTAATAAAATATTGGAGCTGGAAAAAAGGGTGTTTGGGGAGTTGGGAGGCCATGTGATGAACTCTTTAGGGATACTGCACTAAGAATTGGTAACCCTTCCCTTGCTGTGAGCAGAAATTCCTGATCTGCAAAATCTATCACAAAATCAGGAATTCCTCCCTGCTTCTCATGGCACAACAGGACAGAAATTCAACTCATGAGTGTGTTAAAGCGAAGAAATAGCATTGAATATAAGTTGGAGTAAGGAATCATAAACTATAGAGGTTTAAAGAAGGAAGTCATTCAGCCTTTGAAGAAGAGTCATACAGACTTGAAACGTTAACTGCTTCTCTCTCCACGGATGCTGCCAGACCTGCTGACTTTTTCTAACGTTTTCTGTTTTTATTTCAGTCATTCAGCCTATCATGTCTGTGTCACCTCTTTGCTAAAGAATCCAAATTTAATCACAACTGATTCTATTCTCTCCCATCTCCTTGTATCTTTTCTGTTTCAAATATTTATCCATTTTTCCCTTAACTGCTGCGGTGGTCTTTGCCTCAACCAATTGCTGCGGCAAAGTACAGTCAGAGTAAAAGCAATTTTGATGGCACTTACCCCTTTCCTTGTTCACTACCTAAAGGATATTAGTGAACTAGATGGGTTTTTACAACAATCGACAATAGTGTCAAAACTTGATGATAACCATGAAACCATTGTCGATTGTTGTAAAAACCCATCTGGTTCACTAATGTCCTTTAGGGAAGGAAATCTGCTGTCCTTACCTGGTCTGGCCTATATGTGACTCCAAACCCACAGCAACGTGGCTTAAGTGCCCTCTGAACAAGGCAATTATGGATGGGCAATAAATGCTGGTCATGCCAGCGATGCCCACATCCCATGAATGAATTTTTAAAAATATAATTTTTAAAAAGGCATGAAAGTTATTTGTTACAAGTTATTGTTGTAATTTAACACTGAAATCCTCATTGGAGGACCATCTTCAGCATTATAGGGAATAGTTTAGATTTAGTGTTGACATTTCATATCCCATAACAAATATTTACATGATATTTTACATTTTGAGAGTAGAGGAGTTGAACAGCATTAGTTTGAATCAGAGATGCAAGTGCTGGTGACACAGACTCCTGGAGGGGCGACCCATCTATAACATCCTGGTAGACTGCAGAATGTTGACGCAGAACACCCACACACTGGAAGTGGACTCCTCTCTACCATCAGAGATGGTATGGCACTGCAACAGCTCAGCTGCATTCAGATGAGTCCTGAACCCAAGAATGGCTTGTATATTCTGTTGCTGGCTTCAGGCAGCCAGCGTAGCTGCTCCACCATCTCCACACTATTTGATTGGAAGTAAAAAAAAAATCACCCTCACTTAACGTAAAGCTGGATGACAATGTTCATTGAAATATAGGTACACCTACTCTTAAGAAAGTAATGGGGTTTAATTTCCCCTGGGTGTGCAGTGTTGTTTGTGATCATGTAATATCTATTTTTGTGTTAGTTTGCCACAACATACAAGGAATATAATGGTTATGTTTCTGGATTAAGTGATTCAGGGGTCTGGAATAACATTGCAGATTCGTGAGTTTAAATTCCTCACATTGCAGCTGGGGGATTGAAATTCAGTTAGTTCCATAAACCTGGAATACAAAACTAGTATCAGTAATGGTGACCACTATAATGACATAAAAAACCATCTGCCACACTAATGTCCTTAGGGGATGAAAACTGTCAATCTTGTCCATTCTGGCCTATTTGTGGACAATAATACGGTTGACTCTTAAATGGCCTCTGAAATGGCCTAACAAGGCAGACAATTGTACCAAAACGCTACAAAAATATATAAGAAGAAAACCAAACGGGTCATCCAGCATCGACTGAAGCATGAGATTTGTTCATGACAAAGGCACACCCTGCCCAGTCGATCCTTCAAAGTCCTTCTCATTAGCATTTGGGGACTTGCGTCAAAATCAGGGAGAGGTGCCCCATGGACTAGTCAAGCATCCACTGGGTAAATCTTGTAGCCAATTTTGCAGACTCCTCTGTTACAAATATCTAATTTAATGATTCATGTGTTTTATAACTTTTAGTTTTGGGAATTGAATTTTTAAATGTAAGCTAAAAGGAAAAAACCTGGGTTTGAGAAACTGGCAAATATCCTAAGATAAATATAATTCAAAGGATAGTCCATGTCTCTATCTGGGGCATCCCAGGGTGCCACATTGCTGTAGGGGTCAGAGAGAAGCAGGAAGGGTGTGCACATGACTTCATCAGGATAGCAGGTATCTCCTTGGTTCAGGGTATTATTGACTTAGCAGGTTCCGCACGTGAATTCAGGGATGTACCAAAAACACAAAGGGTTTCACTTCCTGAATGTGCAGTTGGTGTGCAACGATTCCCAGCACATCATGAAGTTAATATCCAGTATCCTGGCAGCAGTCATGATGCCTTTCATTATGCTGTCTTCTCAGTATTTGAGCCACAATGTCAAACCAGAAGCTGGCTGTTGGGTGACACGGGCAAACTGCTAAAGATGAGGCTCATGACTCTGATGCGTACTCCAGCCACACATGGTCAGCATGCTTATAATGAGAGCTACACCAGCACATGGAATGTCATCAAACAGGTCATTGGGGTGCTTAAGCAACGTATCTGCTACCTGGATCATACTGAAGGGGCCCTGCAGTACCCTCTGGAGTG